>NC_133332.1:257647223-259137223 GCF_042186555.1 Aquarana catesbeiana | reverse complement strand
AAAGGAAAACCCATTCACAATATCCAGACAAGTGAAGGATACTCTCCAGGAGGTGGAGACAAGTGAAGGACACTCTCCAGAAGGTGGAGACAAGTGAAGGGCACTCTCCAGGAGGTGGAGACAAGTGAAGGGCACTCTCCAGGAGGTGGAGACAAGTGAAGGGCACTCTCCAGGAGGTGGAGACAAGTGAAGGGCACTCTCCAGGAGGTGGAGACATGTGAAGGACACTCTCCAGGAGGTGGAGACAAGTGAAGGGCACTCTCCAGGAGGTGGAGACAAGTGAAGGACACTCTCCAGGAGGTGGAGACAAGTGAAGGACACTCTCCAGGAGGTGGAGACAAGTGAAGGACACTCTCCAGGAGGTGGAGACAAGTGAAGGGCACTCTCCAGGAGGTGGAGACATGTGAAGGACACTCTCCAGGAGGTGGAGACAAGTGAAGGGCACTCTCCAGGAGGTGGAGACAAGTGAAGGACACTCTCCAGGAGGTGGAGACAAGTGAAGGACACTCTCCAGGAGGTGGAGACAAGTGAAGGACACTCTCCAGGAGGTGGAGACAAGTGAAGGACACTCTCCAGTAGGTGGGTGTATCATTGTCAAAGTCTACAACCAAGAGAAGACTTCATGAGAGCAAAAACAGAGGGTTCACCACAAGGTGCAAACCATTCATAAGCCTGAAGAATAGAAAAGCCAGATTAGACTTTGCCAAAAAAAAGCCAGAGCAGTTCAGGAAAAGCATTCTTTGGACGGATGAAACTAAGATTAATCTGTAGTAGAATGACGGGAAGAAGAAAGTGTGGAGAAGGCTTTGAACAGCTCATGATCCAAAGCACACAACGTCATCTGTGGTCACATGGTAGAGCCTGCAGTGTGATGGCATGGGCATGCATGGCTTCCAGTGGCACTGGGTCATTGGTGTCTATTGATGATGTGGCAGAAGACAGAAGCAGCCGGATGAATTCTGAGGTGTTTAGAGATATACTGTCAGCCCAGATTCAATCAATGATTGGGCGGCGCTTCACAGTACAGATGAACAATGATCCAAAACACACTGCAAAAGCAACCCAGGAACTTTTGAAGGAAAAGAAGTGGAATATTCTGCAATGGCCGAGTCAATCGCCTGATCTCAACCCAATTGAGCATTTCACTTGCTGAAGGCAAAACTAAAGGCAGAAAGAGCCACAAACAAAGAACAACTGAAGACAGCTGCAGATAGAGCCGGACAAAGCATCAGAAAGGAGGAAAGCTAGTCTTTGGTGATGTCCATGGGCTCCAGACTTTAGGCACTCATTGCCAGTAAAGGATTCCCAACAAAATATTAAAAATGAACATTTTATTTATCATTATATTCATTTGTCCAATTACATTTGAGCCCCTGAAAATGGGGGGGGGGACTGTGTAAAAAAAATGGTTGCAGTTCCTAAAATTTGTACTCAATGTTTATGTTCAACCCCTTGAATTATATCTGAAAGTCTGCAATTCAAATTATTTTGGATTGTTACATTTTCATTTTATTCTGGTGACATACAGAACCAAAAGTATGAAAATTGTGCCCATATACAGTGCCTTAAAAAAGTGTTCATACCCCTTGAAATTTCCCACATTTTGTCATCTTACACCCAAAAACGTAAATGTATTTATTGGGATTTTATGTGATAGACCAACACAAAGTGGCACATAATTGTGAAGTGGAAGGAAAATGATAAATGATACAAATAAATATGTGAAAAGTGTGTGTGTGCGCATTTGTACGGCGCCCCCCGGAGTCAATACTTTGTAGAATCCCCTTTCTCTGCAATTACAGCTGCAAGTCTTTTTTGGGGATGTCTCTACCAGCTTTGCACATCTAGAGAGTGACATTTTTGTCCATTCTTCTTTGTAAAATATCTCAAGCTATGTCAGATTGGATGGAGAGCGTCTGTTAACAGCAATTTTCAAGTCTTGCCACAGATTCTCAGTGGGATTTAGGTCTGGACTTTGACTGGGCCATTCTAACTCATGAATATGCTTTAATCTAAACCATTCCATTGTAGCTCTGGCTGTATGTTTAGGGTCGTTGTCCTGCTGGAAGGTGAACCTCTGCCCCAGTCTCAAGTCTTTTGCAGACTCTAATGCCCCATATACACGACCGGACTTTGACAGCAAAGGTCTGACAGAACGAATCCGCTGGACAATTCGTTTGTGTGTGGGCTTCATCGGACCTTTGCTGTCGAAAAATCAGACGGACTTTAGAAATAGAACATGTTTCAAATCTTTCCGACAGACTCGAGTCCTATCGAAAAAAACGTTCCTCTGTATGCTAGTCCAATTGGACCAAAAACGACGCAAGGGCAGCTATTGGCTACTGGCTATGAACTTCCTTATTCTAGTCCGGTCGTACGTCATCACGAACGACTCCTACTTACGAACGGCCTCAAATGCCGGCCACTTGTGCTCCACGCAGGTCTTGGATACCTCCGGACACATCCCATACAGCAGTACTACATGTACTGCATGGCCAGAAGAGCCCCAGATAACATAACAAGCACCCGGAACATCCCACATCCATGCACAGGCGGACATTACACTTACGAATGCAGTGTTCTGACCGTAAGTTACACTTACGAATGCAGTGTTGCGACTTACGAACAACTTCGACTTACGAACAAACCTACAGTCCCTATTGTGTTCATAACTTGGGGACTTCCTGTATTTGAAAGTACTACCATTCTATACCCACACCGTCTTCATGAGCACAGGAGAAATTTGTTTTCTTTGTTTATATTTTTACGGTAGTCCTTGGACCTTTCTAGAGCTCCTTGTTTCTATGTTTCCCATGTGTTTATATTCATCATGTTAATAGCCACTTCTTGATCAATTCTTTTTATATTATATTTATATTTCAATAAATTTTGTATATTTTTTTTAATAAATATATTTTGATGTATTGCTATTTGGGCCATTAAAGTCCCGCAAGGGAGAGTTTTCTCCACTTTCTAGACTTATTGGGATGTAGGCCCAGCTTATTGGTCAAACCACATCGCCTTTTTGTTCCCTCAGGCTCTGAGCCACACTGAAGGAGATAGAAGAGGTGGAGCTAATTTACTAGGCGCAGAGGCTGAGCACTCTGAATGCACCGTGCAGGGGCAGATTCGGAGTCTAGTCTCGGGAGGGACACTGCCAGAAACATTTTTTGCAGGTAATTTATCAGGGCACTGGCTGGTGTTGGCGCTTTAATCATCACGGCCATGGTCGCCTGCCACCAGATGCGGCTTGTCACTTGCCACGTCCCCTGCCTTCAGATGCTGATTGTCACTTGCCACGTCCCCGCCTTCAGATGCGGATTGTCACTTGCCACATCACCTTCCACCAGATGCGGATTGTCACTTGCCACATCACCTGCCTTCAGATGTGGATTGTCACTTGCCACATCACCTGCCACCAAATGCGGATTGTCACCTGCCACACGTTGTGAATTGTCACTTGCCACGTCACCTGCCACACGTTGCAGATTGTCACTTGCCACGTCACCTGCCTTCATATGCGGATTGTCACTTGCCACATCACCTGCCACCAGATGCGGATTGTCACTTGCCACATTACCTGCCACCAGATGCGGATTGTCACCTGTCACACATTGCGAATTGTCACCTGCCACACGTTGCAGATTGTCACTTGCCACGTCACCTGCCTTCATATGTGGAGTGTCACTTGCCACATCACCTGCCACCAGATGCGGATTGTCACTTGCCACATTACCTGCCACCAGATGCGGATTATCACCTGCCACACATTGCGAATTGTCACTTGCCACGTCACCTGTCCCAGATGTGGATTGTCACTTGCCACATGTTGCGGATTGTCACTTGCCACGTTTCGGATTGTCCCTTTTCACGTCAGCTGCCATACATTGCGGATTGTCCCTTTCACATTACCTGCCACACGTTGCAGAGTGTCACTTGCCTGCCACAATTGTCACTTGCTGTGTCACTTGCCTGCTGAGGTGCAGATTGTCACGTGCTGTGTCCCAGAGTGAAGTCAGGCAGCAGAGAGATTATGTAATCTCTCTGCTGCCCACGGCTGCACAGTGAGGGCGGAACTACAGTGATGCAGGGCGGGATGTAAGAGATGATGTCATCTCTCTGCTCCCCCGCCCTCCGGCCTGCTGATTGGCCAGCCCGTCCGCTCACCTGTCGACTGTCCTGTTCGCCGGCTCACCCACTGACTGGCCTATTCGCTCACCTGCCCAGCCACCCACCTGCTCACTCACCCGACGAGCCGCCCGCCCGCTCGCTCACTCACCCGCCGGTCCACAGCTGCCACCTCTCTTAAAGTGCCGCATGGGACAATGGTCCCATTGGGTCCCATGGTTGGGCTGGCCCTGACTGCACACCAGTGCACAAAGCAAGGTCCATAAAGACATGGAGGAACGAGTTTGGGGTGGAGGAAATTTGACTGGCCTGCATAGAGTCCTGACCTCAACCCGATAGAACACCTTTGGGATGAATTAGAGCCTGAGACTGAGAGCCAGGCCTTTCTCATCCAACATCAGTGCCTGACCTCACAAATGCGCTTCTGGAAGAATGGTCAAACATTCCCATAGACACACTGCTAAACCTTGTACACGGCCTTCCCAGAAGAGTTGAAGCTGTTATAGCTGTAATGGGTGGGCCAACTCAATATTGAACCCTACAGACTAAGACCAGGGTTGCCACCCTTTCTTCAAGTCAAACCCGAACACTTTAGCAGTGCACAGCAATTTTTTTTATACATATATTTTGTTAATAAATAAAATTTCTAATCATAAGAAGTTAATAACAAGAGCCCCCCCCCCCCCTTTACATCAGAGTCCACAGAGTTCCCCTTTTACATCTGAACTTGCAGAGTTCCCTTTCACTGTAAGGGGGGACTTTGCAGACTCTGATGTAAGGGAGAACTCTGGAGACTTTAAGGGATGCTCTGGGAACCCTGATTTAAGGGGGGAACACTGAGCACTGTGATCTACGGAGAAGACTCTCCTCTCATCCAGATGTATGTGAGGCTGCTAGACTTCCAATTTCTGGCCCCCACTATCCTTTTCTGAGGCACAGCGCCGGGGATTGGAGTGTGGGCAGACACAGAGGGGTAGGGGCAAGAGGAAGCGGTGCAGATCGAGCCCTCTGGGCAGTGTGAAAGAGAGTGTAACAGACACTCTCGGCTTAGACAACTGCAGCCAGCAACCCTGCTGGGAAGCCATGGTCCAGTCTGAATAAATGTGTCCGGGTCTAAGACAGACTGAAACCCGGACGCATGATTCCAAACCCGAACTGTCCGGGTGAATCCCGGACAGGTGGCAACCCTAACTAAGACCCCTTTCACACTGAGGCAGTTTTCAGGCATTTTAGCAATAGAATTGGCGCCTGTAAAGCGCCTGAAAACCGCCTCCCATTCATTTCAGTGTGACTTTTCACACTGGGGCCGTGCGCTTGCATGACGTTAGGAATAGTCCTACAAGCAGCATCTTTGGGGTGGTTTGGGAGCGCTGTATTTAATGCCCCCAATACGCCCTGCCCATTGAAATGAATGGGCAGAGCTTCCAAAGCGCCTGAAAAGCGCCACAACACTGGCGCTTTTAACCCCTTCTTTGGGGGTAAAAGCCTCCAAAAAGCGCTGCTTAACCGGTTCCCGACCGCCTCCTGTACATATACGTCGGCAGAATGGCACGGCTGCGCAAAGTAACGTACTTGTACGTTACTTTGAATTTGCTGCCGTGTGCGTGCACGCGCCTGCCGCAAGCTCCGTGAGTGGGGTCGCGGGTCCCGCGGACTCGATCGCCGTGGGGATACCCGCGATCGCCTCACGGAGAGGACGAATGGGGAGATGCTAATGTAAACAGCATCTCCCCGTTCTGCCTAGTGACAAGTGTTACTGATCACTGCTCCCTGTCATCGGGAGCAGTGATCAGCGTAGTGACACACACAGCCCCTCCCCCCTACAGTTAGAAACACGCCCCTAGTACTGATTTAACCCCTCCCCGCCCCCTAGTAGTTAACCCCTTCACTGCCAGTGTCATTTATACAGGAATCAGTGCATTTTTATAGCACTGATCGCTGTATAAATGACAATGGTCCCAAAAATGTGTAAAAAATGTCCGACATGTCCGCCATAACGTCGCAGTCACAATAATAAAAAAAAAATCGCTGATCGCCGCCGTTACTAGTAAAAAAAAAAAAATTTATAAAAATGCCATAAAACTATCGCCTATTTTGTAAACGCTATAACTTTTGCGCAAACAAATCAATAAACGCTTATTGCGATTTTTTTTTACCAAAAATATGTAGAAGAATACGTATCGGCCTAAACTGAGGAAAAAAATTTTTTTTTTATATATTTTTTGGGGGATATTTATTATAGCGAAATGTAAAAAAATAACGCTTTTTTTTTCAAAATTGTTGCTCTTATTTTGTTTATGGCGCAAAAAATAAAAATTGCAGAGGTGATCAAATAACACCAAAAAGAAAGCTCTATTTGTGGGGAAAAAAAGGACGTCAATTTTGTTTCGGAGCCACTTCGCACGACTGCGCAATTGTCAGTTAAAGCGACGCAGTGCCGAATCGCAAAAAGTGCTCTGGTCAGGAAGGGGGTAAAATCTTCCGGGGCTGAAGCGGTTAAACAGCGCTAAAGCTCCACTAAAACGAGCAGCGCTAACGTGCCCGTGGCGCCGGTGTGAAAGGGGTCTAAGACTGGGATGCCATTAAAGTTCATGTGCGTAATATTGTCTGTAATATTATGTTTTGATATCGCACTATACATTGGACTTACTGCCCTTATCTTTCTTTGTGAATGTGAGATACTGTTCTTACAGGGATGCTTATTCCTTGTAAATTATTTTTTTCTTTACTTTTATATTGAATTGTATACTCTGCAGACTGTAATAAAAACTTATATTGTCAAAAAAAAAAAAAAGGGTTCATGTGCGTGTAAAGGCAGGCGTCCCAATACTTTTGGTAATATAGTGTATCGCTAGGGTGACCACATTTCCAAACTGCCATTCAGGGACACTCCACCCCCCCTCCCCCGCACCCACGCCCCCCCAAAAAAATCAACGGGGCAGCGCTGCTATATCGCCGGCAAAATGCCCCTGCGGCGGCATTTTGCAGGCGGATTTAACCCCTTTTCAGCCGCTAGTGGGGTGTTAAAAAATAGCGCCACTTTACCGGTGACGCCCGGGGCGGCACAGTGTGAAAGGGGTCTAATACCAAGGTGGTCACCCTATTTGGAATAAGATAGCCAGACTTTCCGCCACACAGAAATACATATGTGAAAAAAAAGAAAAAAGAAAAAAAAAAAAAAAAGGAAAATTTTATTGTTACGAACATAGAGTATCAGATTCTAGAAGGAACATTGTTAAAAGCAACACATGATTCATTGCAAGCATGCATGTTCTCATAGAATAGTATTAGTGAGTGAGTAGTGTACAAACCTGGAAGTTTGGCTGGCGGCTCGGGTCACAGCCCTCGTGGGCGGGAGGAGGCTCAGGAGGAGAGAAGTTGGGATGGACAGGGGGACCATGGGATGGACAGGGGGACCGTGGGATGGACAGGGGGACAGTGGGATGGACAGGGGGACAGTGGGACAGTGGGATGGACAGAGGGACAGTGGGATGGACAGTGGGACAGTGGGATGGACAGGGGGACAGTGGGATGGACAGGGGGACAGTGGGATGGACAGGGGGACAGTGGGATGGACAGTGGGATGGACAGGGGGACAGTGGGATGGACAGTGGGATGGACAGGGGGACAGTGGGATGGACAGGGGGACAGTGGGATGGACAGGGGGACAGTGGGATGGACAGGGGGACAGTGGGATGGACAGGGGGACAGTGGGATGGACAGAGGAACAGTGGGATGGACAGGGGGACAGTGGGATGGACAGGGGGACAGTGGGATGGACAGTGGGATGGACAGGGGGACAGTGGGATGGACAGTGGGATGGACAGGGGGACAGTGGGATGGACAGGGGGACAGTGGGACAGTGGGATGGACAGAGGGACAGTGGGATGGACAGAGGGACAGTGGGATGGACAGGGGGACAGTGGGATGGACAGTGGGATGGACAGGGGGACAGTGGGATGGACAGTGGGATGGACAGGGGGACAGTAGGATGGACTGTACATACCTCTCTCCTGCTGTCCCGTTCTGTAAGCTGTGGGTTGCACTTGCTCCCTGCACACTGGCTGCTCCTTCTGCTGGGTTCCTGCAAGAGCGCTGCATTGACAGAGGCGAGGGGGTAAGGGCAGCCGCTGCTTTGCTCTGCATGCAGAGAGAGGGACTGAGGGAGCCAGAATTAGGGGGCGGAGCTGAGGTGGACCGAGGAGCGTGGTGGACACGGAGGCGCGCTGCTCAGCGCAGGGCAGCACTGGGTAAGCCTCGCTCAGCCAACGTCACTGGTTGCTAGACGCGATGCGGGGCGGCCCTAGCAACCAGCTAGTTCGGCTGAGCGATGCAATGTTTATCAGGGTGGTGGACAGGCGGTATGTTTTTTTTTTTCATTCCGGGACACTGTATTGTCCCGGTATGAAGGTGCCTGGGACCCGGGACACAAATATGCATTAAGGGACAATCCCGGGCAATCCGGGACACGTGGGCACCCTATGTATCGCTGCATGATGGCGCGCAGATGTCTTCAAAGTCGCACTGATGTGGCTTTGAAATTGTGCGATTTCAGATTTAGTCGCACGATTTGAAAGCCGCATTCAATGTGAAGGAAAGCAGTTTCCGGCGTTCAGCCTGCCTGTGTTTTGTATGGGCAGCTCAATGCAAATACCTGCGCAGAGCTACGCCCATTTTTTGCGGTGAAAGGCCCTTGCTGTTCATGTAAATGAGCCCCTATAGAGGGTTATTCTCCTCCTGTGGGGGATTCAGGCAGAAATAAGAACTTGGCAGGTGTTCTAACCCAAGAAAAAGAAACACAAACACGAGTTTAGCCTTTAGAATCACTTTATTGAAAGAAAACAAATATGTGGAGTACTGCTAGGGCACACAGTGTGCCGTGGTCAGTGCTCATTTAAATACATGGATTACTTCTCTCATCTCTTCACACACCATAAGAGAGAACGCTTGTTCCGCCCTGAGTGCCCTCACAACACTGTGCACTACTTCCGCCCACACTTCAATCCTCCCAGAGTGCAGCGCGGCGCCCAGTCTTCACACATCCATAGGCAGCACTAGCCCCGCAAAGCTCCCTCAGACCATACCCAGTGCAGCGCTTCCGCCCACACTTCTCTCCTCCCAGAGTGCAGCGCGGCGACCAGTGTTTACACATCCTTAGGCAGCACTAGCCCCGCCCGCCCCGTAAAGCCCCTCTCAGACCATTCCCACTGCAGCACTTCCGCCCACACTTCTCTTCTCCCAGAGTGCAGCGCGGCGCTCAGTCAGCTGATCGAGCAACACAGATGAAGTTGGTTGGTAAGAGCAGGCTGATAGGCTGGTTACCATGCAGGTAAGTGGCGCCTCTGCCGGTGTATGAACCCTTTCTCTGCCAGGACTGCATTTCCATGTACTACAAAGCTGAGTTTATTTCCAGGGAGAGCCTGAAGCTTCCTGTACCGAGCCTAGAGGTTTCTGCAAACTTTGAGGGTGACTCTTCCTGTGCTTACATCTGGGTCCCTCTGCTGCCTTGTATGCAGAAGCAGCACTTGTCATACATCGGTGACTGTGGCCACATTCACACCACGATGCATTTACAGAATGTGCTAAATATGCATGTCGTACTTGTGGCGAGCAGAAGTGCGTAAATATACGTGCAAGTGCTGCAAAAAAAACAAAAAACGCACTGTTGAAAGATGCAGCAAGCTTAAAGGCCCCGTTCACATCATTGCATTCTGGGAACGTGCGAAAAAAAAAAAACCCCACTGTGTTGTGGATAAACCACCATATTTTTTTGTGCTAATAAGCGCCCATTCAGTCTAACGGTATAATGCATCTTTAAATAACCCATGTCTCCCGCATTTCCCCAGTAAACAGACATAATCACCATCTTAGTTCCATCGTTCCTTCATCTGCTTGTCGAGAAGTGCACTGGCTATTTTATTCACAGACAAAAAAAAAACAATCACAAACAGGAAAAGCCCTGACCCCAACAGCCAATCGCTTCCTTCACAGGATATGACCTCACAGGATGTGACCAAACAGGATATGAGTTTATACAACAGCCAATGACTACCGTTCCTGCTGATGGGAGATTATCCGCAGGTGTATGCCTGGGCACCTCAAATATGTTGTTTAGGCATACAGAGTAAGGATATGCTCCGGCGTGTTCGCACAATCCACGTGCAGAGCCCGCCAGGAAGTCGGCACTGCGCTAATCACAGGCAGTGAGACATTGTCCCGATGCGCGGCTGCAGAGATCGGGAAATGTCTCACTGCCTGTGATTAGCGCAGTGCCGACTTCCTGGCGGGCTCTGCATGTGGATTGTGCGAACACGCCGGAGCTCATCCTTAATACAGAGCGCACATCCGCTAAACCGATAATGTCTTTGCAGAGCAAACACCCCCACCCCCCCAGATGAAAGTCTGTGTATCGCACAGGGGTCCATTCGCCGGCGGACATATCCCCACTCTGCAAACACCAACCTCAGGAAGTTTTCCACTACCAAACGGATCTCAACCAGCGTCAGTCTGCCCCAGTCGTCTCTTTAGAGCGGGTTGCGGCAGAACTAACACTGGGAGACACTAAGGGGGTTATTTACAAAAGGCAAATACACTTTGCAATACAAGTGCACTTGGAAGTGCAGCCGCTTTAAATCTGAGGGGTAGATCTGAAATTAGGGGAAGCTCTGCCGATTTTATCATCCAATCATGTGCAAACTAAAATGCTGTTTTTTATTTTCCTTGCATGTCCCCCTCGGATCTACAGCGACTGCACTTTCAAGTGCACTTGTAGTGCAAAGTGGATTTGCCTTTAGTAAATAACCCCCATATGACAATAGATATTAAAATACATCTTCATAAAATTTCCACAACAGTCCCTCCTCTTGTCATATGCTCCCATGTGTCCCTCTGTGAATCTTGATCTTCTTCTTACACCTGGAAATGAATCAGTCCTTACAGTCCATAAAAAGGAAAACACGGCTTGACATGTAGACTCTGTTCTTCATGAGGGATGACTTAGAGGAGGACATGAAGGCCGGTCGGTCTGGGATCCTCTGTGTCTACGTGGGTTGTGCTTCGGGGCGTCTCATCTGCTCGGGCTCTGTTCACTCCAATCAGGCAACAGTAGCACCTCATCACGGCATGTAGAAGGAATAGAACAAAAACATCATGAGTGTATATACCCCTACTTCCTTCAACTATGATCCGCTGCAAAATAAAAAATTAAATCCCCAAAGATTCCCAGACCCTTAAAAAGGACTTCAATCTTCACTAGCTATAGCTCTTGCTTTGCCTTGCAGGGATCTAAACCTTATCCATATGGGCCTGAACTTTGTCACCAGTATCCCCTATCCAGGTCCAGGGGAACCATTGCACCCATTTAGGAGAGCACCGCCCGGTGCCTTCTTTTACGGTGGATTGATAGACTACAACCACTATATCTGGTCCAGTCTCCCAACTAGAAACCCTAACCGAGACGTCAACTCTATGGCTTGTTGTCCCAACACTTTTGGTACAGAGTACCACTCCTTTAACAACCAACTATGCCAAAATGATTAGTCAACAACCACAGATCACCCCCCGAATTATGTCTCTACCCCTCACAGTGTATGCATACACAAGCGCATTGCGCTGTACGACCGTACACTGCGTCACCAGACTAAACTGCACAGCACACTTACGCCCGCTTTCTCTATAGAAAAATGTGGCTTCTCTCTGTACCTAGATATTACAACAACAATAATGTGGATGCCTCCTGTTTACTCTCTACCCAAAACTGTATTACAGTATAACACAACTGGAATTTACTTCCAAAACACGAGTCAAAAGACCCCAAGCTCCTCCCACCAACTTCCTGTTGCACACCTGCAAAGAACTTCCTGTCTTCTCAGCTCTAAAAACCCATCTAATTGGTTTATTTAAATATCAATGAACAGGGAGGAGGAGGGGAAACCTAGTTTCATATTATGTCTATCAAGACATTAAAAAAAAATCTTGTAAACACCACAGTGTACACACACAAACAAGAAAAAGTGCCCGACCACCATAGCTGTAGATTAAGCTTACCAGACAGCAAGCTCTAAAAGGCAGATGGCTTTAGCCCAGCCCAGGCCTCTAAGCTTGCAGATGACCACAATAGAAATGATGACTCAGATGATGGAGATCACTCACTTGGTCCGGCTATGGCATCCGTTCACTCAATAAAAATCCCAGAAGAGAAAAGAAATCTTAGAGGTGCTATCAGCGCACCACTCTATACATAGCATTGAAAAAACGAACGATCCCAATCCGATAGGTATGTTTATTATGCCTCTAGCCGCCTCACCGAGAAGTCTGTATCTCAGCTGGCTTCTCCTCCATCCTAGCTCCTTCCCAACACGTATTCGACACAGGGCTTGTCACGTGTCTTCATCAGCGGGATTCTTGTGTTGGGAAGGAGCTAGGATAGAGGAGAAGCCAGCTAAGCCTAATAAACAGATATAATCACCATCTTAGCTCCATTGTTCCTTCATCTGCCTGCCGAGCAGTGCACTGGCTCCTTTATTCAAAGGCAAAAAAAGCAATCACAAACAGGAAGCCCTGGCCCCAAGAGCCAATCACTTCCTTCACAGGATGTGACCTCACAGGATGTGACCAAACAGGATATGAGTTTATACAACAAACAATGACTACCATTCCTGCTGATGGGAGATTATCTGCAGGTGTATGACATGGCAGCTCAAATATGTTGATCAGGCATACAGGGGTGACACGAGCACATAATGTCTTTGATAGAGCGAACACATCCCCCCGAGACGAACGTCTGTGCATCGCACAGGGGGCCTTTCGCCGGCGGACATATCCCCACTCTGCAAACACCTCTCTCCAGCATCAGTCTGCCCTAGTCGGCTCTTTAGAGCGTGTTGCGGGAGAACTAACACTGGGAGACACTATGACAATACATATTAAAATACATCTTCATAAAATTTCCTCAACAACTGTATTCTCACCTAAGCGTTCCAGGAATGCGCATTTGTTTTTGGAAACGTGGCACAATGCAATAATAAAGTGAAAAAAATAGGGAATGAACTTCTGTGCTGCTCAGTGTATAGATTACAAATAAATGAAATGCAATCAAGTGGTAAAGTGTGGTGCAATTATAAATCATGTAATAAAGCTGCCGTAATACTCCTGTAGTGTCAGTAAGACCCCCTTCACACTAAAGGCGTTTTCCAGGCGTTTTAGCACAAAAAATAGCACCTGTAAAGCGCCTGAAAACGCCTTCCCAGTGTGAAAGCCCGAGTGCTTTCACACTATGGCGGTGCACTTGCAGGATGTTAGCAAAGTCCTGCAAGAAGCATCTTTGGGGCGGTCTGAACGTGCTGTATACACCGCTTCTAAACCGCCCTGCCCATTGAAACGAATGGGCGGCGCTGCCGAAGCCCCGCAACACAGGCGCTTTTAACCCCTGCAAATGGCCAAATAAAGGGTTAAAAGCACCCGTGTTGTGGCACTCGGGCTTTCAGACTGAGGAGGCATGGCATGGGAGGCCGAAAAGCGCTGCTAAAATGATGGTAATGCACCGCTAACGCAGCCGTGCTGAGTGTGTATGAAGGGCCGGTTAACACTGCTGTGTGGTGCGAGATCGCATGTGATTCGCACCGCACTGCAGTACAAATCACATGTGATGTCCGCGCAATGCAATTTCAACCATACAGATAGTATGGCTGAAATCGCATCGCATTGCATCGCATTCAGACTGAACTCGCACAGGACCCTTTTTTTTTTTTCTTTTTTGGTCCGCACCAGAGTTGGATTGCATGAGTATTCACACCCATGCGATCCGATTCATGTCCAAACTGTCAGTTCGCAGTGCGATATGCAAACTGAAATGTTGGTGTCCTTAACAATTTATTGACACTCCCCACAGTTCACATATGGCAGTGTGAACTGCCGTGCAAGTTGAGTGCGATGCAGGAAATCCGCAGTGGATTTGTAGGGTTCTCACATCGCACAAGTGTGAATCGAGCATAAATACATATTAATGGAATGCGCTAAGTGGGGAAAAAAAAAACACCAATAACCACAATCCTAATACAAGAAATATGTGCAAGACTTAAAAAGTGAAAAATAAATGTTGATGAAAATGAATCAAATAAAAAATCCAGTGCAGAAAAATGTGAATATCATAATGCGTCCTTCTTCAGTCCCGGTTCACACTTGTCCGTGGTTGCATGTGATTTGCACTGCAGTGCAAATCACATGCGATGTCCGTGTGATGCGATTTCAGCTATACAGCTAGTACCACTAATTTCGGACCAAACTCACACAGGACCCTTTTTGTGCTCCGCGCCAGAAACTGATCGCATGGGTGTTCACACCTATGCGATCCGATTCATGTGCGATATGCGACCTGAAATGGGGGTGTCATTAACATTGTATTGACACTCCCAGCAGTTCGCATATGGCAGTACGAACTGCTGTGCGAGTTGGGTGTGGATTCTCAGGGTTCCTGCATCGCACAATGAGACTCGGGTGATCACAGATTGATGTAAGGGGCCGACCCCGGGCCCCTTCAGAGGAAGAGGCATAGCTGACTCATTTGTGCCAACCAGTACCCATAGTGCCATCAATCGGTGCCCACCAGTTAATATCAGTGCCACCAACCAGTGCCACCTATCAATGCCCACCAGTGATGCCAATCAGTGCCATCTAGCAGTGCTGCCTATCAGTGCTACCCATCAGTTCCGCATATTAGTGCCCATCAGTGCAGCCTCATCAGCGTACATCAATGAAGGAGAAAAATTACCTGTTTGCTAAATTTTATAACAAAATATAAAAACGTTTTGTTTTTGTTTTCAAAATTTTCGGTCTGTTTACATTTTTTTAACAAAAAATAAAAACCACAGAGGTGGTCAAATACCACCAAAAGAAAGCTCTATTTGTGGGGAAAAATGATAAAAAATTCATTTGGGTACAGTGTTACATGACCGCGCAATTGTCATTCAAAGAGTGAGAGCGCGGAAAGCTGAAAATTTGGTCTGGACAGGAGGGGGGTTTAAGTGCCCGGTAAGCAAGTGGTTAAAATTCAACATCAAAGCAGTGTCACGGACTTCTAAATACTGTATTTCACTATATAAGCTCAGTTTAGCGGTAAAAGTGTGTAAAATGCAAGATTTCAGTGGGTGTAAAAAGATGTCCACTTGGTGACTTCAGACTGTAGGCTTACTGCGGCGGGTGTACCAAGATGGCGGCGACAGAACGTCACTGACGAAATCTGACGGGTCACCTAATCTGACAGAACACCTGACCTAGAAAATATATTCTAAACACACTAAACCAGTATGTGGAGTTTCTTCTTAATGTATCGCACACACTGCTGGTATCTTGTTAGATGATGATAATGTTTCCATGCAACGTATACTTTATTATTATTATTATACAGGATTTATATAGCGCCAACAGTTTACGCAGCACTTTACGATATAAAAGGGAGACAATACAATTATAGTACAATAAAATACAAGAGGATTAAGTGGGCCCTGCTCAGAAGAGCTTGCAATCTAATAGGGTGGGGCAGGTGGTACAAAAGGTTGTAACTGTGGGGAATGAGCTGATGGAAGTGGTAAAAGATTAGTTAGAGACGTGATAGGCTTTCCTGAAGAGATGAGTTTTCAGGGATCGCCTGAAGGTAGCAAGAGTAGGTTATAGCCGGACCGGTGGAGGTAGCGAGTTCCAGAGGATGGGAGAGGCTCTGGAGAAATCCTGGAGACGAGTATGGGAGGAGGAGATGAGAGAGAGCTTGAGAGTAGGAGGTCTTGAGAAGAGCGGAGAGGACGATTTGGGTGATATTTGGAGACAAGTTTGGTGATGTAGCTCAGGGAAGAGTTGGGAATGGCTTTGTATGTTGTGGTTAGTATTTTGAATTGAATTCGCTGGGCGATTGGGAGACAGTGTAGGGATTGGAGGAGAGGGTTGGCAGACACTGATTGGGAGCCAGTGTAGGGATTGGAGGAGAGGGTTGGCAGACACTGAGCGGTTGGTAAGGTTGATAAGTTTGGCAGCAGCATTCATGATAGACTGAAGAGGGGAGGAGCCTATAGAGAGGCAGGCCAAGGAGAAGGGAGTTGCAATAGTCAAGGTGAGAGATCAAGTCAAGTCAAGGGAGTGAATGAGGAGCTTGGTGGTTTCATTTGTTAACCACTTGCCGACCGGCTCACACCGGTATACGTTGGCAAAGTGGCACGGGTGCGCAAAACGACGTACGCATACGTCACTGTGTCATCGGCGTCTAGCGTGCGCGCCGATGTCCGCCAGTGGCCCACGATCATGACACGGAGAGGCAGAATGGGGAGATGCCTATGTACACAAGGTATTTCCCTATTCTGCCTAGCAACATGATAAGGATCTACTGCTCCCAGTGATCGGGAGTTAGACTTCAACTACAGTTAGAACACGCCCAGGAAAGACATTTAACCCCTTGATCGCCCCCTAGTGTTAACCCCTTCCCTGCCAGTGACATTTACACAGTAATCAGTGCATTTTTATAGCACTGATCGCTGTATACATGCCAATAGTCCCAAAATTGTGTCAAGTGTTCGATCTGTACGCCACAATGTCGCAGTCACGATAAAAATCGCAGATTGCCGCCATTGCTAATTAAAAAAAATAAATAAATAAATTAATAATAAAAATGCCATAAATCTATCCCCTATTTTGTAGACGCTATAACTTTTGCGCAAACCAATCAATATACGCTTATTGCGATATATTTTTTTTTTTTTTTTTTACCAAAAATATGTAGAAGAATATATATCGACCTAAACTGAGGAAGAAATTATTTTTTTTTAGAGATTTTTTTTTTGGGGATATTTATTATAGCAAAAAATAAAAAAATAAGTTCGTCAATTTTGTTTTGAGTGCAACGTCGCAGGCCTGCGCAATTATCAGTTAAAGTGACGCAGTGCCGTATCGCAAAAAAGGGCCTGGTTAGGAAGGGGGTAAATCCTTCTGGGGCTGAAGTGGTTAAAAAGGGGCGAATTTTAGAGATGTTACGGAGGTGAATTCTACAAACCTTTGACAAGGATTGGTTTTGAGGCTGAAATGACAAGTCCGGGTCTAGGATTACACATAGAACCCTGGCGTGAGGGGAGGGACTGATGGTTGCATTGTTGATTTTGATGAAAAAGTGATGGAGGGGGGCACAGGGAGGGAGGAATATTAACAGCTCAGTTTTAGAGAGATTTAGTTTAATGAAGTGGTGTGACATCTATGCTGATAAGTCAGTAAGTTAGTGAGGTGAGTAGTAGACAGATAGATTTGGGTGTCATCGGCGTAAAGGTAGTATTGTAAACCATGGACGGTTATCAAGTGATGACCAAAGGAGGAGGTGTAGATAGAGAAGAGAAGGGGTCCAAGAACAGAGCCTTGGAGGACCCCCACAGAAAGGGGCAATGGAGAGGAGGAGACAGAGTTGTATTTAACACTGAAGGAGCACTGTGATAGGTAGGTGGAGAACCAGGATAGAGCAGAATCTTGGAGGCCTAGGGAATACTGTGATATATATAATTTTTTTTTTCTATACTATTACTTTCAGTAAATTTCTCACCTGGTCTCTAATGTAAGGCGGCACCTTTCCCACTGACAACTAATGTAAGGAGGCACCGCTCCCAGTGACAACTAACTTAAGGGGACACCTCTCACCTGGCCACCAATGCTACGTTGGTGACCCCTTACATTAGCAGTAGTCGGGGGAGCTGTGCCCCCCTTAAGGTAGTGGTAGTCGGGGGAGCTGTGCCCCCCCTTACATTAGTAGTAGTCAGGGGAGCTGTGGCCCCCTTACGTAAGTAGTCGGGGGAGCTGTGCCCTCCCTTACGTTAGTAGTAGTCGGGGGAGCTGTGCCCTCCCTTACGTTAGTAGTGGTCGGGGGAGCTGTGCCCTCCCTTACGTTAGTAGTGGTCGGGGGAGCTGTGCCCTCCCTTACGTTAGTAGTGGTCGGGGGAGCTGTGCCCTCCCTTACGTTAGTAGTGGTCGGGGGAGCTGTGCCCTCCCTTACGTTAGTAGTGGTCGGGGGAGCTGTGCCCTCCCTTACGTTAGTAGTGGTCGGGGGAGCTGTGCCCTCCCTTACGTTAGTAGTGGTCGGGGGAGCTGTGCCCTCCCTTACGTTAGTAGTGGTAGACGGGGGAGCTGTGGCCCCCTTACATTAGTAGTAGTAGACGGGGGAGCTGTGCCCCCCCCCCTTACGTTAGTAGTGGTCAGGGGAGCTGTTCATAGAAGTAGTCATGGGAGCTGTGCCCCCCCCCCCCCCATACATTAGCAGTGGTCAGGGGAGCTGTGCCCCCCCCCTACATTAGTAATGGTCAGGGGAACTGTGCCCCCCTTACGTTAGTAGTAGTAGACGGGGGAGCTGTGGCCCCCTTACATTAGTAGTAGTAGACGGGGGAGCTGTGCCCCCCCCCCCCCCTTACGTTAGTAGTGGTCAGGGGAGCTGTTCATAGAAGTAGTCATGGGAGCTGTGCCCCCCCCCCCCCCCATACATTAGCAGTGGTCAGGGGAGCTGTGCCCCCCCCTACATTAGTAATGGTCAGGGGAACTGTGCCCCCCTTACATTAGTAGTAGTCAGGGGAGCTGTGCCCCCCCTCCTACATTAGTAATGGTCAGGGGAGCTGTGCCCCCCCTCCTACATTAGTAATGGTCAGGGGAAAGTATACTGTTTTGTCCTACACATTAGTATGCATAGAATACCATGTAAATATGTATTTCTCTTTTCATTCCACAGATGCATTTTGCTTTCTCGAATGAAGTGACCTTGCTGTTTGATTTCTGGGCAGTCCGGACTCTAGCAGGTAATGTATATCTATTTGATGCAATACTGAACCTCACTAGAGTGTGATCTGCACGCTTTGGATGAGTGTTATGTCCACTCCTTTGATTTTTCATATTGAAGGATGTTTTGGGCGGGACGCAGCCAACAGGCCATCTCATCAGGATTTGGCCAAAATCCACTCAGGGTATGGTCAGCTTTAGAATGACTTCAAAATATGAGTGGGAGGGTAGATGCAGTTATTCTTGTCTTTCTCTAACTGAGGAATTGGGTAAACTGGAAATGCATGCAGCCTGTGAAGTGTTTGGAATAGCTGATATGCCCATACAGTCATTATTAGTGAAGAACAAATAATTAAGAAGGAAGTCAGGAACTTGGCAATGCCAGTTTCTATATTTGTGACCATTTTCTGCTCAGAGTTTACAGAATTGAATGATTCAATTTTTTTTAATTAATTTTTTTCCCCCCCCTCTAATATGTAGTGAGTGACCAGCTGGGTTAACTGAAATTTAGTGCAATTTGTTTAAAGCATATCTAAACCCAAGAACAATGTGATATATTGCAGATTATTTTGGATGTGTCGGATGCATTCGTTTAATCTCAGGCTTTGTTTCCTTTATTTTTGTAAACTGAATGGTGTCAGCCCTGCCCAGGATTTTTTTAAAAAAAATTTTAAGACTACTCAACCATTCCCTTTCTCAGATCTCTACAACATAAAGGCTGAACATATTATTATAGTCCAAGATAAGAAGTAGGAGAGCCCCTTGGGATAACACAGGCAGTGTGCAGAGGATGCAGGACAGCTCTGCCTTTCTAATAAGATCATATTTTTGCAGTTCTTATAAAAAGCTGTGTGCCGAGGGGGAATCCGTCTGGGCACGATCCTGAGCCAGGCTGTGTGTTTCAGAAGATGCAAAGCATTCTTTGAATGGCGCCTGACCTCCTGTGTTCAGAATGCTGCAGTGCAGCCGCTCAGCACAGAGCCCAGAAGTGGAGATCACTGAAATAGCTGTGTGTCGTTCAGTGATTCCCAGCTTCCAGCGGTATCAGCCAGGTATGGTATATACATAGTTACATTGGTCCAAGCTGTACTAATGTAACTCTATGAAATATTTATACCTGGAATTTTTCTTTAAATGACAATTGAAGGTCATCCCTTTGATCTGCAGATGAATGAAGCAGAACATTGATCAGAAGGTCCATTTCTGTGGTCAGTGGCTAGGTTTACAATGCTAAATTTGCACATTTTATTACATTTTTTTTTTAAATTATTTTTTATTTAAAAGGTGCACTGTTCATTTGCTGTTTGTATGTTAAAAATGAAAGCATGGTGCAACCCTCTTGACTAGCGGCATCTTGCTCTGTAAGGTTGCTCTGGACCATCAAGCATGGATGGGACCCATCAATGTGAAATTCACAAAGTCTACGCAGAATTATGTATGCACATTTAAAGTACAAGTTCCACTTGGTGAAGTTATCTGTTTAAAGCGGTGTTCCGCCCCAAAAAAAAAAAATGTAAAAGCCAGCATTTATACATACTGCAGCTGCTGACTTTTAATAATAGGACATTTACCTGTCCTGGAGTCCAGCGATGTCGGCACCGCAGCTGATGTTTCCATCAGCTGTCGGGTGCTGCCGCCGCCATTGCGGGTAAGTGTACCCGGCAGTGTAGCCTTACGGCTTCACACCAGGAACCCTACTGTGCATGCGCAAGGCCCCGCTCCTCTCTCCTACAGGCCCGGCGACAGGGAGAGGAAGAGGGAGCCCTCCGGTGATGTCACAGGCTGTGGCCCGGACTTCCAGAAGTGGGAACAGGATACCTGTCAAAGACCCCCACCCCCCCAAAAGGTGACAATTGTGGCACCGGGGGGTGAGGGAAGACAAATGAGCAGAAGTTCCAATTTTGGGTGGAACTCTGCTTTAATTAGTTCTAGCTAAAGCTAAGTGCAACCACACAGAAACATATAAAACGTCATTCCAAATCCAGCAATGTTCACCATGGGGCCCTGCAAGGTGCTGTGCAGTCAACCTTAAGGCTGCATTCACACCTGAGTGTATCGTTTTCAGGCAGAAAGTTGCACGTTTCACCTCCAATTTTTACTGCGTTTTTGCTGCGATTTTGTACAGGTCAAAAAGTCACCAATGTAAAAAGCAGAAAAACACCTGTAATCTGTCTAAAAAGAAGCTCATTTACTTTTTTGAGCTTCAGGCATCTTGCTTAACAACTTGACGACCGCCTCACGCTGATATACGTCAGCAGAATGGCACGGGCAGGCAAAATCACGTACCTGGTACGCGATTGCCTTCCCGTGGGCGGGGGTTCCGATTGGAACCCCCCCGGTGCCTGAGGCGGTCGCCTTTGGTCTGGCAGCGATATCAGAGATGAGGAGGAGGCCATCCAATCGTGGCCCCCCCCCTCGCGATTGCTCCCAGCCAATGAGATGCTTCCCCTGCCTCTGTGTAGTAGAGGATGTGATGTCATTTCTCCTCGGCTCGGCAGTTTCCGTTCCGGCGCCGAGGAGAGAAGACTGAAATGTGAGTGCACAAGACACACACATCACAGTAGAACATGCCAGGCACACACAACACCCCCCTTTACCCCCCGATCCCCCCCCTGATCACCCCTCCCCCCCCCCCCCCCCGTCACACTGACACCAAGCAGTTTTTTTTTTTTTTTTCTGATTACTGCATGGTGTCAGTTTGTGACAGTTACTGTGTTAGGGCAGTTAGTGTTAGCCCACTGTAGGTCTAGGGTACCCCCCTAACCCCCCCTAACAAAGTTTTAACCCCTTGATCACCCCCTGTCACCAGTGTCGCTAAGCGATCATGTTTCTGATCGCTGTATTAGTGTCACTGGTGACTCTAGTTAGGGACGTAAATATTTAGGTTCGCCGTCAGCGTGTTATAGCGACAGGGACCCCCATATACTACCTAATAAATGTTTTAACCCCTTGATTGCCCCCTAGTTAACCCTTTCACCACTGATCACCGTATAACTGTTATGGGTGACGCTGGTTAGTTCGTTTATTTTTTATAGTGTCAGGGCACCCGCCGTTTATTACCGAATAAAGGTTTAGCCCCCTGATCGCCCGGCGGTGATATGCGTCGCCCCAGGCAGCGTCAGATTAGCACCAGTACCGCTAACACCCACGCACGCAGCATACGCCTCCCTTAGTGGTATAGTATCTGTACGGATCAATATCTAATCCGATCAGATCTATACTAGCGCCCCCAGCAGTTTAGGGTTCCCAAAAACGCAGTGTTAGCGGGATCAGCCCAGATACCTGCTAGCACCTGCGTTTTGCCCCTCCGCCCGGCCCAGCCCACCCAAGTGCAGTATCGATCGATCACTGTCACTTACAAAACACTAAACGCATAACTGCAGCGTTCGCAGAGTCAGGCCTGATCCCTGCGATCGCTAAGTTTTTTTGGTAGCGTTTTGGTGAACTGGCAAGCATCAGCGGCCTAGTACACCCCGGTCGTAGTCAAACCAGCACTGCAGTAACACTCGGTGACGTGGCGAGTCCCATAAGTGCAGTTCAAGCTGGTGAGGTGGCAAGCACAAGTAGTGTCCTGCTGCCACCAAGAACAAGACAAACACAGGCCCGTCGTGCCCATAGTGTCCTTCCTGCTGCATTCGCCAATCCTAATTGGGAACCCACCACTTCTGCAGCACCCTTACTTCCCCCATTCACATCCCCAACCAAATGCAGTCGGCTGCATGAGAGGCATTTTCTTTATGTCCTCCCGAGTACCCCTACCCAACGAACCCCCCCAAAAAAGATGTGTCTGCAGCAAGCGCGGATATAGGCGTGACACCCGCTATTATTGTCCCTCCTGTCCTGACAATCCTGGTCTTTGCATTGGTGAATGTTTTGAACGCTACCATTCACTAGTTGAGTATTAGCGTAGGGTACAGCATTGCACAGACTAGACACACTTTCACAGGGTCTCCCAAGATGCCATCGAGAGACCCGAACCTGGAACCGGTTACAGTTATAAAAGCTAGTTACAAAAAAAAGTGAAAAAAAAAAAAATTATATATATATATATAATATATATATATAAAAAATAAAAAAAAAATAGTTGTCGTTTTATTGTTCTCTCTCTCTCTCTATTCTCTCTCTATTGTTCTGCTCTTTTTTACTGTATTCTATTCTGCAATGTTTTATTGTTATTATGTTTTATCATGTTTGCTTTTCAGGTATGCAATTTTTTATACTTTACTGTTTACTGTGTTTTATTGTTAACCATTTTTTTGTCTTCAGGTACGCCATTCACGACTTTGATTGGTTATACCAGAATGATGCCTGCAGGTTTAGGTATCATTCTTTTCAGCCAGCGGTCGGCTTTCATGTAAAAGCAATCCTAGCGGCTAATTAGCCTCTAGACTGCTTTTACAAGCAGTGGGAGGGAATGCCCCCCACCGTCTTACGGTCTTCCGTGTTTTTCTCTGGCTCTCCTGTCTCAACAGAGAACCTGAGAATGCAGCCGGTGATCCAGCCAGCTGACCATAGAGCTGATCAGAGACCAGAGTGGCTCCAAACATCTCTATGGCCTAAGAAACCAGAAGCTACGAGCATTTCATGACTTAGATTTCGCCGGATGTAAACAGCGCCATTGGGAAATTGGGAAAGCATTTTATCACACCGATCTTGGTGTGGTCAGATGCTTTGAGGGCAGAGGAGAGATCTAGGGTCTAAGAGACCCCAATTTTTTCAAAAAAAGAGTACCTGTCACTACCTATTGCTGTCATAGGGGATATTTACACTCCCTGAGATAACAATAAAAATGATAAAAAAAAAAATGAAAGGAACAGTTTAAAAATAAGATAAAAAAGCAAAAAAATAATAAAGAAAAAAAAAAAAAAAAAAAAGCACCCCTGTCCCCCCCTGCTCTCGCGCAAAGGTGAACGCAAGCGTCGGTCTGGCGTCAAATGTAAACAGCAATTGCACCATGCATGTGAGGTGTCACCGCGAACGTCAGATCGAGGGCAGTACTTTTAGCAGTAGACCTCCTCTGTAAATCTAAAGTGGTAACCTGTAAAGGCTTTTAAAGGCTTTTAAAAATGTATTTAGTTTGTCGCCACTGCACGTTTGTGCGCGATTTTAAAGCATGTCATGTTTGGTATCCATGTACTCAGCCTAAGATCATCTTTTTTATTTCATCAAACATTTGGGCAATATAGTGTGTTTTAGTGCATTAAAATTTAAAAAAGTGTGTTTTTTCCCGCAAAAATGCGTTTGAAAAATCGCTGCGCAAATACTGTGTGAAAAAAAAAAAATGAAACACCCACCATTTTAATCTGTAGGGCATTTGCTTTAAAAAAATATATAATGTTTATAAATGACCCTATTTTGGAAAATAGACACTCCAAGCTATTTGCTGAGAGGTATAGTGAGTATTTTGCAGACCTCACTTTTTGTCACAAAGTTTTGAAAATTGAAAAAAGAAAAAAAAAAGTTTTTTCTTGTCTTTCTTCATTTTCAAAAACAAATGAGAGCTGCAAAATACTCACCATGCCTCTCAGCAAATAGCTTGGGGTGTCTACTTTCCAAAATGGGGTCATTTGGGGGGGTTTTGTGCCACCTGGGTATTCCATGGCCTCCGAAACTGTGATAGGCAGTGAAGAGTGAAATCAAAAATTTACACCCTTAGAAATCCTGAAGGCAGTGATTGGTTTTCGGGGCTCCGTACGCGACTAGGCTCCCAAAAAGTCCCACACATGTGGTATCCCCATACTCAGGAGAAGCAGCTAAATGTATTTTGGGGTGCGATTCCACATATGCCCTTGGCCTGTGTGAGCAATATATCATTTAGTGACAACTTTGTGCAAAATAAAAAAAAAAAATTTGTCACTTTCCCGCAACTTGTGTCAAAATATAAAATATTCCATGGACTCAACATGCCTCTCAGCAAATAGCTTGGGGTGTCTACTTTCCAAAATGGGGTCATTTGGGGGGGTTTTGTGCCATCTGGGCATTTTATGGCCTTCAAAGCTGTGATAGGTAGTGAGGAGTGAAATTTACACCCTTAGAAATCCATGGCCTGTGTGAGCAATATATCATTTAGTGACAACTTTTTGTAAATATTTTTTTTGTTGTTGTCATCATTCAATCACTTGGGACAAAAAAAATAAATATTCAATGGGTTCAACATGTCTCTCAGCAATTTCCTTGGGGTGTCTACTTTCCAAAATGGGGTCATTTGGGGGGGGTTTGTACTGCCCTGCCATTTTAGCACCTCAAGAAATGACATAGGCAGTCATAAACTAAAAGCTGTGTAAATTCCAGAAAATGTACCCTAGTTTGTAGACGCTATAACTTTTGCGCAAACCAATAAATATACGCTTATTGACATTTTTTTTTTACCAAAGACATGTGGCCGAATACATTTTGGCCTAAATGTATGACTAAAATTGAGTTTATTGGATTTTTTTTATAACAAACAGTGGAAAATATCATTTTTTTCTCAAAATTTTCGGTCTTTTTCCGTTTATAGCGCAAAAAATAAAAACGGCAGAAGTGATCAAATACCATCAAAAGAAAGCTCTATTTGTGGGAAGAAAAGGACGCAAATTTCGTTTGAGTACAGCATTGCATGACCGCGCAATTAGCAGTTAAAGCGACGCAGTGCCAAATTGGAAAAAGTCCTCTGGTCCTTAAGCAGCATAATGGTCTGGTCCTTAAGTGGTTAAGGTGACAGAACGCTCAGATCTGAACAGGGGCCATTTAAATGAATGGGATCTTGCTTGTTGGGCTTTTTGGAACTTTTGAGATGAGTGTTTTACGAGCTGAAAATTCTCAGGTGTAAATGCAGCCTTAGTCTGCTCACCTTACACCATGTTTATTTACCACAGCTCTATTTGTTCCCATGGGAGGCCTGTATTCTTGGTGACCTCCAGTGGTCCTGCTGAGTATGGCTGTCCCATGGGAATGAATGGGACTGCGGTGCACATGCACAGTGTGAACGGGAGACGGATGTAGGCTTTCTTTGCAAAGGCTGTGTGGCGTCAGGCAGGGCCTTTTAGATAACATAGCTGGATGGAATGTTACCCAGTGGGTTGACTCGGGGGGGGGGGGGGGGGGGGGGGGGGGGTCGGTTGGAGACCATTCACTTGCAGGGCTGGTGCAAACATTTTTGCCACCCCCCTGGCTCCACCCTAAACTCCACCCCCTTTGTCCTGCCCATGTATACCCCACCTTTTTAATGAGGCGCCTATCAAATGCAGCCTCACCAGCGCCCATCAAATGCAGCCTCACCAGCGCCCATCAAATGCAGCCTCACCAGCGCCCATCAAATGCAGCCTCACCAGCGCCCATCAAATGCAGCCTCACCAGCGCCCATCAAATGCAGCCTCACCAGCGCCCATCAAATGCAGCCTCACCAGCGCCCATCAAATGCAGCCTCACCAGCGCCCATCAATGTAGTCTACCAGCACCCATCAATGTAGTCTACCAGCACCCATCAATGCAACCTCACCAGTGCCCATCAAATGTAGTCTACCAGCACCCATCAATGCAGCCTACCAGCACCCATCAATCCAACCTCACCAGCGCCCATCAAATGCAGCCTACCAGTGCCTATTAATGAATGTTTGCTTGCTTACATTTGTTTGGGAGTTGGGACAGAGACATAGTCCTCCACCGCCGCTGCGCCTCTGACATTGTGTGCGAACGCAGCGGCAGCTGCCTGCTGATGCTGAGACTTAGTTGCTTGCTGCAGAGAAAAGAGAGTAGGAACACCAGTGGCTGGGCGCCCTAGGCAGCAGTGCGCCCTAGGCAGCAGTGCGCCCTAGGCGGCTGCCTAGTTTGCCTAGTGGTAGCACCGGCCCTGCTCACTTGGTGAAAAGAAGACCACTCAGTGTCTTTATTACAGGAAGCTCCTGCAGAGAGGCAAAGTGCAGGAGTTGTTTATAACCAATTTCTGCCAGAACAAATACACAAAGGACACAAAGTAAGAATACACACATCTCTTGTATTTGGACAGCATTTATTTAGGCTGGATTTTGTTTTTAAAGTGGTTATAAACATCAGACCTGAGGTATAAAGAAAGCATATCCCTCTATAGTGGTGTGTACTTGCCTCAATCCAGAGTACGATGTCTAATTTCTTAAACAGGTTCGACTTATATAGGAGGATTTGTTTCACCTCTGTGTATCTCCTGAGGCCAGTCACCTTACTAGGTATATGTAAGCGTTTACAACAGCTTTAATCCAGTTTTGAGTACAAACTCTCCTTATAAAAAACCTAGTAAATGCCTGTCCTGCTACCTTCACCTCTGAACAGCACTCTAGTGGTGAGAACTTGCCAGCTGAAGAACCCAACACTTCCTGGCGTGTCAATCTCCTGGTCCCTCACTTTGCTCTGTGGTTCCTTCTACCAATTCTTGTGTCACTCCAGGAAACGGCAGTGATGAACAGGCTGGAAAATCAAGCCAAATGCTGACCCTTTGGCTTCAGTATATTTCGGTATCGCACACACAGGCACTTGGGCTTTAGAATTTAAACTTCAAGTGTCTTTTCCTGCCAGGTGCTGCAAACAGTCATCCATAGACATCAACAGCTGTACACAGGTTTAGGCCGATACATGTGAAAATGTGCATGCATATGGACATACAAACCTGGATGAAGACAGTCTGCATCCAGAGGCGTACGTCTATATAATGTGTGTGTTTACACAAGTACTGGCTTATACCTGTGTACAGCCATTGACTTCTATAGGCATCTGTGGGCAAGGAAATGCGCCCAATTTTACAGTTTATGACCCCAGGTGCCCATGTGCATGAGATATTTGAGTTCACTGCACAATTCTCTAAATTGTCATTCTTTGCTGTAGCATTATCAATACCCTTCACTGGATACACATGATCTCTGTAGGTCCATTTAGTTTGCAGAGAGAAGATAACCCTCTCTATTGTGCCACAATGGAGCTCCGAGTGTCCGAAGGTCGTTCTGTGGTCTCTGGCGGGCACTGGGTGGGGGATTTTATTAAACATTTTAGGTTTTATCAGGCACTTTATGGTGTCCGTGATTCAGAGCTGCTTTCATTTAAAATATCTTTTTGATAAGATAATCTCCCATTTCTGCCTCATAGGGAGTTGTGGTGTCACGAGTTTATGCATCACATCCTCTGAGTGATGGGAGAGGGGACTGGACAATAAAAGAAAGTTCAGTCTAAGCTGTACCAGTGGACTGAGCTCAGTGTTTCTTAGAATCGCATTTGGTGGTTGATGGACTCATAAGACTGTATTAATGCACGCATGAGGTGTCATGAGTTTATGAATCACTTCCTGTGGGTGATGGGAAAGGGAACTGGAGTTATAAAAATAAAGGGTTCAATCTAAGCTGTTCAAGTGAACAGAATTCTGTCACTGCATGTAATAAAGAATCACATTTCATTTTTCATGAGCTCTTGAAGTATGGCCAGAGGTATTTTGGCTGTACTATTCCTATGGATCACAGAAGTGCAGTTTGGCCTGCACTCCTGTGACCCATTTTCAGCCGACAGTCAGCTAAAGCTGTCGACTGATGTTGCAGATCCGGTCCAGGTTCTGACAACATCCCAACCATATGGTTGTGTTCTGCCCAGAATCCTGGAGCAACAGCTGGCTCAGCCTCTCTGCGAGTCCCACCTGCTCCACAGCCCAGAGCTCCAGTGAGTGCTGGAGGGGAAGGGTGGAGAAGCCTGTGACTGACATTCACCAGTTCTCTGCAGACTGAGAGCTGAGCGATCAGTGGTGTTTGATTGCTCAGTTCTCGGTCTAAGGGGCGGCGGGGGACATCTGCAGTCATCTAGGCGAGTATGATATTTTTTGTCTTAACATTCCCAAACTTCTCTTTTAAGGCTGGATTAGGACCTGCACATGTCTCACATAGAATGTGCCCTTTTCAGAATAATTGAAGTGGTTTTAAAGGCAGAAGGTTTTTACCTTTTTAAAATGTTAACGGTTTGGATGTTTTTAAAAAACAAACAAAAAAAATGTCATACTTACCTGCTTCGTGCAGTGGTTTTGCACAGAGCAGCCTCGATCCTCCTTTTCTCGGGTCCCCCACCGGCGCTCCTAGCTCCTCCCTCTCGACCAGTGCCCCCAAAGCAACCAGCTTGCAATGGGGGCACTGGTGCTTGCTCGCTTCCAAGCTCTCCTCTTTGTGCGTTTTAAAAGACACATAGAGCTGCAGCTCGGCCCTGGCTCCCTCTCTCTCCTCATTGGTTCGCTGGCTGTGATTGACAGCAATGGGAGCCAATGGCACCCACTGTTGTCTCAGCCCATGAGGAGAGGGAGTCCCGGGAGAGTTGAGTCTTTCGTGCATATCACTGGATCAAGAGGGGGCCCAGGTGAGTATTGGGGGGCTGTGGGGCAGCAACACAGAAGAGTTTTTTTTTTTTACCTACATGCATAGAATGCATGAAAGTAAAAGGAGGAGAACTTCTGGCATCAATCGAAATCAGGGATGCATATTTGCATGTCCCTATATTTCCCGCTCATCAAAGGTTTCTGCTGTTCGATTTGGAACAGCAACATTTTCTATTTGTAGCTCTGCCATTCAGGCTAGCTTCAGCACCCCGGATGTTCACAAAAGTGCTGGCCCCACCTCTAGCCAGGTTAAGGGCACAGGGCATAACAGTTGTAGCGTACCTATACGATCTATTGCTAATAGATCATTCGGTGGCTCGTTTGGAGCAAAGCGTACGCACTACAACCAACTATCTGAAAAGTTTGGGTTGGATTCTCAACCTAGAGAAATCTTCCTTAATACCGCTAAAAAGGCTGAAGTACTTGGGTCTGATCATAGACACAGCCCAGGAAAGGGTGTTTTTGCCTCAGGCAAACATCAACTCCATAAAAGAGCAGGTGCGGATGGTCAGGTTAAATGGCGATTCCTCCATTCGCCTTTGCATGAGGTTACTAGGAACCATGGTGGCTTTATTTGAAGCAGTTCCTCATGCCCAGTTTCATTCAAGACTGTCCAGGGACAGTGGTCAAGAACAGAAAGAACCTTGCCCATCCATATCCTAGGGATTCGGGCAGTACGTCTGGCTCTAAAGGCCTGGACTTTCAGGTTACGGGATTGTCCTGTCAGGATTCAATCCGACAACGACACAGCTGTGGTCTATATCAATCACAAAGGAGGCACCAAAAGTCTCTCAGCGCAGAGAGAGGTGAACCATATTCAAACTTGGGCAGAAAGGAATGTTCCGTGCCTATCGGCAGTCTTCCTTCTGGGAGTAGAGAATTGGTAGGCGGACTACTTGAGTCGCCAGCAGTTATTCCCAGTGGAATGGTCTCTTCACCCCGACATATTTCGGGCTGTTTGCTAAAGATGGGGGAATCCGGACGTAGATCTTCTAGAGACCAGGTTCAACATGAAGTTTGTCAACTTTGTGGCCAGAACAAGGGATCCATTCGCATGCGGAACGGATGCGTTGGTGACCCCATGGGATCAGTTCTCGTTGATCTATGCATCCCCCCCCCCCCCCTATTCAGTTGCTGCCTCAACTTCTTTGCAGGATCAAGCTGGAAAGAAAGCCGGTAATTCTGGTGGCACCAGCATGGCCCAGAAGGTCATGGTATGCAGTAATCGTAAAGATGGCAGTGGAGGGCCCATGGTCCCTCCCACTATGGCCAGATCTGCTCTCACAGGGACCAATATTCCATTACCTTAGGGTCTCTAAATTTAACAGTTTGGCTATTGAAACCCACATTCTGAAGAAACGTGGGCTTTCCGGGTCAGTTATCTCTACCCTGATTAATGCAAGGAAGCCAGCTTCCAGAACTATATATTATAGAATCTGGAGGGATTATGTTTCCTGGTGTGAATCCAAGAGTTGGCACCCTCGGAGATGTATCATAGGCAGAATTCTTGCCTTTCTACAATTAGGGGTAGAAATGAAATTGGCCTTGAGTACTATTAAAGGACAAGTCTCAGCTTTTTTGGTCTTATTTCAAAAGACCACTTGCTACTCATTCTTAGTCCGGGGTTTTATACAAGGGGTGATGTGGCTTATTCTGCCCGTCAAACCTCCCTTGAACCCTTGGGACTTGAACTTAGTTTTGTCGGTGTTACAAAAAACAGCCATTTGAACCGATACAACATATTCCCCTAGTCCTTCTGACAAAGAAGTTGGTATTTTTGGTTGCTTTATCCTCAGCAAGGAGGGTTTCGAAATCGGCTGCTCTTTCTTATAAAGAGCCATATTTGATTTGTCATGGGGACAGAATGGTGTTACGCCCTCGTCCAGACTTTTTTATCAAAAGTGGTTTCAGGTTTCACCTGAACCAAAATATTGTCCTGCCATTGTTTTTTCCAAAAACCATGGTCCAGGGAAGAAGAGTCACTACATTGCCTTCATGTGGTGAGAGCAGTGAAAATCTATTTTAAGCAACTGCTCAGATTTGTAAGACTGATGTCTTATTTATTCTGCCAGAGGGTCCTAAGAATGGACAGGCAGCGTTGAAATCCACTGTCGCTAAGTGGATTCGGCAAGTGATAATTCAGACTTATGATTTAAGGGGTAAGATTCCACCTTTTCAAGTTAAGGCTCACTCTACCAGGGCGGTTAGTGCTTCCTGGGCAGTGCGTCACCAGGCCTCCATGGCTCAGATCTGTAAGGCGCAACTTGGTCTTCAGTGCATACATTCACAAAATTTTATCAGGTGGATGTAAGGAGGTATGAGGATATCTCCTTCGGGCGCAGTGTGCTGCAGGCAGCAGTATAGGTTCTCAGTTCTGGGGTTGCCCTACGGGTTGTCTCTCCCTCCCCCAAGTAGCATTGCTATGGGATGTCCTATTAAGTAATTACTTAAGGCTCTGTATCCCATGATGTACGATAAAGAAAATAGGATTTTTATTACAGCTTACCTGTAAAATCCTTTTCTTGGAGTAAATCATGGGACACAGAGGTCCCTCCCCTCTTTTGGGATTTAAGTGTACAGGCATACCCCACTTTTAAGTAGTATTGCTTTGCTACAAAAACTGATGTGCTCCTGGAAGGAGGAGGGGTTATATAAGGAGTGGATTGGGTTTACCAGTGTCAACACCTGAAGGTGGCCTATAACCCATTAAGTAATTACTTAAGGCTCTGTGTCCCATGATGTACTCCAAGAAAAGGATTTTACAGGCAACCTGTAATAAAAATCCTATTTTTCTGTACTTGCTGAAAATATTCTTACCCTGAAAATTAGAAACTTGAGCACAGTCACCACATCTAAGGACTAGTAAGCTGCAACATATCTAATTTTTTGTTTTTAGGTTTAGAAGTTTAGTTATTATATTTATTTTTTTGCTGTGCAGCACCAGGGACATACCGTAATGACATACTGTAATGAAGTGTCCCCCATGTCCAGGTGACTGCTGCATAGTGTAGAAATCTTCTCCCAACTGCTTAGGTTTCCTCCCGACAGTGCAGATCTTCGAAGTCTGGTCATCCAAAGCTACCATTCATGTGCCTTTCAAGAGTTTTTGCATTTTACCACCATATGATAAAGCTTATAAAACCACCTGTTGAAGAGGGTTTTGTGTGCTTAATTTGCCTAAATGGGCTCCATGATGAGTGACAAACCTTCTTTTTTTTTTTTTTTTAACTGCACTGTAATGTTTTCAAAAGGTACCTGTTCAGTCACATGTACAGTAGGAGTTTTTTTTTGCCTGCAGCACATTGCTGTCTTTTTACCATGTGCAGCCTCAGGGCAGTGTGTACACTGTGTGTTTAGGCTTTGTGTATTGTAATAAGTTTGCCCTTTCTGTTTCTAGAGGTTAGTGAAGACATTAAAAGTAGTTTCCTGACGCCTCCATGGCAGCACACATTGGGTTGTGACTCCGCCCCCACAACCTGACAGGATTGGTTAGCTATAAATTTGAAGGGGAGACACCCCCCCTGCATTCTCTTTTTTTCCTCACCTGACAGATTGGGAAGCAAGCTGGCTCCTGTTGTCAAGATTAAGAAAAAGCCTCTTACCGCACTCTCCCCAGCAGGTTCAAGCCTCTCCTGTTTGGAAGTCCCTCCTGTACAGTCTCTAAAGGAGCTTCTATGGAGGGAACCCCCGGTCTGGTGGTCTCAGGGGGCGTCTGGACATCTGGCACAGTAAGCTTTCAAGAAGCTTCATATTTGCAGTGGTCTCCTTTCTTTTTGTTTTGCCTGTACCTTTTTTTCTGTATGTAGGTATGTTTCTCCTGCTTAGGGGGCTTGCTGGCACTTGCTGTCCACCGCTGTGGAACCGTCATGGCCGCCGACGCTCCTCCTCTGCTCTGCAATTGGCCTCAGAGCTAGGTGCTGCCTTGGGAAGGTTATGCCCTTCTCCAAGATGGCGCCGAGGTGTTCGGGACGCTCTGCGCATGCACGGGAGCGTCATTTTGCCGCGACGGTGGCGCCAAATTAAAAAACATAGGCATTTCTGTGTTTTTTGCTGAGGATTCTTACAAAATAACTGGATTTCGCCGTGCGTTCCACTGCTTTGCCAGAAAACAACTCAGCAAGCCCAGGTAAGTTGAATCATCTGATTTAGACTGTCTACAGCCTTTTTTAAAAAAAAAAAAAAATAAAAATTTTCTCTTATTACACTTCAGTCTTACTGTCACTATCACTATGGGGACCACTGCCTGCGCAGACCACCATCAACAAACGAGGTAAGAGGCCATCCGTCATTGGTAAGTATTGAAGAAGGGGAGAGAAAAAGAGAGCCAACCGCTAACGCTGTGTTTTTGGCAGCCCTACCAGGTCAAGAGCCGCAAGTTCCAGGCGTGAAGGGAGATCAAGTCATGCGTCGAGCAAGAAGTCTCGCAGAAGCCGTTCAAGATCTTCTTCCCGCCACCGAAGACATAGCCGCTCACGTCACAGCCGCTCAAGACGCAGCCGCTCCCGTCATAGTCGGTCACACCGCAGATGGTCACCTTCATCACACCGCCAGAGCCGCCACACCCGTCCCGCAGCAAACGCTTGCTGGGTATGCGGCGCGCCGGCCTTGCCAGAGAAACTAGTCTGCAGATCCTGCTTCAATGAAGCAGCAAAGAGTGGCTACGGAGCTCATAAGAGAATCTGTGCGGGAATCCATAAGGGAGACAACGGCACCACTAATGGATAGGCCTACGCCCAGCACATCGGTAGCAGACGACCATCAACCCCAGGCATCAGAACCCTCCTCAGGAGATGAGGATCAGGACATGTCAGCAGGTTTTGATTTCTCCCTTGTACAGCCTTTCGCAAAGTCAGTTAAAGAAGCGATAGGCTGGGAAGAAGATAAAGCGGAACCGCAGAAAGTTCCGGAAATATTTCCCAAATGTAAGGAAAGAACCAGAGAATTTTCCTTTTATAGGTGAACTGGAGAATCTAATTAAAGATGAGTGGGAAAGATCTGATAAGCGGACCAGTCTCACCAACAGACTGACAAAAATGTATCCTCTGATGGAGTCAAAAGTCAATTCATTGATGAACGCCCCAATAGTTGACTCCTCCTTGATGCGTCTTGCACGGCATGTCACTCTGCCTATTGAAGACGCGGTTTCCTTTCGGGATGTTCTGGATCGGAAATTGGATCCGAAATTAAAGAAAGCATACTCCACTGCTGGGGGCGCGTGCAGACCAGCAATTACCACAGCAGCAGTGGCTAAAGCCATATCAGGTTGGGCAACCAAGGTGGAGAAAGATCTGCAAGACGGTACTGAAGTAGACAAGATAATATCTTCTCTTCAGGAGATCAAGTTGGCAGGTGACTTCATGGCAGAAGCTTCAGTGGATATTATAAGATCCTCGGCGAGATCAATGCTAACCTCAGTCACGGCAAGAAGGTCCCTGTGGCTGAAACCATGGATGGCCGATACTGCATCTAAAACAAACTGGTGCAGAATTCCATATGATGGCTCAAACCTGTTCGGGTCTAAATTGGACACCGCTATCTCGAAGGTGACAGGAGGGAAGTCGGGATTAATTCCCTCAGACAGGAGACCCAAGGCCCAAAAGGGTACGTCCTTCAGGCGCAACCTTCCTGAGAAATATAGGGAAGCTAGATCCTACCGTCCCGGTAGGGAGTTTAGAAGAGACTGGAAAAACACAAGACCTTCCTTCCTAAGGATGCAAAAGTCCAAGCCTACCCCGGCAGGAGAGCAGCAGAAGTCTTTTTGAATGTTCGCCTGCCCACCCAGTACAGGTGGGCGCCAGGCTCAAGGACTTCGTACAGACTTGGTCAAGCCATATAAAGGACCCGTGGACTCTTTCCACAATCAAATTTGGACACAAGTGGAAGTTTATGGGCAAACTTCCGAAAAATCACTTCCAATCAACAAGACTGCCATCTTCACTAATCAAGAGGAAGTTACTATTAAAATATATAGTGGAATTGAAGGAGAAAGGGGCAATCCTGGAGGTTCCATCAGATCAAAAGGGGAGGGGGTTCTATTCCCCACTATTTTTGGTAAAGAAGACCGGAGACTTACGTCCTGTAACAGGATCATAAAAATAGAGGCCTTCAAAGTGGAGAGTCTGCAGTCCATACTTCTGGCTGTGAACCTGGGCGACTGGATGCTCTCTGTAGATTTATCGGACGCTTATCTACATATTCCAATTCATCCCGCCTTTCAAAAATTCCTCCGATCTGCCATCAACAAAAGCCACTTCCAATTCCAGTGCCTTCCTTTCGGCATTTCGTCGGCTCCCAGGACATTCACCAAGGTCCTCCTACCCTTGGTTGCATTCCTCAGGGAAAAGGGTCTGCGAGTCCACCATTATTTGGACGACATCCTGCTCTTGGCAGAAGATCAAGAAACGTTGCTATGTCATCAGAGAATCTTACTCACGACTCTCCAGGACTTCGGTTGGCTAGTCAACTGGAAAAAGAGCAGTCTACAACCCACACAAAACATGGTATTCCTGGGAGCGGATCTGAACACCAAATTGAACAGGGTACAACTCCCTCAGGAGAAGATTCAGCCTCTAGTACAGAAGATGCGGAGATTACTATCAGCGAGGCATCTTCCAGCCAGAATCTGCTTGAGTGTGCTAGGGTCCCTGGCTGCAACCCTGCCCATGGTGCAGTGGTCACAGTGGCACATGAGTTCTGCAAAACTCCTTTCTGAGGCAGTGGGATGGAGTATCGATGCGTCAGACCATTACCATCTCCAGACCAATGAAGCAATCAGTGTGGTGGTGGACACACTTGACCAATCTCAGGAAATACAAGCTGATAGTTCCCCCAGATCCGATAATAGTCACTTCGGATGCCTGTCAGAGCGGCTGGGGAGCTCACTGTCAAGATCGAGCAACACAGGGCCGATGGCAGTTCCGGGCCCAGGATATAGTATCGAATATACTGGAACTCAGGGTAGCCTTCCAGGCCCTCATGGCACTTGCACCAGTCCTCAGAGGGAAGAACGTGCTTATTCGGATGGACAACAAGGTGGCAGTGTCCTACATCCAGAAGCAAGGGGGTACCAAGAGTCTCACACTGATGGAGGAAGTCCGTCCTATCTTGGAATGGGCACAGGCACACCTAGCAGACTTAAAAGCAATATATGTTCCTGCGGCACAGAACATGTTAGCCGATTACTTGAGTCGAGAGACTCTTTCGAACAACGAATGGTCCCTGAGTCTCCAGGCCTTTTCTCTTCTTACGGAGACATGGGGAGTGCCAGAGATCGACTTAGCAGCCACTCCTGCGAATATGAAGTGTCGGAGGTTTCTGTCCAGAGCATCTTTCCCTTCAGCCGAAGGGATAGATTGTCTAATTCACTCATGGAACTTCAAGTTGGGGTACATATTCCCTCCAACTCCGTTAATTGCAAGATTCTTGTCCAGGCTTCGGAGATCTTCAGCCACGGTAATCGCGGTAATCCCTCTTTGGCCGAGAAGGACATGGTTCACGACCCTATTGCAGCTCAGCCTTCAACCTCCAATCCTTCTTCCGGTAACTCCGGATTTACTATTTCAAGGCCAATTTCTACATCCAGCTCCAGAGAAGTTGCATCTGACGGCATGGAGGTTGAGAGGGTTAGGTAAAGGGAACAAGGCTGCTCACAGGAAGTAATATCAACCCTGATGCAAGCCAGGAAAAGTACCACCAACACCACCTATACAAGAATTTGGAACAAATTCTTTACAATGGCACAGCAGAAGGGATGGGATCCTATTGCTCCAGAACCTTCTCAAATCCTAGAGTTCCTCCAGTCAGGAGTCAACAAAGGTCTAAGTTCAAGTACCCTTAAGGTACAAGTATCCGCCTTGTCGGCCAAAACAGGCACCAGATGGGCATTACATCCGCTGGTTATCCAATTCCTGAGAGCCTGCCTAAAAATCAAACCTCCTAAGAAACCAGTTTTTCCATCATGGGATCTCTCAGTAGTTCTCGACGCCTTCAACAATCCTCCTTTTACTCCATCTGAATCAATATGGCAGACTTCGGTAGATCCGTTGTTAGAGCCAATTCTTCCGCATTATAAGGAATAAATATTATTTTCTTGCACCCACCCGACTGGCGAGTTATTTCCCAGTGTGTGCTGCCATGGAGGCGTCAGGAAAACGGAAAATTGTATACTCACCTTTCTGTAATTTTCCTTTCCTGACGCCTCTCCATGGCAGCACACAGATTCCCACCCCGTTTTATGGTGATGCATTTACAGAGAATGCAGCGGGGTGTCTCCCCTTCAAATTTATAGCTAACCAATCCTGTCAGGTTGTGGGGGCGGAGTCACAACCCAGTGTGTGCTGCCATGGAGAGGCGTCAGGAAAGGAAAATTACGGAAAGGTGAGTATACAATTTTCTGTTTTTTTGCACTGTGTCTGCATTCATAGAAAAGATGAGAGTTCTAGACTGACCCAGTGCTACTAGCCCACCAAAATGTGATGCAAATGCAGTTTAATACCCAATGGGCATATACCTTAGTTGTATCTAAACTAGTAGTAAACACCGAATGGTGACTTGTACCTACAGGTAAGCATATAACCACTGGAAGAGCATGTGTTCTATCAGAAAGCCGCTACCCATCAGAAAATGCAACGGAAGTGATGTTCCGTCTCGGCCATCTTGCTACACCCCGCACTTGTCCGCAGTAAGCCTACAGTCAGAAGGCGGCAAGGGGACATCTTTTTACACCCACCGAAGTCTTGCATTTCACACTTATTTTTACCAGTAAACTAGACTTCGGTGGGTGTAAAAAGATGTCCGCTTGCCGCCTTCTGACTGTAGGCTTACTGCAGACAAGTGCGGGTGTACCAAGATGGCTGCGACGGAACATCAATTCTGTTGCATTTTCCGATGGGTAGTGGCTTTCTGACAGGACACAGGCCTTTTTTGGCACTTTTTGTTTACAAGTTTAATTCAGTATTTTTTGCTAGAAAATTACTTATAACCCTCAAACATTATATATTTATTATACTTGGTTTCCCCCGTTTTTGTAGACGCTATAACTTTGGCGCATACCAATCAATCTTTTGTTTAAAAAAAAAAAAAGGGGGGATATTTATCATAGCAAAAAGTACAAAATATTGCTTTTTTTTTCAAAATTGTTGCTTTTTTTTTTTTTTGTTTATAGCACAAAAAATAAAAACCGCAGAGGTGATCAAAAATGGCCATTGTTACTGTGAAATTGTGTGAATGCATCAATACAGTGCATGACATCTCAGCTTGCAGAGCTTGGATTCATTGAATGAGTTTACCAAAAATGTAAATATTGCAGAATATACAGCCTGGTGCTACATAACTAAACTCCATTTCATGCTAAATAAACTAAATTTTTCATTTATCCTTAATAGAAAACTATCTTTAGATAGATTTTTACTCCAAAAGCATTTTATTAAAATGAATTTGAAAAAAAGGAAAAAAGATCAGATTTTAAATTAAAAAAAAAAATCCAATTTTAAAAAAAATTTTTTTATCCACCCTGCCTGAGAAACATTGTGTTTAGAGAGGGAATGGGTAAAGGGCATTGGCGGCATGCAAGTTTAGACTGAATATCAGACTGTTGTCTCCTCAGGTCTTCTGCTTTCATGTGTGGTCGTCCTGATGCTCACTGTCGTCTATGAGCTCTCCAAGGTGTTGAAGTCCAATCTTCTATCCCGGGTCCTGCTGACTCTGCCGCTAACTCCCGATTCCTCTCTGTCACCGTCGCTGATTTCTGATAGTGAAGCCAATGTTTCTGCAAACTCTGACCCGCTGCTGACACATAGACCCTTGTCTCCCGGGGAGAATGCTGAGCCTCTGGGATCCTTATCTGTCCGATACTCTTCCTCTACCTGTCGGTAAGTTCCATATTGTCTTTGTTCTAATACAATCCATGTGTTCTTTGGGGTGCTTATTAGAGGAAACCATTCATAAATGCACAACTATTTGCATTTATAAATTTTTTTTTACAAGGAGCTTGCAGAACATTGCTCCCATGATCAGCAGATCGTGGGTGCAATCTCGGCGCTCCTGCAGACACTCAGCATAGCGGTTTGCCTATACCTCATACAGGTAGGCAGTAGCCTGAAAGCAGGAAGCTCAATGGACTACAAGAGCGCTCCCCAGCGTCCATGCAAGTCATTAATAGCTACAGGCAATGGCTGACGGTACTTGTAAGCATTCATTCACACGGGGGTGTTATTTTCAAATAGTGACAGCAGGTGCGGGGAGAGGATCCCCGGCCTGCTGTCACAAGGGTCAGGAAGATGCTGCAGCTGCTGGAACATGTTACACCATAAAAACAGGTGGAAGATGTAACGTGGTCCAAAAGATGAACATCTCTCTTTGAGTAGCACAGTGATGTGCTGCGGTGCAGGTGGGCAAAGCCTCCACTATTGTAGCAGTGCACTGGGGGTGCCTTTCAAAATGATGCACATTAATGCTACATGAAGGTCTGACTGGGCCCTAAATCTAGGAAAAATATCAACAATAGAAGAAATGCTGGTTTTGAAACCCGCATCCAATTCGCAGTAGTGTGAACCCAGCATAAGACCCCATACACACTATTAGATTTTCTGCAGATTTTCGTCTTCAGATTTACCAAAACCATATAATATGAGGTCAAACCTTAAGAGTTTCAATTTGTACGCAATCAGGCAGGCCCTTGCAATACATGGTTTTGGTCAATCTGAAGACAAAAATCTGCAGAAAATCTAATAGTGTGTATGGGGGTCTAAGGGTTGATAGGATATGTTTCCAAATCCAGAATTGCTAGATTGATGACGTCATCCTTCCTGCAGAACCTCCTATGTGGCTTTCGGTTTGAAATTTATTTTAAGCAGCACAGCAAAAAAAAAAGATGGCAGGATTCTGTAAAAAAGCTAGCAGGAAACTGTGCAGTATGGCTCATCTTCAGGGGGGCAGCTGCCCCCCCCCACCATCCCATTACTGGACACTGCACACGCATCATCGGGGGGTCAGTTGCAAGAATCTAAAGAGACAGCCGGCCTCCTGATGACATAACATACAGTAGGTGAGGATGGTGGCATAGTACACTACAGAATATCGCTACTGGGTATATAAGTATATGTTTTATAGATTACCCAGCAAAAAAAAAAAGCTCAGGATTCCTTTTTTTTTTTTTTTTGCTGGGTAATCTATAAAACATATACTTATATACCCAGTAGCGATATTCTAGGTATGTGGGGGTGGGAAGACGTGAACTGTCTCTTTAGGTTTCACTTTAATTGCATTTGTCAGGGACCTCTAACTGGCCATGTTGTCTGTCTCTTCCAGGTAGGGGCACATTAGTACCCATGTTGGAGGAACACACTACCACTTCTTATTTTTTCAAAAAGAACTGGAAAGCTTGGATTTTTGCTAGGTCTAGAAAAGCGGGGGGCATCATAGGTTCATTTTTGAGACTAGAGTTATATTACTAAAACATTGAAAAACTCTCTGCAAAGCTACTGGCATTTTTTATAACTTTATTATAACGTCCAGCGTGCACGAGGCCTAAGATGTTAAGCCTAGGTTTACATTGCTGCAGGTTAGAAATCGTGCGAGTTCAACTGAACTCGCACAATTTCAAACCCACATGTCAGTCCGGACCGGTCGGTGCCGCACCGATTCAGACGGTGCAATTTCTGGCAAAAGCTGCCCAATCGGCCCAATGTGAACGTGGGCTAAAGATGACGATTTGGTCCTTTTGTTGAATTTACATGAGTTATTTAAACACTGCAACACGCGCGAGAGTAAATATTTGTTTCTCTGTTTTATACTGTGGTGGTTGTAAAGCAGCTCTGATTTGTGTACTTTTTTTTCCTTTCACAAAATGTATTCTATTAATGGAGAAAAAATAAATTCAACAGATTAGCGTGACAGTGTGATGTTATATCAAGTATGACATGAGGAAAAGGATCCAATAAAGGGATGCAATAAGCATAATACAGTGTTCATCAATACGATGGGAAACCACATCTTTAGGTTGTAATGTAGAACAGTCAATGCTCCAAATTAGGCTGTATGGTAGGCAAAAGTTTGAACACCTCAAGCGGTAAAAGAATTTATAAATTGTGTATTGCTTATGAAACACAAAAAAAGGAAAAAAAAAATTTGTATTGTTGTAACCATCCTAACTGCGCCAGCTCCTAGAGACCAGGAGCGTTGGAGAAAAAATTATATGGGAAAGGAAGTATTTGAACAGGAAATGGAAAGCAAGAGGAAAAGAAAAGAGAGAAGAAAAAAGGGCGGATGACTCCCAACAGGGGGTGCATTGGGAAACCCTTCAATTGAAAGCAGTAGAGTATTTAACCTGGAGGGATGGTTGCATGTTAAACATGGTTGCCAAACCCTAAGAAATTTTGCGTGGGTATCTGAGGCCAGGACCGCTAGTTTCTCATTAATCATAATGTCGTTCATGTGGTTTTTAACTGCTTCAAAATTGAGCACAGGGGTTTTCCATGACCTTGCAATGGTCAATTTAGTTGCATTAAAAATGTGCAGTGCCATTTGGCATTCCGGACGAAGGAGTTCAAGAATGGGTTTACATTAGAAAGGCCTCATTTGGGTCTCTTTTAAAATTGGAGTGAAACATCTTGCGAAGAAGGGTATAGCCCCTAGTCTGCACACCTTAGGACATGTCCACCAAATGTGGGCCATGGTTCCCTATGGTGGTCCACAGGATGGAATAAAGCGAACTAATCTAGATGGTGTATAGAACACCTTGTATGCATTTTCCAAAATGAGAACGTTCCTAGAGTTCTTAGTAAGGGCTATTGTCATGATCTGCAGTCCTCCAGATCCAATTGTTTACCCAAGTCTCTCTCCCATTGAAGATGATACGATCTCACTGGGGGTTTCCTGGAAGAAATGATTAAGGAATAAAGTAAAGATAAGGGTGTACTTTTTTTTCAACCCGAGAAGTTTCAGGCCTGCCAGTCACCTTCCTGGTGCTGGGTTATCCTCCCATCACCTTCTAGGAGAGTAAATTATGATCTCCATCAAAGTAGAAGTTCAGGCTTAAAACTAACTCTATTGCCGCGCAAACACGGTCGGACTTTCCAATGGGAAATGTTGTATGTGAGCTTGTTGGCTGAAAGTCTGACTTTCCGCCAACAAATGTTGGCTAGCAGGTTCTCAAATTTTCCGCCAACACAACTTTGTTGTCGGACTTTCCGATTGTGTGTACACAAGTCTGTTGTACAAATGTTCACGCATGCTCCGAATCAAGCAGAAGGAGCCCAAAGGGTGGCCCACTGGCTATTGAACTTCCTTTTTCTCGGCTCGTTTTACATCACCAAGTTCGTAATTGTTGGCCAACATTTGTGTGACCATGTGTATGCAAGACAAGTTGGAGCCAACAACCTTTGAACAAAATTCACGGTTTTGTTGTTGGAATGTCCGATTGTGTGTATGGGGCATTAGGCTGGGTTCACACTACTGCTTATTGGATGTGGGTTTCTCCACATCCAAATCGCATAGAAGGATATTGTCACCGGCGCTCTATGGAGTGAGTTCACACATCTCCGGGGCGGCTGCGGAGCAGATTGCACTGAGGTCCTGTGCGTCTTTGGCTCCGTTGCAGGGCTGAATTTAGGCAAAAATTCGGTACCGATTCATCCCTAACACTAATAACAGGGGCCCACTGGACCCTTGCTGTCAGCCGCATCTGTGTCTAGTGTGAACCCAGCCTAAATCTACTGGCAGCAATATTCCAAGACTAACACATCTAGCCCTGTAAAGAAGAAATACATACCTTTTTCTGAAGCCGCTCCGATCAGGTCCCACGCTGAGCTGTCAATGGCCGCTTCTGTGTGTGGGCAGAAGAGGCAGCCCCATAGTAACTCTATTGGTGATGTCACTTCCCAGCCATTATCAGATGTCTCCTGCACATGGCATCGGTGACTGGAGACTGGACTGGATCAGCTTCAGAAAAGGTATGTATAGCTTTTTTTTTTTTTTTTCTCTCTTTACAGGGTTAGACAGGTCAGTAGTCTTTAGAATGTTGCTGTGAGTAGATTTCAAGATAGTTTTAGGCTGAACTGCTACTTTCATTTTCAGCATTATGTAAGAGAGAGGCATGTGATTTGACCAGAGTTTTGTGCTGAAGATTAATTACAAAGTATTACCAGAAGAAATACAAATATTGATTATAGTAGTTCCTCTGAATTCATGTATAAAGCCATATGTGACAGGTTGTCATTTGAAGGCTTCATGCATAAAAATATCTGAAGGAAGAACTTTCCCAATTATGTTACCATTGCAATAGAATGAAGGGTAGTGGCTACAAGCAAAACAAACCATTCCTCCTATGGAGCTCCATTTTTATTGACCACCCCCCCCCCCCCCAGAGGTACATTTCCTAAGAACGCATTGCTTACATACAGTGTATGGGCTGGCTCTTGGGAATCAAGGCAGCAGCTTGTTCTGATTGTGAAGAAAATCAATATATGCTTGTAAAGGGATAGGAGGAGAGCTGAAATACAGCAAGCAGGGATGGAAAAATTGGTTGGAGAAATACAAGGGCTGCCATTGCTGTTCTTAAAATGTTACTTGAGCCTGTCTGCTGTGCTGACCTACTGGCCTCAGTGCTTTTTGAGTTCCTAATCTTGAGCAGACCATGAGTTTTGGTTTTAATAACTACATACTTGTTTCCAGCCTGGGACTCAAAATATCGCAGACAGCATTTTAAACAGTCATTTTTGGCAGACTACATATTTCAGTGTTGTTTTCTTTTAAATATGACAGTTTTGTTTTAATTTTTCCTCATTCTGCTCAAAGTGCTTTCACTTTAAGATATTCTGTCTGCTTCCTGCCACGTGACCACACAGGCTCTCAGGTGAAAGCTCTGCAGTGGTTAATGTCAGTGTGCTATCGCACACTTTCCTGGATAATGCCCAGGGGTGGCAGGTGCTCCAGCAACAGCCAGCTGGTACTGGAGAGATCACAGATCAACGCACATAATGTTCGAGTACCAGCCAAAGGCTTTAATTTAGAGATCACATCACCGTGGACAAAGTGCAATATTTCAGAACCACTCAGGACCCCTCATCAGGCGTGTGATCACATGCCTGATAAAGGGGTCCTGCGTGGCTACAAAACTTTACACTTTGTCCACTGTGATGTGATGATTCTTCAATAAAGCTTTTGGACAGTACTTGATGATTTGTGGTGTGCTAGGCTCTACAGTGGGACACAGATGGCAATTGCAACAGGACAGAGATTCAAACCCTTACTACAGCCAAAAGAAAAACAGGGATATACATTGTAATACGGACATAAAACCGCACACAAAGGTTGGGCTTGATGGACTTGCGTCTTTTTTTATACCTCGCCTACGATGTAAACGAGTGCTTTTGTTTCATGTAAAAGATAGAATGACTGTAATTTCTCATCGTTCTTTTTTTTTTTCTACACACAGATGGTGGTTCCTGCACTCCTCATTGGCTCTGCTGCACACGTCCCAGGTTTTCCTTGGATATGTTCTGATGTTGTGTGTCATGTCCTACAATTCTGCCATTTTTTTGTCAGTTATCATTGGGTCTGGCCTTGGATATTACTTGGCCTTCCCTCTCCTTGCTAAATTCCCAAAGGCACACAGTCTGTAGAATACTGCTACTGGTAGTACAGATAATTGGTCCTGTCATCCATACTACTTGCACTAATTTATTCTGCCATTTTCTTGTCAGTGATCATTGGGTCTGGCCTTGGATAATACTTGGCCTTCCCTCTCGCTTATTTCCCAAAGGCGCACAGTCTGTAGAATCCTGCTGCTGGGAGGAATACAGATAAGTGGTCCTGTCTTCCAGATACTATTTGCACTAATTACTATGAGCCTTTACATGATGTCTCAGGTGTAATAACTGGCCCTTGCATCTCTGAACTAAACCCTGTACCTGTGGTTTACACTCCTATGCATCCTGATTATAAGGACCCCTATTGGCCTAATCAGCAGTTTGGGTAAAGAGTTTGGTTGCACAGCGGTAGGGTCCAGGGACACATAAAATGGGTGGCCTTTATTTTAACTTATGTTTTTAGTACATTATGGTTTTCCCACCTCTAAACCTGGCCACACTGCAGCAGAAATATCATCTACAGAATTTGAGTTTTAGCTGTCAAGCCTGCTGCTACAGAGGTCAGAAAGAGCTTGTTTCATGGCTCACTTACCGTATTTCCTGTTCAGTATATATGCAAATACTTGAATGATGATTGCATGGTACAGTTGCCATGTAAAATAAACTAGTCAGGAGGAAATAATGGGGTCTGCCTTTGCCAACCTTCTTTTAGCAGCATTAGCTGATTGGCTAGATAAAGATCCTTTGGCAAATACTTGAGTCAGTGAACTGGAAACAAGCATGTTTAGAAAATGCTGAAGTTTCATTACATATGCTCATTCATCTGCACAAGTCACTGTTTAGATGGGTAAAGAGTTGCTGCTTTGCTAAATGTAATTCGCCAGTGAGGGAGCAACTGGGTGCAAAATGGAGGAGAATTTCTCTGCATAGCATTTTTTGTCACTGTCTGGTTGCTGCCAGGAACACAAGTGTGACATGGGCTTTAGGCTTGGTTCACACCCATGCATTTTTTAGTGCGTTTTTCAGTTATGCAGAAACACGCTACAGTCCACTAAACATGCTTTCCTTTGGGTCATGTTCACATCTGTGCTTTTTATGGAAAGGGCCAGGGACTCTTTTTTGGTTCCATAGACTTCAATGGATCAAAAACATCTATTGAAAAATGCAAACTGCACATGCAATATGCAACCTGCATAGCTGTGAACCAGGCCTTACTCAATGCACTGAAGGAGGGTTGGCATGACCAACATTTATAGACGAAGGTCAGCAATCGCAGCCCCCATATTTCTCATATGATAGGTTTACTTTAAATGATTCTGTACTATGAGATATAAAGGAGAGGTCTGCGATGGCAGCCTCCATGCTTCTCGTAAAGGGAACATCTGAGGATCGAAGTAAGGGTGCTGCCAGCACTGACTGGTTTTTAATGTAGCAGGCCCGAGCTCACTAGACCTGCTCCTGGCATTACTAGGGAGTCACCGGCCTGAACAAACGTGCAGGACATCAAGCTTTGCTGACGGCATACTTCTTCTGGTAATCAGTAGGTATTGAAGCCAGGATCAGCATGACAGCCCTGAAGACAAGTCAGCAAATAGCAGCTCCCATATTTTGTCCTTCTGTTTACTTTCATGGAAACTACTGAGAGAACTAAAACGCTGCTCTGAAAACTGTATTAGCCCAGTTGTGCTTTTAGGCCTAACCTGTCACTAGCCTGAACAAGTTGGCAGATCAGAAGTTCTGACTTCACTGGCCTCAAGGATTTGTGACCATGGGAATGCAATTTTTATTACAACAAACTTCACTTTGCTTTTTAATTCCTTTTGAGTTGCTAGATGTGCACATCTCCAAACTGCTATCAAAATGTGGTAAAAATGTTTGGAAAGCACAGTAGGAATTGTAGATTTATACTATGCTGCAAGATATATTTGAAGGTGGACGATTTTGTTGCACTGCATAGTCTCAGGTACAAGCTAAATGGATTTGTTGCCAATTTTTTAATCTTTTATTCTTTTTCTTTTAAACTTAACAGTGTGAAAAATTATTATTTTTTTTTAAGTTGGACTTTTTTAAAAAAATCAGCAAAGGGGGTAATTTACTAAAACTGATGCACACAAAATCTGGTGCAGCTGTGCATAATAAACAATCAGCTTCCAGGTTTTATTAACCGCTTGCCGACCAGCCGCCGCCATTGTACTGCGGCAAGGTGGCATAATCCCGCGAATCGCCGTAGGTGTACGTCGGCACGGGATCTTGCTTTTGTGGGCGCCTCCGGCGGTGCGTGCGCTCCTATTTGCCAGTGGGGGGAGCCAGTCAGCGGGTCCGGTGGACTATGTCTGCCGGCCACCCGCGATCATTCCCCACAGTGACAGAAAAGGGATCTGCCTGTGTAAACAAGGTAAATATCCGTTCTGACAGGGGAGATCACACAGATCCTGTCTTTCTGCAGGAAGACGGATCTGTGCGTTTCCCCAGTGACACAGTCCACCATACAGTTAGAACAAACATTGAGGTAACACATTTAACCGTATTCCCTGCCAGTGTCATTAGTACAATGTCAGTGCATATTTTTTAGCACTGATTACTGTAATAATGTCACTGGTTCCCAAAAAAGTGTCAGGTGTCCGATCTGTCCGCTGCAATGTTGCAGTCCGCTAAAAATCACCGATCACCGCCATTACTAGTTAAAAAAAATGCCATATCTCTATCCCCTATTTTGTAGACGCTATAACTTTTGTGCAAACCAATTAATATTTGCCTTTTGCAATTTTTTTTTTTTACCAAAAATATGTTGAATACATAATGGCCAAAAATGATGAATTTTTTTTTTTTCAATTTTCTTTTGGGGGGGGATGTTTACTTTTTTTGTTTTTGAGATATTTATTATAGTAAAAAAAGTGTTTGTTTTTTTTCCAAAATTGTCGCTCTTTTTTGTTTATAGCGCAAAAAATAAAAACCACAGAGGTGATCAAATACCACCAAAAGAAAGCTCTATTTGTGGGGGAAAAAAAATAAATTTGTTTAGGTACAACGTCGCAGGACCGTGCAATTGTCAGATAAAGCGACACAGTGCCGTATCCCAAAATAATGGCCTGGTCAGGAAGTGGGTAAATCCTTCTGGGCCTTAAGTGGTTAAAGCTTAATTGAACAAGCAGAATTTAGAAGCTGATTGGTTACTATGCACAGCTGCACCAGTTTTTGTAAATCTCCCCCAAAAGTGTGTTGCTTGGGTAATCAATCACTTGAGCTGTTTCTGATTGGAGGATATTAAGAAATATAGGCTTTTTCCACGCAGGCTATTATGTGTATAGACTGGATACCAGAGCCAAGAATAAACAACTTCTTGTGTGTGTGAACAGCTGCGACCACTCTATGCAAAGCAATGACAGGCTGAGAGAAGCCGTGGATGTTTAGTATGTATTTGCAAAATCAGGGGTTACTGATGGATGTCCCAGCTTGGATGTAGACAGATGCATCCAGGCTCTGACATCCATCTCAAACTGTAACTACTGGTTGTGCTCTTACATCCAAACAGCTAAGGCTCATCTCAGCCTGTCATTGGTATGTACAATCTGAGCGGCTGCAGCTGTTGGCATGTACCCGTCATCAATGCCGCTGGAACATGGTGTATGCACAAAAAAAGCCAGTTCACCTTGTAAGAAAATTTAAATGCACATATTTTTGCAAAAAAATAAATTGTGCATTTTTTCCTGCAGGGGCCTGGAAAGCCCTGCACTGTGATCAGTGGTGCAATGTCAGGCTTCTGCAGACAAGCCCTGCAGCTTTCAGCCCCTGCGCTGCCACACTGAGGCAGGGAGAGGCTGCAGGAGCTGGAACATCTAACATGTTCCGAAAGATGAACGTCTCCTTTAAGGAGGCCTCTAGCAGTGCCCACGTTTGCTATATGAATATAAATGTGTATTTGTAAAATATAAAGGAAATGTTTCAGATAAACTCCAGTTTTCTTACAATAAAGTTTTTATTTATTAATTAGAAGCTTTTTTTTTTTTTTAATTATTTAAAACATTTAAAAGTTTTAATAAAATATATATATTTGGGAGGGGAGATGCGGGTTTGTACTGGTAGAGAGAAGGCACTTGTTTGGCTTTAGAAAATGAGGTTGCCTCAAGGTTGTGGATGGAGTGAAGATGTCAGGCAAGAACCGCTCCCACATTCTGTCCAGTCACATGCAGAGATTGTTCATCTTACATACACACGTAAGGAATGTACATCTAAAAACACATCACAGAAAGAGCTGTGTCAGAGGATTTGTGTGTGTGCAGGGTTCACCATGTTAAGTCTAAAATGCTGACGGAATGTAAAACTGCAAGAGATACAGCTGCAGGCTTCTCCTCCGTCCATACATGGCTGAAAGGTGACGGAATGTTAAGGTTTCCAATTGTCCCCTAGAGACAAAGAACATTCAGTCTCCACCTAGGCAGTTGTGATAACTCCTGGAGACACCTTATACTAAAGCCTGCTATAAATGCATGAAATATTGGCCGGTTCTGGTAGAGATTCAATCCATCGATGGGCGGGCTGGTTGAACCCAAGTTGATCCATCAATCCACTTTGGTATGAGAGAGATATATATATATTTTTTTAACATGCGATCACTGCCAGCGGCTATAGCCGCTAGCAGTTATCATTGTGTTCTACTAGCCAGGAAGGCTTCCCCTATCAACACCGACTTTCTCCTGTGGTAGAAGGAAAGAAAATCGATTCATCTATGGCCTGCCTAACATTAAGAAATCTAAGCAACTCTTGCCTCTGCCATTTTTAAAGTACGTATTTGTCCAAAAAGACTTCAGTCTTGTCTGAATTGCTCCTGTTAGGGTCCATATTCACAAATGATCAGGATAATTTGATTGCTAAAGAGAACATTGGGGGGGGATTGATAAGCAACTAGTCTAAGTAGTATGCTTCACATTAACCCCTTCCTGGCCACCCCATTGTCCCTTTAAAAGGTTCTGAATGCCCAAGGGGCAGGAAAGATCAGCAATCCTGTAATGACTGACGTGTCCTGCTGGCTACCAATCGGTAGTGGGGACAGTGAACTTTATTTATTTTTTTAAACAGCTCGGTGTCTGTGCATATGCATGGGAGTTAAAGCCTAGCATCTGGCTGCTGCACATATGTGTTACACAAGCAGAAACAGACCTGAGACAGCTCTGCTCTCTTAATCTGTCTGTGCAAACCCATGCCAGTTTCTAATTCAACATGAAATAGAAACTGGTGCTGACTCTGTGCCTAAATTAAAAAAAAAAGGGTCCCCATCAGATTGAAACTGATGTACAGAATGTGAACTGTGTGCAGATAGCCCACATGCCTCTCTGCCCGTGCATGAACACCCTACACGGGCAGAGCCTGCGTATAGACAGTGCCCCACTGTTAACAGCCTTCTTCCTCCCTCTCAGCTGACCAAGAAGGAGCCAGAGCAAGCAGTTCCAACTCTCCTGATCACTATGTGGTGCAGACACAACTTAGAAAACAGAGCAGATTGCTCCAAACAAACAGGCCAGTGCCTCCTTTGTTAATTAGGAGTATGATCTGTGCGGTTTCTTTAGTTTAATATGGTGCAAGCGTTATTCCTGCGCCTCTCTTCGTTAATTCCCCCCCCCCCCATACTGTATATTTACTAAAGAACTATGTTAGTGAGTACTGGTTTAGCATGTAGGAGCCCCAAAGGCATCCATGCCCAGGCCAGTCATTGCAGCAAATTAGGGCTCCCCTTAATCACATAGTGTAAAAGAACGGGTAATGGGAAATGTGAAATCATGCTACTGAGTGATAAAGTCTACCATGAAGCTAAATCCTTATTCATATGTTTATAGAGGACAACCTAACGCTCAGATATAGAAGAACATCTTTTGGAGCATGTCCTCGTTTTAGATTGCAAGACCTATTTGAATGGCTGGACCATTACAGAATATGGATATTTCAGTTACGGAAACAGGAGATAAAGTTGTGTTTTACATAAACAATGTATCCCCCAAAAATTTGTGAAATTTGTTTATGAGAATGAACCCATAACACCATACACACAATCCATCACATGCATGCAAGGGAGGCTGTAGGGTCTGGTCAGTGAAGTCCTCCATGAAAGGGCACCTCAATGCGGTTTTCTTAGGGTTAGTGTTTGTGCCTCGTTGCTGTGTACTGAGTGTTTATACAAAGCGGTGTGCAGATGGGTGTGTATCCTAGAAAGAGAAACAATCTTCTGTGATAGTGGCAGTACTGGAAGCTTTGTGACAGGAATAGTAACATTGCACATTAAAGCTCGGAAGATAAAACTTGCACAAGCTCAGCACTAGTGAATTACAGTGGGGGTTGGGGGACAATATTACACAACGCAGATAGGGGGTGATGGTGATGATTGTGGAATATTGAAACACTGTATTTATGTCACGGGGAATAGCAAAAACTCCAGCGTTGGCATAGCTAAAGGGTGGGGTGGGGTGTGCTGCAGAGCGAAAAAGCATTTAAATAAGACGTTTGTGTCAAAAGGAGGGAGATTCTGGCGCTGCTTCTGCCCTCCATAAGTTCATAGTAAAAGCTTAGTCCCATTGTGCAGGGCCTCAGAACTGGGTAATGACCTCTTCTTTCTTTTGTGGAGCTGGTACAGTTTCCCGGTAGCCTTCACCCTCTTCCTCCTCTTCGCTCATGGGCGACTGGAAGCCACTATCATCTGGGGTGGAATGTACTGCATGTGACGTGGAATTGTGGAGCACCTCAGACTGGGTGTCCTCTTCTGAAGGAGTGGTAAGTGATGTAATAATCACTTGCGGCAACTGACAAGGCAGTATCTTGGGATGGACAGTTTTTTCCTGTGACAGGTGGTGTTCCAGCTCCTCTGCTGGATGGTGTTCATGGCTCACATATTCAATGACTGATTCGTGGTTGACTGCCTTGTTCTCGGGTACGTCATGAGGCTGCTCCTCAATTAACTTTTGATCATCTGTGCTCAAATGTTCTTGTGTCAGCAAATGATGGGGTGGTTCCTCTTCCTGATGACCATGGCCTTGTTCTGTATGATCTGAAACTCTCTGGTCATTGTGTACCAATGCTTTTTCTGGAGATGCATCTGTGGTGGAAGGTGCCACTGTCTGCTCTACATGACTGTGATCCACATTATCTTCAGGATGTCCACCAAATGATGTGTTCTCTTCTTCCTGGGCCTGAGGATCATTGGGCCTCATCTGCTCTGTGTGGGACTGAGTGACCTGTGTCACCTGTTCCTCGGGTAGTGCATGTTGGGGGGCTTGTGCTATGTCGTCATGTTGTGGGATCTGTGTTTTGTCTGGAACCTCAACATCAAACTCTTTGACAAGCATGCTTCGGATTGTGCCAACATCGCTGGACTCTGGCTCTTCAGGGATATTGTCATTAGCTGGGGCCTCCTGGCAGGATTCCAGGTATTCAGGGACGTCATCATCCTGAATAAGGGATACCACTTGGCGTTGTCTACCATGCCGACCTCCAGAGGAATCCGTATTGTTGGAGTACTTTTCAGTCCAATTAATGGGAGGCCCATCTTCCAGGAGGTGAAGGTTAGGATCACTGTTGTGCAATACCATACTGTCCCGGAACAAGTTATGTTTTCGCTGTGTGGCGGCATCTTTTACAGCTGGAAAGGTACAAAGAAAAGGATGGAATTATAATACAGTTACCATTTTATACTCAAACTTTGAGGAATTAGTCTGAATTTGGTGGAGAAGCTGCCCTGACTTTCACTGGTTACCCACCTTATGTAATCTTAATTTTACAAAACATTTGCCCATTTGTCATGCCTGATACAACCAAACTGCCAGTGCACACCCTTATCATAATGCAGTGCAACTACTAGAACACTCTTCTCCGTGGTCTACAAACTGGTGATACTTCAGTCCTTTCTTAGGCCTTAAGCACACTGGACATTTTTAACGCTGTGCTTAGGTGCGCCTGCCTTTTTTTTTTTTTTTTATCCAGCCTTTTAATGCCCCTAAATTTTTAGCCTATGGGTCCATGCACATTTAGAGGCAGGGGCGCTTTGAAGCAGAAAAAAAAAACACGGCAATATGTCCATGTGCAGCAGCCTTTTGGTAGAAAAAAAAACGCTTGATGCGCGTAAAGGTGCGTTTACCGCTTGGGTTTTATTTAATGGATGGACAAAATAAATTATTATCCTTGTCAATTAAATTAATTGACGCGCCTAAAAGCATCACATGCTTTTAGCATTGCCAATACACGCCTGCCAGGAGGAAAGGCCAAAGATTTTTTTAGTGTGCATGAAGCCTTAAAGTGTATGCTAAGAAAGAATGTCTCTTATTTGCTATCTTTTGGTTTGGTACTATTTGAAAATATTTTGTTAACTGTTTGAGAAGCGCCATAATACCCATTGATCCTCCAATAATATTTGGGGATGATAAACTACCTGTGCTGCACTCTTATCAGTTAGCATTGTTCCCAGCTCTCTACGAGGACTGCAAAACACACCCCATGTGTTGGGAAAATGGTAGAATTTCATTAGTCCTTCCATAGACACAGTAAAGTGTTGTCACTTTAGGTAAGAAAGAGTGGTACGGGTGGGATGAAAACAAAGGGGCAAAAAAACACCTTCAAACACTAAGGCCCCTTTCACACTGGAGCGTTTTTCAGGCGGTATTGCGCTAAAAATACCGCCTGAAAACCGCCCCTAAACAGCCTCCGCTGTTTGTTCAGTGTGAAAGCCCGAGGGCTTTCACACTGAAGCGGTGCGTTCGCAGGACGGTAAAAAAAGTCCTGCGTGCCGCTTCTTTGGAGCGGGGAAGGAGCGGTGTATTCACCGCTCCTGCCCATTGAAATCAATGGGACAGCGCGGTAATACCGCGGCTATAGCCGCGCTGTACGAGCGGATTTAACACTTTTTGGCCTCCAGCGGGGGTAAAACCGAACCGCTAGCGGCCGAATACCGCTGCAAGAACGACGGTACAGCAGTGCTAAAAATAGCGCTGTTGTACCACCGACGCCCCCACCGCCCCAGTGTGAAAGGGGCCTAAGAGTTAGTTTACATGAGCGGCACGCACTGCACCTCAGAAAAGCCATCCATGCAGCGATTTTATGAGGGTGATGGAGCAGTGGCCGTTTCTATCAGCTAAAGGAAATTTTATGTTGAAATACCGTGAGCCAAGAAGTCCCATTTACTCTAGTGGGTCACATTTGGCAAACTGTACTGTCTGCCAAACATTGCCTGTGGTATGAATTCTGCTGATTCGCAACAATGGTTGTGTGTAACCAACATGGCCACTAGCCATGTTAGCTTGCAGCTTGAAATTCAAACTGTAGCTCAACCGTCTATTTTTTTTTTTTACCACTGTTGGGCTGTCTGTGTCAATGAGGCCTCATTCCCCTCTGCAGACAAGCTCACACAGTATAAGGTGCTCCAAGTTGCTATTTCAGTTACTGATCTGATATTGCCTCTCTTATCTCTGCTGCATATACACTTCCATTACCTCCTGTTTTTACCCTGTCTCCCATTAGATTGTACGGTTATCCACTTACGGACCACCCACCATACATTTACTGCGGCAGGGCGGCCGCTCTGCGCCAGATCACGTACCTAGTACATGATCTGACACTTTTGGGTCTGGGGCACACACGCCAGCAGTGTCCCGCTCTTGCTGTAATCACACCCAGCAGCGAGTACCACAAACTCTATGTCCGCCGGCACCCGCCGATTACACGGGCAGAACAACAAAACAAGGCAGATCGTCGTTCTGTCAGAAGGGAAAGTATTGATCCTGTGTTTCTGCAAAGCAGGAACACGGATCTTTCCCTAGTTAAAAGCACCTTCCCCACAGTGAGTAAGCACAGGCTAGGCACACAGTTAACTCTTTGATCGCTCTTGATGTTAACCCCTTCCCAGCTAGTGTCATTAGTATAGTGACAGTGCATATTTTTTTTTTTAGCACTGATCACTGTATTATATAATATGTAGCAGAATACATATTGGTCTAAATTGATGAGGAAATTTGATTTTTTTTTTATAGCAGAAAGAAAAAAAAAATTTTTTTTTTTTTCAAAAATTGTCGGCTTTTTTTGGTTATAGCTCAAAAAAAAAAAACGCAGAGGTGATCAAATACCACCAAAAGAAAACTCTATTTGTGGGGAAAGGACAATATTTATGTGGGTACAGCGTCCCACGCAATTCTCAGTTAAAGATGTCACTCCATCGCAAAAATAATAATAAATGAAGTTTGTTCACCCAACAGCCACACCCCTTTCTTCTTACCTTGCACGATGTCCCTCATCACAGTCTGCAGCACAACCTCTTCATATGTGTTCTCCACCAGGACAAACCTCGACAGCTCCTCAAATATAAGTTCCTGGTATCGAGGCAACTCCTGTAGGTAACAATGCCAAGACCCCATGTAAGAACAGAGGACTAAAAACCATACAATGTGATCCATCGATTTCAAATCACATACACTAGTCTGTAACTGTAATTCTTGTTACCAATTACATCCAGTCGAATTCTCCCCAGAATAAATCCAGGAGCTGGCTATTATAAGTGCCAAGAACTGTCCTACTTTCCCAGACTCTTTGATGGATGAGGTCAATGTTATTTCATCATCCGTATCATCTTACAATGAAGATTTAAAGTGTACTTCTGGACAAAAAAAAAACAAACATGCAGCAATGCTTCTCTGCAAAACATTTTTTCCATGTTATCCCTTTAAAACGCTGTAAGTACAGAAAAAAATGTGTTGATTCTGCCATAAATCCAGTGAGCTGACAATACTGCACTAAAATCCCAAAGTAGTGTTTTCCTGCCAGAGTTCTTTCCTATAGGACTACAGAACACCTTCCAGTTTCGGATGAGGGGAAAGATGTTTTATAGCTCAGCAGTTTTATAGTCCTGACAACAGTGCTTAGAATTTTAGTGCAGTAGAAGAGAAATGGTGGGCCTGACAACACGGCTTAGAATTTTAGTGCAGTAGAAGAGGACTAGGCGGACCTGACAACACGGCTTAGAATTTTAGAGCAGCAGAAGAGAACTAGGCTGGCCTGACAACACGGCTTAGAATTTTTGCGCAGAAGAAGCAGTATTGCCAGCTCACTACAGGGAGTAGAGGAGATCATTGAATTTCTGGAAGATAAACAGGCATTTTTCTGTGCTGTGCTGTCTGCATTTTTAAAGGAATAAAACGTGGGAAGAGATGTACTGCGTGTTTTTTTTTTTTTTTTTTTCATTTTGATAAGACATACGTACTTGTTCCCAGCCGCACACTTACCGATTTGCAGGTAGGTGCCAGCTTCTTCAGGAGGAAAGGAATAATGATCTGCAGTAATGCTTCTTGAAAGAACTTCTTGCGGACGCTGCTGCTGTCATAGTCATATTTCTGCAAGAGATGCCGGATATCGGGGTTTACAAATACATAGGCTAGCATAAAACAAACAAGCCCTACACCTTGTTGGGAATAAAAAAAAAAAAAAAAACCCGTCATACTCATCTAGGTGGCTGTAGCATTAGTCCCCTGCTGGCCCTAAGACAGAGAACTGAGCGATCAAGCACCGCTGATTGCTCAGTTTTTGGGCTTCAGAGAGCTAGTAACTGTCAGTCACCAGAGCACTGGGCTGGGGGGGAGTGGATGGCCCAGGCTCTCGGCGGCTTACCGAGTAGCTGAGCCAGCTGCCAGCCCAATTATCTGGGTGGATTCCGACCTTTGGTCATAGTTCTCCTTTAGTGCTGACAGGTTATGCATTACCCTTTTATTGCCACTGGCATATCTAATTTTTTGGGAGAGTATTGAAATGTAAACAAGCTCCCAGCTGCAAAAGTAGCCAGGAGTTTGTTTACATTTTCTCAGCGGGCTGTTAGCTTTAAGGAAGTGATCATAGTGAAAGGGCCCCCCCCCCCCACCCAATGTGCCCTAGCTCACCAGTGCCCCTGGAGATCCATAAGCTTTGTCAGGATGGAGAGTGGTGGAAGATCAGATCACTTTTGCTTCCCCATCTCCTCTGCAGTAAATGAACCCAGAAGGCCTCAGCTCTGAGCACTTCTGTGTTCAGAGCTATGAGGTTCCAAAGAGCAAGTAAAAAGCGTTGCTTGTCAGTTTGCTTCTGCGTTCATGTTTACTAGTATAAGAAGAAAAGTAGCCCAGGTCAAAATTAGGCCATGTACAGAACCCCTAGACTGGTCATGCAGAGCTCATTATTTGCAATAGGAATGGTTTTAGCATCACTTGTACACCAAGGGAATTCATTTGTTATTTCTTGGAGATTATCCAAGATGTTAGGATCTCGGTCATAGTTACACAGTAGGTGAGGTTGAAAAAAGACACAAGTCCATCAAGTCCAAACTGCGTGATTATATGTCAGTATTACATTGTATAGCCCTGTATGTTGTGGTCGTTCAGGTGCTTATCTAATAGTTTTTGAAATTATCGATGCTCCCCGCTGAAACCACCGCTTGTGGAAGGGAATTTCACATCTTTACCACTCTTACAGTAAAGAACCCTCTATGCAGTTTAAGGGTAAACTGCTTTTCTTCTAATTTTAGTGAACGGCCGCGTGTCTTATTAAATCAGTCATGTATCATGGTTTACTTTTTTCTGTTTTGTGCTCACAGTTTTGGTCTAGCTGGGAAGAAAGGGCAGTTGCGCTTAATTTCAGGAATATTCAACATATCTAAAAACGACTCTCAAGATTTAAAAGCTTTTAAAACTGCACCCTCTAAAGAAAGCAGTTAATAGTTGCCAAACTAGTTTTTCGCTTTCTTGAAGAGCTAAAAATTGCCAAAGAACTTTCTGCATCCCACACACTTCTAAATATGATGGAGGCCCAGTCCACCGCTGTGCACTGGGGTTCCTCCAGCAGCGCTTATGTCACTACCGGACACCGTAGACAGAAACACAGCACACCTCAGGAAAAATCGGACATCTTCTAGATTCCTAGACAAGCTTTAGTCAAGAGATTGAAGATTGATGGGACAGGTAAGTATTAACTGCTTTCTTTCCAGGGAGCACTCAATCTCTACTGACAAAGCTGCATTAACCACTCATTGTTCTCCCAATGTCTTTCCTACATGCGGCCTAAGCTTCAGATCTTGTCTCACCTTGAGAACACGCTCCAATATACGCTGGATGTCTCTGCACAAGTTCTCTCCACCTTCTGACTTGTTCAGTTCCTGGTGGATGAGTTGTTCAAATGTGTACACCGCATTGTCCGTCAGCTGCAAAGAGGCAAATTATTTGCTCCTTAGTTGAAAATACAAGGCACTCTATGTATTTAATTTCATATCCAAAGGGCAGGCAATCAACATATGGACAACTATAAAAAGCACTGAACCTTACATATACGTTAATTTAAAACGTGTGTAACCTTCACATCATAATTATCGGAAGAAAATACTTAAAGTGGTTCTACTAAAGCACCCGCCGCCCCAAATATGCTTGCCTGAGCCGATCTTGATCCAGCAGTGTGCACTAGAGCAGTATCCCTTTGTCTCCTCATAGGCCCCGCTGCTGTCAATCACAACCAGTGAGAAGGGGGAGAGGCCGAGACACAATCTGTGTCTCTATTGACACAGAGCTGGCTCAAGAGTGAGCCTGCACAAGTGGCCCCCATAGCACGATGCTTATATTAGTAGCTGCTGACTTTTTTTTTTTTTTTCCCAGGCTGGAACTCAGCTTTAAAGAAGATGTAAACCCTGATGGGTTTTACTTCCTCTTTTTTCCCCTGCAAAGTAAAAGCATAATGGGCTAGTATGCTTTGCATATCTGCCCTTTATGTTGCACTTACCTGCAAACAAAGCCTGCTATATCCCCACATCCAAATTCACCCCTCGTCCTTCCGGAGCCGTGGACTCCAGCTCAGTGACTGGCCGGAGTCTCGTGATATAACTCCCACGCGGGAGCCGCCAGTCATGGCACGGGCCCTTTAGAAACGTGCCCTTTCTTCAGTGTGCATGTGCCGATGACGTTGGCGCAAGTGTAAGTGATAAATATCTCCTAAACCGTGTAGGTTTAGGGGATATTTCCAGTACCTACAGGTAAGCCTTATTATAATGGTAATGATTAAGCACAAGATGTATGTGTGAAACACGTCTACGTGACCACAGTTTGGTGTCTTTTGTGTTATCTTTGTAAAGCAAAATAAAAGGCAATCAAAAGTTCTGGATGTGCAGCCATTTCTTTCTTCTTTCTAAGCCTTATTATAGGCTTACCTGTAGGTTAAAGTGATAATAAATGGTTTACAACCACTTTAAGGAGAGCTAAAAATCTGTTCTCAGCTTGTTAAGCACAAAAGAGCCACTAGGAGGAGCTATTGTCCCATTATACTTCTGAACCAACAACAAGCAATTTGAAGAGTTGCGGCTTGGGGTTCCCATTATGTAGCTGAACGGTTAATAAAAAAAACTGTTTTTTTCCATTCCTCACCTCCCTCATGAGGATCTGTGCCCTCTGCTTGAATACAGACGGACTTCCCACGTCAAATCTCTGCTGTAGTCCTTCCAGATTCAGATGATCCATCTTCTCATAGCACTGCTGCATTTTTACTGGGTGATAGGCCAGCTGTGAGATCTTCTCCATGTGCTGGAGGATAAAGAATTGTATTTCTAGAATGTTATACTGGGTCATATATTAGGCCTTATTCATTTTTTTTAAAAATGTAACCCTTAACCTTTTTGCTGCGAGAACCGTTTTTAGCGATTTTTGCACACATTGAAAAAATTATTTTTGGCCTGAAGCTTACTCAAAACTCCCAAAACATGATATATTTTTTGAAAGCAGACACCCTAGAGAATAAAATAATGGTAGTTCCATTTTTTTATGTCACACATGCTTACCGCAAAGGTCTAGGGAATGCAAAATTTCAGTAAGGAACACACTAAAGTGAATTTTAGGGCAAACAAACGCAATAAACCACCAAATGGTAAACTATAAAAAGACTAGGTTGCACAGAGTAAATAGATACCCAACATGTTCAACCTTAAATTTGTGTGCCCCCGTGAAATAGCGACAAACTTCAGTACCCTATATTTTCTATAGGCGACGCTTCAAAAGCCCCCTATAGGTATCAGTTTCGTGTTACGGAGGAGGTCTTGTGCTAGAATTCTTGCTCTTACTCCGGAGTGCGCGATGATATGTAAAGTATATCACAATCAACATTTTCACATGTAGGCGACCCTGATGCATGCGCCTATGTTCATATATGTGGGGGCGGGGGTTATGTGGTTGGGTGTAATTTTTTTTTTTTCTTAACTTTTTTTTTTTTTTTTTTTTCATAGGGTCCCCTATGTGATTTTTTTTTTAGGGGACAGGTTCTCTTTAATGAGACATGTCTAAAAGACCCTGAATTTCTCCGTTGTGCTCCACTGAATTTAATGCAATGCAGATCACATTGCAAAACATCTTTTCCTGGCTAAGCTAGCCAGGGACACTGATAGCTTGACCCAGAAGTGACGTTCGAGACATCGCTTTCCAGGTCACAGAAAGGGAGGAGAGCGGATGCATGTCCGCTCTTCTCCTTCCCCTCTACCCGCCGGCACCTGCCATGTAGCTCCTGGGCCCGCAGATGGGCAACAGGAGCCTGGAAAGCATGATGGGGCGCGGGGTGCGTGGTGCGTGTGTAAGCAATCAGTAGTCTGCCTGTCAGCTTTATACTCAATCCCAGTGGCTGCAGCTACCGGATTGTGTGCGATACCTCCCTACTGTCAGGTCCGTACGACCTATGGACCTGACAGCAAAAGGGTTAAAGAGAATTTCCCTGGAATTCATAGTGTCAGATGTTCTTTAGAATTATGTGGTGCCTGTGACAAATTCACATACCTATCAGAAACAGTGACATGAATTTATCACATGGAAGCATGGTGGCACTGAGGCTGAACTATCCATACTGCATACTGGACACTCCATCCTCAATGCAGCCTTTGAGCTACACACCATCCAAGGCGGCTGCACAGTGTCATTGTTTGCCACAACATTACCAGCTGTGCAGCTGACCACATCCTAGCAACCCACTGGTTGCTAGGATGTGGTCAGCTGCACAGTTGGTAGTGTCTTGGCTCCATTCAGCTGCCAACCAGGATATTCCTGGCATTGCCATATTTGGATAATGACATCAACTAGCATCCCTGACCCCTTTGTTTACATTCAGCTGCCAGCAGCGTAATCTTCCTGCTGACAGGGCCGGGGATGCATCAGTGGTTGCTAGGATACTGGCATCCCAACAACTCATGAGCCTTGACAGGAAACTATCACGTTCATGACAGCTTCCCAGCGCATGCATGGCCCACACTGAACACTGGTGTCCCCTTCTGTACGCTAACTCAGAACGGGTCTTAATTTCCGCTAGGTTCCTAATTTGCTAACTGGTGGTAATTACAGGGTGCAATAGGGAACAACCTGAATCTGTTGCATGTGTCAAAACTCTTACTAAAACTGCAGCAAGACTTTCACGAATTAGGTACAGGGCCTTTTAAAGGACCATACTGCAAGTAAAGTGTTGCAAAGTTTTACTAAATTGCTCCCTGCCTGGCACTAAAAACAAACAACTAAATATACAATTTGGGCACCTAGGAGGTGCTTGTAGGACCCCAATTTAAAAAAAGTTGGGACGCTGTGTGAAATCCAAATAGAATGTAATTATTTGCAAATCTCATAAACCTATATTTTATTCACAATAGTAAATAGAAAACATATCAAATGTTTAAACTAAAAAAAAAAAAAAAAAAAAAATTTTAATTTTCTCAAAGTGATTGTAAAGTCTTGTCTTTTTTTCCCTATAAAAATAACAAACATGTTATACTTACCTGCCCTGTGCAGTGGTTCTGCACAGAGCAGCCTCGATCCTCCTCTTCTCAGGTCCCTCCCTCCTGATGAGTGCCCCCACAGCAAGCAGCTTGCTATGGGGGGGCACCCGACCCGAGTCACAGCTCCCTGTGTCCATTCAGACACAGAGCCCTGCCCCCTCTCTCCTGATTGGCTAGCTGACTGACAGCAGCAGGGGCCAATGGCGCCGTTGCTGTGTCTCAGCTAACAAGGAGGGAGAATCCCAGATGGCTGAGACACTCGCTGGACAGAGAGGGACCGCAGGTAAGTATTAGAGGGGGCTAAAGGGGGCTGCTGCACACAGAAGGCTTTTTATCTTAATGCATAGAGTGTATTAAGATTTAAAAAAAAAAAAAAAAAAAAAAACTTCTGCCTTTACAACCACTTTAAGATGGAAGCGATCCTCCGGTGGCTCAGCAGCCACACGATCGCTTCCAAACATACCCGGTAACGACTGCCCTGCCAGCCCATCTCCTTCCCCAGCTGCACTGCATTAGATTCACTTTAAATTCACTTCTATGTGAGACACCAGGGATTAAAAAGAAACTGTCAACAAAAATCATCATCACAGACTTTTTGTCCCCTATGCGATGAAAACAAAAGAAAAATGTGCAATTGTTTTTAGACTCTCACACCAACTTACAAAATGGCGACCTCTAATGTATGCAAAACATGAGCATCAATTTATTCTTTTCACACTGACCTCTCCCAGCTTGTCCTTTCCTCCCTCATTCACTATGTTCTTGTTCATGTCGGTGGCCTCCGTGAAGATCAGTTCCCGAACCTCGGAGAAGCCTTGACTGGTTGGAACCATCAGGGCTTCCAGGATAGATGGGATGTGAGTCTGGACGTGGTTCCTCACACACAACTCTGCTTTTGGCAGCATGGCGGCTGAGAAATGAAGCATATCACAATGTGAATATCAGCTCCAAAAAAAAAAAAAAAACATATTCAATCAGTATGGTACCAATCTCAACCAATCAGAATGATTATTTTATTGATCCCAATCGCTGGTCACTCAAGATAAACGCTCTCTGCACAGCCTTACTGAATGAGCTTGAAAAGAGGACATGGAAACATAACTATTTTAAGGTGCACCCATCATGTCACATACCAGGTAGAAATAAGGCCCCCTCCCTAACAAATATTTAATAATATATAATCAAAATATTAAGATACTTTGATAGATATAATTTTTACTGAATATTAAACCAAAATGTTCAGCACTTGCTGACTGGGGTGGTAGAAGGGTCACCAAATCTCTGTGTTTTCATGCTCAAAATAATACCAGTTGATGCTAAAAAATGCTGGTCAGCTACTGCATACAATTAAAGGCAATTCCCTGCGCTGCTCTTCTCTGACATCTTCTATCCACATTACTGGCCCCCAATATTGTACCGACTATGCTAATAGTTCACCGGTCCTTGATTTAGGCATACCATATGTTAAATCAATAACACTACTGACTCAACTGCCACTGCCAAGAGTCACTGAGGTCATCGGGGGGCCATCAATATTTCGCTATGGTGGTCCCTGCCCTACTCTCCCACACACTCCCATAGGATCTGCCCATAGAGAGCTCAACAGAAGGGTATCAAGGAGAAAACAATACAAGGCCTGGTTTGTCATTACCTCGGATCTTGTTGGACACGTGCTCCTTGCAAGCAATGATCTGGTCCATGTCTGTTCGGATCTGACTTTCCATCTCTGCTCTCTTGTCACTGCAGCTCTTTTCAAGGCCCTCAAAGAAGATGCGGGTCTGCTCATGCACCATCCGGTACACGGTGTCTGAAATCTGGAGGAAAGAGGGAGCAAAGCTTAGGAGGATGAATAACTGAATGGACAAGCTGATGAAAAATTGAGTGCCATTCACTAAATTTTACAGAGATAATTACAGTTTATCTGCAGAAATGTATCTGTTATTATCAGAGGATCAGACAAGAGTCTTCCTCATCATTTAAACTACTTAAAAAAAAAACAATCACCCATTATGTACAGTATGTATGTATAGTAGGAGGATTCATAGTACATTGTAGAAGGCCTCCATAGAGCTACAGTTTTTCTGATTAAAATTACCAATCTCCTACCCTTTTTTTTGGATACACCCAATAGAGCTACTCCCATATACTGGTGGGAAGTTAAGACCTCTGTTAGCAATAAAAACCCTTTCTGCTTTCCTGTTGGCTAGATTTACTCTTTTTTTTACTGGTGACTACTCCTCACTGGGGCAGAAAATGATGAGAAATGCAAATTGTTGAGTTGTCAACAGAACAGGAATAGAGGTGAAATCTGCATATGGGATTTTTTCAATTTGGAGAGATTACCTCTCACTTCTTGTTGTGTTTAGACCTCCCCAAAGGCACACACACACAGATGGCATAAAAAATGACAGGAGTTTTAACCACTTCAATACAGGGTACTTATACCCCCTTCCTGCCCAGGCCAGCTTTCAGCGCTGTCGCATTTTAAATGGCAATTGCACGGTCATGCAACACTGTACCCAAACCAAATTTGTATAATTTTTTTCAGTGGTATTTGATCACAACGGAGTTTTTTATTTTTTGATAAACACATAAAAAATAGACAAACTTAAAAAAAAAAAAAAGTTTTTTTAGTTTCTGTTGTAAAATTTTGTAAAGTAGTAAGTTTTCTCCTTCACTGAAAGGCACTAATGAGGCACTGATATGCAGCACTGATGGGCACTGATAGGCATTACTGATGGGCACCGGTTGGCAATCCCTGGTGGGTCTCCATTGATAATCAATGCGCTAATTATCAGCGCAGACCTCCCCTGCCAGGAGAGCAGCCGATCGGCTCTCCTCTATCCGCGCCTTGTCAGCGCAAATAGAGGAAAAGCTGATAAATGGCGCTTCCTGGTTATGATGTGACCAGCTGTGATTGGACACAGCTGATCACATGGTAAAGAGCCTACGTCATAGGCTCTTTACCTATATCGGAGATGATGCGGTGTGTCAGACTGACACACCACCGATCGCCACGCTCTGCGGGCGCACGCGAGCGGCTTATCCTGCTGGTTGTCATAGGACGTCCAGTCAGAATAATGAAACCACTTTCCAGCCGTCATTCTGCTTAATGGTGGGCGGGCAGTGATTAACCTTCCCTACTCTGTCCAAAATTAAAATTAAATTGGCCATACATATACCATGAAAGATATGTTTGTTTGGGAATAACAAAAAAATATTTCTACTCACCTAGGTGGATGAACCCCTGCTTCCAAGGCCAAGAACCAAGTGATTGAAGACGAAGAATCGAGCGATAAGCAACTGCCGATCACTCAATTCTTGGTCTTCACTGAGCAGAGAGCCGGTGACTGTCAAGCAGGTGGAAGGGAAGAAAATCGCTCGATTCCCTCAACCCACTGTTATCAGTGTTGATGGAGGAGTCCCTTCCGGAGTGCTATTGTGTTCTGCTGGCGGAAGTCTTCCTGGCCGGTAGAACACAATGAATACTGCTAACAGCTATAGCCACCGGCAGTAATCACATGCAAAAAATCTTACAGACTGCTTGTACTGAAGTAAACGGATGGATTGACTTCTGTAAAACCAGCCTGCCTATAAATGGTTCGAATCTCAGCCATTCCCTGCTGAACCGGCCTAGATTTGGTCCATCTATGGCCGGCTTCAGTCACCGGCTCTCTTCTCTCCCCTTCCAGCGATCACTGGAGCGCTGATATGTGGAGGGGGTGGAAGCAGCTGGCTCAGGCTCTTGGAGGCTTGCCGAGAGGCTGAGCCAAATGCTGCTCCAGGCATCTGGGTGGATCCTGGCCTTAAAGTTGGAATCTTTCCAGAGTCTGGACCAGCTCAGTGACGTCAGGTGAAAGCAGGCTAAACCCTGAAAACAATCACAGGAGTGCAGAACAAAGTGCACTCCTGTGATCCCCAATAGGGCCAAAAGAGCTTTGGCCATACTTCCCCCTTAATAATATAAAGAATGTCCCAGCATATATTATCCAAAATATACGTGTCAAGTAAGCAGTGTGTGCAGCCACGAGCACCAGATAAGAAGCTAGGTCACCAGAGACTACACTAAGAAAGCCATACACAATAAAAAGTATTTTCTAAATATTATTGATTATTGTATCATTATTAATGTTAAAGTTCAGACTTAGTTGATCCTTTCTATTGAGCTGACCCTTAGCACAGTCCATACAGGACTTGAGTTTTCTTCTACATACCAATTTGATTCATTGTAGGGCCAAGCAGTTCTTTGCTGTTATCTCACCCTGCCCTGTGCAGAGATATGATAAGAGCTGCTTTGTGTAGAACACACAGATATAACAGAAAAGGGAGCAGTCACCGGAAATCGAATAAAAGCCTAAAGTGCCTGCTAACTGGCTCTTTTACAGGACTTGATGGATACACTGTCAGAGAATAAAGCGGACCATAGATGGCTCACATTTTGGCCAATGAAAAAAAAAATAGACAAGTGACAGTGCAAGTAGTACATGACTAATGACTACAAGAGACATTTATAAAAAGGAGGACAAGCAATCTACCACAAGATAGTGACACAATCCTCACAGTTGTATCACAAAAGGGCAGTTTAAAAAAAAAAATGAAACAGGAAGGCTTGTGGCGGATGGCATTTGGGGCAACTAGTGGAAGATGCACCTGAAAATTTTGTGTGGAGTGAGGTATGCTCGATGAATAATGTTGGTTTAAATTTGAAGCTCCCTTACGCACAAGCAGTCTTCCTCCAACAAAGCCAATTCAGATAGGATTTCTGTACACAGGACTTAGCCCTTGTACCCACCAACCACCTATTTAGATCTCCTGTCATACCTTGCTGCCTAGGATGTTAAAGTGGTTGTAAACCTCATTCATGAAATTTGACCTAGGCACATCTGTAGTGTTTACTTATCCCTCTCCAAAGTACTAAGTGCAGTGTCTTTCTGCTGCTCCATCTCTCTGTTATCAGAGTCACTTCTGACAAGTTCTCTGACACACAAGATAACATCAGCTGGAAATCTGTGTCAGGAGGGAACTTAGAAATAGATAAGCAGAGAGCTTGTTTATTCACAATACAGCTCTGCATGTTCCTTCATTCCTCTGCCTATGTGGAGGGGGGGGGGGGTTGTGCCTTTCCTCCAATCAGCTCTCACAGTGTAAGCCCAGACTCTCCACCCACTGCCGAAAGAGGAAGAAAGAATTCTAACAAGGTCTGCACTTTCCAAAGAGTGTAGAAAGGGAAAGACAGCAGATATAAAAGTAAAACTTATGTAAGAGGATTTGTTTCATATCTGCCTATCGTCTGAAGCTATTCACTTCACTGGATATATGTGAGTTTACAACCATATTTTAATACAATGTTAACATATTTTAAGAAACTGGAATGCTAACAGGAAATGGAGCCTGGATTGCATGATGAGATTGTAGAAATTGGAATTAGTAATTTCTGGAGAGATTACATTGAGAACATAATTGGGGATATGAGTTCAGGCCACCATTGGACACAATATGGCCCAGGAACCAGACACCCTTAACCCATAAAGTATCTTCCTCAATTCAGACAAGGGCTCCACTCCCCCAAAGAGGTGTGTGGTGGTTATGCTGACCGTGCTGGTGGCTCTTGGTCCAGGTTCCAGCCTGCTTAAAAATACAATTGGGAAGCAAGGCTTCGACATATTTTCCATAAAGTAGTTCATATAGAAACTCTTGGACCCTGAGAGGAACAAAAACCCAGGAGCTGTGCCTTATGCACGATATCCTTTCAGAACCAATGGACAACCTGTGAGAGGGAGCTGCAATGTAATACTTTCATAGACAGGGCAGGGCCAAACCCCTAAAGCAATAGTGTTAACCAATACACAATGTGGAAGTCGAGCATGCTTATGATTCCAAAGAAATTTCAACAGTACAGCATGACACTTCTTAAAAATGGAGAGGGTAGGTAGACTGGGGTACTGCCGAATATTACAAGTATTTATATACATTTTATATACTGACATTTTTATGCAGTTCTTTACATACTGCACATTCACATCAGTTCCTGCCCTCAAGGAATTATCTCATCTGCACACTTTAGGGACATTTTAGACAGCAATTAACCTACCAGCATGTCTTATCCAGAAAAAACCCCACACAAGAACAGAGGGAACACATTCAAAGTCTGTGCAGATATTTCCTGTGTTGGAATTCAAAACCATGGAACCCATAAGACTAGAAGCTAGAAGACATAAGTGCTAACCCACTAGGTCATCGTGCTGCTTACATAGGATTAAGGGCTGAGGCAGGCCATACAGGGTACAAAATTTGCATAATTCCCCCATCAACATAGACAGTGCTGATAGGGGAATCCCCCCTAACGAGCAATTGTCTGCTCCCGGCAGGAGGGCGGGGAAGCCGTCCCAGTCGGAAAAGGACAGTGATTATCGCTACAGCTGCTAGTGATAATTGAGAGAGAAAATTCGGCAGGCTGGTTGTACCCAAGTTGATTGAGCGATCAACTTGGTACATTCAGCCTGACCATTAACAGTTCGAATCTCAGCCTGTTCCTGCTGAACCAGCCGAGATTCCGTGTATGGCCGGCCTTATTCGACCATACATAGACTGAAAGAATTGCTTAGGCAGACCACTCCACTACAAACACTTGTGGGGCACAGTGGCCCCTTGGCTGCCAATTCTGCACTGGACTCTCCGCCTCACCACCTCCTGGAAATCAAAGATTTCCAGGAAAGTGAAACTGATCACCTCAGCTTTATATACCGTAAGATTGGCCTAAAAACAGAATTACCCAGTTCATCTGACTGCTTCAAACGTAGTTTCTACCAAATCAGTCCAAAGTGATCAAACCAGCAAAGAAAACCAATCTATAAATTCTGGATTTTATCAAACAACTGAATGTACACATGTGTGGTCAGCATTTAATGCCAACTGTCATGTTACAGTGTAACTATTAATATGAAATTAGGAATCTGGTTACTAAAAGGTAACAAAGACTTCTAAGAGGTCCTGATTGTGTACAAAAGAGGTCTTGGACATAACTGTTGCACAGTCATGAATTGTTCTTATCTACATATGGAAAGCTTATTAATGTTTATGAGAGCCAGTTTTCAATAAAACAATGTACATGTAGTACTTTATCCTATCTTCCTAGGTGTCCTGAAACACTAGCTGCAATGTTACATAGTAGGTGAGGTCGAAAAAAGACACAAGTCCAACCTATGTATGTGATTATATGTCAGTATTACATTGTATATCCCTTTATGTTGTGGTCGTTCAGGTGCTTATCTAATAGTTTATTTAAACTATCGACGCCCCCCCGCTGAGACCACCGCCTGTGGACAGGGCATACCTCCCACCCCTGCCCATTTTGGCACATGACCGCAGGACACCACAGCTAGCAAGGAGATGGCGTTTTTTCTTGGGTCTGGTTCCCAGCACTTCTCTGAGGCAAGGATCGGCAAGAGATACGCAGAAGTGGGTGATATGCATCATTCTTACCTACCTCTGCATTTCTCTTGCCGGTGTTTTAAGGAGGGGGTACCCTGTCCAACATCACAGTTAGAGTTACAGGGCACCTAGGACTACATGTACTTTGTCCCATCAGGGAATGTAAAAAAATAAAATATAGTGATAATTCTCGGCAGCATATTCTATATTAAACTCTATCTAAGTTAACTGGCTGCATTCAGTCTATTGTCCGCTATCATCAGCCACAAGGGACCACGATAATTCGCCTGCTGTTTCCTTCCATTGACTTTCACACAGGAAGTCTGCTCCATGTTGAGACACAGAACAATGAGGGTGTCAAATATCCACATGTCTAACAGGTTCCTACAAAGTTTAAGTAAATGTTTAATATGTCCAATAGCTATTACTCCTACTCCATGGAAATAACGGACCTTTTCAATCTATAGATCTGACTAAGCCATATTTATGCATTGTGGTCCCCAAGGGATCCCCACACCCACACTCACTAGCAGCCAGTGTAATGTTACAAAAATGTAAATGAAAGCGCCACACCATTGCTAAAGCCCTATTCAAACTCGTGAATCGGGCTGTTTGCAATTGCTTGCGGGAGACTCAGAGGGGGTCCTTGCAAATAAGTGCGGACAGGCTCCCGCAGCTATTGGTGGCTGTTCGCATGTAATCGCTCATGCAGCAATTACCTGCGAACAGCCGTGAATACCTGCAAGTGTTTGTCAGGCTTCCCTTGCTTTTAATGGGGCTACATCAGGGCTTGAGAATGAAAACAAAATGAACAAACTAGAAGTGAACAGAATTTCTTCCAGTGTGATTACAAGCACAGGTCATGTCAGCAACTGGCTTACCACACTGGCAGAAATACCATTAAAGTTTCCATTCACTTCTAGTCCATTTACAATCACAAGCCCCAATGAATGTTTTGGACCCCCAATATGCATTCGCTCCTCTTTCTAATGTCCCCATTATTAGAATAAAGTTGTATCTGGACCCTCTAGATTTTCAACTTACATTTATGTTACATTACACTACAAGTCATGGAGATCCTCTCTGGTGTAGAAGCCACCTGCCCAAGAACCAGATCACCTATATCAACATAAGTTCTTTAGGATATAATGGCAATACCAATAAGATAAACTTACTGGGCCAGCGCTATTTTTCCATTCTCCTTAACTTACCATCAGCCAGGTCCTTTGCCGCTCCTGAGGTTTTCCTCGGAGTCTGGGACCGATGGTGTTCTTCAGATCAGGGAGGATTTCATCCATCACCAGGTTGCTGAGGACCTGTTCAATATATTATACAACAGTTTAGTGCATGTCCGGTCTTAACACAGTATTTTGGACAGAGTGTGAGAAGAGTAAGAACCTTTGCAAGGTTTCATTGCTGTGCACCCATTTGGAATGGTTTCCCTTCACCTAAGGGTGATGAAAATGTGTGTGTGGGGGGTATCTCTTCAAGGGTGATACAGTGAGATATACTTTTTTTTTTTAAATAGCGTTGGTAGGTGACAACCTTTGTCAGATTATTACTAGGAAAGTTGGGGTGTGGAGTGCTGAATCCCTTGATATCAATAAGCATCCCAGTTGAGTAGAACATCTAATATGGAAGATATTACTTGCCAGCTCTCTAACAGGGGCCATGGTTAAGCTCTTATGAATAAATGATCAAAAGTAAAAGGTCCTTTCACATGGGGTTTCTGATCAGGTCCACCTATGTTTTTTTTTTTTTCAGGAGGACATGATTGGAAACTCCGTGAAAGTCTACAGGCAGGCAGATGTAAAGAAATGTGTGTCTGTTTACATCCGCCTACCTCCGTTAAAGTCTGGTAAAATAAAAAAGGACTGCGTTCTTTTCTGTTTTTTCCAGACCTAAACAGGACAAATCAAAGGCAGTTTGATGTAAATGGTCACAAGTCTATTTCCATCAGGTCGCCCATAGATCCAACAGGGGTCCCCAAAGGTCCACTGTTAAAATGCGGCCAAAAATGAATTCCATCATCCTCTATGAAGTCTTTGTAAGATTGCATTCCTTTCAATGCAGCCTACAAACGACACTGCATTTATATCGTGGTCAACATGAATTTTCTGTACTTTTTGAAAATGCTCTTAAACTAAAAAAATGAAAACAAACGCAGCCATCAAATCTAAAGGACTGGTAAGCTGCAATATATATTAGTGCATGTTTGCTCCCCTCAGCTTCCCTCAAGTTAAAGTACTCCACCGTGCCCATATGCATGCCTTCCTTTGATCCCACAGTTGCCACCTTCTGTGTTATTTTACGCCGGGAAGAAGAAGTTTTATATGGAACACTACCTGTACTTGATTGCCGCACAGCATGTCCCATGTTCCGTATTGGTCTCGTGCTTGCCTGAAAAATCTCACCGAGTCTGTGAATGCGGCAGATTCCACACGAGCATCCTCTGGGATACCTAGCAGTGAAAAAAAAAAATACTGAATTACACTTTAGTTTTTCAAGAGATCCTTTATCTGCCAACATATGTTCTTTAACCTACCTGTGACCAGTCTCCATATTATGGGTAACAACCCTCAGTGACCAGTCTTCAGCATATGTGCATTAATCCATTGGTAACAAGTCTCAAGGTTAATCCTTAATCAGTGACCACTCTTCACTATATTGACATTAACCCCAAGTGGCCAATCTCTAGAGTATGTGCATTAACCCTATAAATATATATAATTTTTATTTTTTTTTAGCAAATATGTTCCCGTTGGTACTAAATAGATTTGGATGTACAGGAAGAGAAGCCTGACCAGTGGGGGACATTCTGCAAAAACCCTCACCCTTTCTATGTGTATGAAGTAGAAAATGTGAATAAATAAGAAAAAATCAATAAAAAGCATATAGTGGTAAATGATGAAAGTTGGGGTGATGGTGTATTTGACTGAATGTATCCCAAGAATTTATAGGTTATGTTTATGAATGCTGTGTAATTAGTGGAAAGTGTGATCATTGTTCCAGGGTATAGGCGTTCCATATTACAGGGTTAAAGGTAGAGCTAGTTACATTTATATTTACAGATTTATCTAGCATTTGTAATTCTGTACTGCTAGTCTTGTGATTTACACTCACTTGCTACACTGCACAGCCAAGCAGGTGAATATCTTATTTCTTGGTTCAGCAATGCAGCTTTCTACTACACTTCTAAGCCTCAAGTGTGCTCATTAGCCTACAGTATAGATCACCTCTAAGGGGCAGAAATGTGATCCGGAAGCGCTGATCACAAAAGTAACTGAATAAAAATACAATGCTTTTGGAAGGTAAATCAGTAAACATGTACCTTGTAATTTATGTATATAAAAAAAAAAAAATAAAAAAAAAATAACAAAAGTGTCATAGACATGCTTTAGAATTGTATTGTGCCCCCACACAAATGTCGGTGCCTGCGACAGATCCATGTACCCATCGGAAACAAGTGCATGAATTTAGCGCATGAAAGCATGATGAGGGTCGGCACTAGGGCTGGAGTGTTTATACCGCACACATTCCCATCCTTGGTGAATGTTCAGCCCCCGGCGCACAGCATCCCTGGTTGCCAGGACACTGTCGGCTGCACAGCATCCCTGGTTGCCAGGACACTGTCGGCTGCACAGTATCCCTGGTTGCTAGGATGATGTCGGCTGTGTAGCTGATAGCTTCATAGTAACCGGCGATGTTGTGTAGCCAATAGTTCCCTGGCAACCAGTAATGCTGTATAGCCACCAGAATCCTAGCAATAAGTGACGTTGTGTAGCCATCAGCATCCTAGCAACCAGTGACACTGTGTAGCTGACAACATCGTAGAAACTAGTGACAAATGGGAGGAGGAGGAGGAATAGGGGGTGGAGCATTCAAATATACACACTATAGCCCATTCTGAGTACTCTGGCCTGTCTCTGTATGCCAACATAGTGGTGGTTTTATTTACCTCTAGTTTCCTTAATCACAAACTGGAGGTAATTCTTTTTCAATCTGTCACAGCAGTGACACCATTGTGTAAATATGGAAAGTAAGAACTACTTAAAACTGTCACATGCGTCTGAACTCTTAACTAAGGCTTTCAAGAATTAGGCTCCAGACTTTTTAAAGGGACCATACTGTCAGAAAAGTGTTGCAAAACGTTTAATTGATTTACCACTCGTATGTATTTTGACTGAGCATCTAAATGTTTTCCTGGAGTTCAATTCTAATAGGAATTGACACAGGTGTTAGCATACATACACCGGAGTCTGGCCACTGGGGGTATATATTTGCAAATAAACACACACAAATTTATATTAAAATAAATATATATATCCCCATGTTTAAAGTATACCTACAGTGAGGGAAAAAGTATTTGATCCCCTGAGGATGTTTCCCCACCAACAAAGTCTATAATTTTAATGGTAGGTTTAATTTAACAGTGAGAGTTATAAATTGATTTGCATTTTAATGAGTAAAAAAAGTATTTGACCCCTTCCCAAAACATGATTTCGTACTTGGTGGCAAAACCCTTGTTGGCAATCACAGAGGTCAGACGTTTCTTGTAGTTGGCCACCAGGTTTGCACACATCTCAGGAGGGATTTTGTTCCACTCCTCTTTAGTGTATATTATTTGGTCTTTGTGAAAGTTATAGAGTCTACAAACTATGGTGCCAATCACTGAAAATTGATCACATCTGATCAGGCCTTCAGTACATCAGGTGAATCTCATTTCTTGAGACACTAAGTGCCAATTCACACAGGGGCATCATGACTTCAGCACGACTTTGCAAGGCGACTTCAACGCGATTTTAAGCAACTTACAACGTGACTTCAAGTCGCCTCCAGGACAAGCGACTTTGGCTGTGGCCAATCACAGAATAATCAGCTCTCTGGGAGGGAGGGGTTTGCCTGGGTAAACTAATTTCTTTTCCTGTAAAGTCGCTTCAATATAGGTGGAGATCCGACTTGGAGGCGACTTCCATTGAATTCTATGGGTACAAGTCACCTAGAAGTCGCCTTGAAGTAGTACAGGAACCTTTTCTGAAGTCACAGAAGAAGCAGAGAGCGGGAGAAGAACCGGACACCGGGAGAAGAGGCCGGAGAGAGCAGAGAAGTCAGAAGAGACCCCCGAAGTCAGAAGACCCCCGGAGCTGCCTAATAAATTACTTTAAAAACCTGTGTAGTGTGTTTTTTTGTTGACACTTTTTTCCCCCCAGGTGAATGGGTAGGGGTACGATGTACCCCATACTCATTCACATAGGGTAGGGGGCCCCCTTATTAAGAGGACTCCCGGATTCCTATAAGCCCCCCCGCCCGCAGACCCCGACATCCAACGGCCAGGGTTGTCGGGAAGAGGCCCTTGTCCTCATGAAGCGAGCCAGCTGGCATATTGCGGTCACTCTTCCTGGGTAAATTCTTTTCTTTTTCCTGTAAAGTCGCTTCACTACAGATGAGGATCCGACTTGGAGGCGACTTCCATTGAATTCTATGGGTACAGGTCGCCTAGAAGTCGCCTTGAAGTAGTACAGGAACCTTTAATGAAGTTGGAACGACTTCAGTAGTGTACATTAAGACGGTTCTCATTGACTATAATGTAATTCCCAATGTCAAATGACTTGGGGCGACTTGAGGACTGACAGGTCGGATCCCAAGTCGCGGCAGTGTGAACCGACACTAACAATTCAGGAAAGTACAAATGACCCCTTTTTAGAAAGTAGACCTTCCAAGGTATTAAGTAAGTAGCATGGTGAGTTTTTTTAAGTTATGTTTTCCCACAATTCTTTGCAAAATGAAGCTTTTTTTGTTTTTGTTTTGTTTTTACAAAATTGTCAAATTATCAGGTTATTTCGCATACACAGCATATGCATACAACAAATTACACCCCAAAATACATTCTGCTACTCTTCCCGAGTAGGCGATACCACATGTGTGAGACTTTTACACAGCCTGGCCACATACAGAGGACCAACACTGAAGTATCACCTTCAGGCATTCTACGAGCATAAATCACACATCTCATTTCTCAACCACCTATTTCACTGTTGAAGGCCCCGGAGCACCAGGACAATGGAATTGCCCACAAAATGACCCCATTTTGGAAAGCAAACACCCCAACGTATAATCTATGAGGCATAATGAGTCTTTTGAACGGTTCATTTTTTCCAGAAGTCTTTGGAAAATGTGGAAAAAAAATGAAAACGCATTTTTTTTTTAACACAAAGCATGTATATAGCAAAAATTACACCCCAAATTACATTCTGCTACTCTTCCCGAGTATGGCGATACCACATGTGTCAGACTTTTACACGGCCTGGCCACACCACAGAGGCCCAATATTGAAGTAGTACCTTCAGGCGTTCTAGGAGCATAAATTACACATCTCATTTCATTCCTACCTATCACACTTTTGAAGGTCCTTGAGCACCAGGACAATGGAATTACCCACAAAATGACCCCATTTTGGAAAGCAAACACCCCAATGTATATTCTATGAGGCATGAGCTGCAAATAGGTACTTGGGTACTCTGATGGGCTGGCGACAGGTACTTGGGTACTCTGATGGGCTGGCGACAGGTACTCTGATGGGCTGGCGACAGGTACTCGGGTACTCCGATGGGCTGGCGACAGGTACTCGGGTACTCCGATGGGCTGGCGACAGGTACTCGGGTACTCCAATGGGCTGGCGAGAGATACTTGGGTACTCTGATGGACTGTGACAGGTACTCATATGGACTGACAGATACTCAGATGAACTGTGACAGGTACTTTGATGGGTGGTGACAAGTCCTCTTTATTGGGGGGGCAATCAGTGTGATTGGTGTACACTGTGAGTGGTAACGAGATGTTACCACAATCTCCTTCTCACACACAATTGGTGTGTGAGGAGGAGAACCCGGCAACATCTCGTTACCCCGGTTTGTTGACATTTTGTCATCGGTTGTGAAAGGATCACAGCTGATCACATGGTAAACAGCCTCCGGCCAATGGCTGTTTACCAGCGTCGGTGACGAGCAGTGTTCCAGGGAACACGCCGCCACCAACCTGCATGCGCAGTGCGCTCAAGATCACACGAATGCGCCGTGCAAAGTGGGGCAGTACCACCTGTAATCGGCCGTGACTTCATCATGGCCGATCACATGGAAAACAGCCATGCCCAATGGCTGTTCACCCCCCTGCACGCACACATTCCCTGTTTAAATGGAGGGCCCTCCCAGAACGAGAGCCATGCCGCCTGGCTGTCATATGACAGCTGGCGGTCGGCAAGCAGTTAAGGTTGCAAGGCTGACGTTTGGTAATTTGAACCTTCAGCTCCCTCCACATATTTTCTATGGGATTAAGGCCTGAAGACTGGCTAGGCCACTCCAGAATCTTAATGTGCTCTTCTTGAGCCACTCCTTTGTTGCCTTGGCCGTGTGTTTTGGATCATTGTCATGCTGGAATACCCATCCACGACCCATTTTCTATGCCCTGGCTGAGGGAAGGAGGTTCTCACTCAAGATTTGACTGTACATGGCCCCATCGTCCCTTTGATGTGGTGAAGTTGTCCTGTCCCCTTAGCAGAAAACACCCCCCAAAGCATAATGTTTCCACCTCCATGTTTGACGGTGGGGATGGTGTTCTTGGTGTCACAGGCAGCATTCCTCCTCCTCCAAACGCGGTGAGTTGAGTTGATGCTAAAGAGCTTGATTTTGGTCTCCTCTGCCCACAACACTTTCTCCTCAGTTCTCTTCTGAATCATTCAGATGTTCATTAGCAAACTTCAGACGTGTGCTTTCTTGAGCAGGGGGCACTGCAGGATTTCAGTTCTTCAGGGCGTAGTGTGTTACCAGTTGTTTTCTTGGTGAGTATGATCCCAGCTGCCTTGAGATCATTGACAAGATTCTCCCGTTTAGTTCTGGGCTGATTCCTCACCGGTTCTCATGATCATTGGAACTCCACGAGGTGAGATATTGCATGGAGCCCCAGACCGAGGGAGATTGACAGTTATTTTGTGTTTCTTCCATTTGCAAATAATCGCACCAACTGTTGTCACCCTCTCACCAAGCTGCTTGACGATGGTCTTGTAGCCCATTCCAGCCTTGTGTAGGTCTACAATCTTGTCCCTGACATCTTTGGGCAGCTCTTTGGTCTTGTCCATGGTGGAGAGATTGGAATCGCATTGCTTCTGTGGACAGGTGTCTTATATACAGGTAACGAGCTGAGATTAGGAGCACTCCCTTTAAAAGAGTGCTCCTAATCTCAGCTCATTACCTGTATAGAAGACACCTGGGAGCCAGAAATCTTGCTGATTGATAGGGGATCAAATACTTTTTTCCCTCACTGTAAATGCAAAACTTTTTATTTTTATTTTTTTTAGTTTGTTTAGAGTGGAGATGGATGATGGATTAGAATAACCGTCAGGTTTTTATTGCTGTCCATCGCCATCTCTCATTTGTCCCGTTTACCATTTCATTGAAAGTAAAAGACAAACCTAAATTTTGGGTTGTCCCCAGAAAATAATAGAAGGGAAATCTTCTAATAGGGATACTAGTTCTAGTGACCTGGGGGGGGGGGGCAATGGATTCCTTTAACTGAGTAACAACTGCCCACCAGCATTGTAGTGCGGACGCTGCAGTCAAAGCGACGTACTGATACAGCGCTGCCTACTTCCGGGTTCAGCGCACATGCATGCACGCTCCCCGTCTGGTTTCCGCTGTGATTGTACACAGCCAAAGCCTGTCAGCAAATCCCGCCCAATGATTCAGAGCCCGGACCTGCTGATCAGCTCAGTACAATCACAGCCGAGAGCTGCGTGTTGACATTCAACACAGAGCTATGCACAGAGGGAGCGATCTGCCAGTTTCTCATCCCTGCAAAGCTGGGATAAGAAACTGAGAGGTCATTAGTAAAAAGTAACACACAGTACACATAGTTAGGCTCATATTTAACCCCTTGATCGCCCTAGATGTTAATCCCTTCCCAGCCAGTGTCATTAGTACAGTGACAGTGCATATTTTTAACACTGATCACTGTAATAATGGCACTGGTGATTGCTGATGTTAGTGGCAGTTAGTCAGGTCCCACCCCCAGCGTTAGTGGCAGATTGTCCGCCACAATATCGCAGTCTCACTATAATTTATCGACCACTGCCATTAATATATGCAAAAAAAAAAAAAAATTCCTGTATATATATACCATAGTATGTAGGCGCTATCACGCAAACCAATCAATATTCACTTATTGGGATTTTTTTTTATCAAAAATATGTAGCAGAATACATTTTGGCCAAAAATTTGGAAGAAATTTGATTTTATTGGATACGTTTTATAGCAGAATGTAAAAAAAACAAAAACAAAAAAAAACAAAAAACAAAACAAGTGGTGATCAAATACCACCAAAAGAAAGCTCTATCTTTAAGAAAAAAAACATGATACAAATTTAATTTGGGTACAGCCTTGCATGACAGCACAATTACCAGTTAAAATACTGTGGTGCTAAATAGCAAAAATGGCCTGGTTATGAAGGGGGAAAAACCTTCCGAAGCTGAATTGCATCATTCAGATTTAACAACTCCAAGTTCAGGACGACATTCGACATTCAGCGGGCGGAAAGTGGTTGAGTAGCAGAATTTCTTCTCACTTCCTGTTTTGGCTACGGGTCAGGAAGTGAATCTAAATCTTTCCCCTTAGAACACAGATGGCAAAAAAAGAAGAAAAAAAAAGACAGGCAATACACACTCACCGGCCACTTTTTTAGGTACTCCTGTTCAATTGCTTGGTAACACTAATTGCTAATCAGCCAATCACATGGCAGCAAGTCAATGCATTTAGGCATCTAGATGTGGTGAAGACAATGTCAAAGGACAATTGGCAGACTTGTTTGAGCTGATAGAAAGGCAACAATAACTCCAATAACAACTTGTTACAACCAAGATATTCAGAAGACCATCTTTGAACGCACAACACATCGAACCTTGAAGCAGATGGGCTACAGCAGCAAACCACACTGGGTGCCACTTCTGTCAGCTAAGAAAAGGAAACTGAGGCTACAATTCCCACAGGCTCACCAAATTGGACAATAGAGGATTGGAAAAACGTTGCCTGGTGTGATGTGTCTCGATTTCAGCTGCAACATACAGATGATAGTCAGAGGGTCAGAATTTGGCGTAAACATGAAATCATGGATCAACCCTGCCTTGTATCTACAGTTCAGGCTGGTGGTGTATTGTCGTGGGGGATATTTTCTTGGCACACTTTGGGCCCCTTAGTACCAACTGAGCATCGTTTAACCACTTGCCGACCACTGTATGCTGATATACGTCGGCACAATGGCAGCGCTGGGCAAATGGGTATACCTGTACATCCCCTCTAAGAGCCAGGGATAGCAGGTGCGCGCCGCATACATCGTGACCGTGCCCACAAGGACCGGTGGACTCCCAGTGATCGTGTCATGGAGCCTCAGAACGGGGAAGTGCCTATGTAAACAAGGCACTTCCCCGTTCTGGCTAGGGTCATGACAGAGATCACCGCTCCCTGTCATCGGGAGCGGTGATCTCTGTCATGTGACTTGAAGTCGATCCCCCCACCCCAGTTAGAATCACTCCCTAGGACACACTTAACCCCTTCATCGCCCCCTAGTGGTAAACCCCTTCACTGCCAGTGTCATTTACACAGTAATCAATGCATTTTGATAGCACTGATCGCTGTATAAATCACAATGGTCTCAAAATGGTGTCAAAATAGTCCGATGTGTCCACCATAATGTCGCAGTCACGATAAAAAAAGAAAAAAAAAAAAAAAAAAAACGCAGATCGCCGCCATTACTAATAAAAAAAAAAAAAAAATTTAAATAAAAAGGCCATAAAACTATCCCCTATTTTGTAGACGCTATAACTTTTGCGCAAACCAATCAATATACGCTTATTGTGATTTTTTTTACCAAAAATATGTAGAAGAATACATATCAACCTAAACTGAGGAAAAAAATAGTTTTTTTTAATATATTTTTGGGGGAGATTTATTATAGCAGTAAGTAAAACATGTTGCTTTTTTTTTCAAAATTGTCGCTCTTTTTTTGTTTATAGCGCAAAAATTAAAAACTGCAGAAGTGATCAAATACCACCAAAAGAAAGCTCTATTTGTGGGGAAAAAAAAGACATCAATTTTTTTGGGGTACAACGTCGCACGACCGCACAATTGTCAGTGAAAGCCACGCAGTGCAGAATCGAAAAAAGTGCTCTGGTCAGGAAGGAGGTAAAATCTTCCGGGTCTGAAGCGATTAAACGCCACGGCCTATCTGAGTATTGTTGCTGACCATGTCCATCCCTTTATGACTACAGTGTCCCCATCTTCTGATGGCTCCTTCCAGCAGGATAATACACCATGTCACAAAGCTCCAATCATCTCACCACTGGTTTCTTCAACATGACAATGAGGTCCCTGTACTCCGATGGCCTCCAGTGTCACCAATTCTCATCCAGTAGAGCACCTTTGGGATGTGGTGGAACACGAGATTCGCATCATGGATGTGCAGCCAACAAATCTGCAACAACTGCGTGATGCCATCATTGTCAATATGGACCAAAATCTCTGAGGAATGTTTCCAACACCTTGTTGAATCTATTCCATGAAGAATAAAGGCAGTTCTGAAGGCAAAAGGGGGTCCAGCCTGGTACTAGCAAGGTGTACCTAATAAAGTGGCTGGTAAGTGTAATCCTCCCTTGCTCTATCCAAAAGAAAAGGTTTGCTTGTAGTTTCACTTTAACATATTTTTTTGCCATACTGAAGAAAGACAATATCTATAAAACCACAATACAGTCCTTTTAAGAGAACTAAACTTACTCCTCAAAGTGACATTTCAAAGTCACGGTTCTATCAGCACTGTACAGCATTTCTGAGTTCAGTGTCTACACCTCCCGTGAGGACAGCAATCTGTCACACAGACCTGTGCAGGTGTGACACACAGGCGTGATCCATACAGGTGTAATTGTGTGTATCTGACCGCACAGTGTCGAATACGATAGAGGAGGACACGGCAGAACAAGTGGGAGACAAAAGACAACAATTGAAGGAAATGACAGAGTTGTGGCACATTCAGAATGGTATTAGTGATAGACGGGGAAGAGACGGTTCATAGAACAGATATGAGTTGGCTAGAACTTCACAGACAAGAGAGGTCAAACCAGCACAACACAAGACAAGAAAGACATTCAACAGACGAGCAACAGCAAGACCCGTATTTGTTCTATTTTACAGAACACCCAGAAATGAATCTGACAAATCAAATCGTTATATTCTGAGACCCAGTTCCTGTTAAACAATTGTAGATCTGGTCACCCAATGACCACAGCTGCTCATGCATGTGGTCCTCCATGTTATTTTCTGTCCCCTGCATAATCCACATATAGCTAAATCTAACAAACGTCTGCTATTCACTTTTTTGTAAAGGGGAAGTATGGTCCTTTTTGTTACATTGGACGGTTTTCCCTCACCTCATGTTCTGGTTACAACTGTAAAATGTAGGGCTTCCTTAGTTTCTGTCTCGGAGACAATGGCCACCATGAACAACAGAAGGGAGAATTTCCCCTAACATGACAAAGACATAAATAAAAAAAAAAACTTAACAGTTCTAAAACTTCACTCTATCCAAAGTGAAAAAACTGCCTTAACCTAAACTTTAAAGCTGAGGATTAATTGGCTTATACAGTGGGGAAAATAATTATTTGATCCCCTGCAGATTTTGTAAGTTTGCCCACTTACAAAGAAATGAAGGGTCTAAATTTTTTATCATAGGTGTATTTCGAATGATAGATGACAGAATAGCAACCAAAAATCCAGAAAAAACACAATACAAATGTTATTTTACTCACTGAACTGCAACTCAATTTATAAGTATTTGATCCCCAAGCAAAGCATGACTTAGTACTTGGTGGAGAAACCCTTGTTGGCACAGAGGTAAGACATTTCTTGTAGTTGGTTACCAGGTTTGCACACATCTCCAGAGTGATTTTGGTCCACTCTTCACAGATCTTCTCTAAATCCTTCTTGGCTGTCGCTTGACAACTCGAAGTTTCAGCTCCCTCCATGAATTTTCTATAGGATTAAGGTCTGGAGTCATGACCTTAATGTGCTTCTTCTTGAGCCACTCCTTTGTTGCCTTGGTGATATGTTTTGGGTCATTTTTATGCCGGAAGACCCATCCATGACCCATCTTCAGTGTTCTGGCTGAGGGAAGAAAGTTCTCATCCAAGATTTTACAATACATGGTCCCATCCATTGGCCCCCTCAATGTGGCAAATGGATAGGACCATGTATTGTAAAATCCTGGATAGCATAGAAGCAGCCCCAAAGCATAATGTTTCCACCTCCGTGCTTGACTGTAGGGATAGTATTCTTAGGGTCATAGTCAGCATTTTTTTCCTCCAAACAAGTCAAGTCGAGTTAATGCCAAAAAGCTAAATTTTGGTCTTATCTGACCACAGCACTTTCTCCCAATCCTTCTCTGAATTATTTAGATGCTCATTGGCAAACTTCAGACGGGCCTGTACATGTCCCTTCTTGAGGAGGGGGACCTTACGGGTACTGCAGGATTTCAACCCATGGCACAAGCTCCTTCCGGGTAGTTCTGGGCTGATCACTCACTTTTCTCATTATCATCCGTACCCCATGACATGCAATCTTGCATGGAGATCCAGGGCGATTGATGGTTATTTTATATTTCTTCCGTTTTTCGATCAATCCAACAGTTGTCTCCTTCTTCTTACCAAGCTTCTTGTTGGTGGGCTTGTAGCCCATTCCAGCCTTGTGCAGGTCTACAATCTTGTCCCTGACATTCTTTGACAGCTCTTTGGTCTGGCCATGATGGGGAGGTTTGAATGGAAGAAAGATATTCTGTGGACAGGTAGCCCCCCCATCAAAAGTTTTAAAATAAAACCTAATAATTTTCTTTGTATACCTAATTTTAGATGCTGGGTCTCTGTGCTCCTTTATGGAATGCGGGTAGTAGATCATGGCTGGTGGGAGGAACCAACTGAAAACATCACATCACCTGGCCTCTGTACTCCTCTCAAGAGTCCTAAGCCCTGATTGCAAGCAGTGGGCTGGCTCTTGGGAGGAGTTATGCAAATATAAAAATGCCTTGGTGCATGGATGTCGGCTTGGAGGAGTGGGCTTTCCTAGACTGACTTCATTTCATTTCAGACCAGCCTAGGTAATGCCCACATGTGATCCTGAACCACGGTGGGAAAAACTGAAATGCAATGCATGAAAGGGGTGGTCAGGGACAGTCAGGCTGGGGAGGAAAGGGCTAAAATGATGCTGGATGTCCCCCAGCCAAGAAATGAGGAGGGCTCTTACTTACTGCAACTTATAATGCACACAGTGAGAAGCTTACAGCGTGCAGTGAAATCAGCGTAAGCAATTTCACTGCAGGAGAGAAGACCTCTACAACTGTGCAAGACTGAAGGGAAGGCTGGAGGTCAGATTTGATGAATATTTAAAGAATTTGTTACCCCAACATTTCCTGATATGTGGCTGCTGTACATGTACTTGTATGAAAAAGTATCCTGTGTTCTCATGGTATTGCTTCGTTTGTGTGAAATCCCTGGTGTTTCAGCCAGTCCCTCTGCTTTTCTATTAAAAACTGACCACATTAGGCATGAAATCACAGTGTGGTCAGTTTTCTAGCTGTGCTCCAGCATGCTCCCCTCCAATGATCAGACTTTTCCCGACATGCCCCCGCTCCCCCCACACAGCCATTCACTCAGAAGACCAGTTTACTGCTGTTTCTCCTCCCCAAGCTCCTTATGCAGCTGAGAACAAAGGTTATGTGATCAGTTATATTAAGAAAAAACAAGTGTATGTATGTATAATACATATATATATATATATATATATATATATATATATATATATATATATATATATATATATATATATATATATATATATATATATATATATATATATATTTTTTTTTTTATCGGCTTGAATACCGCCATAGGTATATATACAGCCTCGTATTCAAACGGTAATACCAGGATCATGGTTAAGGCTACAACCATGTTCTCGGTATCGTTTTTTTGTCAGCGATTCCATTCAAAGTAAAAGTAAAGAGCCGCTGGATTACTTTTACAGGTGGCGGAAGGGGGTCCCACCCCCCCTCCTGCTGCCTTTACCCAGCTCTTCCATCTGATCGGCTCTCCCGGACACAGTGAGGAACATTCGCGCCCCCTACCCCGTAGCGTCGGATCACGTTTATATATAGGTTTTCCGGTGCACAGGTGCCACCCTGTAGCAGTAAAACTGCTATAGGGCAGACCTTAAGTGGTTAAAGTGTCACCTATGGATAATTTAAACTACCATAGCTTGTCCCCATTCCACAGGTGTGTACAACTTTGAATTGTGACATGTTTTGTATCCATTTACTCGGCGTAACAATCTTTTATACTGTACCAAAAATGAGGTATAATTTTGGTGTTTGTATTCACTAAAATTCAAGTAAAGTATTTTTTCCCAAATTATTTGTGTTTGAAAAAAACACTTTGCAACTACCGTGTGACATAAAAAAAATTGCAACACCCACCATTTTATTCTGTAGGGCCTCTGCTCAAAAAAACGTAAAACTGTTTGGGGGCTCTAAGTAATTTCCTTGCAAAAAAGTGCATATTTTTACATGTATGACAGAATTGTCAGAAATGCAAGGCAAAACATTTGTGTCTAGATATTATCCACTAGCTGCCTAAGCCAATTCTACTTTAACATTAATAGGTTATTTTACAAGGTGAGGGTTTTTTATATACATTTTAACTACATCAGTTGGTGTATTGTGATATCTTCACCTTTAAATCAAGGTATAAGGTCATTCCAGTGCTGACACTGCTCTAGTATAATGCTGTCCTGATCGCTCCAGGCAAGTTTCAGTTTCTATATTTGATCTTTATGATTGCATTGCCCTCAATTGTAATGGTACCATGCTAATGATTATCCCAGCATCACCCGCCGTCACGGTCTCCCGCTTACCATTATTGCAATGACGCACACAATCCTGGAACACTGCGCTCCATCTCTGTTGCTCACGTTCAGTCATCACACAGAAATGGTAGTGCCGGCAGAAAGGGTGCCAAAGAACAATGGGGAACTCAGTGGCACATTTCATTGGGGCACTGCCAGCCTTTACCTTGCCACCTGGAGGAGGAAATAGAGGACACAACATTATTTCAAATACACTTCGAGCAATTACAGCATGTAGGCTTACTTATCCTGAGATGAGAAGAGCCTCATATGGTCTGCTCTGTCTAAAACAGCTAAAACTACGCTAGATACCCAAATTCTGGTCCCAACATCTAATATCTTTATAAATTATATAGGTTCTGGGATTAAAAATACCATTTCAGTCTTTGCAGATAACACTAAGCTATGCAGTGGAATAACGTCCTTACAGGATGTCTCCAACTTACAAGCCGACCTCAATGCACGGTCTAATTGGACAACTATGTGGCAGATGAGGTTTAATGTTGATAAATGTAAAGTTTTGCACTTGGGGGCTAAGAATATGCATGCATCATACATACTAGGGGGAGTACAACTGGGGGAATCCATAGTGGAGAAGGATCTGGGAGCTCAATAATAAAATGCAATGCCAAGCTGCAGTTTCCAAAGCGAGCAAAGTCCTTTCTTGTATTAAGAGAGGTATGGAATCCAGAGAGCGAGACATCATTTTGCCCCTGTACAAATCATTAGTAAAACCTCACCTGGGATATGCAGTTCAGTTTTGGCACCAGTTCTCAAAAAGGATATCGGGGAACTGGAGAAAGTGCAGAGAAGGGCAACCAAACTGATAAGAGGCATGGAGGAGCTCAGCTATGAGAAAATGTACAAGTATATAAGGGGTCCATATAGTGAACTAGGTGCTGAGCTCTTCGCTTTACGGTCAACACAAAGGACAAAGGGGCACTCTTTACGTCTAGAATAAAAGAGATTTCATCTCCAAATACAGAAAAGTAAGAGCTGTGAAAATGTGGAATAGACTCCCTCCAGAGGTGGTTCTGGCCAGCTCAGTAGATTGTTTTAAGAAAGGCCTGGATTCTTTCTTAATGTACAGAATATAACTGGTTACTAACATTTATAGGTAAAGTTGATCCAGGAAAAATCTGTTTCCCTCTCAGGGATCAGGAAGGAATTTTTTCCCCTGCTGTAGCAAATTGGATCATGCTTTGCTGGGGTTTTTCGCCTTCCTCTGGATCAACTGTGAGCATAGGATTGTGTATATGGGATTGTATGATATTATTTTTTATTTATTTTTATGGTTGAACTAGATGGACTTGTGTCTTTTTTCAACCTAACTATGTAACAGTTGGAGGAAGGAAAGTTCTTAGTTATGACTAAGAACGTCTGAAACGCGTAGGCTGTTTTTACAGCGTTGTACATGTCTCTTTAATAAAAGGAATACCCTTTTTTGATGTCATCTTGAGTCCGGACCATCCCTTTCCTTACTCTGGCACGTTGGAGGTGTTGGCAGCCTTTGAGCACCGGCAGGGAACTGTTATGTGGGAAAGTTGTAGAGCCTACTCGCCCGTTTTCCCTTGATGCCAGTTGGAGGACTACTTATTGCCCAGTGCTGCACTAGGATCCTTAACTCTGCCCCGTGAAACATAACAGAACTCTACTAACACTTGTATACTTTGAAACTCCTTACATCCATGTATTGCCAGAATTGGGATAGGCCCAACCTCACTCAAATTATCGATGCCACAAACAATTTTCTATAGACATTGACACTTTAAAGGCGCCTAATAATTCATACTGTTAAAATGTATCCATATATTGTAAAATCAATAAAACATTTGGCAGGTTTTGCCTTAAAATACTTTGTTTTATGTAAACAAATGCTAAAATGCATAGAAATGTTTCACAGATACAACCGTAAAATACATAAAAACTCTTCACGTATGTTTTTACAGAGTATTGTTAATTCATCCCCCTCTCCACTTTCCATAGCTTGACTCCTTGATGTAAAATGGGGTCTGGTCACGATGCATTTTGTGGGTCTCTAACTCCATTTCCTCAGGTTTGGTGAAGCTTTAATTAATCCAAGTTTGGGATCAGGAGCCTGGGACCACACCTAGGCTCTCCCTGAAAGGAGGACCAACAAACGCATGTCAGAGTACTACCCCAGTCTTCACCTCTCCAGCTGCTAAGTGATTGAACACCAGCCAGTCGAGCAGAAATTCTCTCCTGGTGGTAGAAAATGAACATCCATGGGTGGTAGGTGGAGTGTTGTAGACTTTTCTAGGTTTGCTCATCAAAAAACGTTGCAAAGAAAACTCATTGTGTGGCTTTAGTTTGGACCAATAGGACAATTATAACCACTGTGACAGATGGAGAGCAAGAAGGAGAAAGGAAAGGTAAGGTAGGAAGGGAGGAAAGCAGGGCGCGGGGAATATGATGGCTGGAGGGTCATGTTGAGAAGTGCGAAGACCTGTCACTCACATGTCAAAGATTAATGAGGCGATGGTAAAAGTCTAAAGGGAGATCGGTGTTCACCCATGGAGATCAGACCTTCCCAAATCTGCGCATTGTGTTGGTCAACTTGGCAGTTCTTTTGTTAGGAGAAGTCCATGGTATATTTTCTGAGTGCTAAGGGTTGGGAAAATTCCATGCTTTTGCTATGGTTTGCTTTGTTGTTGTAAAAATAGCCATTACTAATTAAAATTGTGTATTGGTTATCTCCAGTTTTTTTTTTTTTTTATTTGTTAAGAAGGGCTTCACAAGGGTTGTGTGCATGTATCAGTTCTACGGACAATGGGTCATGACCGTTTATAGATGGTGGAAAGTGCCAAGTTCATTGCAACCTCTAAAGCAACCTTTAAAGCAGTTAGAGGAAGCTTCTCAAATATAGATAGCCAAGTATCCAAAAGGAGGGTTAACACCATTGTTCTGGAGAAATGTGTGCGACAGGTGGCGAGTAAGAGCGAGAAAGAAAAGTTGGGTAGATTTTAGGGAATATGGTGGATGGAAAGTCATGGCTAGAAGTACTGAGACCTGTCACCCACATATCAAAGATAATGGAGGTAGGTGTTCACCCATGAAGAGGAGACCCTTACAAATGTGAGCCCCTAACACCAGTGCGTGAAATATGACACTATTTCAGCTGCAGTAAGAAAAGGCTGCTGATAAGATTCATGTTCATCCTGCCAATTCTCATTACAACAGCCATTGCAGGCAAAGTACGAACCACCGTATGAATGGCATGTGAGATATAGAAATACAGGCAAATCAGTATAAAAAAACAAAAAAACTTAATTTAGTAGACTGACGTTTTAAATGTATTGGGTTAGTTTAACCTTTTGACTGCCAAGGACGTATCCTATACGCCATGGTGCTCAAAGGGGTAAAACAAGTTCACGACTACAATGAGCTCTGCTGTGGATGGTAGAAGTGATCTGGGAAACTGGGCTTAATATATTGTTTGGCTAAAGCTCCAAAATGTTCTTCATCTTACTGTCTTAAGGGGAGTCAGTGACACACTGCCAGTGGTGACACATAAAATGACGTCAAGCCAATTGCATTAGAAATGGAGATGACAATCATCCTACACTCCAGCCTGCCAAGTAGAACACCTCCACTGCGCCAACCACAGCCAAGACCAGCTCATACCTCTGGCTTGGGCCACAATGTGACATCAGCCCAGGACAGAGCCAACCACAGGGAATTATAATATACTATACAGTTCAGATTTCTGAAGTTTAATCACCACTCACCACCTGCTATGTCATTGGTAGTAGTGGTTTTAATTAGTTCATGTGGCATAGGGTTTAAAAACACTTCACAATAATTTTTTTTCAGTTTTGAGAAAAACATCATCTTCAGCAAAGTCTTCATAAATGCCAATGCCTACGCCAGTCATATGGACTGGTGCTACTCTATAGAAAGCTACAATAAAGACCAACAGTGTCTGCATCACTGCACACAAATATAATGGCAGCCTCCACTGTATAGAATGTAATTTATTAGTGAACTGCTAAACCCATTTGTTTGGCAAACTTTTGGAGTAATGAGAACATTCCCAATTTTTCTATCTCCTGGGTTTCACCTTGGATTGGTAATTGAAGACTTTATCAACTGCATCACCTGCTGGTGAATTCTGGTATTGCTGCACATCCATAAAATACTTTGGCTCTCTATGGAAATCAAAGTACCTCTGAAGTCAGAGTTCAATCCACCAAGTTCTCTAAATGAGCGCAGGATGGAGATTATACTGCAGTTTGGGAGGGGTCTGTATTAAGTGTGGCCCCAAAGCAATTATACACTGAGCCACGAACAGAGGAATTTTTTTATTATTCTTGTACATTTTTCTCAAGTATAGCAAAATCTATAAGACAGCAATATCCTTTAGACCAGCGGTCATCAACCCTGCCCTCAGGGCCCACTAACAGGCCAGGTTTTATGTATTACCTTGGGGAGATGCAGAGTAGAATACTGCAATCACTGAGCAGCAAATGATATCACCTGTGATGTATTTCAGTTATCTTTCAAACCTGGCCTGTTAGTGGGCCCTGAGGACAGGGTTGATGACCACTGCTTTAGACCCCTTTCACACTAAAGCGCCGCTAAAGCGCCAGGCATTTTTGCGGTGCTTTAGCGGGCCGTTTATTTATTTTTTTTTAAAGTCACATGACAACGCGACCTAAAAAAAAAAAAAAAAAAAGGAGAAGCGCTGCCTATTCATTTCAATGGACAGGGGCGTTTTTGGAGCACTATTTATAGCGCTCCAAACCCACCCCAAAGATGCTGCTTGCAAGATTTTTTTTTTACCATCCCGCAAGCGCACCAATCCAGTGTGAAAACACACATTGACGTGAATGGGAGGCAGTTTGCAGGCGCTATTTCTAGTGCTAAAACGCCTGGAAACTGCCTCAGTGTGAAAGGCCACTATGAGTCCAATAAATTTTTAATGAGTTTAAAAAAAAAAAAAAAAAGGCAACGATGACAGAAAGTCATTACAGATAGAGTAAAATACATTACCAGGTAGTAACTGTGTAAAACATTATAAGAACAGCCAATAAACTTTACTGTGTGAATATAAAGATCTGAAAAAGGGGTAGGCAACCTTGGCCGTGCCAGTTGTGCTGTAACTGCAAATTCCCCTGAGGCATTGCAAGACTCTGACAGCCTCCAAGAGGTATGATGGGATTATGTAGTTTCACTGATGCTGGAGTGCTGAGGTTGCCTACCCCTAATTTAGAGAATTTTAAGCAAGGGGTGGAGAAGTATAGAGTTTTCTGGATTTGCTCATCCATAGGAATTGGCTTGAATTGGACTAATCAACTCATAGTGTGGCTTGAATTGGACCAATAACTTGTTGACTACAAGGGTGGTAGGTGTTCACTCATGGAGACTGGACCCTCTCAAATTTGGCCATCGTAATGGTTGTTTTGGCAGTTAACTTTTGTTGATCATAGGCCAGGATACCCTGGTTTTTGTTTCCTGAGTGTTGAGGATTGGGATTTCCATACTTTCGCTATGGTTTGATTTGTTGTAAAAAAGGAGGCTTCTCATAGATAAAGGGAAAAGATACCTAGAGAAAAGCTTGTAGAGAAAAGATTGCTAAAACTGAAATTTTTGGTTTGCCAAACTTGAGTCCAGTCCCCAATTTCAAGGTCACCCCAATCTCCTCCACCCATTTTGTGGTATCCTCCACCCATTTTGTGGTGTAGGTGGGTAGTGAAGAAATTGCTTGTTTAGAAGTGTAAAGGAGAGATATCAAGCTCTGGGAGTGCAGACTGTGTAAGCATTTAGATTCAATTTGGTGAAGATATAAGTGTTGGATTATTTATTTTTTAATAAAAGTTTGTAGGGGATAATGTTTATTTTGCAGGTAGGGGAATATTTCCTTGTGAGGTGGGGCAAATTCTTCCTGACCTGTGGTAAAATTGCATGAGGCAGTGAAGCCAGGATGACTATGACTGTGCTGAAGCCTATGGCTTCTAAAAGCAATTAAGCAGCGACAGTTTCCCTATCTCTAGATTTACTGTTTCTCTTTAAGAATAATGATAAGATCCCCAGTGTTTGCACCTTCAGAAATAAGTTCTCAATGACCATTCCCATACATCTCCCCAATAGTATTATTTTTTGTTTAACAAGTTTGGTCCATCAAAGACTGAGATTTAGCAATGGCAGAAAGCTGAATCAATCCCTTGTCTCCTCTTCCTACTGGAGTTTCCAACTATTTTGCCTTCTGCCATGGTATCTTATGCAACCAAGTACAGCAACGATAACTAAATGAAGAATTCAGTTGATTATGAGAACTCCTTTATTACAGGTACAGCACATGGGTGGAGCTGGGAACTCAGGTCTAGTGATGTCTCTACAGACATGATGGCCACAATATAAGTGGCTGGGTGGTTCATCCTACTGAAAGTTATCTAAAGTTGAAACTTTAGTTTAAAATAAAAAACTTTGTAATAGAATGCACTAGGCAGGTAATTCTAGCTACTTACAACAGTCAGCTATGGTGCACGTACCTGGAACCATGTTATTCAGCAATTCAGTATATTGATCCAGGGAGGTTAATACTCTGTACCCAGCACAATTGATGCCAGCTCGGGGCTGTAGGCCACGCTCATAAGCCTACAAAAAAAAAAGGCAAAGCAGGAGTCAAAATTTCTTTGAGCAACTGCTGTAATCGAAAAAAGACATTGCAGGCCATTGGATAGCACTTACTATTTTGTTCTCATAAAGCACTGGGCCATAGTGATGAGGAACCACACAAAAGCGGTTCCTCCATTTTTTGGTTTCATCCACAAACTGAAACAGATTTCCAGAAAAGATCACACGGTCTTTTAGAGGCGTCTAAGAGAAAACAAAAGAACAAAAATTTTGTAGTGTCCATATTTTGTGGCCGTTTTCCCTTTATGGTCTCTGCACCCATCCCAATACCTTAGACATACAAAAACATTAAGCTCCCCCCCTCTACATCCAAAGATCAGCAAAATGCTGGAGTACTTCTTTTAAAAGCATGCTTATCTAGCAACGTAGCCCCAATCTCTGTATCTTACATGCTCTTCCAAATGGGACACGTTACGTAATTACATAGTTAGTAGGATGAAGATAGAAACAAGTCTATCCTGTTCAACCAGCATAAAAAACATAAAAAAATTTGAATGAATAAATAGAAAACCTCCATATACAGAATATATTCACACTTGATCCAGAGGAAGGCAGAAAACCTAATAAAGCATGATCCAATTTGCTCCAGAAGGGGAAAATAAATTCCTTCCTGATCCTCCAGAAGGCAATTTGAGATCTGGATCTCAGACTTGTATCTCTGTAATATGACATTCTTAGTCCATGCCACCCTTATTTTTTTGATCCCAGGCCAGCTCAAATAATATATACATCTATGCACTTACCATCACTGAGCCTCACAACTGAAAGTAGCTGAATGAAAACTGTACTAAGGAACCTCTGTTGACCACTACTTTTAAAAATGCTAGTTCCCTGGCTGCTTAGCCATGATAAAATAAAGGTAAGAGTAGCACATTGTGCAAACACAGTGCTTGGGAGCAACTGGAACAGGAATGTCTGCATTACTGGCCATCTCCTACAATGTGTAGGTTCCAGCTGTGTTAAATCTAATTCTTGAAACCGAAATGTGTTCCTCCATCTGGGTACTAGTTTATATCTTATTAAAATGCAGATTTTATGCTACTGACATCCCAGAGCAGCTCTCCCATTGCACAGCAAACTTATTTTTATACACTTTTTTAAACAAAAAAAACTTTGGCCTTTTATTAGACCTTATTTTTTATCAACAGCCACTTCTTCCCATTTTTCGTTTGTATGTAAACTCTTTAAATCTATGTTTGTTCGTTTTTGTAATGCCGCATTAAAATATTTCTTTGTACCGGAAACATAAAATTCTAGTGTCTATAAAAAAGGGGACAAATCATAGCATAAAATCTGCATTTTGATAAGATATAAACTAGTACCCAGATGGAGGAACACATTTCGGTTTCAAGAATTAGATTTAACACTCTTCTAATGTCTAATCCACAGTGGTTCAATCCTATCAGGAACATTCCCTTTCGTTCTCTTAGGACGAAAAGCTGGCAATAGCTAGAGATGTGCACAATGGAAAAATTTGTGGCGTTTTCATTAGTTAAGTTAAAGTGTTTGTTAAGGTCAAAAAAATTCTTCTATAGTTCCCTCTGGTATATAACACTAAGCTCCCCAGTGGATGTCTTTTTTAAAAATATGTGGTATAATATCTTACTTCAGAGTGCAGTTCAGCGCTCAGCTGACAGCCCACCGGTCTCCTGTCCCGATCTGATAACTGCAGGGGGTGGTGCTGGGAAACCCCCGCTAACGTCAGCCAAGATGAGGGGAGGACACAGGCGGGCATGTGAAGTAAGCCATTATACCGCATATTTTTAAAAATGACATCTACTGGGGAGCTTAATATTATATAGGTGACGGAACTATAGAAGAAAAACACCTTTTTTCAGAGCAGGAGAGGAGGATCAGGGAGCTGATAAGCAGGGAGGGGGGAGGACAGAGGAAACACCGACACAGAGAGTAGGCTGTGGCTGACACAGGATCAATTTTTTTTTTTTGGGGGGGGGGGTTAACAAACACTTTAATTATTTCGTCGTAATCATTATGTTAGAATGATTCGTTTTTGGCATTTGCTTCATATATTCATTGTTCTGAAACGATTCATATTTTTCAGAATTTTTTTTGGAAGATTTGGATTAATTTGTTATGTTATGACTAGGCAAGTCTAATGGATCCACCTCTATGGAACCCAAACACAATAAGTAGGAACCAGCTTATTTCACTTCTATACCTTACTGTATTTATTTGCAATACGTATCCATTTCATGTGTTTTATGTAGTGCATTTTTTTTTCAAATTCACGTTACGCTCACTTGAATAAAAATGAATGGATCTGAATAAATTTGGATCATTCGTTGTCATTAAATTATTTTGGGCACTTCAAACATTAACAAAAACTATCACATCCTGTCATCTGAATGAAACAACTGAATAAGTTGTTTTCATTATAATTTATTTGGATTCGTTGAAATTCGAAACTATTGTGATTTAGATACATTTGAATCTCGGATTAACGAAAATTTTGCCTATATTTCAATTTGTAACTAAATTAATCACACATGTCTAGTAACAGCGGCTGTCATTTTTGTACTTGGTCATTGTACGTGCAGATGTGCAAACTCCACCAATTCTGGTACTGCCTGGTTGTCATACGGATCTAATGTTTCTTCAGTGCCTTCCAATCTAGTCACTAGGGATGAGCTGAGTTGAACTAAGTCCAAATCCAGGTTCCCCAAACCCACGGGAAGTTGTCACATGATTGCATCCGTGCCAGCCCAATAAACTGTGGGTAAGATATTCTCCGACCTACAGCTGCGCATAACAAAAGTGCGGGGATGCTGGAGAGATCACTGACCGAATATGACTACATGGCCATACTAGGTCAATGATGTCATTAAGCCCATCAATACAGCTAACTTTGGTGTGCAGACTAACCCCAAGCGTATCCCTTGCTAGTTATGGAACACTATGCAAAAGTTTGGATTTTACTTTTGACTTTTCTGATCTGCATGCTTGGAAAATAAAAGAATCAAAGCCTCTGGAGCAGCAAAGCAGCCAGGAAATTCTCTTCAGAAGGAGCTCAGAAACAGCGGCATTCCTATTTCTCTCAGGTCACCTCAAAAGAACTTTTCTCATTATTCTTTGCAACCTATCAGATTATTCCTTTCAGGTCTAATGCAGTATGTGAGGATCAAAGGGAGAAAGAATGTCATTGGCTTCTTTGGGCAACATCAGTTTTATCTTCAATCATGAGTCCCACAATCACAGAAATGGAGTGCGAGACATGAACTATCGCCTACCTTGCGATGTAGTAGCTGCGTCTGTGGTCCTCCATTCCCTTCAATCTCATAGCGTACACTGTTGAACAGCGCCACTCCATACTGCTCCTCATAAATCTTCCCAAACTCTGCTAAGAGTTTCCTTGTATGTTCTGCAAAGAAAACAAAACATAGGTGGAAGTGAGAACACATTTCCATTTTCAGAGCTAAGCAAGTTTTTCTGTTCAGACCATACTAAATCATACAGATCGATACAGATGATTTAACCAATACACGACAGCGTGAAGGAGACATGAACCATTTTTCTGGCAAATGTTTAGGTGCCTTCAGACACTAAAAAGCGGCCTGCCTGTATATACAATTCTGCAATTAAACAATCATGGAATCAAAAAGTAAAATGCTGATTTTACATGTTTGCCTGGGGTTCCAATTTAAAGTCCAAATCCAGCAGCCCAAAGTATAGTAATACTACTCATCCTCTCCATGCTACAGCTCTTTCCATGTCCTCCTCTGCTGTTAGTTACCACTCCACTTCTGGGTTTAAAGACACCCTGTGTCAGCCCCTTCCTGTGAGTGCAGGCTGTCAATGACACGCCCCTTCCCCTGGGGGTAGGTCATCACACTGCCTGGCCATAGTGGAACGCTGCATAGAACCGTGCTCACGTGTCACAACATGGGCGCCATTTAGCAGTGAGAACCAGCTACTGCCAAAGCTAGAGTTGGTGCCCCACTTCACCATGTGACACAAAATTTGTCCTAGGGTGACAACGCTCACTCACTGTACTGTAGCTACGGAGCAGCAGCACTGTCATCCTAGGACAGAAAGTGTGTGAAGACTACAGACCACCTCCCTCCATAAACAGGGAGAAAGTGTTTTTTAGTCCACAGAGGTAAACTGCCATGGCTTGATAACCACTTCAGACAAGGTGCACAGAACAGCACCATATATTTCTGCCAGGATCAACAGGTTTTTTTTTTTCACTAAAAGATATATTAAAAGGCTTTTAATGGTATGTTAAAGGAGCAAAGGTAGCAAATGAGAGGAATTCCTTGTTGGGTACTACATAAACTTTAAATGATGACTACTCCATTTTAAAAATAAATTTAAATGTGGTGGAAGATGCTAAAATTGGGCTTTATAGCTGAACAAGTACTAGCTTCAACAATTCAGTATGGATGGAGGAATCTCTCCTATCGGTTATTGTATTCAGACAGCTGCAGCACCCTTGGCTGCCTGAATACCCCATCAGTGCCTGCATCCAATAGAATGTATTTACTTTTCAGCTGAGAATTTTCCACCCAATTCACTCAATTTTTCAAACAATTTTGGTCAAGCTGGTGGTGCTGACCCAGCCACCCACAGTTCAAATTTTGGCCTACTCAACAGGAATTGGAAGTTTGGGTTCTCAACACAAAGGAGAAGGAGAAATGCCTTCTGAGTGTAGCAAGCATATTTATTAACACATATGGCAACTCGCATAAAAAGGGTAAAAAAATGCTCATCAGCAAACAAGACACCATCCAGTATCGGTTCCACCTGGTGGAAAAGTCGCAGTCCTGCTCAGCACGCTACTCTGGAGACACCCAGGACTCCCCGGTCAGCGTGGAATGCACAACAAGGGGTGTCACTCCCTCACATGGCAAGGTGGGCGTGGCTACGTGTTATGGAGCATGCGTGCTCCTTCCTCAGGTCATTTAGGAATTTAGAATTTGAGTTCTAAATGACTAGCATAAAAAGTGGTGGAACATATAGCACAAACAGGTACACAAACTTCAGCTTTGACCCCTAATGAGGTCTCTCTGCAGCACTCTATAGTACAAGATCTTTTTGATGTTTTTCAGCACGTTGGAGAATTGAAAGTTTGGGTTCCATTAAAATTACACATTGACAAATTGCAGCCCCAGAATAGAAAAAAAAAGGATAAACCAATTTTTGGTGGCAAAAGCAGCAACTGGAATAATATGAATATATCTATATGTAGGCAACAAGGGGGCATCGCTGATACTTTATGTCCACTCTGCTAAAGTCTCTAATTACATCTCGGACTAAAACTGATTACCCAGTGGATGTGAGAAGCCGGCAGTGATGTGTGAGAAGCAGAGCTCACAAAGGATTACATTTTGTCCCATGTAAGCAGAAACCCGCTAATCTGGCGCGACTCAGGCTCGGGCTATGTGCACTGCTAGTTGATGTCATCCACATACTGGAACTCACTACAGGTGTTCTGTCCCCTTCTCCCGTCCACAGCTGCTCTACACATTGCTGGTCATCAATGAGGTTAACACAATAATAACTAAAACTATTCTGACTCATTACTTTCCATGTACAACTGAAGGGCTTCCAGGATTTTATTCACTTTTCTACTGAAATGAATGTATCATATGTCAGAGCATTTATGCAATGGCCTTTGAGAGCTGAAATAGACAAAAGCATTGTCACCGTGGGATTTCGGGAAAATATAAAAGATACAAATTAATGCAGCTCTAATCATCAACACATCCTAAATGAATGTTTAAATGCAAGAAGTGAAAGTACCTTACATAGTGATCCATAGAGAAATGCCAACTTCCATTGGCGGTCAGTAGAGAAATGCCCCATTACACCCTGAGGTCTCCTGAAGAAGCAATCTACCACAAAACATGTTGGGGCCGTTTCCTACATCCTACAGACACAGAGCCTCTATATATTAAAGTTATATCTTTATATATTCTGTGTAAACACAAACTTTGGGTAAAGTGTTTGATTTATAGCTGTTTAATTCTGGTCTGTCAGGTGTGGAATATACAGGGTGAGGTTCATTCTCCATCCAGGGTATCATTAGGCATACTGTTTGATGTTTTTTAAGGCCCCTTTCACACGAGGCGGACTCCGTTTCTATGGAGCCCGCCTCGGTCCGCCGGCTCAGCGGGAGATCTCTCCGTTGATCTCCGCTGAGCCGGCGGATGACAGGTCCCTCTCTGCTCACTGAGCGGGGAGGGGCTTGTCAGGCGCCGCTGCCGCCTATGGAGGGATCGGATGAAAACAGACAGCATGTCCGTTTTCATCAGATCTCACCCGGTCTGATAGCGACGGACCTGGACGTAGGGCCATCCGTCTGCTTTTAGCGGATCGGACGGGGTCAGATGTCAGCGGACATGTCTCCGCTGACATCCGACGCTCCATAGGCTAACATGGAGCGCCCGTTCAGGTCCGCCGTCAAAACTGACAGGCGGACCTGAACGGTCCGACCGTGTGAAAGGGGGGCTTAAAGAATTTGCATCTCTTGCACACCATAATAATCATTTTTTATTCAACATTTTGTAGTTATGGTTTTATTTCTGAGATTGCTGCTCCATTAAAAGTCCCACCTTTTTTTTCTCTTTGTTTGCCCCTTGACGGTCAGTGGATAAATGCCCCCTTACATTGGAAACAAACAAATGACCCCTGCCCTCTCCTATAACTGGCCTTCACAGCAAGGAGCACATGTAAAGAGCACTTAAAAAATTCAGTAGCATTAGGACTGCAAGCATGGTCATGCACAGGGTCATACAAGAGGCCTTGCAGCTTATGCATGCGTTTGCAAATGCATGCTAACTAAACCCCTGTTTTTATCGCAGACTGTTGGACAGGTTAATTTGGTCCATTGGCAGACTGGTTGGTGAGTTGAGCTATGGAATGTTCTGTTTTTGTCTTTCATGTGATAGCCCTTCCATGTGCTCCTTGCTGTGAAGGCCAGTTATTGGTGGTCAGTGGAGAAAGCCCCTGTGCACTGGGGGTCAGTGTATAAGCGACTCCTTATATTGAATATCAATGAGAAATTGCCCCCTTTCATTGGTAGTCGCTGTAGGTTTGAGATCAATCTGTTATTACTCAAGGAACCCCTAGCAACATCTGGGTGAACCCTAGGTGGCAGATAAGCCTTGACATAGCATATCAGTTTTCATTTGAACTAGTGACATAATGGGAGCCAGCAGTCAGCAATTCATAGTTAGGGGACAAATAGAAATATACACAGATGAAATGATTTTCCCATTACTGAAGTGTTATTTCCAGAACCTCCACAGCTAAATGTCAAACAGTCCCTGGCAGAAAAAACTCGCATTCCACTGGTGCCACTCCATGTAAATATTGATAACTGGGCCTTTCCTCGGCAGTCCTCCAAAACGCAGTCCTGTCAAAGACCCCTTTAAAGGGCAAGCCCTATAAACAAGTGATGAAAAGTTCTGAGCTGTACCCAGTATTCACCAGAAGTCCACTCTGTTTACGTGTATTCCATTTCAGCTTTGATTCTGCAAACTCTAAACTAACTGTGCGAGACTTCAATATCATGTACAGGACACGTACATGTGCAATGTGAGAGATGACAAAGAACAGGTAAGGTACAGTGGGGCAAAAAAAGTATTTATTGCTCCCACAGTTGATTTCTTCACACCAAGCTGCCTTTTGCAGATTCAGTCTTCCCAGCCTGGTGCAGGTCTACACCATAGTGGAGCTTGGAGTGTGACTGTTTGAGGTTGTGGACAGGTGTCTTTTATACTGATAACAAGTTCAAACAGGTGCCATTAATACAGGTAATGAGTGGAGGACAGAGGAGCCTCTTAAAGAAGAAGATACAGGTCTGTGAGAGCCAGAAATCTTGCTTGTTTGTAGGTGACCAAATACTTATTTTCCACCATAATTTGCAAATAAATTCTTTCAAAAATCAGACAATGCGATTGTCTGGATTTGTTTCCACATTTTGTCTCTCATAGTTGAGGTATACCTATGATGACAATTACAGGCCTCTCCCATCTTTTTAAGTGGGAGAACTTGCACAATTGGTGGTTGACTAAATACTTTTTTGCCCCACTGTAAATGACATGCTCAGTTGGACATCCCATTGACTGCTTTTCTGCCACTATAACAGATGACTGGCAACAATGCTATTCTAATCCATTTTATATAGCAGTAACTGGACCTTAAGCTACCATACAGGCAGGCTAAATGAGCCACCTCTAAAAGACTCCTCCATCCACACTACCAGTGCGGCTGGACGAACCTCCCCTGCCAACTATTGTTTTCTGACAGTGTGCACCTACGGCTACCTGAATACCTGAACAGTGACTACATCTGATTGGATGCAATCACTGTCCTCCCAATAAATTTTCCACCTGGCTCCTTTGACACATCATTAAAAAGTTGACTTATGTCGTGCGGATTGGTGCAGACAGGGCCACCTAGTGCTCAAATCTCAGCCAATTCAGTAGCAACTAGCTAAAATTTGAAACAATTATTGCAATTTGTTTTTTTTTTTTTCTGGCACAATATTTTCATTGAAATATGAGAAAGGGAAAACCAAATAACAAATTCCCACGCAGGGGAAATGGACATAAAACATAAGAAGAAAAGGTTCATATAAATGTACATAATAAAACATATGTAGCGCTGGTAGATTTGTGATCTACCCACTGCTAGGTAAATTTAGTAACTTGTCCGTTAGGGAAGTTAGATTTGCCTCTGTTCCAGCTTGGCTGACGTTGTGTGTGTTTCCATACTGAGCCGGTGGGTGTCGCTGTTACCACTGGTTAGTGTTGGAAAGGCAACGTGTCTAAGCGTATGGGTGCTCCTCTGTCCCGGAGACAACTCGGTGGAGGTGGTCCTCCGAGTTGCATTCTGGGAGAGGGTATTTATGGAACAGACGCCATATTTTGGGGTTCGTTTTACAGCCACCTGCTGGCCCTCCTGGCCGACAGGTATGCGTTAGTGCTACCTCGTGGTCCTCTGTTCCGGAGGCCCGCGCCGCTGCGGCGCGTGGGTGGCCACAGAAGCATGTCTGGGGCCACCACAGCAGCCGAGGAATGGTCCTGAGCTGTCTACCCCGAGTGAAGAAGCTGGACAACCGAGGAGATCCCAGGGGAGGACCCGTCATGGAAGGATCACGCAGAGTGCTGGTCTGGAGAGGGGCCTGCTGACTCGGTTGGAGGACGTATCCTAAAATAGTTCCACAGCATAGTACTGCCGGGTTGGCTTAGAGGTCCAAGTACTGTGTCTGACATTTACCGCAAAGTTTAACATATCCTGTGGCAGAGGATTGTACGGATTTATTTCAAGCAAGACTGTGGCAGAGACTTTTGTTTGTGCTACGTACTGGCTGCTAGGCAAGTGAGAGAGGCCTATCCAGGCGAGCAGAGATTGTGTCCCACAAGGGGATCGCATCGGATTACAATATTCAACCTTAAAGGACATTCTCAAGAATATTAAAGAAAGGTATTTGAGCTTCCCTGTAGCTTCCCTCCTGCCTCTTTCCTGCTACTTCCTTCCTTATTTGGTTTAATAAGGCATTGAAAACGTATTCAAGTGTTGGTGCTTTCATCGTCCAGAGGTAAACTCAACAGAACCCTAGACCCGGTGCCGGTGAAACAGGGTGTCGAGAGTGAAGGTAACAGACCCGTCTAAATCAGCAGCTCCACCGAGAGTTAGTGCTACACATATATTATGAGGGTGTTGATTATCAATTGACATCGACCTGCCAGCCAGAGCCGGGGGTCATTGCGCTATGCCCGAGCCTTGAGACCCAGGGGCTAAGGCAGACAAGGGGGAGCGGAACGGGGAAGAGGAAGACAGAACAAACACGAGAGAGGAAAAAAACAAAAAAACCTCAATGGCTAGAGGACATCCGTTTAAAAGAACAAGCAGATATGTAGGTGTCAAAAAATCTAACCGTTCATCACCTCAAGCACTCACACCTTAATTCCTGTTAAATAATTATGTTCATTGTGACAGATTCCTAAACTGTACAAACTGTCACTGAACATCTAAGCTGTAGTACTGTGTAAACAAGCTATACGCGTCATACCCTCGTTTTTGTTTTTTGCAACTCCTACCCTTATTACTGAGCCCAGTAATAATACAAAGCAAACATTCTAAACTTGAGACAGAAAAAAAAAATTGGAAATTAAAGTTTGAATTTGGCTAGTTTCTGCTGGGTTGAGTTTTTTTTTTTGTTGGGAAAGAAACCCACCAGACAAAGGTGCAACTAAAACCTAGTGTGTGTGTGTATGTGTTCAATTGCATCAAACTCTAATCCATTCTATTGGCCAGCTCTCAGCTGTCTGAGATATAACCAATTTGTACACACATACTAGGTGCCATTTTAGACAGGAGTCAATTAACCTACCAGCATGTTGTATCGGACTCTTGGCCAGGGGCGTAACTAGAAATCACAGGGCCCCATAGCACAGGCCCCCCCCCCCAAAAAATGAACTAATGCCACTGAACAACAGATTACCACACCTATGTAGCACAGTACCCAGCTTATATGAATTTCGAACAACAAAATATGCAGTATACTGTACGGACATCCCCTATATCAGTGCAGACCCCCCAGCAGTACAGACCCCCCAGCAGTGCAGACACCCCCCTTCGTACAGACCCCCCAGCATTACAGACCCCCCCTCAGTGCAGACACCCCCCCAGCAGTACAGACACCCCCCCTAGTGCAGACCCCCCAGCATTACAGACCCCCGAGTGCAGGACCCCCCCCCAGCAGTACAGACACCCCCCCAGTGCAGACCACCCCCCTCAGTACAGACACCACCTGGTGCAGGCCCCCCCAGCATTACAGACCCCCACTCAGTGCAGGCGCCCCCCCTCAGTGCAGACACCCCCTCAGTAAAGACATCCCCCAGCAGTGCAGACACCCCAGCATTACAGACCCCTCTCAGTGCAGGACCCCCCCAGGCAGTACAGACACCCCCCCAGTACAGACACCCCTCCAGTGCAGACCCCCCCAGCATTACAGACCCCCCCTTGGTGCAGACACCCCCTCAGTACAGACACACCCCAGCAGTACAGACACCCCCCAGTAGTACAGACACACCCCAGCAGTGCAGACACCCCCCTAGTGCAGACCCCCCAGCATTACAGACCCCCCCCAGTGCAGACAGGCCTCAGTAGTACAGACCCCCCTCAGCAGTGCAGACACCCCCTTAGTACAGACACCCCCCTAGTGCAGACCCCCAGCATTACAGACCCCCCTCAGTGCAGTACCCCCCCAGTGCAGACCATCCCCCTCAGTACAGACACCCCTCCAGTGCAGACCCCAGAGCATTACAGACCCCCCTCAGTGCAGACACCCCCCAGTAGTACAGACACCCCCCAGCAGTGCAGACACCCCCCTAATGCAGACCCCCAGCATTACAGACCCCCCTCAGTGCAGACACCCCCCTAGTGCAGACCCCCAGAGCATTACAGACACCCCCTCAGTACAGACACACCCCAGCAGTGCAGACACCCCCCCAGTAGTACAGACACACCCCAGCAGTGCAGACACCCCCTAGTGCAGACCCCCCAGCATTACAGACCCCCCTCAGTGCAGACACCCCCCTCAGCAGTACAAACACCCCCCCCAGTGCAGACCCCCCCTCAGTGCAGACAGGCCTCAGTAGTACAGACCCCCCTCAGCACAGACACCCCCCCTAGTGCAGACCCCCAGCATTACAGACCCCCCTCAGTGCAGGACCCCCCAAGTGCAGACCCCAGAGCATTACAGACCCCCCTCAGTGCAGACACCCCCCCAGTAGTACAGACCCCCCTCAGTACAGACACCCCCCAGCAGTGCAGACACCCCCCTTAGTACAGACACCCCCCTAATGCAGACCCCCAGCATTACAGACCCCCTCAGTGCAGACACCCCCCTAGTGCAGACCCCCAGAGCATTGCAGACCCCCCTCAGTAGTACAGGCCCACCTCATTACAGACACCCCCAGCATTACAGACCCCCCTCAGTGCAGGACCCCCCAGCAGTACAGACACCCCCCAGTGCAGACGCCCCCAGCATTACAGACCCCCCTCAGTGCAGACACCCCCTCCTCAGTGCAGACCCCCCTCAGTACAGACACCCCCCAGCAGTGCAGGCACCCCCCCTAGTGCAGACCCCCCATTAGTACAGACACCCCCAGCATTACAGACCCCCCTCAGTGCAGGACCCCCAGCAGTACAGACACCCCCCAGTGCAGACCCCCCCAGCATTACAGACCCCCCTCAGTGCAGACAGGCCTCAGTAGTACAGACCCCCCTCAGCAGTGCAGACACCCCCTTAGTACAGACACCCCCCTAGTGCAGACCCCCAGCATTACAGACCCCCCTCAGTGCAGGACCCCCCCAGTGCAGACCATCCCCCTCAGTACAGACACCCCCCCAGTGCAGACCCCAGAGCATTACAGACCCCCCCCAGTAGTACAGACCCCCCTCAGTACAGACACCCCCCAGCAGTGCAGACACCCCCCTTAGTACAGACACCCCCTAATGCAGACCCCCAGCATTACACACCCCCCTCAGTGCAGACACCCCCCTAGTGCAGACCCCCCTCGGTACAGACGCCCCCTCAGTACACACACACCCCAGCAGTGCAGACACCCCCCAGTAGTACAGATACACCCCAGCAGTGCAGACACCCCCAGCATTACAGACCCCCCTCAGTGCAGACACCCCCCTCAGCAGTACAAACACCCCCCCCAGTGCAGACCCCCCCAGCATTACAGACCCCCCTCAGTGCAGACAGGCCTCAGTAGTACAGACCCCCCTCAGCAGTGCAGACACCCCCCTTAGTACAGACACCCCCCCAGTGCAGACCCCCAGCATTACAGACCCCCCCAGTGCAGACCCCAGAGCATTAAAGACCCCCCTCAGTGCAGACACCCCCCCAGTAGTACAGACCCCCCTCAGTACAGACACCCCCCAGCAGTGCAGACACCCCCCTAATGCAGACCCCCAGCATTACAGACCCCCCTCAGTGCAGACACCCCCCCAGTGCAGACACCCCCCTAGTGCAGACCCCCAGAGCATTACAGACCCCCCTCAGTGCAGACACCCCCCAGTGCAGACCCCCAGAGCATTACAGACCCCCCTCAGTGCAGACACCCCCCCAGTGCAGACCCCCCTCAGTAGTACAGGCCCACCTCATTACAGACACCCCCCATCAGTACAGACACCCCCAGCATTACAGACCCCCCAGCAGTACAGACACCCCCCAGCGCAGACGCCCCCAGCATTACAGACCCCCCTCAGTGCAGACACCCCCTCCTCAGTGCAGACCCCCCCTCAGTACAGACACCCCCCCAGCAGTGCAGGCACCCCCTCTAGTGCAGACCCCCCTCAGTGCAGACACCCCCCTCAGTGCAGACCCCCAGAGCATTACAGACCGACCTCAGTGCAGACCCCCCTCAGTAGTACAGACCCCCCTCAGTACAGATACCCCCCCAGTGCAGACCACCTCCCTCAGTACAGAGACCCCCCAGCATTACAGACCCCCCCTCAGTGCAGACACCCCCCAGCAGTGCAGGCACCCCCTCTAGTGCAGACCCCCCTCAGTGCAGATACCCCCCTCAGTGCAGACCCCCAGAGCATTACAGACCGACCTCAGTGCAGACCCCCCTCAGTAGTACAGACCCCCCTCAGTACAGACACCCCCCCAGTGCAGAGACCCCCCCAGCATTACAGACCCCCCCTCAGTGCAGACACCCCCCAGCAGTGCAGACACCCCCCAGCAGTAGTGCAGACCCCCCTCTGTGCAGACGCCCCCCCCCTTACATACCTCAGAACTGCGCTGACAGTCTCCACTCTCCAGATACACACAGCGGTGTGTGTCCCTCAAGCGCAGGCTCCTCCTCCTCTGTGGATGTAAACAGAGGAGGGGAGGCGGCTTCGGTCCGCTCCACTCTGCTGAGGGACACAGCAGAGCGAGGCATAGCTAATCAGGGCAGCGAGCGGTGTTAGTGGTGCGGCTGCCGCTACCCAAGGTTGTCACCCCTCTGGCGGCCCGCAGGTGTCTCCCGGTGCGGCCCGCACCGCCTTGCAACGCCACTCACCGGGCACCACTCGGCTGCGGGCCCCATAGCGCCCGCATGGGTCGCTATGGCGGTGGTTCCGCCACTGCTCTTTGCTATTCTCTGGGCACCATGTCTGATAGGTTTGATGGCCTTTATCCATAGAATTTGCTTTGCAAAAAGAGGTAGGTCACCAGATCTTTCCTCAAACTTTCTCAATTACTTGGGCTTGGGACCAGAATGTAACAGCAAATGTGCATAGCCAATTTGTGCACACGTAGTAGGGCCATTTTTGACAGAGGCCAATGAACCTACCAGCATGTCGATTCCAACTCTCAGCTATTCCCTGGGAACCATGTCTGATAAGCTTGATGGCCTTTTTCCAGAGCACTTTCTTGGCAAATTCAGTCAATTCCCCCACCAGCATGCCTTTGGAATGTGGGAGGAAACTGGATTACCCAGATAACCCCACGCAAGCATAGGGAGAAGATGCAAACTCCATACAGAATCCCCTCGTACAAAATTAAAACTGAGGTGCTTTCATGTGTAATAATGTCTGACTATTTAACAATGATTTTGAAACCTTAATCCTTTTTTTTCTAATCAAAAGGACCCTACAACAGATAGCAGAAGGCAAATAAAGGGAAATGCAGTTTGTACGTAGCCTTGAGAAGGCCCATTCAGGGACTACCAGGGGAAAACAAGCATTAGGACACATACGAAAGCCTGACCCAATGACTATTGGTACCCACAGATAAGCCAGGGTCCATCCTTCTACTGCATCCTCTCAAAAACTCAAAGAACCTTGCATGCTTGGCATAGCCATTCTCACTCAGAACATCTTAAAGACAGATAGACAATACCTACACACTTCTAAAGTTCATGGTCAATTTTATTCCCAAAATGTTATTTCTGGACACAACCTGTAATTGAATGGAGCATAATCAAGGATGAGCTTAAGGATTTGCAAATGTGTGCAAACTAAACCCTTTGGTTTTAACGTGAACAGTTAGACAGGGTCAATTGGGTTTATTGCAGGCTGGCTGGTAAGTGAGCTGGGAATTTGTTTGTTGTTTTTTGACATGTGCCGCCTTCCATGTACTCCTTGCTGCAAATGCCAATTATAGGTTGGGATGGTTGCCATTTGTTTGTACTGTTGGTAATTGGTGAGGGGACTGGATACCTTCACTGCCACTGTGCTATTGCTGGGTGTTCAGTGCATTCCTATACCTATAAGGATGTGTGGGCTGCCTCCCGGCATTCCTGCCCTTAATCTATCCATTAATCTATATGTGCTCCAATTTAGGAGACTCTCAAAACAATAAAGTTAGGACTGCAGTGCACTGGGGTGCCATGAAGTGGCTGCTGCAGCTTACGCATGTATTTGCAAATGTGTGCCAATTAAACCTTGTTTTAACATGAACTGTTACGGTTAATTTGGTTTGTTGCAGGCTGGCTGGTAAACGAGCTGGGAATTTTGTACTCCTTGCTGCAAAGGCCATTAATAGGTTGGGTTGGTTGCCATTTGTTTATACAATCAAAGATGAGCTCCCTAGGCTTTCAGGACCTTCTCTAGTCATTGGACTTTCATTTATTCTCTTATATAGTTGCCCACCACTTCAACATTCCATACTGTACCCACACCCTGCTGGGGCTCATGTTGCACCTGGTTTGGTTATGTCTTCCAGCGTCTTTTTTTTTTCAATGCCTTCCCTTCACCTAACTTCTAAATATACCAATTTTTTAAAAAATTTCCAGTCACTGTAATGAAGCGCTAGCTCCCTTCAAGTATCCCTACTCTGTGCGTCATTTTGCTATAAATACAGTCGGAGGACTAATAAAAATACATGGTTATATAATTATTCATGTAAAAATACCATCTACCACTCTGTTAGGTTTAATACTTATTACTTATCACAAACATATCTGTGGAACAGTCTTGGGATTCAATGTACCATGACTCACTATAACATTGCACAAATAACCCAGCCATGACTCACATCGACTCAATTCTTTAATCTAAAGATACTGCCATGCATAGAACTGCATAGCTGGGAACGTTTTAGAAGAATTTTCAGGGTCACTTGCAGATTAGGTTAGGCTTTCTTCATCGCATACAGTCTATAAGCAACACAGAATGCTTTTTTATAATGTCCCCCTGTTTTATTGGGTAATACTCCTTTTACATTTAAAATTCTAATTTTCCATAAATATTAACAAATGACTTAAAGCAGACATTCAGACCAAACAAACAATAACCCATCAAAAAGATAAAAAGCAGCATTTGCTGCAATAATCCTCAATCTGGAGCTGTCCCCTGCATTACTTTTCTTCGCCACTAGATGCCCTTGGTCTTCTGGATTGGTTGACAGTCCGCATCGTTCAACCCATTTTTTTTCTGGGTCCAGACAGTCATAGTCTGAGCCTACAACTTCACAGGGAAATTAATGAATAAATAACTAAAATAAGGTGTTTTTCATATCTGCTTATAGTTTGGATTTAAAATGTTACAATTGCTATTATTATTGAAAAGGCAAAAATGCTAATTTAGATTTTCATTTTCTGCAGATTTAACAATCAGATAAACAAGTATGGATTTGCTTACACACCAAATAGTATATCTGGTAATTCTATATTCCTCTCTGCATTACACCAACTTCAAGGTCTAGAAGAGTCAGCACTTAAATCTGTATGACACATGCGGCTTGCTGTGGGGCCACACCCTAGGAATCGCTGGCCTGGCTTCCAACGAACAGTCACATATCCACATGTTTCTGTTTAGGCGACAGAAGCAATAAGAGCAAAGATGTTCTGCACATAAAGGTTCTTCCTAGTGTCTCCAGGCCAATCATCTTTGGGCCAGATTTTTCCAGCCAATACTACTGTTTATTCACCCTGAAATTAACTTGATCTCAGATCATTTGTGGTCGTGGTCAGCAATAGACCCTTGTGCAAGCACAGGCCAAAGTGACAGCAAGAATGGGACCCAACACTTGCCTGATCCACAGCTAAGGTAAATGGGACCCTAAATTCTAGAGGGCCCTTGTGTTCATATGTGAACACAGACCAAAAGAAAGGGGGCCCAAAACTTGCCTTATCCACATCTAAGGTAAATGAACCCCTAAGTTTTAGCGGGCCCTTGTGCTGCTGTACAAGCAAAGGTCAAAGCAACAGCGAGAAAAAGGGACTCAACACCTGCCAGACCCACATTTTGTGTAATTGAGCTCTCGTATTTGTGGCTTGGGAGATTCCTTCTCCATAAGAACGAACATGCACACATCTGCTCAGTTTGTAGAACGGCCTAGATCATGAATGCTTGTATACAAGCGAGAAAGTCTCGGAGTCAAGTACTTCTGACATCACAAGAGCTTGTAATTGCCCCCCTGGGGAGGCCCAAAATAGAATAATCTTTATGGGCAGCCTGATCCATATAATATGCTATATGAGCTTTCTGCTGGAACGTTAACAGCTGTGTAATCCAACATACAGGACGAGGCGATATGGTGCTAGACCAAATATTAAAACAGGCAGATTGTTAGACAGCAATTGCCCAAGGACATCTCCACCCTTTTTTTGGGTATCCCATTTAATCCAATTTTCTAAACTGCACGCATTTTTAAGGGTGTAAGGGTGAGGACACCCTAAAAATTTGATTTGATTTGATTTGTACAAAAAAGAAACCAACCAATCACAAATTGTTTAGCATCTTTTGGATCTGTAATTAAAATCTTATGGTACCTTTCACACCATATATTTTTTTCTATTACTTTTATTATGGTTTTCCATAGGGGTCAACCAATATCATTTTTTCAGGGTCGATATCGATTTTTTGGCTGCCTTTCAGGCTGATAGCCGATATCAGGTGCCGATATACTGTACATTTAAAGTTTTTATTTTTACACGGTCCTTTTCACTTTTTTTTTTTATCACTTTTATTGCTGTCACAAGGAATGTAAACATCCCTTGTGACAGTAATAGACAGATACTCTTTATGGAGGGATCAGAGGTCTATAAGACCCCAAACCCCTCCTCTGCACTTGAAAGTATTGAAAATGGCAAGATTAAGGTTTTTGAATAATTTCGATTTAAAAAAAAAAAAAAAAAAAACTGGTGCCTTTAGGATACCAGTAACCCAAAAGGGATGTCATGACAATGCTTCCAGGTTATTAGATCCGAGACCCGATGAAAGCCGAATTTGGCTTTGTTCGGGCCTCCGGCTAGTCGGCAGACATACCGGATGGTCGCTCAGGCCTCCAGGGCGGAGCGGCGGCAGGAGGGGGGGGGGGGGACGTCCCGCTGCTTGTAATAACAGCTGATGAGCAGCTTAGCTGCATCGGCCGTTACAAAAAAGCTGACCATCCGCTGTAAAGAACGGTATCGGGGTGATGCCTGCAGCTACACACATTACCCCGGTACTCCTTGAAGCAATATCGGTACGTTTCTGTCCGATACTATGAAAAATGTGAATATCGGGCCCCCCAATAATTGGTCGTCCCCTAGTTTTCAATATAGTAAGAAAGGGTAAAATTCCCAATCAGGTTATTTTTGCTGTCTGTCTGACCTTGGCAAGATTACCCTTCACTTGCTGTCTTAGGGAGGTCCTCTGTGATGGGAACTCCTGCTGTTGTTTGAGCAGGAGCATGGAATTCCCAAGTCAGCCCTGCCCAGTTCTCCTCTTTTGAACTACAGAGCACCTACCTGTATCATCGCCATAGCATCAGGGGACGTGTTTTCTAGTCCAAGTAGGAAAACTCAGGCGGAGCTGACAACACTGCTTGGGCTTTCAGTGCAGCAGAGGCAATGTGTTTTCAGCTCTAATAGGAAGTTAGCATTCATACAATGGCCGATTAGCAGCAAGAATCAACATATGGCTAGGCTGACAGGTGGATGTGATCAGTTGTGGACAGGGAACCTGTAGAAATCAATGACAGGCTAACAAGTAATCCTGGATGCAGACATTGTCCCGTATCTGTCCCTAACCGCTGGATGTGTGGTTACATGTGAACAATTGTGGCACCTGTCAGCCCGTCACTGATTTATCTTCCTGTCTACGGCTGATTGCATCTACATGTCAGCCCATCTGCAGCAATACAATGATTATTGCCACTGTCTGGCCGTGTGAATGAGTCATTGGTTAGAAAGACTTTAGTGCTTTGATTATGAGTGGCTATATATATATATCTATCTAGCTATCTATCTATATATAAATAAATATATAAAGGGTTCCACAGATCCGCATAGATTCTCTAGACAACTTTCAATTCCTGCATGAACTGTTAATCAAACAGCCCTTACACACTTATTTCAAATATAAATTGAATATATCACACAAAAAAATTACCGCTAGAGACATCTAAATAGAAGTCAAGCATAGTTCTTTATATGATGGCTTTAGCACCACCATTGTCATTGACATTCTGAGAAAAAGGTCTGAAGCAAGTTCTACTTTGACACCCACATAAGTACACAAACAGAATATAATTGGATCGAGAACACATCCTCAGATGCCTTCAGTGTTCTTACATATGGAAAGCAGACTGAAGCTTCAAAGAAAGAATAAAAAAAAACTACACCCCACCCAGGCCCCATATAAGTTATGGTGATGAGCACCAAAAGGATCTTCCTTCTAGCAGTACACAGACGTCATCTACCATAATGAGACATTTTCAGATACAGAATGTATATATAGGTAGAGAGGTAATCTCTGCTAAGGTAGGCGTCTTCTGTTATGACCTCATGTGACGAATCTTGTATTGTGTGTACTATTGAATCACACCCATGAACATTAAAGCAGAAAATAGGGAAACTAGGGGACATAAAAAAAAAAAAAAAGTCCAAACGCAATATTCCCCAGGCACACGCTCAAGAAAATGTCTGTTCAGTAATGCTGGGTGTTGTAATGACCATAGGCTGGAAACCGTGCACTATCAAAAGTGCAGAAATGTCATCATCAGCACACCAAGGATTCCTTGAAAGGGTCCAAAGCTTTATTTTCGTGGTCACATGGTAAACATGTGGCAGCGTTTCGGAGCCACGCAGGGCCCCTTCGTCCGGCAAGTCACTTGCAAAGTCCCTTTCGAGGAAATCCTTAGTGTGTTGACGACATTTCTTCACATTAAGATAAAAAAAATTAGTCCAGCTAAGGCTGGCCATACTAGTTGAGAAAAAGATTCCCCCATCCTCGCCAAACATCACGGATGGAGGAAATTTCCCATGCAATTTAGAGTATTCTGACAGCAGTGGCAGCCAGAATACCCGAACAGAAATTGAATGCAGTTGTGTGGATACTGGAGGCTGATGTATAACACCAGGCAAGAAGGTAAATATACCGTTTAAAGTAATTAGCATGAATGACCAGAGTATATGTTGGAAGTCTCCTCCGCTCTCAAGCCGAATCCTTCCTGCTCTGCCTTCTAGGCGTAAGCCATTTCGGGCAAAATACGTTAGAAGGGAGGCCTAATGGGCGAGGACTGTTGCATTGACTGTTGGCTTTAATAAACTGGAACTTTGGGTGCTGTTTTTGGTGTGCAGAGAGCTCCTTTTCCAATTATGTGAATGGCTTCACCTACCAATATAGGCAATTCTGTTGAGCCTCTCTTGACATTCACAGTACAGCAAGTTCCTCGCCTTTGTTTCCCTGTTCAAGGTAATATAGCTTGGCCAAAAAATTGTCCCAGGCAGTAATGGAACAGTAAAGTAGCTGCAACTCCCCAATAAAGACATCTCATCTCCTTGGTGAATCGTCTAAATTTGAGCCATGGGAGGTCCTGTTGGCACCACCCAGCTTGACAAACGTTGGTTTAACGAAATTATGAAACCAGGTGGAAAATTGTTGGCTGCACAGTGACTACATTCTATCAGGTGCAGTCACTTTTTTGCAGCCACAAATATCACACCTGCTTGAATATAAAAGTCAACAGCACAGATTCCTCCATCCATGGATATAATCTGTCACAATGAATATAAATGATTGTTGGCAGGAATAAAAGGTGTATGTGTGAATGATTGGGTGATACCTACTTTCTCTTAGTTTGATGCGCTCCATCTATTAAGTCCCTTAAGACAGCGTGCTGAATAGGCCAAAATTCAAGCCGTGGCTGGTCCTACCAGCTCTAAAAAAGTTGCTCTTTCATTTGACTTTTGTCTAACAAGCCAGTTGGAAAATTGCCGGGCAAACAGTGGCCGCATCCAATCGGATGCAGTCTCCGAGTATTCAGACAGCAGAGGAAATTCCGCCTTCCATGGCGCTTAGAATGGATGGGGGAATCTATTTGATTTCTTTTGTTTAGCCTGTAGGCTGAACTAGAGAACTGTATGTGTGTGTATGGCTAGCCTTATACTTAAGTCCTGCTAGTTAGAGATTACTGGAGACCGATACAAAAACAGATTGATGCACTACATAAAAAGTTTCACACCTTTTAGATTAAAAACATACGTTTATTAAATATAGGCCTTTTACTTCTGCCTATAGCACAGCTTTTTTAACGGATTCTGGTAGGGCAATCTGTGTGCTCATGTTCCCAGCTCTGCTCTCTCGCTTCACTCATTATGGGGGGCCCCAATATCCCTTTTTAATTTTTTTTTTTCATTGAGGTTTTGCTGCAAATTTTTCAAACAATTTGAAAAAGACAAGAACAGTGGGAATAGGGCGATGTCATCATACAAAGTATTTACAGTTCTAGAAAGCAGAACATCTCGCATGATAAATGACACAGACCCGCACAGCAGATTGTTCTGTTTAAGTTAGACGGGGGCCTAGAAGGGTACCCTCCCCCTTCCGAGCCTGCAAATTATCAGTAATAAAATGATCCTTTTAAACAGTCTGTCTAATGATATTACTGTAACAAGAGGAGCAAGTCCCTCCAAAGTGAAATGTCGGATACAAGAATCTAGTTGGTAAGTACAATCAGTGTATGTCAAAGCTATAAATGTTTTTCATCGCTGGAAAACTCCAACAAATTTTGATTGATTCCCTTTTAATGCTTTGCCAACAATGGAAGAGGCCTTTCACCACATATGTGCCCCACCTGTATATTGATTAGGCTGAGACCCATCCCTGCAGAGCACATCAGGAACAAACATTTCTCAGCGTCCACCATTTCAGTATGAGAACTTCTAGACTGGCAGATACCGTCTCTCCCTGGGAAAAGTAATATATCTGCCTAATATGAACCAAGTGGTTTGAAGGCCAAGACCCGCCAAAACCAGGACAGGTCAACTTTTCCAAAAGTTAGATCATTTTGCAGTGCAATGGTGATTTCTATCAAACTACTGCAGGGGCTCATTGTAACTTCCTGAGAGTTTCAAAACAAGTCAATTACTGCAAGAAGCAATCAAAACTGAAGGCATCACTAGCTCCTATTGGGTGGTTTATGGCTAGCCTCACTGAGCACAACTGCTGGTGAAGCATCTGCCATCCTCTCCTATATTGCCACAGAACTGGGCACATTCCAAACTTGGTTCAGTTTGTCTAATGCAGCGCATCTCAACCTTTTTGCTTTTTTTTTTATTTTAAATCGCGTTGCCCTTTTAAAGAATGCAAAATCTTGAGGCAACCCAGTCTAAAATGTAACAAACAAACAATACTTATCAATGGGAAACTTGAGCTTGAGACAATCTAAATTTACCACCTTGATGGAATTAAGGTGACATCAGAGGTTCTCCCATCACATTATATCCCACTCGCATCAAAGTTACCCCTTTATATAAGAAGCATCTATCATGTCAGAAGTCCCCTATCACAACAGAGTCCCCAATACATGAGAGGAGAGCCCCCATCACCACAGTGTGTCTTTACATCCCCCCCATTACCAGATCATGGGGACCTCTCATCCATCTCTGATCCAGAGAAAACTGGATCTCATGCTTGCGGCACTCCAGGGAAACCCAAATGGCGCCCTTCACAATCCTCAAAGGACCTCAAAGGGCATGTTAAACGATTCCCTCTTCCTAGTCTGGGGAGAATGGGTTGGGAACGGTGCAGCTGTAGATATGAGAACGGGAAGAGGGAGATGTGGAGGAAAGAGTGGGCATGGGGCGCCACTGAGAGCCAGGATTGAAAAGCAAACGAGAGGACGACAGTGGGATGTTGGACGTTGATATCTTAGGAGTCTGCAGGCAGTACAGGCTACGTCATTCTAGCCTAGGCAAGAATAACAAAATCATAATGAAGACTAATGCTGCGTACGCACGACCAGACTTTCCGTCAGAAAAGGTCAGACGGACATTCCAATCGTGTGTGGGCTTCAGCTGACTTTTTCTTTCTAAAATTCTGACAGACCTAGAAATAGAACATGTTTCAAATCTTTCCGACGGACTCGATTCCTAGCGGGAAAACCATTCGTCTGTATGCTTATTCGACAGACCAAAAACGACATAAGGGCAGCTATTGGCTACTGGCTATTGAACTCCTTCTTTCTAGTCCTGTCGTACGTCATCGCGTTCTAAACAAATGGACTTTGGTGTGATCATGTGTAGGCAAGTCTGTTTCAGCGGAACTCCGTCGGAAAGACCATCAGAGTCTACTTTGACGGAAAGTCCTGTCGTGTGTACGCGGCATTAGAGACCAAAAAGGTAATCTTTTTAACATGGAGGAACTGTTGAAATAACTTCCAGGTCTTGGGGAACCCCTCACAAAAATGACTGTACCTACAACTCATGGTACATTAGTGTGGTGGTCAGTGGGAAGAATGCCCTCCCTCAAATAACTAAAAGATCATTGGTGTCAGTGGTTACTAACCCGAGAAGGCGAAACTGATCATTGCTCTAGGAATCCCTAGCAACCTCTGGAGGAGAACCTTGTTGAGAAGGGTTAACTTACAGCTACTAAATAATATTTATTTACACAGTTGCCAGATCATCACTGAAAAATATAGCCTTATGGTTGCTACAGGTTACCACATTGTCTTTTTTAACAATTAAATCTTCCACTGGTTAGATCCAAAAAAATTAAATAATTAGACACTTTTTATGAGGACTGATGAATAATCCAGCCTTCTGCATTTTGTGGCTCATACTGAAGGTAGTGAAGTAGGTATCTTTAGGACTAAAACTAGACATACTGTGATTATATCAAAAATAGCCAAATGACAGATATATTTAGTGGTGTTTTTTGTTTGGCTCAACTCCTTGTTGACAGACAAGCCAGACAGCTAATGAAATAAGAACACAAACATTCAAGGTATTTTTTCCTGCTGTTTTACTTTGGAAAATGGCAGCATTTAAATTGTTCCTACAATCATCAATACAATCTGCAGCAACCAAGACAACATAGAAACACAAACTGTAAAAGGTAAATTGTACTACCCGCATTCTTGAATTTCAATATCCAATTTAAAGGCCCATTCACATCTTTACAATGCAGTAAGGTGACCTATAACCTGCGTTTTTAGGGAGCTGCAAGTGCTGCGGTTTTGTGCAACCAAAAATAACATACCTACTCCCCGATTCCTTACTAGCTGTAGAGGTCTGCATGATAACTACCTACCAGATGGGACATTTCTGCTTATTTCTGGACCTGAATGCAAAAACCGAAGATCTTATAGAGCAGGGCTTGACAAATTTGCTTTGAATCTAGGAGCCAGCTAAAGAAAAAGTTAGGAGCCAGTTTTTTAGATCAGCTGCACGGCACACAGAACTGCATGGCTGGGACCAAAATGAAAAAAGCCAGAAAATTAAAAATATAAAATTTTGCAAATAAGTAATTTTTTTCCTTCACTGATGTGCGCTGATGAGGCTGCACTGATGAGATGGCACCGATATGCACTCCCCATCAGCTCGCCGGTGGTAAGGAAAGGGCGACAGATCAAGACCGCAACTGCAACCCCAGCACCCAGCTGTCAAACTGGGAAGGAGATGTCAGAGGTGGGCAGGCAGTGAGAGTAAGCACGGGGAGCACTCAGCCGTGCTCATCACAGCCCCACCCACCAGAATAGGACGCCGGTTCCCATAAAGGAGCGTGTATCCCGCTCCAGCGGGCCGAAAAGCCGCGGCCAGCCCGACCCTTTAGTCCACAAACCTGCGGGCTGGGGAGCACATGGGGAGAATCCAGACTCCAGGCACCTGAGATTTGTCGAGCCCTGTTATAAGAGATCATCTAGAAATGTTAAATGTGCATCTCCTGTTCCATAAACTTATATCTGTGTATCTGTAGCGTGAGATCGTCTAAGGCTGGGTTCACACATATGCGGGCGTGGTTTCAGTGCGACAGTCCAGTGCGGTTCTGTTCAGGTACAAATTTTGAATTTTTTTTTTGAAATCGCACCTGAACCAGACCCAAAATCGCACAGGACCCTTTTTAAAACCGTCCCACAAGTGTGAACTGGCTCCATTGAAAGCCGGTCCGATTCACACGTTATGCAAATTGGATGCAGTTAAAAACACATCCAATCCGCATATATGTGAACCGAGTCTAATGGGGCATACACACGGTCGGACTTTTCGGCTACAAAAGTCCGACGGACGCCGACGGACCAAATCCGGCGGACAATCCGATCGTGTGTGGGCTTCCCCAGACTTTCAGCTGACTTTTTCAGTCGCAAATCTGACGGACTTTAGATTTGGAACATGCTTCAAATCTTTACGTCATAACTCCGCCGGACCCAGAAATCCGCTAGTCTGTATGCTGGTCCGACGGACAAAAACCTTCGTTATTTTAGCCCGGTGTACATCATCACGTACGAATCCGTCGGACTTTTGTGTGATCGTATGTAGGCAAGTCCGTTCGTTAGAAAGTCCGCCGCAAGTCCGTCAAAGGTCCGTCGAAAGTTTGTCGGACGGGCTGTCGGACTTTTGTAGCCGAAAAGTCCAACCGCGTCTACGCCCCATAAGGCACTTCTGCCTCTGACTACTTGTCTCACCAGATTTGATGTCACTACTGTGTTTTGCTTACTGTTCTCATTGCTGGAGAGCAAGTTGTACCGAGAACTTGTAGTGTAAGAATCCCCCTGCTTCTGCTTTATTAATTCAAGGTGCTTCCTTTATCTCTCCTGCCTCTTCTTGATAATTCCTACATCAGTCAAGATGACAGCTCTAACATGGGAAGCAAAGCCCTACTCTTCTACCAAGATCACTGCATCCACAGACACACAATGGAGTGGTAACAGGGAAAAAGATCAGATACAGAGATATTACAGACAATCATGGTGACTAGTTCTTTGCCTTTTATGGGCACAGCATCCACAATTCAAAGTCCACTTTTAGCCTGGGTTCACACATGTGCGGTGTGAATTGAAGCTCAGGTTTCCCTGGGAAGATAAAAATCAGTTGTTCAGAGGTTCCACTGCGTTTTAGCTGCGGATCAGTGAGCAGGGAGAGGGGGGGGGAATGTAGTGAGGAGAAGGAGAAAATCCATGTTCAGAACGCAATGAACTGCGAATCAGATGCGTTCCCATAGAAGATAATGGGCTTGTAATTCGCACCGCAATGCCCAGAAAACGCACACTTTTTTGTGCAATGCGAATGCAACGCACATATGTGAACCAGATGCATTCATATGAATGTATTTAAAAATGTCCTGCGAATTGGATGCAGTGTAAGTCGCATCTAATTCGCATAGGTGTGAACGGGGGCTCAAGGTTGCAACGAGTATTTGCACAAGTGTCGGTACTCATGCAAGTGCACCGATACCTGAAACTGATATTATCAGCCTTAAATAACTCCCTATTCTCCTCCATTTAATTATTTTCCTGCTTTTTTTTTTTTGTTCACGTCCATTTTATAAAAGATAAACATTTAAAACTTTTTTTGTTTGCTTTGTTAGTGAATATTTTTACACAAATATATTAACATATTTACACATTTCACATTGAAAAACGCAAAATTAAAAGAAAATCTATTTATTTAATTTGTAAATAACTTTTCAATGCTTTGTACCATTGCTGACAGCTGAAGCGAAAACGAAACAGTTGCGGTAGGTATCGGTAATTGGTATCGGCGAGTACTAAAAGCAAAGCAAAAAAAAAAAAAGTATCGGTACTCGTAAAAAAAAATGATATTGGTGCATCCCTATCCAATTTAAAGCCCAACTCTGGGCACAACAAAAATACTCTTGCAGTGACCCCCATTTATTGCACTCAAAAAGTTAACTGCTTAGGTCAAAGGGCACAGGGATAGGAAGCTCCTGCTGCATGCCTATCTCCTCCACATACAATGCAAGGTTAATAGCAAGGTTAATAGTAGGGCTTGGCGATTTTCTCAAAAAAAAAAAAACAAAAAAAACTTGATTCACGATTCGAATCAAAGTTTTTTTTTTTTTTTGAACACCGCGCCGATCCTGAGGAGCTGCAGGGCAGGAGTTTTTAGGCGAGGACGCGGCTTCGGTCTCGCGGACTAGGCCTAAGCCGCGGCCTTGCCTGAAAACTCCTGCCCCGCAGCTCCTCAGGACCGATGCAGTGGAAAAAAAAAAAATCTAAAAAAGCCGATTTGCTTAAATTTTGAATCGACTTGACCTCTCAACTCGATTCAAGATTTGGATCGATTTTTTCCCCAGCCCTAGTGAATAGCCCTGCATTGTATGTGTTGATGCCAAGGGTACACCCAGAGAGCCTGGGGTGGAACCGCAATCTGAGAAAGGGGTGGGGTAAGCAGTTCAAACCTCCGACCCACAGACCAGACCTTGCTGCCTGGCAATCAGAAAAATTCAATGTATTTCTTATATTAACAAGGATCTTTTTCAAATAACAGCTAAGATTTGTCATTGATTATATTATAAAACAAGATTATAGAGTATATACAGTATAAACCTAAAGCATGGCTCTGATTTTTAACAATTCACAAGCGCCAGCTCAAACAAGAGGCTATATGGGGGATCTCCTTGGTAGGAAGCAGAAAGAACTAAACACCTGCAAAGAAACCACATTAAATAACAGTTTTCATTTCTAGGATTCTCTAGATATGCATGTGCAGGGGTGTTGCTAGGTCTACAAAAGATCTGGGGTTAGAGCCCATAGCAGCCTAGTAAAGTCATACGCTTTGGCGGGCATACACATGTATATAATATACGTGTGTGTGTGTATATATATATATATATGTCTCCCCAGAGAGCCTCCCCCTTAAATCAGGGTCCCCAGAGAGCCTCCCCTTTAAATCAGGGTCCCCAGAGAGCCTCCCCTCCCCTTGGGGACCCCTGCAGAGACTCTGGGCTATGGGCCCCATATTCGGGGCTATAGCCCCAAAAGCCACCCCCTAGCGACGCCACTGTGCGTGTGTATAACACAACCACGACTTTGCCTTTTAGTACTGATGGCAGAAGGAAGCCTAGCATGACCCAATCACCCCAAGACAAGACGTCCCGCTCACTGCGCCATCAACACGTATGGCTTATGTCGGCTGAGTGAAGGTATTAATGGCCATGGAGAGGGTTTTATTAGTGGTACCCGTATTAAAATAATAAATGCATGGATCTCATTCATGGTTTGGCCGTTGTAACATTATTAAAATGAGTATTCTGCCAAAATTTTTATATTTTTTTCATTTTTTTTTCAAGCCTTACCGATAGATATTCCAACTGCCTTTTTCCGCCAAGTCGACACACTTTTTACTAAATTTATATGGGCAAATAAGCGACCAAGGATAAGTAGAAGCCGTATGACTATACCAAAACAATATGTTGGCCTGGCAGTCCCAGATGTCGTTAAATACTACCAGGCAGTACATGTCGGAAGGATCATTGATTGGTGTAGACATACAGAATTTAAATTATGGACAGAATTGGAACAAGAATTTAGCGTGGTACTCTTACGAAGAGCGATTTGGTGCTATGAAGCTCTACCGGTCTCCCTTAAAAAACACCCTTTTATAGGCCCAAAACTGCGAATAGGTTTTAAAATCTGTCAGAATCCCAAATATTCGTCAAAACATTCCCCATTGATTCCAATATTTGGGAATCCAAGTTTTGGGCCAGGGATGGAGAAAGGGGCATTTCAAGGTATTCGGGAGAGGGGATATACTCAGGTAGCACATTTTTTGCAATCTGATGCTTGGCCTACAGTTGCCTCATTGACACAAGTGGGTGGCCGATTTGAAATAAACTTATGGCAGGCACTACAACTCCGCCACTTTCTTGAGTCATTGGGACCAGCGATAAATTATAGACGAGAACCGACAAGGTTCGAACTATATTGTGAAGAGAAAGAGCCCCTAGCCCGAACAATATCTAAGATATACACAATGTTAATTGCCCCCCCAGATAACTTTGAAATTCCAGGAATAAGAAAGTGGGAAAGGGACCTAAATAGGATTTTTACACCAGTTCAACATCAGAAGATAACATATCTTTCGTTGAACTCATCAGTCTGTACGCGAACCCAAGAACTAAATTATAAGCTACTGACAAGGTGGTATTACACTCCGGTCAAGCTTCGTAGGTTTTTCCCTGAAGCCTCAGATCAATGTTGGAGATGCAGCTGGGGATGGGGGACTCTATTCCATATATTTTGGACGTGTCCAAAGATTAGGCAATTCTGGTTGGAAGTACAAAGCATAGCCCAAAAGTTTACAATCTTCCCACTGCCGGACGACCCAGCCTTTTTGCTGTTGCATCTCTCACAAATACCATTACAGACATATAGAAACTCGGTCTTATGTCATATGGTTAACGAGGCCAAGGCGTGCATTGCCCGATGCTGGAAAGACCCCAAACCACCATCAATTACAGTATGGCTCAATAAAGTAAGAAATGTGGGGGCCATAGAAGACTTGGTGTTCTCGGCCCAGAATAGAAAAGAGCAATACATTGAAATCTGGACAGCATGGAACTTATTTGTATATTCAGAGGAAGGAAAGAGATTGTTGGGAGATACTACAGGGCAATGAGTCCATCTGTCTTGGAAGCTTACAATATCAAGGAGGTTCCCTACCCTCCACGAGGAGAGGGAAGTAGGGAAGGATGGTTATAGAAGGGGGAAGGAGGGGTTTTTTTTTTTTTTTTTGGGGTGGGGAGATTCTATGAAAATTCAAAAATTAAAGGGAGGAATGAGTTATACCCTGGTGGTCAGAAGACGAAAAAGAGAACAAAAGGAGAAGAGGGTTTATAGGGGAGAGAACAGGTCTGCTTAAATATATTATGTATACTTCGAGAGTCATATGCAGAGAAATATGTCAATTGTATATATATTGAAAGTTGACGAGAAAGGAATTATGTGTTTAAGCAACTTATAGCATGTAATGTATTATTTCTTCCTCCCTTGGGTATAAAGAATATTTAAAAAAAAAAATAATAATAATAAATGCGTTTCCATGGTTCTGATGACCAGCAACATGCAAACGCACTGTACGAAAATACCAGACAAGCTGAGCTGGTGCCTTGGTTGGGAAACACTGAGATAGATGGATGGATAAATAGATAGTTTCTTGTGGTGGGGGGAATGAAGTTGGATGGAGGAGGCTCGCTGAGCCTTGTGTGATTCACAAACACCTCCTTCTGACTCATGTAGACATCTGCTCGGTCCCATGACCAGCCAATCGCTAGGGAGGACGCACTAATGTAAAATACAGACAAACACATCGATGTGCGTTGATGATACATTGGCTTTGTGCAATTTTGTGCTATTTACACAGGATTTTATTTGTAGAATGATTCAAATCCAAACATATAATGGATTCATTTCAACACCAAAGGACAATACAGAGAGGAAGCATCCGGGCCAGAAAACAGCGCACACCGATTACTGATCCAGATTACTGTAGAATATATTCCTTAGTGGGAAAGCAAACTCGCTAATCATTGTACACAGCATGACCACTACTTGTATAGATTTTCAAGAAAACAAATAGATCATGTTGTGTAGCTTAAAATGATTGTAAGGTCAGGTGTTTTTTTTTTCATCTTAATGCTGTCGCTTCTGTATTGTACTGCAATTGTGCCGTCCCCCCTCTACATTGTAAAGCGCTGCGTAAACTGTTAGCGCTATATAACTCGTGAAGAATAATAATAATAATAATGCATTCTATGCATTAAGATTAAAAGCCTCCTGTGTGCAGCAGCCCCCCAATACTTACCCGAGGTCCCTCTCTGTCCAGCGATGTCAACAAGTGTCTCAGCTGTACGAGATTCTCCCTCCTGATTGGCTGAGACACAGCAGCGCCTTCATTGAGTGCCCCCATAGCAAGCTGCTTGCTGTGGGGGCACTCAACAGGAGGGATATGCAAGGATCACAGAAGAGGGACCCGAGAAGAGGAGGATCCGGACTGCTCTGTGCAAATCCACTGCAACAGAGCAGGTAAGTATAACATTATTATTTTTTTACAGGAAAAGAAAAACAAGACTTTACAATCACTTTAATTATTACTTTCTTTGTGGTCTGGAGAATATACACAGTGCAGGTCAGACGGACGTACAGGGAATATACACAGTGCAGGTCAGACAGATGTACAGGGAACATACACAGTGCAGGTCAGACAGATGTACAGGGAATATACATAGTGCAGGTCAGACGGATGTACAGGGAATATACACAGTGCAGGTCAGACGGATGTACAGGGAATATACACAGTGCAGGTCAGACGGACATACAGGGAATATACACAGTGCAGGTCAGACAGATGTACAGGGAATATACACAGTGCAGGTCAGACAGATGTACAGGGAATATACACAGTGCAGGTCAGACGGATGTACAGGGAATATACACAGTGCAGGTCAGATGGACGTACAGGGAATATACACAGTGCAGGTCAGACGGATGTACAGGGAATATACACAGTGCAGGTCAGACGGATGTACAGGGAATATACACAGTGCAGGTCAGACAGATGTACAGGGAATATACACAGTGCAGGTCAGACGGATGTACAGGGAATATACACAGTGCAGGTCAGACAGATGTACAGGGAATATACACAGTGCAGGTCAGACAGATGTACAGGGAATATACACAGTGCAGGTCAGACGGATGTACAGGGAATATACACAGTGCAGGTCAGACGGATGTACAGGGAATATACACAGTGCAGGTCAGACAGATGTACAGGGAATATACACAGTGCAGGTCAGATGGACGTACAGGGAATATACACAATGCAGGTCAGACAGATGTACAGGGAATATACACAGTGCAGGTCAGACAGATGTACAGGGAATATACACAGTGCAGGTCAGATGGACGTACAGGGAATATACACAGTGCAGGTCAGACGGATGTACAGGGAATATACACAGTGCAGGTCAGATGGACGTACAGGGAATATACACAATGCAGGTCAGACAGCAGTTCTCTGTTTATAAGCACAGCGTGTAATTTAGAGATTATATTGTTTGTTCCATTGCAGATCCGTCTTGACATTAAGGCTGACGGCACAAAACAAATACACATGTCCATTCCTGGACTCTGTTCAAGCCTACATAGTTTACAGCAAAGTTCAGTGCCTTTCCAGCTCACTTAGGGAACAGTGCCGCCTTTGATGGGTATAGATCAGTATAGTACAAGGAAGGTGCCTTGACATTCGTTGTATCTGAAACAGCCAGCAATCAATGCTCCGCACAAAAGGCAGCCGAGACAAAGTACTGCGCCAGGAGTGAGACATCGGACATTGTGAAATAGTCTTTATTGCAAAAGAAAAATCTCTCAGGGAAGTAGCATGTTTATTACAAATTCAGTTCCAACAGGCCTGAACCAGTCTTACCATATGCTGTGCACCTATGGTGCATTTCACACACATGGTCAGCTCTTAAAGGGTAACTCCACTATTGTTGAGAAAAAAAAAAAAAAAAAACATTCCTCTTTGGGTGATCCATGTACATTGCAAGGATTAGAGGTCGACTGATGTGTTTTTCTCTGGCCGATGCCGATATTTAGAAATCGGGGCGGCCAATATTTGCGGCGGATTTTTGCGGCCAATATTTTCTTTTTGTGGCACGAATTGGCAGTGGCAGGTGGCACTGATTGGCACTGGCAGGTTTCACACTGAGCCGATATAGTGCAACTGCGTGAAACTGACATATGTAACTGAATGCAGAGAGAGACCAGTTGTCAAAATTCAGCGGTGATGTCGGGGGTAGGCAGGACCCAGCAGCTATCAAACACCAGCCAATGATTGGGCTGCTTAAGAAAGGGGCGGGGCAACATACACATAGCAACCCGCCCAGATTTCACCCCACTGGCTTGTGTTTTATAGCTGCTGGGTCTCGCCCACCCACGACATCAACGCTGAATTCTGACAGCTGGTCTCTCTCTGCATTCAGTTACACATGTCAGTTTCACACACTCGGCGGCTCTGGCAAGCGTCAAGCGCCGCTATGCCAATGGAGTGTGAGGAAGGGAGCAGGAATACCTGTGGGTCGACGGGGCACCATGCTTTTAAATCGGCCAAATTTGCATAATAAAATCGGCCGATGCCGATTTCTTAAAAAAGGCCAAATATCGGCCGACCTCTAGCAAGGATTATAACAAACTTTGTTGTAGATTCCTAACTTTTGTTATTCTGAAGAAATCCATGTGTGTTTGTCTGTGCCTCTGTGTAGAGTGAGTGTAATGGGAGTGGTTTCATAATTAACTGTCAGGTGTGGAGCTGAAGGGCACTAATGAGGAAATCTGCTGGGACTGCATTCCTTTAGATGTGTTCCTATTTAAAGTATCTCTCAAAAAAAGAAATTTTTTGTTGCAGGGGATGCCTGAAATCTGATTGGTATCTTAGGCAGACTTGTGGGAAAATTGGTGAGCCAATCACACAAGCAGGAAATTATGTTTCTGGGGGGTGGTCAGCACACACTCTGTGTACAGAACAACTCCAGGTAGCCATATTCCAACGTATTCTCATAAAAATTACATTGACTGCAGATTGAAAAGGAAAGGTCATTTTTAATAACATTCAATTACAATATGGTTAGCGTCACAATTATATGCGCTATATTATTTTTCTTTATTTGCTATTTTTTTTCCCCCCACTAAAGTGGAGTTACCGTTTAAAGGCTAAAGCTATTCACAGATCAAAAAAAAAAAAAAAAGCCCCCATCCAAACAAGCGAGGTGGATGGAAGAATCTACCCCACTGAGACGTTGTATTCTGACAGCAAGGACTCCCCTGCTCTCAGAATACACTGATCAGCACTGCAGCCACTGATCAAATGAAAATTATCCAACATCCCATTTAACAACACTCATGCGGTTGTGCAGTTCTTGCAGATCGGCCTCATTCACTTGTATCAGTCACATTCAGCACATGATATGCCCGCCAAAAGTGACAGAAGGTATAATTCCCTCCAGCGGCCATCAAATTATGGCTGCTGCATGTGTACACCTCCAGATACTGCCTCTGCAGCTAAACAGGGCGGTTGGGCTTGCAGTAAAAATGCATCTCAAACCGTGGAGTTTACCTCCCCGTTAATGCTAATGTGAATGAGCCCTTAAGCCCCATACACATTATCAGATTTTCTGCCGATTTTTGTATTCAGATTTACCAAAACCATGTAGTGCAGCGGCCTACCAGATTGCATACAAATTGAAACTCCTAAGGTTTGACCTCATATTATATGGTTTTGGTAAATCTGAAGGAAAAAATCAGCAGAAAATCTGATAGTGTGTATGGGGCTTTAGGGTATGAGAGTTGGTGAAACAGTATAGACAAATTACAGTTAAGAGACTAAAAGCACTGGAAAGACCTCATCAGTGTGATAAAAGATGCTCATTCATAGTCCTACAAGGAGACACATGGTTCAGGAATCTGCACATCTAAACCAGGAAATGGTGTTGTCCGCCTGCTGTCAGTGTGTCAGCAATGTGCGAATCACAAGACTGACCGTAAAGAATTACAACTATTCTGGTAGGTAAACAGTTGATATATGTATATGGTAGATTTCATTGTGGCAGTTTTCCTGTACTTCTACTTTAACTGCTTCCCGCCCAACCTTTGTGTCCCTTTAACAGGATCCTTACAACTAGGGGGTGGAAGGATTCGGGGATTATGTGACCACTGTTATTGGCCGTCTAATGATCGGGAGCTGGACCCAGCAGCTTGCTAGAGACTGGGAGCCGTCTATGACAGCATGGTCACTGTGCTGGGAGCGCAAAGTGCCCTTATCACTGGACTCGGTGAGAGGAGCGGGATTGGTTCCTGCTGCTGTCAGTGAAGAGGAAGCGGGGGTGGGGTCGAGCTGCACTGTGTTTGTCAATGGACGTACACAGCGTGGCCTGGGATTGAGCTCATGCGAGTGCACCCCTGGCATGCGGCTTCCTATGGGGGCACTCAGCAGGGGAGAGGAGCCAGGAGTGCCACTGGGGGACCTCAAAAGAGGCAGATGGGGCTGCTCTGTGCAAAGTCATTGCCTAGAGCAGGTAAGTATCACACGTTTGTTATTTATAGAGGACGTAAACTTCCTCTGAAAACCTTTACCTATAGGTAAGCCTATAATAATGCTTTATTATGCTTTAATTTTTTTGGGCATTGACAAATTCAGTCCCCACTGGAGGGGTAGCTCACTAGGGAAATATCTAAATTAGAGATGTCCTGGATTCACAAGCTCAAGACTTATGCCCCTTATGGGTTGAATATGGATGTCGACGTGAATGCATTCATAGACATAATGTCAACAGTGGAAACTCGTTCTGAGTCACGTGTGTAGGCCTGATTTTTTAGGATATTAATTTAGTTGACTCAATTTTATTCTATATTAATACATTTTTTGTTATATTATTAATTCAATTTTATATTTCATGGGTTACTGGTCTTAATTTTCAAATTTTATTTTTTTATTTACTTATCACATATTTAATTCACACTTATGAATTGAATATAATTAAATGTTCAAATATTATTCCATATTCTATGGAATTAGTCACACTTAAATCTATTATTTGGTCTTCATATAAAATATTCACATCATGGTAGGGGTGTTTTTTGTTGCATTACTTATACAATGTACAATTCATATAAATTTAATAATTGATTTACAATGGGTAATTAAAAAGTGTATCCATATTATTACAAGGTTCATATCCACTTATGGTTCCGTGAAGGGGTTAATGAGGTGGATTATTGCCCCTCATCAGGCTATGTTTGCTTTTGGTGGTCCAATTTGTTTAAGGTGAAGTTTTTAGTACTCTTGTTCCGTATATATGGCCGCAAACGCCATATTCAATATGGTGTTTACGGCCAAACACTTAATACTCAGAACAAGGTCTGGCTCTGTTATAAAGGTGGTGAGTCAATACGCTGCCCGTTCCCCACTGACGTCATGTATGACGAAACGCGTCTGGAGGAGGGTATGTGTTGACGTCACCACGCTGTCATATTAGGAGGACAGGTGTTTGTTGTAAGCCGGCTGGCTCTGTTTTATATGCAATTTTAAAACCAAGTAAATGTAAGTGCATTACCTTTCATATTATTAAAAAAGCTAGACAATATTACATTATGGCCAGTCTTTCTTTGTGGGCCATTTGCTGAAAGAGATGCATACGGACTACACAACGGTGCCAGTGTGTGAAAGCTGATACAGTCATCTAGCCTGTGATATTTGTTCCTAATAAGATCATCCGCGCAAGTAAAGGCCTTGACTGGGCTATAGCCATATGCCTATTTTGCTTGCTATCTGGTAAGCAAGTCTTTCTTAAGGTGACGGTGCACTATTTTTGATGTGAATCACAGTGGTGCCATTGAGAAAGGGATTTATCTTACCACTCCAAACATGGATATATATTGTGATGATATTCAATCAAGGTTTTTCTTATAAAAATTGGGACTATTCCTAGAACGGCTTCTCTTATTTTTTATAATAATGCTTACATATAGATATTGAAAATATCTCCTAAACCTGTACAGTTTAGAAGTTATTTCCAGTGCATGCGCTGTGAAGGATTGGCCCGCATGTGCCGTTCCTACCGAGCTTGTGCCGTGAACTGTGGCTCCTGCGCGCGGAAGTGACTTCATCGTGGCTCTGGCCAAATCACAGCGCCTGAGCCTGCGGACCCGGAAGAAGCTCCGGGAAAGATGTTGGCAGTGACATCGGTGTGCGGGAACCGCTGCAACAGCTTAATTTTAAAGGCAAGGATTTGATATTGAGCTAGCATGCGATGCATACTAACTCATTTGCCTTTGTCTTGCAGGTTTATTTTTTGGGGGAATTTTTTTCAGAGGTTTACAACCTCTTTGAAGTGTTACAAAACTCAGCACCCTGCATTCACTGTATCTGGTCTCCCACAGTACACAGAACATGGAAATGCAATTATTTTAGTAAACAAACTGCTAAATACCTTTTCTCATCAGCAGTATATAGCAGACTTCTGACTTCTATCAGTGTCTGGTTAAAGCTTGTAGGAGGAGTTTGATTGTCCTATGAGGCTGCATGATTCCTGACACTCTGTCTGGACAGTGCTGATTGGCCCTGTGCTGATCACATGCACCCTTCCCAAAAAAAAAAAGCAATACACACCAAAAAGAGCATGTGCAGAGTGTCCCCAAGGCTCTGTACTGTCAGGAGATGGACAGCTCTTTGGTCTTGGCCATGGTGGAGAGATTGGAATCTGATTGCTTCTGTGGACAGGTGTCTTTTATACAGGTAACAAACTGAGATTAGGAGCATTCCCTTTAAGAGAGTGCTCCTAAACTCAGCTCGTTACCTGTATAGAAAACACCTGGGAGCCTGAAATCTTGCTGAATGATAGGGTGATCAAATACTTATTTCACTCATTAAAATAAAAATCAATGTATAACTTTTTTGAAATGCGTTTTTCTGGATATTTTTGTTGTTATTCTGTCTCTCACTGTTAAAATAAAACCTACCACGAGGCTCTGTTCACACAGGGGCAACACGACTTACAGAGCGACTTTGCAAGGCAACTTGGAGGCAACTTCAGCGCGACTTTAAGCAACTTACAACGCGACTCCAGGACAGGCGACTTTGGCTGTGGCCAATCACAGAATAATCAGCTCTCTGGGAGGGAGGGGTTTGCCTAGGTAAACTAATTTCTTTTCCTGTAAAGTTGCTTCAATATAGATGGAGATCCGACTTGTAGGCGACTTCCATTGAATTCTATGGGTACAGGTCGCCTAGAAGTCGCCTTGAAGTAGTACAGGAACCTTTTCTGAAGTCGGAGCGACTTCAGTAGCGTACATTAAGATGGCTCTCATTCACTTCAATGGAATTTCTGATGTCAAGCGACTTGGGGCGACTTGAGGTCTGACAAGTCGGATCCTAAGTCGCGGTAGTGTGAATCGAGCCTTAAAATTACAGACTGATCATTTCTTTGTCAGTGCGCAAACGTACAAAATCAACAGGGGATTAAATACTTTTTTTCCCCTCACAGTAGATCAGAAGGGAAGTTATGATTATGCAATTGTTTGCCAATTCGATTGTTTTGATCAATAGCTCATTGATCAGAAAATTAAATTCAAAGTGTGTATGGCCACCATTGGCGTTTCATAGGAAAAAGAAGAACTGCGCCTCTCATGGCCAAGTTATACATGTGGATCCAATTGAAGAATTAAATGTTGGACTGAACACAGGCTGCACAAATGCTGAGAACCCAGTGCATGCTTATACCTACTACTGTTACAGATATTGCCAAACTTAAGTGGAACTTCAGTCATTTTTTCATATTTCCATCTTTTAAATCTTCTTCCCTTGTTTTAACTTTCTGCCAGTAAATACCTTATACAACCCACTTCCCGTTTCTTGGAAAAAAGCCTAGGCTTATGACATCATGCACAGCTCTCTCACTCTCGTGAGAGTTTGCCAGGAAGGGAGGAGGGATGCGTCATAAGAGGGCCAATGAGAGCTGCAGAGGTGTCTGTGTAAATCCAGGAAGTGAACAGGCAGCAGCTTCAACTGCCCACAGTTAAAATGGCTGCAGCCAGACTCAGTGGAGGGAGATTTCTGCAGTATATATATATATATATATATATATATATATATATATATATATATATATATATATATATATATATGTATGTATATAAATAAAATATATTATATATATAAAAAATAATAAAGTGGTTGAAGGGAAGCTTCAGAATGGCAAAGATGTTTTTATTACAAATTATGTGAGCAGACCGCAGTTCCTCTTTAGCACTAAAACTAAAAAATTCTCCAGCCATTTTTAAAAATTCTTTAATATAAACATTAATTTAGAACTTAAAAATGATAATGCATTTTATTAAGATATTTTTTCATTAGAATTTAAACATTTTATAATTTAATCACTTCTACACATTTAATGGATTTTTTAAAACTCTTAATGTTTTTAAATTAATTTTAAAAAATGGTATAATTTAAACATTAATTTAGAATTTAAAAATGTTAATACATTTTATGAAAATATTTTAATTTAGAATTTAAAAATGCTATCCTTTATCATTTCTTTAAATTCAAATGCTTTTTCAAAATTCATCTGCCATTTTTTTTTTTTTTGAGTCTAGCTAAAAAAAAAAAAAATAAAATAATAATTACGTAAATAAATGTTAGGCATTTCCTAATAGCTGCAGCAGTGACTTTTCCAAAACGACTAATGCTTCTACAGGCAATCAGTATTCCGGTCACACTTTTTTTGCTAACCTCAGTCCTCCAAATTGGATTTGTGGGTCTTTTCTAAATACCGTGACCAATTTTCTAGAAGTGTTGAAAACAGGCCTCTGTTCCGAGTACACTGTGTGCATTCTTATTTTTGTATTATTTCGGGAATTTCACACAGTCACATAAAAGACACAGCAGGGTTTGTGGACAGGTAAAGTGGCTGTAGTGTAAGAGTAGAAAAATATGCAAAGAATGCGACCCTGTAACTGAAAGGTCACAAAGAGCAAGGATACTTATGTAGAGTGAACTGTACAGAAATATTACATTGTACTCCTTTACAGTTCCCACACCGTGTTCAGTGATACATGAAAGTGAATATTTTTTGACTGTCCAGAGTACCGTCGATCAATAGCAGTGTTTAAGGCACCGTTCACACAAATCTGGCCTTTTGCGATTATCCATGGGAGACTCGCAAAGCAAAGTTTTGTGTGAAAGGTGTGGGACGGTCTGTGTCCAGGGTCGGTCACCTTCAGGTAATAGCAACATGAATAATTACATGCGAACGCCCGCAAATAGCTGTGAACGATATCTATTGCTTTCAGTAGTGTTTCCCACCACACCTATTTGATCGCTGCCGATAATCACAAATGGCCCCACATGCAAGTGCGAATGGGGCCTAAAATTGAACTTTACCCTCCCCATCAATATCACGTCAATCTCCTGCTGCCCCCCCCCCCCCCCAAACAAAAATTGGATTTCTTTTTTAATGGGGATCCCTCTTTGCACCTCCTTATTTCTGGCCTAGGCCAGAATGATGTGTACTGTGCCCCTCAGCCTCCTGGGATACCCACGTCGCGGGCCCCAGGAGGCCACAGGGTACTCAACTGTGCATGCGCCACATTGTCAGGGAGGCTGGGCCATCTATCCATGTTCTTTGTAGCAGCCCTCCAAATGACACAGAACAGTGCATGTGTATAAATCACTGGGCTTCTGCCCCAAGAAGAGACAGCGCCCCCCGGTGATGTCAGAATATGGTGGCATGGGACTCATGTGCTGGAGATGCTTAAAAAAAAACAAAAAAACACACCATCGCTAGGCCTGTGAGCGTGTTTTATTTATTTTTTTTTGCACAACCCGCCTAAACAGGTAAGAAGGGAAGAAGAAAAATAGGAAGGGGCAAGTGGGGTTCCTCTCTAAGCAATGGGTCTCTGGCATGGTCCAGGTGGTCAACAGCCAACTGTAGAAACTGCAGTCATTAGTGGCAAAGGGAAAGTGAGTATTTGGTGCTAGAGCTTTCCATGACCTTGCCAGGATTGAAGCAGAACTCACGGACATTTTTTTTTTTTTTTTAAATCTGCAGTGTAAATAAGTTAAGTCTTTAAAGAGGAGTTCCGCCCACCCCTTTAAAAATTAAAAGTCAGCCGCTACACATGCTGTAGCGGCTGACTTTTAACATTAGGACACTTACCTGTCCTGGAGTCCAGCGATGTCGGCACAGCAGCCGATGTTTACATTGGCTGGTCGGGTGCTGCCGTTGCTGGTAAGGGAACCTGGCAGTGTAGCCTTTCGGCTTTACGACTGTGTCCTTATTGCGCATGCTTGTCATTGGTGTCAGTTGGAGGAATACTGCCCATTGTGGCTATCAGTGGGAGGAATAATATCTCATCACTGGTGTCTGTAGAAAGCATAGTACCTCACATCAGTGAGAGGAATAGTGCCCCAAGGGCCCTATAAGGGAAATCAAAGGGTTGCATCTGGCCCAAGGTCCACAGTTTGGGGACCACTGTACTAGACTGTTGCTTTCTCTATACGGTTTTTGTGCACCATTTAGGGTCACCATACATGTTACGATCTAGCTGTACAATAAACTTTAGATTTACCAAATCTACGTAAAATGAAGACCTACCTTATCTATCAATTTTTTTTTTTTTTGCAAAACAAAAAGTCCCTTTGTATTTTATTTAATGGATGGATGAAAGTCAAGAGGCTATACAAAAAGCCAACCCAATAAATGTTACCAGGGTAGTTTATGGCCCCGCCTTTAATGCAATATTCTTCCCAATAAATTCAGCTCATCCAGAACGTGCATCTCAAAGAGATCTTCATGTGTCTGCAGCCAACATATAATGAAGGGTCACTTCAGGCATGAATTCCTCAACATCTCAGGTAGATTTAGTGTCCAAAGGTATTTCAAGAGGTTTGCTCAGCATCTACAAGAATGTTAAAATCACCCAAAAGAATTCAGAAAATCCACACCCCTTTATCTAAAAATTAGTCACTTCCACGATTACAACTCTAATGAACCACCAAGCAATATGAGAGTTTCCACAGTTATCAGAGCAAAATGGTCTTTTATTGCAAAAAGCAGGGGTAGTTGAAAGCTGAATTCCAAAAAAATAAAAAAAATAAAGCAAAAAAAGATGCATACATACCTCCCTGCTGCCGAATGCTGCAACTGCCCCCTGCCGACTCCAAGCCAGAGAACCGAGCGATCACGTGACCACTGGCCTGTCTTCTCTGAGCACAGAACATGGTCAGTCACAACTCTTAATGCCGCGTACACACGAGCGGACTTTACAGCAGACTTGGTCCGGCGGACTTTTCAACGGACTTTACGACGGACTTTCTGAATGGACGGACTTGCCTACACATGGTCAACCAAGGTCCGACGGATTCGTACGTGATGACGTACGACCGGACTAAAATAAGGAAGTTCATAGCCAGTAGCCAATAGCTGCCCTAGCGTCGGTTTTTGTCCGTCGGACTAGCATACAGACGAGCGGACTTTTCGACTAGACTCGAGTCCGCCGAAAAGATTTGAAACATGTTTCATTTCTAGGTCCGTCGAACTTTTGGGGAAAAAAGTCCGCTGGAGCCCATACACGATCGAATTGTCCGACCGACTCCGGTCCTCCGGACCAAGTATGCCGTAAAGTCTGGTTGTGTGTACGCAGCATTACTCTGCTCCTTCAGGACTCACTGGAGTGCCGAGCTGGAAAGGGGCAGGAGCAGAGTGCTGGGAGACTGAGCCAGCTATTGATCAGGGCATCTGGGTGGATCCCGACATTGTCGGGATCCTTCCATAGCCTGGTGCTGCTCTGACGTCAGCCGACAGTGGACTTTAGCTTGCGGTCGGCTGATTCTGGGTCACAGAAGAGCACAAGTGCACTCCTGTGACCCCCAAGAGAAGTATGGCCAATAAAGCTTTGGCCATACTTCTCATTTAAAGGAGTCCAGCCTGAACTCATTTGGTTGGGCTTCTCCTAAGACCCCTTTCACACTAGAGGCATTTTTCAGGCAATTTAGCGCTAAAAATAGCACCTGTAAAAATCCTCAGCTGCAAACCCAGTGTGAAAGCCCGAGTGCTTTCACATTGGGGCTCTGCGTTGGCAGGGCATCACAAAAGCAGCTTTTTTGCAGCGCTATAGGAGCGCTGAATACAAGGCTCCTATAGCGCCCCTGTCCATTGAAATCAAAGGGCATTTTGCGGGCGGTTTTAACCCTTTTTGGGCCGCTAGCGGGGGTTAAAACCACCCCGCTAGCGTCCGAATAGCGCCGCTAAGACAATGGTAAAGCTTTACCACCGACGCCGGGCACTTTCAGTGCGAAAAGGCTCTAAGGGTCACAGAAGTGCAATTCGTTTTGCACTCCTGTGACCCGTTTTCAGCTGAGAGCGGTCTGAAGTCCGCTCTCTGCTGACATCACAGAAATCAGCACCGTGTCATCAGAACAATGAAGTCTCGATCCGCCAGGTGCCTAGACCGATGGCTGTCTCAGCCTCTCAGCGAGCCGTTGAGACAGCCGCTCCCCGCCCCTCCACAGCTCAGCACTCCAGTGAGCGTGGGAAATGGGAAAAAAAAGGCTACTTCTCTTTTAATTAAAAACGTACAGGTCTACCCCAGCCTGTGACTGGACAGTGAAATGGGAAGCAGCAGACTGATGAGCTCATCTCTGTCCCTCTGCTTTGTGCTCCTATCATCACGTTTCTTAAAAGCGCATGAGCACTGTAGCACAACTGGCTGCCTGTCAATTCCGCGCTTCGTTCTCCTAGACTGAGCTCTACTATACAGAAAAGAAAGAGGCCGATACCAAGTCAGATTCCGGTACTTAACCGAATTGCATTTAAAACAATAAAATTTCATGATGTAGTAACCAATATCTAGCTACATGCATGTGTGTATTTTACATTTGTCTGGATGTCAGCTGTAAAGTGGAATTCCAGGCAAAATACAAAGTCGAAATACATAAATGGATCATTTTACCTGTCAAAGGATTTGTAACTCTGTTTAGCATGTCCTGTGATTCACCCCCCCCCCCCCTCCCCCCCTTCCCGTTCCATGCTGCACACCCAGGCTGTTAACATTGTTTTTCAAAATTTTAAACTCCTGGGTTCACCTTGGCAGCTAAAACCGTAAAAATGTATGTCTTTCACCTGCTTATTTATTAGCTGCTTGCCTGGACCTGCACTTTAACTTCATGCAAGAAACAAAGAAAATAAATGAAAAGAGCGATTCATCCAAGGCTTATAGTTCAGCTTTTTTGGCAGGTACTGGAGCGTTAAAGGGAAGCTGTAGTTAGGAAAGAATGGGAGCCGTCATTGATGGCTTCACTAGCAAGTGTTACCAAGCTGAAAAAATATGCAGAGTAAGCGTTTCCACTGTTCGAACTTTACAGGCTACATGCTTGTTCTAGGTCAGTGATGGCAAACCTTGACACCCCAGATGTTTTGGAACTACATTTCCCATGATGCTCAACTACACTGCAGAGTGCATGAGCATCATGGGAAATGTAGTTCCAAAACATCTTCGTTGCCAAGGTTCGCCAACACTGTTCTAGGTCATATACTCACTTAACAGGCTTGCAGCTACCGTGCAGAAATTAATATGCTTAAAATTGATAAACAAGAATTCTTTTCCCCTAAAGTTTGGCATAAACCAGTCACATTGCTTCTCGGACCACCCATGGTTACTGTGTTGGAAGCTAAAGTGGACATTTGCCCTCACTACCTGGCATCTGTCTTCCTGGCTCTTGCGGCCAGCCTTCTGATGACATGTCACATGTGTGTCATCAGCCAGCTACAAGAATGGGACAGCTGACTCCCAATGACAGAGGAAGAGAAAATGGTGGTGCAGGACTGAGTGAGCAGCAGGGGATGAACTTAGAACAATGCTGGATTAGCTGGGTGTGCATGTTTATTGGGGATAAAAAAAACAAAGTAAGATGGGATAAAAATAAATAAAATAGGGATGAAGTTCCTCTAACTCGTTTTATGGTGATGAGTTAATCATTTTGAGCAGCCAGTGATTATTTGTACAGTTGTCTAAAAAAACATTCATACAAATTGTCTGGAACCTTCATATATAAAAAACAAACCAGCAATGAAAACTACAACCATATTTATATCCCTGCAGTTCACTTTAATTCACCTATTGGTTTTTCATGTTGCTCAAGAGGTGGCTGCTGCGCTGAGAGCTAAAGCCGGCCGGGGTGGTGAGATCTAGAGCAGACCATGCTGAGATGAGTGTACTGGGGTTGCAAGCTCTAGAGGGGACTGTGTAGGCAAGATCTAGAACAAACTGCCATGGTGTGAGCTGAAGAGAACTGCTGCGGCGAGACCTAGAGGGGGACTGGGGCGGCGAGACCTAGAGGGGGACTGGGGCGGCGAGACCTAGAGGGGGACTGGGGCGGCGAGACCTAGAGGGGGACTGGGGCGGCGAGACCTAGAGGGGGACTGGGGCGGCGAGACCTAGAGGGGGACTGGGGCGGCGAGACCTAGAGGGGGACTGGGGCGGCGAGACCTAAAGGGAGACTGGGGCGGCGAGACCTAGAGGGGGACTGGGGCGGCGAGACCTAAAGGGAGACTGGGGCGGCGAGACCTAAAGGGAGACTGGGGCGGCGAGACCTAAAAGGGAGACTGGGGCGGCGAGACCTGGAGGAGACTGGGGCGGCGAGACCTGGAGGAGACTGGGGCGGCGAGACCTGGAGGAGACTGGGGCGGCGAGACCTGGAGGAGACTGGGGCGGCGAGACCTGGAGGAGACTGGGGCGGCGAGACCTGGAGGAGACTGGGGCGGCGAGACCTGGAGGAGACTGGGGCGGCGAGACCTGGAGGAGACTGGGGCGGCGAGACCTGGAGGAGACTGGGGCGGCGAGACCTGGAGGAGACTGGGGCGGCGAGACCTGGAGGAGACTGGGGCGGCGAGACCTGGAGGAGACTGGGGCGGCGAGACCTGGAGGAGACTGGGGCGGCGAGACCTGGGAGGGGACTTGGGGGTGAGATCTAAACAAGTATGCAACTAGAATGACTTATTTCCAACATGAAGCAGATCACAAAGTATCACAAGGGGACTTTGCCACTTGAGTCACCAAGGAGTGCAGAAGCTTTGAGGTGACCCAGCCCCACCAGATGCCATCTATAAGGACTCATCTACAGAAGGTGGTTTATGTTGAATCACAATACTTTGACGTGTTGCAGTTTGAAAGGCTGTGTGATATAATGTACATTATCTGCTGACTACTATCTTACAAGTGGTCCCACAATTTCATCTGGTATTATGAAAACTAGGGCACATCTTTTGTTAATCAGTGGATTTCCCAGCATGCCTCAAAATTTGGATTCAACATACTAGTTGTATACAATCCAGCTGATCAAGTTTCTTTAACATAACAAAAGCTTTCACCAAGGTCACAAGCTGGGGTGTAATATTGTAGTTCCAACTATTTTATCCCTAGAAAGCTGCGGGAGTAACTCAATTTTCTACCCATCTCCTTGCCTCGCTAAAGATCAGAAAAACAGGCAGCATCTGGAATAAATGATGCACGGTGAAATCCTGGCTAGCATGCTCTTCACAGAGCACCAAACTCTGGCAGGAAGGGGGCTCCTACATAAAGGAAACCCCTGGCTGAAAAGCAGAAGTCCTGGGCTGAGGGTGCGTGTCCTTTATGAATTTCCATGCCTGGTATGTAAAGCCAAAACTTTTCTTCTTTATTTTCTTCTAGAAAAGGGAAGAGTTAAAACCGTAGACGGTTTATTTTTTGCTCAAAGTCAACAATCTATACCGCACCGTTTCCAATCCCAAAAAATGTAATGGGCGCTCAGCCAACAGTGGCGCCGCCGCCGTTGAATATCCATTATTAGAAAAGACCAGCACATCATATGTAGATGCTATGTATATTTACTGAAGTCCCATACAAAACAACAAGTTTTTTTGCTGTCTGTGTCTTGTTGGGGAGAACTCTTTTCACTTCCTGTCCCAGAGATGCAACAAAAAAGTGAGGTCCATTCCCCTCAGAGGGTTGGCACCAGCCCAGAAGTACCAATTGGAAGATTTACCTTCCTTTTTGTTCTGGTGACAACTCTAAAATTAAAATAGAACTAAAAAGGCAAAACTTTATTTTCCCCATTTTGGATAGAGCATGGGAGGGTTATTAACCTGATTTTTTTTCAGCCATCTCTGTCCCATTGTGGAGATTTCTATTCATTTCCTGTCCATGACATGGGAGGAAATCCCTGCAAATCCTTTTTAGATTGTAAGCTCTAACGAGCAGGGCCCTCTGATTCCTCTTGTACCAAATTGTAATGTAACTGTCTGCCGCCATATTGTAAAGCGCTGCGCAAACTGTTGGCGCTATATAAAACCTGTATAATAATAATAATAATGATAATAATAACAATAAACCACTTCAGCCCCGGAAGGATTTCCCCCTGTTAATGATCGGGTAATTTTTTGTGATACGGCACTGCGTGGCTTTAACTGACTATAACGGGGTTGTTGAAAATAAATCAAATAATATTTTTTTCTTTTTGCTATAATACATATCCAAAAAAAAAAAAAAGGAAAAAAAACAAAAATGTTCTTCATAAATTAAGGCCAATATATATTCTACATATTTTTGGTTAAAAAAAAAAAAACAATCACAATAAGCGTATGTTGATTGGTTTGCAAAAAAGTTATCGCTACTACAAACTATGGGATAGATTTATGGACTTTTTTTTTTTACTGGTTATGGCAGAAATCAGAGATTTTTAGCGGGACTGCGACATTGCGGTCGTTCAAATCTGACCCCAAATTACACTTTTTGCGGACCAGTGACATTATTACATTGATCAGTGCTATAAAAATGCACTGATCAATGTACAATGTATAGATGACACTGGCAGGGAAGGGGTTAACTGTGTTACCTGGGTGTGTTCTAACTGTAGGGGGGGATGGGCTGCCAGGGACATGACAGAGATCGCTGTTCCCGATCACTGAGAACAGAAGATCTTGTTTACAAAGGCAGATACCCATTCTGCGTCTGTGCACAACGATCTTGGGTGGCCGGAATACGCCCGCAATCCCACCTGTATGGACCGATGTACAGGTACGTTGATTCGCGCAGGAGAGCCGACCTGCCGCCATTAAAGTACGGCGCCTGGTCGGCAAGTGGTTAAGGGAATTTCTTGGGGACCCCCAGATTATCCCTTGGATGAACTCTCGTGATCAGTTCTCGAAAGCGGTGTGCTAACAATCAGATTATCGTACAATCGCTTCAAAAGTGGTATTTTTTGTCTGATTTTCTGATCAGTGTACTAGCCATTACTTTTCCCCAATATATACAAAATTAAAAAAAGGTTTATCTCTACACTTTCAGAGCCCATTCACTCTATTGCGTTGTGGTAATTCACCCCAATGCACCTCCCCAGTGCACTTGCATTTCAGCTGTGTGGTCTGTTGTGGTGCACTGGGCAGTTCATTCAAATCTATGGGCTGCCCTAATGCAATGTTCATTAACATGTGACGCAACGCGTGGGTGGACAGTTTGCAGCAATTGCTGTGGGGCTCCCAGACAGCCACACTGCCTGGATCTGGTATGAGCACAGACCGGTGTCTATAATACTCTAGTCGATATAGGACCAAGATTTTTTTTATGTTGCACTGTCAAACTTATATTTTCAGTAAACAATACACTCCTGTATTGAATTGTATTGTACTGTCTGCCCTCATGTTGTAAAGCGCTGCACAAAGGCCCCTTTCACACTGGGGCGGCGTCGGCGGTAAATCGCCGATATTGTTAGCGGCACTTTACCGTCAGTATTCGACCGCCAACTTAGCGGTTTTACCCCCCGCTAGTGGTCGAGAAAGGGTTAAATACCACCGCAAAGTGCCTCTGCAAAGGCGCTTTGCCGGCGGTATAGCCGAGCTGTCCCATTGATTTCAATGGGCAGGAGTGGGGAAGGAGTGGTGTAAAATGTACCATAAGGGGTTTTAATACTGTATGAGTGGAAGGGACTGCTAAATGTCCATGGGTTAGGGGCGCAAATTACTTGTCTTGCCCTGGGTGCTGAAAACCCACGCTACTGTTAGGGGTCCCCACAACTTGGGAAATGTTATCAAGAGGTCACGGCACTAGAAAGGTTGAGAACCAGTGTTCTACAGGCAATCAGTTTAAAGATAACCATACATTTTGGCCCTAGAATGTTTCCAGTGTGCGTGGCCATATCCAATGTCTATTGCATTTAGCATTTTCATATGCATGGGCTTCTGATTCGTGCATTTGCGCTTGTACAGGTGATACTCGAAAAATTTGAATATCGTGCAAGCGTTAATTTATTTCACTAATGCCACTTAAAAGGTGAAACTAATATATGAGATAGACTCATTACATGAAAAGCAATATAGTTCAAGCCGTGATTTGTCAGAATTGTGATGATTATAGCTTACAGCTCATGAAAAACCCAAATCCACAATCTCAGAAAATTTGAATATTGTGAAAATGTGCAATAATCTAGGCTCAAAGTGTCCCACTCTAATTGGCTAATTAAGCCATAACAACTGCAAAAGGTTCCTGAGCCTTTACTTACTCTGAAGTTCAAGACATAGCTGGGTATAGTAAGATGTCTGCTGCCTTCTTCTGACTGCAAGTGAACGTCACTTCTGTTACCTAATCTGACAGATCGCCAATTCTGACGATACACCAGCAGGGGACAGATGCAGAATCGGATCAATGCTGCATCCACCTAGGTGAGTATAAATGTTTTTTTTTTTATCTTTATTTTTTTTTTCATAAAGCCATGCTTCTTTTTAAAAGGTACCATCAAAGATCTATAAGCTTCCAAGGGGTTGATTTGCTAAAGCAAATACAGTGGTATCTTGGATAACAAGCATAATTTGTTCCAGAAGAATGCTTGTAATCCAAAGCAATCATATATCAAAGCGAGTCCCCCCATAAGAAATAATGGAAACTCGGATAATCCGTTCCAGTGGCACTGCTAGTGTATGCAGTACCACATGTAAGCAAAGGTGGGGGGGGGGGGGCGCCGGAGACGTTCGGACACACTTGGATGCACTCGGAGAGGCTCAAAGACACTCGTGAACGGACTGTTTCCCAGTGGCTCCGAACAGCTCCTAGTGTCACCGGCGCCCCCGCACCTCTGGCCAAATGCGGTACTCCACACCCCAGAGGTTTGAATCCTGCTCATTTTGCGAGACAACACTCGCAAACCGAGTCAGGATTTAAAAAAATAATAGCTCATATTGCGAAACGCTTGTAAACTGCATTACTCGCAATCCGAGGCATTATTGTAGTCTGTGCAGTTGCACTCATTTTCCTTAGTAAATGTCATGTGGTAAAGCTTCACTTTGTAAAGAATACCCAATCAGGTGCATGAAACAAAAACATTTTTGCTAGCACATGATTGGATGATGGAAATCAGCAGAGCTTTTTCTACATTTACTATGCTTTGGGGGAAAATAAGTCCAGCTGCACTTGCAGAGTGCACAGTCTATTTGCCTTTATTAAATCAACCCCATAATGTCCCCTCTGTGCTCTGAAGTCCAACTTCTTCCCCAACCAGGGCAACTGGGTTTTGACAGTTCTGAACCCGGGAATGTTCATATCAGAGTAGTTTCGTATTCATTGATCATATGGGAAATTCAAGAATAGATGGTTGCTGGTCTCTCCCTGACACCCACCATGGAGGCCACGTTTTGGAAGGGTTAGCATCTTACAAACACAGTAGAAAAGATTAGGCCAAAAATCACGTCTACTAGAAAGCTGGCAGTCAGGAGACTTAGGCTTCATGTACCCGGGACGTTTTAAAACCTCTCCTGAACGATGGAACTTGACAGCTAGTAACCAATGTTTAAAAACATTTGTTGTGCCGCGTTTACATGCCGCGTTTAGAAGCTTTTGTAACGACTATAGCTGTTACAGGCATTTGAAGTTTCAAATGCCTCTGAACATCCGCAATTTTTTGCTTTCCAAAAAATGCTTCTAAACTCAACTGCCTGGAAATGGCTATAAATGACCATGTGTACATGTGCAGATAAGATAACAGAGGAGAGTTCAGGGGCAGCTGAAAAAAACGCCCAACTTCTCATAAACGTCCGTTTACCAGCAGCAGTGTACATGAAGCCTTAAAGTGGTGGCAACAAAAAAAGGTAACAGGCCAACTCTGGGCTTGTCATCATTCAACCCAAAAGAGGCACAGCACTGTACTGGCGAGTAGGTATGTCTGTGGGGGGAAGTGGAAGATAGGAGGTGAGGATAGCAGCCAGAGCAGCTGGTGGTTCCATATTTTTTATTAAAATTTTTTTTTGCCCAAACTAGAAAAGTTTAAAGTACAACCAATCATAAGAAAAATATGAAGACTGCCATTTCTACTCTTTTTTTTAATGCAAGCTGGTTGGTAACTAGCTAAAATATGAATCACAAGCCCACAATGAACCTGCAACAAATGAAATTTGGAGAAAAGTCTTTATTATCTCTACCTCTTGTTCTGTCTAAATGAAGTATTGAAGCCGAAGCGTCAGCATAACAGCTAGACAACTAGAATTTTCAGAAAGAGGTCGTCAATGGTGGCATTCTTTTATTCCGAAGCATAGCTCACTAAAGCACAATAAAATCACAATGATACACAAAGATGCACAGAACAAACAAGACACGCCAACACAAACATATAATGTCATGAAAACACACGAAGCTGGATTTCCCAGGAAGCACATCAGGTCAGAGCCCAGAAAACCGAAGAATTAGGGAGTGCCTGTCTATCAGCCACAATGAGGGGATGCACGGTTCTTCAGCACACACAATCTGTGGTTCCTCATTCCAATGAACCACAAGAACTCATGTTGGTTAGTCATTATGTGAGGTCACTTCCTGACAACAAGTGGTGTTTGGGTGGGGGAAGACCGTGGTTTCTGCATGGATCATGTTCTAAAAATAAAAAAAAAAAAGGCACACTGTAGACACTCGCTTATGTGTTTCTTAAATTTTAAGAGGCGGAACATTCCATAAGCTGTAGAAAACATAGGGGAACATTCATGGAAAGCGATTTAAGATTACTGAAGGGGAGAAAAAAAAATACTTTAGCATTGGCCAAGCCCGGCACAAATTTTCTAGCAAGAGGTTTGACAACTCTTCCTCTATTCACCATCACCTCCTAGGCCAGCTTTTCTCAACAAGGAATTTGTGGAACTCTATGGTTCCTCCAGATGTTGCTAAGGGTTCCTTGAGCAATTTCTAGCATCATTAGCCACCGACACTTATGATCTTTTTAGCTATCTGTAAGGAATGTTCCTCCCACTGACCACCAATGTAAAGAACATTCTTCCCACTGACTATCACACGTATGTACCATGAGCTGTGGATACAGTATTAGCAGGGGTTCCTTGAGACCAGAAAGTCATTTCATGGGTTCCTCCAAATTAAAAAGACTGAGAAAGGTGAGAGCCTAAAATTCTAATCCATGACAGTGAATGTCCATCAACCTAGGCTTTCTAAAATGTAGAGAACGTCCATAGCAGCAGTTCAACCTGAGCTTCTCGCAATTTTTTTGTAAAGCACTATTTATTTTTGTTGGCTTTTATCTTTTAGCATAGGGGTCCCCAAACTGCGGCCCTTTGTTTGCCTTTATCAGGCTCTTGGAGCACTAAAAACCCCACTGATACGAGGGCACTATTCCTCTTATTGACACCTTTTAAACAAAAGTTTAGGACAGTAAACTGACCATTTGGTTGGAAAGTTTGGAGACCCCTGCTAGCGGTTCTGCATATGACTGCCCCCCCCCCCCCCCCATCTTTTCTATGGCTCAGATAAGTTCCCACTGACACCAATGATCTTTTAGTCATCTGTACGAGGGGGAATGCCTCTCACTGACCACAAATGTAAGGGGCATTCTTCCCACTAACCATCACACCAATAAGCTGTAGATCTAGTGCCCCTGATGACGTCATTTATGACAAAACGCATTGGGCAGTGCCAGAAGCCGCGATGTCACTGCCCACAGGATTCTGGGAGTTGTAGTATATACCAAATGTTAACCGGTTTTAAATGAAAGTTCTCTACGGATTTACACTATTGCAAATGGTTTTGCTCTTTTCTATGTCTCATGCCAAGAGAGAGGTGGAGATGGAGTGGATAATTATGAGCTATGGGATCCATACCTGAGCCTATGATCATTGCAAGCCTTTTTTGGCTTCTTATGTGAGAGACACATTTCGTCTGGTAAGCCTCTGAGTGCATCATCCCCTATAAAGTTGTGCTTATCATGATAAATTGATTGTGAAAAAGAAAACAAAAAAAAAATGAGAGAAGGGAAAGTCCATATATAGTGACAATGTCCATCCAAAATTTTGTGCACCATCCGTCACCAGAATGTGTGTAGTCTTAAAGTGTTACTAAACCCACAACAGTAAACTCAGTCTGTATATGCAGAATAGCATGCTTGTTATACTCACTGTGGAACTTAAGGGGTTAATCCGCTGCATTGTGGAAAAAGGCTATTTTATCCTGTATGCACAGATCCTCCCCTCCTGCACTGTCTATCTGGGGAAAGCCAGATAACACAGGCAGGGTAGCCAACCTGCACATGCTCAGTTGTGTCTTTTATGCTGGAGAGAACAGTTATTTGTTGATCAGAGCTAGCCAGGTCACATGATATTGGCATCACACGTGTGGGCGTGTATACAGGCTGCAGTGGAAATCTCCTCCTACCTAAACTCTCACATTGGGGAAACTCTGCTGTTCATCACTGACCGTGGTATACAGATAGGCCAAAAAGGGCACGTGGTGTTGAACACGCTTTACAATAGTGTGGAGACCTCACTAGTGTGGAGACCTCACTGTGCACATGCTTGTTATGGTTCACCAATAATTTACCATGGATTATAGTCTAGTATGAACTTTTATAATCATGAACTTTATGATACCACTTGCTTTACGATATTTTTTACTATTTTTGTGATTTTAACACTGCACAATTGTGTGTATATTTTGACTGTCTAGGAGTGTCCTATATTTTGTGCAGGCTGCTTAAGTATTTCTTCTGAGCGCAGTGCTTTTATTCATACATAGTATTTATTATGAGGGCCAGAAAGTTATTTCAAGGGTTCCTCCTAGGGATCGATCGATATCATTTTTTCGGTGCCAATACGATACCGATATTTCGGCCACCTCTCAGGCCAATATTCTGTACATTTAAAACATTTTTATTTTTATCACTGCCACAAGGAATGTAAACATCCCTTGTGACAGTAATAGGCAGTGACAGGTACACTTTATGGAGGGATCGGGGGTTTATAAGACCCCAAACCCCTCCTCTGCACCGTCAAGATCGGCGTTTTTGAATACTTTATATTTTTTTTTTTAAACTGGGGCCTTTAAGATGCCAGTAACCCGAAAAGTGACATCATGACGTCGCTTCCGGGTTACTAGATCCGAGACCCGAACGAAGCATCGGCTTTGTTCAGGTCTTCAGCCAGCCAGCGGACGTGGCAGCTGGTTGCTCGGGCCTCCCGGTGGGACGGGAGAGCCCGGCGACCAGCGGAAGGGGGAGACGTCCCCTCCCGCTGCTTGCAATAACAGCCAAGTGGCCGCTGAGCCGCCTCGATTTTTATTACAATAAAGCCGACCGTCCTCTCTAAAGAACAGTGCCGGGGTAAAACCCCTTGAAGCAATATCAGTGTTATCGGGTATGTTTGTGCCCGATACCATTACTTCAAAAAAAGTGAATATTGGCCACCGATAATCCCTAGTTCCTCCATGTTAAAATGTTTGAGAAGGCCTGTCCTCGGAGCACCTCTAAGGGGCTCTCATCAATCTCATTGGGCCATATAAAGTAGATGCGTAAAATTGACAAACCCAACTTCCAGATCAGTCAATTTGTGCATTTATTGAGACGCTACCAACTTTTTATAGATATAACTATATGTGTTTGTGAGGGACTAGAAGTCCAAAGTTACGAGCCTGCAGAGGGCACAGTTCAAGCATGAGAGGAGAGTGGACAGGAATCCAGGAAAAGAACCGAAGAACACAAACTATGCAAATAGAGATGAATGTCCTTGTCATGGTAAAATAACTCCTTTGTGGTGTGTCTTGTATGTCTATGCAGTTAGAAGAATGACTTGCCGTAGGCTTTTGTTACACGCCCAGACCTGTCTTCATTGTCTAGTATAATTTGGAGTTTGGTAACCCTTTCAAAACAGCTTAGTAATGGAACACAGCAAAGACATCTCTATACTATCAGCCCTTATTCAGCGTCTGATGTCCATATCAACCAATGACATTCTCATTTCATTCAGTGGCACCCATGAAACATCACAGCCGGGTGACCAGAACAAGGAGAGGGAGAGAATCGAGGGTTTGGGAGGCCTCTACGTTGGATCCTGGGCCAGATGAGTTATTAAAAGCCAGCAGCTACACTTTTTGTAGCTGGTGATTTTTAATAAACACATAAAACGACTGGAGCTCCGATTTAAGTAGGGTGGATAAAAGTTAATGTTTAAAAAAAAAAAATCAGATTTTTTTTTATTTAAATCAGCATTTTGTTATCAAATTTATTTTAATAAAATGCTTTTGGAGTAAAAATCTTTCTAAAGATATCTTTCTATTTAAGATACATTAATAATTTAGCTTATTCAGCATGAAGTGGAGCTTAGTTATGTAGCATGAGGTTGTATATTCTGCAATATTTACATTTTTGGTAAACTCATTCAATGAATGCAAGCTGAGATAACATGCACTGCATTCATACATTCAAACAATTTCACAGTAATCATGAGATAAAACAAAGTTCAGAAATATTCCTTTATCCCATTGTTTTGCAAATCTATGTACACTACAAACTGTATGATTGAATCCTTTCCGATATCGCTGTTTTACTAACCTGACAGCTTATTATTCTAAATAGGAAACCTTCATTTTGTTTGCAAATATTAAAGATTCTAACTACCAGCAAGAATGAGTGCTTACATTTAAAGAGCACCTGTCATTTCAGATCCATCATGGCAGCGCCTGTTAGCGGGCATCCACTCACCTGCTGCCGCCACGCCCCTCACCTTGTTGTGTCACTGCCACATCACCAGCCCTCCCATTAAAGTGAAAGACTGTTGGTGAGTCAACAGCGGGTTAGAGGAGGAGCCGCTGTGGGACAGAGATGACAGATGCTCTTTAAAAATTATGATTCAAATCGAGTTAATTTAAATCAAATCCACCCTGGCTTTAAGTGAGTTTTTTCTAGGTACTCTGGGTTCCTCCCACAACCCAAAAGGCATGCTTGTAGGTTCATTGGCTCTTGTCTGGCTTACTATGTATATGTATGCATGTGAGATAGGGACCTTAGACTGTATGCTCCTTGAGGGCAGAGACCGATGCGAATGTACAATGTGTAAAGCGTTGTGCAAATTGGGTTCCCCAAGACCCAAAGGCTATTTAATGGGTACCTCTGGGGTCAAAAAATAGGTTGAGAAAGGCTGCTCTACAGGCAGAAAACAAAACAAGCATATTATAAGCATTATAGCATGAAAGACGACACTTGCACGTCAAACATATAGTATTTCACCACATATGCAGAACTGTTTTGCCTAGTCTTAGCGGCCTAAAAGAGTCTAACCTCTCCTTAAGGTTTATCTACTGTTTCCTTTTTCTAAGTAAATTCAATAAAGAGCACCCTAAATCTGCATTTCTTCACCAATTACTCACTGTTCAGTGTTGAAGGTATTCAATAATTCATGTTGGAGGGTTTTTTTTTTTAGACTTGGCAGTATCTGTATCCCCGTTGGAGAGATTATTCTAGCCTCTTGTGACATTGGTCAGGAATTCTAGACCAATGGTCACCAAACTGTGGTCCAGGGGTCCTTTGTTTGCCTGTATCCGGCCCTTAGGACACTATTCCTCCAACTGACACCAATGATGGGCCATCATGCCTCCCACTAAAACCATCAATGGGGCATTATTCCTCCCGCTGATACCAATGATAGGCCATCATTCCTCCCACTAAAACCATCAATGGGGCATTATTCCTCCCGCTGATACCAATGATGGGCCATCATTCCTCCCACTAAAACCATCAATGGGACATTATTCCTCCCGCTGATACCAACAATGGGGCGCAATTCCTCCCATTAAAACCAGTGATGCCACATGGTTTACTCCCACTGTCCACAGTCTGCCCCCCCAAAACCTGAAGGAAAGTAAACTGGTCCTTTGCATAGAAGGTTTGCCCCCCCCCCCACCCCCCGCCCCCCTTCCATCCCTGACCCCTGATCTGAACCAATCTCTCTACAAGGACAGAACAAAGTTGGCCATACACTAGTAGATTTTTGTTCAACAATGTTTTGATTGAAGAACGTCAAATCAGCTTTCATTTTCAACTGCAGCAACAAGAAGATTTTAAAGAACAGAATGATAAAATTATCCTTGAATGAACAAATTTCTAACAGTGTATGTGGTTTAAGTTTGGCAAAGTTCATTCATTCATTCCTAAATCGAATGCTAAGTACTTTTGAATAATATCCATCAAGTTATCAAATATACTGAGAATTTTCATATAAATGTTCATATGAACATTTGTTGTAAAATTTACTAGTATATTACCAGCTTAAAAAAAAAAAAAACACGTGGGGCGGTCCGTAATGCAGGGCACAGGTGCGTCTGGCCCCTAATCTACATGCGGGGCACCGGATGCATGAATTCCAATGGGGTTTTTTTTTTTTTTTTTTTAGAAGCACGTGATTGGAGAAAAGGGTCCCCACCCCAGCCCCAAAAAAAAAATATACCACCAACCGCCACTGATAAAACACATTTACCAGGGTAGGGAAGTGTAAAACCTCTGTCAGGCTCTCTATGTCCCTATTGGGAGATCTTCTATTATTTCTTGGACAAGTTAGAGACAGGAAATGTTAAGGGACCCCAACAAAAATGTTTTGCGGTAGACTGATAGCAGGTTATAACGATTTAATTTCTATGCGAGTCCTGACCCTCCTTCCCTAATTTCTTGTCCAAGGAATAAAAACCCAACATATGTTCCAATGGCTTTTCTACTCTAAGGGCCCATTTCCCACTGTGATAACGCATTAGCACAATGCACAGAAATAAAAGTAATATGGGATGTAGTGCACCTGAATCTTAGTCTGCCGCAATGCACAGTTTAACCATGTTCTAGTTAGTACAGTGGTCTCCAAACTGCGGCCGGGGGCTGGATGTGGCCCTCTGCGTGCCTTTATTAGGCCCTTGGGGCACTATTCCTCCCACTGACAAGATGACGGGACACTACTCCTCCCACTGATACCAATGACGGGACACTACTCCTCCCACTGATACCAATGACGGGACACTACTCCTCCCACTGATACCAATGACGGGACACTACTCCTCCCACTGATACCAATGACGGGACACTACTCCTCCCACTGATACCAATGACGGGACACTACTCCTCCCACTGATACCAATGACGGGACACTACTCCTCCCACTGATACCAATGACGGGACACTACTCCTCCCACTGATACCAATGACGGGACACTATTCCTCCCACTGATACCAATTATGGGACACTATTCCTCCCTCTGATACCTATGATGGGACACTATTCCTCCCACTGATACCTATGATGGGACACTATTCCTCCCACTGATACCTATGATGGGACACTATTCCTCCCACTGATACCAATGATGGGACACTATTCCTCCCACTGACACCAATGATGGGACACTATTCCTCCCACTGACACCAATGATGGGACACTATTCCTCCCACTGATACCAATGATGGGACACTATACCTCCCACTGATGCCAATAATGGGACACTATTCCTCCCACTGATACCAATGATGGGACCATAGTCCTCCCCAAATACTGAATATGGGTCACTATTCATCCTATTAAAGCCAGGACATTTAATACTCCCACTGGCCACAGTCTGCCTGCCCCCCCCCCCCCCCCCCCAAAAAAAGGTCTGAACAATAGTAAAGTGGCCCTTTGTTTAGGAAGTTTGGAGACCCCCGTTATAATGCATTGGCCACCCATTCATTTTAAGGGGGCTGCTTCATGCAAGTCATGTTATCGCATGACAGAATATGCATAAACACACAAAGAGGTTAATGGCCCCTAAAATCAAATTCCAAAAAAATATCAGAACCCCTGGTTTCCAAACACCGATTACTATCAGTTGAAACTAGAAACTATTACATTACCAGTTAAGACTCCAGGCAAACAGCCAAATACACAGATGGGAATCATATATGGGAGCTGTTCAACCCATCAAAGGATCTGTATTTCTGTCCACCCAGTCCTTAGATTTACACAGCTCTGTCACACAGGGCAGCCAGGCAGATGCATGACTTTCTCGGTTAAAGACTGTAAAATTATACAAAGGTGTCCTCTCTCTGCCCCCAGCCCATTGAATGGATAAGTAAAAGAGCAGCCACAGACTGACGAGGTTACAGAGCTACTTTAGGGTGTGTCTTTATGAGCTCATGCACATGGCTGCATAATATAATACGTTCAGATTTGTTATGTGTACACTTTTTATTTTTCATGGCCCTAAACACAGCTGCATGTTATGCTATGGGCCCATGCCCACAGCTTTGTAATCTGAAGCTGAAAGAAAAATGGAAAAATCAGCACCTACAGTCCTGGGTATAAACTGTGTTTAATGCTCTACGCATGTAAGCATTTGTGCTAACATTTGTGTACAGCAGTTAGTGTTAAATGTATGATATTTGCTCTGCACACCACAGATGCTAGGCATTCATAATCCATCTGTGTTCCCGCAACCTAGGATGTCAAGTGACTAAAGTTGCTCACGCCCTGGCAACCTAGGACGCTAGACAGCAAGGGCGGCCTGCTTCCTACAACGCTAGGTGGCAGAAGCCACCTGCATCCTAGCAACCAAAGACGCTGCACCACTAGAAGACATCTGCGTTCTGGTAACCTTGGATGCTAGGTGACAGGGGCCAAGTGTGTCCAAGCAAGCTAGGCGACTGAAGACACCTACGTACTGGTAACCTAGGACGCTAGGTGGCAGGAGCCCCTTGCATCCTAGTAACCGAAGATGCTGCACCACCAGAACACATCTGCGTTCTAGTATCCCTTGGATGCTAGGTGACAGGGGCCAAGTGTGTCCATGATGCAAGCTAGGTGACTGAAGATGCCTACATTCTGGTAACCTAGGACGCTAGGTGGCAGAAGCCCCCTGCATCCTAGCAACCGAAGATGCTGGGCACCAGAAGGCATCTGTGTCCCAGTATCCTTAGATGCTAGGTGACAGGGGCCAAGTGTGTCTATGCAAGCTAGGCGACTGAAGACACCTACGTACTGGTAACCTAGGATGCTAGGTGGCAGGAGCCCCCTGCATCCTAGCAACCAAAGATGCTGCACCACCAGAAGATATCTGCATTCCAGTAACCTTGGATGTTAGGTGACAGGGGCCAAGTGTGTCCATGCAAGCTAGGCGACTGAAGACGCCTACGTCCTGCATCCTACCAACTGAGGATGCTGGGCACCAAAAGGCATCCCAGCCAGAGCAATCAGAATCTTTGTTTGCACTATATGCATGTAAATGTTTGCACAATTACATGCATACAGTGCACAGACAAGATTTTAGGTAGGATCTGGAGGCCATGTCATTATTCTGCCCGGAAGACATCTTAAACCATCTAGAAATCTACCTACGTTTGCCCATTCCTATGTTAAAGCAACAAGTAATGGTCTGGCATTCTGTACCAGGGCAAACTAGAGCAGATCCTGCCCCCCTCCCCCATTTTGACAGTGCATGGGGCTGGTGAATAGCCCCCCCAGGCACCCATTGCCGCATCTTACAATGGAGTTACATGCTTTCCTATACCTGACGTTCCAGGTACGTTCCAGGGTTGTAGTGAATGCTCAAAGCAATGGGGCGGGGGGGCCGGGGGGGGGGGGGGGGGGGGGAGTATGGGAAGGAGACTATGTGCACACGGGGGGGGGGCGGGCAAGCTGTCCATCAAACCTGGAACCGCCCAGCATGGAGAAAGTCCAGATTCACTTTAATACATGGATGTCATTATTAGGATTGAGATCACAGGTTAAATTCCACTCAGCGTGAATTCGGAAGAAATGATTCAAGCAGCGGTCAGTGGCGTCAGCCTAGCGAGTTAAACAATTTGTAGATTCTCCAGACGGTGCATTCTCTCTTTCATCTACATGCTTCAAAGTGCACAACTCTTTTATATCCATATACCATAAAACATTCTCCTTTCCAGCAGGCTTTTATTGCAGTTAAATAAAGCAATTATATTTTTGTAAAACAGCCTTGCAATCAAACAAGGTTGTTTGGGCTCATGGCCAGTCAGGAAACTTGCATCATCCCTGCCCCAAAATATTCCATTTGGAGTGTTCTAGGTTGTAGGCAGGAGGGAACACACGACCAGATGACAACCAAACAGCTTAAAGCAGAACACTGGGGAAACGCCACCAATGCTGCAAGGGTTACCTGCTTGTCTATTTTTAGGGGGACCGAGTACAGCAGATTTACTTACCTGATCCTCTGCTCCTGCAGACTCCTAGACTGGTCCCTGCAGCCTCTTCTTCCCTACACTCCAGTGGTCTAAGGTCTTCTCATAGCCCTACCTTACTCGTCAGGATGCAGAGGGACAGTCCACCAGCAGGGGGAATGTCATCTGTCTGGAGGAGCAGACGATCAGGTAAGTAAAAAAGTTTTTCCTATCCCTGATATCTGCTTTGTGAGCCCACCCCCTCGGCAGCAGCTGCATCCAATCAGATGCAGCCACTATTCAGGTATTCTGACAGCTGTCACCAGTGGCTGTCAAAATACAAGAGCCCAGAAAAGGGGGTTTCATCCATCCATGCTGCTAAAGTCTGTTAGGTTTGCCAGCCCGTCCCCATCATCAACCACTTTGTGTTTGATTGATCTATTCATACATTACTTTGCCCTCTCTTTGCCCTTCCTTGTAAGTCCCCGATAACATATGCAATGAATGGGATGAAACATCTTATGTATGCATGGCACTACCATATAAGTACGTTTTCTAAATTCCTGAAATAATTGTGAAATAACCGGTTGGCATTGACATATTGTTACCAGCAGTAAATTACCGCCTATGTAAGGCTGGACAATTCCTTGTCACTAGGTCATCAGGGTGACCAAAAAAAACTTTGGCAACAGGGTCATAGAGATTTACTGCAGGAGCGGAGGTGGGCAATGAAATGCCAGGGCACATGACCTCCAAATTTTGCGGGGTATCCCAGGTTCAAAAGTTGTAACTTTGTGTTAATCACTGATCTTAGGGGTGCAGGCAGTACAGTAGAACAAATATGCAGTAGGGTTCAGTGGTGGACCAGATGCACATGGAGTGAGTACAGTGGTGGAATGAACTTTGGGGGCACAGTCATGACACAGATGTGCGTGGGGGGCACAGTCATGGAACAGATATGCATGGGGGTGGACAGTCATGGAACAGATGTGCGCGGGGGGGGCACAGTCATGGAACAGATGTGCGCGGGGGGGCACAGTCGTGGAACAGATGTGCGCGGGGGGGGCACAGTCGTGGAACAGATGTGCGCGGGGGGGGCACAGTCGTGAAACAGATGTGCGCGGGGGGGGGGCGCAGTCGTGGAACAGATGTGCGCGGGGGGGGGGGGGGGGCACAGTCGTGGAACAGATGTGCGCGGGGGGGGCGCAGTCATCGAACAGATGTGCGTGGGGAGGCACAGTCATGGAACAGATGTGCGTGGGGAGGCACAGTCATGGAACAGATGTGCGTGGGGAGGCACAGTCATGGAACAGATGTGCGTGGGGAGGCACAGTCATGGAACAGATGTGCGTGGGGAGGCACAGTCATGGAACAGATGTGCGTGGGGAGGCACAGTCATGGAACAGATGTGCGTGGGGAGGCACAGTCATGGAACAGATGTGCGTGGGGAGGCACAGTCATGGAACAGATGTGCGTGGGGAGGCACAGTCATGGAACAGATGTGCGTGGGGAGGCACAGTCATGGAACAGATGTGCGTGGGGAGGCACAGTCATGGAACAGATGTGCGTGGGGAGGCACAGTCATGGAACAGATGTGCATGGGGAGGCACAGTTGTGGAACAGATGTGCATGGGGGGGCACAGTCGTGGAACAGATGTGCATGGGAGGGCACAGTCACAGAACAGAGTTGCATGACAGTGGTGAAATGACAATTTGAGTACAGGGGGGTACCATGGTCGGACCGAGGCACAGGGTGGTAAAGTGGTGGGACGCATGTGCACAGGGCTGCAGTGGTGGAACAGATGTGCACGGGGTTACAATGGTGGAACAGATGTGCAGGGTGTTACTATGGTGGAACAGATATGGATAGGGCAGGGTTGCCAACTGTCAGTAAATTTACAGACAGTTTGCAAAAATCAGAGATTTTTACAACGGTCTGTAAATATCAGGGAATGACAAGTTGTCATGCTGTGTTGACTTTTTAAGTGTAAACCAGGCAAATTACTTGTTATGAGTATTGTCAGTGTTTCCATAATGTGTTTAAATATCAATTGTCTTAGTTTTTAATAGGAGCTCTGTCATTTTTCAGGTTGCCAGTAAAAAAAAATGTCCACCACCAGTAAATGTTTTGTCAGTAAAAAATGCTGAGCTTGGCAACACTGGCATGGGGGTACAGTGGTGAAAACGTGGGCAGGGTGGTACAATGGTGGAACAGATATGCATGGGGGCAAGTAGTGGAACACATGCATGAAAGTCAGATGAAGGATGATGAAGGCTAGCTCTTAGTTCAGGGTGAGATTTCTCTAGGCCTCAAGGCTATACTGAGAATTTTTATCCTGGCTGGAGCACTTTTCAAACATCAAATATTCCTGTCACAAAAAAACAAACAAAAAGAAAACAAAATTACTATTGCCTCTTAGCAATCAGATACTTTGTGTAGTCATAGACGAGTAGACGTTAAATCCCAATGGACACTGAGGCCGATGGCTCCACTTCTCTGCAGTATTTCCATAAATGCGATTCGGTATACTTTCCAGAGCCGATCATTGACATGAGGGAATCCCCCCTATCACAGCTGCCCGATTAATACAAGCAGATTAGGAATCTTACCCAACCAGACCATGAAGAACGCAAATAAACGCTGAGCCAAGATAAGCTCTCCACCCTGAATTCTGTCAGGGAGAGATGAAAAGCATGCTCTGTGCCAATAATCAACCACACGCCCGCTCATTAAAATGACGACAGCCCTCAATTAATACGCAACGCCCAACCCTGGGGAGAAAAAACAAGATGCTCTTCCGAAATCTCAGCTTACAAAATTGTTCTCTGGGCTGAGAGTGCATCATCTCTACCATAATCACTTCCTAGATCCCTTCCCATACGGTTGCTCTTCCTTTGTATGGCTGTTCCCACTCACTAGATCATTACCACCGATAATCCCAAAAACTGGAACTGTGTGCCTTCCCACAACCACTCCTTAGATCATTTCCTGTTATTATTAGGCCCTTCCCATTACTCCAGCTACATGTTACCTGGCTTTTCATGTAAGCTTTGTTTGCTATTTATAGTTTACTTCGAGGTACTCTGCTCTATGGGCGGCCCGGTGTAAACTGACTCCTCCATTGTCCATTTACACCCGGCTGACTCAGATCTGGTCCCCCCCAAACGAAAAAGGACGCCATAGTCTTGTATTTTTTCTAGCGGGCCTGATCGGACCCATGCATTCCTATGGACTTGTGTCTGTTTACACCTGCCGGTACATAGGAATGCATGGACCTTCTGATCAGGTCCTCCTGAAAAAACGCACAGGCGGACCTGATTGGATTGCCTGTGTAAAAGGGCCCTTGGTATGGACAAGGATAGGGAGAAGACTCTGCAGGAGCCGATATACTGCACCTGCGATCCAAGAGAAGGATTAGAACATGTCTTTTTTTTTTTAATTCTTTCTGCCTGTGTCCTCCAAGCGAATTACTGCCATCACTTCCTGTTCCCTGTACCACCACCCCTGAGTCACATGGATAAGAAGCGCACGTCGAATCCAAACAAGCGTTGGGCCGTCTTTCCCTATTAAAAATAAACTATTTGCCAGAATGTTGCTCTCACAGAGGCATTTTTACAGGGGGTAAAACTGGATTTATGTACAGCCTGGCTGCCAGAAGCCAAAATATGACAAAGGTATGGAGTTCTCAGGAGCCATGTGACCACTGCACAGCCAGTTTAACACTTCAGCCTGTTTCATGGTCAGGCTACAACCGGCCTAATTTGTTAAGGGGCCATAAACTACAAGTTGTCTTGTATAAATAAGCTGTTTCAGCTCAGCTATGGGAATAACCTGAAGCATGCACAAAAGAAGAAATATCATGAATGCCTTCCTTTTAATAAAATTAATTATCACAGATGTCTTAAGGAAACTCATACTGAGATAAAACGAGAATGCAATGGTTGACTATTCTTTTCAAGATATCCTGCTGTATTTGACCTCCATGCTTGGTCATACTTCATGACCTGGAAAGAGCAAGCAGCTAATAAAATTGGAACTAGGTTTGTTTTGGGCCAGTGCCTTTGGATTAGCATAACAGCTAGTCGACTAGCATTTTCAAAGTGTTGAGTTCAGCAATGGCAGGCTGCATATTTTCTTAGTACAGGATATCTAAACTGCTAGCAAGGTCTCGAGTCTGAACCCATGTATGCTAAAGGTATACTGAGCATTTTAGGACAGATCACCTAACTACCCAGATAGCTACTCTCAGAACTTGTTCCTCCTCATTCAGCACTGTATCAGTCCTAAACCAAAGCTTATTGATATCTCTAGTACTGATGGGCCAGGCGTTGGTTGTACTCCACACTTAAACCTTCTTAGTCCTGTTTGGTCAGGGGTCACTTCTCTTCCATTTGGCCTCCTTGGATTGGTAATTTCTTTGTTATGTAAAAGGTATGTTGTTCTTCTCATTCCTGCATCTCCACTTTCCTCCAAAGGCCCTGCCTTAGTGGTGGCCAATCTTCTGTTCCCACCTTCAGTGGTGGCCATCCCCCCCCCCCCCCGCCTTAGTGGCAGCCGTCGTCCTAGTCTCTCCTCCATAACCCCTCTTTGATCGCCATACCCTCCCTTCCCCAATAGAGAATGGTAAGTAGAAGCTATTCTGCTAGAAGGGTCCCCGGGTTCTATATATATATATATATATATATATATATATATATATATATATATATATATATATATATATATATATATATATATATATATCTATATATCTATATCTATATTGACTTGCACTCGAGCAGCACTTACAGGAGGGAAGCAGGCTCTGGATAGACTAGGGTTGCCATCTCATGCCTTTAAAACCAAACACATATTACACAGGTTTTGTGGCTGATTAAGGTGGTAATTAAAATCACTTGGTACCTTATCTGCATTAAATTAGCCTCAGAACCTTTGTAATTCATATGTGTTCTGGTTTAAAGGGATGAGGTGGCAACCCTAGGATAGACAAAGATATGCAGAGAAAGGCGCTAAGTGCAGTATGTCAGCAATTTATTAAAAGACAACAGTTAAACCCACTTACAGGGTTACAGTGTACACAAGCTCATCAATGTATGAAGTCTTCCTGAGATGGTATTCCCTGTCAGAGTATTCTTTAAAAGCTCATTCTTTAAAAACCTAAACCCCTGAGTGGTGAGACAGCTATTTAAAGGAAGAAGGGGTGGGGAAGAGATCACATGACTGGCCAACAAGCTAGTTCTAGATCTAGTTCAGCGGTCGCCAACCAATGGTCGTGGGCCATGAGAAAATTTTGGGGTTCTACCACAAATCAACATTGTGGCGCTTGTATACCACAGCGTTGTTCTACGTAATGCATGCTCTGTAGTTCTGGCTCCTGGGAACTCAGAGGGAGTCGCCAGGAGTAGAACAGAGAGTGGGAAGTGAAGGAGGAGATTTCCAATGGCAGTGCTGATCAGACTGTGGGAGGGAGCACAGAGCTCACGCACATGGCAGGAAAAAGGAGGTGTGATCCAATGATGAGTCTGTGTAAGGCAGCAGTGTGATGCAGAGTGCATTCTTCCAGCTCACATAGAATGAAGTACAACAGGACAGCAGCTAGCCCAGTAATACAGTCCAATCAGAATTCACACTTGGGAATTTGCACGCCATGGGAAAAGGCTTCAATATCAATAAAAGTCATTGGTTAGTGTAGGCGTTAATTGATGGGTTGTGGGTATAGCCACAAGCATGTCCCAACCTGGATGAGGTCTGCCTATGACTGGAGAGCATTCTCTGTAAGCCAGCCATTTGTATTTAGATTGGAACATGGTTGCCCCTGCCGTCTGGCACTGTAAGTGAATGGCGACTGGGAAGTGTACAAACACTGATGACAGGTCATATGGTACAGCTGTAGACTTGCAAACTTGAATATTTGGTTTGTTACCTGGTGCAAAAGTAACCCTTCTGTATGGGTTTGGATGATAGCTAACTTTAAAGAGTATTTGTAAACCCAACCTTTCATATTACTGATATTTGCTGTATGCCATGCCATGTACTTGTATGAAAAAGTATCCTATTCTCGTTGTATTGCTTTCTTTGTGTAAAATCACTGGTGTTCCTGTCAGTCCCTCTGCTTTCCTATCAAACTGACCACACTAAACAGGAAAGCACAGCGTGGTCAGTTTTCTAGCCGTTCTGGGAACTCAGCCTGCTCTCCTCCAATGATCAGACTTGCACAGGAATGTGGTGTGATTCCTGTCCGAATTGCATGCGATTTCCGCACCGCTCCTGTGTGAACCAGGCTTGTTATAGTGACTTCAGGCTGGGTTCACACAGGAGCGGTGCAGGAAACTGCATGCAATTTGGACAGGAATCACACCACATTCCTGTCCAAATTACATGTGATTCTTTGCAGTGCGATGTGAACCCATTCGTTTTTTTTTATGGGCTCAAATTGCACAGCAAAGGTATTGGTACTCCATATCGGCGAGCACTTGACTGAAAGTATCGATACTCATACTTGCTGGTAAAAGAACAGTATCAGTGCAACCCTAGGAGAAATTCAATCAGTGGGTGGCCCTTTCGGCACCACTCCACCCAATGCGCTTCAGTTGAAAAATTGAAGATCCTGGGCTGAGAAAGGTCCCTAGGGAAATTTGGGTAGTCTGATAATTGGTGGCAATGGCTGTCAAAATACAACAGCTGCAGCAAATTAGTCCATCCATGTTTAGTGTGGATAGAGAAGTCTATTGGATTTTTTTTTAGCCTGTAGGTTGACCAAGAGACATCTATGGGTTTATGGCCAACATTCATCATTCAGGAAAGAGCCAGAAATTGCCAGGCAAGTAGAACTTTCAGAAGGTCAGCCCATCCATGGTTTCCTCTCATGACGGGTCTCCTTACCACACGGTGTCTAAGGCAGGCCATAGATGGTGCTATTTTCTTTCCTGCAACCAAAGATATCACTCATCAACACTGTCTGTGTTGATGGGGGAATTCCTCAAGCATAGCTTTTGTGTTATTGTGGCTGGGGGGCACGGGGAGCTGTCCTGCCGGGAGAATACAGCGATTATTGCTAGTGGCTAAGCAACTGGCAATTATCACATTTAAAAAATCCGAAATGCTGTTGTACAATTAATTGACTTGAGTACAATCCGTATGCCCATGGATGGATTGGATCTGTGCCGGTCCCTGCTGAACCAGCCAAGATTCGAACCATTTATGACCGGCTTAAATGTGTACATACACCTTTTCAATGACTCACCTGGCCAATGGCCAACTTGAGATCAAGTATTGTAAAACTCATCACTCATTTCAGAATTTAGTTTACTGTATATTGTAGGTCTATTTTTACTCTTTACTTTCTCAGATTACGAAGTCTAAAAGCCACCTCTATCTTTTTATACCTCTGGCTCCAGGTAAAAGTCGCTTTTATTACGAAGTCTATCCACCACTCCCCTAAACGTCCTCATCCTTCTCCTACCCCAAACATACACAAATCAAGCTCCTGTATGTAACAGAGCTGTCATTGTGACGTTCTCTACAAGGGAACATGTGATGGGCAGGCAGGACCCAGGACGTCACCTCCTCCGAATAGCTGAAGGACTTACAAAACAAACATAACCAGTTTACACCAAACACCGGCTCCACGGTTTAACCAGTTCACTGGCTGAAGCTGACATATAGCCGTGTCTGTATAAGGCATGAATGTCCATGTATATGTCTGATCAATAGCCTACAGTTCTAGGAGGTAAGGGTGTGGGTTCATATACAGTAAGCCTACACACTCTCTATAGAAAGGTGACTATATCTGGTTAACATGCAATTAAGAACAGATCAATGTAAAAAAAAGAAAATAATTGACAGATTGAGTTGAATTCTCAGACCCAATGTGTGGTTTACTAGTTACGTAGCTACGATGGCAAGCAGCTGTCCATAATGACCTGAAGGACAAGGTCGCGACTCATTGCAAAAATGACGTTCCTCTGCATGCTTGTTAATAGTCACCTGCTTAAGGCTTATTTCCACAGTCCAAACCAGAGACCTCATATCTGCAGAAGGCTAGCCATGCACCAGTAGAGATTTGTTCTAACAGTCGTATGAAAATTCTGAAAATTTGTTTGTCAGAGCAGTGGGTCTTGCCATTACCAAGTCAACTAATTTCATTTGAAAGCCCTTAAAATTCCATCCAGCCTCGCTACTTAAATGGAATTCTACACGTATTAATCATGTTTTCTGAGACCAGGCGCGTTACAATATGTGCGACTTTTCCCAAACGTAAACTACATCCACAGCTAGAAAGCAAAGGTACCTGCAGGTATCAAAACATGCCCTCACTTTATAGAAGTGGTTGATTTACACCTATATGACCTGAAATGTTCAGACGTAGTTAAGAACAAAGTCTTCCTCTTTACTAATCAGTCAAACATAACACCTCTATGTGCGGATCATCCCTCTAATCTGCAGCATCTTAAACACCAACATACTGGAATCATGAACAAGTAATCTGCATAGTCAGCAATGACAGCCTGTATGGGCAGCAATTTATCTGCCTTTATTGGCTTCAAAAAAACAGAGCAATCCAGGGACCAGAGACAAGATTTCATGGTGGCATTCTTCCTGCTGACCACCAATGGAAGGCGCACTCTCCCCGCTGACCACCAATGGAAGGCGCACTCTCCCCGCTGACCACCAATGGAAGGCGCACTCTCCCCGCTGACCACCAATGGAAGGCGCACTCTCCCCGCTGACCACCAATGGAAGGCGCACTCTCCCCGCTGACCACCAATGGAAGGCGCACTCTCCCCGCTGACCACCAATGGAGGGCGCATTCTTTCCACTGACCACCAATGGAGGGCGCACTCTTTCCACTGACCACCAATGGAGGGCGCACTCTTTCCACTGACCACCAATGGAGGGCGCACTCTTCCCACTGACCACCAATGGAGGGCGCCCTCTTCCCACTGACTACCAATGGAAGGCGCACTCTTTCCACTGACCACCAATTAAAGGTGCACTCTTTCCACTGACCATCAATACAAGAAGAATCCTTCTCGCTGACCAGCCGCTAAATGGGGCCCTTCTCCAATGACACCAATCTAAGGTGTCTCTACAATTATCACTAATTTTTAAGGGCCACTTCACTGACCACCAATGTGAGGGAATGCTGCATTTTTTACTATTTATTTTCTAGCCATTATTTGAGATTAATTTTGTTGTGCAGAGCAGCTTGGGGTATCAAACAAGCTAAGCACAATCTTATATTTATTCTTTTATTGCAACTTAGCGTTCACACTAATGTAATGTGAGCTGCTATAGGCATAGTGATTATTGGGAGGGGTTTCCCAGAGACCTGAAAGTCATTTCAAGGGTTCCTACACAGTGCAACGGATAAGAAAGTCTGCTTTATACAGATCTCCCTGATGATCAGAGACAGTCCCTGCTATACAATGCTGTCCCCAGCAGTAAAATGTCTACAGGTGTGTCCCTGAAAATGACAATCTGCGAGGATCAGATAACAATTCTGTGTCTCTCAGTTGCAGGGAGGGTGGTTGTGTTTGAGCTTGCAGGCTTGTCTGGAAGCAGCAGACCGGTTCAGCGATCACATACTGGGCAAAAAAGTGAAAGTGTGCTGAAGGAAATGAGGGGGGAAGGCCTCCGTAATGAGGGGTGATGGCCTCCGTAATGAGGGGTGTGGGAAATAGAGGAGAAAAGACGGAAGAGCAACCAGGATTATGTGCAGAACAGAGTGGCTGAAAGAATGAATCATATCTCCTTATGCTTTGAATAGAGAATGGACCGCCAGCGGAAGGAGCATCCTTCCCACCGACCGCCAGCGGAAGGAGCATCCTTCCCACCGACCGCCAGCGGAAGGAGCATCCTTCCCACCGACCGCCAGCGGAAGGAGCATCCTTCCCACCGACCGCCAGCGGAAGGAGCATCCTTCCCACCGACCGCCAGCGGAAGGAGCTTCCTTCCCACCGACCGCCAGCGGAAGGAGCTTCCTTCCCACCGACCGCCAGCGGAAGGAGCTTCCTTCCCACCGACCGCCAGCGGAAGGAGCATTCTTCCCACCGACCACCAATGGAAGCAGCGTCCTTCCCACCAACCACCAATGGAAGCAGTGTCCTTCCCACAGACCACCAATAGAAGGAGCATTAATGTACCAACACATTGTATGTGACACAAATTGTAGAGTGTCAAGATAAAGGGGAGGTGCAACAAGGCAGCAGCAGAACCCAGGAACATAATGACAGAATAACCACAACCTTTCCAAACTTAAAGAAAACTTAATTCTTTTTTTCTCAGTATTATGTCCTCCAGGAGAAAAAATACATGTAGCACCTTGTCCCATCTTGTTAGGTGTTTTTTAAGCCTAGCTACAAGGTTGGACAGGGCACCATCCCCCCTTCCCCCCACGGCTGTCCAACATCGCAAATTGCCCAAGACAAGCACCAGCAAGAAGAATATAGAGGGACAGAAGACTGACATATCCTCCTTCCTCTGCATTACTCTTGCCGATGCTTGTCTAAGAGAAATGCTTGGAGCCAGAGAAAAGCGCTGGTTATCAATGCCGCTGTCTACTTGCTCAACGCATTGTTGGATGGCTGTGGGGAAGGACAGCCCTCCACAGACATCCAACATAGCTATCAAGGAGACAACTTCTTGATAACCGCCAATTCTCTTGGCTCCAAGCACTTGCCAAAACAAGCAGTGCCAAGAGGAATGCAAAAGGGATGGGATGCTGACATGCCCCTCCTCCCTCTGCCACCGCTTGTCTTGGGAATGCAAATCTGACGGGAGTTGGCAGGGAGAAGAGCCACTGTTTATGTAAGTGTGGGCTTGTGGACTCACACCTTAAATATGTGTGTAACACCACATGGTCTGGAACATGGAGTTAGCTTTTAAAGGACACAGGATTCAGTTATTCAGAGAAAATCGTCCTTCCGAAGGTGGCAGTATAACCCAATGGTCTCAATACCTGAATCCTGTGAACTCCAAAAAAATAGATTTTATGGCAAGTACAAAAATCTGTTTCTTTTATGTGGTTGACCATGAAAATTAACTATTATAATACCATTTGGTGTACGGTTACTTCTTCACATTCTGTAGATAAGGTTTCATTGCCCTAGATTTCAACCGAAAAAAAAAAAAAAGCTACAAATCAGCACATCCACTTTCACTGGATAAAAGCAGAAGATCTAAGATCTCCGTGTGTGACGGATTCACTTGAAAGTTCCTTTCACGCAGACAGCAGTGTCTTCCAGCCCTCTAAAAAGTGGCCAGTGATGAAGCGCTATTCAGAGGGCAGAAAGAGGACATTTGCAGCCATTCAGAAGGCAACAATGCCGATTCTCTCACTTCCTGCTGAGCTTAGGGAACAGGAAGTGAAGGGAAACCTCCCCAATGGGACACAGATGGCAAAACAAAAAAAAAAAAACCTGACAGGGGTAGGCAACCTTGGCCCTCCAGCTGAGGTGAAACTACAAATCCTATCATGCCTCTGCCTCTAGGAGTCATGCCTGTAATTGTCAGGGTCTTGCAATGTCTCATGGGACTTCACCACAGCTGGAGAGCAGAGGTTGCCTACCCTTGCTCTATGCTATCCAAAATGAACAAAAGGTTTTGCCTTTAGTTCTACTTTAACCACTTGACCTCCGGAAGATTTCATGACCAGGTAATTTTTTTAGAGATACTGCACTGTGTTACTTTAACTGACAATTACGCGGTCGTTGCAACACTGTGCCCAAATAAAATTGATGTCTTTTTTTCCCACAATTGGAGCTTTCTTTTGGTGGTATTTGATCACCTCTGCAGTTTGAATTTTTTGTGCTATAATTAAAAAAACATCAACAATTTTGAAAAACAAAAAAAAAACAAAAACACAGTAATCAACATTTTCATGAAAAACAGATTACAGAGCCATCAAGTATGGATTACTTTTGGAAAATAAGGTTATCATTTAGTGTCACGTTAAGATTTGTTTTGACCTTGTCGCTTGGGGGTTAAGGGTTAAAGTGGTTGTAAACCCTTCTATATAACCAGTGAAGTGGCTGGCCTCTGGTGATACACAGATGAAACAAAATCCTCCTACCCAAATTATACCTTTGCAGTCTTTTCTCTACAGCTGTTCAAAGTGAAGAATTTATAAAGCTTGTCTAAACTGTTAGAAAAAAAAAAAAAAGAAGAAGAGGTCGGAGAGCTGAAGTTACACTCCACAGAGCTTAGTGAGGAGAACTCTGAGAGCTGATTGGAGGGAAGGGACACACCCCCCTCCACACAGCAACAGAGCCGAGGCTGTCAATCAGCTGGAGATCCCTCCCCTGTCACCATTTTTCTCTTGGCGTCAGTAAAACTTGTCAGAAGCGATTTATGCAGATAGCAGAGGAATGAAGCAACAGACAGAAATTACACTTGGTGCTCTTAATTGAGAGGCAAGTACACACTGTAGAGGGATATGCTTTCTTCAGATTTCAGGTCTGAAATTTACAACCACTTTAAAGTGGATATAAACAAGGCCAAGGATAAATTCTAGGAAAGATTCCAAGCTTACTTACCGACCAGCCTGCGCACAACCAAATCCCAATCTGTCTATCAGTATGCGTTAAACAAACAGGGGTTTAGTCTGCACACATTTGCAAATACATGCTTAAGCTACAGAGCCCCGCCAAGGCACGCTGGTACCTGTAGTTCCCATCACTGACTGATGAGGGACCTCACAGTGGAAGCACATGCATGACGAGTAAGTGGAGGGTAGATGCACTGATGGGAGCCCACCCCTTCTTAAAAAAGGTACAGGGGCACATTGAGCACCCAGCAAATCGCACAATGGCTGCAAAGGTATATTATATATATAATATAACATTGTTGCAAAAAAAAAAAAAAAAGGGGGTCCAGAAAAGTGTAACATGCCTTACCATTACCCTCTTAACACGTGGGGTGGTTAAGAGGGTAGGCTTTAATGCCCACGCACCGCACATATGTATCCATGGGCAATGCTCCCAAGCACATCTCTGGCAGGGCCAGCTCACAATCACATGACCACTGTGACAGCCAATCACAGTGGTTGGGTGATCTGGCAGTCCCTCCCACCCGTCTGGCGCGTGAAGACCCTTTTAAATGGACGCTGGGCAGACAGGGGATGAACGGTTCTAAATCTTTTTTTCTTTTTTGTAAATCAGCTCTGTCCCCTTTAACTGAGATGACTCGTATCTTAAAATAGAAAAAAAAAAAGAAAAGGAAAATGAATGCCAATAATTTGGCAGATACCTGTTTAACGACAATATGTGTCGCCTCATAGCGTTTCCATAGTAACATCAGTCATATTTCTGTCACTGTGACAAAAAGGAATCCACGTGGGTTGTGATTGGACGCAAGATAAAAATATCTCTGACCAACATTCCTAACGAGATACATTCATGCCGGTATCTGATGCTGACCATAAACGTCATCTTATACATCCTGTACAGTCCTTTTATAAGGGCTCATCATTGTCCCGCTCAGTGCAAAAAAAACTGGAGCTTCTGAACGCACAGGTGCAGCGTACAGCCCCACCGCCAGCAGCCTGTCAAAATCAATTAAATCTGTGGTACTCATTCACACATGTGCATACATACTGTGTTTTCCCGCACAGGGGTTTCGTTTATCCCCAATAAGGCTTTCCATTCCCCTTCATGTCAATTTGGCGCAGGGGCTGCACAGACACAGCCGCAGCTCCCAGTTTGACATCCGGGTGGGTGCATGGCCCCAAACACACACTGTCTGTACCATGCGATCTGGTTGCTGTACCTTTTATAAAAAGTGGTGCATGACCAGAAAATGAACAGTATGGTACAGGGGGGAGCAGGGGCGGGGGGGCAGGAAAGGAACACAGAATAGTGGGGGGGCAGGAGGTAACAGTATACCCGGGGGGGGGGCAGGAGGTAACAGTATAGCATGGGGGGGCAGCAGGGAACAGTATAGCACAGGGAGGCCGGGAGGAAACAGTATTGCACGGGGGGGGGGGCAAGAGGGAACAGTATAGCACAGGAGGGGGGCAGGTAGGAACAGTATAGCACGGGGGGGGGGAGGCCAGAACAGTATAGCACAGGGGGGGCCAGGAAGGAACAGTATAGCACCGGGGGGGGGGGCAAGATAAAGAACAGTATAGCACGGGGGGGGGGGGGCAGGAGGGAACAGTATAGCACAGGGGGGCCAGAAAAAAGGAACAGTATAGCACGGGGGGGGGGGGGCAGGAGGGAACAGTATAGCACAGGGGGGCCAGAAAAAAGGAACAGTATAGCACGGGGGGGGGGGGCAGGAGGGAACAGTATAGCACTGTTCCTGTATATATGCAGACCCTAGCTGGGATTCGAACTGAGGACCACAGTGCTGCAAGATAGGAGTTCTAACATTCATGCCGCGTACACACGATCAGGATTTTGGTCGAAAAAGATATGATGGCTTTCCGGACAGGATTTAGCTCAAGCTTGCCTTGCACACACACGGTCACACAAAAGTTCGCTGAACTTTCGACCATCAAGAACGCGGTGACGTACAACACTACAACGAGCCGAGAAAACGAAGTTCAATGCTTCCGAGCAAGCGTCAAAATTGCGCGTCGGAATTTTCGGATAGGAACTTTTTCTGACCGAAAAATTGAGAACATGCTCTCAATCTTTTGCTGGCTGGAATTCGGCCAGCAAAAGTCAGATGGAGCATACACACGGTCGCATTTTCCGACCAAAAGCTCTCATCGGTCTTTCTGGCCGAATTTCCGATCGTGTGTACGCAGCATTAGGGTATAGATGCACTTTGGGCTTTCAGTTTAATCTGGAAATAATATTTTTTTATTTCATTCTTGGCCGCTACATTGCATCTACAACCGCATCTACACGTGTGCTGCAAGATTGCAGAACTCTTTCCTGGCATGGCATGTAATAATGGGGTAACATTGCTGGGGATCCCATCAGTCTGTACAAATAAGAGTCCCCTCCCCCTCCATCCCCTGGAATTTCCGTCCTCTGCATCCTGCCCTAACCCATGGAATTGTCTGGCTCAGTCTCCCCCTCCCTTCTCCTGAGATCTCTCAGTGACTACGTGGTGCTCCAATACTTCTCTCCTCCTCGCCCTCCTATAACCAATACATACCAGGGGATATTCTGCTCTGAGGGCCTCCGCCCCATCTAGCCAAAGGATTGCACAGTTAAAGCCAAAGTTTAATCTGCTTGTATTTTGCCTTCCCTGGTTCCTCCCTCCCATCAACATGCAATATAAATTTTCATGACATAGCTTATATAAAACCCAGTGACATCACTGAGTCCCTGTACTTCTCTAGGCAATGAAGGCAGATCACAGCTGGTGGGAGGGGCCGGCAGGGTGCTGTAGATAGCTTCCTGAAACATCACAGTCCCCTTCCTCAGTACTCCTCTCAAGAGCCTTCAGACCTGATGCAAACAGTAGGCATATGGGAGGATTTATGCTGATCCATAGATCTTCATGGGTGGATAGCAGACATATGGCGCAGAGCCAGGTATGACAGAAAGAACTGAAATCTAGTGAATGAAAGGGCCAGGGGCAGTCAGGCTGGAGAGGAAAGGGGCTAGAAGGTGCTGGATGTCCTTCAGACAGAAAATAAGGTGGGTCCTGAAATGCTGCAGCTTCTAATGCACACTGTAAGAAGCTCACAGTGTGCAGTGAAATCAAAGTAAGCCATTTCAGTACAGGAGAGGAGCAGGTACACCTGTGCAAGACTGAAGAGAACAGTGTCTACAATCAGCTTCAATACAAACGGTCAGTTCTTTAGGAATGTCTAAACCCAAATACCAAAAAGGTTAAAGAACAACTCCGGAGAGCCGAAAAAAAAATATATATATATATATATATCTTTGCAGCCGAGTTTGATCAGCCTTTCTCAATCTTTTTACCCCAAAGGAACCCTTGCAATAAATTAAGTCTCAGGAAACCCCTGTTAAAATTATTCCATTGGTGGTCATTCGGAAAATGCCCCTTAAATTGGTGGTGGTAAGTAATAATGCGCCCCCCCCCACACACAGTGGTGGTCAGAATGCTGCCCTTAGAGTATAGCCATTGGCTCTGCCAAGTGATATTGGATCTAAAACTATGCAGGCACCATCACATGGGAACTCAGTAAGCCACAGCTCAAGGAATCCCTAGCCAACTGTGGAGGAACCCTAGTTGAGAATGGTTGGGTTAGATGCTTCCTTTCAGCCTGGGGTACTAGAGGACTTCCGCATACCCCTCCCTACCCCCCACAGCCGGGGCTCTCCTCTCCTCTGAAGCTCCAGATTGAGATCAAACTCTTGGGGGGTTATTTACTAAAGCTAGAGAGAGGGAAAAATTTGTCACAATTCTGCATAGAAACCAATCAGCTTCCAACCTCAGCTTGTTCAATTAAGCTTTGGCAATAAAATCTGGAAGCGGATTGGTTTCTATGCAGAATTGTGAATCATTTTGCCCTCTCTAGCTTTAGTAAATAAACCCCTTGGTGTCCCAACTCACTGTTGGTCCTGCATTGTAACGTAATGACATCACACCTGTGCCCGCTGTGCTTCTGGGGACTGGTTGCACTGAAATAAGGAGTCTGCTAAGGATCGATTATTCCTATTGAAAGGGATCGATCGGAAAAAAAGATACTGGTCCTTCATTAAACCTCTACGGCCACCATTAGGGTTTACTTACATTAAGACTGTTTAAAATGACAGCCTCCTCTGTGGAGCTGTATCATCCTGCGGTAAAACGCAAAGACGCGGCAGAGATCGGTTTATAAACCATTTTAGATCCACACTGCTGCTTCCAAATACACATTGGTGGAAAATCCACAATTCCCGACACCTCAACAGAAAACTGCATGGCAACAGACGCTCTATATGGATCTGTGCCTACTCACAATTCTTTCCATAGATACACGAACATCAAATCCAGCACTGCAATATCATCTAGAGACTGGCCTGCAAATTATTTTACAGATCCACTGAAGTGTTCTTTTATTGAGGGCCAAAATCCTGTTAAAAATATTAGACCAGCGTTTCTCAACCAGGATGCATTGGCACCCTGGGGTGCTGTCTGGGTATCCCATGGTGCCCCAAGCACAGGATGCAATTAGCCCTGAGCAGCATCATGAGTTTCCATGGTGTGAGCAGACCATCCGACAGCAACATAATCAATAGCACTCTAGGACCGGGACCCAAGGTCCTGCTGTTTGCGTTCTCCATGGTGCCCGAGAGAATGGGACCCAGTTTGCCCTAAGCAGCATCATGAGTTGCAATGGTGCAGGTGAACCAGCCTACAGCAACATAACCTATAGCACTTTAGGGCCAGGACCCAAGGTGTCATTCTTTGGTTTGGTGATGGCAGCCGGCTCACCTGCACCATGGCAACGGATGACCAGGGCAGGCGGAATGGAGGGATGCCACCTGCATTTAGGAGAAGACAGAAGACCACCTCCTCCAGGTCTCCTCTACCTCCAGCTTTCTGCCAAGCTTCTGGAGCCAAGGCTCTGATGTGTTGAGGGCGGTGGTTCTCTGATGTGATTTGGGGGGGATGGTAATGCATAGGGGTGATGAGGAACTCATGTATAAAAGAGGCCTTTGAGGTAAACGGGAACTATGATGTGAAGGAGGGCCTTCTGACATGATGGGGGCCTCTGATGTAAAGGTGGAATTTGCTGTGATGGGCCTCTGATATGATAGGTTGCTCTGATCAAAAGGGGGACCTCTAAAGTGATGCGGGGACTTCAACGTAAAAAGTGGGGGCTCTAATGTGAAGATGGCTGTGCACATTGTCCAGGCTCAGGTTCCCCCTGATAAGTAACATTTGCATTCTAGACTGGAGTGCCTCCAGATTCTGCAGGCTTTTAAAAGGTTGCTGCAACTGAAATAAGGTTGCGAAACTCCACGTTAGACCACCCAAAATTAGTATTTTAGTTATTGACTGGTTGGATTTTGGTTGGTTGATCTTAGTTATAGGCGGATTGGATTTTGGTTGGTTAGTTTTAGTTAGACTGGTTGGATTTTGATTGCCTGGTTTTGGTTACAGACTGGTTGGCTGAGTCAGCCTCCAACTTCATGTATGACTTTGATACTCCTACACCAAGATCTCCCTGACACAATTCCAGCTCTGTTCCACTTGAGTACTCTGGGAGTTCCCATCCACCTTTGGGTGTTCCTGCACCTCCTCCGGCAATCTCCATAATACAATATCTTACAATCTAGTTTTAAGTCTGGTGTACATATTAGGTCAAATATCATTTTTAAAGGGTTTTTATTGCCCCTTTTTGGCACATTTTCTTTTTATGTTTATTTTATTTTTATTTTTTATATCTATCTGCATTTCATATATTCATAATTTTTCTTACATTAGTTGTTCTAATATTTCTATTCTGGTTTGTAGCCCTGCTAAATGGGGGTGTTCTGGCCTCTGAAACGCATTGATTACCTGTTTTTTTTGTAGTAACTGGTTGCCCTTCTTAAAAAAAAACAAAAAAAAAAAAAACTTTGGACTCCTAAGACGTTTGCTCTTATCGATTCGATTACACGTGGATTTCGCGGTCCGAGTGAGCCCAGCTGGTTTCCCCCACCATTTTGGAGGAACGTTACCAAACCAGACTGCCAATCAAGCTTAAGAAATAACTTTTCCTGGAGGTTCCCAGCCACCTTTGGGTGTTCCTGCACCTTCAAAATACATATAACTAGAAAAGGTTTGCCTATTTGAGCACAGAAGGGTCTGTGACTATACAGGCAATCTACTGTTTTGGGGAAGGAAGGGGTCAACAGATAGTGATAGGCTATACTATACTGTAAGAAAGGCATGGGATATATAACATACAGTAGAGCAGGGATAGGCAATATTTTGAGCACAGTGTGCCGAAAAATTGAGAAAGAATCAAGAAATTGAGCATGCCCATTTTATGTAAACTTCACACTCTCAATCACGAAAAGGATTTTTTTATAAAGTAAATGCTGTATACTACTTAAGTAGCAGTGAGAAAATAACATCCTGCACTCTCACGCCTCAGATAAGCCTCAATTCCTGCACCTTCACACCTCAGATCACTGTCCCCCATGCACATCTGCCCCACCACTGTACTACCCTGCACATCTGCCCTACCTCTGTACCCCCCCTGCTAATCTGTTCCACCACTGTAACCCCCTGTACATCTGCCCCACCACTGGACCACCCTACTCTTTTGCTCCACCACTGTAACCCCCTGCACATTTACCCCACCACTGTAACCCCCCCTGCTCATCTCTTCCACCACTGTACCTCCCTGCACATCTGCCCCACATCTGAACCCCTCCTGCTCATTTTCCCCACCACTGTATCTCCTGCTCATCTGCTCCACCGCTGTACCCTCTTCTCATCTCATATGTGTGATATGCAGAGTGGTGAAAGGAAGCAGAGATGAGACACATCTACCTGTCCTGGCACACTCATCCTGCTGATCCACCTCTCACATCCAGCCCACGTGTTTGTATGCGATGTATGGGATGTATGGGATGTATGTCACATACAAGCATCTGGAATGGATGCGCAATGATGAGCTCAGGTCAGGGGTATTTTCTGAATGTAGTGGGCCTTTGTGCAGGATCATAAGTTGGGCCCCCCGCAGCTGAGAAAAAGTGCGGCGCTCTGCGCCACAGGAAAAGTTGAGTGCGATTTTCATTGCGCTGAATACTGGCTGTGGCTTACAGGGGCACAGAGTGCCGGGGTTCAGAAGTGACGCAGAGGCTCAGGAATAATTTCAACAAAAGTTCCCAGAAGCTCAACATTAATTCCACAAACTGTCACCTGATTGTGGTTTTCTCAATCAGTGAAATCTCTTCTTTCTGAGATTGGTAGTGGCAACTAGGGTTGTCCCAATACCGATACTAGTATCGGTATCGGCACCGATACCGAGCATTTGCCCAAGTACTTGTACTCGGGCAAATGCTCCCGATGCTTCCCCCAATACCTGGACTGTCAGCGGTGATCGGCGCATGGGGGAGTTACAAGCTTCTCCCCCAGCGGCTTTCACCAGCTTTAGTGACATACAGCGGTGATCGCTCACAGCTGACTGTCACTGCATCCTCCTCCGTGCCCCCTCCATTCCTCTGTGCCTCTCCGCTGTCCCCTGCATTCCTCTCTCCTTATCTGTCCCCCTCCGTACTCCCCCGTTCCTCTCTCCTTATCTGTCCCCTCCATTCTCCCCCTCCTTCCTTTGTGTATGGATAGAGTCAGCTGACTCTGTCCATTCACATAACTGAAACATTGTAATCTCCTGTGATTACTTATGAATGGAGAGGAGCCGCTGTCTTCTCTCCATTCATTCTCAGTGCAGCTGACGCTGCAGAGAAGGGGACTGGGGAATCTCTATCCTCTGTTTCTTGCTCTGTCTCAAGGGGGAGATATCAGAGGTCTGTTAAGACCCCTGATATCTCACCAAAGCCCCCCAAAAGGGCTGATTTAAAAAAAAAAACAACAAAAAAAAAACAATAAAGAATAAAAAAATATTATTGTTAAAAAAAAAAATAAAAAAAACACACACACATACAACGTTCACCCCCCATCCCCCTCCCAAATAGCAAAAAAAAAAAAACTGTCACGTGACATTAAAAAAAAAGTATCGGTAATCGGTATCGGCGAGTACTTGAAAAAAAGTATCGGTACTTGTACTCGGTCCTAAAAAAGTGGTATCGGGACAACCCTAGTGGCAACCAAGCAAGTCATCTTCCTCCAGATGGTGGACGGGGCTAGCAGGACTGTGATTGGCTTTTATCAGTGGCCAATGACAGTCCTTCTCCTGGAAACAGAGACCACCCCCTCCTAACAGAACTGCACCCAATCTCTTCCCCATCACAAAAGCCGACGATCGCAGCTACAGCAAAGTTAGAGAACCAAACAATGTTTCCCATCTTTTCAATGTTTGGGGGCGCAGTGCCTCCCCCTCAGTGCGGTGTGGGGAATTCTGAGATTGGAATGCATTAGTGTCACTGACACTTCCCTGCGCTGCTCTGCTGATGGGGGAGGGAGCCGAGTTCCGGCAAAAGAGGCTTTGTGTGCCGCTTGTGGCACCAGTGCCGGGGGTTGCCTACCCCTGGTGTACATCATGGAGCTGCATAGAGTATGTATAATGTACAGCACAATGGGAGCTGCTTATAGTATATGTAATGTACAGCAAAGTATACAGTGTGGAACTGCACACAGTATATGTCATATATGGCACAGTGTACAGCAGAGCCGCACGATTCTGGCCAAGACGAGAATCACAATTTTTATGCTTAGAATAAAAATCACGATTCTCGCGGCGTAACATTATCTTTCACATTATACAAAAAAAATTGGGCTAACTTTACTGTTTCATTTTTTTTAAATTCATTAACCGCTTCCCGACCGCCTCACGCGGATATACTGCGGCAGAAGGGCACGTACAGGGAGAATCACGTACCCGTACGTTGCCCTTTAAGAGGCGGCTTGCGGGCACGCGCGCCCGCCGGGAGCTCAGTGAGCGGGATCGCGGGTCTCGCGGACTCTGTGTCCGCGTTGATACCCGTGATCGTCTCACAGTGAGGAAGAACGGGGAGATGCCTAATGACACTGTCACTGATCACCGCTCCCTGTAATAGGGAGCGGTGATCAGTAATGTGTCACACACAGCCCCTCCCCCCCACAGTTAGAATCACTCCCTAGATCACACTTAACCCCTACAGTGCCACCTAGTGGTTAACCCCTTCACTGCCAGTGACATTTTTACAGTAATCAAAGCAATGTTTTAGCATTGATCGCTGTATTAATGACAATGGTCCCAAAAATGTGTCAAAATTGTCCGATGTGTCCGCCATAATGTCGCAGTCACGATAAAATGAGCTGAAAAAAAAAATAATAGCTGATCGCCGCCATTACTAGTAAAAAAAAAAAAAAAAAAAATATTAATTAAAATGCCATAAAACTATCCCCTATTTTGTAGACGCTATAACTTTTGCGCAAACCAATCAATAAACGCTTATTGAGATTTTTACCAAAAATATGTAGAAGAATATCGGCCTAAACTGAGGGAAAAAAATGTTTTTTTATATATCTTTTGGGGGATATTTATTAAAGCAAAAAGTACCAAAAAAAAAAAATGTGTTTTTTTCAAAATTGTCGCTATTTTTTGGGGCTTAAGTGGTTAAAGTGTATTTTTCAAAAATATTGTGCTTGAAAGACCGCTGCACAAATACAGCGCGACATATTGCAACAACTGCCATTTTATTCTCTAGGGTCTCTGCTAAAAAAATATATCTCTATGACAGAGATAGAGATATAATTATTATATTTGGGGTTTCGAAGTAATTTTCTAGTAAAAAAAAAAAAAAGATTTACTGTAAGCAAAAAGCGTGAGAAAAAGGTTTAGTCTTTAAGTTGTTAAACTGCCCAAGTTTACAGACAAGTTCATCCCTTTGATCTATTCTAAAAGAAGGAAATGTTACAATGTTTCTCCTTATCAATGTTGTGATAAACTTGGCAGACTACCTGGATTTTTTTTTTGACAGCTGTCAGCAGTGAGCAGAGAACTCTGCACTGAATCAGGGAAATGCTGTGTTAAAGCGGAACTTCAGTCATTTTTCCATTTTTTTCCATCTTGTTGTTTTAACTTTGGATAGTAAAACATTGTTTTTTCTGCCAGTAAATACCTTATAATACCACTTCCTGTTTGTCTGGTCATTAGCCTAGGCTTATGACATCATGCACAGCTTTCTCTCTCTCATGAGCATTTGCCAGGAAGGGAGGAGGGATGAGTCATAAAGAGGGCCAATGAGAGCTGCAGAGCTGCAGAGCTGGAGGTGTGCCTCTGTGTGTGTCTGTGTAAATCCAGGAAGTGAACAGGCAGCAGCTTCAGCTGCCCACAGTTAAAATGGTTGCAGCCAGACTCAGAGGGAGATTTCTGCAGCATATTTGGCAAGTACAGAATCACAGTATATATAAAATAATATGCAAAGTGGTTGGAGGGAAGCTTCAGAATGGCAAAGATGTTTTTATTACAAATTATGTGAGCAGACTGCAGTTCCTCTTTAAGTGGTTAAACTGCCCTCATTTACAGACTAAAGTTTATCCCTTTGATCTATTCTAAAAGAACGAAATGTTACAATGTTTCTCCTTATGGATGTTGTGATAAATTTGGCGGACTGCCTGGGGTTTTTATTTATTTATTTTTTTTTTGACTGCTGTCAGCAGTGAACAGAGAACTCTCTGCGCTGAATCTGGAAAATGCTGTGTTAAGATCGCGAGGGGGTAGAATCACGATCTCGATTCTCTAACGACTAATCGTGCAGCTGTGGAGCTGTATAGAGTATTTATACTGTAAAGAATGGAGCTTAGAGCATATATAATGTACAGTGTGGAGTATAGTGTGAAATAATGTCCAGTATAGTGTACAGAGTTGAGTGGCACATGGTATATCATGTACAGCACAGTGTGGAGCTGCAAAGAGTATATATAATGCACAGCACAATGTACAGCGTTTAGAATATAAAATGTATACAGAGTTCAATGACGTGGAGTACATAATGTACAATACATGCGCAGTGAACAGTGTGGAGCTGCAAAGCGTTTATATAATGTACAGCACGATGTACAGTATGAAATAAATACAGTATACTGTACAGAATTGAGTGGCATGGAGTACATCATGTACAGCACAGTGTAAAGTGTGGAGTATAGTGTGAAATATAAAATGTGCAGAATAGTGTACAGAATTGAGCAGTGTGGGGTACATAATGTAAAGCATAGTATACAGAGTTGAGTGGTGTGGAGTATACACTCACCAGACACTTTATTAGGTACACCTTGCTAGTACCGGGTTGGACCCCCTTTTGCCTTCAGAACTGCCTTCATTCCTTATGGCATGGATTCAACAAGGTGTTGGAAACATTCCTCAGAGATTTTGGTCCATATTGACAATGATAGCATCACACAGTTGTTGTAGATTTGGGATTTTCCACCACATCCCAAAGGTGCTCTACTGGATGAGATCTGGTGAGTGTGGAGGCCATTAGAGTCCAGGGACCTCATTGTCCAGTGGTGAGATGATTGGAGCTTTGTGACATGGTGCATTATCCTGCTGGAAGGAGCCATCAGAAGATGGGGACACTGTAGTCATAAAGGGATGGACATGGTCAGCAACAATACTCAGGTAGCCATGGCATTTAAACAATGCTCAATTGGTACTAAGGGGCCCAAAGTGTGCCAAGAAAATATCCCCCACACCATTACACCACCACCAGCAGCCTGAACCGTAGATACAAGCCAGTATGGATCCATGCTTTCATGCTGAATGTTGCAGCTGAAATCGAGACTCATCAGACCAGGAAACATTTTTCCAATCTTCTATTGTCCAATGTTGGAGATCCTGTGCGAATTGTATCCTCAGTTTTCTGTTCTTAGCTGACAGGAGTGGCACCCGGTGTGTGGTCTTCTGCTGCTGTAGCCCATCTGATTCAAGGCTCGATGAGTTGTGCAATCAGAGATGGTATTCTGCATACCTTGGTTGTGGTTATTTGAGTTACTGTTGCCTTTCTATCATCTGGAACCGGTCTGCCCATTCTCCTCTAACACCAACAAGGCATTTTTGCCCACACAACTGCCGCTCACTGGATATTTTCTCTTTTTCTCTGTAAACCCTAGAGATGGTTGTGCGTGAAAATCCCAGTAGATTTTTTAATTACTCAGACCAGCCTGTCTGGCACCAACAACCATGCCACGTTCAAAGTCACTTAAATCTCCATTCTTCCCCATTCTGATTCTCAGTTTGAACTTCAGCAAGTCGTCTTCATGTCTAGATGCCTAAATGCAATGAGTTGCTGCCATGTGATTGGCCGATTAGCAATTTGAGTTACCAAGCAATTAAACAGGTGTACCTAATAGTGGCTGGTGAGTGAATAATGTACAGAACATTTTACAGAATGGAGTAATATGTACATCACAGCGTCCAGAGTGGAGCAGTGTGCAGTATAGTGCAGTGATTCTCATCCAGAGTTCCTCCAGAGGTTGATAGGGGTTCCTTCAGCATTGGGCAAATTCTGCCTCTCAGATAAGTTCCCACTGACACCATTAATCTTTTTAGCCATCTGTAAGGAGGTAATTCTTCCTAAAGACCATTATTGTAAGGACCATTGTTCCCACTGACCATCACACTAATGTATCATGAGTTGTAGATTTCTAATTTTTAGCAGGTGTTCCCTGAGACCGGAGAACTATTTCAAGGGTTCTTCTGTGTTGAAAAGGTTGAGAAAGGCTGGTATAGTGTATAGATTGCAGCAGTACAGAGAATATAGGGTACATCATAAGATAGTGTTGCCTACATAATGTACAGCGAGGAGTATACACTGTATACCGCAAACAGGAAGCCAAGAAGGATGGAACCTACATGGCACAGACGTTGGGTGGTACAATCCCACGTGGTGCTCTCTAGCTTACTTTAGCTGTTGAGGGTTATAAAGAATGCAGACTGAGTAAATCAAGTGAAATTTGAATGATATTTCTCACTTTAGCACAGTAGCAGGTTTGGCTGTTTGCTGGATATTATTTGTAGCTCAATAGAACTATACAAGCCGAGAAATGATCACCTCTGAGTGGACATCTCATTACAAAGTCACGTAAAGGATATAGTAATAGATAAATAAGCAGTTCCTAATTCCCGTCCAAATTCCTTTTCAGCTTTAAAAACCTCCACAGAAAAGCTTCAGGACAAGTCATGTTCCCTCATAACCAGCCAACCTAGTTATTATTCCACTCCGCTCTGTAAGGCATCATTTAGCTGGTTAGAAAATAACAGGTATAGACCAAACACATAGTTACATGACCCTCTATGACCTCATTGAAGCGCCACCACCTTCTTGCTCTAGAACTTTTGTCACCTTCTACTTCCCCATCGAGAAGATCCTTATTGTCCTTTTCCGCAAAGATTCTTCAATCATACACAGTTCATTAATAATTAGGCAACCAAAATATAGGAAAAAAAAAAAAAAAATGTAAGGATTGCTCTGTTATGACCTTTTGTACAATTTTTTTGAAACCTGACGAAAATCAAAATAGAGTCATCCCTCTGAAACTGGTGAAAGGTAACCACCAAGACATATCCAGCAAGGCGCAGAGCAATCCACCAACGACTAGAACGCCGCCAACGTCTTCTATTGTCCTCAGCCTCCTCCACATCTCCAAATGTCTGCTGTGATCCAGTTAGAGGGTGGCTATGTTCGTTCTGTATGGTCCCACTGTATGTAACAATGTAGCCACCCTCTCTTGCTTGCTCCCGAGATGGACTATGGGATTTGCAGCGTGCATAAAGCAGTCCACATGACCACAACTAACATGCACAACTCTAAGTTTGGGAACTTACAGAAGACATTACAGTGGCAGTTTGTATCTTGCCCCCCTGTTATACCTTAATATGGGTGAAATAAGTAACATGGTTAGCCTTTAATTATTTATGGTCCAAGATCCCAAAGCGACCCTTGTATTGCACGACAAATATCCTATTTAAGTAATTGGGATGTTAGTGCACAAGCAGCCCGGCGCTGGATTTTTATTGGCCTGAGATGTAAACAACGCAGAGGTTTGCCACAGTCAGAGAAGGCAAGTCATCACCTGGAAATAGCAGGGGTATGCTTGGGGTAGTAGGTGATGAATCTAGGTAGGGGGGATTAGCCCCTATTTACACTTGTGAGACATGTCATGCTACTTTGGACATTAAAGTTGCATGACAAGTCATACCCTATGTCATACCCTATGTTTTCGAATGACCTATATGTGCATCTTAAAGTCGTAAGGACTTCAAAGTAGTTCACGCACTACTTTAGTCCAACTTTCAAGTAACTTGAGGGCCAAGACTTCAATGTTAATCCTCAAGTTGAATGAAAGTCTTAACTGAATGTTTTACAGGCAACAGTGGGTCCAACTTTGCAGAGAGACATCCAAGTCGTGCCCTGCCAAAGCTGCATCAAAATTGCACTCCAAGGTCGTGCGACTCATACAAGTGTTAATGGAGCGAACATGTTCTTTAACCACTTGTCTACCAGAGCCATTTTTATGCACACATGTTAAATGCACCTCTTAGGCCTGAAGATTACTCAACATTATATATTTTTGGACCCCAGAGAATAAAATGGTGGCAGCTGTATTTTTATGATACATGATATTATCCAACGTTTATCAAATCCATACGTTGATTACTTTCATAAAAAAAAAAAAGACACTAAAGTTATTTTTATTGCACACAAACACGACATATGTAATAATAACAACCAATTATTTGGTAAAATCTAAAAGACTGGGTTACATCAAGTAAATAGATACCAAACATGCCAAACCTTAAAACTGTGTATAAAAAGGCAGCAAACTTGAGTACCCAAGACTGTCCATAGGTGACTAAAGCCTTAGCAGGTTATCAGATTAGTGTCAACCATGGATGATGGACTTTCAAGGTGGGGGGGGGTAGAAGTGATTGGGGGTCTTTACAGCTGCCCAAATCACTTCCACTAGGGAGCCAACAGTCGTCTTGACCATAGTAAACACATGGTGTTTAACCCCTTTGTGGCAGCATTATGCCTATATGTGGCAGAAGGAAGGAGACCTTAATGTCCAGATGCCATATATATATATATACGTATCTGTCTTGTTCTGGGGCACATTTCATTGGCACCCATAGAACTGTAACTGAGTTGTCACCGTGGTCAACCACTGACAATTGGGAGACAGTAGGTGCAGCTTCCAGTAAAGTCAGCGCTGTGCATCCAATCAGTTTGGCAAGATAGGTAACCCCACCGACTAGCTACAGCCAGCATGAAGTGGTTCAAAGTCCTTGCTACCAGCCACCATTTTTTTAAACAGTGCTGGTAAACAAGTGGTTGAAGCACTCTTACCCTCAGCACACACAATAGACTTACCTACAACACCACCTTCCCAAGGCATTCAATGTGCAACCTGATAGATAAGTATATCATATACTAAACATATAGAAAAGGTTAAGTGAACATGTAATCAGTATACAATATCCTCGTCCCGGGTGCACCGACCCTATTACTTGCTCCCCTCTCTTCCTTGCAAAACCCTTCCAGTTCCAAAATATTAAGGTCAGCCTGCACATATTCGACATCTGTCTGCAGATTCCCCAAATAATGATAATTAAACACAAACAATAACAAGTACATGCATAATAAAATCTGCAATGACATGCCACGTTCAGGTATGTTCCATGTATAGGGTGCATTTACCTTTGACATATAAAATCAACAAAACGTGTAATTTCACCAGGTGTGCCCAAAACTTTTTCATACGACTATCTGAATGCCTTGAGTAAGCAGAGGCTGCGCGCCCTGAATGGAGAAAACCATCCCTGTGCATGTAGGCACCTGTTATGCAGTACAAGGCTGCCAAGCGCTACATGTAATCAGCCAGCTCCCACTCCTTCCCTCTGGAAAGATGTTCTACAACGCACCATCACCCACACACGCCGACATATGTTGTTTGTTGGAAGAAACTGCACAAACAGGGAAAAATGCTCTGCAGAAACCATCTAACAGATACTCTGCAGAGGGACCCAATAATACCAAACAATCCTTCAGAGTCCTGGGATCTTACCTGCGATGTTCTGGCGTCGGCTTTCATCCAGGTGACTCGATATAACATCCCCCATGGCCGTGCAGAGAGCGCAGCAGGTCCTACCAGGGGAAAAGAAGGCTGAGATTTAGAGGCAGCACCAGGACGGGGATCACAGGGTGTGAGAAGAAGAGGAGGGATCAGTCAGGGACTGCGGTGAGAAGGGGTGTGAAGCAAAGAAGAGAGCGAGTTGTCATGGTACTGAAGACAAAAAGATGGCATGTGAGCAGAACGTGAGGCATTCGAGAGAAGAAAGAGTCAGGAAGTCCCTGATAGGAAAAACAGCTGGCAGGAGGACATGCCAACAGGAAATAGCACAGTTAGAGTACGGACAACCTAAAGCAATATGGGTGGAAACCACAAAAAATGTACCAGCATTGGCTTCCAACCAAGGAATGGATAGGAAATAGAAGAGGTCTGGCTGAACATTTCAAGTGGAATGAAGAGCCCTCTAGTTTGTTTTCTACTGTTAAGCTGTTTAGAGATGGAACAAAGTTCAGTAGGGCCTGGCCAAATTTCAATCCATCTATGATCATTCCCGTTCAACAGAAGTCGACCTAACAATCCTACGTTTGTCAAACGGGGATGATGGAAGAGGCTGTACACATGCCGCGGCCAATTTAATGCCGCTTGTCAAGTTGACAGGTGGCACTGCCCGTCAAACTCGCCCCTTTCAAATCAATGGGGCTGCGCTGTAACCGCAAATCAAACACTTGACCCGCACTTTTGGCGTGTTAGTCCCAAAAAAACAGACATTCAAGAGGCAGCAGGATTGTCTCCTGAATTCCTAGAACCTGCCTGAAAAAAAAATCACTGTTATCACCCTGGAACAGGATTGCAGAACACCTCCCCTCTCCCCTTCTCCATAGCATAGAAGAGAGGTGTTCTGCAGTCCACAAAGTGACCTGGGGACAAGTAACTGATGAAGTCCCCCATAGACGGCTTGAATTTTGGTGCATTCCGTTCTGAATTGTGCCAGAATTCAAGCTGTGGGTGGCCATGTTGGCACCATCTGCATCAACAAACTTCAATCAAAGGACTACACAACACCTCCCCTCTACACAGCATAAAGGAGAGGTGTTATGTAGTCTACAAAGAGACCTGAAACAAGTAACTGATAAAGTCCCCATAGATGACTTTTGTCAAGCTAGATGGAAAATTATTGTCCGAGTAGTGAGAGCATCATCCAATGCAGTCACTGTCCATCAGAAGTAAATTCATTCTGTCAGCCGTGCTATGACATTTACCAATGACACCATGCGACTCTTGGTGTCGCTCAGCTGTCCTCATGTTATCTACGTCTTTAAAATCATCAAGGCACAGAGAAAAGGTTTCCCAGTCAGGCTTTGCAAGTACAAGACGCAGATGGCACCGGGGGGGGCTGAGCGACACCAAGAGTCGCATGTTGTCATGGCCAGCAGTTTCCTAATGCTGGAAATCTGGAGAGCAGATGGAAGTCAAAAATACATGTATTATATGGCTGCTTAATGTTTCTAAAAACTAATTCTAGGGAGACCTCCCACTTTAAGAGTCTTCATTTGCTGAGTTATTTTTTTTTTTAGCAATTATCTGAACAGGCACCACTGAAACCATTTCCTATTCTAGTGTTATACCCCCACTGGTGTGAACCAACCCAAAGTGTAGGGATGACTAAAATTTGTCAAAAGAAACTTCAAGTCAATTCCCCAATTGTTATCCATTGTTTTCATAGAGATGAGGTCGACACCATAGTTTACGACATATGCAACAACCGTACAAACTTTGTGTACACAACAAGAGCCAAAAATCCTTTCAAATGCAAATTGTTAGCCAATGGCCTGCAGTTATCTCCTTCCGCTTTTTGCAACCTCAAACTCTCTGGTTGAGGATAAACTACAAGTCCCAGCATGCCCCGCTATTAACGTCACTTTACCATAATAGCCTGCAAAGTCTAAAAGTGTAGCAAAAGGACTTCGGGGGCACACACCTAATCCACTCCCTGGTACCAGAAGGAAACCTCTTTTGGCAATTTGGAGGAACCTCAAGCATTCAAAAATAGTAATACCTCCGCACACAGGTCATCGCTCCTATTAGGATATATCTGGCCCTTAGTCAAGCTAGAAACCAACACCTAAGCATGACGGAGGGCTAGATATGGTCCACAATAAGTGTGACCCTATGGGCAAAAACCTGAGTATGGATGTACTAAACCCTCAAAGATATCAATACAGTTGGAAAAATTGTCTCAAAAGATATGTGCATGTAATGCCGCGTACACACAAGCGGACTTTACGGCAGACTTTGCCCGGCGGACGGGATTTCGTCGGACAATTCGATCGTGTGTGGGCTCCAGCGGACTTTGTTTTCTCAAAAGTTGGACGGACTTAGATTTGAAACATGTTTTAAATCAATCCGTCGAAATCGAGTCCGGTCGAAAAGTCCGCTCGTCTCTATGCTAGTTCGACGGACAAAAAGCCACGCTAGGGCAGCTATTGGCTACTGGCTATGAACTTCTTTGTTTTAGTCCGGTCGTACGTCATCACGTATGAATTCAACGGACTTTGGTGGATTGTGTGTAGGCAAGTCCGTTCATTCAGAAAGTCCGTCGTAAAGTATGTCGAAAAGTCCGCCGGGCAAAGTCTGACATAAAGTCCGCTCGTGTGTACGCGGCATAAGATGACCACCATATAGGACAGTGGTTCTCAACTCCTGTCCTCAGGACCCACTAACAGGCCAGATTTTAAGTTTTACCTTGGGGAGATGCAGACTGGAATACGGCAATCACTGAGCAGCAAATGATATCACCTGTCATGTATTTCAGTTCTCTTGCAAACCCGGCCTTTTGGTGGGTCCTGAGGACAGGAGTTGAGAACCACTGATATAGGAGGGTTACTTTCTGGACTGGCAACGAGCCAATAGGTCACGGTGGCAATGTCTTTAAAATTATTTCCATGGGCATAATGACCTTTTTAAGCTTATCACTCTGAATCTTAAAACACCAGGAAGCTGCATATCTTACAGCATGGACTATAAATAGTTTTTCTTGTCAAATCTATTTATTTTTTCACATCTTAAAGTTTACCTGTGCATAGAAACAACACATAAAACTAAACTTAGACGTTGTTAGTAGGCACTATCAAGCGCTTCTGAAGCAAGTCTATGACCAACTTCAAAGCACCACTGTGGGGCAGCACAGTGGTGTAGTGGTTAGCACTTTCATCTAGCAGCAAAAAGGGTCGTTGGTTCGAAACACGACCACGACACCATCTGCCTGGAGTTTGCATGTTCTCCCTGTACCTGCGTGGGTTTCCTCCGGGTACTCCAATTTCCTCCCACACTCCAAAGACATGCTGGTAGGTTAATCAGATCCTGTCTAAACTGGCCCTAGTATAGGAATGTGTGTTAGGGACCTTAGGTTGTAAGCTCCTTGAGGGTAGGGACTGATGTGAATGTATAATATATATGTAAAGAGCTGCGTAAATTGACGGCACTATATAAGTACCTGCAATAAATAATAATAACAAATTAAATCCAGCAGAAGGAGTGCCTGACCAAAATCGGAAGGGGGTTCAAATAGATTTCATGGTTCACAATGACACATAAAGTGTTTCAGGAGCTTAAAACTTCCCCCTTCATCAGGGCTTCGGGTCTAGTGAGAACCTTAGCTGGACTCAAGGATAGACCTGGCTACATTTGTTTGTAAAGGTAAAACCTCCACCAGCAGCAACAGTTACCAGTGATCAGGTGTGGCAACATTAATGGTGGCACCAGGCATGAACACTGGCACAACTGGAAAAACATCAGCTGAGACTTGGCTCTGAGGAAGAGGGGAACCCCCTTCAAAACACGTCAGCCATTCTGAGCCTCTTGCCGTGGTTAGGAATTGTGCAGTGGACCAGGACAATGTGGATATTGATGGGCTTGAGATGTATGCAGTTTGTCAGTATACATCTATTTTATTACTTTAAAAAAAAAAAGCTTGGTTGGAGATCTATAAAAGGTATCGCGCCCTCAGTTCTGTTTTTCCAATGTTTCTTTTGGGCATTTCCACTCTTTAGGGTGCTGCAAAGTCTTGCCAAAACGTTTTGTTGAAGATCCAAAGTCCAGGAACGTTTACCTTGAGCGCAGGAGGTTGTCATTTTTGGTTTACATTCATCACTGTTGTTCCTGCTACGGTAATAACTGGTGGAGATTTTACCTATACAGAGCAATATAACCAAGTCTCTCCTTGTGTCCAACTAAAGTTCTTAGGGGATCCTAAGCACTATTGAAGGTTTTTGGTCTCCAAAACGTGTTGGCTGTTATATTATAATATAAACCACTCAGGCAGTTTGAACTCCTTTCTAATTTTGGTCTGGTGCATCTTCCATTAGTTTCAAGTTGAGTAACATTTTGGGTACCTATTGGAGAGTAGCCGGGTATATACAATACGTGAGCTGCCCAACCAGAGCCAAAGAGCTCTCCGAACAATCATTTTCCATTCACTGCTCTGTAAGTATTGAAGTACCAGCACCTTTTGGATGCATCTATTCACTAACTTCAAAGTGTGACCCAAGAATTCCAAGCAAGTTTCAACTTTTCCCTAGCTGAGCATGAGTGCAATCTCGTCTCATTCTACACTGCTGCGTTGTTGGTGCCTCTCAATCGGTTATGAGACACCCCCATTGCAACAGTGGATATGGTGTAGAGTGGTAATATGGAAACTGCTTGAGGAATTGGGCACTCCTGCCAAAGTCAGTGGGAGGGATACGCCCACATTATATGGCGCCAATAATGTATAAGGTTAGTGCTACGGTCTGTAACTAAAACACAGGAACCCCATTTAATTCTCTAGGTCACAATTAACGTAAAGTGAACCTGTGGCGAGAAAAAAAAAAAAAAACTCAAGCTGTTGAAAACCCCAGGACCCCTGAATGGAGGGGGATCTTCCCTCTGCAAAACACGACCATCTTCTGTGGTTGCCTGCTCTGTCCTAACGCCTGTCATGAATGACTAGCTATTCAAGTGATACACCCATAGTATGGCTCCCAGGTCTGTGGCCCAGAGTCAGCCTTCATGTAAGCTGGTCATGGTTTGAAAGAGAGGAATCCAACTAGTGGGGACCACAGACTGACAGAGAACAGTCTTGGTCTGCAAACACCTCCAGAACCTTCACATCACTTCAATCAGTTTACTCTCCTTTGGTTCATGTTATGAAAGCTCAGCCCATCACTGAAGGGTCAGGAATTTAGAAATGCAGAAGGTGGATTTTTTTTTTTTGGTAGCCATGATCTTACTAACTATGTAACTATGATCAGCTCTAAATACACTTGTGGACAGACACCATCAAAACCCGAGGCAGTCCCAGAGAAAGAGGAGAAGAAATATGAACAGAAGATGTATAATGTACAGGGTTAAAGTCAGCGAGCAGGACTTGGACTGAGTAATAGATTTGGGGGAGGAGGAGGGACTGGTCTGGCTGCTTCCCAGAGAGACAAACTAAAAAGCAGAATGTGTCTGACCTCCACACCCTGCCTGTCTCATTCATTGACTGTTTCCTTCTCTGCCCTGTTTACAGTCTCCGACTATCCTTGCCCAGTCCACAGCCTCCCTCCACCGCCCAGTCCACAGCCTCCCTCCACCGCCCAGTCCACAGCCTCCTTTGTCCCTGTCCACACTCTTACTCCTGTCTTTGACCTGTACACAGCCTCCTTTCTCCACCTCTGCCTTGTGCACAATCTCTGTCCGCAGTCTCTGCCCCCTGTCTTTGCCCTGTCCGCAGTCTCTGCCCCCTGTCTCTGCCCTGTCCGCAGTCTCTGCCCCCTGTCTTTGCCCTGTCCGCAGTCTCTGCCCCCTGTCTCTGCCCCCTGTCTCTGCCCCCTGTCTCTGCCCCCTGTCCGCAGTCTCTGCCCCCTGTCTTTGCTCTGTCCGCAGTCTCTGCCCCCTGTCTCTGCCCCCTGTCCGCAGTCTCTGCCCCCTGTCTTTGCCCTGTCCGCAGTCTCTGCCCCCTGTCCGCAGTCTCTGCCCCCTGTCTTTGCCCTGTCCGCAGTCTCTGCCCCCTGTCTCTGCCCCCTGTCCGCAGTCTCTGCCCCCTGTCTTTGCTCTGTCCGCAGTCTCTGCCCCCTGTCTCTGCCCCCTGTCTCTGCCCCCTGTCCGCAGTCTCTGCCCCCTGTCTCTGCCCCCTGTCTTTGCCCTGTCCGCAGTCTCTGCCCCCTGTCTCTGCCCCCTGTCTCTGCCCCCTGTCCGCAGTCTCTGCCCCCTGTCCGCAGTCTCTGCCCCCTGTCTCTGCCCCCTGTCTCTGCCCCCTGTCTTTGCCCTGTCCGCAGTCTCTGCCCTCTGTCCGCAGTCTCTGCCCTCTGTCCGCAGTCTCTGCCCTCTGTCCGCAGTCTCTGCCCTCTGTCCGCAGTCTCTGCCCTCTGTCCGCAGTCTCTGCCCTCTGTCCGCAGTCTCTGCCCTCTGTCCGCAGTCTCTGTCTCTCTCCTGTCCACAGCATCCCTTCTCCGACCCAGCCACTCTCTCCTGTGTCTCTTCTCTCAATCTCTGCCCATAGTGTCCTCTCTGTCTCCGCTCCTCACTCTCTCCTCTGTGTCTCCGATCCTCTCATCACTTTCTCTGCCCATAGAGCCCCTATCCCTGTCCTCAATCTCCGTACTCTTCTCCCGATCTCTGTCCTCAGTCTCTCCCCTCCATACACACAGCCCCGATCTCTCCCCTCCATACACACATTCCCGATCTCTCCCCTCCATACACACAGCCCCGATCTCTCCCCTCCATACACACATTCCCGATCTCTCCCCTCCATACACACAGCCCCGATCTCTCCCCGTACATACCTCGTGCGATCCCGGTGTGTGTCGGGCGGCTCCTCTCTCTCTCTCTCGGTGGATGTGACACACCCAGCCGTCTCCGCTCTCTCCCTCCTCCCCGGCCCCGCCCCCGCTCCGCCCCCTCTCTCTTCCTCTCCAGGAATACTTTGTATCTTTTTCGCTCCTCTCCTCGGGGAAGGATCACCTGGAGGGTCCGATCACAGGGGCCACACACCGAGCGATCACCGTCATCTATGGATTTCTAGGGAGGGGGAGGGGTCCCACCTATGTATAGATCTGGCACCTGGCATCAATCCTGCAGACAAAGGATTCCTATTGGTCAGTGAGATCTCCCATTTTATTTGGTGGCCAATAGGAAGGTGCAGGATCTGACAACCCCAAAGGCTGTGCTCACTATTATTATTTTTTTTTTTTTTTTACAGGTATTTAAATAAAGCAGAAAATGTAAGCAGATTTTTACATACTCTTCATGTGACATCAGTCCCTCCCCCAAGGAGCTTACAATCTAAAGTCCCGTCCCGGTCTTACATATATACTTACAGGGCCCTTTCTTTTTCTGGACAGGACCTAAATAATGTACTAGCAATTTCAATTTTTCAGAATGTGGGAGGTAGAGATGAGCTCAGATGTCCCCCGGGTCCAATTATCCAAGGGCCAGGTCATTGGCCCCCCTGCAGCACACGTAAATAAAGGGGTGCTGATGACATCAGCGGCCTTATACGGACACATGCCAAGATTTAGGGCATACATGGATCGAAATTCGACGGGTTCAGCCGGAGTTATTATTATTATTATTATTATTATTCAGGATTTATATAGCGCCAACAGTTTACGCAGCGCTTTACAATATAAAAGGGAGACAATACAGTTATAATATAATACAATACAATACAAGAGGATTAAGAGGGCCCTGCTCAGAAGAGCTTACAATCTAATAGGGTGGGGCAGGTGGTACAAAAGGTTGTAACTGTGGGGAATGAGCTGGTGGAAGTGGTAGGAGATTAGTTGGAGACGTGATAGGCTTTCCAGTCCATGTATGGGCAGGCTGGTTGTACAGAAGTCGATCCTTCAATTGATCAGTGCTGCCAGTTATAGCCAGCAGCTCTGATTGCTGTATTCTGAAGGCTTCTCATAATGTTTCAACAGGAAGGATTCCAGTCATTTTTTTTTTTTTTTGTTCGACCTTCTCATAGAATAAAAATAAAAAAAAGAATAATGTATGGGCTGCTTATAGAGGTGCTTCAGTCTGAAGAAAGAAAATCAAAGTCAGCAGCTTCAAATACTGTAGGTGCTGACTTTTAACATAAGGACACTCACCTGTCCAGGGATACAGCAAGGTCGGCACCCCAAACCAAGTCGTCAATCAGCTTCGGGGGCAGGCGCCAACATTGCAAGCAGTGGTGGACGCTCATTGGGGGCACAGGGGCGCCACTCCCCTAATCCATGCAGCCAGCCCCTAATCTACATGCAGGGCGCCGCACACATGGATTCCAGAGCCCGAGGCTCTAATTGGCTTCAAAAAAAGTGTGGCTTGGGGCACAGAGAACTGCTCCCTGAGCCCACCCTGTTGTGTAACAATAGCAAATTTAATATTCGCTATTGTCTTCCTGATTTTCCTCCCGGCCAATCAGGAAGTGGGTCCTGAGACCCCATTGGTCAGGAGTCCTAAAATCCCCATTGGCTGGCAGTCCAAAGGAGAAACGACAGCTGGGACACGGAGGAGACAGAGGGGGGAAGCTGCTGCCACCGCAGCCGTGACCTGCATGGGGTAAGTGCAGGGCTGAGCGAGAGGGGGGGATGGGGACAGAGGGCGGGTTGTGGGTATGTTCTACGGTGGCAGGCTCAAGCGACAGAGGGGAGGGTTAGTGTGGGGAGGTGGGCTGGAGTGACGGGGAGAATGTCTGTGGTCAGGTCTGTCTGCCGCCCCCCGACTGATGGAGCACCAGCCACCACTGATTAAAAGTAAGGAAAACCAGCAGTGAAGCCTCCGGGTTTCACAGGCGGTTTTGCTACTGCGCATGCGTGTGTTGCGTTACGCTTTCTAAATGGTCACGTCGTCTTCTGGGACCTGTGTGTGTCCCAGAAGGCAGCGGGGGGGGGGGGGGGAGGAGGAGGGGCCGGAAATGCATGTAGATCAGCGATCTTACCCGGAAGTGGGACTGGGTACCTGTCAAAACCAGGTACCTGCTCCCCCCCAAAAAAGTGCCAGTGGATGGATGGGGGGGAGGGTGCAAACAAGCAGAGCTTCCCCTTTAGGGTGGAGCTCCGCTTTAAGTCAATATCATTGGCTAAATACGTGCATGTGTCCTTATAAGGCCACTGATGTCATCAGCATCCCACCACTTTGCAGGGAACAACCCGGCCCACAGCTGATTGGATTAAAAAAACAGTGTAAAAGTTTGGATAGAGATGGGTGCGTTGGAGGGCGCCCACGCTCATCCTTAGTGAGAAGGGAACCCATGCAGGCACAGGGAGAACATGCAAACTCCATGTAGATAGCATCCTGGTTGGGGTTTATCCAAGAACCCCAGTGCTGGAAGGTAGATGTGCTAAGCAACAATAAGGTACCCAAGGATCTTGGAGGGGGGGGGGGTTCCTATATTAATCTGACAATATGTGGCTAACGGTTCCGGCACATTTTAAACTGCCGTTTGTCAGCTGCTTCACATCATTTTTTTTTCGTAAACTGCCCAATCAATATAGGTTCATTTAAAGGGCTCATTCATAGTTATATGTTGCAGTATTGCACAGTGCATGGCACGGCACCAGCTTCCTGTGCAATTTCCATTGTGCAATTTCCATTGCCCTTCATAATAAATTGGCTGTCTTAAAGTAGCGCACGTTAACACATGCCATAACGCACATTATGACGTGCATTAAGGCTCGATTCACATCTATGCATGTTGCGTTTTTGAACATGCGTTTTTGCCGCATTTTGCGGTTTTTTTATTTATTTATTTATTTTTTTTACAGTGTTTTTTTTTTATATACTGTATACAGTAAAGAAAGAAAAAAAACGCAAAACGCGGCAAAAACGCAGTACTTGCGTTTTTGGATGCGGGTCCATTGAATTCTATTACATGCAAAACGCTGCATTTTGCATGAAAAAAAAGTCCCCGACCCTTTCCAAAAACGCAGAGGCACAAAAATGCATTGATGTGAACATGTTACATAGGAACCCATGTTAAAAAAACTCCCATGCATTTCTGCAAAATGCATCAAAAAACGCATTAGTGTGAATAGAGCCTTACGCCTGGCGATGGATTGCTTAGTGTGAATGTTCCCCTCGATCTCCCACTCTCTACGAGAGATCTGCATAGACTTGGGAGCTGTCAGCAACGCTCTTTGCTTGGGCAGTGCAGCTATTTATGATGTTTTTTTTTAATCTGACACATCCAGACTTCTTTATCTAACGAAGAATATTTAATCTAATGTCCAAGTACTAAATTCTATGAGCGCTTCTTTTGAGAACACAACTTTTTCTAACTGACACTCTAAAGCAGTTTTCATAAAAAGAAAATACACCCTCTAGTGGTTGCTTGCTGTCATTACAATCAAGCCTGGCAGCCTGTTGATCACCAAAATCTTTTCTCCAAAAATGCTCAGATTTGTAAATAATACACTGGACATTCCTGCAGTAGGATAAGCACACTGACTGTCCCCCTCGCCCTACACTCCCCCACTGTGTAGTATATACTGAGCTCATATCAGAAAATACCTGGGTTCTAATGTTGTGGCTTAGCTGGCCCCGGGGGTGTTCTGTTCTGGGAACCAGATGGTTAGAAGTTATAGCTGGCTGGTGTAGCTTCACCTATAGCAGCTCCCAAACCCTTCAGGCACACGGGCCTACTGATACTTAAAGTGCCACCACAGAAAAATTAAAAGTCAGCAGCTACACCTGCTGTAGCTGCTGACTTTTAATATTAGGACACTTACCTGTCCTGGAATCCAGCGATGTCGGCACTCCAGCCGATGTTTCCATCTGCTCTCGGCCTCCATAGCCTGTAAGGGAAACCGGCAGTGAAGCCTTGATTCCCTACTGTGCATGTGCGAAGCACGCTGCGCTTTCTGAATGGCCCAGCGGAGGGGGAAGGAGGAGGGGGCAGAACTTCTGACGTACCTCGCAACGGCGGGGTCCGACGGACGCGGGGACGGGTACCTGTCAAAAACAGGTATCCACTCCCCCTTCCCCCACCGAAAAGGTGCCAGATGTGGCACCGGAGGGGGAGAGGAGACAGATAAGCTGAGCTTCCACTTTTGGGTGGAACTCCGCTTTAATTGCCTCCAGAACCTAGTACACAATGCCTGGCCAAGTGGTACATCAGGCAGAGATAAGTTACCCACCCGGCCTTTTCTGGCACTTTTTGTTTACAAGTTTAAATCAGTATTTTTTGCTAGAAAAATACTTATAATCCCCAAACATTATATATTTTTAGCAGAGACCCTAGAGAATAAAATGGCAATCGTTGCAATTTCACACGGTATTTGTGCAGCGTTTTTTTTTTTAATGCAATTTTTTGGGAAAACATACACTTTAACCACTTCAATACCAGGCACTTTCGCCCCTTTCCTTCCCAGGCCGCTTTTCAGCTTTCAGCGCTCTTGCACTTTCAATAAGAATTGAGCGGTCATGCAACACTGTAGCCAAAATAAATTTTTATCATTTTGTTCACAAAAATAGAGCTTTCTTTTGGTGGTATTTATTCACAAATCTGTTTTTTATTTTTTGCGATAAATGCGAAAAAAAGAGCGGATGAAAAATGTTTTTTAAAAAAACAATATTTTCTACTTTCTGTTTTAAAAGAAATCCAATAAAAACTAATTTTGTCATAAATTTAAGCCAAAATGTATTCTGCTACATGTCTTTGGTAAAAAAAAAATCCCGTTAAGTGTATAATAATTGGTTTGTGTGATCACGGACAGATGTATGCAGATGATCATTGGGACATATGATTTTACTGTTACATATGTGGGGGACAAGTGTTTTTACTGTATGGGGACATGTGTGGGGACACTATTTTGGGAACATTGTGATTTTACATTATGTGGGGACATGTGTTGGGACACTGGGCCGGTGATCAGTGTGTAAAAAGCTGTAAAAATAGCTCATAATCACTGATCACCGGCTGGCTTCAGCAATCCGCTCTCCTCTCCTCACTGACAACTTCCGTGTAAGGAGAGGAGAGCCGATTACCTAGCAACCGGCTTTCTATTTACATCACATGACGGCTGTGATTGGACACAGCCGTCATGTGATCAGGAGGGCCAATCACAGAGCCCTCCTGCCAATCGGATATGCACCGTGTCCGGATCGCACCGATGTGTGGGCACGCGCGCGTGCGTGCGATCCCCCTCCTTCTGAGGGACGTTCCTGAACGTCCACTGAGAAGGAAGATGCGCCCACCTGGCCATATATGTGCAGTGGCCGGGTGGGACATGGTTAATGAATTGAAAAAAAAAAATTGTAAAAAATGAAAGATGATGTTACGCTGAGTAAATAGATACCTAACATGTCACGCTTTAAAATTGCGCACACTTGTGGAATGGCAACAAACTACATAGTAGGTGAGGTTGAAAAAAAAGACACAAGTCCATCAAGTCCAAACTAAAACTACAGTACTTACTTACTTGTAACCATTCCTTGTAATAGAAATAAAGATGACAGGTCCTATATTTGGAGAGATCTGGGGTCAAAAAGACTCCAAATCTCTCCTTTACCTTTAAAAGCAAAAGATAAAAAAAAAAAAAAATTTAGATCTTTTGCTTTAAAAAAACAAAACAAAAAACGTCATGATGTCGCTTCGGCCCTCCAAGGCCATAGAAGCGATCAGAGACGATCTGGTCCCTATTTGCCTCTGTGACAAGCCGGCCGCACCGTTGGATCGTTTCTTGGGTGCGCCTGTGAAAACGGTAAGCCTGAGAAACACCGGCGAGCGTTGGGAGGGACGTCCCATCCCGCTGCTTCTGAAAGCAATCCAGTAGCTAATGAGTAGCTAATGAGCTGTTCAAACTGCTTTCATAAGAAAAAGAAATACCAGGGTTATGGCTGATAGCTTAAGCCATAACCCTAGTAAGCTATATATACGTATTGGAGTACCTGTGGTCCTTGGAAGTGTCAGGAGTGGAATAATGCTTCAGTAGGTGAGTATGGAGTAGCAAAATCCAGAGGCAGGCAGTGGTCAGGACTGGTGGTAGTCAGTAATGTAATCCAAGAAAACGCAGAGGTCTGGACAGTTGGGAGATAGTAAGCATAATCTAGAAACAGGCAGAGGTCAAAGCAGGTCAACAGTAAGCTTAATCCATGAGCAGGCATCAGACAGTAAATGTAATCCAGAGACAGAGAGAGGTCAGGGCAGGCAGCAGACAGTAAGCGTAATCCAGAGACATACAGAGGTCAGGGCAGGCAGCAGACAGTAAATGTAACCCACAGACCGATAGAAGTCAGGGCAGGCGGCAGACAGTAAACGTAATCCAGAGACAGACAGAGGTCAGGTCAGGCATCAGACAGTAAACATAATCCAGAGACCGACAGGGGTCAGGACAGGCAGCAGACAGTAAATGTAACCAACAGACAGATAGAGGTCAGGGCAGGCGGCAGACAGTAAACGTAATCCAGAGACAGACAGAGGTCAGGGCAGGCAGCTGACAATAAATGTAACCCACAGATAGAGCTCAGGGCAGGCAGCAGACAGTAAATGTAGTCCAGGGACAGGCATAGGTCAGGGCAGGCAGCAGACAGTAAATGTAATCCAGAAAGAGGCAGGGGTCAGGGCAGGCAGCAGACAGTAAATGTAACTCACAGACAGAGATCAAGGCAGGCGGCAGACAGTAAATGTAGTCCAGGGACAGGCATAGGTCAGGGCGGGTGGCAGACAGTAAATGTAATCGAGGAACAGACCGAGGTCAGGGCAGGCAGCAGACAGTAAATGTAACTCACAGACAGAGATCAGGGCAGGCGGCAGACAGTAAATGTAGTCCAGGGACAGGCATAGGTCAGGGCGGGTGGCAGACAGTAAGCATAATCCAGGGATAGGCAGAGGTCAGGGCATGTGGCAGAGAACAAGCTGAAGTCAGAAGCTGATTGGCTACCATGCACAGCTACACCAGATGAACAGACCAGAGTGCTCAAGTTTTACTAAATCTCCCCATTGCTGTCTGCAGCCTGCCCATTTTGATGGGCACAGATGGTATGATAACCAACCAGTTTTTTTGGAGTTGTTTTTTTTTTAGGAGCGCAGCGAAAATTTCTCCTTTGTAGCTTCTTCCCTTTTTTGGAAAGCCATAGCAAAGGTATCACTCTCCGAACTACCCAAATACTTGCCTTTTCTACATTATGGAGAATCCATCCATTGGTTTTGTAACACTTAATCAGCAGTAAAGAAAACTGCCATGAATAGCCACACAGCATTGATTACCATAATGTTTCAGGAAAGTGTACATATAGTGGAGATGAGCAAATAGGGCCTAACGGTAAGGTCCCTTTCACACGGCCGCCTCTGTTGGACGGACTCTGCTTGCTCAGTGGGGGATCCCTCCGCCGTTCCCTGCTGAGCAGGCGGATGACAGGTCCCTTTCCGCTCACTGTGCAGAGCAGGGACGGACCCAGCCCCACTCTTCTCTATGGGGAGATCAGGTGAAAATGGACTGCCTGTCCATTTTCATCCGATCCAATCCACCAAACGGATGGAAAATAGGACCACAATCTGTCTGGATTTTGTGGACAGGATCGGAATCGGATAGCCACGGATATCAGCGGACATCATGTCACTGCTGACATCCGCCACTCCATAGGGGTGAATGCAGGTTCCGATCAGGTCCGCCTGAAAAAAACTGACAGAAGGACCTGATCGGACAGCATGTGTGAAAGGGGCCTAAGGGTTTGTTCGTTTATCTGAACTGGAAAAATAAATCATAGAATTGAATTTTTGCTGCAGTTATCAACTCTGGTTATCTCCAATCTTCATATAACAGCATCAAAGACATAAAAAACAGCCATAATCCTTAAAGTGGTTGTAAACATCTGACATGAAATATGAATAATGCATATCCCTCTATAGTGTGTACTTGTCTCAATCCAGAGAACTAAGTCTCATTTCTGTCTGCTGCTTCTTTCCTCTGCTATCAGTATGAATCACTTCTGACAAGTTTCCTGACACCAAGAGAAAAATGGTGACAGGGGAGGGATCTCCAGCCTTAGCTCTGCTCCTGTGAGCTGTGTGGAGGGGGAAGGGGGTGGGGGGGGGTGTGAAGGGGGTGTCCCTTCCCTCCAATCAGCTCCCAGCTCTCCTCACTGAGATCTGCAGAGTGTAACTTCAACCCCCTTTTTTTCTGAACTCTTAGACAAGCTTTATAATTCAGCACTTTGAATAGATGTAGAAGAAAACTGCAGATAAACAAGTACAACATATGTAGGAGGATTTGTTTCATCTCTGTTTATCTCCTGAGGCCAGTCACTTCACTGGATATATGTAAAAGGTTTACAGCCACTTTAAGGGTCACCATACAGCTTACAATCTGACTGTACAATCTATGTACATTCCACTTTAGATCTGCCAAAACTATGAAATATAAGGACCTACCTAATCTATCCAATCCATTTGTGTCCAGTCAGACAGATCCTTTGCACTACATAGTTGTTGGTAGGAGATTGTACAATCAAATTGTAATTTTTTTTGCCCCGAGGTACACAAAAACAGAAAAAAATTTTTTTTTTTAAAAATGCAAAGGGTTCTATGAATGGGACCTACTATATGCCAAGCAAGCGACCTCCTATATGTTCACTATGCAGCAGGGCAGCCGCTTGGCACAGGACCCAGAAATTAGTGGCGATCATCATTGTAGCAGTGACTATCACAGTGATTTCCAGCTTCCACCAGCATCGAACAGCTATGTATGTAGCTATGTGCTAAAAAAAATAGTACTAATAGTTAATGGGGTAAAATTGACAATCGTTTTCGACTGTAGCGATGAAAAAATTGAAGTAGCAGGATGAAAAAAAAAAAAATCTCCAGCAAAGTTCTAATAGCGAATGTGGTTTTCTTTAGGGGAATTCCATTAATTCCAAAATTGAATGTTAAAGCTGAACTCCGGAAAAACTAAAAGTCCTCCCTCGTTGTGGGGCTGCGCCCACACTGCAAGGGTTAACTGCAAGTGGCATAACTCTGATGTTGTCAAGACCGATGCAGAGACCATGGCCCTACTTCGGATGGGAGGATGCTGAGGGACAGTCTATTGCTGGGTGGAGGGGAGTGCCATTTGCCAGAGGAGTGGAGGATCATGTAAGTAAAAGCACTCTTACCATCCCCGAGACCAGGGGTTTTTAATTGTACTGAGGCCAGAACCTGGGTAACTTTTCCAAAACCTTCCATGACCCAACAGTAAAAAGGTTTATATTCACACAATAAAAGTATGGGAATGCAAAATATGTATTGAAATGTTGAAAGGCTCTGGATGGGACTGGGTGTCACTGTGGGAAATGGGGTTTGTTGGGGGTCTCTGCAGTAGACTTGGTGGACCTGTAGAGGATGAGGCTTCAGGAGGGGGCTGGCATCTCCTCAGCAGGCTGAGGGCTTTGCAGGAACACTATGGAAGACTGGAGTTATTGTGGGGGCAAGCGTGCACTGCGGAGGTTGGAAGGCACTTGTGGAACACTTATGAAAAAGAAGTTGGGGAAATTGGCGCTGCCCTATTATCAGTGTTAAATGATTAGGAAATAATAATGATAATAAAAGTATGTGAACGCACTAAGGTGATCGTGCAATTTCTATGCGAAAGACAAACAAATATGAGGCCAAGTACCATAAAAGTGCATGAGAGTGAACTAAGCTTGCGATTTGTTCACTAGGTAAGCAGAGCCTTACGTATGTGTAAAGATAAAGAATAAATAATTAAAATAAATGACATATAGTAAAAAATGGAAAATAGACACTCTAGAGATGAACGTGCAAATCCTCTGTGATATATAAATGTGCGGGTAGGTCCCGTGTATTACGAAAAGTGAAATAAATTTACAACAACCCAAGTTGCAAAAACTAAAAGTTATGTGACAGTGTAACACGGTCACCCCCTTTGTGGGGCTAACAGCATCAGTAATAAGAAATAAATAAGAAATAATTATTCATTAAAACATATCAGCAACATGTGTGTTGACTCCTATGTGCACTATTTCTAATAAAGTGAACCATAAATTCCTGAGACTCTGTGTTTATCATATATTAAGCCCCAATGGGACTCATGTGATGTATAAACAAAATCTATACAAGCAGATGTATGTATGGTTAGATGATTACTAGAAAAACTCTTTTTAACTGCATAACAAAATATATAAAGTCTCTGTGAAGAAAACAGGCAGAATGAATGTCTCTATGGAGAAAAAGCAGTTCTATAGAAGCCACGGCTTGGTCATTATGCAGTTTTAGATGCCAAAGGGTAAGAGATGGTGACTTCCGTGCTCATACACGCTGGTGACTCCAAGTGCTCCCCCCCGTGCTCCCCCACTCACCAGAATCAGTCACCCCCACAGGGGTACTGCGCAAAGGAGTGGGTATCTTGGGATGGCTGTCTCTGTAGATGTGCTTCGCTGCTCCGTGGAATCGCTCCAGTGATCCGACTCAGGGTTCCCACCTAGTGTTCCAGGGCTGGGCTCCTCCACAACTCCCCACCTCCGGTCTGTTTTATCCTCCGTATATAAAGAAATAAACAGGGGGCTTCCGTAGTGAAGTACATCCAGTTTATTGAAAATATAATATATAAAAAGTTCTTTAAAACAATGGACCCAGTACAAAACACGGCTTGCGTTCCAGCCAGATCTTCCGGGTATGACGTGTGAGCGTGACTCCGCCTTACGCGTTTTGTCATAGGACGTTTTGTACTGGGTCTATTGTTTTAAAGAACTTTTTATATTTTATATTTTCAATAAACTGGACGTACTTCACTACGGAAGCCCCCTGTTTATTTCTTTATATACGGAGGATAAAACAGACCGGAGGTGGGGAGTTGTGGAGGAGCCCAGCCCTGGAACACTAGGTGGGAACCCTGAGTCGGATCACTGGAGTGATTCCACGGAGCAGCGAAGCACATCTACAGAGACAGCCATCCCAAGATACCCACTCCTTTGCGCAGTACCCCTGTGGGGGTGACTGATTCTGGTGAGTGGGGGAGCACGGGGGGGAGCACTTGGAGTCACCAGCGTGTATGAGCACGGAAGTCACCATCTCTTACCCTTTGGCATCTAAAACTGCATAATGACCAAGCCGTGGCTTCTATAGAACTGCTTTTTCTCCATAGAGACATTCATTCTGCCTGTTTTCTTCACAGAGACTTTATATATTTTGTTATGCAGTTAAAAAGAGTTTTTCTAGTAATCATCTAACCATACATACATCTGCTTGTATAGATTTTGTTTAAACATCACATGAGTCCCATTGGGGCTTAATATATGATAAACACAGAGTCTCAGGAATTTATGGTTCACTTTATTAGAAATAGTGCACATAGGAGTCAACACACATGTTGCTGATATGTTTTAATTAATAATTATTTCATATTTATTTCTTATTACTGATGCTGTTAGCCCCACAAAGGGGGTGTTACACTTAACTTTTAGTTTTTGCAACTTGGGTTGTTGTAAATTTATTTCACTTTTCGTAATACACGGGACCTACCCGCACATTTATATATCACAGAGGATTTGCACGTTCATCTCTAGAGTGTTTATTTTCCATTTTTTACTATATGTCATTTATTTTAATTATTTATTCTTTATCTTTATCTTTACACATACGTAAGGCTCTGCTTACCTAGTTAACAAATCGCAAGCTTAGTTCACTCTCATGCACTTTTATGGTACTTGGCCTCATATTTGTTTGTCTTTCGCATAGAAATTGCACGATCACCTTAGTGCGTTCACATACTTTTATTATCATTATTATTTCCTAATCATTTAACACTGATAATAGGGCAGCGCCAATTTCCCCAACTTCTTTTTCATATATGTCAATTAACTTCCAGTGGGAATTAATTAGGGGGAGGCTGCAGCCCTTCATTTTTCCTGAGCGCGGACTTTTAACATAATATCTATACTTGTGGAACACTGTTGGAGGTTGGGGTCACTATAGGGGGCTGGAGGCTCTAACATATGCTGAGGGGTACTGTTGAAGGCTGGGGAGGGCTTGTGAGGACTGAGGACCCTCAGAGAGCCTGGGGGCACTGTTGCAGGAACACTCTGGAAGACTGGAGGTATTGCAGGGGCAAGGATTCATCGGGAAGGTTGGGAGGCAATGTGGAACACTGTTGGAATTTGAGGGCACTTTGGGGGTACTGGAGGCACGAATGTATGCTGGAGGAGAGCACTGTTGGAGATTGAGATGCCCTGTGGGGGCTGAGGACTCTCAGGGAGCCCGGGGTCACTGTGGGGGTTGAGGGGCACTGCTGGAAATTTTGGCACTATGGGGGGCTGGGCGGCACTATTAGGTTAGTCTGCAGATGGCTGGAGGCCCAGGAGGAGGGAAGCCACAGCCCAGCAGTTGGCCATGGCCTGGTGGTTGAGAACCACTACCCCAGGTTAAATGGGCAACTAAATTGTGAAGTACTTTTGAACGATATTTGTCAAGTCTCTGATGGCCTTTTCAAATATACTAACAAATGTTTGTACAAGGATCTACCAGTGTATGGCTTGCTTTAGTACAGATACACAACAGGTTTAGTTTTTTGTGTTTTAATCTAGTTGACCTTCCAGTTTTACGACAGGAACTCTAACGAATGTATCAAGTTATGTCAGAGCAACAGGGTGGACCTAGATGTTTTAGAAGAGGCACGGACATGCTGGTGACTCTCAAAGTGTACAGAAACAAATACTATGAGACGGAAGAAGAAGAATGTCAGGAATGAAGTCAGGCCTGGGATGAGCACCCAGGGCAAAAAAAGGTGACATCACAGCCTTGGAAGAATGTCATGTTACATTTCTACTAAGATAGAGAGCAGAGAGATAACTCTGAGACAAAGCAACACAGAGAACAAAGCAAGATAACTCCAAGATAACGCCATACTGATTACTCTAAATCAACCCAAGTATCAAAGACAGCCTATGGTGCCTTCAGCAAACATTGATTTGTATTGTAAACCATATCTAATAATCTCTTAGCATGATTTTCACTTTTAACCATTTCACTTTCTGAGCCGTTTTTACGTTTTATTTGCACGCATGTTTACAAAAATAATGTTAGGCCTGAAGATTATGTAAACCCCCCAAAATATAATATATTTTCTGAAAGCAGACATCCTAGACCAGGGTTTCTTAACTAGGGTTCCTCCAGACGTTTAGGGGATCCTTAAAGTGGAGTTCCACCTAAAAATGGAACTTCCGCTGATCGGATTCCTCCCCCTCTCTGGTGCACATTTGGCACCTTTCAGGGGGGAAGGGGGAGCAGATATCTGTCAAAACCAGGAATCTGCTTTAGACTTCCGGGCATAGATACGCAATGTCCAGCCCCTCCTCTCCCCGCTCTCTTCTGGGAGATACACAGGTCCCAGAAAACAGCAGGGACCATTCAGATCGCGCGGCGCGACGCCTGCATGTGCAGTGGGAAACAGGCTGTGAAGCTGCAAGGCTTCACTTCCTGTTTCCCTTAGTAAGGATGTCGGCGCCTGCACCCGTAGCCGAGGGATGGGTTGGCTTTGGGTGAGGACATCGCAGGCGCCCTGGACAGGTAAGGGCTCTTTCACATGGGGCGGATCCCCGCTGAGCAGGAAGATGACAGGTCCGTCGCTGCACACTGTGCAGCGACAGACCTGTCAGAGCGCCACTCTCCCCTATGGGGGATCGGGTGATGACGGACAGTAGAGTCCGTCATCACCCGATCCGACTTGAAAACGGATGGAAAAGTAGGTTTTTCCTCCGTTACCCTTTTTCGGACATGTCACCACTGACATCCGACGCTCCATAGACCTCCATGGAGTGTCCGTTCAGGTCCGCCTAAAAAACTGACAGGTGGACCTGAACGTACAGTCCGTGTGAAAGAGGCCTAAGTGTCCTTATATTAAAAGTCAGCAGCTGCAGTATTTGTAGCTGCTGACTTGATTTTTTTTTTCCCAGGCAGAACTCCACTTTAAGCAATGATCAATTTCTAGAAAAAAGAAAAAACTGCGCTAGAGGAAAATTGGTGAATAATATAAAACAACACAGGCAGCAGCTCAATGCGGGATACACACATAAATGAACAGAAAAAAAGAAGAGGAGAGCTGCGCCAATATACACAATATGTCTATTGATATTAATGGTTAATATATCAGTCCTCCAATGACATCACAGTGACTCCACACACAGAAAGAGTGCCCGACCGCTGTATCATAAGCCTGCTTACCAGATAGCAAGCAGAAAGGGCGTTTGGCTGTAACCCAGCCACGGCCTTTAGCTTGCAATGTTGACCACTGGAAACACACAAGGACCGGACCTTATAGCTGAAAACCACCCTAGGCGTCTCACAGAGTTCGCAGCTGTACTTCAATGGTATACTCAGGATAGGCTCAGGAGAAAGAAAAACGGACCATAGCGTGATATAGTCTCAAATATTTATTAAAAAAATTGTATTACACTTACATGTTAGTAGATAGAAAATCGCTTATAAAAACAAATGCCAGCCGGCAAACACAGCCCGTCCTCCTCCGTGGTGACGTCAGCACGTGCCTTTCTCAACTAGGGTTCCATGAAACTCTACGGTTCCTCGAAAGGTTGCTAGGGGTTCCATGAACAATGAGCAATTTCTGCCTCTCAGATGAGTTCCCACTAACATCACCAATCATTTAAGTTCTCTATAAGGGGGTAATTCTTCCCAATGATGATAAGTGTAAGGAGCATTCTTCCCACTGACCATCCCACTAATGTACCATGAGTTGTAGATATAGTCATTTTTAGCAGGGATTCCCTGTGCAGTTAAAAAGGGGTACACAAATGCAATAAATTACCCATTTTTGAGGTCGTGCTGAGTAAATAGATACCCAACATGTTAAGCTTTAAAGCGGTATTAAACCCAAAACCAAAAATGCAGCTTATCAATCATTAGATGTGGTGGATGAATTTCTTTTTTTTTTTTTTAGTTTTCTTTCCCCCGTTTTCACCAGGTGATCTGGCCAGCAACACACCTCCTGTATTAGAGTGCCCCCCCCCCCCCCCCCCGCTCTGGATGAAGGAGCACAGGACAGCAATTTTGCCATTCTGGGGGGAGATATGAGTCAAATGTACTAGCAGATTTAAATAAACTAGCAAATTGAAGCCAAACTCCGGCTAACACTTCATAAGCAGTCACAGCAAACAGCTTTTTTATCCTTTTTGGATAAAGGTTTTACATAAAAAAGCTGATCGCTGTAAGCACCATTGCTAGTGTTAATTGGTTTGTCTTATCTTTGTAACTGATACATTCTGCTGGAGAGCTTGTTTTTTTTTAAAAAAAAAAACAAAACAAAACAAAAAAAACAACAGACTTACTGGCTGGATTACCAGTTGAAAATACTAGAAAGAAAGCCTAAAAAAAGAAAACAAATGCAGCATCACATCTAAGAACTGGTAAGGTGCAATATAATAAAATGTTTGCTTTTGGGTTTAATATCGCTTTAAGGGAGAGTTGGTTGGAATCCCCATGGCTTCTTTTTCCTACTGTTTAAAGGCACTGTTTAATTCAAGTGTGAATTCATGTTAAATTTATTTTATGTGCAACTGTCATTTGTCTTAAACCTCATACACGCGATCGGACTTTATACAAACTTTCCCGTGAATTTCTGTACAAAGGGCGTTGGCCGTGAACTTGTTAAGCATACACACGGCAGGACTTTTTAGGCAACAAACACGAACGTAGTGACGTTTCAACGTACTGACGACACTTCAAAAGAGGACGTTCAATTCTCCGGCGCCACCCTTTGGTCAACTTCTGTATTGTTGTCTGATCTTTTGCATTGGTTCTGAGCATGCGTGTTTGTACTTTGTACTAAAGTCTGAGCCCTGTTTCACACTTGTGCGGTGCGAATTGAAGCTCAGGTTTCACTGGGGAGATAACAATCTCCTGTTCAACGGATTCATTGCGTTTTTGCTCAGTATCAGAGAGCAGGGAGAGGGGGAGGGAGGGGGAGGGAGGGGGAGGGAGGGGGGGGGGGAGAGGGGGAGGTGTAGTGAGGAGAAAGAGAAAATCCTTGTTCAGAACGCAATGCATCTGCGAATCAGATGCGTTCCCATAGGAGATAATAGGCTTGTAGTTCGCACCGCAATGCCCAAAAAACGCACACGTTTTTTGTGCAATGCGCAGTGCGAATGCAACGCACATATGTGAACCAGATACGTTCATATGAATGTATTTTAAAATGTCCTGCGAATTAGATGCGGTGTAAGCCGCATCTAATTCGCATAGGTGTGAACCCGGGCTGATGGTTTTGTGTACACACGGTTGGACTTGCCGACGTAGGACTTTTGTTGCCGCCAAGTTTGTCTGTTCGCACAGCCAACATTTGTCCGATGAAAACCGAAAAAGTTTGTCCGATGGAGCGTACACACGGTCGGATGTTGCCTTAAAACAGCTAATTTGCATGTTTGTTGTCGAAAAGTCCGATCGTGTGTATGGGCCTTTAGATATTGGCCTCTAGTATACCCTTTGAGATCAGGATGGACCCTTTAGCACATTAGGGGCCCATGAAGGTGTGCTGCACTGCGCAGTACTGATCATCCAATGCTTGCCTTACCACCTGTGGAATTTTGTCTTTGAAAAGAAACTATAAAAATCACTCATCCAACCCTTCAATGGTGCCTTCATGGACTAGATTAATTTTGAATGATTTTTTTGTTTGAGTACCATGTCAATGTCTCGATTTTCATAGAACGAACGTTCTACTTCCGGATTATCTTTGATAAGTACATATGCATAGAATAGAAAATAAAATTTTTTCACCCGGGAGTGAAATCAACTATAAAAAAATTTGCTTGTACCTATTGAAGTCTACAACATTTTTTACATCCTTATCTTCGTTTGTTCTGGTTGCTACTGATTGTTGAGTCCTCTTAGCCCCATACACACGATCGGATCTTCCGACAACAAATGTTGGATGTGAGCTTGTTGGCTGAAAGTCCGACCGTGTGTATGCTCCATCGAACATTTGTTGGCGGACTTTCCGCCAACAAATGTTGGCTAGCAGGTTCTCAAATTTTCCGATAACAAAACTTTGTTGTCGGAATTTCCAATCGTGTGTACGCAAGTCTGACGCACAAAAGTTCACGCATGCTCGGAATCAAGCAGAAGGAGCCGCACTGGCTACTGAACTGTCTTTTTCTCAGCTCATCGTACGTCTTGTACATCATCACGTTCCCGTGTTCGTAATTGTTGGCCAACATTTGTGTGACCGTGTGTATGCAAGACAAGTTGGAGCCAAGATGCTCCTTAAAAGACAGCTGTACTTTCTCCAGCATGTCAATATCTCAGAGTGAAGAAGGCTGATGGACTTGAGATACACTATATTGCCAAAAGTATTGGGACGCCTGCCTTTACATGCACATGAACTTTAATGGCATTCCAGTCTTAGTCCCTAGGGTTCAATATTGAGTTGACCCACAGTTTGCAGCTATAACAGCTTCAACACTTCTGGGAAGGCTGTCCACAAGGTTTAGGAGCATGTCTATGGGAATGTTTGACCATTCTTCCAGAAGCGCATTTGTTATGTCAGGCACTGATGTTGGACGAGAAGGCCTGGCTAGCAGTCTCCGCTCTAATTCATTCCAAAGGTGTTCTATCGAGTTGAGGTCAGGACTCTGTGCAGGCCAGTTAAGTTCCTCCACCCCAAACTCACTCATCCATGTCTTTATGGAACTTGTTTGTGCGCTGGTGCAAATCATTCGGTGGAGGGGGGAAATATGGTGTGGGGTTGTTTTTCAGGGGTTAGACTTGACCCCTTAGTTCCAGTGAAGGGAATGCTTAAGGCGTCAGCATACCAAGTCATTTTGGACAATTTCATGCTCCCAACTTTGTGGGAACAGTTTGGGGATTGGCCCCTTCTTGTTCCAACATGACTGCGCACCAGTGCACAAACAAGGTCCCTACTCTGTCCAAAATTTTTACAAAAACTTTAGCCTTTTGTCTATGTTCTCTATAGCAACAAATGTAAAAGTTTTTTGAGTTCAGGTTCACTCTTCATAAGAGTCCATCCAAATGAGGGACAGTTGAAAGCTTATTTAAGGTGAACGTTCTCTTTAAAAATGTTGGCGCTTAAGCATGTCCCATTTCCAATTCTAGAAATTTGGGAGGCATGTTTGTACTAGCAACAAAAAAAACACGAATTTGTTAAATTATCATGTATGCTAAAACCTACACAAGAGTGCCCTCATCTGGTGCGGCACTGTTTAGGGTCCATGGTGGACTTCTGGAATGGTTTGACCATGGTAGTGCTTTATCTCCCCTTTCTCTTATGTGAAATCTTTTTCCAAAACGACATTACATTTGTCTCGAAGCACAAACAACTTCTGCTGGAAAAAAAATGTCCTGGTCACGCCATCCGCTCCTTTTACCAACAGAGAACTGGATCATCTCCAGATAAAATACATTGGGGCCTGTGTGCTGCACAGATGACACCCATTGGACTGGAGACAAACTAATGTGCTGATGAAGAAAGTGTCAGTGCTTGAAGCTGAAAAACAGGGTCAACTACTTGAGCTGAACTGCAGTTGTTACTGAGCGTGTGATACAGAATCACTGAGAACACATAATGAAGCAGGAAAATAAGAATAGTTTAAAACAAAGTATTCATTATATGTTTTAATAGTAAAATAACAGCTGTAATATGATTGGATGGTAACAGCAACACTGAGCTAACACAGTTATATTTGAGGAGTAAACCAAATTTCATTTAGAGGAGTAGTGGGGGTGACCAATTGGATTTTATGGACATCACATAAGCCAGTTAAAGCCAAATATTAGGTATTGGCATTTTTGACATAGTTACATTGGTCCAGCTTGGACCATTGTAAGTATGTAAATACCATACCTGTGGGATCCCAGTGCTACCTCCTGGGCCCCATGCCAAGCGGCTACCTTCTACATAGTGAACACAAGAGTTTACTTGTTTGGCACAGATGCCATCCAGGGAACACTTTGCCTTTTCCCTGTGAATGATGTATGCATCAATGGGAAGACCAACTAATAGAAGTATAGGACCAGGAAAGCAGCACCTTACCTTGAGTGCCATGGGCCAGCACTGCTTACAACATTTTGGCTCATCGTGGAGTTCTGCAGAGGCTGTCAAAGAAAGAAGACCTGTTTTCTGAAGTTGTGAGATAATGAACCCTTGATCAAAAGACAGAACAGAGGCATGTTCCCCCAGGTGTACCCAGTTGAGGGTTAGAGTAAGTAATGAGATAATATATTTGTGGGAAATGCTTTATTGCTATAATTGCACAAACTAAAGACTTTGTGGATGGTGCTCAAAGTTATTTTGGTATTCTACATTCAGGTTTAAGCCTGATCCTTGGATCAAGATGATATTCTCTTATAGCTTTAGTGAAGTTGCCGGCAAGAGAGGTGGTCTGTGTCTTCTTTCTAGTAGCATAATAAAAGAACTTCTGTGCGGCGAGATGACATGAGTATTGCACACAGAATGGAAGATGGACCAGACAAATAACTGGCAATCAACTGGCATATGAGCTGACTAATTAGAAGAGGGTAAAAGCAAAGCCCTTTTTTGTTCACCAGTGTACGGAGTTTGAAAGAACTTAAAAAAAAATTTTTTATGTTCTTGACTTTTTGAGTGAAAGTCTTCCAGAGGGTGAGGAAAAACCCACCCTGCAGGTGGTTTCATAGTGGTATGGAGAATAGCACATCTGTATAAGCATCTGTGTGCAGTCATGGGCTGGCTTGTTGCCTCACATCAGAAGTTGCTAATGTCCGTGCATATGCACACAGCGATGCGCACAAGTGTGCAAGGACACACATAAATGTTTTTGCTAATGCAGGTGCTAAATGGGTTATTTAAACTGGTCAGCTGCACAAAGCCATTGACATCTTGTCTACAGCATTACCAGTGAATTTGTGACTTTGTGCATGACTACCTGATACTGACCCAGCTTGCCCTGACCTGCTCCAGTTGTACCGACCTTGGCCTGCACCTGGACCAAGCATCTACTTGCTCCTTGTGTTCCTGGGCTGCTCAATTGTTACCAACTCTGAACCTTGACCCTTTTCTGCTGACATTACTGTACATGATCTGCCCACCAGATGCTGACCCAGCTTGCCTGACTTTGTGCCAGTCTTGAATTCTGATACCACGATTAATCACTAGCCTGCAGTCTTTCAGTTGATGCTCCAGTCTACACACCTGCCTGAGCACAACAGCTGACACATCAGTCTAACACCTATCTTCTAATCCTATGGTTATCACTCCTGCTGTGGTGTTCTGCCTAGCTATTCCAATGTCCAGTCCACTACCCACCATCCCCTCAGGGGAGGTTACACTTCACTTCACTTCACTGGACCAGAGATTTTTATTCTCCTATATGAGCATCTAGACAGAACTAAGGGGCACTTGTGCCACTATGTGCCCTTGAGGCCACCTATTTACTCTACTAGAGACCCTAAGCTGGAGGAGTAAGAGAGTCCATCCTCAACTCTTCAGGCTCTTCCACCAGGTGCTTGACAGTTGGGCTTTTGAAGTGAGGGTGGGGGGAACGTTGTTCCATAGCAAATTCTAGGATGGATCTGTATAGTAAGAACTTCCTTTGATTTGCATATCCCCCTCTTTTCCAGGGTTATTTTTCTTCTGTAAGCTGCCTACACAGTTACTCTTTGTTTAAAGTGATTATGCCAAGAGAGAAGTGTGGGGTTGCCATTGCAATTACTTTTGAGTTCTTGTGTTGCTTTGGCTATTTTAGTGATTTTTCTAGCATGAATATATAAAATTGGATTTCCCTGTTCATAAGCTAATTCAGTGTTTCTCAACTCCAGTCCTCAAGGCGTCACAACAGGTCATGTTTTCAGACCTTCCATTATTTTGCACAGGGGATTTAATCAGTTTCACTGCCTTAGTAATTACCACAGTTGTTTGAACCTGAGGGAAATCCTGAAAACATGACCCGTTGGTGCGCCTTGAGGACTGGAGTTGAGAAACACTGAGCTAATTAACTTGTTGGACTGGTTCATGGAGCTCAGGACACAGGAAGTGATGTTGGCAGAGGACTTGGAACACAGCCATGTGCTGAGGACAAAGAGGGATAGTTTTGCAGGACTCCAAGAAGCAAGGAGCAGTCTGGAGAGATCGTGAATAAAAGGAAGAAGACTCCATCACCAGGAAGAACCAAGTTAAGTAACTGTTTACTGTATACCTATTGCATACATTGTCCATGCTTATTTGCTAGGGAGGATAGATAGCTTGTGCATGAGTATATCGTATATATAGTTTGTAATACTTTGTATGTCTTGTACTGTTTCCTATAATTGTATGTAGTTTGTAGGTACAGCATTTTATTTAGTAAAGCACGTTTTTATGCTTCCTTGCCTTTAATGCAAAGTAACCAAAGGACACAAAGCAAAACAGTCCCAGAACTGGAAATAGCATGCTGTAAAAAGGTGTCAGAAAAGTGCCAGAATTCCTTACCCCTGTCCCTGGGAACTAGCACTCTTAAAACCAGCATTTAGCAATGGCATCCTCCATAATTTCTAATGACAAATCTCTAAAAAATGTAGGAACAGCCATGCTGACCTGTTTTTAATTTTTTTTTGTGTCATACAAATCCTTGCATAACTACTTAGTGAGTAATCAACCCAAAACATGTACATGCCTTTTAGGTGTCCCAACACCCCTATTGCTGCATGCTTCTACCAAGTCAGCGACTCTCCAAAAAGTCAAACAAGGATAGGAATCACAGCTACATACCCTTCAAAAGCAAGTCAATAATGGTGGTCTCAGATTGCTTCTATATAATACAATTGAAAGTAGAAGTACAAGCTTTGTTGCTATTTCTTACATCTCAATTACAAAAAGTGGCCTTGTGAAGGACTTGTTAGTACACAGACATAAAAGCACACCCTTGCAGCAGTCGAATATCAATATACTGTATAGAGATTGTGTACATTTTTTCTCTTATTTATTACAATCCTTCTCTTTGCCAGTTAAATAAGAAATAGAGCATCTGTATATTTTATATTTTCGCAAGTACCAGAGGAGGGAGCTGTTTTAAAAATCCTGTTTACAGGGTTCAATAGCTCCAGCTGAAATTTTTCTCACACACACACAGCTGGCTCCGCCAGCTTTTTTTTTTCTAGCCATTTGGAATCTAGGTAAGAATGGAGAAGTTTTATACAAAGTAAGGGGAAATCACATCTTAGACCAGCCTTTCTCAACTTTTTTCCGTTGGGGAACTTGAGAAAAATACAAGATCTCAGGGAACTTCTGAATAAATTTTGTGATCTACAGCTCACAGTATGGTAGACAAAAGTGTACATTTATAAAAACTTAACCTACTGCTTGTAAAATTGTTCAGTGCAAATGGGGGGGGGGTGCTTGATTGTTCTTAAGCTATAATATCTGCAGATCTAATGTTATGTATTAAAAAAAAAAAGTGTGGACGAGGAAAATACTGTATTGTGGCCACTAGATGGTGTTGAGTATTATAGGAAATAAGTATGCTCCTCAGCTCCATCTATTGGCTATAATGCAATATTTTCCCATGTGTAATGTTTTTCAGTGAATAGCATTCAATCTGCAGGGGATATAGACTGAAAGCATTTGATTTTGCCCTATTCACATAGGATAAATTAAATGCAGTTTCAGCATAGGCAGAGTTATATAAATGGTTAAATCTGCAATGGTGTTCAATGGCAAAACTAACTTTGCATCAGTTCAAAAAAAAAAAAAAAAATTTGCATCAGTTCTCTGTGGTAGCAAACAATTCGGCATTGGTTCTCAGTGCAAACCTCTAACATCGCATTGGTGTTTAGGGAATAAAATGTAACTTAGCACTGATGTTCAGGACTGTCATAGGCTGCTTAAAATTATGTAGCACCCTCCTAGTTAGGCTGCTGGGTAAATGTAGTTTTGGCTTCTGCTGTAAGGAACAGCGATTGTTTGCTTTGGTCTCCTCAGAGCTTCACAGGCTGGGGGTTTGATTGCTTCCCCCTGCTTCTAAGATAGGTTTCCAGAGCTTAGGGCAGGAGGATTCAAAAGTCTAGTCTTAATATTCAGCAGAGCCTAGCCATTTACAGGAGAGGTGTGCCCAGATGGAGCTAGGTTGCTGTTAAATAGTCTAAAGCCCTGAGGAGATTGTCTCCCTCCACCTCGTGGGGATGGATCTGTGAGCTGAGAAGAGAGGGGTTGCCAATGCTGGACCACTTGCAAGAGGTTGCATCTATGGACTGTCTGTGTACCAGGATCCAGTGACCCCCAAAAAAAGGAGGAGGGCAGAAGGTGAATGGGAGAAAGTTGATGGGGAGGGTGAAGGTCTGCTTTAAGCACTGCAGCTTTTCTGACTGCCCCCTTGTGCTGCTTTTTCCATTCCCAGTCTGAGTTCTGCTGTACAGGAACTGCAAAAGCCTGATACCAGGTAAAACTCAGATATTTACACTGCTGCCAATGATAAAAAATGATTTATTAGTGTATAGAGCGCTGCTTTAATGTGTGCTTCTTAGATCTGCATCAAGTTTAGTGTTAAATGAGTAGATTTTAGTCTGCTAGTGCAAGGTTAAAACATTGAAATTTATTTAATTAATTAATTAATTAATTACTGAATTGTGAAAACAGAAAAGGGGTCAAATCAGCTCATACAATTTGAATTTTACAAACACCCCCTACAATGGAAATCTTCAGGGCGGCCTCCCCACCAAATTCTTTATTCCATCATGTCTTATGAGAAGAGCAAGGCAAAGGCAGAATTTTTTGGAACAAAGGGAAAGGATAATATTCCTTACAAAACATTCTAAATAAGGGAAACTGGCAGGAGCTTGCGCCTACATCACAAGAGCAATTTATTTTTAGTGAAAGCAGCTCCTTGGCCACATGTTTTCTGGTGACAGCGAGTCAACAACGCAGGCGGCCGTGATGTGTGAAGCATTGCGCGTATTGCATAGAAATATTGCTTCATTAACTCTGTCAGTTTACAAAGTGAAAAATGACAAAATCTCTGATTATGATCCATGCTTCATAATAGCCTGAAGACCGTTTTCATTAACTACACCCTTTGAGTATCACATTGTCTAATGAAGGAATGGTCTCACAGATACCTCAGCTGCAGGGGTGGAATGACAACACTCGAGGCCCCCGGACCAAATAAAGCAAGGGCCCCCTGTCAAGCCCCGGCCCTGACCCACCCCTGACCCCGCCAATGGCTCACCCCTGACCCCGCCCCTACATTTTGAAACACGTACAACTTCTGCCTTTTTTTTATGGGACCTGGAGGGGGGTCTCTCTAACAGTGTCCATTAGAGATTCTCTGTTAGAGAGAGACCCCCCTCCAGGACCCATTAGAAACTACAAAGCAGTCTAATGGGACCTGGAGGAGAGCCTCTCTAACAGAGGCCTTTTCAGTGTCCATTATAGAGTCTGTTAGAGTCCCCCGAAAGTCCCATTAGAGACTACAAAGGGGTATAATGGGACCTGGAGGGGGGCCTCTTTCTAACGGAATGTACAGTGAACACCTTCATTCACTCTGGTCCTCATGGGTCTACCGCCTTGTGCCATGACTCTCACCCCTGCCTCAACCTCTCACAAAGTAAAAATAAAATTGTCACTGTGTAGCGCTCCTCTTAACTTAACTTTTAGTACTGTAGCTGTGGCTGGCTCCCACATCCTCTGTAACTGGCTCCTGTGGGTGGGTGGGTGGCTGGCTGGCACCCTACTGTGGTTGGCTAGCTGGCTCCCTGCTGTGGGTGGGCCACCGTGGGTGGCTGGCTGGCCCTGCTGTGGGTGGGTCACCGTGGGTGGCTGGCTGGCTGGCACCCCGGCCCTGCTGTGGGTGGGTCACAGTGGGTGGTTGGATGGCACCCTGGTCCTGCTGTGGGTGGCTGGTGTGTCCTCTCCTCTTCCGCCGTTCCGCGCACTGTTTGCCGAGGCGAGGGAGGGACTTGGAGGAAGGCTGCGGGCCCCTATCCAGGACAGTAGAACTAGAAGGTTTGCAGCAGGTCCAGTGTGCAGCGGCATGCGGCGCAATGGGTAATGACATTGTGTGCTAGTGTGTGGGTCCTCTCTGTGTCCATTTGAGAGCCTATGTTGGAAAGAGCCCCCCATCAATGCAGCCTCACCAGTGCCCATGAAAGCAGCCTCACCAGTGCCATGAATGCAGCCTCACCTGTGCCCCTCAATGCAGCCTGATCAGTGCATGGGGTTAGTGAGGAGAGCTGCCGGATCACACAGAGTGGGTATCTCTTGCTGTGACACCTGGCGGCCGCTGTCATCCAATGTCCCACCACTTTTGATAGACATCACACATCCCCTGGCATTGGACCAGTGTGATGTCTGTCAAAGGAGCCAGGGGGATGACATCGAATGACAGCAGTCGCCGGGTAAGCGGGAGATCCCCGATCTGTGTGATCAGAGAGCGCTCGCCCTCCCCCTTACTCTCCGAGCAGTGGCATCACTAGAGTTAGTGTCACCTGGTGTGGTAAAACATGGTGTCACCCCTCCACCCCGGGGCAGTGAGCAAGCTAGTGCATCGGCGCGGCCCTCCTCCCAGCCTGCCACAGTAGATGGAGCCAGGATGGGATTGGGGGTGGATGGAGCCAGGATGGGATCAGGGTGGTGGATGGAGCCGGGATGGGATTAGGGTAGTGGATGGAGCCAGGATAGGAATGGGGTGGTGGATGGAGCCAGGGTGAAATGGGGGGGTGGATGGACCCGGGATGGGATCGCGGTGGTGGATGAAGCTGGGATGTGGTCGGGGGGGTGGCTGGAGCCGGGAGGGGAGTGGGGTGGTGGGTGGAGCCAGGGTGGGGTTGGGGGGGTGGATGGATCCAGGTTGGGATTGGGCGATGGATGGAGCTGGGATGGTATTGGGGTGGTGGATGGAGCTGGAGTGGGATGGGGGGTGGTTATTGGAGCCGGGATGGAACCGGGATGGGAGCGGGAGTGGATGGAGCTGGAATGGGATTGAGGTGGTGGATGGAGCTGGGATGGGATTGGGGGGTGGGGATTGATCCCCGGGATGGGGAGGTGGTGGATGGAGCCGGAGTGGAATGGCGGGTGGTGGATGGAGCTGGAATGGGTTTGGGGGGTGGATTGGTCCGGGATGGGATCGGGGGGTTGGATGGAGCCAGGATGGAAGCGGGGTGGTGGATGGAGCCGGGATGGGATCGGGGGCAGGGGGGGAGGATGGAGCTGGGATGGGATCTGTGATTTGGGAGGGGGGTTAAAGGAGGATATGTGCCATGGGGTGCTTTTCAGGGGGGGGGGGCCAGAAGGGCCTGGGCAGATAACAATTGTGCTGCCAGGCGTGATTCTAGGGAGGGGAAGGAGGGCGGGGGACAGGATATGTGCTAGGGGGTGTTGAGGAGAGAGGAATTGTAATGGGGGGGTCAAACTTCAAATCTGCCCCCCTCCTTCTAATACAAGTCCTCTCTAACCCAAAGCACCCCCTAGCACATATCCTATCCACCACCCCCCTTCCCCTCCTAGAATCACTCCTGGCAGCACAATTGTTACCTGCCCAGGCCCTTCTCGCCCCCCTTCCAAGACTCTTGTTATATAACAGACCTCTTATTGCAGGTGTCCTTCCTCCCCCGCTCTTGCTCCCGGCCTGAGTGCGTGAATGTCAGAGCCTAGGAGGAGGCCACAGCTGAAAAGAAGTGCAATTGTGGAGGTGCGCGGGATGATTGGACCCGGGCACCCTAACCCTGTTTGTCAGTGTCTCTACCTCACTCCCTTGTCCCTCCTCCCCCATGCTCCCCGCACATCACGTGCAGCTGAGGGATAGCGGAAGGGAAAAAGGAAGCCGAGGCGCCCAGTGTCAATCCGAGCCTGGTGTCACCTGTGGTCACCCCCGCTTCAATAGCGACACCAGCAGCGATGGGGCCCGATGGTTGCGGGGGCCCGCGGGAGCACTAAGAGTTCCAGCAGGTGGCGCTGGCAGGCCCCTTCCAGGGGCCGGGCCCTTGGACCGTGGCCGAACCGACCGACTGGTCAGTCCGCCCCTGCTCAGCTGTCCCTATTTTGAAGGGTATAACATACCTGTGTAGCACTCTACTAGTATAGAGTAAATTTAGCTTAGCTCCTCTGTAATTAGTGGAACAGGGGCTGATTGCTTAGGGCTGCTCGGTGGTTCACAGGCTGCTGTTATGTTACTTTTCCCTGTCTTCTAGATGCTTATAGAAGTATATTGGGAAGGAGGGCAGAACAGGCAGCCTAAATATTTATGGAACGTCAGCCAATCCCTGGGGAGGTGTGCTTAGTAGGTGGAGAGAGAGAGAAACCATAAATAGTTTGAGGCCTGGGCAGTCATAGCAGTGTTCATGGGTCCAGTCCTGTAGGAGGAGAACCCTGTGCAGGGGCTCAGCCCCTGCTGCAAGATCCTTGGGGAAGCTGTAAAGAGGATGCTGAGGTCCCAGTTAGGCTTAGCTGGGGGCCTATCTGTAAATCCATGTCTAAGAATCAAGTTGGATAAGGAGGAAACTCACTAGAGAGTGAGACAGGAGGAAGTTGGTGGGGTAGAGTCCAGCTGTCCTATGGTGATATGGTTCTATACCTCCCTCACTAGGAAGAGCCTGGTGGATATTGGCAGTAGGCAAAAGGTGATCCTGTGGCTAAGTGAATAAATGACCCTCAATGTTGAAGGAAAGTGACTGAGTGAACCTTTTAACTCTGGAGGGAGTACAATTCACCTGTTACAAGTAGTGCAATGCAGCCAGTAGTTTTGTGCAGAACAGCCAGAAATATTGGGGTCCTCCAGTTGTTCAGTTTGCAGTTCCTTGGGTTATCCCATGCTCCCTATCCCTATCCAAGTTCATAGTTCCTAATAAAAAAACCCTTTAAATAGAACCCCCTAGACTGTTACCTGAGCCAGTGGAAGAATTAAGGAAACGCTGTGAGTCTGGCTGTATTAGGGCCGTATTCACCAGCAGTTCCTTAGGGGGTGCTCTACACTGTATGAGGAATCCAAGATGACGAGGGTGGCCTCTTACACAGTTCCTGTCCAGCACCCCTGGAAGTTGAGATAGGGTCCCCTAAGGGACAGTAATAGAGATGAGCAGCAAACATAGGCAGATAAGGGTAATTCAAAAGCAGGTCAGGTGAAGCTGGGTCAATAACAAGGTCAGTATGAGTTTCAGGATCACTGTTACAAGACTGAAGGCATAAATAGCATACGTATAGATTAACAAGAGAGATTAAATAGATTCCTTCATTCAGAATAAACAGTGTGGATGGATAAATCTCCCTTGTTGGCTATTGTTTTTATACAGCCAGTACCCTTATGACTACAGCTAATGTTCCAAATCACTTGTGGCAACTAATGATGTATTCATTTATCCAGGTTCAATTCTCAAAGGGTTAAGCAAACCCAAAGTTAGAGGCAAATTCCATTCTGGTCTATAAGAAGGGCAAATGTTGTCCTTAAATTCGAGCCATTTTGAGGGCTAATAGGCAAACTACTGTAAAAAAGGCCTAGGATTGCCATGGGGGGACTGTAGCAATGCACCAAAAAAAATAAATAAAAAATACATACAAAAAAGCTCAGTGGAGAGATAATCTTTCCATGTGGCTTCAAGGGCAACATTGAAAATACAAAATTCCTTTACATATCATGCTTGAGGTGTCTCAAAGCTGTACACAGACAGTCTCAGCAACAGCATACAGTGGCACAGTGGCGGACGCACCATTAGGGGGCGCAGGGGCGCTGCCCCCCTAATCCATGTGCCCGGCCCCTATTCTACATGCGGGGCGCCGGACTCATGGTCAATTGGGTCTCAGGACCCACTTCCTGTTGGGTCGGGAGGAAAAGCAATGCCTCTCCGGCTGGGAGGAGAAGCAATGGCCCTGGCTCTTCCTTCAGCAAGCTGGAGTGAGGAGCAGCAGGCAAAGGGGCAGCAACAACCAGGAGCCCTATCCCAGATCCAGCACCACCTCGTCATCGGCCACTGATTGCCGCCTTCCTGTCCATCCGTCCGTGTGGGGGCCAGGTGTTTGCTTGCCCCCCCCCACAAAATATTGAGCACCAGCTGCTACTGCACTGGCAGCTCCCATTTGTCTATGGAATTGATTTTTTTCTCTTATAATTTCTTCATTTACATACAGCTGCAGCACCCCAAACTCATTTGAGTTTGAAAAAAAGCCTTTTTTCTGGTAGTCTTAGCTGAATGCACATGCATTATCATCAGATGGTAATAGGCCTGCTTTGCATGGCAGAGTAGTTTGTTGTGGCCATCCCTGGAGTGCAGGCAGTTGTTTTCTACAAGAATTAGGAGACCGCATTTGACATAGTATTTTAAAAATTGTCAAGCAGCTGGAAAATTTTAAATAGCAAGGCAAGGCCCAAATTAACTAAAGACAAAGCAGCTGGAAAAAGACAATTAAGGATACCTGGCCAAAATGTACTGGAGACTAAAAAAAATACAGACAGGTGTTTTGTTACTGCAATTAGGAGACAGTAGATGATACAATAATGTAAATTTGATTAGCAACGGGACAATATTACTACAATATTACAAATTTACTAGAGATAAAGAACAGAGGCTGGGATTTTACTATTAGAATTAAAGCGTTTGTTACCCTAAAAAAAAAAAATATTGATCCTGTTCCTTTAAAGCAATGGTATACAGCACAGTGCTTGTGCTGTGTCATTTAGCCCTATCACCTGAAATACAAAATACCTGGCTGATCCTGCCTGGTTCTGCCCTCCCCCCTGTAAACTGAATACGGGTTTTCATGGCTGCTGAGCCCTGACACCGTGGTCAGTTTACGTGCCTCGGTCAGCTCTCCTCTCCCTCCATTCCTTGTCTCTCAGCTAGTGACAGTGCCCGCCCCCCTTCTGCTGCTGAATTTCCTTGGCCCCTCCCACTTTAGCTATCAGATCGAGAGGGATAAGAAGAGGCCGGTCTCGTGAGAGCCGAGCGGCGCTTTAAAATAAGGTATAGAATGGCATTGTTTTATAAATCACATACACTGGGGCTCCTAACATCAGACACAGAGGATTGCATGAAGACAATGCACTTTAAAGTGGTTGTAAACCCTTTTAAGTGACTTTTACCTATAGGCTTTAAAGCCTTGTACACGGCTTTAGAATCACTCCCTAGGACACACATTTAACCCCTTGATCGCCCCCTAGTGTTAACCCCTTCCCTGCCAATGACATTTATACAGTAATCAGTGGCTATTTTTAGCACTGATCGCTGTATATATGTCAGTGGTCCCAAAAAAGTGTCAAAAGTGTCCGATGTGTCCGCCGCAATGTCGCAATCCCAATAAAAATCACAGATCGCCGCCATTACTAGAAAATATATATATATATATAATAAAAATGCCATAAATCTATCCCCTATTTTGTAGACACTATAACTTTTGCGCAAACCAATCAATATACATTTATTGCAATTTCTTTTACCAAAAATATGTAGAAGAATACATCTCGGCCTAAACTGAGGAAGACATTTTTTTTTATATATTTTTTGGGGGGATATTTATTATAGCAAAAGGTTAAAAATATTGCTTTTTTTTTCAAAATTGTCGCTCTTTTTTTGTTTATAGCACAAAAAAAAAGAAAAACCACAGAGGTGATCAAATACCACTAAAAGAAAGCTCTATTTGTGGGGGAAAAAAAAAAGAGATCAATTTTGTTTGGGTACAGCTTCGCACGGCCGCGCAATTGTCAGTTAAAGTGACGCAGAAAATGGCCTGGTCATTAAGGGGGCAAATCCTTCTGGGACTGAAGTGGTTAAACACTGATAAACTCTCTGCTGCCTTGCCAAACAGAGCTTAAAAAAAAATGTTTTTTTGCTCTGGTATGTGCTAGGCAGAGCAGTGCCCAGTTCCCCTATGCCAATTGTTTGCCTTTTTTTTTTTTTTTGTAACTTTCAACTTCAACGGGGTTCGTATTCAGCACATAAAACTTCGGAATGTTCACCGACCTCTGCTCAAACCAGACCCAGGTTTTAATATCCAACAGTGCTTCTGGAAATTGTTCAAAATTAGGAATATTTTTTATGACCCAGCTCCAATCATCATGTTGACTTGCTGCTGGCCGACAGATTCCAGCAATCAGCAATGTCCACAATGTCCAGCATTTTTTTTTTTTTTTTTCACAGGGCAACCGTTCAAGTTGCTGCTCTTCCAATGTTTTTCTTGGAGAGGTTTTATAAAACATGACGTTGTTTTATAGAACGCTATGAGAATGAAATTTCATGTAGGCTGCTTGTTGTCACAGTTTGCTGGAATCCACCGTTTTTAGCGAGACCTTTTCCCATGTCAGCTTTGCTCGAGATAAGAAATATAAAAAAAAAAAAACCTGATGATTTAATATACAGCAATATAAAGTTTTACTTTTTATCATTAAAAGCATTTCTTGAGCTCCAGTCCAGTGACTGTTTCTAGGCTCAGTAGAGAAATCTCATAGAATGATGTCATCTGCAAGAAGAAGGCAGCATTTCCTTAAAGGGGTTGTAAAGGTAAACATTTTTTCACCTTAATGCATTCTATGCATTAAGGTGAAAAAACTTTTGACAATACCGCCGCCCCCAGCCCCCCCGTTTTACTTACCTGACGCCTCGAATCTTCGCTGCTCGTTCTCGTCATCTTCATTGCAGCTCAGCCTGGTCGCTGAGTGGCTGCAGTGGATGAATTGAAAGCAGCGCAGCCATTGGCTCGCGCTGCTGTCAATCACATCCGATGACGCGGCACGCCGGGGGGCGGGGCCGAGTGATACAGCGAGCGGCTATAGCCGCCAGCTGTATCACGGGAGCGCGCCCGCAAGCACTCACCACCATGCGAGGGAGCTCGCATTAAGGTGGTTAATGCTTGCGGGGAGGAGCTGAAACAGCCGCCGAGGGACCCCAGAAGACCAGGTTCGGGGCCACTCTGTGCAGAACGAGCTGCACAGTGAAGGTATGTATAACATGTTTGTTATTTAAAAAAAAAAAAAAATTTACCTTTACAACCCCTTTAATCTCCTCTCCCCCCGCTAATCAGTATCTGTATTTATAAAGAAAAAAAAAAAAAAAAAAAAGATAGGACTATGCATCCTGTGAAACTGCATGTACATTTGTTCTGTGTGAATGCCTGTAAAATGCTAGGTTATTTTCTCTCCAGGTCAGATAGTCTAAATGGTCACTAGAATGAGCTAATGATTACAGGAAATAAATTCTTATTTACTATGATCATCAGCTCCATCTAGATTCTCCTGGCATGGCCAAACCCTTTCAACTTGTAGGCCAAGGAGATGAGCTTTACTAACCAAGAGGCAATAATCTTGCTGGAAGCCGTAAAATCATTATGTGTTCCACCTGCAATGACAAACAGATGCTCCGACTTCCTGATGGCAGAAGTAGCCTTGATTAAACATTTTAAAACTTGGCCCACATCCAATAGGCTAATTTCTTTAGTACTCCCCAAAAGGAACATAGGAGGACAACCTCTTGTGTGATATGGACTCTGAAGGTCAGTTCAGGCACAAAATTCAAGCACTGGCATGAGTACCACCCTGTCTGGAAGTACGCAAGTTTGGGTTCTTTAAACCCCAAGGCCACCAATGCCGACTCTTCTGGCTGATGTTATTGCCACCAGTAAAGCAATTCTCAGTGAGCGGTACCACAGGGGGATTGAAGGCATCTGATGCAATAATGTCCAGCAGCAATGGGAGATCCTATTTCGGAAACAACAATTTGAGGTTTCAACCGAATTGCATCTTGAAAAACAGTATAATTAAAGCGGGGTTCCACCCAAATTTTGAACAATATCTGTATGTATTCTCTTCCTTGCCTAGATGCTGACATGCCGTTTAAAAAAATTTAAATCGCAGTAATTACCTTTTATTTTTCTATTCTTCTTTGCACTTCCTGGTTCTCCTCCCGTGGGAGTAGGCGTGTTTCTAGCCTCTCCCAGACTCCTGGGAGCTAGTCTCAGGCTTCCCAGGATGCCACTGAGCACGTGCGGGAATGAGCGGTGAATGCTGGGAGCACAGCATTCACCACATCCAGGAAATAAATGCTTGTGGGCTTCAAATGCCCACAATGAAGATGGAAACCGCCTGCAGTGAATAATATAAGTTATTCTTTCCGACGAAATCTGACACAGGCGGACATATTACACACAATATGTGAGTATGTAATGCTGAGAAGAAAAGTTTGTGAATGAACTAAAAAAAAAAAAAAAAAAAAAAAAAACGATAGGTAGGTGGACCCCCACTTTAAGTGTTGGATGCCCACTGTATGCCGGTGAAGGCAGAGATAGCAGAAATGTGTGCCTATAGCATAATTACGCATAGACCTAAATCAAGCCACACCTGCAGGCAATTAAGAACAGACTTCTGAAGAGTCCAGCGTAAAATTTTGATCAGCAATAATACTGGGAATTTATGCCATATTCTATAGGCACGGTTAGCGTTGTCCTTTCTTGTTTTCGTAAGAGTATTTACAATCTTCACAGAGAATTCAAAATCCATTAGCCTCTGCCTCTCTAGACCCAGGCCATCAGCCTGAGCCTGTTGGATGCTGGATGAATGGGACTTTGGAGAAGATTTGATCTTACAAAGGGAGTCAATCCTTGACACTTATACGGATGAGCAAAGGGTACCAAGGCCCCTTCGGCCAATCTGGGATCACCACCAGAACTGTCACCTTCCCCCGTCACAGCCTCAGCTGGAAGCTGAGAATCAGAGGGAGCAGCAGAAAGTCATAAGCTGACTTGGAGATCCACTCTGCAGTCAGCACCTCCACCCCAATTGCTTGCAGATGCTGGGCCCTGGAATGGAACTTCAGCAACTTGGTGTTGACTGGGGATATGAGTGGTCTACCTCTGGAAGAAAAATACCAAGTTCTGTTAGTTCTCGAAAGACTCACAGTAGTCTGGACCATTCTTTGTCGTCCAGACTTATCCTGAACAAATAGTTTGCCTGAAGATTCTTCTGACCAGGCACATAGGCTGCAGATAGCTGCAGAAGATTGACTTGGGCAGATTCTAGAATTAGAGAAACCTCCTTCAGAAGAGAGAGACTGAGCATTGTTTCCAGATGTAGGCCACAGTCGCTGCGCTGTCCAACTTTACCAGGACAGGCTTACCCTGGAAAATTGCAGACGATTTATTTTCTTCAACCACAAGTTTAGGCCACTAATCATAAACCCAACTTGTACAAGAGCGAGAGTTAAACTGAGCCTACCTGAGGTGCTGGAGCGAGGCGATTTTTATGGCTCAATCTGAGACATGAAGGATGAAAGATCTCCAAATATGGCCTAAAATGCTTGCCTTAATGGACCACGTGTCAATCACCAAAGCGGTACCTATGTCCACAGAGGAGCCACATAGTGCCCCTAAGGCATGTATTTGGGAGGCACAATCCCAAAATAACAGAAAGCGTCCTGACATGGAACTCTTTACTGACTTACTGCGTTAGCTTCCCAGTTTTTCCTGGACTCCCAGCCAGAAAGACAGAAGCTAACCTCTCTGGAGTGAGAGTGAGTGTGGAAACTGACTCTTGAGGTTTCGGTCTCCTTTAACTCAGCAGACATTCATCTTGAGGCAGGAAGCCAAACTGACCATTATTAAATTTAGGCTTGACATTCTACGATCAAGAAAAATGCAGTGATAGCGTTTGTCCTTGAAGGCCACAACATCTTCTAATGGTAAGGACATGTATATGGCCAATCCCACAAGAGACCCAAACTGACCAGAGGGGTGATCCCAACCCCTGGACATCTTTCAGTTCAAAAGGGCATAACAACATACTCCAGTCTTGTAGAATGAGCACTTGATCCATCCAACATAAGAGAATTGTCAAGCTGTCCTTGGAGGTACTTCAAATACTTCCAAAGCTTCACTTCTACTTAAAGGCATTTCACCAACCATACCAATCTGGACAAAGGTCGTCCTCATCTTCCTGTTCAGAAGAGACTGAAGAGGATTGATTGGCTTGAGAAGGCCCTGAATAGAAGACTGGACATTGTCAGAATAGATGGCCCTTGCAGAAGATGAATTCAGCAATTCCTTTAGAGTGTCTTGATCATATGCTTAATTTTGACAACTTGGTCACCATCATCTTAATCACAGCCCGCCTGAACAAAGTAGGAATCACATATTCATTCACCTCTACTTGGGAAGAAGCTGAGAAGGGTTAATTTGCCTGAAGAGGTTCTGAGACTACTCATTGGCACCATATATGACCCCGTCACAGAGTGAGTGGAAACGACTCCTTTAGAGTGCATTGACCACATGCTTAATGAATGTGACAACCGGTTTGGTGTCATCGTTATCTTTATCCTTGGTCACTTGAACAAGGCAACATTCTTGCAGTCATGCTCGTCTGTCTTCTCTTTGGAAGAATCTGAAACAGATTGCTTGCCTGGGAAGGCTTGAGACTGCTCGGTAACTCTTTCACAGGGTGAGTGGAAACACTCCTTTAGAGTGTATTGACCATAGGCGTGATGAATGTGACAACCTGTTAGGTGTTGTCATCCTTATTCTTGGTTGCTTGAACAAAGCAGAATTCTGCAGTCATGTCCATCCGGAAATTCGGAAAATGGGCTGTTTCACCTGGTATGGCTAGACAGCTTCTCATTGTCAATGCAGATAACCCTTTCAAAGGGTGAGCAGACAACACTCCTTTAGAGTGTATTGACAATGTGTTTATTGAATGTGACATCCTATTAGGTGTCATCCTTATCCCTGGCTGCTTGAGCCAGTGGGATACATACTGTCATGTCCATCCGTGTATTCCTCTTAGAGTCTGAAGAGGGATATTTTGCTTGGGAAAGCTATGAGACTGCTCCTTGCCAGAGAATTCCACCCCTTCACAGGGTAAGTGGGAATAACTCCTTTGGGTGTATTGGGCACTTGTTTAATAAATACCACAACCTGTTCAGTATCATCACCCTCATCTCTGGTTGCTTAATCAAAGCAAAATTCACATAGTCATGTTCCTTCACATCTTCCCCTTTGGAGAGTCTAAAGAGGGTGATTTGCCTGGGAAGGCTATTAGACTGATCGTTGCAAGAACATATAACCACAGCTTTATTGAAGAGCCTGAAGAGGGCTGTTTGCTCTGAGACTGGTAATTACCAATAGATAACCTTTCCACAGGGTTTTGCATGCCATTTAACAAACCAGCCCAAAAAAATAGTTTAATGCAGTAAAATAGTTTGCTTAGTAAAAAAAAAAAAAAAACTGCTAGAGGGAGACTGAAGCCTCCATCTACAACTCTGATTTACCGGGTGGTTCATTAGCTAAACCTTGCCCTGCCAGGAATCAGTACACAATGAAAAACTTTGTTCAGAACAGTGACAAGAAAAGGAAGGAATTTTCAACAGAATTACAATAATATTCTGCAATGTACATAAACCAAGGGAATTGTAGACATCATAAACATGCTTCTCCCCATTTTTTTTTTTGGTGTAAAACTGGAGAGCACATAGAAATATAAAAGGGTTTCCCATATCTCAACAGGCCAAGGCTGGCTCCAGTAGTCATCCACAGGTGACTCCTCTACCTTCTCTGGAAATGCTGGTCTTTTGAGGGGATTGGCACAATGGCACAACAGTAAAGCAAACATGAGAAGCCACCAACAGGTTATTTCCATGTGTGAACAAAGTGTTACTTTGTGTACCTGTTATGCAGAGTACTCCTTGTGGGGGAGCTCAGGCCATTCAGGCACTTGGGTACTGCCTGAGGGCCCCATGCCACTAGGGGGCCCCATCAGGGTTGCCAGCCTCAATAAAACCAGGGACAGTATGTAAAAATCTGCATTTTTTAAAAAAATCCCAAGATTATACCTTCCCTGCCTCTCCAGTACCTTTTCAGTGTGTGTGTGTGTATTCTGTGTGTGTATACTGTGTGTGTATATTGTGTGTCTGTGTGTGTATACTGTGTGTGTGTGTACTGTGTGGGCCCATAATCTATTGCCTGGGGGCCCCATAATCTCCTATTGCCGGGGGGCCCCATGATCTCCTATTGCCTGGGGGCCCCATAACCTTCTCCTATTGCCCGGGGGTCCCATAACCTTCTCCTATTAGCCGGGGGCCCCATAATCTGCTATTGCCTGGGGGCCCCATGAGTTGTCAGTCCGCCCCTGGCAGGAAGCAAGGCACCACAATACCCAGCAATGCAGCGTTCATTTGGATACAAAGCATTTTTCAAATTTAGCTCACCCATCCTCCGTCATCCAAGGCCGAACCCCAGACAAGGCTGTTAGCCCTGACAAAAGCCGCCCCGAGAACCAGCAACGGGGCTCCCTGGATTATGAGTCATTTAGCCGAGACACCAGGGACTGCGTCCAGTCTAATCCACACATGGACGGACGGCCAGCCATTTAGACCTGCCAGGTAGAGGAGCACAGCTAGGTCGTGCGCATAGGAGGAAAAAGAAGAACACAGAGGCTGTAGGTGGGCTCAAATTTTTATGAGTTAAGTCCTGGAGGCATGGGGTGGACGGAGCCTATACCCAGCTGTGCTGACATGGAGCCATCAGGAAATTAAAGGGGACCGATCCTTTTCGATTTAGGCCTCATGCACACTGAAACTGATAAACTGACGTTTTTGGGAGTTTGGGCGTTTTTTTTAACAGCCATTAAACTCCCCTCTATGCTATGCTATGTGTCCATGCACACATGGATGTTTATTGAAGTTATCAGCAGGGGAGTTTATGGGCTGCTGTCTGAATGCCCTAAAATCGCATTCAAGAGCAGTTTTTCTGACCACAAAAAACGCTGAACACTAAAAAACGCTCACAAATGCGTTTATTAGCGTTCAGCATTTTTTACATTGCAGAGTGTAAGCTGGATGTAATTTAAAAAAAAAATGCCCAAAAACGCTGACGCTGAAAAACACTCAAAAACATGTTTAAAAAACGCTGCTAAAAGCGCGTTTTCAAAGCAGCGTTTTCCTGCCAGCAATCCAATGTCCAGAAAGACTTTTTTGAACATCCTGTGTGCATGGAGGCTTAACCCTCGTACACACATGATCGGATTTTCCCCAGACAAAGTGTCAGACTTTTGTCTGAAGGGCGTGTGCCTGGATTTTGTCTTGCATACAAACGGTACACAATTGTCGGCCAACAAACACGAACGTAGTGACGGACTACAAGCCGATAAAGAGGAAGTTCAATTGTCAGGCGCCACCCTTTGGGCTCCTTCTGCTAATTTCGTGTTAGTTAAAGTTTGGTGAGTGTTGATTCGCGCTTTTCATTTTGCGCTTTTCTTTTCGTGCTTTTCAGTTAGTTTCTGAATAGCCATTCATCAACCACACATGTTGCGGAATCGGAGGAGATAACGTATTATTTATTATTGGCCTTGGAGTTATTGCTTTGACCCAAGTCCAGTCCAGGAACAGGAGGAGGAGGGTTTCTTGGACCAAAAATTGATTTCTTTATTAATCGTGACCAATTATGTCAGATGCCTTTGCTGCGGGAGCTCCAGGAGAATAATCCGGATGATTTTCGGAATTATCTCCGGATGACGGACCCCTCCTTTCACCAACTCTTGTCATTGTTGACCCCCTATATTAAGAAGCAGGACACATGCATGAGGTTTTTATTTTTTGGTTGAATAATAATTAGATTTGTTATATTTTCTATATTTTTGGATGCATAGAATGCACTTTTTGGTTAAGTTCTATTGGCAGATAGCATGTCTAATTTTATTTGTTTTCTTTTTTTTTTAATGCACAATAAAAAAATTGTGGAGAATAATACTTGGCTATGTGTTTTACTTCAAATGACAGTTTGGGAGTAGGCAGTTACATTTTATAAAATACAATGTAAAATTAACAAGGGACACCAACATAGTTGTATCTTTGATCTTAAAAACTACGGGATAATGGTGTTGTGTTACCTTGCCCCCCCCCCCCCAAAAAAAAAAAAAACAAGCATAATAAAGCCTTTTAAAATACGTTTGGCAGAACTCCATCAGTATCACCAGCAAAGCAGCTTCATTTTTATCCCATTAAAGAAGAAGAGAATTGTGCGTTGCATTTGGAGATTTCATAATTTGCCACGTCACAAATGTTAATTCTCCATTACGAACGCTAGTTTACAAAACCGACCGCTTTTGGCTCGTCCTTTCTTCCGAGCATGCGTGTTTGTACTTTGGACTTTTGTCCGACGGACTTGTGTACACACGCTCGGAAAATCCGACAACACACATTTGTCCTCGGAAAATTTTAAAACCTGCCATCCAACATTTGTCCGCGGAAAATCCAACAACAATTGTCCGATGGAGAGTACAAACCCCCTGTGAGCTGATCCCCTGTTGATCGAAATTGAGTCCACCCCGTCTGAAAGGAGCTTAATATTATAACTTCCTAGCATGCTACAAGGTGAACAGTGGGGAGCTGATCTGTGTGAGACATGCATATACTTACCATTAGCATGCAAGCAATTAACATAAAAAGTCTGCCTTAGGCTCGGTTCACACTACCGCGACTTGGGATCCGACTTGTAAGCCCTCAAGTCGCCCCAAGTCGCCCCAGAAAGAGATTCACATTACAGTGCATGGGAGCGTCTTAATAGACACTACTGAAGTCGCTCCGACTTCAGAGCGTACTCCCTGTACTACTTGGATCCGACTTTGATCCGACTTCAGCCTATTGACTATCATTGAAGTCGGATCGCCGTCTCGCATGATCCGACTTCGGCATGCGACTTGTGCTCAAATGGGGAACTCCGCGCCAAATTTTAAATAAAAATCCGGCATGGGTTCCCCCCCCAGGGGCATACCAGGCCCTTGGGTCTGGTATGGACCTTGAGGAGAACCCCCTACGCCGAAAAAGCGGCGTGGGGGGTCCCCCCCAATCCATACCAGACCCTTATCCGAGCACGCAGCCCGGCCGGACAGGAATGGGGGTGGGGACGAGCGAGCGCCCCCCCCCCTCCTGAACCGTACCAGGCCGCATGCCCTCAACATGGGGGGTTTGGTGCCTTGGGGGAGGGGGGCGCGCTGCGGCCCCCCCCACCCCAAAGCACCTTGTCCCCATGTTGATGAGGACAAGGGCCTCTTCCCGACAACCCTGGCCGTTGGTTGTCGGGGTCTGCGGGCGGGGGGCTTATCGGAATCTGGGAGCCTCCTTTAATAAGGGGGCCCCCAGATCCCGGCCCCCCACCCTATGTGAATAGGTATGGGGTACATGGTACCCCTACCCATTCACCTAGGGAAAAAAGCGTCAATAAAAAACACAGTACACAGGTATTTAAAATAATTTATTAGGCAGCTCCGGGATCTTCTTCCGACTCCGGGGGTCTCTCCGGCGTCTTCTCCCGGTGTCCGCATCTTCTGCCGGCTCCACCGCTATCTTCTGGCGCTCTTTTGCCAGCGGTGGTCCGGACCTCTGGATCATCTTCTTCCCTCTTCTCTTCCAGAGATGTTGACACGACGCTCTCCCCAGCCAGAATGGTTTCTGTGCGCTCTGCAAGGGACTTATATAGGCGGTGACCCCGCCCCCTTATGCCGTCACAGTCCCTGGGCATGCTGGGTCTGTGACGTTTTAGGAGGCGTGGTCACCGGGTGATGACCACGCCCCCTTATGACGGCACAGCCCCAGCATGCCCTGGGACAGTGACCTCATAAGGGGGCGGGGTCACCGCCTATATAAGTCCGTTGCGGAGCGTTCAGAGACCATTCCAGCTGGAGAGAGCGTCGTGTCAACATCTCTGGAAGAAAAGAAGAAGGCAGAAGTCCGGACCACCGCTAGCAATTGAGCTGCAGAAGATAGCGGAGGAGCCGGCAGAAGATGCGGACACCGGGAGGAGACGGCGGAGAGACCCCCGAAGTCGGAAGAGGACCCCCGAAGTCGGAAGAAGATCCCGGAGCTGCCTAATAAATTATTTTAAAAAACCTGTGTACTGTTCGTTTTATTGACGCTTTTTTTCCCCTAGGTGAATGGGTAGGGGTACCATGTACCCCAAACTCATTCACATAGGGTGGGGGGCCGGGATCTGGGGGCCCCCTTATTAAAGGGGGCTCCCAGATTCCGATAAGCCCCCCGCCCGCAGACCCCGACAACCAACGGCCAGGGTTGTCGGGAAGAGGCCCTTGTCCTCATCAACATGGGGACAAGGTGCTTTGGGGTGGGGGGGCCGCAGCGCGCCCCCCTGCCCCAAGGCACCAACCCCCCCCATGTTGAGGGCATGCGGCCTGGTACGGTTCAGGAGGGGGGGGGGCGCTCGCTCGTCCCCACCCCCATTCCTGTCCGGCCGGGCTGCGTGCTCGGATAAGGGTCTGGTATGGATTGGGGGGACCCCCCACGCCGTCCTTTCGGCGTAGGGGGGTTCCCCTCAAGATCCATACCGGACCCAAGGGCCTGGTATGCCCCTGGGGGGGGAACCCATGCCGGATTTTTATTTAAAAATTGGCGCGGAGTTCCCCCTTAAGATTCATACCAAACACAGTGGCGGGGATCCAAGTCGGATCCCCGTTCATTGAAAGTCGGATCCACAAGTCGTGTTGAAGTCGTGTTGCAAAGTCGCGTTGAAGTCGTGTTGCCCCTGTGTGAATCGAGCCTTAATAAGCCACTCATTGTTCTTTATTTAATATTGACGTTTTTGTGTTCATCATCATCCTCATCTATATCCTTTTCACATTTTACCAGCTGATCACCTGCCGAAGCTTCCTGTTTAGTTCTCAATGCAACAGGTGGAGAACCAAGATCTGAGTGATCAATCCTAACCACCTACTCAAAGCACATGCTTCATGGCCCTGTCCAAGGCTCACAGGACAGGTGAGTTTTAATTTTCCTCTCTATGGTATAATGTAAAATTATCAGAAGGATTGGGTAACTGAATGTAGTAGGAAAGCACAGCAAGTTTACTAAGTAGTGACCAAACCCTGATACAGACAACAATGTTCACTTCCGCACCATATGGTGTGTCCCTGGTGCCCAACCTGCGGCCTGAGGGCCATATGTGGCCCTTTGGTATTTGAAGTGTGGCCCTTGAGCCCCAGTAGTCAGTATATGGAGCATTGATTTGTAAAGGGCCCCTAATTGTAGTAAAGACCAGTTGTCTCATACAACATGTCCCTAGTCTCTGATGGTCTCCCTAAAGTGGTTGTAAACCCTTACCATCCACTTTTTACTACAGGTAAGCCTAAAATAAGGCTTACCTGTAGCTACCCCGGATATCTCCTAAACCTGCACGGTTTAGGAGATATCCACTGTATCAGCATGTGCCAACGTCATCGGCACATGCGCACTAAAGCAATGGCACGTCTGTGCCGTTGCTTCAGCTAGTGTTCCGTTACCGGCACCGGCCAATCACCGTGCCGGTGCCCGCGATACCTGGAAGTAACTCCGGGAGCGATGTCGCCGGCCGGACCAGTGTACGAGGACCGCTGCCGGAGCTTCGATCTATGGTGAGTATTTCATAATGAGCTAGTATGCCATGCATACTAGCTCATTATGCCTTTGTGTTGCAGGTTTTTTTTTTTTTTTTTTTTTTTAGTTTTGTTAGTGGGTTTACAACCACTTTAAAGGCTGGGTTCACACCTATCCGAATTGGATGCAGATTTTACCGCATCCAATTCGCATTACAGGAGATTGTGTCCGGCTCTCTATGGAGCCGGTTCACATATCTCCATTGCGGCTGCCGAGCGGCTTGCACAGGAATGCTGTGCGTCTTTGGCTCCCTGATTCATCTCTTAAACGGAGAACAGGGACGCACCGGACCCCTGCTGCGAGCCGCATCCATCGGAGGTGTGAACCCAGCCTAAAGGAGTTGTAAAGGCAGAAGTTTTTTTTTTTTTTATCTTAATGCATTCTATGCATTAAAGGGACGTACCTGTAAGCCCATTTGCCTGCCAGTGCCATTCTGCCGACGTACATCTGTGTGCGGCGGTTGGCATGTGGTTAAAGTGCTGGTAAAGTCTTGTTTTTTTTCTTTAAAAATAACAAACATGTTATACTTACCTGCTCTGTTGCAGTGGTTTTGCATAGAGCAGCTCAGATCCTCCTCTTCTTGGGTCCCTCTTTGGTGCTCCTCCCACTTGTCGAGTGCCACCACACAAGCAGATTGCTATGGGGGCCCCCAAGCCGAGCCGCAGCTCTGTGTGTCCATTCAGACACGGAGCTGCAGTTTGGCCCCGCTCCCCCTCTCTCCTATTTGGCTGACTGACTTTGATTGACAGTAGCGGGAGCCAATGTTGTGCCTATAAAATAATATATAAACAGTGTAGCGCTGGACTAATAAGAATACGCATATATGGGTGTATGCGAAATAGACAAGACACATAGGTGGTGAATAAAGTGAATATTATAAACACGTGTGTTGTAACACTGAAAATTAATCAAATAAACCTGCATATATTTAAAAGCGAAAAGTGATATAAAGGTATAAGTAAAAGTGGTGAACCTTAAGTGAGTTATATAAACCAATATGACAACAAAAAATGACATCAATGTATGATGAAAAACTCTATTCACTAATAGTGTCAATTGATCCTTGTAATTAGTGATCACAAAAAAGGGAAATTGAAATAAATATATAAATAAATTAGGACAGTCCCAAAAAGAACGTAGTGACACTCCAACACAGATTCTGATTCAATATTCCACCGCAGCTGTTGCCCACCACCGAAGGATATAAAGTTGGAGGCTTACCGGACAGCCTGCGACCACCCTTATTCAGGGGGGTCAAAACAGGCTCAGTAGAAATGTATGGATCCAGAAGATGTCCTCGCCAATAATCTCCAGGTGTTCCCCAGATAACCTTATGGCAAGCCACGGGGGCTTCCAAACAGGGTGCAGTTAGGACTTGGCCACAGGATACAGCATTAGCCCCAGATGCCCCAAAAAAAGAAAAAATACTCCAATAGTGCAGAGTGATCTGGCCAATTTATTTAAAAATGTAAAAAGAACAAATAAATCTATAAAAAGCAATGCTTCTGACGGGGAGAAATGAAAACAAGCTCCACCGCCGTTTAAAATCCGATCGCGCATGCGCGATACGTGCTCACGTAGGGTCACAACGTGAGCACGTATCGCGCATGCGCGATCGGATTTTAAACGGCGGTGGAGCTTGTTTTCATTTCTCCCCGTCAGAAGCATTGCTTTTTATAGATTTATTTGTTCTTTTTACATTTTTAAATAAATTGGCCAGATCACTCTGCACTATTGGAGTATTTTTTCTTTTTTTGGGGCATCTGGGGCTAATGCTGTATCCTGTGGCCAAGTCCTAACTGCACCCTGTTTGGAAGCCCCCGTGGCTTGCCATAAGGTTATCTGGGGAACACCTGGAGATTATTGGCGAGGACATCTTCTGGATCCATACATTTCTACTGAGCCTGTTTTGACCCCCCTGAATAAGGGTGGTCGCAGGCTGTCCGGTAAGCCTCCAACTTTATATCCTTCGGTGGTGGGCAACAGCTGCGGTGGAATATTGAATCAGAATCTGTGTTGGAGTGTCACTACGTTCTTTTTGGGACTGTCCTAATTTATTTATATATTTATTTCAATTTCCCTTTTTTGTGATCACTAATTACAAGGATCAATTGACACTATTAGTGAATAGAGTTTTTCATCATACATTGATGTCATTTTTTGTTGTCATATTGGTTTATATAACTCACTTAAGGTTCACCACTTTTACTTATACCTTTATATCACTTTTCGCTTTTAAATATATGCAGGTTTATTTGATTAATTTTCAGTGTTACAACACACGTGTTTATAATATTCACTTTATTCACCACCTATGTGTCTTGTCTATTTCGCATACACCCATATATGCGTATTCTTATTAGTCCAGCGCTACACTGTTTATATATTGTTTGGTTTGTGTGCCCTTGTATTGGGGTTATTGTGTTTTAGCTGCAGGACTCACTTCACGTTTTTTTCAATTGTTCTTAATTTTTTGAACACTGAGCGCAATTTCTTTCCCTTCCCTTTTCCTAATGTTGTGCCTATGCTGCTGTATCTCAGCCAATCAGGAGGGAGAGTTGCGGATGGCTGAGGCACTTGTGGACATTGCTGGAAAGAGATGGGAGCACAGGTAAATATGAGGGGAGCTGCTGCACACAGGCAGCAAATTTAGGATAAAAACCTTCTATCAGGCCAGCCGCACACCGCGGGAGCGTGCCCGCGGGTCCCGGGAACTCGATGTTCGCTGGTGGCACGCGATTGCGGTGTGGAGAGGTAGAACGGGGAGATGCCTATGTAAAGGCATTTCCCCATTCTGCCTAGTGACTTGACAGAGATCCACTGCTCCCTGTCATCAAGAGCAGTAATCACTGTCATGTCAGTCTAAGCCCATCCCCCCACAGTTAGAATCACTCCCTAGGACACACTTAACCCCTTCCCTGCCAGTGTCATTTAAACAGTAATCAGTGCATTTTTATAGCACTGATCGCTGTATAAATGACAATGGTCCCAAAATAGTGTCAAAAGTGTCCAATGTGTCCACCATAATGTCGCAGTCACGATAAAAATCGCAGATCGCCGCCATTACTAATAAAAAAAATAAATAAATAAAATGCCATAAATCTATCCCCTATTTTGAAGACACTATAACTTTTGTGCAAACCAATCAATATATGCTTATTGCAATTTTTTTTTTTACCAAAAATATGTAGAAGAATACATATCGGCCTAAACTGAGGAAAAAAATAGTTTTTTTATATATTTTTTGGGGATATTTATTATAGCAAAAAGTAAAAAATGTTGCTTTTTTTTTTCAAAATTGTCGCTTTTTTTTTTGTTTTGTTTATAGCGCAAAAAATAAAAATCGCAGAGGTGATCAAATACCACCAAAAGAAAGCTCTATTTGTGGGGAAAAAAAAGGACGTGAATTTTGTTTGGGTACAACATCGCACGACCGTGTCAGTTAAAGTGACGCAGTGCCAAATCGCAGAAAGTGCTCTGGTCAGGAAGGGGGTAAATTAAGCATGATTTCGGTCTCCAACCACTCTAGTAAAAAAAATTTCGGCCCCTTTTCCTTTTGTAAATTTTCATTTTGTGACCGTTTTCTATAGCATTACAAGTGATAAATATAATATGCGGCCCTTTGGGGACATTGGGGGCCGCATTTGAGGCCTCCTTTGCCTTGCAGGTTGACAACCACTGCTGTATGTCATACCCTCTGCACTCCTTTCCTGCATATTCTGCCCGCTGGTACCAAAGTTTGTTGCTGCTTCACAAGGCGCACGCAATTTTGGGCTACATGTACACTAGCCTACCCTGGCCGCGGGAAAACACAAACCTCGTTTTTACCATGATTTTGTCGCAATTTGAGTTTTCCTGCATCTGGCAGTCAAAAAGTTCCTATCCTGATTCTTCTGCATTCAGGAGAGGGAGGTTGAAGCTCACCTAAACGTGGCAGCTCCTAAACCCTGCTAAAAGCCTATGTGCACATAGACACATAGGGTTTATTTACTAAAGGCAAATAGGCTGTGCACTTCGCAAAGTGCAGTTGCTCTCTGCAAGTGTAGTTGCTCCAGAGCTTAGTAAATGAGGTAAAGCTTCAGTTTGCAAAGAATACCCAATAACAAGCAAGAAAAATGAAAAAAAGAGCATTTTTGCTTGCAGGTGATTGGATGATGGAAGTTGGCAGAGCTTCTGCTCATTTACTAAGCTCTGGAGCAACTGCTCTTTGCAAAGTGCACAGTTTATTTGCCTTTAGTAAATCAACCCCATAGGCTTTTATGGAGTTAAAGCGGGAGTCCACCTGAAAAAAAATTATTAAAAGCCAGCAGCTACAAATACTGCAGCTGATGACTTTTAATAAATGGACACTTACCTGTCCTGGAGTCCAGCAATGTCGGCAGCCGAAGCCGAGCAATAGCCTGGCTCTCAGCTGCTGCCACCGCCATTCTCGGTGAGGGAATAAGGAAGTGAAGCGTTGCGGCTTCACTTCCCAGTTCCCTACTGCGCATGCGCATGTGGTCCCCGCTACCTGTGTGTGTCCCAGGAGACAGCAGGGGGGTGCGGGAGGGGGCGTGACTCCCGCCGGAGTCTATTCCTGGAAGTGGGTGCAGATACCTGTCTAATACAGGTATCTGCACCCCCCTCCCCCCTAAAAGGTGCCAATTGTGGCACCGGGGGGGGGGGGGGAATCAGATGAGCGGAAGTTCCACTTTTTGGGTGGAACTCTGCTTTAAGAAGAAATACATACACAATATTGGTATAATGTTCAGCGCTAAACTATTTGATGAAAAAGATTAAAGTTTAAAATTGAAATGAAAAGACATGCATCTGCATGCTGATACATGAAGGTGCAACCATGTGAATGGTGAGTGGATTGAAAGTTCTGAGGGATGAACCCCTAAAAATTAGTCTCTAAAAAAAGTCTCTAAATGGAGGCTGTAAAAGGAGCGAGGCTGCTTCAGGTGCGGGCTGGGCAACCCGATCACTGTGAACAAAAGGAAAGCAAAAGGAGGAGAGAGAAGCGCAAAGCCAATCCCTTTAAACAGCTTAGGAATGTATTCAGTATATAAGTATAAAACAACACTAAAAACTTTGAAAAATGTTGGAGTACTTGCAGAGTGCTAGAGCGGGTGGAAGCGTCCACGTGCAGTGTCACAGGAGAGCAGCTCATGAAGAAGGCGAGGCTGTGCCTTCGAAACGCGTTCTGATTGGCCAGACAGCATGTGGGCGGCTCCCCAGTTTGACAGCCCTGGACCACTCCCACCCAGAGACACACATCCGACGTCTCCACGAGGCTTACCGGGGCTTCAGCTGTGAATAACACACGGCACTCGTGGATCCCTCAATAGAGACTTCCCGGCAGTCCTCCTGTGCTCCTGTGACATTGCACGTGGACGCTCCCACCCGCTCTAGCACTCTGCAAGTGCTCCAACATTTTTCACACAAGTTTTTAGTGTTGTTTTATACTTACTGTATATACTGAATAAATTCCCAAGCTGTTTAAAGGATTGGCTTGGTGCTTCTCTCTCCTCCTTTTGCTTTCCTTTTATGGAGTTAAGTTTAGGAGCTTTGGCAAGAAAATGCCAAAAGCTCCTAAACTCAAGTTTAGGAGCTGCCAGGAAATGCTAGTGTACATGAACCCTAAAAGTGTTACTAAACCCCGGACCCTGCATTCACCATATCTGGTCTCCCACAGTACACAGAACATGGGAATGCAATTATTTTAGTAAATATAAACTGCTAAATACCTTTTTTCATTAGCAGTATATAGCAGTCCTGTGACTTCGATCAATCTCTGGTTAAAGCTTGTAGGAGGAGTTTTCAGTCTCCCCCGATTGTCCTATGAGGCTGCATGACCGCTGACCCTCTGTCTGGACAGTGTTGATTGGCCCTGTGCTGATCACATACACACTCCCAAAAAAAAAAAAAAAAAAAAAACCTCTCTAGCAATACACACCAAACTGAGCATGTGCAGAGTGACTCCAAGGCTCTGTTCTATCAGCAGATGGATTGGGGGCTGTAGAAAAAAGGGAGGATCAAAGGTGACAGAATCAAACATACTTTTTACACAATGCATAGGACTAACTGTAAACTACTGCATATGCAGACTGATTTCACTGTTGTGGGTAATATTGAATTTGTGCATCCTAAAATTAACTTTAGCGTCTTTTTTTAATTGAAATTTTGCATTTCACAAGCCATTGAGCAAATACCGTTGTGACATAAAAAACTGGAACTGCCACTACTTTATTCTCTAGGGCAGGGATATGCAATTAGCGGACCTCCAGCTGTTGCAGAACTACAAGTCCCATGAGGCATAGCAAGACTCTGACAGCCACAAGAATGACAACCAGAGGCAGAGGCATGATGGGACTTGTAGTTTTGCAACAGCTGGAGGTCCGCTAATTGCATATCCCTGCTCTAGGGTCTGTGCTTTCAGAAAATATATAATGTTTTGGGGGCTTTATGAAATCTTCAGGTCTATGATTTTTTAAACATGTGCAAATAACACAAGAACAGCTCTGGCAGCAAAAGTGTTAAAGGAAACCAGTGCCAAGAGATTTATGTCCACTGTAGACAAAAATGTCTGTTGGTGACCACATTCACCTGATTGGTAATTATGTATAGTACTATTTATAAGACCCTCAGGAGGAAACCAAAGACCCTGTTTTTAATCAAATTTACCCAGTAGCCTATCACATCAGTTAGCTTTTAGTTAGTGACGTCAGAATTCTGATAGTATGATTTGAGCTACCACCCTCTGCCCCTTTGCACATTGTCTTATTAAAAATCCTTTTGTTTTGTAATCCTTTCGAAAGAAGGATTAAACACTCAACGAGACAGATTTCATTATAGATATGAAGTAATTTAGGAGAATCTTGATAAAGGGTCAAGCTACACAACAGAAAAGACAGTCCAAAAACATGGGCCTAATAAGGTATGGCTGGCAGTAGGAATCAGAAGGAAATCCTCATAGATGCCTAAATTACGTTGTTGACTTGGCATAACATTATACATTGTCATGGTTAGAGTGTTGGAGGAGGAGGAGGTAAATGGAAAATAACCTCCTAAACTTCTCTTGTTTGTATTATTGAGGGCTGCTTTGAAAAATACATTATGACCTAATAAGTGTATGCCTGCTATGTTATGTAGCACCCTCCTAGCGTAGGTTACTAGACAACTTTAGCTTTGGCTCCTTCTGTGGTCAAGGGAGAATTGGTTGTTTCTTCAGGCCTGTTCAGAGCCTCACAGGTGGGGAGTTTGATTACTTTCCCCTGCCTCTGGAAGAAGCTTCCAAAGCAGTTTCTCAACTAGGGTTCCATGAAACTCTATGCTTCCTCGAAAGGTTGCTAGGGGTTCCATGAACAATGAGCAATTTCTGCCTCTCAGATAAGTTCCCACTGACACCATTGATCTTTTTAGCTTTTTGTAAGGGGGTAATTCTTCCCAATGACCACAAGTGTAAGGAGCATTTTTCCCACTGACCATCCCACTATCATGAGTTGTAGATAGTAATATTTAGCAGGGGCTCACTGAGACTGGAAAGGTATTTCAAAGGTTTCTCTGTGTAGAAAAGGTTGAGAGGCTGTTCCAGAGCTGAACATGTATCAGGTTCTGGTTAATCCCTGAAGGGTAAGTCTCTAAAAGGGGAATGGAATACAGGTGAATAGTCTGAGCCTGGAGGACTCAGGAGGGTTCCAGAGGTGCAGGGGCTGCTGCCAAGGAACACATGGACTGAACAGCTGCTCTAGGAGGCCTCAGAGGTGCTATAACCAAAGGCTCAAATGAACTTTGCTCAGAGCTGACTGCAGAACCACACCACAAGGGATCTGGTTCTGAGAGGCACCACCTCACTCACTGGGTTGTGTCCGGAGGAAGCTGGAAGGAAGCAGCTGTCCTGGGGACTTGTGAGTAGTAACCTTAAACTGATCCCTGAGACTGTGCGGTAGACGCTGCACTGGGTACCGATAGCCGCGCAAGGTAACTAGATGCTCAAAGACTTGCACCATGGTCTTCAGCTGTGGGGCTTTGGCCTGTTCACTAATAGCCACTACTGCTACTGCTAGAAAGACTGTCCTTTGTTCTCTATCATCTGCTGAATGGTTTGAAGTATCCCTTGCCCCAATACCTATCCTGTTCCAAGTTTCACCAGCAATAAATCACAAAAAAGACAACCCCTAGACTGTTCTTTGGAGCTAGAGTGAAACATTGTTCATACCTTCCTATTTTTTCAGATGAAAACAAGCAAAAGTTTGTAGGCATAGGACACACCCCCTTAAAGGAGATTTTTTTTTTCTAACACGACTATTCCTTTATGCTGGCTTTTGAAATTTACATATGCAGCACTTCAAAAATTGGATGAAAGGTTTAGCACTGTGAAACACTATTTGATAGTAGATGATAGGCTCAGCAATGGCATGCAATGCCAAGCTGCTGCTAACAAAGCAAACAGAATATTGACATGCATTAAAAAGGGGATCAACTCCAGAGATAAAACGATAATTCTCCCACTCTACAAAACTCTGGTCCGGCCGCACCTGGAGTATGCTGTCCAGTTCTGGGCACCAGTCCTCAGGAAGGATGTACTGGAAATAGAGCGAGTACAAAGAAGGGCAACAAAGCTAATAAAGGGTCTGGAGGATCTTAGTTATGGGGAAAGGTTGCGAACACTGAACTTATTCTCTCTGGAGAAGAAACGCTCGAGAGAGGATATGATTTCAATTTACAAATACCGTGCTGGTGACCCCACAATAGGGATAAAACTTTTTTGCAGAAGAGAGTTTAACAAGACTCGTGGCCACTCATTAAAATTAGAAGAAAAGAGGTTTAACCTTAAACTACATAGAGGGTTCTTTAGTGTAAGCGGCAAGGATGTGGAATTCCCTTCCACAGACGGTGGTCTCAGCGGGGAGCATCGATAGTTTCAAGAAACTATTAGATAAGCACCTGAATGACCACAACATACAGGGATATACAATGTAATACTGACATATAATCACACACATAGGTTGGACTTGATGGACTTGTGTCTTTTTTCAACCTCACTTTCTATGTAACTATGATAGATAAATAGTGCATTTTATATACAACTATATAGATCAGACCAAAATGAGGGAATAATAAGGAGGAAAGAGGGACAGAGGGACTTTGTTCAAAAATCAGGGACAGTCCCTCGAAATCAAAATCTGTTGCTTGGGTGGCTGGTAGCCACTGTGCTGTTTCGGGGAGAACCAGTAAAAATCAACGGCCCCTGCAGGGGTAGTGCTACAGTTATTTTCTGTGAACTTAGTTCTAATAACCTTTAAAGTAAGCCCATTTTTTCCTCACCCACCAAGATGCATACTTAAGTGAATCAGAGTTGTGGCCTACAGGAATCTTCAGATCCTGGCTATACCTGCAAATGCTACGCCTATAGTCTTCTAAGAAACCATCTCTATTGGGCCCCACAGAAGTCTGTAAGGATCGACTGTACAAGCTTGGCCATGGGAAAGGAAAATTTTATCCGGAGTCTTTAGATTTCTGTAGTCTTTGGCCATCCTATTCAGGTAAGTATACATCTAGGATGGGGGGTTATGTACCTGTTAGGAAGGTCACACCAGTATGGAAGTTGGTGCTGATTCTTTATGAGCATTCATGTGCAAGCGCAGGTTGACTTGTGCATGACCCAGTACATGAAAATCTGTGCGAACATGTGCAAGACTGCTCGTGCAAACACCGTTGTCATCCTTGGTGGACTATTCAAAATGGATAGCTGCATATGGCCAGTGCTGACTTGTCTTCAGCATTACCTATTAATCTGTGTTCAGCATTTCCTGATTGACTTTTTGATATTGATCCAGCTTATCTTGACCTGTCCTGTTATCCACCTGTAATGACCTCTTGCACCCTGATCACACCTCCACCTGCTCACCTTGCTCTAGATCTGCGTGTCTGATAGCAGCCCCACTCATGATAATGATTCTGTACCTGATCTGCCAGCCATCTGCTGGCCCAGCCAGCCTGACCTCTAACCAGACGTGAGCTCCTGAATCTCCTCTGTTTACCTGCCTGCAGTCTCCACCTTAAGCAGAATGTCACCCTGAAAATGAAGTTTCGGTTAATGTCCTTGCTTTGTACAAGGTCCATAAAGACATAGATGAGCGAGTTTGGGGTGGAGGAACTTGACTGGCCTGCACAGAGTCCTGACCTCAACCCGATAGAACACCTTTGAGATTAATTAGAGCAGAAACTGCAGGCCAGGCCTTCCCGCCCACATCAGTGCCTGACCTCACAAACGCGCTTCTGGAAGAATGCTCATACATTCCAATAGACACACTCCTAAACCTTGTGCACAGCCTTCCCAGAAGAGTTGAAGCTGTTATAGGTGGGCCATACTGAATCGTATGGACTAAGGCCCCTTTCACACAATATGCCTGCTTGGATCCTCCTGTCTGTTTTTCAGGCGGATCCGAGCAGGCCACCCATTGACTCCTATGGGCAGGCAGATGTCAGCAGAGATGTGTCCGCTGACACCCGTCTGCCATCCGATCCACTAAAAACAGACGTATGGCGATACCTTCAGCTATCCCTCTGGCGGATCGGGTCTGATGAAAACGGACATGCTGTCCATTTTTGTCTGATCTCCCCATAGAAATCAGCGGGGCTCTGACAGGTCCCTCCCCTCTCAGTGAGTAGACAGACCTGTCATCCGCCAGCTCAGCGGAATTTAACGGAGCGATCTCCCGCTGAGCTGGCAGACTCCGCTGAGCGGATCTGCCCCGTGTGAAAAGGGTGCCATTAAAGTTAATGTGCGTGTAAAGGCAGGCATCGCAATACTTTTGGTGATATAGTGTATGTGAAGGCTGCTTTTCGAAGGCTGAGAACTGCAGAAGGTTTAAACATGGGACACCAAACACGCATTGACCTTGGGCTACAAGCAACCCACCATTCAATACATTGTACTCAATGCATGCTTTCTTAATGTGTGTTGCTGTTCATCCGGTAGTAAGGTATTAAATGACTCCTCCTAATATTACATCAGCAGAGGATTACATGAATACCGGAGCTGTGTGTCTTTCCTTGGTAAACACTGATACTAAGTCATAAAATCCAATACAGGTATCAGTTAGCAAGGATGACATTAAGCCTGTCACATATTATTTAAGTATGATCCTCCCTGAGAAATGAAGCAAGCATCTGGATATTTTTGGAAAACATAAAGTACAGCATAGATATTAGCAGTGCTCCTACTAAACCCTCATACACACAATCAGATTGTTGGCCAACCGAGCTTCTGACTTTTGTCCAAAGGGCGTGTGCCTGGAACTTGTCTTGCATACTAACGGTACACAAATGTCGGCCAACAAACACAAACGTAGTGACATACTACGAGGAATTTCAGCTCTTGGGCGGCACCCTTTGGCCCCTTCTGCTAATTTCGTGTTTGGTGAGCAACTGATTCCGAGCATGTGTGTTTGTACTTTCGACTTTTGTGTGACGGACTTGTGTACTGACCATCATAAAATTTGACAACAGACCGTTGTCCGCAAAAAATTTACTAGCCTGCCATCCAATATTTGTTGGGAGAAAGTTGGACAACAATTGTCCGAAGGAGTGTACTAACGGTCAGATTTTAGGCCAACAGTCTGTCAACAGACAATCCCCTGCTAACAATCTGATCGTGTGTACGAGGCTTAAGACTCTTATGTGAGTGAATGTATATTATTCATCTATATACCATATATAAGTAGATCTAAACCCAATCACTAAATATATCATTTAACATATTATTGTATTCTTAGTCTTTGCAGCTTCCATATAAATACTGCTATGTAATGTCATGAAGGTCCTTGTTCAGGCACTTCCTGTTGTGGGATGACAATGCTCTGTCCTGCATTACAATTACATACCTCCTTATGGTTCCAGATTTCTTGGGACTGTTCCAGGATTTTTAACAAAATTCCGACGTTCCGCAGATCCCGGCTGTGTACTACGACCATCTGGCTGCCAGAATGCTCATTCCAGCACCCAGCTTCAGCTCCTTTGCTGCTCCGTTATGGCGGAGGTAGTGAAAATGGATAGGTAAAGATAAGAGTTAATAGGGAAGTTATACATACAAAGCTAATAAAGTGGTATGGGTAAGTCACACTATGGTGTGCAATAGCAGGCATTGGGTCTTGCACATGTAGCAGTACCTTCGTAGGGCTACTGAAAGTTGTGGGCCACCTGTCACCCTGCCCAGCCCAGCATTCACTTCCCGATCACCTTGGAGACAATGAACAGTCCCATATGCTTGTTTTTGTTTTTTTATTGAGGGATTTGAACTTGGATAGGGAAGGAAATACATGGGATGCCCAGTAGAATGAGCAATTGGTTGATTGTATCTCAATTGATTGGGACAACTATGTACACTTTACAGCTCCAGTCTCCTTCAGCACAACACTTGCTTGCAGACTGTTTCTCTTTCTCTCTCCTGCACAACACTTCATTTCCAGGCACAGCTAGCACATGGTTAGGCCCAACACTGACTCAGTCAAACCCTAGAAATTGCCATTTGCAGGCCGGGACCGCGGGCTCCTTTAATGTAGCAATAGAATAGGAAGTCTTTGTGTGCTAGCTGGCCTATGGTGGACTACTGCTCCCAGTAAGCCCTCTTCAGGCCCTGCCAGCCCTCCTGGCTGCAGCTGCCCGACTTCACTGCCTGTGACATTGCAATCCTCATTGGCTCCACACCCAGCTCTGACTGTTTCCTCCCAGTCCTCTCTGGCATGCCTCCCCAGCCCTCCCGATAGCACATGTCACTCACCAGCCCTCCTGGCTGCAAACCGGTGGTTCCCTCCTGAAGACTTGCCCAGCAGTACTAGCTTCTGCTGTCCTCTCTGACTTCTCTCTGTGACTCCTGTTCAGATCCTTCATGAGTTCTTGACTGGATCCGTTCTGCACCCGAGTCCCAGACCCAAGGTCACCCCCCCCCCCAGAACGGGGAGCGCCCTCAAAGGCCCCACGACAGCCTAGCACTCCATCCTCAGTTCTTCCACCTGACAACTCCTCCCCAGCTGGGCTGACCCTGTGTAAATCAAGGAGGCATAACCCGTGCCATTCTAGCTGGGGATTGGTTAGGGCTCCCTGGGACACCTCAAACAGCTCCATCTCTCTTCTAGAAGCCTCTAGAAGGAAAAGGGAGGTGACAGTGGAGTGATGCTATCTGTGAGTGACCAGCCTACTCTGAGCCACTCCTAGGCCACACAAATCAAAACAAACAGGCCTAGCTTCCAGCCAGGCCTGTCTAAATTTACCTGCTCTAATCAAAATTCTTACCTCTAGCAACTACCTAAGTAGAGGGTGCTACACACATTTTATGAGCGTTTTCATGCTACATGCATAGGGCAGGTCATCCGTTTCTATGGGTCGCCCTATGTAGCTTTTTTGAGCTTTGAGCATTCTCTAACCGTGCATGTTCACGCATTTTTTGTAGTTTTTTTACACAGAAAAACACACATCTACTTGCCGCGTTTGGGGTGGCAATCCCAATGAATGGCACTAAAAGTGTAAAGCACATTCTTGCACATTTCATAAACATGCAATTTTGTGCACGTCTACGAAATGCTCAGATGTGAATGGGGCCCAAGAAATGGAGTGAATGAGGATGTTAGACATAGATTGTGGAGGGGTCTGGAGGAAGGAGGGGGTTAATTAAGCACTTAAAGGTAATAGGAAGGGGAAGGGGGGTGGTATGAGTAAGCAGAGGGTTAATGAGGCAGTTATACAGAGGTAGTGGGGGACATGATTAAGAAGGGGGTTAGTTGGGCACCAGTACAGAGGTAGTGGAGGGGTATAGGTAACGAGGGGGTTATTGGGGTCAGTTACATGATCGTAATTATGTATTACGCAGTATCTGAAAACAACCTTTGCTATTAAATACTACCAAATATCTAGTTAATTACTGTTTCACCTTACCCGTGGTGACATTGGTCATTGAAGGCTGACCTTAGTGCCTGCAGCTACAAACGTCAGTAAGAGCTCATTTACTGCTTAATAAAAATCTGTAAATACTTGAGTCAGGCCACAGGTTGACTTTAGGACCAAATCATGATCTCAGAAAATAAATTCCATGTCTTAAACCCGGATCTGATCCCAAAAGTTTTTTTTCTCCCAATACAAAATAATTTAAAATAATAAATTGTGGGTGAGGCTGTGAAGCTGATGTTTAGTTTGGGATGTCCTTTTGAGTGCGCTGCTTTAGTGGCCTGACAATAGAGAATCCAATGAGAGCACCAAACGAATATCTGAAAGTCCAAAGATTTGATTTTAAAATTGGTTCACAGCAGGAAAAAATCCAAAGCGTTTTCAGAGTTCAAGCAGACTCCTTCTTCATCAGGGCTACAAAACAGATGCAAAGAAGTCATAAATATAAAAATAAAGTCATAAATAAGTCATAAAAAATGCAAATTAAAAATGAGAGAAGAGTCAAGGAGTATGTATATACAGGTGCATCTCATAAAATTAGAGTATCATCAAAAAGTTAATTTATTTCAGTCAGTGATGATTTGGGAAGCCATGTCTTCTGCTGGTGTTGGTTCACCATGTTCTATCAAGTCCAAAGTCAGCACAGCCCTCTACCAGGAAGTTCTAGAGCACTTCATGCTTCCCTCTGCTGACCAGCTTTATGAAGATGCTGATTTCATTTTCCAGCAGGACTTGGCACCTACCCACACTGCCAAAAGTACCAATACCTGGTTTAATGGTCATGGTGTCACTGTGCTTGATTGGTCAGAAAACTCGCCTGACCTAAACCCCATAGAGAATCTGTGGGGTATTGTCAAGAGGAAGATGAGAGACACCAGACCCAACAATGCAGACGAGCTGAAGGCCGCTATCAAAGCAACCTGGGCTTCCATAAACCCTCAGCAATGCCACAGGCTGATCGCCTCCATGCCACGCCGCATTGAGGCAGTAATTCATGCAAAAGGAGCCCCGACCAAGTGTAGCGCTGGTAGATTTTCAATCTACCGTTGATAGGTAAATTTAGTGGGTTATCTGTTCATACTTAGTCAGATTTGCCTCTGTTCCAGCTTGGCTGAGTTGCATGTAGTTTCACACTGTGCCTGTGGGGGTCGTTGTCGCCATAGGTCGGTGTTGGAAAGGCAACACGCTGAAAAGTATGAGTGCTTCTCTGTCCCGGAGATAACTCTGTGGAGGTGGTCCTCCGAGTTGCATTCTGGGGGAGGGTATTTATGGGACAGACACCATGTTTAGGGGTTCCTTTTGTTCTGCCTGCTGGCCCTCCTGGCCGACAGGTATGTGCAAGGAGTACTACCTCGTGGTCCTCCGTCTGGGAGGCCCACGTAGCTGTGGCGCATGGGTGGCCCAGAAGCCTGTCTGGGGCCTACCACAGCGGCAGAGGAATGGTCCTGGGCTGTTTGTCCTAAAAGTAAGAAGCTGGACATCTGAGAAGATCCGAGGGGAGGACCCGTCATGGAAAGATCATGCAGAGTGCTGGTCTGGAGAGGGGCCTGGTGACTCAGTTGGAGGACGTATCCTAAAGTAACCCTACCGCATAGTGCTGCCGGGTCGGCTTAAAGGTTCTAGTGCTGTGTTTGCTATTCATCTTAAACCATTACATCCTGTGGCAGAGGACTGTACGGGTTTCAATTCAATCAAGTCTGTGGCAGAGACTTTTGTTCGTGTCGCGGACTGGCTGCTAGGTTAGTGAGAGAAACCTATCCAGGCGGGCAAAGATTCAACTCTACAGAGAGATTATATCCATCTATGAGTTTTCAATTTCTAATACTACAGTAAGACAAGGTATTTGAACTTCCCTGCAACTTTCCTTCTACCTCTTACCTGCTACTTCCTTCAGTTCATATTTATTAAAGCATTGGAAAAGATACCTAAGTGTCCGGTGCCTACATTGTCTGGTGTTAAACTCAACGGGACCCTAGACCCGGTTCTGGTGAAATAAAGGTAACAAAGGTGATGGTAACAGCCTGCTTAAACCAGCAGCTCCACCGTGAGTTAGTGCTACACAAGTATTGAGTGCTTACTATACTGTACATGTACATACTTTTCAGTAAGCCAAGATTTCTGTATTGAAAAACCTTTTTTTGGTCTTAGGTAATATTCAAATTTTCTGAGACACTGAATTTTGGGTTTTCACTAAGCCATAATCATCAAAATTAAAACAGAAAAAAGAAATGCTTGAAATCTATCACTTTGTGTGTAACACATCTATATAAAATTCATGAGTTTCACTTTTTAAATTGAATTACTGAAATAAATGACCTTTTTGATGATATTCAAATTGTATGAGATGCGCTTGTATTTGTATACAATATCTAAATCCAGTGAAGAGCAGACTCTGAGATAATAATATCTTGCATACAAAAACCAAAGCTCACAACACCTCATTACCAAACAGGAAACCCAATAAAATGACAGGTAATATCTCAATAAAAACAGGACAATACTACATCACATAAATTAAATGTGTCAGTGATTTTACATAAACATGCTATGGAAATTACTTTGACTAGAACATCGTACAATGGCACCCTTTGTAACTTTTGCATAAACAAGCCAGAGATCACAAGTACATTATGGTAAGTATCCTCGTACAGTAATTGTGTATCAAGGAAATGGATACATTTACAACATTTCTTTGTCGTACGAAGACTAGGAAGTGCAGCAGGAAAGGGGAAACAGAAAAAAAAAAGAAAACACTAATGCCCCATACACACAATCCAAAAATCGGACGAAAGATCGTCCATTTTTTTTTTTTTGCATGCTAGTCATATATCGAACCCTAAAGAGTTTACTAAAGTTACGAAAATACTCGTACGACAGAATAAAAAATCGGAAGTGATGTCATGTGTTGTAATGTATTTGTATTGTATTTTTGGAAGGTAACTGTACTGATTAAATGAAAATTGTGCGATCTGGAATCATATGAGAACATTTTTCGTGCATTTTCGATAAAATAATATCGGATGAACTGTCGTGATCGGCTCTCAAAAACTCTGTAGTAATGATCCAATTATCGTACGATCGCGTCAAAAAGCGATATTTTTCGTCCGATTTTCGGATCATGTGTACGGGCCATAGGGCAGTGGCGGCTGGTATTTAATTGTTTTTTTTGGGGGGGGGGGGGGCGGCACCTCAACCCCCCGCTGTTTGCCGGTCCACCGACACTTACCCAATCAGTGGGCACATCGGGCAGGGGGACAGGCTGCGGCAGGCATCTTGCAGTGTCTTCCGTATCCTTCCGAGATCAAGGCGGCCTCCGCTGGGCGTCTCCTCTCCTCCTCCAAGGCATACAAAAGGATCGCCTAACCTTTCAGCCAATCGGGAAATCGCACTTACTGATTTGTGGAGAGGTGGTTCAGTATTAGAAAAGCAAATATTCATTTGCTTTTCTAACACACCTGGATGGACTCGGAGCGCAATGCTCTACGCTCCGAGTCCACCCTATTTTGAAGCCTATTAGAGCCATTTGGCTCTAAACAGGTGCTTCAAAAAAATGCCCCTCCCCGCCACTGTAATTCAGGTGCCCGGCATCTGAAAAGGGGCTGGCGCCTGAATAGGGGGTGGCAGCGGCAGCTATGGATAGATTCATGCAATGCATGAATCTATCCATTATGCATATAGGTGGGTGGTGAGGATAGAGGGGGCGGCGCCCATACGCCCTTAATGCACAGGTCACCCCTGCACTAAGGGCTAGTCCACACCATGAATCGCACGGGAATGCTCTGTGCGTTCCTGTGCGATTCACATGTGATTCCGGGTGCAGTGCGATTTCAAGTGAATAGGCTGATATTGTGCCGGACTGCATCAAAAAAAGTGCATGCACCACTTTACAAAACGCAGAGCAATCAGATCGCCAGATACTTCTGTACCATGCGTTCTGGTGCAGGCAAACGCACCGCGTTTGTGACCTGTGTTTGGGGTGTTGTTAGCATTGTGCTAACACCTGCTGCAGTGCATTTTGGATGCAGTGTGGGGAAAACGCACACGGAACATGATTTTTCCACACAGCATTCTGGTGTTGACTGGCCCTAAAGCCTTGTTTACATGGGCAGCTGGTGTTGGCAAACAGAGGTGGATGAACTTAATTTTTAAAGCCCCCTGGTCGCCCACCTAAAAGGTGCAGTGGCAGGTGAAGGAAGTAGTACATACTATCTTGGCCACACTGCTTTGAAGCACAGTAAAATTGATACAGCTTGTCATGTTTGGCAATCACAATACTGCCGCCAAACACAACCCATGCCAGTGAATGAGACCGTCCAGCAACCATGAGCCAAAAGCTTGGCTAGCAGTTTCAACCAAATCACCTCTTGAATGTCTTACACCCTCACCCTCTGAGAAGTGTTCCACCATGGTTTTCCTTTTCATAGGGGCAGTAGAGAACACCACCCATTTGAATGAAACCTAAAAAAGTCTAGAGGAGAGAAAGAACCAATTAGGCTGGGTTCACATATGCGCCGCATGCGGCTCACAGCAGGGGTCCGGTGCGTGCTGGTTCACCGTTTCAGGTCCGATATCAGCCCGAATTTTTAGCTGAATTCTGACCTGAAACGGACCAAAAGACGCACAGCTTTTTTGTGAAAAACGCACCGGACCTACTGCGAAGATATGTGAACCGGCTCATATAGCCAGTAGCCAAATTCTGTATGTCCTTTGTCCTCTTTGTATTTTTTCTGTAGTCTTCAACTTTGTACATATTTTTAGACACTGCATACCTCAAGTTATTAGCTGTTCATGGTCTTTCAGGACTGACTGTATTTTACTCTTTTGGTTTAAAGGATAACTCCACTTTCATGGGAAAAAAAAAGCAACTGGCAAATAGCAAAAATGTGAAAAAAAAAAAATATAGCATATACAATTGCTACACAGGCCTTATTGTAATTAAATGATTTTAATAATTACTTTTGGTTTTCAATCTGCAGCTCTGTAATTTTCTATAAAAATGCAATGCAATATGGCTACCTGGAGGTGTTCTGTACACAGATGGTATACAGAACGCCCCCCAGAAATCTAATTTCCGGCTTGTGTGATTGTCTCTCTGATTTTCCCAGAAGCCTGCACTAAAATGCAAGTCAGATTTTGGGCATCAACTGCAACAACAATGTCATTTTTAATGAGATACCCCCAAAGGAAAATTATGTCTAAGGGGATGCAGACCCTGCCACTTTCTTCATTAGAGCCCTGCAAGTGCAACAGCTGACTGATAATTATATAATCCCTCTACACAGATCACTTTACACATGAACACAGGCAAACAAACAGCTATCTCTTCAGAATAACAAATGGTAAAAATCTGCAACAAAGTTTGTTAAAATCACTGCAGTGTACAGAGATCACCCAGAGGGGAAAGTATTTTTCCCAACAAAAGTGGAAAAATTTGAATCAGACCAAGTATGTTCTTTTGATTGGCTTCTAACATCAATGGTCATATGCAGTGGCGCAACTAGAACCTTCAGGGCCCTGGTGCAAAAAACCATGAAGGGGCCCCCCTGACCCCCAGTGGAGGCCCATCAATCCAAGCCCAGTGGTGGAATGCCAGGGCCCGGTCGCAAGTGCAACCTTTGTGACCCTGGTAGTTCCGCCACTGGTGTCAGTAATTTTTTTTTTTTTACCACAATATTTTTCTATTTTTTAGAAGCCCCATTGGGGAGCTTTGATGATATATCAGGGGTCTAAACAGTCCTTTGATGTTCCACCTTTGAGATAGAGAAAGGACATTGAGGGTACAGCCCTCAATCTCCATCTCTGCAGCCTTAGCTGCACTGAATGAATGGATAGGAATAGCTCTGTACAGAGTTTCCCCTCAATGCAACAGTTTACTATGTTTCAGTTACAGTGGCGGCCGGTGGTAATTTTTTTCAGGGGGGGCAGCAAACAGTTCAAACAATCGGTCTGTCGGTCGGCGGTCAGTCGGGTGGGTCTGGTGCACTTACCACAGCACTTCTTCCGGGCTTCACTGGCGGCTTCCCTTGCTCGGCGACGGCTTTCTCTTCCCCTGCTCTCCACGGGCATTGTGGTGGCTTCCGTTTCCTCCCTCCTCCTCGGCGGCCAATTGGAACATTTTTCTTTTCGGGCAATCGGAAAACGAGTCTCAGACCTGCTTCTAATTGGACGGATTGAGGATCAGTGTTTCAATAGCGAATATTCATTCGCTGTTGTAACACCTGGGTGGGCTTATGGTGCAATGCTCTGTGCCATGAGCCCACCCTATTTTTAAGCCTATGGTGCTTCAAAAAAACACCCCCCGCTGCTGTAATTCACACACCCGGCATCCTGAAGGGGGCCGGACGAATGAATAGGGGGTGGCAGCATGCTATTAGAATAGCGGCCATGGCTAGAGCATGGGGGTGGCGGCCGCGGATAGAGGGGGTGGCCGCCACTGTACTGGACAGGACAGTGATTGGTATGGATCACTGATAAACCATTCAGACAAGAAGGGGCCGATAAATTACACATTTACCAGCCCCTTCCCCACTCCCAACCCTGACAGATTCCCCTGCAGTAGCCAGTGAAAGAGGGGAGAATCCAACAGAGCTGCTGGGGAGGGGGGGGGGGCGTTCAGGGGAGAGCAGGGGGGTTGGGAAAGAGCTCATGGGGGCTGGATGGCACACGGGGGGGGGCAGCAGAAAAGAGCTGGATAGGACGAGCGGCAGGGGCAGCTGATCTCTCCATTTCCTCCTGCAGCCACTGAATGCTCGCTTCTCCTCCTCTTCCTCTTGCAGGCATTCAGTGCCCCTGCTGCTCCTCCTATCCGGAAGTACAAAGGGCAGCTGAATGGGCCCCCTGCAGCATGGGGCCGGGTCGCAATTACGACCCCTGTAAGTATGCCCCTGGTCAACTTTATGCAAATAAGTGATATTAAAGCCTTACTTTTTTTTTTCCACTGTGGAGGACATTTTTACCATGGGTGCAGCTTCCTTGTGTATTGAGTTTCCTTCTTCCCTATTTTGGAGGATCCCTAAGGGCTTCTTCACATCTGATGCAGTCGTCGGGTGCATTTTTGAACACATTCCAAGTGAATGTACAGTAAAAATCTATTTATTTCTATGTACTTAATTCACACCATTGTATTGCAGTGTGCTCAAAGAAGAACTCCAGGTATGGATATTTTTACAAAATTACATTGGTCCAACTTGAACTATTGTAACTGTACATACCATACATGGTCGATGCCCCTGGAACCTGCAAATCACTGTAGTAGTCACCCCTATCCCAAAGATCCCCACTAACCCCTGGGTCCAGTGCCGAGCACTTGCCATGCTGCATTCTGAACACTAGAGGTCAGTCGCTGGGCATAGGCACCATTCAGAGATCACCTTGCCTTTTTTTTCAATGAATGCAAGGCATTCTCTGATTGGATAAGGTGGAGAGCGTGACATCACTATGCCACCTCTCCACCTTATCCAATCAGAGAACAATTTGCATTGATTGAAACAATGCAAAGAAATCTCTGAATGGTGCCCATGCCCAGCAGCCAACCTCTTGTTAAGGATGCAGCAGGACAGACGTTGAGCACAGGACTAGGAAGGTAGTGGAGATCACTGGAGTAGCGGTGTCTAGTACAATGATTTCCCGCCTCCAGGGCCATTATGGTATTTACATAGTTAAATTGGTCCAAGCTGTAAAACTATCGATAAATGGAATTCTTCTCTTAAAAGTACAGTAGCAAGTATTTTTTTTTTTTTGCATGCAATGTGCATAAATGCACGGAACAATGCTTTGGGAAAGGAAACGCATTGTGACTCAACGCATTTTAAAAATGCATGCCATTGCACATGAAACCACTTGCATTAAAGCAAGGAAAACGTGGGGATTGTGGTGTGAACAAACCCTTAGCATCAGCCCCATTTCCCTGTTTCAGGGTGGCTTCTTTACCTTGGAGGGATCCTGTGGAGCCACCTTTTTGTGTGCGCTCCCAGGATCAGACTACAGGGTGATGTGATGCTACTTTTGGTCTTCCCGACGTGCACAGGCAGACCAAAAGGAAACCATACAGAAGGGGCAGAGGTATGGCTTGTGTGTCTAGAATGGGCTGTTTGTGCTTCTGGACCTAGGGCAAATTTTGTGAATGCCAGAGCATGCTGCATTCCGGCACAGAGAATCATGGCACATGTAGTCACAAGTGGCATTGGGATTGATTTACTAAAGGCAAATAGACCGTGCACTTTGCAAAGTTGCCCTCTGCAAGTGAAGTTGCTCCAGAGCTTAGTAAATGAGATAAAGCTTCACTTGACAAAGAATATCCAATCACATGCAAAGAAAAATGTAAAAAAAAAGCATTTTTGTAGCACCCTGATAGTAGGCAGGGTTGCTAACAAATTTAGCTTGCTAGGTGGTAATTAGCCTGGCTGATTGATGGGGGATTCATTTTTTTTTTCCTAACTCTGGATTTAATGCGCCTCTCTCTTCTGTCACTAGGTGGCATTGTTGCTGGTGGCATTAGAACAATAAGGGCATAGGGAATCCAGACTTGGGGTGAATAGGTTGACTCAGCCAATTGTCAGGGGTCCCTTTGGTCCCTTGGTCTGCTGGGAGCGCCTATTTATTCGGGAAGAGTCAGGTGATCGGGGTTCTGTGCCACCTGGATGGGCTGTCTTACAAGGCCCAGAAGCTGCTAGGCCAGAAGCCTGAGGCCTATCCCAGGAGCACATGGCTGCTAGGTTGTTGTCTGAGGCCTATCCAGGTTTGAGAGAGGCAGTGCGGGGTTGGGGCTTCAGGCTGGGAGTTGCATTGGTTTTGCCAGACGGGTAAATTGAATCTTTGCCAGCAGTGAGGGAAGAGCAATTGCCACAAGGGTTGACCACTCCTGTCACCAGGGGCAAGTGATGATCAAGGCCAAAGATAAAGGGAGGAATAGTCACCAGCAAGGGACAACCATTCCGGTTATCAGAGGCCAGTGTATGGACGTCTGAAGGAGTACCAGAGCAGCTTTTTTCACCAGCCGGGGACGGTGAAAAAGTGGGAAAGCTTCAACAGAGTGCCAAGCCAGGGACCCAGCGGCTTAGTGGGGGTGACGCTTGAGGAGAATGTGGAAGAGCTCAGGGGATCCAGTGACGACTGGGATCTTGAAGTCTAGTGAGAGACTGGGAGCTCAGTGAGTGAAGATCTACAATGGGATACTGTGAGATGTGAGAGAAGATCTATAACGGGTGACTGGCGCCCACGTTTCCAACTTGGAATACACCCACCACGCCTAATAACCCACACTACAAGGAAGGATGCCAGCTCTCCCTGACTCTGGAGGTCACCATTAGGCCTTTGGAGGTCAGGGATGCCGTTACACACATGATTGGATGATAGAAGCCGGCAGAGCTTCTGCTCATTTACTAAGTTCTGGAGCAACTACACTTGTAGACAGGGGCGGACTGACAACTCATGGGGCCCCCGGGCAATAGGAGATTATGGGGCCCCCAGGCAATAGATTATGGGGCCACACAGTATACACACACATACAGTATACACACACAGTATACACATACATACAGTATACACACACAGACACACAATATACACACACAGTATACACACACTGAAAAGGTACTGGAGAGGCGGGGCAGCTATAATCTTGGGATTTTTAAAAAAACACAGATTTTTACATACCGTCCCTGGTTTTATTGAGGCTGGCAACCCTGATGGGGCCCCTTAGTGGCATGGGGCCCTCGGGCAGTGCCCGAGGGCCCGAATGGTCAGTCCGCCCCTGCTTGTAGAGTGCAACTGCACTGTGCAAAGTGCACAGTCTATTTGCCTTTAGTAAATCAACCCTATTATGAGTGCACCCTCCCTAGGGTTGCCACCTGTCCGGGATTCCCCCGGACAGTACAGCTTTTGATTCATGTGTCCGGGTTTCAGGCGTACTGTGGATCCACCAAGTAACCAAGATAGTCACACACAAATCCGTTGCCGTCCCGGAGCTGCGGGCGGTTGTCTGGGGGCAGGTTTGGCATCACTGGGGGGGGGGGGGGGGTCAGGACGGTGATGTCAGCAAGAGCAATTTGACCACACCCACTGTTCGCTGCGGCACGCTGTGCGCACTGCATTACTACTCTCCTTGGGGCACCCAAGGGTATCACGGCCTGCTAAAGTGTTCGGGTTTGGCTTGAAGAAAAGGTGGCAACCCTAACCCTTCCCTCCTAGAAATTCAGAAAAGCAGCACGGGAGAAGCAGGTGTATGTGACTACATGATGGTGAAGATGTAAGCCATGGTGGTCTTTTCCGAAATCAATCGTTGACTGTAATGTGCTGATTTCTCCTATACACATGTGCTTCTGATGAAATAGATTAAACTTTAGTACCATAACTGTAAAAAAAGATAAATTTGTTCTTCTCAGGAAAGACATCACACGTTGCTAAAATGGCCCATGGCACAGAAGGCGATGCGTGTTCTCTGCCGTCTCATTGAGGTTTCCTAATCCAATGAGTCATACACCCATTCTTCATGTTTACATTGTTGCTATGCTGACAGAAGAGATTGCAATGCGTTTCCTTGAGGATGTGATATAAAATGTGATCAGACAAGACACGAGGTGGTTATTTCACTAGCTTATAGTGAGAGATATTATTCCAACATTTAGTAATTTTAAAAAGTACCTAACCACTTCATTACTAGCCTGTATAACCTGTACCCCTTCATCACCGAGCCAATTTATAGTACTGTGATAGTTTGGCTGACAATTACTCCATCATGCAATGCTATGCACAAATTATATACACTATATTACCAAAAGTATTGGGACACCTGCCTTTATACGCACATGAATTTTTAATCCGTAGGGTTCAATATTGAGTTGGCCCTTTGCAGCTATAACAGCTTCAGCTCTTCTGGGAAGGCCGTCCACAATGTGTAGGAGCGAGTTTGGGGTGGAGGAACTTGACTGGCCTGCACAGAGTCCTGACCTCAACCTGATCGAACACCTTTGGGATGAATTAGAGCGGAGACTGCAAGCCAGGCCTTCTCATCCACATCAGTGCCTGACCTCACAAATGCGCTTTTGGAAGGATGGTCAAACATTCCCATAGCCATTGTGTATGTTATATTATTTTTTGTTTATTTGCTACATTTTTTCATGAAAGTGGAGTTATCCTTTAAAGCCCAAACTTTTCTTTGCTATTTGTAATGCAGATGGAAATACTTTCGTCCTTTGCTGTTTTTAGATGTTTAAAAGTTCTTTCCTTCTGAATCATATGGTCCCATTAAAGTTAAACTCTGGGGAATGGAAAAATGCTCCCTTGCATGTAAATGCTTCTTCAGGTCTAGTGGGGCCACAAAATTTACTTTTACTCAGTGGCATCGCTATGTGGGTGCGGCCCGCAGGGGGGGTGACACCATCCTGAGGGCAGCGGAGGGTCCTGGGTCCCGTAGACAAGGCTCTTTTCAGCTGGAACATGCTGGCGCCACGTTTTCCCTGAGACGCCCCAGTATCACTCTCACTACTGCTGCTGCAGCAACTCTCCAGGCTGTGGCTGCACATTGAATCCTCTCCTGCCCAGGTGCATAAGGGAAGGGGGGGGTCTATACTGATGGAGGGGGGTCTGTACTCAGGGGGAGGTCTGTACTGAGGGGGTGGGGTCTATACTGATGGAGGGGGCATCTGTACTGAGGGGGGGTCTATACTGATTGAGGGGGCATCTGTACTGAGGGGAGGGGGTCTATACTGGGGGGGTCTATACTGATGGAGGGCGGTCTATAATGATGGAGGGGGGTCTGTACTGAGGGGGGGAGGTCTATGCTGATGGAGGAGTGTCTTTACTGAGGGAGGGGGGTCTATACTGATTGAGGGGGGTCTATACTGATTGAGGGGGGTCTGTACTGAGGGGGGTCTATACTGATTGAGGGGGGTCTGTACTGAGGGGGGTCTATACTGATGAAGGGAGAGTCTGTTCTGAGGGGGGGGGGTCTATACTGATGAAGGGAGCGTCTGTCCTGAGGGGGGTCTATACTGATGGAAGGGGGTCTGTACTGAGGTGGGTCTATACTGATGGAGGGGGGTCTGTACTGAGGTGGGTCTATACTGATGGAGGGGGGTCTGTACTGAGGTGGGTCTATACTGATGGAGGGGGGTCTGTACTGAGGTGGGTCTATACTGATGGAGGGGGGTCTGTACTGAGGTGGGTCTATACTGATGGAGGGGGGGTCGGTCTGTACTGAGGTGGGTCTATACTGATGGAGGGGGGTTTATAATGATGGAGGGAGGGGGTCTATACTGATGGAGGGGTGTCTGTACTGAGGGAGGGCGTCTATACTGATTAAGGGGGGTCTATACTGATGAGGGGGGTCTATACTGATGGAGGGGGTGTCTGTACTGGTGGAGGGGAGTCTATAATGATGGAGGGGAGTCTGTACTGAGGGAGTCTATACTGATGAGAGGGGTCTGTACTGAGGAAGGGGGGCCTGTACTGAGGACTGACTATAGTTGGTGGAGGGGGGGGGGGGGGTGACACCATATTTTACTGCACTGGATGACACCAACCCTAGTGACACCATTGCTTTTACTTACCCGATCCTAGACCGGTCCCTGCAGCCTCTTCTCTCCTATGCTCCAGCAGTCACTGGTCCTCTGATGTCATCTAGTAGAACACAGGGCCCATTGGACATAAGGACACCAAGGCATGCATGTGTAGTAGCCACAGTGGTGTTATGGGATCTATAGTCCAAAAGAAGGGGGATTACAGCCAGGGAGACATTATGGGACATGTAGTCCAGAGGAGGGGAAACAGGGGGGTCTTTCTCTGAAATGTTGAGTACACTCCCTTTGGCTGGAAGTTCAGGGAAGCAGCACACAGGAACTCAGAGGCAGCAGTGGTGAAGAAACAACATGGGGCCACCATCTTGGATTTTGAGCTGGCCGTGACTTACTGATGACCCACACCCAGCGTGCATGTGTGATCGACGGTGCAGGAGAATTGGTTGTGCAGATAACGCTACACATCCCAGAAAATACAGGCAGGGAAGCGGTCAGGCCCCAAGCAACTTTATCATTACCTAGGGAAGGATTGAGGAAGTGGAAACAGGAGTAAAATAATCTAGTCTGATCTATGCCACATCCCTAGTAAAGCAACAATACTCCGGTAGGCCGTGGTGTTTAAATGATGCTCAATTGGAACCAAGAGGCCCAAAGTGTGCCAAGAAAATATCCCGCCCCCCAACCATTACACCACCAGCCTGAACCGTAGATGCAAGGCAGGATGGATCCATGATTTCATGTTGTTTACACCAAATTCTGACCCGACCATCTTAATGTTGCAGCTGAAATCGAGACTCATCAGACCAGGCAACGTTTTTCCAATCTTCTATTGTCCAATTTTGGTGATCCTGTGTGAATTGTAGCCTCAGTTTCCTGTTCTTAGCTGACAGGAGTGGCACCCGCTGTGCTCTTTTGCTGCTGTAGCCCATCTGCTTCAAGGTTAGATATGTTGTGCGTTCAGAGATGGTATTTTGCATACCTTGATTGTAACGATTGGTTATTTGAGTTGCCTTTCTATCAATTCAAACCAGTCTGCCTATTCTCCTCTGACCTCTGACATCAACAAGGCATTTGCATCCACACAACTGCCGCTCACTGGATATTTTCTCTTTTTTGGACCATTCTCCGTAATCCCGTGAGATGGTTGTGTGTGAAAATCCCAGTAGATCAGCAGTTTTTGAAATACTCAGACCAGCCTGTCTGGCACCAACAACCCATGCCACGTTCAAAGTCACTTAAATCCCCTTTCTTCCCCATTCCGATGCTCACTTTGAACTTCAGTAAGTCGTCTTCACAACATCTAGATGCCTAAATGCATTGAGTTACTGCCATGTGATTGGCTGATTAACAATTTGTGTTGCCAAGCAATTGAACAGGTGTACCTAATAAAGTGGCCGGTGAGTGTATATTGTAATTTAAAGCTGTTGTAAGCCACTGGGTGCCTTTTTTTTCTGACCTGCATAGGTAAAGCCATAATGTGCTAGTATGCATCGCATACTAGCATATTATGTGAAACTTACTTGAAGACGAAGCGTTTCAGCGATGATATCTTCACCCATCTTCCTTCCTATGTGACTGGCTGGAGCCACAATGACATTACTCCTACGCATGTGTGGGGGAGCCGCCGTTTACGGCACAGGATTCTAAAGGAACGGCCTGGGTGTGCATGGGTCAATGACGTCATTGTCTGCATATATAGTAAAGATCTCCTTAACGGTGCATGTTTAGGAGATAGATACAGTGGCAACCTGAAGGCATTCTGCACACCTTGGTCAGAGCACCCCAAGAAATGTCTTTTCCTGCTTGTGTGATTGGTTCACTGATTTCCCCAGAAGTCTGCACTAAGATTCAAGTCTGATTTCAGGCATCCTCTGCAATAGGAATTTCAGTTTTGATGAGATAGTCCCTAGGGATTAAGTACTGTATTTATCGGCGTATAACACGCGCCCCAAGTTTAGGAGGGAATTTTAAGGAGAAAAACTTTTAGGAGGGAAGTTTAAGGGAAAAAAACGTACATTGAAATGCCCATCAATGCAGCCTTATCAGTGTCCATCTGCAGCCTTGTCAGTGTCAGTGCAGCCTTGTCAGTGCAGCCTTGTTAGTGCAGCCTTGTTAGTGCAGCCTTCCCCAGTGTCCATTGCAGACTTGCCCCAGTGCAGCCTTGTCAGTGCAGCCTTGCCTCAGTGCAGCCTTGCCTCAGTGCAGTCTTGTCAGTGCAGCCTTGCAGCCTTGCCCCAGTGCAGCCTTGTCCAGATTTAAATATGGCGCCACGGAGGGACTCGGCGGAGCAGAGCGAGCGCCGCCTAGATCGCAGGGACTGGGCGGAGCCGAGATACACATAGCCAAGTGTCCTCGGCTCTTCTCGGCTCCGCTCACAGTCTCGCCCAGTGCCGCCCTAGAGCTGACAATACTGCTTGGGATTTCAGTGCGGTAGAAGCATTGTGTTGTCACCTCAAACAGGAAGTTAGGAGTACATTAAAATTGTCAGGTCCTGGGTTTAAACCTGCGACTTCTGCAGTGTCTGGCTGTGACTCTTCTCGCTGTCCCACCAGGGATGCTGGACAGCTCCCTGCCTGATTCCTTAGATAACCTTGCCTTGGGTCTTGTTTCTCTTGAACCTTGAACCCTTTGTTCCTCCCATGAGCTTTCTGATTCAAGCCATTTCATTGCATTTCCTGTTTTCCCAGACCAAATCACTGCATTTAAAATAGACCCCTATGTGACATGGTAATCACACGCAGGTCGGAGGTTCACAAAATTAAGCCATCAGCCTGTAGATGCCACTGTAGCCTGAAAGTGGCAGTGTGCTGCTGTTTAATACAGTCACTGTCATATACAATTACAATATTAAATTATTAAAAATAAAATCTAAACACTGCTCAGCCATTCACAGAAAGCCTTGTATATTATCAACCAATGAGGTAGAGATTGTGACATCAACCGCCCTCCTCTCCATCTGAGCCAATCTGAGGAAGCTTTGTATTCATTCATAAAATACAAAGCTTCCTGTGAATAGCTGAGCAGCACTTAGCCTGATTTGATTTTGTTATTTAAATGGGACAGAAAGTCCCTGCACAGCTGTATACTGTATAGCCAGGGCGACTTTAAAATTGATTGGACCCTGGGCAAAAAAATGTTTTGGGCCCCCCTCCCCCCCCATGCAGTTTCGCTCTCCACCTGCTTTGAGACATACAATAAAAAACAGCTAGACTCAAAATCAGTTTACTGACACAGATCAGACAGCGATTGCAATTGGTTGCCAGAGGTTACAGTGTATCATTACCACTCACTGACTGGTTGCTATAGGTTACAGCACATAATTTCTGCTTGTTGATTGGTTGCTAGAGATTACTGTACATCAATACTGCTCACTGATCGGTTACTATAGGTTACTGCACATCATTACTGCTTACTGATTGGTTGCTAGAGGTTACAGCACATCATCTCCTCACTGCATGCACACCATGGACTGGGGAGGTGAGGGGGCCCATTAATAGACAGAAAACTCCTAGGGATCCTAGGACTCCTGGGATCAGTGGCAGTGCTGGGGGGAGGGGAGGGTGTGATCAATGGCAATGCTGATTTTTTTTATACTGACTACAAATATAAAGAGGAGTTTCAACACTGACCACCAATGTAATAGGGGTTTACACTGACCACTAATGTAATAGAAGAATTCACAGTAACCCCCAATGTAAGGAGGGATTTACACTGACCACCAATCTAAGGGGGGCATTCACACTGGCCACTAGTGTGAATTTAAGGATTCTACACAAGCACCAATGTAATGAGAAGATTTACACTGACCACCAATGTAACTGAGACATTTAGCCTGCGTTCACATTTGTGTGTGTCGGGAATGCATGCAAAATCACTTCCCTTGACACCACAGAAACGTGCTGCCCTTAACAGATACACAGCAGTGCCATTAATTGTTAATGACACCCTCACGCATCTGCTGATTTTGGAAAAGGGTTTGGGAGTTTCTTCCGCATTTGTAGCGCATAGAGCAGCCCATTGAAATGAATGGGCTGCCCTACACATGACCTACATCTTTATCCACCCTGTCAGTACATCTTTGCATCCTTAAACCCATGCTAACCTCTGCACCCCGAACCCCCCCCCCATCCTCTCCCCCTCCCCTTTAACTCTACCTGCCTCCTCTGCTCATCTTTGCACCCACCTTACTTACCTCCATACATCCCCTCCTTGCTCACCTGTGCACCCCAAACTGTAATTCCTTCTCTGCCTACCTCTGCACACCCCACACAACCCTCCCCCCACTAATTTGCTTATCTTTGCAAAACAGGCTGATGATAGGCTTAATGACCACAGTTGTAGGCAGGATTTTCAAGCATGCCCCTTTACCTCCCCAGTGGGCGGCATTTAGTATAGGTGATGGTGGATATGACCTTAGGGGGGCATGATATATATATGGACACTGCCTCTATTTACATATGAATCATGTCGGTCTACCGCTATTAACATATGAATGCATCACTATTTACATGTCAATGTTGGCATTTACATATAAACACAGGGTCTGCAGGTGAGTCATCTGTACAAAACAGTAGGTCAGAGCTGGGCAACATTAGTAACAGAACTTCACACTGAGATATCAGGACACAGCAAGGGACTAAAACCTCAAGGGACAAGGGAATTTAAACTGGGATAGTTGCCAAGTATGAGGCAGCTGCTTTGGGCCCCATGACAATGACAGGGCCCAGGGCAGCTGCCCCTTTTGCCCTGCCTTAAAAACGGCCCTGTGTATAGTTGATGCTACGTACAGTTTATATATTACTGGCAGCAGGAGCCTTTCTTAGTAATGGAAATAGTTCATTTGGGCCAGCTTGGCCCAAACAAACTATTTAAAACAACATGAAACCTGGAATTAAGTGTTAACATTGCATTCACATTTCACATATACACATTTTTTGAGAAGATCTTCCTCCCCTAATATCAATGACAATATGTTCTGTGCAATGTACAACTAGATAATCTTATAATAGAAATGTAACAATACTTCAATTATTCAGGAGACAATTCATACAATTGTGTAACCAAATACTTATCGTTCATGACCTAGATTGAACATAGTGTGCCCTTGGTGATCAATTGACATTTCTGATCTATATTTATCATGATATATTTTAATGCTTACTCACCTATATTTGGCCACAGTTTCAGTTACTGTTTCAAATTTGAAGCAAACTTTTAAATTGAAGTTCAGTTTCAGCATGAAAAGAGCTCAAGGTCCTTGACTTGTAACTGAATCTCCACCACTGGAGATGGGCCATACAAATGTGAGAGTGAAGGAAGATGCATTGTAACATTAATCTCTGTACGAAGAACAGTGCCATCATTGCTACTTCATCTTGCTAATATGCCTACACCCAAAACAGTGGCGGCTGGTGGTATATTTTTTTGGGGTGGCAAACAATCCACCTGCCGCCACCCCCCCGGTCGGTTCACAGCCACCCCCCCCCCGATCGGTCACCAGACCCGCACTTACCCCATCTAGGTCACGGGCAGCGCTTCCTCTGGGTGGTGTCTCCTCCTCCTGGTGCTTCATAGCAGCTTCCCCTGCCTCTTCTCCCTCCTCGGCGGCGGCCAATAGGATCGCTTCTCCTCTTAGCCAATCAGGTGAAGGGTCTCAGGACCCGCTTTCTGATTGGCTGGGAGGAGAATCAGGAAGACAATAGCGAATATTAATTTGCTACTGTCACACAACTGGATGGGCTCGGGGCGCAGTGCTCTGCACCCCGAACCCACCCTTTTTCAAAGCCAATTAGAGCCTCTGGTTCTAATCACGTGCTCTAAAAAAAAAAAAACCATTGGAATCCATGCGTCTGGCGCCCTGCATGTAGATTAGGGGGCCGGATGCATGGATTAGGGGGCCCTACATTGTGGGCCGCCACTGACCCAAAAACAAAAATATAATATTACCAGTTTAACCAAGCTTACCAGTACGTAGATACGATGGCTGCATTCATCTTTTTTTTTTTTTTTTTTTTAGCCTTTTATTTTCTTTATTTTCACTTGGTGTTTCAGCCAGTAAGTCTGTTATTTTTCAAATTCTTTAACCCCAGGCCAAACTGACCAGCAAAAGTGGCAGTTTGAGGGTTAGGACAAACTATTTACCACTGAGAGGGGTGCTTACAATGGTCAGCTTTTATTCATTTAAGTATAATCTTTATCCCAAAAGAAAAACAAAACACCAAATAACCACCAATCTAGAGTATCCCTTCTACACTGATCAACAATCTAAGGGATCCCTTCTCCACTGACCACTATCTGAGGGATCTCTTCTCCACTGACCACTATCTGAGGGATCTCTTCTCCACTGACCACAATCTGAGGGATCTTTTCTCCACTAACCACCAATCTAAGGGATCCCTTCTCCACTGACCACCAAGCTAAGGGATCCCTTCTCCACTGACCACCAATTTAAGGGATCCCTTCTACACTGATCACATACAGTATCTAAGGGATCCCTTCTCCACTAACCACCAATCTAAGAGATCCCTTCTCCACCGACTACCAATCTAAGGGATCCCTTCTACACTGATCCCAAATCTAAGGGATAACTTCTACACTATAGAGCATCCCTGGGTGTCAAATAGTTTAAGTTTGCCACCAGTGTACCATGAGCTCTAGTTAAAGTAAATATTAGCAAGGGTTCCCTGTGACATTAGCGTTATTTCAAGGGTTCCTCCATGTTAAAAAAGGTTGGGAAGGTCTCTTGTAGAGTTAAAAGGGATAAATACTCTGAAACTGTAGTAACATAAGACAATTGAATGATGAATAATGAAAACATTTATTGTACACATAATATCAAACAAAATGCTTTAAAACAAAAGATGGCATTTCTCAGAGAAATCACTCTGCCTGATTAAATGAAGTATATTATTAGGCAATTTGTCTCCTTATGACTCATGTAACCATTACATTGGGTCAGAGAACAATAGGTTCTCTTTTCTCTCCGAGGACCTGAGCGCTATTGCAACTGTCCCTGAAATACAATTGTGATAATGTTCAATGCCAATAAATAAACTCTTCATATCCAATGTGTTGCAAAGGTCTCCTGCTTTAATAAACTTCAGATTAGCAGCATGTAAAGTCAAATGTGGATTTCTTCATAAAGTACTAGCAAAGTGTATCAAAAGACTATTCATTAGGGGTCAGTGGGCAGGTTGCCCCCATTATTTTGGTGGTCATTGGGAAAAATGCTCCTTACATTGGTGGTCAGTTGGAAGAATGCTCCATTACATTGGAATGTCACCTTACATTGAAGTCACATTACATTGAAGTCACCTTACATTGGTGGTCAATAGAAAGCATCTACATTACATTACTGGTAAGTGTGAAGCTTGTCCTCCTCCGGTCAAAATGCCACCCTTATTGACCGCTAAGAAGATCATTGGTGTTCTGCAGCTTGCTTTGCCAAGTGGTGTTGGCCCCAGAACTATGCACCATGAGATGGGAGGTCAGTTAGCCACAGTTCAAAGAACCCCTAGAATCCACTGGAGGAACCCCAAGGTTCCATGAAAGCCTTGTTAAGGATGGCGGGTTTAGGGAAAATAATGTATTTATTAAATATATGTCGGCAGTTTAAAGATGGTATTCTCGGTAACGGCAGCAGCTGCTGCCACAACCGAGGTATCCATCTTTTCGGCCGGCAGTTCTGTTTATGATAATGGTGGTCTCTGCAGCGGATTCGCCGCGAGATCACCGTTATCGGCGGCGGGAGAAGGGCCTCCCCCCTCCCGCCGCTCTCCCATGCTCTCCGCTGCTTACCGGAGCTGTCGGCAGCAGCGGAGGCGATCGGGACCTGTCCGTGGCTGGGTATGGGGACCAGTGAGGGGAAGATGGCCCCCATCCGTCTCATACTATAGCAGGTCGGAAGCGACGTCAAAACGTCACTATCACCCATACGCCCTAAAGGGCCATTTTTCTGTTGTCATTTAAGTCCAAATATGAGATCTGAGGTCTTTTTGACCCCAGATCTCATATTTAAGAGGTCCTACCTACCTTTTTTCTATTACAAGGGATGTTTACATCAATTTAAAAAAAAAAATACAGTGAAAAAAAAATAATAGCAATTAAAATAAAAAAGAAAAAACTTTTTTTTTTTAAAAGCGCCCCATCCTGACGAGCTCGTGTGCAGAAGCGAACGCATAACTGAGTAGCGCCCGCATATGAAAACGGTGTTCAAACCACACATGTGAGGTATCACCGCAATTGTTAGAGTGAGAGCAATAATTCTAGCCCTAGACCTCCTCTGTAACTCAAAACATGCAACCTGTAGAGTTTTTTAAACATCGCCTATGGAGATTTTTATGGGTAAAAGTTTGATGCCATTCCACGAGCTGGCGCAATTTTGAACCGTGACATGTTGGGTATCAATTTACTCAGCGTAACATTATCTTTCACAATATATAAAAAAAGTCAATTTTTGCCCAAAAAAGTGCGCTTGTAAGACCACTGCGCAAATACGGTGTGACAAAAAGTATTGCAATGACCGCCATTTTATTCTTTAGGGTGTTAGAAAAAAAAAGTAATTTTCTAGCAAAAAAACTTGTAAACACTGAGTCTGAAAAAGAGGCCTGGTCTTTAAGTGGTTAAGGCTTCGGAAACATACAGAACAACACTGCGACAGTCACACAGCCATATAGTGCTAGTGCTGAATGGACGGCACAAACATGGTGCTTATCCATTCCTGCAGAAGTAAACATTTTACAAAGCCATCATGACTATAACATATAAGCTCTGGTATTATGATGATGTAAGCACACTGAAGATTGTAGTATGAGTACAGCAGTGTAATATTGTGTCACTCCATATTTTCAAAGAATCTCAAATATAAATCCATATGCCTGTTTATGACATGAGGCCACCTTGCCGTAGCTCTGTGCATGTTGTTGATGTTTTGTGTGACTTGTACTACAGTTTTTTAATGTAGTGACAAGAAAATTTGAAGGAGCAGGATGGGATTTTTTTTTTCTCAAACGAACAAATTTTTAACAGTGGTGGTGGTTTTCGCTTGGTAAAGTCCATTCATTCCAAAATCCAGTGTTAAAAGTAAGTTTTTGAAGTACCTTTAAATTACATTCTACAAGTCATTGAATGTATTGAGAATTTTCAAACAAATTTTATATATGTAAATGCTTATAAATGCTTGAGTTAACATCCGCTTGAAAATCGACAGGTGTATGGCCAGCTTATCCCCAGGTAGCAGCTGGCCCCATGTGACCAGTGGGGACTTGCACCCACATATAGGATGCGGGTACACGAACAAGAAGCTACCGGAGGAAGAAACTGCTGGGAGAAGAGATGTGTGCGGTGTGCAGATATCAAGGCAATAAATAGGTACTGTAGGTATAAATTTGATTAAAAGGGAAAAAAGCAGGTTACTATTTGATCTGTATTAGTATTATAGTATTACTTATTATTAATATTACTTTTGTTATTATTATTACTACTACTTCTATTATTATTGTTATTGTGTAGAAAAAGGAAGGAAATCCTGGACTGCCGCACTCCATGAAAAAGGCATCTTTATTAGCAGAAAATTGGTAAAAATCCAGAAAACAGTCACATCAAAGAGTGGATAAAACAGGGATCAATGCTAACGCGTTTCACATCGAATGATGCTTACTCGTAGCTTTTTTTTTTTTTTTTTTTTTTCTTTCTGGGTTTTTACCAATTTTTTGCTAATAAAGATTCCTTTTTCATGGAGTGCGGCAGTCCAGGATTTCCTTCCTTTTTCTACATAATTGTGGAGAGCCAGCACCTGAGAGTTTGCAGTAGGGCGGGAGCACTTGTTTAGGTGTGGTAGCTTTGTGAGCGGCATTTCTTTCTCACATTATTATTGTTATTATTACTAGTAGTAGTATATAGTAATAGTATTTTTTATTATTATTATCAGCATTGGTATTATCTATATTATTTTGCTACAATCAGGAAAAAAAGGGGGGATGTGGGACTTTAAATGAGGTACACATACGTGCCTCCATCCCTATATTTGGATGCATCAAAAGGAAGGTGGGACTTTGAATTGAAGCGGTTGAAATGCAGAGGTAATGGTATAAATATAAAGTTTTATTGGTATCAAATTATTAAATTACATTTATTACATATATGTACAAGATGTGGGCACAGTAATACAGAGGTGTAAAAAACATGGCTGAATAAAATAAATTAACAACAATCAGATAGATAGTATGCGACAGCAAAACGGCCTAAACAAGCCAAACACAGCATGCCCGGCACCCGTATAGATGATCACATGATACAAAATCAAAAATAGCTGGGTTCATATGGGTAACATCATAAGCCATAATGGATGTGTCTGTAGCATCATGTAGCTCTACGCGTTTCGTGGATTCATTTCCACTCGTCAGGAGCAGATGCGACATATCCCTGTAAGTATAATAATTGAAGTAAAGCATACTTTGTTGAAAATTGAAAAATGTAAATTGAAATTTAAGAAATTCGACCCAGTGCACTCACCAACCACAGCGGTGGGTGCAGTAGGGGCCAAGCAGGACACGGCGAATCGGGAGCATAGACCACATCACGGGAGCTGAGGCGGCGTAATAGTGCACAACTAGCTTGGGGAGATGTAGGGGTGCCTGTGAGGGTTTCCATGTGCCAAAATGCGGGTATGTGATGCTGCAAATTGGAGATATCTGGAATCAAATGAAAAAATTGTGTTGTGAGATGAAAAGTGTGTGAAAAAAAAAAAAAATGAGAGTGTGAGAAACAATTAGAGTGTAAGTGGGATGAGGTGGTAAATTGGGTGATATATATATACACCCAATATGTCCGCATGTATAAATGGTGACCAAGAAGAGTGTGGTAAGTGTATGAAAATGGTTGTGTGTGTGTATAAGGTGAGCTGACCTAAATGTGAATGTGACTGTGAAAAAGCTAAAACCATGAATGAAACACAAAAACCTGGAAATAGTGGTGAAAATATGTGTGAACACAAACGTGCAGGGACATGCGAGTGAACAACAGTGGACCTGACTCAAGGGACACTTACCCAAGTAGCATACCGTGCAACACCAAGCGGTGGAGTGGCTGGTGTGCAGGGGCCCCAGGCGGAGACCAGCCAGATGAATAGCCGGCTCCGACTGAAGGTGCAGAGTATATGCGCCGCCAACGCTACGTGCGTGACCATGGGAGGGGCGAAAAACAGCGTCCGCACCCGAGCCGGAACGCTCGGTGATTGGCGCCGAGACGCCCCCACATGCGTCACGCAGATGGTGCTCTCAGCGGCAGCGTAGTGACGTCATGACTGACGCCAAGCGCTGAACGTGAGGACCGTGGCGCCGATGCGCGAGGGGGCGTCCGCCCGATCCTCAAGACACGGCTGTGCAGGGAGAAAGGGGAGGACCCACAAGGCGCATCGCAGCTCCCGCGAATGTGGAAACCCCCCCTACACCCCATGAACAAGCTCAGGAACCCCAAACCCGCACACACCGCCAGTGCGGCAAGAACACATGGATGTTAAAATCAAAATTTAAATTATATAATTATATAAGCGTAAACAGTATTAGCTTGTATAAGCGTAAACAAGAATGGAAAAGGGTTTAAACCAATTAGATTTGTGCCGGGAATGCCATAATATTGCTGTCACTGGTAAAGCAAATGCATACACCAATGTATGCCAATGTTGCTTGGCTGGCCCGAAAGTGCGAATCCCTGTGCGGGGAATACAAACATCTGAAAGTACATCTCACGCGTGGATAGCAGGGGAGCACTGCTAATCCAACTTTTCAACCGCTTCCATCCCTATATATACTGGAAAAAAAGGGGGGATGTGGGACTTTAAATGAGGTACACATACGTGCCTCCATCCCTATATTTGGATGCATCAAAAGGAAGGTGGGACTTTGAATTGAAGCGGTTGAAATGCAGAGGTAATGGTATAAATATAAAGTTTTATTGGTATCAAATTATTAAATGACGTTTATTACATATATGTACAAGATGTGGGCACAGTAATACAGAGGTGTAAAAAACATGGCTGAATAAAATAAATTAACAACAATCAGATAGATAGTATGCGACAGCAAAACGGCCTAAACAAGCCAAACACAGCATGCCCGGCACCCGTATAGATGATCACATGATACAAAATCAAAAATAGCTGGGTTCATATGGGTAACATCATAAGCTTGTTTAGGCCGTTTTGCTGTCGCATACTATCTATCTGATTGTTGTTAATTTATTTTATTCAGCCATGTTTTTTACACCTCTGTATTACTGTGCCCACATCTTGTACATATATATAATAAACGTAATTTAATAATTTGATACCAATAAAACTTTATATTTATACCATTACCTCTGCATTTCAACCGCTTCAATTCAAAGTCCCACCTTCCTTTTGATGCATTTTGCTACAATCATTTTTATTGTAATAAGTATAACATCTTGACAAACAGTATTATCTATATTGTTCAATCAGTATTACTATCACTTATTATCATTATTATTGTTACTGTTATTATTAATAATATTAATATTATTATAATTATTAATAATAATAATAATAATAATAATAATCATGATAAGGATAATAAATTATACTAATATTAAATAATAATAATATTAATGTTGGTAATAATTACTGATTGAATAATACAAATAATACCAATGCTGATAAAAAAAATTTATATATACTACTACTACTACTACTAATAACAATAATAATAATAGTAATTATGTATATATATATATATAGATATAGATATATATATATATATATAGATAGATAGATAGATAGATAGATAGATAGATAGATAGATAGATAGATAGATAGATAGATAGATAGATAGATAGAAAAATAGATAGATAGAAAGATAGATAGATATATATCTATCTATCTATGGATATAGATATATATATATATATATATATATATATATATATATATATATATATATATATATATATATATATATATATATATGTATTATTATTTTTTTACTTTATTTCATCAGTATTAATATAGGCAAGATGTTTTTACTGAGGGTTTAATTATACTTTAAACATATACAGAACATCATGTAATAAATTCTATTAAACCCTTCACAATATTTTTCTTATGAGATCATTTACATACCAAGTAAAAGTTACATAATATCCTGGATTACATATATAGTGAGTTGCTACAACAAATAGAACAATAAATAAACATCTCAATGGTGGCACTCTATGGGTAAATTGATAGAATAAGTCAAAAAAATATTGCTCATGGCTTTTCTGTCTAGCAGAAATGAATCCTAAAAGTTGCTGAACAAAATGACACATTATGTGTTGGATAAGACAGTAGCTCAGTAGCGCTCACAATTATGAGCGTCTCAGTACCCTTCAATTTGAATGACACCCCAATCCACCCAGCCAGTGCACAAAAATGGGCATTTTAGCGGACCATAACTCATAGTTGGGTATTGTAGTGCACTGCGTCCAAAAAAATTGCTGCAGGTCCCTTAAAGTAAAAAATAACAATGAATATAACAAATAAAAGAAAATATAAAAAACATGCCTTTGTTTCAATATTCACTTTCAATCCAGAGCACTCCCATGCAGTCCTTTTTTCTGCCACTGGATGTCCTCAGTCTGGTGGTCATCCCATCCACTTCCTCTAAGCCCGGATTGTCCTGGACCCGCCCCCAGCCAGTGACTGCACAGTGAAATGAGAAACAGTACACCTCCTCCTATCAGTATGCTCCTTGTCAGCACATGATCTGATTGGCTTTTTGCATTGCTTCTTTCTCTCACAATGTAGCCCTGCTGTACAGGGACTGCAAGAGGCTGATACCAGGTCACATTCAGGCACTTACATTGCTTTCATTAAAAAATACATTTAATGATGTATTAAAGTGGTTGTAAACCCTTCCATATACTCAGTGAAGTGACTGGCTTCAGGTGATACACAGAGATGAAACAAATCCTCCTACATAAGTTGTACCTGTTTATGTGCAGTCTTCTCTTCTCTACATCCGTTCACAGTCCAGAATTTATAAAGCTTGTCTGAGCTTTCAGAAAAAAGGGGAGGGAGAGCTGAAGTTACACTCTGCAGAGTTCAGTGAGGAGAGCTCTGAGAGCTGATTGGAGGGAAGAGACACACCCCCTTCACACAGCTCACAGGAAGAGAGCTGAGGCTGTTAATCTGCTGAGGATCCCTCCCCTGTCACCATGATGTCTTGGTGTCAAGAGAACATGTCAGAAGTGATTCATGCTGATAGCAGAGGAACCAAGTAGCATACAAAAATGATACTCAGTGCTCTTGAGACAAGTACACACTATAGAGGGATATGCTTTGTTCATATTTCATGTCGGAGGTTTACAAACACTTTAATGAATACAGAGCTGCACTGATTTTTGCCTTTTATGTTTGTGCTGTGGTATGGTGGCAATTTATTTTTCTTGGTAGCTGATTACAGTCAATTGTGTTGTCTGGAGCAAGTATGAACATTCAGGGGAGACATAGGGTTCCTACGCCTGAAAAGTACACCACCTGTCCATTGGTATGTCAGTAGATGAAAGAAGGTATTGTGGTATTATTGTATTTTGTTTCTCTTCTAATAAACTATGTGGGCTTGACTCAGGAAGCGCTCGTTTGTGGCTTATATCATTTTTTTTCTCGCAAAGCAGCTTAATAAGCTAAATATAGGGCAGCCTGGCAACCATGGCATGATGCCAGTATTTGGTAACTTTCTAACCAGAATAAACAAGCTGAGCTCTGCCTCCCTCTAGTGTCATGATTTATTACTGCATGTACATCATCAACTAGAAATAAAAATGGCATAAGGATCAGATTTGTACCTTTGACATTCAGTAAGAAAAAAAGAGAACACTGTACATTTCTATGCCTTGTTATCAGGAGTAGCCTTAAATCTCCTAAATTAAATTTGATTGGACAACTTCCTTCTAGGTTTTGCCAAACATGGGTTTGTACCCAGGGCTGGTGCAAGGATTTTTGACACCCTAGATGAAACCTAATTTTGCCGCCCCCTTTGGCTCCACCCCTGACTCCACCCCCTTTGCCCTGCCCATGTATACCCCACCTTTTTAATGAAGTGCCCATCAAATGCAGCCTCACCAGCGCCATCAAATGCAGCCTCACCAGCACCCATCAAATGCACCCTCACCAGTGCCCATTAAATGCACCCTCTCCAGTGCCCATCAATACAGCCTCTCCAGTGCCCATCAATACAGCTTCTCCAGTGCCCATCAATACAGCCTCACCAGCGCCCATGAAATGCAGCCTCTCCAGGGCCCATCAATGCAGCTTCACCAGCGCCCATCAAATGCAGCCTCACCAGCACCCATCAAAAGTAGCCTCACCAGCGCCCATCAAATGCAGCCTCTCCAGCGCCCATCAATACGGCCTCACCAGCGCCCATGAAATGCAGCCTCTCCTGTGCCCATCAATGCAGCCTCACCAGCGCCCATCAAATGCAGCCTCTCCAGCGCCCATCAATACAGCCTTAGCAGCGCCCATCAAATGCAGCTTCACCAGCACCCATCAATGCACCCTCATCAGCGCCCATCAATTGCAGCCTCATCAGCGCCCATCAATACAGCCTCACCAGCGCCCATCAAATGCAGCCTCACCAGCGCCCATCAAATGCAGCCTCACCAGCACCCATCAGCCTCACCAGCACCCACCAATACAGTCTCACCAGCGGCTATCAAATGCAGCTTCACTGGCGCCCATCAATGCAGCATCACCAGCACCCATCAATGCAGCCTACCAGTGTCCATCAATGAATGTTAGCTCACTTCCATTCATTTGGGTGTTGGGACATAGGCACAATCCTCTGTTGCCGCTGCGCTTCTGACACTATGTGCGAACGGAACTGCGGCTGCCTGCTGATGCTGAGACTTAGTTGCTTGCTGCAGAGAGAAGAGAGTAGGAGCTCCAGTGGCTGGGCGCCCTAGGCAGCAGTGCACCCTAGGCGGCTGCCTAGTTTGACTTGTGATAGCACTGGCCCTGATCATACTGAATCAAGGTATAGCACCCTCATAGAGTAATGTAGCATAACCCCTTCAGCCCCGGAAGGTTTTATCCCCTTCATGACCAGGTCATTTTGTGCGATACGGCACTGCGGTACGTTAACTGACAATTGCATGGTTGTGCGATGCTGTACCCAAATAAAATTGATGTCCTTTTTTCCCACAAATAAAGTTTTCTTTTGGTGGTATTTGATCACCTCTGCGGTTTTTATTTTTTGCGCTATAAACTAAAAAATGAGAATTTCGAAAAAAAAACCCCAATATTTTTTACTTTCTGCTATAAAACACATCCAATAAAAAAATGTAAAGAATCGAATTTCTTCGTCAATTTAGGCCAATATGTATTCTGCTACATATTTTTGGTAAATAAAATCCCAATAAGCGTATATTGATTGGTTTGCGCAAAAGTTATGTCTACAAATTATGGGATTTTTTTACTAGTAATGGCGGCGATCAGCGATTTTTAGTGGGTCTGGGAAATTGTGGCGGACAAATCGGACACCTAACTGAGACTTTTGACATTTGTTGGGGGACCAGTGACATTATTGCAGTGATCAGTGCTAAAAATATGCTCTGTTATGCCCCGTACACACGGTCGGATTTTCCGATGGAAAATGTCCGATCGGAGCGTGTTGTCGGAAATTCCGACCGTGTGTGGGCTCCATTGGACATTTTCCATCGGATTTTCCGACACACAAAGTTTGAGAGCAGGATATAAAATTTTCCGACAACAAAATCCGTTGTCGGAAATTCAGATCGTGTGTACACAAATCCGACGGACAAAGTGCCACGCATGCTCAGAATAAATAAAGAGATGAAAGCTATTGGCCACTGCCCCGTTTATAGTCCCGACGTACGTGTTGTACGTCACAGCGTTCAGAACGATCGGATTTTCCGACAACTTTGTGTGACCGTGTGTATGCAAGACAAGTTTGAGCCAACATCCGTTGGAAAAAATCCTAGGATCTTGTTGTCGGAATGTCCGAACAAAGTCCGACCGTGTGTACCTGGCATTACTGTACTAATGACACTGGCAGGGAAGGGGTTAACATCAGGGGTGATCAAAGGGTTAACTGTGTGCCTAGCTGGTGCTTGCTAACTGTGTGGTTCATGCTCTGACTGGATGAAGACAGAGATCGGTGTTCCACAAGATCTCTATCTTCTCCCCTGTCAGAACGGCGATCTGCTTTGTTTACATAGGCAGACCGCCATTCTGCCTCTACCGGGAACGTTCGCAGGTGGCCGGCTGATTGGCTCCCCCTCTGTCCGAGCCTGCGGCGGCACGTGCACGCCACCCCAGTGTCTATTGCATGAAATGTAGTACAAGTACGTTAGCCGACCTGCTGCAATTTAAATACTTTAGGCGGTCGGCAAGTGGGTTGTAACCCTAAAAAAACATGTTAAACTGAATTGTGCTTGTGTGGTGTCATTTTTCCCTTTGTATGCTGTAAAAAACCTAGCTAATCCTGCCTGTTCCTGTGTCCCCCTGTGTGTGCTGACCATGGTGATTATGGCTGCTGATCCCTTATTACCATGGTCAGTTTAAGTGCCTCCGTCAGCCAACAGTCTCTCCCTCTCCCCCTCCCTGCCTGTCAGCCCCTGTGTGTGTGAGCCACCCCTCCTCTCACCTCCTGCCGCTATTCCATGTGGCAGTAAAGTTAGTGTTCTCAATTACTGGCAGCCCCTCTGTTATAACAAGATACTCAGCGTATGTGTTTTCTTTCTAATCCTAATCCTAAATACCTTAATCCACATCGCAAATGTGCAGTCACGTGACCGCCGGGCTGACATCAGAGGGAGATCTTGTCCCCTCCCACTGTACTCCTTATGTCGGTGAAGGAGAGCGGCGGGCGTTCATGTGACCGGTTTTGGAGGAATGACACTAAGTTAGACCAGGCCAGGCTAGCTGGGCTATCTTCTTTTAAAGATGTTTGATTTTCACCTGACCTTCTGATCCAGGTCAAAAAGTACTAAACCTGACAAACCTGATCATTCAGCCTGTTTATCAACTGGTTATCCTAGTTTAGAGAAACTTCCAGGACTTACCTATCTTTTCCAAATTTGGGCCTCTGTCACTCAAATGGTCATCTTCTGCATAAGGACAAGATTTTTGTCTCTAAAGATCTCTGAGCAAACATCATTAATGGGTTTGCCATGGTCTTCTGCTGACTTGACACTTTGGCATTGCCAAAACACGAGATTTGCTTCCGGTGGCCTGATCTTTTTTAAGGATTGTAGTGCATTCATTCTTGTCTTGTGCCATTTGGGCTCACACCAAAAGCTGCAGAGCCAGACCATTGGGGCTCCTCAGATCCATGTCTGTACCAATTCACCCTTGAAGCATGCCTTCAATGGACTTTATTGCATAGCTCCGATTTTCCAAAAGGTAAAATTCAGTCTTTGTAGTGGTGGTGGATCAACTCATAAAATGACTAATTTCCTACCAATGATATGTACCTCTTCAGCTTTACCACAACTGATGTTTTCTTTAGAGATGTGGTGAGACTGCATGATATCACAGATGATATTGTGTCAGACAGAGGAATCTGGTTTACTTCAAAGGTCTGGCAGAAGTTCCAAATGCAGTGATACCACTTAAAATTCAACACAATTATTTTATATAGTCATTGTGTCCATAAATTAGTGTTCATAAACAAAAATGTTCACAATTCTATGCTTCTATTTCTTCCTACCATTGGGTATCATCTCCATGCAGTACAACCCCAAAGCTAAATAGTGAAAATTTTTTGGGGAAAAAGCACTAGGGATATAACTTACCTGTAATAATGTGTATCCCACATGTGGGGAGGTGCAACGTGGCCGTACGGCAGTAAACACTCAGAGTCCAGTTGCAGAAACAGAACTTGTATTAATGTTCACAACAAGCCTGGCGGGAAGGCACCTGACCGGGAACCAGGGCCGTCTTAATCACGGGCCCCTGGGCAAAGTAATACTCTGGGGCCCCTACAATGGAGACAGCGCAGGTAAACAGACATCAAGTTGAGCTCCGCTTTAACTACATGAACAATCATTCTGTACAGCAAAGAAACAGAAAATACTACATATATAAAGTTACAAAGCTGTCCTGTGCATATAATATATCTGCTAGAATGATGCTCAGGACAGTTGTAAACAGTTGTAGACATGGCCGCCAATAAAATTCATGAAGCACCATCCAGCCTGACAGGGCCTCAGATACCCATTGTAACCCCACTACATATTATATACAGTGCCATGCAAAAGTATTCATCCCCCTTGGCATTTTTCGTGTTTTGTTGCCTCACAACCTGGAATTAACACGTATTGTTTGAGGATTTGCATCATTTAATTTCCAGAACATGCCCACAACTTTGAAGATGTTTTTTTTTATTGTGAAGCAAACAACAAATAGGACAAAATAACAGAAAAAGTCAATGTGCATAACTATTCACCCCCCCCCTAAAGTCAATACTTTGTAGAGCCACCTTTTGCGACTATCACAGCTCCAAGTCGCTTTGGATAAGTCTCTATGAGCTTGCCACATCTTACCACTGGGATTTGTGCCCATTCCTCCTTACAAAACTGCTCCAGCTCCTTCAAGTTGGATGGTTTGAGCTTGTGAACAGCAATCTTTAAGTCTAACCACAGATTTTCTATTGGATTGAGGTCTGGGCTTTGACTAGGCCATTCCAACACATTTACATGTTTCCCTTTAAACCACTCAAGCGTTGCTTTAGCTGTGTGTTTGGGGTCATTGTCCTGCTGGAAGGTGAATCTCCGTCCCAGCCTCAAATCACACACAGAGTGGTACAGGTTTTGCTCAAGAATATCCCAGTATTTAGCACCATCCATCTTTCCCTCAACTCTGACCAGTTTCCCAGTCCCAACTGCTGAAAAAGCTTGGTGTTCTTTGGGTGATGTGATGTGTTGGGTTTGCGCCAGACATAGCGTTTTCTTTGAAGGCCAAAAAGTTCAATTTTAGTCTCATCAGACCAGAGCACCTTCCTCCATACATTTTGGGAGTCTCCCATATGCCTTTTCGCAAACTCAAAACGTGCCGTTTTGTTTTTTGCTGAAAGTAATGGCTTTGCTTTCTTCTGGCCACTCTGCCATAAAGCCCAACTCTATGGAGCGTACGGCTTGTTGTCGTCCTATGTACAGATACTCCAGTCTCTGCTGTGGAACTCTGCAGCTCCTCCAGGGTTACCTTAGGTCTCTGTGCTCCTCTCTGATTAATTCCCTCCTTGCCCGGTCCATGAGTTTTGGTGTGCGGCCGTCTCTTGGCAGGTTTGCTGTTGTGCCATGTTCTTTCCATTTGGTTATGATAGATTTGATGGTGCTCCAAGGGATCATCAAAGATTTGGATATTTTTTTATAACCTAACCCTGACTTGTACTTCTCAACAACATTGTCCCTTACTTGTTTGGAGAGTTCCTTGGTCTTCATGACAGTGTTTGGTTAGTGGTGCCTCTTTCTTAGGTGTTGCAGCCTCTGGGGCCTTTCAAAAAGGTGTGTATATGTAATGACAAATCATGTGACACTTAGATTGCACACAGGTGGACATCATTTCACTAATTATGTGACTTCTGAAGGTAATTGGTTGCACCAAAGCTTTTTATGGGCTTCATAACAAAGAGGGTAAATACATACGCACATGCCAATTATCAATTTTTAATTTCTGAAAAATAGTTTTATGTATATATTTTTCTAATTTTACTTCACCAACTTAGACTATTGTGTTCTGATCCATCACATATAATTCAGATTAAAAAGAACATTGAACTAAAGGCTGTAATGTAACAAAATAGGTAAAAAGCCAAGGGGGGGTGAATACTTTTGCAAGGCACTGTACATTCAGCATACCTAACTCCATCCAACCCCCCCCCCCACACACACACACGCACACACACACACACACCAGGTTTTCCCCTAAAATTGTTATCCTTCACCAGCTCCACACCCCTGGATTCTCAACCCCAAATAAATATCCCCCCAGCACTCTGACCCCTCTACACCCTAGATATCTCCCCAGCACTCTGACCCCTCTACACCCCAGATATCCCCCAGCACTCTGACCCCCCTACACCCCACATATCCCCCCAGCACTCTGACCCCTCTACATTCCAGATATCCCCCCAGCACTGTGACCCCTCTAGACCCCAGATATCCCCCAGCACTCTGACCCATCTACACCCTAGATATCCCCCAAGCACTCTGACCCCTCTACACCCCAGATATCCCCTAAGCACTCTGACCCCTCTACACCTTAAAACCCCCCCAGCACTGTGACCCCTCTACACCCCAGATATCCCCCCAGCACTCTGACCCCTCTACACCCTAGATATCCCCCTAGCACTGTGACCCCTCTACACTCCAGATATGCCCCCAGCACTGTGACCCCTCTACACCCCAGATATCCCCCCAGCACTCTGACCCCTCTACACCCTAGATATCCCCCTAGCACTGTGACCCCTCTACACTCCAGATATGCCCCCAGCACTGTGACCCCTCTACACCCCAGATATCCCCCAGCACTCTGACCGCTCTACACCCTAGATATCCCCCAGAACTCTGACCCCTCTACATCCCAGATATCCCCCTCAGCACTCTGTCCCCTCTACACCCTAGATTTCCCCCCCAGCACTCTGACCCCTCTAAACCCTAGATATCGCCCGAGCACTCTGACCCCTCTACAACCCAGATATCCCTCCAGCACTCTGACCCCTCTACACCCAGATATCCCCCAGCACTCTGACCCCTTTACACCTTAGATATCCCCCCAGCACTCTGACCCCTCTACACCCCAGATATCCCCCGAGCACTCTGACCCCTCTACACCCTAGATAACCCCCCCAGCACTGTGACCCCTCTACACCCCAGATATCCCCCCAGCACTCTGACCCCTCTACACCCTAGATATCCCCCTAGCACTCTGACCCCTCTACATCCCAGATATTCTCCCAGCACTCTGATATTCCCCCAGCACCCTGATCCCTCTCTGCACCTCACATATTCCCCCAGCACTCTGACCCCTCTACACCCCAGATATTCCCCCAGCACTCTGACTCCTTTACACCCCAGATATCCCCCCAGCACTCTGACCCCTTTACACCCCAGATATCCCCCCAGCACTCTGATCCCTCTCTGCACCCTAGATATCTCCCCAGCACTGTTACCATATACCATAATATACCCATTATATTGTGACCCCACTACATCCCTGATACCCCCTACACTGTGGCCTCTCTTCATCCCTGATACCTCTAGGACTATAGCCACCCAAGATACCCCAAGCATTGCTACCCCCTATACACCCCAGATCCCCCCTCAGCATTGTTTTCCCCCATACATCCTTGATATCCCCCAGCACCATTATTCCATCCATGTAGTACCCCCTTTTCCAGTGGAGATACAGTGCATGTGAACTTTTGGCTATGTGCCCACCTCAAGCACTGTGACAAGGAATCGCCTATACCAATCAAGTCAGGGAGGCAGAAGATATCCCCCCAGCACTGGGGCACCTGCAGCATATTTAGGTAAATTATTTCCTTCATAAATAGAATGGGCACTGTGGGGACTTCAGTGTTACCCCAATGCCCTGCTGGATGCTCCTGTGTTGCTAGAATTTCTTGTGAACCGGTAAGATTCTTTACATGCCACCATCATACTCCATGGTGTGTGGTTCACACCATGCCTATGTTACTCCATACTTTGAATATTTCTTGATTTACTCACTTAATATATTTTTTGATACCATAGATTCCTACACTGTGTACCTTTTTCCTTCGATCTGATTGATCGTTTACACATTTGTCAAGGTAACGTTTTCACACTATTCTTTCACTGCACTGGTTTTCAGGGTGTTATGATTATATACTTTTATGGTTTTTATGGTTAATTTTTTGGCACCACTTGTCTTTTTTTAGCCCCTTGCTGGCCCTCCCACATTCCCAAGCCCACCATGCACTCCTTCCACTCACGATACTTCGTCACACTTTCCCGCACCCCTTAATTTAAGTGTTTGCAATTGAAATCGGTCCATGCTTTTTCCTTGTTGTCTTTTTTTCTTTTTCTTCACTTCCACACTAGTCCTCCCTCCCCCCCCCCCCCTTTTCCCTTCTCCCCCCCCTTTTCCCTTCTCCCCCCCTTTTCCCTTCCCCTTCACTTTTCCCCTCCCCCTTCTTTCCTACCCTCCCTTCCGCCCCCCCCCCCCCCCATGTCCCTTCCCCCCTCTCTTCCCCCACTCTTTCTTCACTCTCACATGGTTTCCCCTAGATTCTATTGCATGTACCTCCTTTCTTGCAACACTTGATAACACACACAGATATTTAGACATTACATATAAAAAATTCACTATAGATAAATCCTCTTTAACGTTTACAAACATTACTTGGAGTTGTCCACTCATTATACTATGATATTCTACCACAGGTGCCGCTCACACCCCCCCTTTGTATGTTGCCCCTCAATTACTGGGGACGATTTAGTGTGTGATTCCTCGTAAGACATGGGTGTGTGCCATATCTGCTCCTCTGCTGACCGGACCGACTGCTGGGAGACTCAGAGACAAAGCAAGAAAGAAAAAAATTTTCCACAGCAAGGTTACTTGAAACTATCGAACACACTGTGACTGGTAAAAACATATAAATGGATTGTCCATATCTTTTTTCTTTTCTTTTGTCCTTTAAGTATTTTAATACATGTTTACACCTTTACAGCTCTTATACATATATCCTCTGAAGAAGACCCATTGGGGTTGAAATGCGTCCGTTTCTTACATACAAGACTTCTGTATTATTGTATTACTGTCACATATGGTGTAACATACCTCATACTGCCCTATGTCATCGGTGTTGATTTTTAATTTTAATTTATTGCTTTTGTACTACAGTTTATGTTCTGACTACAGAGGTCAGTATTAATACTTTTTTGCAACAATAAAAACTATTTATTACATTATAATTTTTGTATTTTTTGATCATTACTATTACTGGCTGCTAAAAAGCCCCTTCTTGGGGGACTTCCCGTTTTTTTGATCCACTATCTGGGGTGCGCAGCCTTTTTGTTTTCACTCCTGTGAGTGTCCTTTTCTCTTAACTCCCCCCCAGCACTGTGACCCCTCTACACCCCAGATATCCCCCCAGCACTGTGACCCCCTCTACACCCCGGATACCCCCCCCAGCACTCTGACCCCTCTACATCTCAGATATCCCCCTAGCACTGTGACCCCTCTACACTCCAGATATCCCCCCAGCACTGTGACCCCTCTACACCCCAGATATCCCCCCAGCATTGTGACCCCTCTACACCCCAGATACCCCCCTGCACTCTGACCCCTCTACATACCAGATATCCCCCAAGCACTCTGACCACTCTACACCCTAGATACCCCCCCAGCACTGTGACCCCTCTACACCCCAGATATCCCCCAGCACTCTGACCCCTCTACACCCCAGATATCCCCCAAGTACTCTGACCCCTCTACACCCAGATATCCCCCAGCACTCAGACCCCTCTACACCCCAGATATTCCCACAGCACTCTGATCCCTCTCTGCACCCCAGATATTCCCCCAGCACTCTGACCCCTCTACACCCCAGATATCCCCCAGCACTCTGATCCCTCTCTGCACCCTAGATATTCCCCCAGCACTGTAACCATATACCATAAGATACCCCTTGTATTGTGACCCCACTACATCCCTGATACCCCCTACACTGTGGCCTCTCTACATCCCTAAAGGGAAAAAACTGTGCTAATCCAATGAACTAATACGGGTGGACAAAACCCAAAGCTGCAATTAATGTGGGATAAACACAGATATAGATGAAAAAGAGAAAATCATGCTTAATAAAGTCCAAATTAATATATAATAACTAACATTTTCAATGGGAAAATGTTAGTTATGATGAAACGCGTCTGAGGAGGTACGTGCTGATGTCACCACGCTGTCTCGTTGTGGAAGATGGGAGCTTTTGCATTGCAGCCGGCTAGCTTCATATATTTGTGCAAGATTTTTATCGTTGTTTGTAAGTGCAATATATTTTTTTTATAATAAACCAGAAACAAAGGTAGTGACCCCCTAAATTGGGACTTTAAATGGACCACCCACTCAAAAATGTATAAAAAGTATTCTTTAATAATATAGAATAAAATACATATAAAAAAAACACATATAATAAAGATGCACAACATGTGCTACATGAAAAATCAACCAATAAATATATGTAGTTACTACCTTTGTTTCTACTTAAGAGGATGGGACCACCATACTCTATATGATATGATGGGAGCCTCTATTTTCTCTATATAATAAACCAGTGTTGACGTCATTACGCTATGGTGTATTGTATCCTCTCTTGGGGTATTACCAACTGACACCCAACTGACCAACTGACACCCGGATCACTTGGTTCTCCACTGAGAGTTGCTATTCTGCCTATCAATCAAGTTGTTTGTCTGGGTCCAGCCGAGTTTTTTTCATAAAAAGACATCTGCCTTGTTTGGTTTGGCATCTGGTAAGGAGGCCCTCTATGTGGTGACGGTACACATAATCCTGCTTTATCCACTGCGTGGTTCTCTGTTTGTGCATTCCTTGGTTGTTCACAGTGTGAGTGCAATTGCATTTATTGTGTATACAGTTTAATTTTTTGACAATATTACGCTATGTCATTTTTCTGTTTTTTTGGTTAACACAAAAAAACGACTTGTGGAATCAACACCAACCCATGGTGAGAGGTTCGAAACTCATACATTCCATCTTGCAAAACCATTAGCCCGGGCTGGGGTTATAGCCATCTGCTTATTTGGCTTACAATCTGGTAAGCATGTTTTCCATGCTTTCCATTATAGTACACTTTTTGTGATTTAGTCACCGGGTGAACATTGAACGTATCTCCAGTTGGTCAAGCATTTGGAATATCATATGTTATTAATTTGGACTTTATTAAGCGCGATTTTCTCTTTTTCTCTACATCCCTGATACCTCTAGCACTATAGCCACCCAAGATACCCCAAGCATTGCTACCCCCTATACACCCCAGATCCCCCCTCAGCATTGTTTTCCCCCATACACTCTTGATATTCCCCAGCACCATTATTCCATCCATGTAGAACCCCCCTTTCCAGTGGAGATACAGTGCATGTGAACTTTTGGCTATGTGCCCACCTCAAGCATGGAGGTGCCTATACCAATCAAGTCATGGAGGCAGAAGGAGGGGTAGAGGAGGGAGCATCCCCCCGGGCATTCCAAGCCCTTAAAACAGTGCTGGACAGCTGGGCTCACGATGACATCATCCACAATTCCACTTCCGCAGGCGGGCTCTCAGTGCTGCCGACTCAGCAGCTCCCACCCCGCGGCCTCCGAGTCCGGAGCATTCAAGTTGCATGGGGCGGGGTCAGAGCATCACTGGCACTCCGGCCCCGCCCCTTCCTGCTGGCTGTGAAATAGGTATCGTTCTGAATAGCACGGCGCACCACTGCCAGCCTGCCTCCCCTGTGTATCCATCACTCTCAGTGCCATCATGGGGGTACTAATTTCCGGGCAGCATGTGCTCAAGGAGCAGCTTTTTTGGGGAAAGTGCAGGGGCCCCCTATGAAGCTGGGGCCCATGGGCAGTGCCCAGGTGTGCCCTCTAATTAAGATGGCCCTGCCGGGAACACTCACAGGATGTAACAGCGATGTGTAGCAGAGCAGGCCTCAGCTATGCCGATAGTGTCTGTCCTGAGGGTCGGAATGTGGCCTGGCCAGTCTGTTCCCAAATGGGGAGCCTTTCAGGAAGGTTGGTATGTCCCTATCCTTCCCCTACTCGTCTGGAACCTCTCTCTATCACTATTCCCTGTTCCTAACAGATGAGTGACCTGTGCCTACACTACCCACATGTGAAATGCGCACCAAGCCTTTGAGCCAGGGTTTTAAATAGACTTTGCCTGACCCAAGAAGGCCGCCAGAGTCACATGCATCCAACCGGATAGCTTCAGCTTCCCCAGTGACCCAGGAAACCATAGAGGAACCATGTTCCTCTGGACTTCCTCTCACCCTGCAGTTGAGAAAGTAGACTGCACCTGTCTACACACATCCTGCAGGTTGATGGTTCCTGTAGAAATCATCCCTTCACTGGTGTTGGTAGTAGCAGCACTGCATGGGTTAACTGCTCAGATTTAATGCAACATGTAGAAGGAAACATACAGTAAATCTATAGACAGAACTTTTTTTTTTAGTTTTGATTGAATAGTCAATGATTAAAATCCTGGTAATTTCTTTTTTTGCCAGTTATGTCCCATTGAGGAGATTATAATGAACGTCCTACCTTGTAGGCAGAGCAGGAAGTGAAAGGAAATCTCTCTTCATAGTGAGGGAAATCTCCTTTAACTGGAAGTCTCCCCATTCAAAGATCTTTCCTCTGTTCCCGTTCTGGTGACAACTCAAAATTTAGGATTCTCCCCCAGTTTCAGTCCTGGTGACTGTAGTAACCAGAACACATAGAGACAATGGCTATCTGTAGCGTAAACATGGCTACAAATAAAAAAAACAAAACAAATGTGGTTCTAATCCTTCGCTATACTCAATCCAAAAATAGTTTAAAAAAAGTACTAACTCTATATACACATAAAGGAGTATCAGTACAATCTGATGACATCAGAAACGGAGGAAAGGGTAAGTGAATGTGCTCGTCTCTGGCACTATTCTTGAACAGAGCCTTGTATCTTCTGTGCGTTTGTAAATGCATACTTTCTATTAAAAAGACCTGTTAGTAATGTTGTGACTTTAGGAGAGATCATAGGAAGGGAGACACTGCCATAGTGTGGTGACACTGACGAAGCATCTACCTCCACTGCACACTCTAGAGACAGCTGTGCAAGCCACCGAAGAACTTTTTATTGAAAAGTCAAACAATGTCTTTACCAAATCAAAACTTGTAACAAAAAACTGTGTTTGTACTTTTATTTACACACTATATTTTTTATGTGAATGAGTAGGCATACTGAGTACCCCTTATTTATTCACATGGGTGGGAGTATCTGGGGGCCCCTTTTTATTAAAGGGGGCTTCCAGCTTCTTATAATTCCCCCCCCGCCGCCTAGAGACCCCCACAATGACTACGTTGTGGGAAAGTGGAAGGTCTGTTGTTACGGAGAAGAGTGAGAGGCCAATATAATCTTCATCAAACCAAAGTGTTGATCAGATGGTTATTTATCATGTTAACTGCATCTCGTCTTTTATTGTATTGTGTTATGGAATATATTTTTAATTTTGTATAATAAAATTTACTCTTTTATATAAATACTGTAGTGATTGATGCCCTAAAAAGTCCCATTTAGAGGGTTTTTTCTATTTTGGTATGTTGTGGGCAAGAGGCTGTTGTCTTCATCAACATAGGAACTAGGTGCTTTGCTACACTCTGGCAAGGTACCCCCCATGTTGAGGGCATGTGGTTTGGTATGGTTCAGGAGGAGGGCAGACACACCCCCCCTGCCCCCCACACACACACTTTCCTTTTTTCATTCATGAGGGGTCCTTCTTAAAATTCATACTAGACCTAAAGTTCCTGTCTTAAATTATCGGGGTCCCCCATTAACATCTGTACCAGGCCCTCATCTTTGATAAGGATATGGTATAGATGAATGGAATCCCCAGCCGCTTTGTTTACAAACAGAGCAAAGCAGTTGGGAGCCGTCGTTTTGCCAGCAATTTGAACACACTTTTTAGTTTTTAAATGTTAGTAGTAAACATTGTGTACATTGAACAGATGTGCCACTTCACAGGGTCAGTGCATCCCCCAGGCATGTTATTTATTGGAGTTTTGTATTTTTAATATTTGAAGGGTAACTCTTTTGAAAAAAAAAAAAAATCCCCTCTGGGTGATAAATGTACTTTGCAGGGATTTTAAAGGGGTTGTAAACCCTGGAGGTTTTTCACCTTGATGCATTCTATATTAGATATCTTCTTTTAGATTCCCTTCACCATAAGAACATTCATAGCGCTTGATCATTTTTATAGGCGGCGGGAGGGGACGCCCCCCCCCCCTTCCGCTGCCCTCCGGGCTTCTACTGGCTTGCCCCTGCAGTCGGTGAAGTGGAGAAGGAACCGACTGGCGCTGGATGTTGACCATAGAGATTTCCGGTGGGCCAGATGGTCCCTGGAGTCTCTCGGATCGTTTGGAGGCCAGGCGTGATGTTATGACTTCACGCCCGGCCTCTGCATTTGAAAAAATGCCGCCGCCTCGGCTGGGAAGCCAGGATATTCTTTTTTTTTTCTTTTTTTTATTTCAGGCTTCCCAGCCTAGAGATGAGATGTAGGGACTTATTGACCCCAGATCTCACTGTAAAGAGGACCTGTCACGCACTTTTCCTATTACAAGAGATGTTTACATTCCTTGTAATAGGAATAAACGTGATTTAAAAAAATTTAAAAAGAAAGCATCAAATTAGAAAAATTAAAGTATTATTATTATTATTATTATTATTATTCAGGATTTATATAGCGCCAGCAGTTTACGCAGCGCTTTACAATATAAAAGGGAGACAATACAGTTATAATACAATAAAATACAAGAGGATTAAGAGGGCCCTGCTCAGAAGAGCTTACAATCTAATAGGGTGGTACAAAAGGTTGTAACTGTGGGGAATGAGCTGGTGGAAGTGGTAGGAGATTAGTTGGAGACGTGATAGGCTTTCCTGAAGAGATGAGTTTTCAGGGATCACCTGAAGGTAGCAAGAGTAGGGGATAGCTGGATAGATGGAGGTAGCGAGTTCCAGAGGATGGGAGAGGCTCTGGAGAAATCCTGGAGACGAGCATGGGAGGAGGAGATGAGAGAGCTTGAAAGCAGGAGGTCTTGAGAGGAGCGGAGAGGTCGATTTGGATGATATTTGGAGACAAGATTAGTGATGTAGCTCGGGGCAGAGTTGTGAATGGCTTTGTATGTTGTGGTTAGTATTTTGAATTTAATTCGCTGGGTGATTGGGAGCCAGTGTAGGGATTGGAGTAGAGGGTTGGCAGACACTGAGCGGTTGGTAAGGTGGATAAGTCTGGCAGCAGCATTCATGATAGACTGAAGAGGGGAGGAGCCTATGGAGAGGTAAGCCAATGAGAAGGGAATTGCAATAGTCAAGGCGAGAGATAACGAGGGAGTGAATGAGGAGCTTGGTGGATTCATTTGTTAAAAAGGGACGAATTTTAGAGATGTTACGGAGGTGAATTCTACAAACTTTTGACAACGATTGGATTTGGGGCTGAAATGACGAGTCTAGGATTACACCTAGTACCCTGGCATGAGGGGAGGGACTGATGGTTGCATTTTGATTTTGATGGAAAAGTCATGGAGGGGGGCACGGGCGGGGGGGGGAATATTAATAGCTCAGTTTTAGAGAGATTTAGTTTAAGGAAGTGGTGGGACATCCATGCTGATATGTCAGTTAGTAAGTTAGTAATGCGGGAGAAGACTGAAGGAGTGAGGTGAGGAGTAGACAGATAGATTTGGGTGTCATCAGCGTATAAGTGGTATTGGAAGCCGTGGGCAGTTATTAAGTGACTGAGGGAGGAGATGTAGATAGAGAAGAGAAGGGGTCCAAGAACCGAGCCTTGGGGGACCCCCACAGAAAGGGGCAATGGAGAGGAGGAGACAGAGTTGTAGGTGACACTGAAGGAGCGCTGTGATAAATAGGCAGAGAACCAGGATAGAGCAGAATCTCGGAGGCCAAGGGAATGTAGTTTATTGAGAAGGAGCGGGTGGTCAACAGTATCAAAGGCCGCAGAGAGGTCAAGTGGGAGGAGTATGGAGTACTGGTTGTTGGTTTTAGCAGTTAGTAAATCGTTAGTGAGTTTTAGTAAGGCAGTTTCGGTGGAGTGCTGCGAGCGAAAGCCAGACTGTAAGGGGTCAAGAAGGTTATTTTCATTGAGGTAGGAGCTAAGACGGTTGTAGACTAAGCGTTCTAGAAGTTTAGAGGTGAATGGGAGCAATGAGATGGGTCTTAAGTTGTTCAGGTCGGTAGGGTCCAGTGAGGGCTTTTTAAGAATGGGAGTGATCTGCGCATGTTTTAGAGGGGAGGGGAAGATGCCACTAGAGAGGGAGAGATGGAAGATGTGGGTGAGGGAGCATAGGATACAAGAAGAGGGTGACCGTAGTAGTTGTAAGGGAACAGGATCCAAAGGACAATTGGTTAGGTGGGCATCCGAGAAAATTTTTGTAACCTCTTCCGTAGTAGCCAATTCAAAAGAGGAGAGTGTTGAATGTGCTGCTAGGCAAGGTATGTTGGGTGGGGAAGACGTACGCACAGTGGAGATGTCCTCACGAATTGCATCGATCTTGTCTTTGAAGTGATTGGCAATCTCTTGGGCAGTGAGTGAGTTATTGGGTAGAGGGGGTGGTGGACGAAGCAGAGAGTTAAAGGTTGAGAAGAGCCGACGGGGACTGGATGACAAGGAATTAATAAGAGAGACAAAGTAGGCTTGTTTGGCAGCATGGAGGCATGAATTGTATTTTAGAAGGGCAGATTTATATATGGTGAAGTCTTGCAGGCATTTGGTTTTACGCCACAGTCGTTCAAGAGCACGGCAATGTCTCTTGAGATTTCTAGTGTTGTCAGTTTGCCAGGGTTGTAACGGTGGGGGCCTGATTCTGCGTGTGGTTAGAGGAGCAAGTGCATCTAGTGATGATGAGAGTGAACTGTTGTAGACAGAAGTAAAAAGAAGTAGACAAAAGTAAAATTATTAATAAAAAAAAAATATTTTTTTTTACAGTGCCCCTGTCTCCATGTGCTCGCTTGCAGAAGCAAACGCATATGTAAGTTGCGCCCACATATGTAAACGTTCAAACCACACATGTGAGGTATCGCTGTGAACGTTGGAGCGAGAGCAAGAGTTCTAGCATAAGACCTCCTCTGTATCTAAAAACATGTAACCTGTAAACAAATTTAAAGCGTCGCCTATGGAGATTTTTAAGTACCTTCATTTAGCCCCATTCCACGAGCATGTGCAATTTGAAGTGAGACATGCTAGGTATATATTTACTCAGTGTAATCATCATTCACATTATGCCAAAAAATTGGGCTAACTTTACTGTTTGTTTTTTTAAACACGTTTGAAAATTTTCTGCGCAAATACCTTGCAAGGTAATAAGTTGCAAAAACCGCCATTTATCCTCTTTAAAAACATATATAATGTTTGGGGGTTCTGTGTAATTTTCTTGCAAAAAAAATTGGATTTTTTACATGTAGGAGAGAAATGTCAGAATTGGCCTGATAGGCAAGTGGTTAACAAACTTTCTTGCAGCTTCCTACCTTTTGTTATTCTAAATAAATAGCTGTTTGATTGTCCAAAGTGATTTTTATGGGAGTGATTTCATTATTATCAATCAGCTGCTGCACCTGCAGGGCTCTAATGAGGAAAGTGGAAGAGTCTGCGTCCCTTTAGACATGATTTTCCTTTGGGAGTATCTCACAAAATATGAAATGTTTGTTGCTGGGGATGTCCAAAATCTGATTTGTATGCTATTTCTGGGAAATCTGTGTATCTGTGTACAGATCACCTCCAGGTAAGCCATATTGCATTGCATTTTACAGAAAATGACAGCGCTGCAAATTGAAAAGGAAAGGTCATTTTTAATAACATTCAATTACAATATGACTTGCATAGCAATTGTATACACTATGGTGTTATTTTTTTATTTGCTATTTTTCCCCACAAAAGTGGCGTTACTCTTTAAAGGTAGGTATTACTAAAATCATAGCTCCCCATAAAATCTAATTTCCTTTATTTTTTAAAAATTTTTTTGCTTGGTTGCATGTCCCAAATCCCTTGCCTATTAGCCAAAAAAAAATCGACAGAACTGTTTTATAACATTTGGCTCCCATTGATTTTAATAGGGTTTAGATTTGGTGCCAAAAATTTAGTAATGTTCCCCAAACCCTGCTCAAACTGAACCAAGGTTTGGCTTATCATTACTGACCACCAATGAAAGAAGCATTGACATTCTCATTGTTCCCACTGACCACAAATCTAAGGACATTCTTTCTGCTGACCACCAATGTAAGGAACATTCTTCCCACTGACCACCAATGTAAAGAGCATTCTTCCCACTGACCACCAATGTAAGGGGCATTCTTCCCACTGACCACTAATGTAAGGGGCATTCTTCCCACTGACCACCAATGTAAGGGGCATTCTTCCCACTGACCACCAATGTAAGGGGCATTCTTCCCACTGACCACTAATGTAAGGGGCATTCTTCCCACTGACCACCAATGTAAGGAATATTCTTCCCACTGACCACCAATGTAAGGGGCATTCTTCCCACTGACCACCAATGTAAGGAATATTCTTCCCACTGACCACCAATGTGAGGAGCGTTCTTCCCACTGACCACCAAGGTAAGGTGCATTCCTCCCACTGACCACCAATGTAAGGGACATTCTTCCCACTGACCACCAGTGTAAGGGGGACCTTCTTACCACCTCCAATGGATTGCATTTAGCAGGGTTTCCCAGAAGCTTAAAAAATATTTCAAGGTTCCTTAGGGGATAGAAGGTCAAGAAAGGCTGACCATTCTAAAATACAGTTACATGCTAGACGCTACAAAGTATAATTAAATTGTGGCCACCATAGATAACATGCATATGCCCAATAGACCCAGATACAATCATGGGATGGGGGTTGGGGAGTCACAACTGGACCATGTATACATTTGAAGCCTCAGCTCCCAAATGAAATAACTGCAAAGTCAATGCCATCTCTAAAAATACAATAGATCATTCTTTCTCAACCAGTGTTATGAGGTTCCACCAGAGGTTGCTAGGGCTTCCTTGTGCAATGAACAACTTCTGCCACTGACATAGGTGTGCGCACAGGGTGTGCCAGGTGTGCCCAGTCACACCCTAATCACCCTGTGCAGCACAGAATTCCCCCTACTGCCCTGTCCCCCACCTCCCCCCCACAGCACTGCCAGCTTCCCTTCTCTCCTCTCCCACCGGCTATTGCTAAGGGGATGTTTTAGGGTGAGTGGGGGAAGGGGCCAGTAAATATGTAATTTACTGGCCCCTTCACTTTCTAAATGAACATTGTGAGTGATCATTAGTGTGTGTTTGAGCTTTGGGGTGCACACCCTAATGAAATAGGCTGTGCACACCTATGGCCACTGAGGTGAACGATCAGTGTTTTTTTTTTTTGTTGCTACATCTAAGGGTGGATTCTTTCAACCACCACAAATGTAAGGAGTATTCTTCCTAATGATCATCACATTCATGTACCATGAGATGCTGATATAGTCATTATTAGCAGGGTTTCCCTGCGCCCAGAAAATTATTTCAAAGGGTTCCTCCATGTTAGAAAGGTTGAGAATGGGGCACAATAGGTTTAAAACCATAGAGCCAGAGAGCAGGGTGTTTTTTTTTTTTTTTTTTTTAATTTTTATGGAGATCTATTAATAAATGAGAACATTGTGCTGGGTGACAATGAGCAGTAGAGATAGAATGGACAGGAGGAGGCAGAAGAAGAGAGGGGGTCCTGGTGACACCTGATCCAAGATGTCACCCCACCTTCTTGCTCTCTCCTGCAGCATCCCCTCCCTATTGATGCTCTTTCCTCTTGTATTATGGTCAGCTGATATGTGCTCCATCCTCTCCCCCTCCTCTTCACCATCAGCATCATCAGCAGTAGCACAGTGCTCCCTCCTCCCTCTCTCCACCCCATCCCCTGCAATCAGCTGACAGCAGCCTTCTCCTCTCTGCACAGCTCCTGGATCAGATTTAGCGCTTGGACCGGGACAGGATGGCACCCAGCGGGCTCAAGGCGGTGGTGGGAGAAAGTAAGATGAATATTTGGGGTAGAGGGGAGGTGGGGGGCCCGGGGACCCCAATGTCTTATTATTGTGCTGTCCTTGTCTGTGGATTAGACCCCTCCCTGGCTGCTGCGGATGTGTGGCTGCATCATGCACCAGATCCATCCCTGTCCTCTGTGCCATCAGTCCCCTTGTATTGTCGGTCCTTGGATAATGCTGGTCCTGACCCCTGCATTGTATGGCTGGTACCCCATCCAGTCCGCATGCTCCCCATAATCAGGCCAGATGGCTCCCCATGGCATACTGCAACATCAATCATCTCTGTGATCCTAACTCCTCCCTTTACACTCACCCCATCCCTTCTTCTCTCCATCCCTCCATCTTCCTCTGCAATCCACCTGTCTACAATAGCCGGGGATTATTTATTCCAGGACCGGCAATAGGGATCCTATGTAGTGGCAGCTTCTAGTAACATACTGGCATCATTAATCATTTCCCATCCCCTCCTAGGCTCCACCTTCTCCCATCATCTTCCCCTTCTTTGTAACAGTATCCATATCTGCTTGTGATAGTATTAATATACCTTTCCATTCTATCCCTCCTTGTAACTGTATCAATTAACCCTCTATTTCCTTTTCTCCATCTAATTGTATCAATATCACCTTATAACTGCATCAATATACCTTCCAATGCTATCTTTCCTTGTAACTGTATCAATGTACCTTCCAATTCAATTTGTATACACATCTCCCTATAAAAGTATCAACACACCTTCCTATTCTTTGTTTATGTAATTTTATCAGTATTTCCACATAACTGTATCAATTACCCTTCAAATTCTTTTCCTCCATGTAATTGTATCAGTATCTCCTTATAACTGTATCAATATACCTTCAAATTCAGCTTATATCAACACACCTTTATTTGTTTATGTAATTGTATCAATATATCCTTATAACTGTCACAAAAAGGGGGTTTTGGTACTTTAAATGAGAGATGTATACCAAAAAGCAGTCATTGCAAAGAACATTTTTTTTTTACTGTACCTTATGAGGTCATATACAGCATTCTCAATTACAAAAATACAGACCTTATAACTGTATCAATATACCTTCTAGTTCAGATTGTATCAATCAACACACCTTCCTATTCTTTACCCATATGTAGTTGTATCAATATCTCTTTATACATGTAATACTATACCTTCCAATTGCATCTATCATTGCAACTGTATCAATTAATCTTCTGATTAATTTCCTTTATGTAAATGTATCAATATATTTTTATAACAGTATCATTATACCTTCAAATTCTATTCTTCCTTGTAACTGTATCAATATACCTCCCCATTCTGATTATCTGTCTTTACACATCGCCCTATTAACCCTCTCACTGCCCCCCACCCAAATCTCCTGGGGGTAATTACTTCCGTCACAGTTGCTGGACAGGGGGTCAGGATTGACCTTTATTGGCCTGCTGTTTTTAATGTCTGTTTGCAGAGGGCAGGACAAGATACCAAATGTAGGATCTTATATAGGGCTACAATGTAGGCTCATATAGACCCTGTATGTAGGTATTACCCTGTATCAATTTCTATAATTGATTTATGGAGTTATAGTAGACTGTAGCTTTTTGTAGATGGTTGTAATATAGTGTGCTGAAAAAAGAAATATGTATAATTGACCATTTCATAAAGTATACTTCTATACATATGCACACATGGATACACTAAACTTCACAATCTGCTCTGGAAAAAAATAAATAAATAATTGCATACGGTACACCTACGTACAGATATATAAATACATATGTTACCTTATATATACACGTATGGATACAGTAAGCAGCAAAAAAAAAAATAGAAAAAAATATATATAGGTGTGTGTATGTGTGTGTGTATATATACCATACAATACACTTACATACATGTACACACATGGATACACTAAATAGCAAAACTTCCTGAAAATATTATTGTAATAAAAACAGTATACACAAAACAAAAATATTGTGTGTGTATATATATATATATATATATATATATATATAATATACACTAAACAGCAATATCTTACTAAAAATGATCGTAAAATATATATATATATATATATATACTTAACAGTATACACAGGCATATAATGTGTGTGCTATGTAGATTGTGTCACATATGATGCCTGCTGCTACTGAGCAGATGTTCTAGTACATAATTTATTAGTACGGTTATGGCTGGCTATGTAGGCAGTCACATGACAATCAAAGGTAGAGGTCATAATCATAGGTGTGCGCAGCCTATTGCATTAGGGTGTGCACCCCAAAGCTCACACACACACTACTCACTACTACTCACATCACTCACCATGTTCATTCAGAAAGGGAAGGGGCTGATAAATACATATTTACCGGCCCCTTCCCTCACTCATCCTAAAACATCTCCGCAGCAACAGCCGGCAGGAGAGGAGAGGAGAGGAGGGAAGCCAGAAGTGCTGCAAAGGGAAGGAGTGGGAATCCAGGGCAGTAGGGGGAATCTGTGCTGCAGAGGGTGATTAGGGTGTGCCTGGGCACACCCGGCACACCCTGTGCGCACGCCTATGGTCATAATGACCATAAACATGGGAATAGCTTCGGTGTGCCTATGAACTGTAATACGGTAGACAGCCCCCAGATTTACTTCATTAAAGAGGAACTAAACCCTCCTGTCCTTTTCAGCCAAGGAAGCTGCCATCCATAGCTTCTGTTTGATTTGCAACTGCCATGGTGCTGCACAGGTGATCAGTTCTAACGCCAGCTATTTGATGGTTTGACGCCCAATGAAATGTGACAGGTATCCCAGCATGGCAGGAATGTAACTGATTACCTGATAAATTGATGGGTTTAATTCTGCTTTAGGTACATTGGTGGAATAGTGGAGTCTATATTTGAATGAGGTTTTCCTGAAAAATCGAAATCTGTTAGCAGCACATTTAATGGACTTGGTGGATCTCCCTCCCTCCTAGACTGTAAGCTCTAACGAGCAGGGCCCTCTGATTCCTCCTGTATTGAATTGTATTGTAATTGTACTGTCTGCCCTAATGTTGTAAAGCGCTGCGTAAACTGTCGGCGCTATATAAATCCTGTATAATAATAATAATAATATGAATTAACACAGCTCAGCAGATTCTAGCAGCTAGTGCTCCATTTTTTTTTAGGGGGGGGGGGGGGCTAAAAAAAAAAAAAAAAAACACTCACTGAAATTTGCAAGAGAAAATGTAAATTCTTTTGTGTTTTAGATAGCAGTCACATGATCACTTTTTGACTGTCTCAGTTGGAGCCATTGGCAGGGAGAGCATGTCACTTCCGGTTATATCACCCTTATGTCCCAAAGTATAATCCTCCTTCCTCTTCCCATTAACCAGATAGGTTTTCAGGCATGTCATGCATCCACACATCAACTTGAAGCTATGTATGGGAAGTGCGCACATCAGGGTGACAACGCCAACACTGCATTGTCAGCCAGTGGGTGAACATTATTATCCTGAAAAGGGGAGTGACATCAATAGAATTTTAAACAATTCAATATTTTATTAACGCCAAAGGAAAAAAGGAAGAAAATTATGCTAAAAGGTTTACACGGTGTCTCTGTAGCAATATAAAAAAACATAGCCAATAGCTTTTTTTTTTTTTTAAACCGTATCATTTGATTTTATGTATCTACATTGATCTCTCTCTCTCTCTCTCTCTCTCTCTCTCTCTCTCTCTCTCTCTCTCTCTCTCTCTCTTCTCACTCATGGTTAGTGTTTGGCTGAAGCCATTTATTATCAATCAACTGTGTTTACTCTTTTTAAATCATAATGATAATAGAAACAAATGACCCTGATCAAAAGTTTACGTACCCCAGTTCTTAATACCGTGAATTGCCCCCTTTAACATCAATGACAGCTTGAAGTCCAAGAGGAAGCTGCCCATTCCTCTTGGCAAAAAGCCTCCAGTTCCTGTAAATTCTTGGGCTGTCTTGCATGAACTGCATGTTTGAGATCTCCCCAGAGTGTCTCAATGATATTGAGGTCAGGAGACTGAGATGGCCACTCCAGAACCTTCACTTTATTCTGCTGTAGCCAATGGCAGGTCGACTTGGCCTTGTGTTTTGGGTCATTGTCATGTTGGAATGTCCAAGTACGTCCCATGCGCAGCTTCCTGGCTGATGAATGCAAATGTTCCTCCAGTATTTTTTGATAACATACTGCATTCTTTTTGCCATTAATTTTGACCAAATTTCCTGTGCCTTTGTAGCTCACACATCCCCAAAGCATCAGCGATCCACCTCCATGTTGCACAGTAGGAATGGTGTACCTTTCATCATAGGCCTTGTTGACTCAAATGAAACGTTTATGGTTGTGGCCAAAATGCTCAATTTTGGTCTCATCACTCCAAATGATTTTGTGCCAGAAGGTTTGAGGCTTGTCTCTGTGCTGTTTGGCATATTGTAAGCAGGGTACTTTTGGCATTTGCGTAGTAATGGCTTTCTTCTGGTGACTTGGCCATGCAGCCCATCTTTCTTCAAGAGCCTCCTTATTGTGCATCTTGAAACAGCCACACCACATGTTTTCAGAGAGTCCTGTATTTCACCTGAAGTTATTTGTGGGGTTTTCTTTGCATCCCAAACAATTTTCCTGGCAGTTTTGGCTGAAATTTTAATTGGTCTACCTGACCGTGGTTTGGTTTCAACAGAACCCCTCATTTTCCACTTCTTGATTAGAGTTTGAACACTGCTGACTTGTATTCTCAATTCTTTGGATGTCTTTTTATATCCCTGTTGATTGATAAGAAAATGGCTCCAGCCAAACACTAACCATGAGTGAAAGAAATGTTTTTGTGTTATCATTCATATTCTGTGAAAAATAGCCAAGAAATCATAAATTTTGCCAGGGTATGTAAACTCTTGAGCATAACTGTGTATATATACATGAACTTTAATTGCATCCCAGTCTTAGTCCGTAGGGTTCAATATTGAGTTGGCCCACTCTTTACAGCTATAACCGCTTCAATTCTTCTGGGAAGGCTGTCCACAAGGTTTAGGAGTGTGTCTATGGGAATGTTCGACCATTCTTCCAGAAGCACATTTGTGAGGTCGGGCACTGATGTTGGACGAGAAGGCCTGGCTCGCAGTCTCCGCTCAAATTTATCCCAAAGGTGTTTTTTCGGGTTGAGGTCAGGACTCTGTGCAGGTCAATCAAGTTCCTCCACCCCAACTTGCTCATCCATGTCTTAATGGACCTTGCTTTGTGCACTGGTGCGTAGTAATGTTGGAACAGGAAGGGGCCATCCCTAAACTGTTCCCACAAAGTTGGGAGCATGAAATTGTGCAAAATGTCTTGGTATGCTGATACCCTAAGAGTTCCCTATACTGGAACTAAGGGCCCAAGCCTAACCCCCCAAAAACAACCCCACACCATAATCCCCCCCTCCACCAAATGATTTTGACCAGTGCACAAAGCAAGGTCCATAATGACATGGATCAGAGAGTTGGGGGTGGAGGAACTTGACTGTCCTGACCTCAACTCGATAGAACACCTTTAGGCTGAATTAGGGTGGAGAAGGCGAGCCAGGCCTTCTTGTCCAGCATCACTGCCTGACCTCACAAATGGGATTCTGTGGAAGAATGGTCAAGTATTCCCATTGACACACTCCTAAACCTTGTGGACGGCCTACCCAAGATGAGTTGAAGCTGTTATAGCTGCAAAGGGTGGGCCAACTCAATATTGAACCCTACGGACTAAGATTGGGACACCATTAAAGTTCATGTGTGTGTGTAAAGGCAGGCTTCCAATACTTTTGGTAATATAATGTGTGTATATATATATTATATATATATATATATATATATATATATATATATATATATATATATATATATATATATAGTATACGTCTCGCTATAAATCTAGATCAGGGGTCTCAAACTGGCAGCCCCCCAGCTGTTGCAAAACTACAAGTCCCACGAGGCATTGCAAGGCTGACAGTTACATACATGACTCCCACAGGCAGAAGCATAATGGGAACAGCTGGAGGGCCGCCAGTTTGAGACCCCTGATCTAGGTAGATAGATGTTTTTATTAAATAGTATTGCATGACAGTTGACCACTCTTTATGCAGCCCTGCAGAGCTAACAATCTAATGTCAATAACAGTCACACAAACCCTCTGTGTAGATATTATTAGGTAAAAGGCAGTTAGACCACTAGCTAAAACACTTAAAACGCAATATGCAATGTCATGGTCTACAACCTAGGGTGACCCAGTTCTTCCCTGCAAATGCTAATATAGAAAAATAGTTTTTTGTTTTTTTAAAAAGCCCCAGCAAAAAAAAAAAGGAAATAATTAAAGGCGTTTAAAAAAAAAAAAAGAGGGATACTGCTTTATTTCTTACAGAATGCGATGCATGCACATTGCTGGTAGAAAAACTAGTAGACTTGATTGGATTCTGATAGTCTCTGAAATAATTGGCCATTGTAGAATTAAGTAAATATAGTGCCTGTATGCTATTTAAATATATTAGACCTAAAGTAAAGTCCCCATAGTTTACTCTTTATGGGTGACTCCCATACACAAGCTAGTGCAATTCTGTTGTCGTTCATGAGAGGTGAGTTAGGTCGGTAGGTGGAATTTGACACACAAGTGTGAAATGATCTTATGTGAAGACTGCCTTGGTAGCTGGAAATGGGGAAATATTTCTAACGTACGCTTTTCAAGCAAGAGAAAATAAATACTTACTGCGTACATTTGACTAATTCACTAATTTGGCCCTGTGAATGCGACAAGAATCTGTTTTCAGTCAATCTAAAAAGACCACTTAAATCTCCTGTAAGATTCATTAAATATTTCATAATCTAAAAAAATAATCCATTATGCAGAAGATCCTGATGTGTAGAAGACGGCATTTCTGATGCATGAAATCGCAGTTGACCTGGAAAGGTGAAGGCTGACTGCTAGTAAAAACATATAAAGACACATTATTATGCAACCTTTGTCCATACAGTATTACCAACGTTTAGCTAAAATATAAAATGGCTAATATTACAGTAAAAAATATAATATCATGTTACAGGTCTAAGCTGAGCATTTTTCAGCAGAAGCTGAGTGTTTGTACAGGCATTTTTGTATGTTTATGAACGCATTTCAGGCTTGAGGTTTTATTTTTTTTTGTAGCCAATGGAAAGCTAGTTACTTGACTAAAGAAACTGTCAAAAATTCTCTTTACCTGAGCATTTTACACATTTTTGATGCAGCAATATAGGTATAGGCTGCACTTCTAATGCCGCGTACACACGAGCGGACTTTCTGGCAGACTTTGTCTGGCGGACCGGACACCGTCAGACAATTCAACCGTGTGTGGGCTCCAGCGGACTTTTTTTCCCCAAAAGTCAGACGGACCTAGAAATAAAACATGTTTCAAATCTTTCCGACGGACTCGAGTCCGGTCGAAAAATCCGCTCGTCTGTATGCTAGTTCGACGGACTAAAACCGACGCTAGGGCAGCTATTGGCTAATGGCTATCAACTTCCATATTTTAGACCGGTCGTACGTCATCACGTACGAATCCGTCGGACTTTGGTGTGATCGTGTGTGTTCAAGTCCGTTCGTTTGAAAGTCCGGTGGACGTACGCTGCAAAGTCCATCGGAAAGACTGTTGGACCTAGTCCATCGAAAAGTCCACTCGTGTGTACGCGGCATAACAGTGTTTGACCTTGGTGGCCGGTAGCTGCTTGTAGTGACACTAGCAGATGGTGCCAAGTATGCGACAGTAAGAAAGATAACCCATCATCAGCATTTTGATGCAAATAACATACACTTTTATTAGTGCAAAGTCACATGTGCCGTATGAAGCCAATGTTTTAGGGCCATGCAGGTGATCCTTTCTCAATGCGACTTAGTGACCACCCCAGTGTTCGACAATGGTGTTCGGTGGGTGTTTTTAGTGATACTAGCAGAAGGTGCCATATAGGCCACAGCAAGAAAGATGAGCCATACAAATAACATACACTTTGATTAGTGCAAAATCACATGCATCCTATGAAGCCAATATTTTGGGGTTGCACAGGGTCTCTTCCTCAAGGTGACATGGTGACCACATGGTGCTCCCATTGAAGTATGTTGAGGACAAAACACTCTGCACCAAAAGAAGCTCTTAGACTTTTTCAAAGACAAGCTTCAAGCAACACTATGTCCAGATGTGAACAGGCACTATTGAATATAATGGAAATCCTAGTGTCGAGCACTGACGTGCTTGTGGTGAAGCCATGTATGATTGTTACAGGCTGTATAACAGACATGATTATGGTGTAATCTTATACCAAAAAAGTTCATAGGGACTCCTATGGAGTGGTCATGGTGGTTGGAACCTATAAATGGTTTAGATCAGCCTTTCTTTAGCCTTTTTTTTTTTAACATGGAGGTACCCTTGAAATAACTTTCTGGTCTCAAGGAACCCCTGTTTATAATTGCTATATCTACAGTTCACTGATTATTATCACAATGGTTATTGAGAAGAATGCTTTTTACATTTGCCATCATTGGGAAGAATCCCTCCCCATTACAGATAGCTAATAAGATCATTGTTGTCAGTGGTTTTGTATCTGAGAAGTTGCTCATTGCTCAAGGAACCCCTGGTAACCTACAGAGGAACTCTAGGGATCCATGGATCCCTGGTTGAGAAAGACTGGTCGAGATGGTGTGAGAGGGGCAGGAGCTTTGGAATAGCTGGACAGTGAGTAAGGGCCCCCAGAAAAGAGATGAGATTTCCCAAGTGATATGAAATGTCTAAATGGGTATAGTGGCTGTAAGAAAGCAGGGGGAATAGTATTTATTTGAAGATGTACAGAGATGGGGCTAAGAATTGAGAGGTTGGGGTGAGTGGTATAGAGGAGCATAAGGGATAGGGAGTAGGGTCATCAATAGGTGCTAACTGAGGTCCCACCAGTGTATCAGGTTCCTCCTAAAAATATAGATGCCTGCTGTCTGCAACAGCGTGAGGAGCATCGATCATCAGAAGTACAAGAATTAAAAAATTAAAATATATATTACTCAATATGGAGCCTATACCTCTTTTGATATAATAAAGCATCTTGCTTGCTCTAGAAAACCCACCTTCAACCATTAAACCCCTGGGTTTCTTCTGAGGTTGCCAGGTGTTTATTTAGCTGTGGCTGATTAGCCTCCCATCTGATGGAGTCTGCATAGTTCCAGGGCCAATACCATTTGGCAAAACCAGCAGCATGAAACCAATGAATGTAGGGGGCATTTGCCCCATTGACCCCCAATGAATTGGATTTGATAATTGTTCCCCCTGAAATTTTTTTAAGGGATTCCTCTGGGGTAAAAGGTTGGAAAAGGCTTCTTTAGAAGCTACAAATTAGCATTGCATGCTGTTAATAGATCTGAGATTAACCAAGCAACATAAACCCCCTTCTAAGATTTGCTATCTTTGAATTATCCAAATGTACTTGCTAGGTGGGGCTTACTGCACTCAAGTGGGGACCCAAAGAGTATGCTCACTAGTGTCCCCAATGGCAGGCTGAGGCTGCCAATTATTGCAAGGTTGGCATTAAGGCAACACTCCAACTTAAAAGTGATGCTTCCCCGCAAGAACACAATACCTTGTAAACCGTGGCACAAGTTTTTAACTCATTCATTAATATACTTCATAACTCATCTCTTTGTATTGTGCAACATTTCTGAGCTGGTACCGCTGAGCATATACCGGACTCCATCAGCACAGTTACCCATCACAGTTACCCAGTAACAATGATTCATATATTACACTTGAATAACTAGAGAGCTTAACTCTTGTACATATCCTGTGCTTACTCTTTTCCCAAGGCCTCACACCGTCTTCCGTGACTTCCAGACTGGGTGCCTAGGACACCCCATGCCTCGAGTCTGACTGAGAATTGGGGTTCTGGTCACTAGGGAAGGAGCCTAAGCACACAGGCTCCTTCACTAGCAGGGCCTTCCGTCACCTTTGCTGTTAGGTACCTGGTAGTTGAGCCCAACTGGTGGAAGGAGACCTCTCTTAAGCGCTGGTTCAGGAGCCACTGGAGTGGGAACAGTGGTCTCTTGAGCACAGTGGGTAGGAGTGCCTGATGCGGGTTCTTGCTGTGGTCAACACAGGAGCTGGAGAAGACGTCCCTCCGGGATGGCTGGGCTGCGGATGCTGACAGGCAGAAGTGGATCCGTAAGCAGACAGGTGGATGATATGGCAGCAGCAGAACCAGGAGCTGGAAGAGCAGGCTGGAAGAAGCGTCACAGGACACAGGCAAAGCAGAGTCAAACAGTCCGTATTGGCAGGAGATCAGGCAGGTATATGGCAGAAGGAATGATCACAGAATAGTCAGGCAGGCAGGTGTTCGGCAACAGGTCACAAGATATAAGCAAGGTCAGGCAGGCCTGGGTCGAGTTGGAGACAGAAGAATGGTCAGACGTAGCCGGGTCAATAGCAGATAATAACAACAGGCAGGATACAGGAACTCAGGTGCAGAGCTGCAGACGAACAGCACCTGATGGAAGGATCTGACAGCCTTTTAAAGGGTCTTTGGCGCCAAAGACAGGTGCACGCGGGTGCGCGCCGGCGCCCCCGAGTGGGGAATTCAGCTGAACTGCCCTGGAAAAGCCCCTCGTGCACCTGCGCACACGCATGTTAGCCCGACGGCCACCGACATGTCCCTGACATTTGCCAAGTCACACAGCTACCAGCTGGCTGCTTATGCACTCAACATTAGAACTGAAGTCACCTCCTCTAAACGCCCCATCCCTACCATCTCATGCACAGAAGTGAACGCATACGTCGCGCCCGCATATGTAAATGGTGTTCAAACCATACCTGTGAGGTATCGCCACAATCGTTAGAGCGAGAGCAATAATTCTAGCACTAGACTCCCTCTGTAACTGTGATCGGGTAACCTTTAAAAAATGTTAACTCTTCGACTTTGGAGATTTTCTAAGTACTGTAGTTTGTCACCATTCCACGAGCGTGCGCAATTTTAAAGCGTGACATGTTAGGTATATGTTTATACATCGTCTTTCACATTATACAAAACAATTGGGTTGACTTTTAATGTTTTTCTTTTTTTAATTCATTAAAGTGTATTTTTTTCCCAAAAAAGAAAGACCGCTGTGCAAAAACAGTGTGACATAAAATATTGCAATGACTGCCATTCTATTCTCTATGGTCTCTGCTAAAATAAAATATATAATGTTTTGGGGGTTCTAAGTGATTTTCTAGCAAAAAACACAGATTTTTACTTGTAAACAACAAATGTCACAAAAAGGCATGGTCTTTAAGTGGTTAATGATAAGTCCACTTTAAGATAATTGTATATAGGTAGGTTAAAGCGGGATTCCGGCCAGCTAAAAAAAAATTTTAAAGTCAGCAGCTACAAACACTGTAGCTGCTGACTTTAAATAAGTAGACTTACCTGTCCTGGGTGCGCGCGATGTCGGCTGCCCGAGGCCGAACCGTCCCTCGGCTCTCGGGTCCCGGCACCGCCATCCTATGTAAGGGAAACAGGCAGTGGAGCCTTGCGGCTTCACTGCCAGATTCCTACTGCGCACGCGCGAGCGGCGCAGCGATCTGTGAATGGCCCCGTGGTCTTCTGGGAACACACACAGTTCCCAGAAGACAACGGGGTCACTCACCGAGGAGAAGAACACGCCGCGGAATAGGAAGAGGCAGATTAGGAAGACTGCCTAGCAACAAGGGTTTAGGTAAGTATAAAGAATTTTTTTTTTCCCAAATGTTTTCTTTTTTTATTTTTTTTAGGAATTTTGGTGGCATTTTTTTTTTTTTACGGGTGCTTCCGCTTTAAGATAATTCTATATTAGGTAGGCTGGAAAAGAACTAACTAGCTATAAAAACAAAGCAGATCAATTGCAGGTAAGAACTCATTTTGCGGTCTCTCTTTGCAGCGTGTCATCCTCTTCATCATCACCATGCCTGCTTTTATTTGCTCAGCTGTACACAAAAGATAAGTTCTGAATGAGCTGGCCACATTATGTAAAGTTGGCCATTTCTGGATGGAAATCAAGTTGGTAGACCAATCATTTGAATTCCGTATGGCTAGTGTGTTTACTGTGACAATCAATTTTCTGTTTCAAGATAGAAAATGAAGGAACAAACATAATGGAACGTTTTCACATTTTCAGGTCTTCGAAGAAAAAAAAAAAAAAAATAAGTGAGATGCGCATTGAGCTACAATGAGCTATAGGGGTAGTAGTAGAAATCAATCCAAAAAAATAATGTTTAATATTGAAAACGATCAGAAAAAAGTTTGCTGGAAAATTTTTGATGCAACGATTGGCCCATCGAATGCTATATCAAAAGAATGTTTCAATATTCGTTAGAATTTCCGTTTTTTTTCTACTCCTCTATGGCCAGCTTTAATTGTATGTAAACCAATAACAAAATCTAATTTTCAATATGTTTACATCTGCAGCTTTTAATAAAATAATTGGTGATCCCTCCTGTTATAGAGTGACAGGGCTCTGTCCTTGCACCCCCCCCCCCCCTTCCAGCTGTGCTCCTGTGTTGTCACCTTAAGCATATGTTGCCATCACACCAAGGACCAATATAACTATATACCATACCTGGCCGATGCCCCTGGAAGCTGGAAATCACTGAAGTAGACACCGCTATTCCAGTGATCTCCACTTGCTTCTGGGTCCCTTGCTGAGCTGGTGCCCTGATGCAATTTAAATACAGGAGTTTGGCTGCTCAGCATGGGCACAATTCAGAGAATGCTGTCAGGATCTGGATCTGAAACTGGAACCTCTGTGCTGTCTTTTAACTGTGCCACCTAAGATGCTGGGCAGCTCTCTGCATGATTTCTTGGACAACCCTGCTTTGTCTTGCTTCTAGTGAGCCTTGAACCCTTTGATTCTCCCATGAACTTCCTGATTTAAGCCATTTCTCTGCACTTCCTGTTTGTTAGATTTGTGTGCTCTCTCCAGCCAATATTGTGCACCTTGCTGCTGTCTATATTTCACTACCACTCGGTACCAAACTTTGGCTTGTTCCTCAACTACACTTCTGCTGGCTTCCAACCTGCAACCACTTGTTACTGACCTTTAGCTTGTTTAGTGACTAAGCTTCTGCTTGACCCCTACCTATTCCATCTGCCCGGGGACCCTGGCTTGCTCACCTCCTGGTGGGGAGATCCTGAGGACTGTGACCTGCTGCTAGCATGCAGCAAATCATCTCACCATTATGAGCGCTAGGGAACACCGGTTATTGCTTAGACCCCTTCCCTCAGGTGAGCCCGTGTCATCTGCCACCAGGGTGACTTGCTTGTGTACTTATCTTGCTGGTCGGTGGGAGCATCTCTACTGCTATAGCTATAGGTCATCGAACCTGATCCCTGACTGGGACAAATGGCTTGCTTTTTCTGAATTAATGCAAAGCATTCTCTGATTGGACGAAGTGGAGAGACAGCCTGAATTTTAAGGGCTTTTGATTAATTGATGGCTAGAAAGAATGTTCTGATGGAGGATTTTTCTATGAATGTTCGAAAGATAATCTCACTGTTTTATGGCCATCTTCAATCTTGGGGTTCCATGTGTAGGAGAAAGTGGGACATATTTTATTACCCATTATCCTAAAAAAGACATCTTTTGTAATCATCTTCTTTGCAATTTGAATTGACCATAGTATGTTTGAGTTACCATGGCAGAGAAAATATTAAATATAATATAAAGACCTGTAGAGTGCTATGGAATTTGTTGTCACTATATACAGTATCTCACAAAAGCAAGTACACCCCTCATATTTTTTAAAATATTTTATTATATATTTTCATGTGACAACACTGAAGAAATGACACTTTGCTACAATGTAAAGTAGTGAGTGTACAGCTTGTATAACAGTGTAAATTTGCTGTCCCCTCAAAATAACTCAACACACAGCCATCTAAACAGCTGGCACACCCCTAAGTGAAAATTTCCAAATTGGGCCCAAAGTGTCAATATTTTGTGTGGCCACCATTATTTCCCAGCACTTCCTTAACCCTATTGGGCATGGAGTTCACCAGAGCTTCACAGGTTGCCACTGGAGTCCTCTTCCACTACTCGATGATAACATCACGGAGCTGGTGGATATTAGAGACCTTGCGCTCCTTCACCTTCCATTTCAGGATGCCCCACATATGCTCAATAGGGTTTAGGTCTGGAGACATGCTTGGCCAGTCCATCACCTTTACCCTCAGCTTCTTTAGCAAGGCAGTGTGTGTGTTTAGGGTCATTATCATGTTGGAATACTGCCCTGCGGCCCAGTCTCTGAAGGGAGGGGATCATGCTCTGCTCCAGTATGTCACAGTACATGTTGGCATTCATGGTTCCCTCAATGAACTGTATCTTCCCAGTGCCGGCAGCACTCATGCAGACCCAGACCATGACACTCCCACCATCATGCTTGACTGTAGGCAAATCACACTTTTCTTTGTACTCCTTACCCAGTTGCTGCCACACACGCTTGACACCATCTGAGCCAAATAAGTTTATCTTGGTCTCATCAGACCACAGGACATAGTTTCAGTAATCCATGTCCTTAGCCTGCTTGTCTTCAGCAAACTGTTTGCGGACTTTCTTGTGCATCATCTTTAGAAGAGGCTTCCTTCTGGGACAACAGCCATGCAGACCAATTTGATGCCGTGTGCGGCGTACGGTCTGAGCACTGACAGGCTGACCCCCCCCACCCCTTCAACCTCTGCAGCAATGCTGGCAGCACTCATACGTCTATTTCCCAAAGACAACCTCTGGATATGACGCTGAGCACGTACACTCAACTTCTTTGGTCAACCATGGCGAGGCCTGTTCTGAGTGGAACCTGTCCTGTTATACCGCGGTATGGTCTTGGTCACCGTGCTGCAGCTCAGTTTCAGGTTTTTGGCAATCTTCTTAAAATCTAGGCCATCCTTATGTAGAACAACACTTCTTTTATTCAGATTCTCAGAGTTTTTTGCCATGAGATGCCATGTTGAACTTCCAGCGACCAGTATGAGAGAGTGAAAGCGATAACACCAATTTTAATACACCTGCTCCCCATTCACACCTGAGACCTTGTAACACTAACAAATAACATGACACAGAGGAGGGGAAAATAGCTAATTGGGACATTTTCACTTAGGGATGTACTTACTTTTATTGCCAACGGTTTAGACATTAATGGCTGTGTGTTGCGTTATTTTGAGGGGACAGCAAATTTACACTGTTATACAAGCTGTACACTCACTACTTTACATTGTAGCAAAGTGTAATTTCCTCAATGTTGTCACATGAAAAGGTATAATAAAATATTTACAAAAATATGAGGGGTGTACTCACTTTTGTGAGATACTGTAAATGAATAAATGTTGCTGAAAATCAGTGGCCTTTCCAGGGACAAACCTTCAAATAATGGGACAGCCAATAGAAATCAGGATGAGTTATCAATGATGGCAGAAAGCAAACAGCTGTTGTGGAGTCTGGTCTTTGGAACAAATTCTATTACCCTCCCACAACCTCAGCAGTGACAGATTGTAAGTAGGTAATCAGCTTGCATTCAAAAGATGCAGTAATTAATCACTTAAATAGGGCCCCTTCCTTTGTTTTGTGATTACTACACAATAAGATTCTCCAGTGCTGAATGAAAAAAATGTTTGGCATTGGATGTGGAGATCTGATATAAACCTGAATAGGATAGCACACCTTTTATCCTTTTCGCTCATTTATTGAAGGAAAACTCCAAAATAAAAATGTTCTGTTATGTTATATCTCTTACCTGGCTGATCCACTCCCAATGGCTCGCAGTATGAAAATAAACTGTTTTGTCATTCAGTTCTTACTTGGGTTTACACAGCTGTCCAGGGCTTTGGGGCAACACATGTCAAGGGTTAAATACTCATTAAGTCTAGGGGTGCTGAATAAGGATCAAATACTTACCTAATTCTGTGCTCTAGCAGGGTCTTTCCAGCACTGTGACCTGTAGGGTTGCCACCCATCAATAAATTAATGGACAGTTTGTAAAAATCTGTGATTTTTACATCTGTCCATGAATGTCCATTATGAAGTCTGTACATACATTCGCAGACAGATGTAAAAATCACGGATTTCACAAACTGTCCGTGAATTTACTAGCGGTTGGCAACCCTGGCGACCGGTCCCCTGCAGTCTCCCCTGTAAGCCATGACCATCCGTGGTCGCACTCCAGCCTGCTCAACATACCTTATATCTCAACATAAATCAAATATCCTAGTATTGTATGTATGTATCCCAAGATTCTGCCCACAGACTGGAGCTTCTGGGAGAGGAAGAGCCCACTGTAACTGGGTTTATACAGTAAGGTAACTAAGCCTGCCTGTACAGTACACCCTAACCGTAACGAGCAATTAAAACTTTAAGTGGCTTTGGCTTTAAGGTAGACTTTTTTTACTTTTTTACCTCAGAGGAACCCAGAAATTTTTTTTCAGGAATAGGATTCCTTACCAAAACAAATTCCTTGGGGATCAATAGGGAAATTGCCCCTTATACTGGATGCCAGGGTGCCACCTTTACAGACAGTTAAAAGGTAATTATGTCACATTGCTGGCTTTGCCAAGTATTGGCTCTGAAATTATGGAGGCCCCATAAGATGGGAAGTCAATCAGCCACAGCTTAAGGAACCCCTTGCAACCTTTGAAGGAACCCTGTTTGAGTATGGCTTCTTTACGGAAAGGGGGAGAGTACACAGTTGTAATTTGCAATAGTGTGATTTTTTTAAATGCAAGCACTTGTTATGTGGCTTATGTGGCTTTTATAACTACACATCTCTGACACATAATAACAATGTTTTTAGCAAGACCTAAGAAACATAGAAACATAGGGAGTGACGGTATAATCCTGTGGCTTCGCTAGTCAGTCCATTTTTGATGAGCTATATGGCATGGCCCAAATGGGTTTCACAATCATGGAGGATATTTGTAGATATGCACATATTAATTTGACATGATCATCTAGACCACTGGTTCTCAGCCACCAGGCCATAGATTTCCTCCTCCCAGTTCTCTTAACCTCCCACAGTGCCTCCCAGTTCCCATAGTGCCATGCAACCTCTAATAGTAGTCCACCATGCACCTTAACCTACCACAGTGTCCTGAGGCCCCCTGGGTGCCTTTGGCCTCCACAATGGCCCCCAATCTCCTACAGTGCCCCCTAGCTTACTGCAGAATCTCCAGCCCCCCATAGTGCCCCAGCTTCCAACAGTATCCCATAGTGCCCCCAGTCCCTGCAGCGCACTCCAGTTTGCCACACTGCCCCTGGAAGCCCTCCAGCTTCCTGAAGAAACCCACACTTCTCTCCAGAGACCCAATCACCCACATTTGCCGTAGATCTCACCAAAACCTTCTTTAGAACCCCTATCCCACAACAATCACAGCCAGCCTCATCCAGAGTCTCCCAGCATATCAATACATCATTTGTATTCCCATCATTTTATGGTGTTGTTATAACTTTTTATACTGTTAGGGCATGGAAAGTTTTGGAAAAATTTACCAGGTCCTGGTCTCAATAGGGTCGAGAACCACTGATCTGCACAGAAGTATATAGAGACTAGAAATATGATGGCGTTGGCACACAACTCATCAAAGACTGGGGTACATTGCCAATCTCCTAATGCTTTATGCTGTATTTGTATATGATATTAATTCATGTTCCTATAGACCTCTGCATTTTGTGAGTTAAATATCCACTATATTTTTCTGGTACAATGATTTTTATTAGCATACAAAGAAAGAACAGATATGCGATTCCCGCACAGGGTACATGAACATTAGACAAAATGCAGAATTTTCATGAAAACACAGAAAAAAGCCAAAAGATGGCAAAGAAGAACAGAGTGGTGGACAGGGAGTCCAGAGAGGAAAAGGGGGGTAATGAGAGACGGAAAAGCAGAGGAGTGGAGCAGAGGAAAGGGAGGGGAGAGGAGTTTCTCCAGGCTGGGGTTGAGGAGGATTTGTTTCGGAGGCCTAGGCTGGTTGGGCGCAGGGTTGGAAGAGTGTAAGACCACCATGGAGTCCAAACTTTAAGGAATTTAGCATGAGTATCATTGAGGATACTTTAAATTTTTTTCGTGGATCATGAGAGTCGTCAATGTGCTCTACACCTCTGCAAATGAAACAGCCATTTTCTTCCATGCCCTCTCTATTGTATGTTTAGCAGCTATGAATAGGTAGGTGGCAGTAGTGGCCCGTCCATAGAGGGCGTACGGGTGTTGCCTCCCCTCTCCATGCGTTCTGCCCCCTGATCTACATATCAGGGTGCCGTACTATGGATTTCAATTGGGGGGGGGGAGTGTTTCTTTGAAGCACGTGATTAGAGACAGAGGCTCTAATAGGGTGGGCTTGGGGCGCAGAGCCCACCCAGTTATGTGGCGATAGCGAAAGAGTTTTCACTATTTTCATACTAAAGTTCCTCCCCGCCAATCAGGAAGCAGGTCGTGAGACCTGTTTCCCGATTGGCTAAAGCGTCAGGCAATCCTATTGGATGCCTAGCGCTTAGGTGGAAGAGAAAGGAGACACACGGGGGAAGAAGCTGCTGGAGGAGTGGACACTGGAACCGCTGCCTGCACCCCGTGCTGGAGGACACCACAGCCCGCCACCTAGATCGATAAGTGCCAGACCGCCAGCCGCCTGGGGTGGGATGGGGGGTGGTAGTGCTGTGCTGGCGGCCGCCTGGGGGGGCGATTGTTTGCTGCCCCTCCCCACTGGTAGGTGGCAAATTTCTGCTGATAGGAAAAGAGGCCCAGGATCGGACATCCTTGCGGATGGGTACGTGAAAAAGGGTGAACAGCAGCCCCAAAACCCTTGACCAGAATCCAGTCCACTGTATTTTTGAGCAGCAAATTTTACCATGGCATATTCTTTAGTCTCTGTGCCGTGCACAAAATAGGACTTAGTGAAACATAATTATTGAAGAGAACTAAAATATGACAATTTTGTAAATACAGACATTTTTTTTACAGTTTACTGTTTGTGATATCATCAAACTTGGTTATTCATCCCCTTCCAGATTACCCAAAGCATACCAACATGTTCTGGCCCTGCCAAAATTTGGAGTCTTGACAGTATTCATTCTTGTACCTAAAATTAAGAGCACACAAGTACTGTATAATTAAGAAAATGTATAGAAAAAACAAGTATGGCTCTTTATTCCTTTATTTTAATGAATGAATGTAATGTAGCTTTTTGTAGGGTTGACCATGAAGAAAAAAGCATTTCTGGAATACTGTATGTTTCAACCCAATGATCTTGTATACAAGATAGTAATGTGCTGTGTGTGAATCTGTCACAGCTGTGTTTGAAATCCTCTTTCTTTCCCCCAGTAAGTAAACAGACATGCATGCTAATACTCTAAGAGCAGTGTGCATGTACGGCATATGCCCTCAGGTACCATTCTTATCTCCAGAGAACAATAGGCTCTGGATCACAAAGCCCCATATCAAACAATAATGTAGAAGTCCATGCAACTGCAGTTGGGAAAGTAGTATGGGGCTGAATTTTGCCTGTTGTATAGTTTATCCAGGTGTCAGTGTTCATGATACTTGGGCACTTCTACTAGGCATTTATTTTGCAAATTGTGTCGCGTATATATAATATATACAGTATATACTGTATGTACATCCCTTAAACACGGCAAACAGATCTTTGTGTTCTCAGTTGGTACATATGAAGTTAAATGTGTTCTGTTAATTATTAGATACCGCATTGCTACAGTAATCCCAGCTGTTTTTAAATTGTAGGGTAGAGCTTCTGATACATAGGGAGTCCAGAGTGAAGGAATGGGGGCATATATTAGCATATCTTCAATAAATCCGCAGTTTACCATGTTGTAGTGCAGTTCACAGCTTATTGTATTTCACTGTTTTTATTTAATGTTTTTCGTATCTGGTGATGTCCTGACACTAAATTAAGCAACTGATTGTAAAATTAAATTATGTTTAAATGAATTACATTTAGATTAAAATTATATTACGGAAATTAAGCAACTGATTGTGTAATTCGAGGAAGCTGCTGGGGGAGAAGGGCTGATGAGCAAAGTCAAAAGTCATTAAAGCGGAAGTAAACCCATCCATAAAACTGTTTCTTTTCCGACACGTGCCGGAATTGTAACACTCCCATTGGTTGTGCTCTAAACCAAACTGTCAAACCATCCAATGGCTGGTGTCATAACTGATCACATGTGCAGCATGGTAGCTGTAAATTAAACAGATGCAAAGATGGCAGCTTCCTTGGCTGAAAACGATAGGGGGGTTTACTTACACTTTAAGTAGCAAGCAGCAGTCTTTTCATTCATTGCAGGGTTTAGATAGGTGGAATATGCAATCCAACAGAAGTTCCGAATATTGAGTGGACAAAATTAGATTTTCCTCTAAAAAATATCATTGTTCTTTTGTGGTTAGAAAAGTGCCCAATCGTGTTGGAAATGGGTGCAAACGAGAGTTAGAAAGGATGACCTGTCACAATAACTATTGCTGACCACCTTCTAAAAGTGCTAGGTTTCCTTGTAAGGCCATCATTTCTAAACTCCTGTTTTCACACCTTTGCAACACAGTTGGCTGAACCAAGGGTTGGTGCTGTCTTGACCACAAATGAACAATGATGATCTTCAGGCTAGACTCTACCCATCTTGTCTACTTACTATTGAGTGCTACTAATTTCAGCCTAAAGCAACCCTGTACTTTGCCCATTCAGCCCAGTCCACTTTAGAGAAGAGGAGTTAGCATCACATACAGTATTTCTCTTCCACTTGTGTCCCCACTGCTTTTTTCATACACTGGTGGTCATGGCCAACATGACCCTGTTCCCTGCCCTCCCACAGTGCAGTGCTGGTGCCTGAGTACAGTTCCAGGGGGAGATTCCTCAGATCTGTGTAAGCAGTGTTGATTTGCCACAGAGTGACAGATTTTCTAGGGGGCTCCAGACAGTAAATGATCCTGAGGGGGAAACCAGATGGAAGGTAGTTTTTGCCTTCCTGCTGACTTTGATTGCAAGCCATTGACCCTCTGACATCTCTTCTATACTAATGGCAACAATTTTGGCCAGTGTGGCCAGGATCCGCCTCCTGTTTTTCGTATCTTTCTGACCCGCCACACCTCCTTTACCCCCCCCATTTCTACTTTTACACACACCGTGTTGGCCCTTAGACACTCCACCTCACCTCAGAATTCAAATAGCAATGTAGCAGATGTCAACTTTATACTCCTTTTGAATTAGTTGGCTCCTAAAAACCTACATTTACACATTGCCTCCACAGTCCCAACCATGTATCTTCTTCATGAATCCCATGCTGCTTTGGGAATAGTCAACAAAAGTCTTTAGCGTACAGGGTAGCCATGGACTCACAGAGGACCTTTTAGCTTATTTATGTGTATTATTGTCTACATCCTGTACATTTTTATTGTTAATTTGGACAACTTTTGATAGAAACTTATTTAAACAGAAGTTAGCAAAATCACTGAAATGTGTACATGGGTGACAGCATTAATTAAAAGCTATATAGGTTGTTCAGGGTGCCATCATCACTTGCTTTGTCCCCTTTTTAGATTTTGTACCACAACTGTATAGCTTTTATTTCTGGTTTCTTTTTATTTTGTTTCCTATAAGCATATTATGTAAAATAAACTGATTTTTGAGATGCATATTTATTATGATAATTTAAAATGCAACTTTCTGTTACAGAAATCATGCATGATGTGATCAGAAAGGTTAAGAAGAAAGGAGAGTGGAAGGTACTGTGTATTATGTTATTATTACTAATTTTACAGATGAGACGGTCACAGTTGCTTAGCTTTGGGCCTTCTTGTTTTGTTCTGAGGCATTGTCCTTAGAAGCTGTGAAGGATTAAAAATATCATTGGTGAGATGGCACCTTTTGGAAGAGGGCGTGGGATCGTGAGAAGCACTCTGTCTATCTTGACCTCCCACAAAAAAAGCATTCATGGTGCTAGAAAAAAAAATGGTTGATGTATCCTGAACAAGCTCGCTGGATCTGGAGGCTTGTAAACTGCAGTATTCCAGTCACGTAGGAAGATGCACTCCTTGTGTGTCAATCTAGAACAGTCTTTCTCAACCTTTATGCCCCAGAGAAACTTTTAATCATCAGGTTCTGGGGAACCCCTGCTAAAATAAATTCAGTTGGAAGAATGCCCTTTATGTTGGTTGCAAATGGTTAGAATGCCTTCTATACAGTGGAGTGGTGGTCAGACTGCCACCCTAACAGACAGCTAAGACAATTAGTGTAATGCTGCTGGCTCTGCCAAGTGGTGTTGGCTCCACAATTACGTAGGAAAGATCAAGTGGGGGGTCAATCAGCCACAGCCCAAGTAACTCCTTAGCAACTGGAGGTACCCTAAGGTTCCATGGAAACCTAGTTCAGAATGGCTGCTCTAAAAAGTGAGAATGGGGAAGGAGTATTGCCTGATGGCATTTGGCAGGTTGTCTAGCAATTTTCTAGGAAAAAAATTAAAGATCAGCTCCAATCCTATACACAAAGTATGACCCTCTAAAATACATTTGGAAACCACAATACTGTAGTAGATTAACCAATACATTTTCAATAAACAGGATTTTAAGGCTATATTATTTTATAAAGAGAGTATGACCTATCCTGTTCACATTATACGTAGGTATATCTCAAGGCGAACATGGTAAACGTGAACATTTGTTCCATACTCATACAGTATGTATGAATGGGCTGTAATGAGAGACTGTATTGTGGAGATTCTGTGTTAAAATGATATATTGAATACACCTACATATAATGTGAACAGAAAATATTTCTTTGGGAATATTATAAATATTTTAAATATTGATTTTAGTGGTGTAAATCAATAAAAAATATATTTTTTTAAAAACATGTTGCTGGCATCAATTTCAAAATGACCTTCTTTTTTTCTTAAAATTGTACATTTTCTAAGCTTAAACATTTGATATGTTTTCTATTTTCTATTGTGAATAAAATTTGGGTTTATGAGATTTGCAAATCATTGCAGTCTAAATTTTTTTGTACATTTTACACAGTGTCCCAACTTTTTGGAATTGGGGTTGTATACCAAAATGACCCCAACTTCACACTGCTTCAAACCAATCACATCCACCAACATTATTGTACATAGTTACTTTGACATATCGGTGTGAGTTGATCTACATCGTTATGTTAATTATTCTCAGACATTCCTAATCCTCAATATTCTAAGTCTGTATACCATTACTTGAGACCATGTGATCCTGATGACCATATGTATTATTTTATATTATTGCTTATTTTTATTCTATTAAATATTTTCAATGAAAATCAAATAACTAGGCCATAGGGAAGGAAGTATGATATCATCATACTTTGTGTTGATGGCACTTCTGACGGTGTCAACATTCCAACAACAATACAACATTTTAATTGTAAATTTGGGTGGAATTGCACTTTAAGCAGCCATTCAGGACACCATGGAAACCTGTTCTGAGGGAAATGATGGACCTACCATTGCTGACCTCTTCTAAGAATACTAGTTATATGGCTGCCTCTGGTTTTAATATCTTCTGAGTCAGTGACCCAGAACAAACATGAAGATTAAAAGTCAGGATGAAGTCAGAACTCCATGTTTGTTCCAGGTCAATGGCTTAGTAAATTAGCTGGATTAGCTACTATAAATATTGTTTATGGTTTAAATTATTATATTGAGCCCTTTCTATTTTTCTATTGCTTTCTATACCACCTCATACCTTTTTTCTGTGTTTTTTTTTGCAGGTTCTGGTAGTGGACCAGCTGAGCACACGCATGTTATCATCATGTTGCAAGATGACAGATATAATGACTGAAGGAATAACAAGTAAGGAATAGGAAAGGAAATATTTTAGATACAAATAGATTGGGTTAAGAGGTCCAATAAACCAGCAAAAATCAGTATTTACCTGTAATTCAGGTTAAAGGTGGAGCCTGTTGTCACTTCTTACTTACTGACCTATTATTATTTGCCTTTCCAGTGATAAGTTCTTGATGACTGGAGCAGGTTCAATTTGGTTCTCAAGATCATTGCCATTAGGCCATCCTTACAGGAATAGTCCACCTTTCTGACCATGTTTCGTGTTACACTCATATTTGGGGCATAACATTAAACATGGTCACATTTTCCAGTCCCCCACCCTAAAACCGCCTTTGCCCCACACCTACCTGAATTGTGGGTTTCTTCTCCCTTTAGAACCCTACATTTATTTGTATTTAGCGTGACTGTGTATGGCTGCACTCATACAGCTGTGCCTTTTTTTTCACAGATCAATTCACAGATCCGTGAATGGAAAGGCTACCTGTCCCATTCACCCCTGCAACAGAGGAATTTGTAGAAATCAGTGGAGCACAATTGCGGTAATATCACTGCACTTGTAGTCCATTGTTTACTTCCTCCAGCTCCATAAAAGATGGTCTATAGCGCTGTACACACCTGGGGCTGAAGGAAGCCTGTGGCCTGCACCTGTGAATCTGATCGCAGCTGCAATGCTTTGCAGGCTCCAATGCAAGCACTGACCACGTGTATTAGCACGTCTGCTATTTCATCATGGACAGCAAGTTAGAACAAAGTGCAAACGTGAAATTCTGTATGAAACTGGCCAAATCTGCCACAGAGATGTTTGACATTATTCGGCAAGTTTATGGCAATGCTGCAATGAGTCGTTCAAGGTGTTTTGAGCGGCATGCACAATTGTTCTCCAATGATCCCGATGCACAAGTTGCCGAATGGTTTTGACATTTTCCTGGGTTGACCTCGTTGAAGGTCTTCCTAATCTCTCGTCTTACAGTGATGTTCTTCCGCTTTTGAAGAGCACGTGCTACTCAAAACACCTCAAACGACTTTTTGCAGCATCGCCGTTGTTGTCATCGTTGACATAATTGCGGTCCATGATGAAATCGCAGATGTGGTAATACACGTGGTCAAATTAGCACCAGTTGCACAGCTCCCAATGTACACAGGACAATGTCTCTTGGCGCACTGACTCATGAAGGTCGGTGCTCCCTGTGACTGTGTGTGCAGCCTTGTGCTGCCATCTGTTGGTGTGTTACAAACTTTTTGATACCACCTTGTGTGTGTGTGTATGTGTGTGTATATATATATATATATATATATATATATATATATATATATATATATATATACAGTATCTCACAAAAGTGAGTACACCCCTCACATTTTTGTAAATATTTTATTATACCTTTTTTATGTGACAACACTGAAGAACTGACACTTTGCTACAATGTAAAGTAGTGAGTGTTCAGCTTGTATAATAGTGTAAATTTGCTGTCCCCTCAATATAACTCAACAGACAGCCATTAATGTCTAAACCGCAGGCAACAAAAGTGAGTATACCCCTAGGTGAAAATGTCCATATTGGGCCAAATTAGCCATTTTCCCTCCCCGTTGTCACGTGACTCATTAGTGTTACAAGGCCTCAGATGTGAATGGGGAGCAGGTATGTTAAATTTGGTGTTATCGCTCTCACTCTCTCATACCGGTCACTGGACATTCAACATGGCACCTCATGGCAAAGAACTCTCTGAAGATCTAAAAAAAAAAAAATAGTTGCTCTACATAAAGATGGCCTAGGCTATAAGAAGATTGCCAAGACCCTGAAACTGAGCTGCAGCACTGTGACCAAGACCATGCAGTGGTTTAACAGGACAGGTTCCACTCAGAACAGGCCTTGCCATGGTCCACCAAAGAAGTTGAGGTCACGTGCTCAGCGTCAAATCCAGAGGTTGTCTTTGGGAAATAGACTTATGAGTGCTGCCAGCATTGCTGCAGAGGTTGAAGGGGTGGGCGGTCAGCCTGTCAGTGCTCAGACCATACGCCGCACACTGCATCAAATTGGTCTGCATGGCTGTTGTCTCAGAAAGAAGCCTCTTCTAAAGATGATGCACAAGAAAGCCCACAAACCCTTTGCTGAAGACAAGCAGACTAAGGACACGGATTACTGGAACCATGTCCTGTGGTCTGATGAGACCAAGATAAACTTATTTGGTTCATATGATGTCAAGCGTGTGTGGCGGCAATCAGATGAGGAGTACAAAGACAAGTGTGTCTTCCCTACAATCAAGCATGGTGGTGGGAGTGTCATAGTCTGGGACTGCATGGGTGCTGCCGGCACTGGGGAGCTACAGTTCATTGCCAACATGTACCGTGACATACTGAAGCAGAGCATGATCCCCTCCCTTCGGAGACTGGGCTGCAGGGCAGTATTCCAGCATGATAAGGACACCAAACACACCTCCTAGACGACCACTGCCATGCTAAAGAAGCTGAGGGTAAAGGTGATGGACTGGCCAAGCATGTCTCCAGACCTAAACCCTATTGAGCATCTGTGGGGCATCCTCAAACGGAGGGGGGAAGGAGCGCAAGGTCTCTAACATCCACCAGCTCTGTGATGTCGTCATGGAGGAGTAGAAGAGGAATCCAGTGGCAACCCATGAAGCTCTGGTGAACTCCATGCCCAAGAGGGTTAGGCAGTGCTGGAAAATAATGGTGGCCACACAAAATATTGACACTTTGGGCCCAATTTGGACATTTTCACGTAGGGGTTTACTCACTTTTGTTGCCAGTGGTTTAGACATTAATGGCTGTGTGTTGGGTTATTTTGAGGGGACAGCAAATTTACACTGCTGTACACTTACTGCTTTACATAGAGATATAATAAAATATTTACAAAAATGTGAGGGGTGTACTCACTTTTGTGAGATACTGTGTATGTGTGTGTGTATATATGTATATGTGTGTATATATATATACTGTATATAAACTTTTCTTTTTTTTACATGTAATATCTATGAAAAAAAAATTAAAAGACTTTAGACATTGTCATTGTAAAGTGCTAATACAACAGGTATGTGTCCAGCGGCTTGTTGTGAATAATCATTTTTCCTTGCAGTTGTTGAGGACATTAACAAGCGCAGGGAACCACTCCCCAGCCTGGAAGCAGTATACCTGATCACACCTTCTGAAAAGGTACCAGTTCAACCAAACTCCATATTTTTCTTTTATATGTAGGTATTGGTTCTAAAGCAGGTCAGAACAGCAGGTCCAACGGAACTGCCCTCATGTAAAGCTCAGTTCATAGCATGTCGTTTCAGTTTGGCCAGCTCAGCCAAGCTTATGTTAATGGTAGGGTAAAGGAGGAGGGAGGGCTGATAGCTTGCTTATCTATGCAAGAAAAATAGAAAGTGGACAAGATTTTAAATCCTGATTGTATCACCTTCAGAATGGTTCTCTGGAATTATCTGAAGGAATGAAATGCTAAATCTATCTAGCCTCAGTTTCCGATAATTTTATTTGTCTTTTGCTCTGGGCCCATGGGGGGGCATTAATTATTTTCTATTTTTACCCCTTTTACCACTATTTATTTCTATATTAACCCTTTTCCTGCCTCTTCTGTCCCCTTCACTTCCCCTTTCCCCATTGCTACCATGGGCCTTTACTATCTACATTTAAAGCTGGCCATACATAGATCAAAATTTGGGCAGTTCATGTGGGACATGCCACATTTTTGATCCATGTATGGGCAGAGAGGTTGTACAGAACTTTATCTATTGATCAGCTTCTGTACAACCGCCCTGTCAGGTTTTCCCCACTCGATCATTGCTGCAGTCTAAAACCAGCAGCCCTGATCAGTGTATTCTGATGGTGGGGAAGTCTCCTCATTGTCAGAATACAATAACTGTGGATGGAGGAATCAAGTCATTTTTTTTTCATTTAACCAGCTGGTTGAATAAAGAAAACAGTGTCATCTATGAGCTGCCCAAGTGTACATGCAGGTCATGGAATGTGGATCACCTTTGCTGGTATCCTGATGATTTTGCATTATTTTCTAACTACCTACGCTAGTTTCTCATAGCTGTGAATACTGTATTTTTCCTTTTTAATGCTCAGTAGTCCCAACATTTTAGCACAGCCCTTACGTTGGCAAAACTGTTGATATTTATTTCCTTGAAAATGCAACATAAACTATTGAAACAGAATTTAGATGCCCACCTGATCTGACCAAAAACTGGTGGATTGCCAAAATGCAATAAAGTCAAGTCCTGCTTAATAAAAAATAGTTCCAAGAGCAACAAAACACCCTAAATTTTAACAATTTGTACCACCTGATCAGATTTCAGCTAACAGCAGTCAGATCAGTCATGTATGAAATCTGTTTGCTTTAATTGGACTATGATGGATTAGGTCAGGGGTCTCCAAAAGGCTGCCCGAAGGCCAGATGTGGCCCTTTGCTAGCCTCTATCTGGCCCACAGGGCACTATTCCTTCCACTGATGTGAGGCACTATTCCTCCCACTGACACCAAAAATGGGGCACTCTTTCTTCCACTGATACCAATGATGGGATACTATTACCCCTTCTAATAGGGGCACTACTCCTCCTATTGACCACCAATCCTGAAGCCACATTTATTCTCACTGATGCTGACATTTTCTGCCCCTGCTGGTCCTCCTAATGTCTGAAGGACAATAAACTGGCCCTTTTTTTGAAAAGACCCCTGGGTTAGGTGGATGATGTCATCTGCTTAAAGGTAATATGTTCTCCAAGGCTACGTGTTCGGAAGGGTGCACTAGGGAAGGAGAGGGAATGTCCAATGTCACATGCTAATGTCGGACAGGATGGGTTTCTCAGAACACTGTTATTAGCAGCAAACTGGGTGGCCGGGTGTGTGTATGTTAGCAAAACCTTTATGAAAGGCAAAAACCATGGACTAGTAGAATGTGTGACCTGTGGGTAGTGCAGGGCTTTACTTTTATTTGTGAACAGAGTATTCCTTAAAAAGTACATGTTATAATGTACATAGTAAGCCACCATGTAGATTGCCCCACAGGCACCTCCATGTGCCTGATCTTTGGCTCCACTTTCTTCTAGAAGGCCCTGCACAATCTATATTGTATCACTATAATATAATATAAATAGTGATCAGCTGCTGCATTTGTGGGCCCCGGCCTGGCCTGTTCCACCCCCCCCTTCTTTCTATTGACCTATTACTGTGATAGGAGTGATTTAGGACTCACAGGAAGCTTTAGAACAGGGGTAGGCAAACCTCTACCCTCCAGCCGTCCCATCATGCCCATGCCTATGGGAATCATGCTTGTGGATGTCACAGTCTTGCAATGCCTCATGGGATTTGTAGGTCCGCAACAGCTGGAGGGCTGAAGTTTTCCTACCCTTCTCTAGTGTAAGCCAATGGACTTTTCCAAACAAAAACCACATACAATGTTAGAGATTCATTTGTAAGTCGAAACATTGATGTGGCCTCACTAATGATTAGAAAACCGAACAAATGCTATTAAAATTAAACATTTCTAATGAAATTCTACTAGTGTATGGTCTGCTTTAGACCATGGACAACTGATATAACAAGAAGATGGAGGTAAGATTGTGAAAGTGGAGGATGTCAGTACAATGTGTGTGTTTGGCCGAATATCCATTTCTGTGAGTTCAGTTGGGCTTTGAGTGGCAATTTACTAAGTATTTTTATGATTACCTGTTTGCTAAAAATTGGGACTCCAGAATATTTTTTTTATGGGAGGAGAGGTGCTGTATAGAGCATCTTTTGGCTTTTAATTACGACTGTCTGGGAAAAGAAGAGAGAAGTCGTTTCTCTGAATGGGCCTGCACCGATACCAATACCAGTAGCGGTGATGATGCTAAGAATTTGCACGAGCATTCCTACTCGTGCAAATGCTCAGATATCTGAAACCAATACCTTTGCAGTGCGATTTGAGCCCATACAAAATGAATGGGCTCAAATTGCACTGCAAAGAATTACATGTGATTTGAACAAGAATGCGGTGCGATTCCTGACTGAATCACTTGCGGTTTCCCCCACCCCTCTTGTGTGAACCCAGATTTATCATAGTGACTTCAGCCTGGGTTCACACAGGAGCAGTGCAGGAAACAGCATGTGATTTGGACAGGAATAGCACTGCATTCCTGTTCAAATTGCATGCTATTCTTTGCAGTTCAATTTGAGCTCATTCATTTTGTATGGGCTCAAATCGTACTGCAAAGGTATCGGTATTGGCGAATAATTGACCGAAAGTATCGGTACTTGTACTCGCCATAAAAAAACAGTATCAGTGCAACTCTAATAAAAAAACGAACAGAAGTTCCAACCCTTACCTGCTCTATCCAAAGATGAAACATATTTTTTCTGGAGTTTGTCTTTGCAAACTTTATACTTTATACTTTCTGAGTTGTGCTTCAATACAGCCACTGGCCACAAGTGCTAGGCTCAGTGTGGGACCCAATGGGGGATGCATTTCACCATTAATTAAGGCTTAATCATAGGGATGATATGATCCCTATGATTAAACCCTGATTGAGGGCAAAATGCATCAGTGGAGGATTAATGCCTAGTGGAAGTAACAATGTAAACGTATCCATGCATTGGCTTCGATAAATTGAAGAGAAAATACAGCAATGCAGTGTCTGGGCATTTGTTTGTTCTTGAGTATCGTGGTATTGAATGGCTAGGCTGTACTGAAGTAACTGCAACAGTATGAATGTAAAATCAATATGTGTTTATCCAATGTTTCCCTTCTCTGCTGGCTCTTGCTTTTCCTTACATTAACTCTGTTATTAATCAGCTTGCTAAAATGTTACCTAATGTCTATCAATCCTCTGAAGAATATATGTAGAAGAGCAAGAAGGGTTCCCCTACTGACAATAAAACTTCCTGATGGAAAACAAGACTCCGTCCCTCACAGGACATTTTGTATTGCCAACAAACACCAGTCAGATTCCTGTCCGCCTAGAAGATGCAATCTAGTTCAGTCTAATTGGTGGCTGTGGAGCCGTACACACAAGGCTATTCTCATAACTCATGCTGTAATGTGTCTTGTTTGTATAATACAAAATACAGACATCAGTTATAGTTCCTTGGTGACTTCTATTATCCTACCTTTTTTATTTTGTTTTAACGATAGGATGTCTGTCAGCACAGAAATTTGAGAGCTCCCACTGCTTACTTGGTGCACGCTCCACCATTTTCATGGGGGAGCGTGCCTTGATCCTTGTTTTACTACCCTGGAGAGTCACTAACCTGGAACCAAGTATGGACAGGTAATAAGGCACTTCAGTCTTCACTGGTTCCAGACTAATGACTCACTAGGATGTGAAGCTAGGATATAGAGGACTACTACTCTCAAGGTAGGGCACCCTTAGGGACTATTTCTGGTCAGCTCAGTAGATTGTTTTAAAAAAAGAGCTGGAAGCATTCCTAAATGCACAAAATTTAATTGAATATTAACATTTATAGTTAATAACACCAGTGATAGTTGATCCAGGGAATATCTGATTGCCTTCTGGGGGACCAGTAAAGGAGTTTTTCCCTCGCTGGAGCAAATCGGATCATGATTATTGGGGTTTTTTGCCTTCCTCTGCATCAACTGTGGGTATAGGATCCTGCATATGGAAGTTTTCTATTTACAGTGGAACCTTGGATTACGAGCATAATCCGTTCCAGGAGAATGCTTGTAATCCAAAGCACTCGCACATCGAATCGAGTTTCCCCATAAAAGTCAATGGAAACAAAGATAATTTGTTCTGCATTGACTTCTATTGCATGCAATACCGCATGTGGCCAGAGGTGGGGGGGGGGGTCGGAGAGCCTCGGAAATACTCGGGGACAGCTCAGCTGAATTCGTAAAGCCTCGGAAACACTAAGGAAAAAAGTATTTCCGAGTGATTCTGAGTATTTCCGAACAGCTCCGAACCGTTCCGAGTGTCACTGGCGCCCCCGCACCTCTGGCCAAATGCGGTACTGCACACCCCGATAGCTTGAATTCTGCTCGTTTTGCGAGACAACACTCGCAAACTGAGTCAGAATTTAAAAAAAGTTGCTCGTCTTTCAAAACGCTCGTTAACCGCATTACTCGTAAACCAAGGTTCCACTGTATTTCTTTTTTATATTGGTTGAACGAGTTGGACTTTTTTACTTTTTTAACTATGTAACTTTGGAGCCTGTACACTTAAAAACAAGTCAACAATAGCGGCTACCATATTTCTATCTTCCTTTAAGAGGAGTATTCTAAATATAGAGATTTTTCCTAAAGCTTTTAAAGAGACTTTGCCACTGTGCTAATTCTGGTTAAAATGACAGGTCCTCTTGAAATGACAATCCCCTGTGCTCAGATCCTCACCTTCCCACCCTTCTTTATGTATGTTAATATAGATTATTGAGGACATCCATCAGGTGATGGGCCAGTAGTATTGCACATTAGGTAGAAGGCAATAGGACCAGATCAGCAACCATGGAGGTATTATAGAGCAGCCTGCATTTTGGGGTTACTGTGCTTATATCGCTAGAGGAGTCTATTGTTGCTGGCTGCAGGAAATCTATTTTATGGCTTTTATTGTTATCATTAACATATTCTATACAGAATACTTAGTACCACAAGTTATACTTGGTTCTTTTTTCTCTAAAAGAGGAACCAAAAGGGTGGAGCCACGGGACAGTGTTCGGAGGTGGGTAGGGAACAGAGGCAAGCGGTGACGCGGAAGTAGGGAGTACCTGCGCCTATTCTCTCTGAAAAAAACAACCATATGTCTTTGGGACATGTTCACAACCTCTAGTCAACTAATTTTTGGAGGAACAATCAATTGGACAATTTAGAGAACATGTTGCAATCACTTTTGTAATAAATGGTATCAGCAGCATCTTCCATTCACTGTTCTTCTCCTCTCTATTTCAATAATGAATGTTCTCTCTATGACTCGAATGCCTTAGCATGGTCATGCATACTGTCTTCTTGACTGTCATATTGTCATCTTTATGAAATCTACTGGCAGCCTAATGGACAATCAGGAGGGTGAGTCTGGGAACTTTGGAAATATCAAGCTGCCAGAGTCTCAAAAAAAAAATTAAGAAGCCAGTGAGGTTATTGACCGTTCGCATCTAACAAAAGCTGATTTATTACATTTGGGTCTACAGACACTTTTAAGTGTATCTCTAGGCAAAACCTTGTTTGTAATTTGTATAGTTTAGGGAAGGGTTAGACCCTCTGTCAAATTTTTATTGCTGTCTGTGTGTCCAGGAGATTTTTCCCTCTATTTGCACTGGTGAGGGTTGTCACCAAGAAAGAAATATGAAATCCAATATTTGAAGTTCTTCCTTGAACAAGGGTCAGGGTGGGAAGACCTGTTATGGCGACCACTGTCCAAAGGGACATTTCCTTAATTTGGGGGGATTTCCTATAACTTTCTGTTGCGTCTTGGCCAGGAAGTAAATGGAATTTTCCTTAATGATACACAGACCTAAAAATCTGTCAGGGGTTTTAATTTTTTCCAAACTCTATCCAAAACTTTAGAAGAATTTCGACCAAACAGGAACTTTATCAAAACCAGTAAAAATGAAATATATATACCAAAGTCTATATATAGCAAAATTCACAGCAGCGCAACAATAACACCCAATTAATTCAGTGTTCAATAAAAAAATGTAATGATCAAATATATATAATATTCCATGTGCAAAGAAAATATAAAAAATATAAAATATAATACAATTTAAAATGTCATAAAAAGAAAAACAAAACAAGAGTCCAATAGCAGTCCTCTTTAAACAACGTTGTTTAAGGAGGACTGCTATTGGCCTCTTGCTTTGTTTTTCTTTTTATGACATTTCATAAATTTTATTATCTGTTATTTTTTTTTTTTTCTTTGCACATGGAATATTATATATATTTGATCATTACATTTTTGTATTGAACAAATTTTGAAATTAATTGAATAAATTAGATGTTATTGTTGCGCTACTGTGAATTTTACTATCTATGACCTTTGGTATATATATTTCATTTTCACTGGTTTTAATATTTATGGTTGTAAGTAGCAGCATTGGTTGTAATATTTCTTTGTAGTTTGCAGCGCGGGGGACCATTGTTTTACAAACAGGAACTTTAATTTCAGATCCATAGCTTGTGCACATTGCTGTTGCAATCTCTTATTCCATCTTTGTCACCTTGTACCTTTGGCTTCCTCTCACGCTCCTTCCTTCTCTTGCAGTCTGTTCATTGCCTCATCAATGACTTCAAAGATCCTTCTTCCTCTAAGTACAAAGCAGCACACGTCTTCTTTACAGACTGTAAGTGTGTCACTAACACTGAGATGATCACCCTCCTATCTCCTCCCCGGTCTGGTGTCCCCTGCATCTTTCCCTTGGTTTCTTCCATCAGCCATTGTGCTTATTGTTTCCCAACCTGTTTCCACAGCCTGTCCAGACACCCTGTTTAATGAGCTGGTCAAATCACGAGCATCCAAAGTTATCAAGACGTTGACCGAAATCAACATCGCATTCCTTCCCTATGAGTCACAGGTAAGTGTCACATGGGCAAAATTAGGGCAGTGAAGGCTTTATGTATTTTAAAGTTAACCTCCAGGCAGATATAAAATATTTACATTGATTTAGCCAAGTTTTCATTAACATATCATGAAATTTATTTTTAAATGCAACATGTGTAAGTACGTGAGTTTGATTTGGTATCAGTTTCTTGCAGTCCCCTATACCAGTGGTGGTCAACTTTCCTGATATACTGTAGGTGGCCTCAAGTGTGGCCCCTGACATCACCAAAGGGCTGACTGTAATGTTCAGTGAATGCTACAGGAAGCTGTTACAGACTGCAAGCATTCAACAGGAGATGGTCAAAGACTATAGAAGAGCTATAGAAGATGGTCAGGGACTGCAGACACATTAAAGTGATATTAAAGGTTTAATTATTATTTTTTTACATAACAAACATATCATACTTACCTGCTCTGTGCAGTAGTTTTGCACAGAGCAGCCCCGATCCTCCTCTTCTCCGGTCCCCCACCGGCGCTCCTAGCCCCTCCCCCTTGCAGAGTGCCCCCATTGCAAGCCACTGGCTATTGGGGCACTTGTGACTGCTCGTGAGCAAGCTGCCCCTGTGTGTCAATAAGACACACAGAGTGTGGCCTGCCTTGCCCCTGGCTCCCTCCTCTCTGGCTGTGATTGACAGCAGCGGGAGCCAATGGCTCCCACTGCTGTGTCTCAGCCAATGAGGAGGGAGAGACCCAGGAGAGCCGCTGCTCTTGTGCACATCGCTGGATCAATATGGGACTCAGGTGACTATTAGGGGGGCTGGGGCATGCTGCAAACAGAAGGTTTTTTTACCTTCATGCATTCTAAAAACCTTCAGCCTTTACAACCACTTCAAAGGCCTGGTTTGAGACTGAGGACATACTTCAGGCGACAGTCATTGACCAATGGCACACTGTATGAGACTGCTAGACATCAATGCTATTACAGCCCCTTTACAAATCAATACTTCCACAATTGTGCTCCCTGACTTGTGCCACCTTTGATATTCAGTTCTGCAAGATCTATTATAATCGATCAGAGACAAAAAATAGAAAAGGGATGTATAGCACAAGAAAAAAATTAAGACAGTGTGAATGAAATAAACCCAACCACTTATCTATTAGAATCCAGTCTAAAGAGTATTCTCCTTTATTGGCCTGTGTAAGCACCTAGGTAAGGGAAACACAGACAGCTGTCTGTAGGGACTTCCAAAGGAGCAATAAGTGGCAAAGGGCTGCAGTCTGAGGACCAAAGCCCTATACAGTAACACACAGACTTGGAAGGGTGGGACTGGGAGCCAATCAGGTGTTCTGCATGAAAATGTGCTGCCAAGGACATACTGGTAAGAAGAGAAACTAGAGTGAGTAAAGGGATAACCCCATCAGTCTGCTACTGTTCTTTCACTGTCCAGTTAGCAGGCTCAGGCTGGATGGAGGACACCACAGTATTCCTTAACAGTAAGTGGGATCATCTCCCTACTTGAGCGGTGGCTGTATAGGTGAAATCACTTCCTTGTATGTTTTTAATCTATGTATGTAGCTGTTTGCCCAAAGTACAGCTTTAAAAATAATAAGCCTCTGTATAAATAAGTTACAAAATCAGGCACCTACAAAATGTCTTACTTTCTGCTGGACTCCTAGAGCTGTTCCCCTGGTATTTATAATGTTGTTTAAAATACATTGTAAAAAAGAGAAAGGATTGGTAGAATTTGTGATCAGGCAAAAGTAAAAAAAATTTCCAAAAATAACAAGGTAGAACTAAATGAAATCACTAGCATCTCACAGAGGAACGTAAATCATGTCAATTGGAATCACCAGACCTACAGTATATGAGCTTGTTGGATATCCCTTTCCAAAACCATGGTCTAATGGCCATGTATATAGTTGCCCCCAACCCCCATCCCCCTTTGAAACGCTAACAGCCTCAATTCTCCTGGTTAGGCTTCCCACAACATTTTGGAGTGTTTCTGTGGGAACTTGTACACTTCAGCCACAAGAGCATTTGTGGGGGGGGGATCAACAACTGATGTTCAATGAAGAGACCTGGCTCATAGTCGGTGTTCAGAATCATCCCAATGGTGTTCAAAAAAGCTGAGATCTGGGCTCTGTGTAACCCACTCAAGTTGCTCCACACCAAACTCATCAAACCATGTCTTTATAGGGCTGGCTTTGTACACAGGGACTCCGTCATGCTGGAACAGATAAGATCCCTCCCTAAACTGTTACCACAAGGTTGAAAGTGCTCAACGAAATGAAAAGGGGTGTACATTTTAGCCATACAGTGTATATATGGTATACGTTAATTATATGCCTTGACCCATCTAATGTCTTTTTTCACTAGACTTTTACTGACCATATCTTCTAGGTGTTTTCCTTGGATTACCCAGATTCCTTTCACAGTTTCTACAGTCCTCATAAAGCTCAGATGAAGAACCCGATCCTGGAGCGCCTTGCAGAGCAGCTCGCCACTTTGTGTGCCACCTTGAAAGAATATCCAGCTGTGCGCTACCGCGGGTGTGTTATTACAGCAGTGCTGTCAGGGGAAAGGTTATTCCTTAGGGCACCAGTTACTTATATACAGAAAAAAAAAGAATTTGGGGGAAAAATGGAATAAGTCATTAAGGCTCTCACCCTTCTGCGGGATGATCTTGGCTACAACTGTTAACATGACTGTTTATTTGGATAAATGACTGTTTATATAGACTATAGGCAGTCAAATTTCAGAAACCCCCACAATATATTTGTTATGTGTTCTCATTCACACAGTATACCTAAAAATAAAAAAAAAACCTTTCTAGTTATTTTTTCTGAGCAGGACTATATGTGGGACCCTATAGGCAGCTTCTATTGTTTGGAACAGCTTACGGTGTGCAATTAGGGGACAGATTGATGGACATTTGTTTTTAAACAGTAGACAATGTACCACCTAAGCCTTGAGATTTTTAACCCTTAGCTTAGTGAGATAGATTTGTACTATGGCTGGCAACAGTTTTAAAAGCAGCAAGGAACTGAGCTGTCTAAGGCCCCTTTCACACGGATGGCTAGAATGGTGCTTTTAACTGGGGATTTTCTAATTTTCTACCGCAGCTAAAGGCACACAATGCTTTCCTATGGCCCCATTCACACACTGCGTTTAGCTGTGAATTAGATACATGCGGTTCTGTGCGGATAGAAAAAATAGAATTGACTGCGTCCAGGAGCGATTTAGCGCAGCTATCCGCACATAACCGCAGGTAATCGCAGTGCACTGTGTCAGCTGCGGATAACAGCGCCGAGCTGCTCATCGGGAAAGGAAAAATTATTTTTCCTTTCCCAATGAGCGACAAGCACGGGGATCCGACTCGGATCCCCGCCAATGCCCGGCACTGTTTGGTATGAATCTTAAGGGGGAACTCCACGCCAAATTTTAAATAAAAAAACGGCGTTGGTTCCCCCCAAGGGCATAAGTGTGATGGATTTGTACCCTGGCTAGTCACATAGTGACAGAGGAAGCAGCAAAGTTTGAGATGTGTACATTTACAGTACACACAGCCTAGATAATAAAGTTAAATCCAGGATTTTCCTGATTGTATCATTAAAGGTGGGCTGAGATCTCTTTGATATGTAATATTTTCTTGTAACTGTTAGAGGTTACACTGCATTAAACAATGGCACTGATTTACTAAAGGCAAATAGGGGGTTCACTTTGTAAGGGATTTTTCCTTTAGCTTAGTGAATGTGTGGAAAATTCACTTATCAAAGAATACCCAATCATGTGCAAGGAAAAAAACCCAGTATACCTTAATGTGATTGTTAAGGTTCATTTTTTTTTTTTTTTGTAAAATAACAAGCATGTCATACTTACCTGCCCCGATCCTATTTTTCTGGGGTCACCTGGCGATGCTTCTGGCTTTTCCTCTTCAGCGAGTGCTCCTGCAGAGAGGCGCTTTCCATGGGGGCACCCGTGCTGACATGCTCCCGAGTCCTGCTGCTGCGCGTCCATTGACACAGACAGCAAGACTCGGCTCCGCCCCCCCCGCTCCCGTGTTACTGGATTTGATTGACAGCAGTGGAAGCCAATGGCACCTGTACAGTACAGAACACCTGTATACAGTACAGAACACAGGCTTGATATTCATAAACCTTGGGCTATAGGCTCGTAACTTCAAGTGACTGGATGTCAGCATAGCTTTTGAGGACATGCCCCCTAGGCATCCCCCTATAACCCTAATGTGAGTCCTCAGTTTTTTTGCACTGGTTCTAAAGTGATGGACCTCTTGTCCTTTATGGAAAATTCTCTCTTAGCTTAACTAAGTTATTATTTTTCTTTGGATTCTTCAATCAACTCTTCAATGTCTTCTATTATAACAGCAGAAGCAGTACATCCAGATTGTAATTTTTGGATGATGGAAGTCACCTCATTTACTAAGCTAAGGGAAATTTCCCAGGCAAAGTTAAAATTCCCCTGCAAAGTAAACCGTCTATTTGCTATTAGTAAATCAACCGCAATATCTTAAGCTAGCTACTCTTTCGTTTTGAAAGCATCAGCAGTGAATCGGGTACTGTAAGTTGTAATCTTTGAACAGAGAAAATACAGCAAATTAATTAAGTGGGATTTAGGGGTTAGCGTCTATTTATAAATTCACTGGAAAACAGATTAGTTTTGGGATTAAGTTCAGTATAATTGTATAGACACAGTATCTCCTAAGAGTGAGCATATTGCATGTGAGAATATCAATGAATGAAAAATGAACAGGATAGAGATTAAACAGTGATGTATGCTGGTTATGTGTATGAAGGATCAATGCTGTAGTATGCTGTGTAGTGCAACTGGTTATAAAAGTTTAGTAGGTTACATAAGTGTAGTGATTACCCTGTATGTTCTCCCGCAGAGATTACAAGGATAACGCAATGCTTGCGCAGCTGATCCAAGATAAGCTTGATGCATACAAGGCTGATGATCCTACAATGGGGGAGGTGAGGCATTAAACAACTACAGTCATTAAGAATGGAAAAGATCTGATTAATGGTGGCCATTCTAAGAAAAAAAATATTGTAGTGTACTTCTTTAGTTATGTTTGGTTTCTTCTCTTCAATTCCAGGGCCCAGACAAGGCTCGTTCCCAACTCATTATCTTGGATCGAGGTTTTGATCCTGCCTCCCCAGTTCTGCATGAGCTAACCTTCCAGGCCATGAGCTATGACCTTCTGCCGGTGGAGAATGATGTTTATAAGTAAGATAAAAAGATGACATATCTGATATAATAAAACTAGTTGTTAATAAGACTCCAGCACTATTCCTATCTAATTGTCTTGATCAAATTCCTCTGTTCTGTTCAGAGACAAACGCTCATTTTGTTTTTGGGGTCTACATGGAGTACACTTTTACTGCTTTTGGAGTGCACATGACAGTTACTGCAATACAGCATAATACAAAAGTCTGTATTTCTTTTCTCTGCACAACATTTCTTTTAATGCCACCCTTCCATCATGGATTGGCTCTGCTTCTCCTTTTCAACTTATGGATGGTGTTGTGCATGTGGCATTAATAATCATCATCACCTGTAGGACAAGACCTTGAACAGAGATGCTGAGAATGTCACAGTTTAAATAACTCCCTTCAATAATCTCTTACTGGACTGCCGATTAATTATTATGTTTGTACACTTCTGTGTACTTGTCCAGGCTGTTATTTAATCGAGCTATTAGATCAGCCATTCTCAACCAGGGTTCCTCCAGAGATGGCTAGGAGTTCCTTGAGCTGTGGCCAACTGACCTTCCATCTGATGATGCCTGCATAATTCCAGGTCCGACACCACTTAGGAAGAGGCATGAATGCAAGCGTAGTATTCTTACCACCTACGTGGGGGAGCATTCATTCCACTGACCACCACTACAGATGACCTTGAATTCTGTTTGAAACCATGTTTGGCCAAACCTGGAAGGAAGTTGTAAATGCCAGGTCAATCAGCTATGGCCAGGGCATTCTCTACCTTGCAACTGCATGTACATAAAGGGTCGGGAATGCTCATGACATCTTTGACCAATATGGCCACATACCCAAGGTCATCACTAACCACCACCAATATAAGGGTCATCTTCGCAATGACCCCCAATAGACTAATATTAGCAGGGGGTCTCTGAGACCTGAAAATTAGTTCAAGGGGGTAAAAAGGTTGGGAAAGGTTGTATTAGATGTTTGATTACCTGCGTTTCTCTAATTCTAGTGTATAATTCCACTTTGACATGTGTAGTAGTGTTCCTCCATTTCTTTCCAGTTTTTCTTATATTTTTAACATGATCATGCAAATGTATATTTTACTGTTGGCTGAATCTGAGAGTTCTTCTTTAAAAAGGTCCACTGTCTATAGCAACCAGTTTGGTGTTATCTATCATTTTTCTATAAAAAATAGATCTGCTTGTTTGCTGTGGGCAGAAGCCCTGCTTTTCTGTAATGACAGTTTTACAGTATTAAGTCTCTAAAATATCTTTGTCTGGTTAGGTATGAAACGAGTGGTATAGGAGAACAGCGGGTCAAGGAGGTCCTCTTAGATGAAGATGACGATCTTTGGGTGACCTTGCGTCACAAACACATTGCAGAGGTTTCCCAGTAAGTACTTTGGCCTATAGAGGCTAGATAGGACCTTAAAGTGAACATATGCATTACCCATGGAGGGCAAACCAACATGTAGATGGGGTGTAATGTGTGCGGCGGCAGTAACTCACACAGACAAGTGCAATAGAAAATGGTAATGAAGTAAAGTAACGACAGTTCACAACAACCCGGAGGGACGCCTTGCCCAAACGAGTACATTAACAAATTCCAATGATGTGAAGATGACAAGTATCAGCCGGGTTGATAGCATCTGTTAAGAGAGCAGAATGTGGCCTGGCTGTCTAGTGCCCCAAAACGGGAAGTTCTTTAAGGGGGTTGAGATCCTATGCTTTCCCCCCTCATCAGGAACCTTTCCCGATCGCTAGTACTGTCCCTAACAGGCGCGATACATGTCCCCACTCTACCAACTTGCCAAAATCACTCCAAACCTGGGAGCCAGGGCCTTAAATAGGCTCTACCTGACCCAAGATAGCTGCTGGAGTTACATGGGGTGTCAGATTCCAATCAGGTGTTTCCCCAGTGACCCAGGAAACCATAGAGGAACTGTGTTCCCCTTGACTTCCTCTCCAACTGTGGATGGTGCCGCTGTAAAAGAGTACACCTGCCTACAAACGGGTTAATTTGAATCCCCTCCCATCCCTGCATATACTGCAGGGCCAGATTAAGAGCATCATGGGCCTGGTGCTGAGGATTTTGGTGGGCCTTTTTTAGGAATAAATGAAATTAAAAAAAAACAATTTTTGTTAAAATAAATAAATTATTAAAACAAATTAAATAAAATAGAGATGTGGTAAGGGCGGGGGAGAGAGAGGGGGGCTGAAAGAGAGGGGGATGAGAGAGAGGAGGGTAAAAGATGGGGGAGAGAGAGGGTGCCTCAGGGTAGCTTGAAGAGGAAGTAAAGCATTAAAAAAAATTCTTCTCCCTCCCCTGCAAAGTGAAGACATAATGTGTTAGTATGTATCGCATACTAACACATTATGTGACACTTACCTGCAAACGAAGCCTGCGCAGTCCCCACTGCAGGCCACATTCATCTTCACTCCTCCTCCTCCTTCCGGGCCTCAGACTCCGGCTCTGTGATTGGCTGGAGCCGTGTGACGTCACTCCCGTGCATTGTGCCCGATAGCCACTGGTCACGGCACTCGCTACCGAAATAACGACATGGGTGCCCCTTTCTTCAGAGTGCATGCGCCGATGACATCATCGGCGCAGTATACTGTAAATATCTCCTAAACGGCGCACGTTTAGGAGATATTTACAGTACTTATAGGTAAGCCTTATTCTAGGCTTACCTATAGGTACAAAGTGTAAAGTAGTAATGTGGCTCTTATAGTATGCCATGGCAAACTGTGGGTGGGTCCACAGTTGGGTAAGAGTGGGAGGGGCTTAAAGGGGCATAGTTAAACAAAACAAAAGCCTTCTTGTACTCAAAAAAAAAGAAGCTGAAATTGCTGTCCTGCAAGCCAAAGTCTCAAGTACATATACAAACCTCAGCACAATCATTATTTTAAAAATGAAACACTGCCATTACTTATGATTTTATGTAAACTGAAAATAGAGAGCTAACACTCCAAACTGTAATCCTTTCTCTGTTACCTCTGGACTCTTCCCCCATCTTCTCATCTTTGCAGTACAGTCTGATGGCAGGCTCAGTGACAGTGGCAGGCAGGGCATGTTTACATCCCCAATGTTGGCAGCATTTAGCAGTGGTAATTATATACTTATGAATATGCCCCGTGAGTTAACTATCAATGCCGCCTGCCGCCAGTGCTGGGACAAGGCCATCCAGTGCCCAAGGCAAAGATACCAAGCTGCACCCCACACACACACCATAGGGAAAGGGGAAGGGTTGGCAAGTGGGTCTTTGGGTGGGGGGTAAGGTGGGGTGTATGAGGTGGAAGGTAGGTGCTGTGACCCGGAGAGTGAGAGATGCATGGCACGAAGGCACTGTAATGAAACAGGGTGGGGGAGATGGATAGGAGGGATGTTCTGGAAGAGGTAAGAGATGGGTAGACTGGAGGTAACAAAAGGAGGCACAGTGACCAGAGAGAGGTGGGTGGGAGATGCTGTAACTGTGTAGAGAAGGTTGGTATAAGGGGATTTGTGATGGCAGGAAGTCGCCGTGACTAGGAGAGGGGGTGGACTGTAATGAAAATGGGGTTGGAGGGAGGTGTTATGATTATGGGACCTTGTCAATGTTACCACCAGCTTCCTCCAGAGGTCTATTTTGCTCAGCAGACTCCTGACTCAAGGAGCTCCTCCTCCAGATCCAGGGCTGCTGATTCCGCTTTTCACAGGGAATGCCAGCAAACCCACTACCCTCTCCTGCAGTAATTAGTGCTTCTTCATTATTTTTTTTTTTTTTTTTGAAAGCCCATAGCCTGTGAAACACACTCGAAAACTTCACCCGGTGCCAAAAAAATGTGCACACACATAAAGAGTGAAAAACAAAAACATGCAATGGGTGTACACAAGCCCTCTAAAATGTGTTCTCCCCCACACGCACTGCCGAGATACAGGGGACGCAGCAAAAGAAAAAAAAAAAAGATTAACGGATCTTATAAGATTATTCCTTTTTAGCTGACTTGTTCTGTTCTTCCGAATCCTAGAGAGGTGACCCGCTCTCTGAAGGACTTTTCTTCCAGCAAGAGGATGAACACAGGTGACAAGGTGATTGACTCTTCATACCGGTACATGGTAACACCAATAGTAACCTGACCACAGTAGTGATAATGGATTTATTCTGTCTGTCCTAGGCAACCATGAGGGATCTTTCGCAAATGCTGAAGAAGATGCCACAGTACCAAAAAGAGCTAAGCAAGGTGAGTAGAGATATTGAATAACATATCACTTCTTAAAATAACTGAATTCAGATACAACAATCTCATTACTACTAAACTGATCTGATCCAGACAGCAATCTCTTTATTATTATACCGGATCTGATTCACACTCATAGTATAGTCAGCTAACATCACAATCTTTCTACTACTATATCGAATCTGATCATTGCTCCTTGAATAGTCAACAGACAAAGCTATTAGTGCACTTGACGTGATCCATGCTTATAGTAAAGTTTGCAGACATAGCAGTCTCTCTACTACTACAACAAATCTGATCCACCATGGTCATACTACCATGAGCAGACATAGCATTTACTTTACTACTGGACTGGGTCTCATTCATACTCATAGTACAATCAGCACTACAACTCATATTACAGCCTCCCAAAAGGAAAGTTATGATCAGCACATTCTGTGTTCTCTTTGCATTTCTAAATCTGCAGGGAACCTCCACTGTGCTTTAATATTTTCTGTAGATGTTAATCAGGGGTGGACTGAGACCCTCTGGCCTGAGAGGCAAACAAAGCCAAGTGGCTCTTTCATGATAGTTATCAGATTTAAGCTGGCCATACGTGGCTAGATTTCTCTTGTTCAGTCCGTGGGCAAAATGAGAAAAAAAAATCAATAGATTCATCCATCCATGCTGAACAGTGAAGATGGGGGATTCTGCACTGCTTCCTGTTGTATGCGGCCATAGAACCTGCAGGTGTTTGAACACCCAAACAGTGACTGCATCTTTTTGGATGCGGTCACTTTTTGGCCTACAACTTTCCACCTGGCTCCTTTTCAGTCGAAAGTTTTGCTGAGCCAAGTGGCGCCAACAGGGTCACCAGGGGGATTTTGTCTGATTCAGCAGAAATTGGCCACAATTTGAGCCATGTATGGTGAACTTTATATTCCAGCATCAGCTTGCTTTGTGGTTTAAAAATCTGGTTATATGTTATCTCATAGATGTAAAGGAAGTCAATGCCTGGTGCTGCAATTGTAAGTCTTAACAGAAACCTCCAAACAACTCTCTGCAAATGTTGCTGTCTGTGCCTCCTACTTTGATTGATGTCTGAACAGTAAACCATTCCCACTCAAGGCCACAGCATATTATACTGGTTTTGGCCCAAGGCCAAATGCCCCCCATATAGTCCTGGATCATGGGTATGGGCACAGCCTTCGCCTCCAGTTTGCTCAGTTAAAATAATGGAAGATGAAAGAAAGATCCCAATAGCATAATACTGCTTAAAAATCTAATTTATTAAAAGTGTAGTAAGTAAATACACTCACTTTGTGTGAAAAAAAACGCTGAGATAAAATTCCACGAGCAGCGAGCTCGTATGCTTACGTCACTTCCGGTTTCCACCTATTGCTCCAATCCCGATGTGTATATCGTCACATCATGTGACTTCATCAGGGGATGATGAATACTCCATCAGTTCTGTCAAGCCATGACTGTTGTTACATCCAGTTAGGGAGTCTCCAAAACAAGACATTTAGATGAGATAGTAGATGCAGATAGGTGCATTTTTATTCACTGCAGTTGAGAGATACACACAGTTCTCGGCTACTATAAGCGAGTAAAAGTGAAAATGTTTCTGAGCTTACATCTACAGGTTATACAATTTTATACGTATGAATATGCAGAAAATATGGGTGTTTGTTAAGTGTATTCTAGGCGTGATATAGATGTGATCATATAGTTTAATCCAATCAATGTCCATATCTTCTTAGTAGCAAGGGAACAGTTAAATGGGTGTATACATCATGTGACTGGCAAAAAAAATAGTTTTCAGCAGTATTTGGTCGGCTCAGACTGGTTTTGATAAGGAAGTCATTTTCAGCAGCTTTTTGGGTTCTTATCAGTAGTTTGTGTCGTCACATATCCAGTAGTCTCAAATTCCCAGGAATTGAAACAAAACAAAAGGAGAATGTCTAGGGAAAGTAAAGTAGAGTGCATTACCAATTCTTAAAGTGATAGTCTATATCTATCTATCTATCTATCTATCTATCTATCTATCTATCTATCTATCTATCTATCTATCTATCTATCTATCTATCTATCTAATATTTCAACATTATCAGACCTCTATAATTCTACTCACTGTAAACATTTGCATTGCTATACATAAATTAGTAAATTAGTGATTTCTCTGCAGTACTCCACTCACCTACACCTGGCTGAGGACTGCATGAAGCATTACCAGGGAACCGTGGATAAACTTTGCCGTGTGGAGCAGGTAAGACATGATGTATCAAGTAATTGCAATACCCAAGTTGAAGCCACCTCCTTATGCACTAATAAGCTGAAGCCACCTCTTAGTGCAATACCTAGGTTAAAGCCGCTCCTAGTGCATTTCCCAAGTTGAAACCACCTCCTAGTGCAATATCAAGTTGAAGCCTCCTAGTGCTATACCCAAGTTGAAACCACCTGCTAGTGCAATACTTACGTTGAAGCCACCTCCTAGTGAAATACCTGAGTGCAGTAAAAGATGCGTAAATCTGAACCCTGCAATAAGTTCTGTGAGCTACTTTGCTGCATTTGTCCTACATAAGACAGCCGATTGAAATGAATAGTCTGTCCCATGTGTGTAATGCAAAAAAAACGCAGATGCAAGAAAAATGCAAATAAATTTGCGTTTGCAAAAAGCTAGGTGTGCATGAGGCCTTATTAATGCAAGCTTCGACGGGCAGGGTTTGAGTCTTGAAACAGTGGTCAGCTGATCAGGCAGTGGACAAGAGTTGGGGTATACCAGGTCTAGTATCACCCCGGACCTGGAGTCCCATCCTATAGTGTTATCAAACAGTGTTATCAGCTCTGCTGAGTTCACCTACATGAACTAACAAAACATCTTCCCCCATTGGCATGAAGATGATGATAGACAGAGATGTTCTACAGTCCTAACACACTTCCTGTCCTAGAGTGGCAACGTTGCGCTTTGTAGATACAGTAGAGTGAGAGAGCACATGTTGCCCTGGGACAGGAAGTGTTACTGGCAGGATCACCAGGTAAAAGAAAAAGCCTGAAAAAAGAAAACTAATGCAGCCATTACATCTAAGGACTGGAAAGCTGCAATCTATAACATTTTATTTTCTTGGGGTTAAATGCACTTTATGTAATATAAACACATTGCTGGTAAATAAGAGTAAAGCAGTCATATCTGTGCCTCCCAGCCTGACCTCGTGTGTTCTGATGTCATTGCACCTTCTGTACTCTACGGTATTCCTGACATAGGAGATTGGCTCCCATAGTCAAAGTCATACCTACTTTATTTTATGGTTTTAGCACATTGTTACTCATACTAATCTAATGTTAAGAGAAGGAGGACACTTCCATATTAATTTATGATAATTTCTCAGGATCTCGCTATGGGCACAGATGCAGAGGGCGAGAAGATCAAAGATCCTATGAGGGCAATTGTACCCATTTTACTGGATGGAAATGTCAGTACATATGATAAAATTCGCATCATTCTCCTTTACATCTTCCTTAAGAACGGTAAGTGCAGTGACTGTGTTTGAATGCATATTCTTCCCTGTCTCCTTATCTGCCATATATATAGAAATGCCCACAGCATTACTAGTATATCCCAAATGTAACAGGGGCCTTCAAACACTGGGCAAGCGTACAAAGGAACACAGAAGAGTCAAACTTTACCAGGAGAACCCTTTTAATAGCAAAAAAGGATAACTTCCTCTGGATCTCAACCCCAACAATGTGAACGTTGTGGTTTTTGTTCCCCTTATGGTAATTTCCAGGGTTCACCAGTCCATTGAAAATTAGCAGAACTGGAGGTCAGTGCCTGGTGACATTCCTGGTTTGTGAACACCTGTGTCCTACACACCAGACTGTACTCCACTTGTCTTTCAGCTGCCAAAAGTTGTCCTTCATCAGTCCACCTAGCTTGGCACTGATGAGTTACCTATTGTTGCTAAATGTTCAGTTCATGTAATGAATAGTACTTCATATCAGAATCCATGTATAGTAGTTCTTAGATTTTGGTATAAAACCTAAAGGATACACCAATAATTTTAGGCTTCATGCTGCATCTGATGCCTTGTCATAAAGGTACCAGATCATGTATAACGCAAAATCTGACCACAGATCTTGCTTCTTCATCTCCCATTGCCTCTTGTATAGTTTGCTTAAATGTGTCTCTTTTCTCTCCCAATCAGGGATCACTGAAGAGAATTTGAATAAGCTGATCCAACACGCACAGATCCCACCAGAAGACAGTGAGATCATCACCAATATGGGTCATTTAGGAGTTCCCATCATTACTGATGTAGGTATATTTCTAAATGGTAAGGTCAGTATGTATGTGTGTGTGTGTATATATATATATATATATATATATATATATATCTATCTACTGTATATATACAACACACGCACACAACCCATTTTTAGGGATGCTCCCTCATAGGCTATCTCTCTTCAACCACGAAGACCACTACAATCATCTTATTTTGTATACTTGCATATTTTGTATACTGTGTGTATGTGTATATATATATATATATATATATATATATATATATATATATATATATATATATATATATATATATATATGGAGTCTGGTCATTTGCTTCAAGGAGCCTTATTTCATCATTTATATGAATAGCACCTGCTTTTTCATATAAGTTAGATCACATCTATACATTATGTCAGAATTAGTGATGAGCTAAGGTTTGGGCCAAACCTATGGGATAGTTGGCCACCGGCCCAATCAGCTGCAGCCGTGAAATTCCCCACCTGCCACCCATGCTGGATGATGTAATTATCCAAATATGGCCACATGGTCATATTTAGACAATGACATTGATGTCAATGATGTCACCACCATCATCCCTGTCCCTTCGCTGAGTGGACTGACGGCCTGCGATGTGATCGCTTCCTGTACCTTAGCTCATTACTATTTAGAATAGTCAAAGCAATACTAATTTATTTATGCAATGAATACTGTATGAGTATGAGTATGTATATATATATATTTAATTTATACATGCAGTTGGCGCCACACAATAACATAAAAACAGGAAATCTGTTCATTTGATTTGGTAAGTAAATAAAAGAGTAAAGTGTAGTAACTAATCAGAATTCATCCCCACTGATATAACTAAAATCAGTTTGCTTACTGTGGGTTGCTGCACGCTGTGATTGGTCTTCACATAATAAATACATAATCTGGATAAGAATTTTGAGAACAAATGTAATAAGGATCAGGCCAGCATATTGGAAATATTTAGTTTTTTTTTCCTAAAGCTGTCACTTTGTCTTTTCACAAGATAATAATTTGCTCAATCTTTAGTCCACACTTCGCCGCAGGAGCAAACCAGACCGCAAAGAGAGAATCAGTGAACAGACCTATCAGTTGTCTCGATGGACTCCGGTTGTCAAAGATATCATGGAGGTGAGTAGATATGCTTTTGCTGGATTTTTGGAGTTTTAACCATAAAACTTGTCTTTCAGTTGTTTCTTTGGGTCTAGAGAGTGTATAAAAGGGGTACAGGGACTGGGAGCTCAGCCTGCACAAGCTTACAGTTTAGTAAAATAAGGAGTAAAAAAATAGGTCAAGGAACAAGTAAGCTATGTACCAGGGGTCTCCTAACTATGTCCTGCTGGTCACATCTGATCTGCTACAAGATTTTATCTGGCCTGTGGCTAGGGTCAGTGACAGATTCGTGTACAGACTAAGGATTCAGATTATTGGTCTCTGTTTCACTCCTTATCCCCCCTGCAATTTCCAGGACAGGTTTCATGGGGATACTAAAAAAAAAGAGGGGATTCTGATGGGGACCCTGATGTAAGGAGGACTCTGATTGAGACACTGGAGTAAGGGTAGCCCATGATGGGGACCCTGATGTAAGGAGGACTCTGATTGAGGCATTCCTGTAAGGGGGGCCTATGATGGGGACCCTATTGTAAGGGGACACTCTCAAGTGAACCTTGATGTAAGAGATACTCTGATGGAGACACTGGTATAAGGAGAAACTCTGATAGAGACCCCGATGTAAGGGGAACTCTGATGGGTACACTTCTGTAAGGGAAGACTCTGATGGGGACTATTTTTTTAGGGTAGACTCTGATGGAGATACTGATGTAAGGGGAACTCTGAGTGCCCTGATGTAAAGGGGGGCTCTGATGGGGACCCTGATGTAACGGGGGACTCTAATTGGGACCATTTTGTAGGGTAGACTCTGGTGGAGACCCTATGTAAGGGGGATTCTGATGGAGACACTGATATAAGGGGGAATCTGAGTACTCTGATGTAAGAGGGGGCACTGTGATGGGGACCCCGATAAAAGGTGGGGATCTGATGGGGACCCTGATAAAAGGCGAGGATCTAATAGGAACCATGATGTTTTACTAAAGTTTCTTCTTTTTTGTTCTGAATCATATTACAAAAAATATTAAAGTATACTTTATTAATTCATTTCAATTTAATCAGTCATTTATGAATTTTGAAATAGATTTTTTTTGGCCCACAAATATTTGTAAAATAGTCAATGTGGCCCTCAAACTGAAAAATATATAACACTGACTCCTGTTATATATACATTGGCTTGAAGAAGCAATGTGTTAGTGAAAGAAAAAAACAACAGCATGCTGTATGTGGCAATATAAATGTTCGGAGGAGGTTGCTAATCCTTACAAATACCCAGTGAAGTGACTGGCCTCAAGTAATACACAGAGATGAAACAAATCCTCCTACATAAGTTGTACTTGTTTATCAGCAGCCTGCTTTTCTCTAACCAGCCTCCTAAGGCACACATTTTACACAGCATTTCCTGAGCTTCAGAAGTCAGGGGGTGAGACTCTGATGTCATAAACTGCACAGCATAGAGCAGGGAGCTGAGTGTCATCTGAGACCTAAGTGGAGGGAATGGACATCCCCCCTCCCTCTACACAGTCTCATAGGGAAACCTGCACAGCTGAGGCTGTCAATCACCTACAATGTGCTGGAGGAGGGGGTAGGGCCATCTTCCGGGATTGCTTGGTGTCAGCATAGGGTGTCAGAAGTGACTCAGACTGCAGATAGCAGAAGGATGATAGAGGAAACAGATATCACACTACACTTTAAAAAATATTGTGCTGGGTCTACTCAAAAAAAGTGAGGCAACTATGCATCAGCTTTTTAAGTACTGTCAACTAAACTTATTTTTGTCTGACTCATTAGACTTTTCATGTTTTCAACTTTGTTGTTTTAAGTAAAGCCAACTAATTTTTTTCAGTTTATAGACCATAGGTCTAAATAAAGCCAACTAAATTTTTCCAGTTTATAGACCATAGGTTTAAGTAAAGCCAACTCATTTTTTTCAGTTTATAGATCATAGGTTCAAGTAAAGCCAAAACAATTTTTCCAGTTTATAGAAAAGTTTAAGCTAGGAACCCATACATTAATTTATGTATTTCAAGTACTTATATGTCACTGCTTTGCGCTGTTTTGTCCTGATGGGCCTCAAACGTATGGGAACTGCCTTGTGCAGGTTTTCAAAGTTCCAAAAGACGTCAAACTCTTTAAAATATACAGCATCAAAATTGGTATGGTTGTACGTTTGGCAAATATATGCGTCCCGCAATTGCAGTCAAATGAAAAGATAATTTTTTTAAGTAAATGTAACTCAATTAGAATATGGAAATGCAAATACCTAAAAAGTTTTGTCTAGATTACTCAATATTATACATTATTTTTGTAAATGTAAAAGGCGTGTTTTACGAACTAATGAAAATCAAGTAAGGTACTTAAAATATCAAAGTAAATTTATTAACATTTATTTTTATGTTGAAAATGATAACATTTTTATGTTAAATTACAAGCCAACTTCAGTGTAGGTGCTTTGGATCCAGGCAAATTAATGTACAATATACTGTATATGTAAATTGCTGTACAATTTGACAACGCTATATAAGTTCCTGTAATACATAAATATTCACTCTAGATTAGAAGCATATGCTTTGTTAATTTTTCATTTCAGAGGTTTGTTTCTCTCATGACAGGCTTTAAAGAAAGCCTGTCATGAGAGAAACATGGTGGCTGCCATTGTTGCATTCTTTTTAAAAAACATTTAAATTGCAGCACTTTAAATACCATAAAAAATAGGTGAATGAAATAAAATAATATGTGAAATTCAGTCATTGAAATAATCAAACCAGTGATCACATTATGCATGCATCCGCTGGATGTCAAATTCATCAGACCAGCGAAATATAATAAATAAATAAATGAATGAATAGTCAAAAATAAAGTTCATCAGATAAATATCCAAGTGAGAATTCTTCTGTGTTCCAGTATGGTTGTGTAGCGGTGAACCTCATAAGGGTAATTATGGAAGGTCCAGAATCGATAATGGAATCAATAGGATGATCGGTTTGAACCTCTATTTACACCTCTAGAGTTCCAGTCTCCTCCAGCACAACGCTTATTTGTTGACTGTTCCTCTCTCTCCTGTACAATACTTGGTTCCAGACACAACTAGCACATGGTAGGCCCAACTCTAACTCTGTCAGGCCTTAGCAACTGCCATTTGCAGGCAGGGACCACGGGCCCCTTTAGTGTAGCCACAAAAATAGAAATGTCTTTAGTGCTAGCTGACCTTTGGTGGACTACTGCTCCCAGTCAGTCCTCTTCAGGCCCTGCCATCCCTCCTGGCTGCAGCTGCCTGACTCCACTGCCTGTGACATCACAGTCTTTCCTGCTGGCTCTACCTCCATCTCAGACTGCACTCTCCCAGTCTGCTCCGGCATGCCTCCCCAGCTCTCCCAGAGGTGTCTGTCACTCACCAGCCTTCCTGGAGACTTGCCCGGCAACACTAGCTTCCGCCATCCTTCTCAGTTCCTTTCTGTGCCTTCTGTCCGGATCCTTCTTTTCTACTCAGAAATGCTCTGACTTTCCCCCGAACCCCTCAGGCCCAAGATAACACCCCCTCAGACAGGGAGTGCCTAAAAGGACCCAACAACCTAGTGCTCCATCTTCAGCTTCTTCCACCCGACAACTCCTCCCCAGCTGGGCTGACCCTGGGTATATCAAAGAGGCCTGCCCCCTGCCAAACCTAGTTGGGGATTGGTCAGAGCTCCCTGAGACACCTTTAGACAGTTCCACCTCTCTTCCCCTCCTCCCTTCTAGAATCCTCTAGAAGCCAGAGGGAGGTAACCGAAAGATGATGCTATCTGTGAGTCACCAGCCTACACTGAGCCACTCCCAGCCCACACAGATCAAAACAAACAGACCTAGCTTACTGCTAGGCCTGATTAAATTTGCCTGCACTCACAAAAATCCTACTTCTAGCACCTACCTAAAGTAGAGGGTGCGACACCTTTGTTGCACACTCACCAGAAAGACAGGCTGCTCACTCAAGTGTAACTTAAATGCATATAAGCTGTTAATGTTGAAGACAACTTCTGATGATTCAAACCAAGTGAATTCTTTAGGATCTGGAACTCAGGAGAAGAACATATAGCGTAATGCTGCTAGATAACATTCACTCCACACCAGTCACATGAATAAAGTGCCACTCTGTACAAAAAAGTGCTTCAAAAACACCAGCCTCCACCCGCATGCAATGCACGCTCACCGCATTTTTAGCTGCCAAATCAATGTGCAGCATAAATAGCTTGTATGGTGGTAACAAACGCAGACATAAATCTAAGGAAATCTCCAGTCTTTTAACTACATCCTCCAGGGTCAGCACTCCACTTGTTGTTCAGCATACACCATAGCCAATACATAGAAAAACGCCATATAGTGTTATATTATATTTATTGAGGAACAATAGCAAGAGTACACATCATAAAAACTAGACCCATCCAGACACATAACGGACCCAGAGGGTGCACTATCGTGCAAAATGCTCGTTGGATAGAGCTTGTGTAGTGCCACCACACAGCCACATGGGAGCACATAGTGGCGGCGATCGATGCAAATCCAAGTATTTAAAAAAATAAATAAAACGAATGCAGCCATCACATCTAAGAACTGGTAAGCTGTAATATAAAAAAAGCTTGCTTTTTTGATTGAATACCTCTTTAAGAGAAGTATTCTAGAAAACCGGTGACAATCTCAGTTGTATGATATTTTGTTTTCTTTTATCTTCAATGTGTCTTTAGTTGATCATTCTCCTGGTTCTGTCCTTTTCTTAGAGTGGATCTCTAATTTTCCTAATTCTCTTTGATCCAGGATACCATTGAGGACAAGCTGGACACAAAACACTACCCATACATCTCCACGCGCTCTTCTGCTTCTTTTAGTACAACGGCTGTGAGGTTGGTATGCCAGTTGCCCTGTATATGAAAAATTGAGCCTATTTACGCAGGGCAATGAATGAGTGCAAAAATTCCAAAAACATAAAGAGTATTCCAACATATGGTTGCTGAAGCAGACCTGGAATAGAATCATCGAGAGCCTAGGGCAAGTATGCAGAACTACACCCCACTTCCCCACTGCTAATGCATGACGTAGAATGGGTGTACTGCCTTGCATCCATTCTCTGCCACCTTGTTCTGGCTGCCCATGGTTGGCATTAGGTGTGCACTGAGCATGCGTTGCCAATCAGTTGCTTTATAGCAGCTGGAAGGTAGTTACATATGCAAGGTGTGTTTTTCGTGGGCTGATAGGGTGGGGAGTAGGCATGTTGGTATGACAACAGTAGATTGTCCACCCTTTGTCCCGGCCCTGGCTGATGGTCCTTTGTCGGATCTTCTAGAAACCAGTATATGATTATGAATATCTGTAGTCCTTCAGAGATTTTCTATGTTGCCTGTCTTACTAATTATACAGTAAAAATGTTGCATCCGAAAGAATACAGTTTTTGATGCTATCGCTCACTGTATTAGAAGTACTCCGTGGGACATATTCTGTCCTACCTCCAGTCTGGCCTGGATCAGCATCTGGCCTTGAGTACCAACAAGAAGTTCCCCCTTCAATCTTCCAGTTTTCCTGCATGTTGGCGGGTGGGCAACTTAAGCAGAGCAACTTCTTTGTTCATCCTCTAAGAATTAAGCAACACACACACCCTACTGATCATGATGTTCCCTCTCAGACACCAGTAGTCACAAAAAAAGAAACTTTAGTGCACTGGATGTTTGATAATCCTGTCCTTTGACACACTAGCACTAAATTGACCTTGAGTTTGATTGTAGCTTTTGGAATATGGATGTAGGTGGACAGGTTCCAAGCCCGCAAAATGAGAAGTATGAGCCCCTGGTATGTCATTTTAACATTATTATGCAACTTCATTTGCTTTTCCAAAGTACAAAATTACCAGTTTACTAACGATAACTATTTTGGATCCTAAGGTTCCTCCAGAGGTTGATAGGGGTTCCTTGATCGGTGGCTGATTGAATCTGGTGATGGCAAGGGTTCCTTTGGAATAAAAAAGGTTGAATAGGGCTGACCTAGACACTAAAATGTGGTTACATTACATAGTTGCATAGTTATTTAGGTTGAAAAGTCTATCTAGTTTAACCAATAACTACAAATAAATAGAATAAATAGAAAACCTACATATACACAATCCTATACCTACAGTTGATCCAGAGGAAGGCAAAATAAAACAGAAAGAAGACAATGGTTCCACCAGGAAGGCTCTTGCTGCTATATACCAGTCAATGTTAAAAATATACTCTTTTTTTATTCATGGAATATTTGAACATCATAACCTGTTGAACATTCTATCCTCAGTGCCCGCTATGGACACTGGCACAAGAACAAGGCTCCAGGAGAGTACCGGGCTGGTCCACGTCTGATCATCTTCATCCTTGGTGGAGTGGCTTTCAGTGAGATGCGCTGTGCATATGAGGTATCTCAGGCCAGTGGCAAATGGGAAGTCCTTATAGGTGAGTGACGTAAGCATAGATCATCCAACAATGCACAGGGCTGTTTACTGGGATCTGCTTTTGGGATGTGGACAGAAACACTTTAATCTGTGCGTATGTAGCTGCGTATGTGCATCCATCATAACTTACATGTCTGTCTCTTTCATTATGTATATGTGTCTATTCTTTGAGTGCGTTTTCACGTGTGTTTGTGATTGCCCATATTTTGTGTTTAGACGTGTCTCCTCCATTTACGATAGTCCCTATTTATGTGCTTTTATTCATCTGTACATGACTGATATTGTGTGAGTGTGAGGTTACATTTATTTTAACCCATTTCTGGCCTCCCGTGGGACATCATCTGCCTTCCTGGAGAGGATGCTCCTGGCATGCAGTGTGATGGGGCTGTGGTTAACAGTTGGAGCAAGAACAGTTTGGGCTCAGCCCAGGGACAGTTTATAGCTTCCTAGGTTCAGTCTATCATGATTACATTGTCTTTTGCCTATTTTATTGAGCTCGTACAGTTAATGCAGTCCAGTGCCCTTTAGGCTACATCTCTGCAGGTGCTTGGTGCAGCAATACTGAGCGCCCATGTTATTTCAGGCAGATTTTGGATGACACTGTAATCATTTTGCCAGGATAGGGTCATCCAGGACAAGTAATGAGAGCTAATTCCTATAGTTCAAGTGTTGGATGTAACGTGTGAGTGGATGCAATGCAATGCTGACAATGTATACTGAACTGTTTGGCATAGTAGACCCTTTCCTACCCAGCTATTGGTGTTCGGCAGGCCTGCCAAGTTCCCCTTTTTACGTATGTGTGTGCTTAAGATCAACCTGGCAGGCTGGTTTTATTTACATTCTTGTTACTACTTTGAGTTGATGACTTGGCCACTATCAGTCATCATCTCCATTTACCAGCTGCCACAATTGGTTTTCTATAAAGAAAGTTAAAATATAATGAAAAGCTGATTTTTAGCAGAAAGCTGGTAATTTAAGGACCCAAGAGTACTAGTCAAACATGGAATGACTCTTGGTTGGTGGGTACCAAGTGCACCTTCACAATGATATGAAAGTAGGAAAATAAATGCAGATGTCGCATCTACTGGGATTCATCAACTTTATAAGCTATCAATCGTTTTGATAGTTTTTTTCTTTACCCTAGAGGAGCTATGTGCTCTTTGTGTTGTATTACCTAAGCATGTGCAACATTGAAGAAGGTCTCATCATTGAAGAAGGTGCTTTGTGGTTAGTACTTCTGCCTTACAACACTGGGGTCCTTGGTTTGAATTTTGGCCAGGACACTTTCTGCATGTCCTGTTTCTAAAGAGGACTCTGGTTTCCTTTTACACTGCTAGTAGCTTAATTGGCTCGATTGAGTGAGCCCAAGATGGCTGCTTCACCAGCTAAATACTTTGAGTCTCCTGGAAGAAAAGTGCTATAGAAGTATTATTTCAATTAATTATTTGCCTTACCTGCCACCATGCTTCTATTGTCTACTGAGCCCAAGGTTGAGAATAGTTCTGCAACACCGAAAATCCAATACCAGCTGTCATTTTTTAACATCTGGTGGAAGGATGGCCAGTGGAACATGGATGATGTAGGCAATGCCAACTCTTTCCATTGTAGCCCTATAGAGAAGTATGTCTGTACCTGTAGAATGGGTGTCTGTTTCGTGTTAGTGCATATTAATGTGTGTTTGCGTGGTTCATCCTGAAACGGTCTTTATGCCTGTCTCATTGAAGTCTGTGTGTTTTATTTAATAAGGCAGACAGTAGAGTGCTATAACCCAATGCAACCATTGGGTTACAAAGGCCATGACGGCCATAAACTATTGCTGTGAGTGACGGCAGTTTGTATAGCACCTCTACTATATGCGCTGCCTTTTAAAATAAATCTGCGTCTGTTTATGGTGATTATAATCTTAAAACGTCTGTCTGTTATCACTAATGTTGCTCTTTAAGATGAACATTTTTCCTATGGTGAAAAAAACTGTAGCTTAGCACCCTTTGCTTTGGAATACAAAGCAAAAATTTATTACAAAATTGTAAATTTTTTTTTTTTAATATAGAGCTACCAATAAGTTAAATTATCATTGGCTGTCGCAGCCAATTAGCCATCAGAGAATTGTCATTTTGATGGAACTTTGACATTGGATGTAGAAGTCCAATCCTATGTAATGATAAATAATTGTATTTGTGGAGAATCCGAGTTTTGTGCAGTTTTCTCACCTCCAGAGAAGTGTACATCTAATGTCTTTCTCTGTCTTTCTTGTTAAGAGTTTTGTCTTTCGCTGTCTCTTGTCAGTCTGTCTGTCTTTACTATGCTTCCCCTTTCTTCACTGCTGATCTATACCCCATCCAATGAATTTCCCATATATGTCTGTCATGCAGTAAGCCATGTCTGTTCATTATGTTGTTGCTCCTCTGTTTCCCTTTTTCTCATTGTGATCTCTACTCAGCTTTATGTCCTCCTTCTGCCCATTCCTAATTTCTTAGAGCCCTGGGATGCCATTCACAAAAATGTGCTAAGTTTGGATTTTAAATGTATTTTTTGCATTATGATTACAAAGAAACCACACTGTTTGAAGCTTTATGCTTCACATTTGTGTGGGGACCTTTCATAAATACCTTCCCTGTTATTGCAGCGTGGCCCTATTCACTTGAATGGGTCATGTTCGGCAGGCAGTAGTTCTTGACGAATGTGATGGGAGGGTATCTTTCCTGCCCCAGCCACGAAGCAAAGCATCCTGGCCTTGGCATGTGTACACCCCCACCTCCTTTCCAGCTTAAGGGGGAGCAGTTAACGGGTGATAAACACGTGGCTCAACCACATGGCTATACTACCCCCCTAGTATAAGCCTGAAAAGTGAATGTGGTTTTTGTTTGGGAAATTTCATTAATTCCCAAATTGACTGTTAAAAGTGAACAAAATTTTTATTTTTTTTAACAACATTCAAGGCTCCGATGGCATTTTTGAATGCACTGAGGAGATCGCCAACGTTCATACGAAAATCTATCAGCGTTTGGCCAACTTTAGAGAGTTTGTGAACTGGAACTGGAGTATACAGATCAGGAGACCTGGCTGTATTCTTGCTCCTAGGCATTGTTTCAACTAGTAATGAAGCTGAAGGATCAGTATAAGAGCCGAAGGACTAAAAACTTCTAAAGGAAGCCAGCATTGGCAGGGCAGGCATTTCTGTCAAGAATGGTTCACCTTAAAGGGAAGTTTTTTTTTTTTTTTTAACACTATAATAAATAATATATATAATATATAAATAATATATTTTCACTTTGAGGACAGTAGGCATTTTTTGGCAGTATTAGCATTATTGTTTCTTTTTCTATTCCATAATGGCGATTAAAGCCATGGATTGGCTTTACTGATTTATTATAGTCATATCTATATTTTTATGGCACATTTATGTGAATGTATGAGATTCTTTCCTCCTTTTTCAACCTCTGCTTAGCTTCCATTCTCTGTTAAGGCACATTGTTTCTTGTCTCACCCTCTCTGTGCTTCCGTCTTCTCTCTCAACCTCCCATGAACTTAGCCTCCATTGTGTTGTTTCTTCTGATTTAGCCACCCCTGTGTTTCCTCTTTCTGTCTCAGCCCTCCTGTGCTCCCCTTTCTTCTCTCAGCCTCTCCTTTGCTTCTTCTAGTTCTGCCTCAATAAGTATCCTTCTTCTGTCTTAACAGTGCTTCCTCCTTTTGTCTCAGCCACCTCTTTGCTTCTTTCTTTAACCTCAGTCTCTCCTGTGCTTCAACTTTCTTTCTCAACCTCTCCTGTCCTTCCTTCTTTTGTCCCAACTTCCCCTATGCTTGCTCCTTCTATCTCAGCCACCTCTCTTCTTTTATCCTTTTGTTTCAGCCACCTGTCTCAGGCTCCCTTGAGACTCACCTCTGCTTCCTTCTTCTGGTTCTCCCTAATTATGCTCCTTCTGCCATACCAGTGCTTCCTCCTTCTGTCTCAGCCTCCCCTGTGCTTCCTATTTATGTTTCAACCTTACCTGTGATTTTTTCTTTCTGCCCCAGTCTTTCATGTTCTGTTTTGTTCTGCCTCATCCTCCCTTGTGCTTCTTCTTTCTGTCTGAGACTGTGTTTCCTTCTTATATCTCGGCTTCCCCTGTCTTTCCTTCTTCTACTTCAGCTTCCCCTGTCCTTCCTTCTATCTCAGCTTCCCTTGTCCTTCCTTTTTTTTATCTCCGCTTCCTCTGTCCTTACTTCTTCTATTTCAGTTTCCCCTTAGTTTCCTTCTTTCTCATCTTCCCCGTGTTACCTCTTTTAACTTAGCCTGACTTGTGCTTACTGCCTCAGCTTCTCCTCACCTCCCATTCTGTCTGAGCCTATTCTGTGCTTCCATCTTGTATCTCAAACTTCCTTTGCCTCCTCCTTCTGTCTTAGCTTCCCATTAACCCAATCCTTCTCATGTAAACATCCTCCTACTTGCTCCTATCCTATCTTGGCTTTGCTTTTCTTAATAACTCAGAACCACCAAAGCATCCCTGCTGGCTCTGTCTCCTTAGAGTTTCCTAAGACATTTTCTCCTTGTCGTTTTTATCCTTCTGCTATTCAATCCTCACCCTGTTTTGCCTCATATTGGTCTATGAGAAAGTCCTTTTTCTCTATTTTGTTTTCAGCATTGGTTATGCTTATTACCTTTCTTATCTATACCACCATGCATTTTTGATTTATTTGCTGCCTCCTTGGTTTTTTTATTTTGTGTTTCTATACCATGCCTCTCTTCCGCATGCCTATACTTTGCATTAGTCCTTTAACAATTCCTTCTCTTTATCCCTATACTGCTCCTACCTGTCCGTCTTAGGCCTTTGTCAGCCCCCCTTTCTTCTCTCACAGGTTCCACACACATATTAACACCCATCAAATTTCTTGGAGACCTCAGACACCCAGACTTCCGAGACAGCAGTCGGGTGTCATTCGAGGACCCGTCTCCCATCATGGAGTGAGGTCTAACGAGCTGGGACTAAAAAAAAGTAAAGAGAGACTTTAATACCCCCAAATCCCCCACCCTTTGTGGATATCTCTGCCCCACTCACCCTCAGCTCGGACGTCACTGATTCATTTCTCTCGTTTTTACTATAGTAAAATGCTTGCTGATTTTTATTTCTGTTGTAAATGTCATTCTAGGAAGAATTGAAAATGTGTCCTGTTGCCTCCAGCTGATCATGTCACCCCATGATCAATATATGACCCAACTTTCTTTTTTCTTATTATATTATGACCCTGTGTAATGCTTTCTTCATTGTTACATCACTTTCCCAAACTTATCTCAGTGTTCCTTTGTTGCTTTCATTTCTCATTCCATATCCTCCATAATTGTTCATTTTCTCCACACTCCTTATGGACATCGAATCATCAACATTTAAATTCTTATATATTATCGAGATGAACAAAATCCTGGGCTAAGAGAACTTTGTATGTTACCAATGCTGACCTCTCCTTCTGAAGATGCTGGTTAGATGGTTGTCGTGGTAGACCCTCTGTCAGGATTACCAGACCAAATACTGAGAGTTTATGTCGTCATTAAAATTCAAAAGGATCAGCCGACATGTTTTGAAGGTTCTAAAGGGACCCTCCATTAAAATTGCTGGTAGGAGTCTGTATTTTATCGGCTTTAAATGGATTGAATTATTAATACTAAGATTTTAAATTTTACAATTGGTAACACATTCAAGCCCAAGACCAACCAGACTTTTACCAGAAATTTTAAGCCCTGATGAAGGGGACACTTAAGAACTCCTAAAACATGTTGGCTTGTTCTTTTAAACTTTTATGATGAATTAAACTCTTCATAATTTTTTTACATTTGGTTTGACACTTCATTTTAGAGGATTAATGTGACAACCTAGCAAGCAGTATTTTAAGAAGGAACTCATCAATAGCAATGAACATATTTCTCTTTGCACTGGTTTCTTTAAATACTGAGTAGATGAACAATTGACCATAGACATCGTAGTGATGCAATCTGAGTACTAAATAATGTCTTACCACACGAAAGGCAGGTGGACATACATGCTCATATGTTATGTATACTCAGCCCACACTCCAGACATTATTTGTACCCATATCAATCTAGATATAATCTACCCAACTCCAAAGACAGTGCCTTGATATCTACTGGCAAAGAATATCCTCTGATGCCAGTCATCGCTGACAATCATGCCAACAGCATTTAGTGAAGACCATCTTATGTTTGACCAGTATAACATTCTGACATTATACATAGGTCAAGCAGAGCTGTGATAGAACTAAATCATAATTTCCCTAATATTCTGATTATATCATTCCAAATTTTGTAGTTGGATATTTTCCCCAATCTTCACATCCACAAGAATACTTATTTTGTATTTAGTATTATGTTTGTAAAACAGACAGAAATATTTTAAGTGAACATTTCCAACCTAACCAATACACTTTTACCAAGATTGCATTTTAAAGGATACGCCAAGAAATCACAAACCTCCTAGTGCCTTTATTGCCAAGTTTATATCTACAATAACCTCATAAAACAGTCTGAATTATGCAACCTTGCAGCTTCTATATTGATGATTCCAACTATATTGGGCAGAAGATCATGCAGGCAAAGTGAAGGAAAAATTTTGTTCATATAAATATACTTACAAACATTTATCTTTTAAGGTCCAAGTCACCCATTGACACCTCTTCACCAGAGCATGATGATACATACTTCCCTATGCCAACGACCTCTGTTGTTGGTTTATCTGAAGGCCTTCAACAGCACTTTGAGATACCTCATAGATAGCCCGGCTGGTGTCAGATAATAGCTGAGGGAACCTTTGCCTATGGCCACTTTTTAGGGGCACGACTACATTTTTCTGGGCTTATACAAAGCCCACAATACCATAATTTTTTTAGAATATGCCATACACTCAAATACTTAATATAATATAGCAACTTCCAAAAGCATAAAAGCCACTGCTAGCTGATAAAAATATTATGATGATGTTTGGATTGTGGCAATGAGGAGATAGAGACATGCGGCCTTATATTGAGGTTGAAGCTGCCCCTTTAAGAACCATGGGACCTATAGTGGTTGCTACATTTACTACTATTGCAGTACTACTGGTTTCATTATTAATATTAGAACTAATGCAGTATAATAAAATCCCTGTCTTATAGTAGTCACATGGTAATATTACATGAAAATGCTGTTGTCACATAATTGTAATACAAGACATCAACAACTTACATTCATCATCACATGCTCCTCTTCATCCCTTTTCCATAAATCCTCTTGTCATATTCATCAAGGGACAAACATTTTCAAGCTTATAGTTCTGCAAGCGGCTCACTTGTTGGCCCCACCACTATCTCTGTAACAATAAATTACATAAAGGGTGGCTGTAGACCACCACCAAAAACATTGCCACTGGTTGCATGAAGTCATGACGCACAAATCAAGGCAAGGAACATGCACTCTTACCCTGCTGTGGTGGAGAATGGGTTAATGCCAAAGCAGTCCATCCAATACCTGTATACCCATGGCTCATATCCTGTAACACAGACATTTTGCTATGGCTATGAATCTGCCTATCCATTGGCAAGAATCCACGAATATACAAGCACAAGGCAAGAGGTGCCAAAATCCCCATATCTACAATTAGATCCTAATTAATAGGCTGAATTCTAGGCACTGCACAAAATGTCCACTCTTCTGTCAATGGGCCCACTGCAAATTACCACTAAATGACAAAGACCTGGATGGGTACATCTGTATTAATATGGATTCCAACCACAATAACTATGAAGAAGATTCAAATGGTACTGAATTCTTGGTTTGAACCACAACTGTTTGGCATTATCAGCATTATACCGGGGACAACTGTTCCATTAACTCCTTCTCTCCCTGGACAGGGACTGGGCCACAGCACATGCGAGTCACTTTTTATGTTTACTGCTCGTTCATGGGATCTGTGCATGCCACAGATTCCAGCTCAGCAAGCATTGATTTTGGGGGTGGGGATGTGTAACACCATGGGGGCTCACTTTCATGGATTTAAGGACAACATTGGCAAAGATGACCACTAGTCAACAGGCCTTGTGTAAATCAAAGATCCTAAAAGAACAAACTGTCTGTATTGTTCATGGCATACTACCAAAATGTTCACGCCATTTAGTAACCTGCACTGGAACTATGACACCTGGAATCTGGTTGCAATGACAACACATACACTGTTTGATCCTTTACATTACCTACTGTTTTGCACCATCCACCAGATGAAAGCTAATGCCAATGTCGTACCTAAATGCATGCTATTAAATGAGCCCCAGGCAGTTTTTGAACTGGTGGGGGAGTCGGGTGGGGCATCCAAGAGGACATTGCATGCAGGGGATTTTGGGAAGGCTGTGTCATGACTTTTGTATGTTTATGGGTGATATATTTGTATAAGATGTTCCAGTCCCCATTAGAACAATCCATATATATGTTATTTACTTTCATAACTAAATCCTTATAAGCATTTGGCACATTAAACTAAAACAGCAGATCAATGTTTGATTTATTGATCCATCATTTATAGCCTTTGATTGGCTCTAGTTTGTTCTACTTGGGACTTGCTTTTCATTCTTAAAATGGTGACAGCTAATATTACAGCCTATTTTGGTCATTTAAATTGTTAATTGCAGTCTACATAGATTACATTTTATGATCTAAAAAATAATTCTAAGCCTTAATATTCTTTTCAGTGTTAGATGGTTGTCAAACTAAAATACCCAAGCTAAGGATCAGAGTTAATGCAGGATGACATAATACATGTCCTGTATATGTTTTTTTATGTATTCTGCCTTTAAATATAGATCTTAAATAGTTTATGTTTTTATTTTAATGATTATTTGCAGAAGTAGCTTGCTATATATTAATCTATAGTCCAGATACTGGTGTCCTGCATTCTTTGATATGCTCTCTTCCCAAAGTCAACATTATACAGAGAATTGGAATAGTTTGGAATGTCTCAGACTTCAAGACATCTCATTCCGACTTTCACTGACATATACAGTCAGTACATGTCAGGGGATCTCCCTATTAGCACCTATAAGGAGTGGCATTCACTGCAAGGAGACCTCTCTTTATCTCTGTTTATTCTGTTTCCAAATCTCTAAGCATGTTAAATGTATGGGAAGCATGAGCATTGGACACCCCTGATTATTGAAACATGCGTAGGGTGTTTTTATTTTAGAGCAAATTTTCTTGACTAGGGTTAGAACCTTAGGGTTTCTCCAGAGACTTATAGGGGTTCCTTGAGCAATTAACAATTTCTGTCCCTCACATATTTAATCACTGATGTCAGTGATCTTTTTAGCTATCTATAGAAGGGGAAGGGATTCTTCCCAATGACCACAAATGTGAGAATCATTCTTTCCACTGACCGCTGCACCAATGCACCATAAGCTGTAGATATAGTAATTATTAGTAGGGCTTCCCTGAGAAAAAGTTATTTTAAAAGTCCCTGCATGTTAAAAAGTTTTAAAAAGGTTAGAGCAAAGTACCAGTTCAATGTGAATGCAAAAGCAACTCAAGCACAAGTGAAAGCAACTCAGAAACACCTGAAAAGGACACTGCTTTTGACTTGCTTTTGTAATAACAAAGGTCCCTTTCACCTGGGTGGTCCATTTAAGTCAGCCTGTCGGGTTTTTGGGCAGACCTGATCAGAAGCTTCATGTTAGTCTATGGGCAGCCAGATGTAAACTGATTTGTGTTTGTTTACATCTGATTACCTTCAAAGCTGTCCAGGTAAAAAAAAAATGGACCTAAAACGTGAAGGATCTGAGGTAGTCTGATATGAAAGGATGCAGGCCTGTTTATATACAGCTGCCCATAGTTCTAATATTGGTCCTGAAAACTCCAGTTTTTAAATGCAGCAGCAAAAAAAAAAAATATGAATGGACACAAATGTCACAGAAGTGACATTTGTGCTGTTCTGCTTCGATTTTGTAGGGGATCTATTCACAGTATCCCTGCTGATCAGGCTGGACACAGTCCTTATGAAAGGTGCCCAAGTTTCATCTCCCCATACTGTATGTCCATGGATCAAGGGACTGGCTGATCTAGCTTTGGGAATTTTAGTTTGGCAACAGATGGAATGGTGGTGTTATGTAAGCCTTGTGTCATAAAGCACATATGAGTTCTAAGCATACAAGGGTGTAAATAATGAGTCCTAAATTATAATTGTAAAAGCCTAGTTATGAAAGATTTCTATCCACCCATTATTTAGTTTTATTTACAATATCTTTCTCTTCAACTTTAGACTTATGGATCAATAGTCTCTAGAAGTGACAGCTATTCCCTTCAACTGCATGTTTTCCAGCTTCTGGGTGTGCACAACAGTATCAAAAACATTAGTTATTTTATACTGCTATCCACTTTTAGGAGCTGAGAGACAGTATGAGGTTGATTTACCAAAGGCAAAAAAGGTTGTTATACTTTGCAAAAAAATGTTTCCCTACTAGTTTAGTGAATGTGGAGAAAATTAACTTTGCAATGAATACCCGATTACACGCAAAGAAAATAAAATTAAAAAGAAAAAGTTTTTTGCTTGCATATGATTGGATGAAAGAAGTTAGCAGAGCTTTACTTCATTCACTAAGGGGAAATTTGCCTTTAGTAAACCAATACCATTGCGAGATCAGGCAGTTGGCAGGGCATCACTGTCAGACTCTGGCTTATGGCTCTTAAGATGTAGAGCTAAGACACAAACAAGGGAGGCAGCATCTATTAATCTTTTATTGGTAAGCCATCATTTATAATATATATCATATAACTAAATATTGTTAAGACTCTTACATAAACCCTTTTAGTAATATCAGAATACAGTTAAGCAAATGGCTAAATTTTTATTTACATTCCATGTCTGGTATTCCTTCCCTCAGTAGCAAAGAGGAATGCCTGGCCCATTACATCCAATAGGTTTTGGTCTTCAAACCATTTCTATAAATAAAGCAATGCAATAACTTTCCAAACAATCCAAACCATTATTTCAGTTTTGAATAAAGGCTGCAGGGTCTGTCCTGATATATTATTTACCAATGGCAACTTTTCCCCTCCAGAGATTCTGGTCCTGACCCCCACCATCTAGCGTCACTGTTCTGGGGGGGCTCTTCACCATAGCGTAAGAAATAGATGAAGAGTTTAATGGTGGGAAGGTTTGGCAACTGGAATGGAGAGGATATTTTAGTTTTGGTATGTATATACAAAATTGAACCAGTTGGGTTGGATTTTGGTTTTATTAAAGCAACACAGCATTTGATCAAAACTGAATTTTTAGGGTTGCCACTAAATCTGATTGTAGGGAGGAATTTTAAGAACAACTGTATTTTACCCCATTATTTTTCTTCGAGGGTGGGGGGATTTTTCATACCCACAAGAAGAATATTTTTGGATTTTAAGCAGATCAATTGTTCCAATCATTGTATACTTATCTCTCTTTATTCTCTCTTCTTCTTTTTCCTCTGTTGTGTTGCAGGCTCCACTCACATCCTCACCCCTCAAAAACTCCTGGATGCTCTGAAGAGAATGAATAAGACAGATGATGAAATCAGCAGTTAGATTTCCCCTGTCCCCCCAGATGTTGTAGCCTATTTCCCCCCCCCAAACCTTCTTCTACCCACTCCCAACCTGACAACTGGCTGCTGAAGACATATCTTCAGTTTATTCTTTGCCCCACCAGCAGAAAGGGAGTTCCTCCAGCCCAACCCTACTTTTAAACCAATGCTAATTCATGGTCTCTAATTGAGGTTTTTTTTGCATTATGGCATGGATGTAACGTCAGCCATTTTGTACTCCTCACCCCCTCTTTTTCTTGTGAGCCCTGCATTGTGGAGGTTGTATTCTGTCTGTTTGTCCTGGAATTTGTAATGATCCCAGCGCATTTTGGATCTTGTGTTTTTGGATTATTGACTATTTTTCACACATCTGCCGCTAGCCTGGATATATGCCCAATCAGCCATTTGTACTATGAGTTCTTCCATGTTGCACTTTTGGCTTTGCTTCTCAGTCGTATTTCTGTAGCATATAATCTGTATCCAGATTTTGCTACTCTTTACATTGCTTTATTTATAGTCACTTTTATGTTTCCACAATGCACATTCCTACCATGTTTTTAGTGGACGTGCAGGAATATGGCAGGACGTTTGGGCCTGTAGCTTCCCCCATATTATAGCCTGGATATATGCCCAATCAGCCATTTGTACTATGAGTTCTTCCGTGTTGCACTTTTGGCTTTGGCTCTCAGTCGTATTTCTGTAGCATATAATCTGTATCCAGATTTTGCTACTCTTTACATTGCTTTATTTATAGTCACTTTTATGTTTCCACAATGCACATACCATGTTTTTACTGGACGTGCAGGAATATGGCAGGACGTTTTGGCCTGTAGCTTCCCCCATATTATAAAGCACAACTTTTGATGGGGTAAAAATCTGGTGATGCCATGCATCTCAAACACTGTCTAGAACATGCGTCCCCATGCCCATTTCCAAATGTACCTTATATTTAAGTAGGCCCCTGCAGTTCTTCCTAAGCCTTCAACCTCCCCACCGATTTGTTAACTGTTCTGGAAATGCGTGTTTCTGTATCTGAGTGAGCTTGTCCTGCCCCAGCTCTTGGAAATGAATGCTTGCATCTTTACTGTGTGTAGCGAACTAAATGTCTGAATTTAGTTCTGTCGTATATATATATATATATATATATATATATATATATATAAAATATATGAAGAGATATTTATGTTTCTGGAAAGCAGGAGTGAGACGGAGGTCTCAGAATTGCTCAGTTCTAACGGAGAACTGATAAGGATAATTTATACTCCAGTTGCAAACTGCCTCATAATTATGATCAGAAAATACTCAAATTAATTTCTTGAATGAAATTACCCTTGAAGGAACTGACCTATTATGAAGGTAGCAAATTTTGTAACAGCAACTGTTGACGCCAATCCATTTCACAAGGCAGAGGTTACAGTTCTTCAATCTGTTGGGGGGAAAGGAAGCTAAGGCAACATCATACTCGCATAAAAACATCTCTTCAGTAAACAAAACTTGCTCAAATTGCGCTGATTGTGTTTTATTGGATGTGAAAATCAGTGTGTTCCCTATATGGTACAATTTTAGTTCTTGCTTGCTCTGCTGCTATAGAAGCGGTTAACATCTGAATGAATAAACGCTAAATCTTAGACAGGTTTACAGAGCCCTCAGTCTCACTCCTTCATTTCTTGTAATATTTGTTATGTGAAACAGTTTGTCATTTTGCCTGCAAGTAATAAAGAGATTTAAAGATACACAGTAAGCAGTGTTTATGTTAAAAGTACCTTGGTTCTGAACTTTATCCCTTTCATGACTAAGCCTATTTCTGACATTTGGTGTTTACAAGTTAAAATCTGTATTTTTTGCTAGAAAATTACTTAGAACCCCCAAACATTATGTATATTTTTTTTTAGCAGAGAATTTAAAGAATAAAATGGCGATTGTTGCAATATTTTATGTCACACGGTATTTGTGCAGCGGTCTTTTAAACACAACTTTTTGGGGAAAAAGACATTTTCATGAATTAAAAAAAAACGAAATAGTAAAGTTAGCCCAATTTTTTTGTATAATGTGAAAGATGATGTTACGCCGAGTAAATAGATACCAAACATGTCATGCTTTAAAATTGCACACGCTCGTGGAATGGTGACAAACTACGGTACCTAAAAATGTCCATAGGCGACATTTAAAAAAAAAAATAACGGTTACCAGGTTAGAGTTGGAGGAGGTCTAGTGCTAGAATTATTGCTCTAGCTCTGATTATTGTGGCGATACTTCACAGGTTTGATTTGAACACCGTTTACATATGGGGGTGCGACTTCCGTATGCATTTTCTATGCTGCACGAGCTCGTGGGGACGGGGGCGCTTTGAATTTTTTTTTTTTTTATTTCATTTATTTTTATTTTTTTACATTGTGTTTTTTTTTTTTTTTAATTTTGATCACTTTTATTGCTGTCACAAGGAATTTAAACATCCCTTGTGACAGTAATAGGTGGTTACAGGTACTCTTTATGGAGGTATCGGGGATCTAAAAGACCCCTCCTTGTATGTAGAGTAAGTAAGTAAGTATGCAGACCGCTGGAAACGGAGATTCTGAATACTGTATATTTTTTTAAAAACTGCGCCATTGGCAGCCGAGTAAACAGGAAGTGACGTTGTGATGCCACTTCCGTGTTTACAGAGAGAAGACTGGAACAAAGCCATTTCCGGCTTTGTGCCAGTCTGTCTCTACTCGCCGGAAGTGGTGGATCGAGGATCGGGTCTCCTGGTGGGACGGGAGGCCCGGTAAGAGCGGCGGCGATGTCCCCTCCCGCTCCTCCAGGATAACAACCGAGCGGCTTTTAGCCACAGCAGTTGTTATCCCTGGATAGCCGATCGCCTGCTCTAAAAAACAGTACCGGGATGATGCCTGCAGTTGCGGGCATCTTTCTGGTATAACCCCCTAAAACCGAGACTGCATATATGCATACGCTTGGCGGCAAGGGGTTAACAAATGATGTACCCTTATGCTTACCCAAATGACGGGGTACCTAAAAGCTAATGTGGACAACCACATCTCCGTATTCAAGAGAGAAGAAAGGTGACACTGAGCTAAAGCCCTAGAGTGCCATTATCCCAAACTAGCAAATAAGTACCATAGTTGCCAACATTGTAAAAAATTTATAAGGGCACTTTTTTGGCTGTAGGCAGAATCTGCGCGCGCCTCGCTGAAAAATGGGCGTGGTTTACGTGAAATAGCAGGCATGGCTTATATGGGGGTGGTTCAAATTGGGGTGTGGTTAGATTCTGAGATGAATGAGAGATGGAGAAAGAAAGGGGAAAAGAGGGAGGGAGAGAGAAAGAAGGAAAGAAGGAGGGAAAGAGGGGGGAAAAGAGGAAGGGAGAGAGAAAGAAGGAAAGAAGGAGGGAAAGAGGGGGGAAAAGAGGGAGGGAGGGAGAGAGAAAGAAGGAAGGAAGGAGGGGAAAAGAGGGAGGGAGGGAGAGAGAAAGAAGGAAAGAAGGAGGGAAGGAGAGAGAAGGAATGAAAGAGGGATGGAGGGACAGCAGGCCCAGACCCTACACCACAATAGAAATGTGTATTCCAGAGTTTAGCAAATCAGCAAAGATAAAGATACTCCAAACACCTGGTATTAGTGCTTCAATCATCTCAGCACCATGGTTGTTGTGGTGTCAGGATGATTTAAGCGCATTATTACTATTATTACATTGTAATATAGAATGAAATCATTCAACTCAGCATAATCCAGAATCAGTGGGACCCCTGAGCGTGTCACCTGCCACGTCGCCTGCCACCAGATGCCATCAGGTGCCCCCAGCAGAATCCGTCCTTGCAGCAGGTGCCCCAGCAGAGTCTGCTCTTACATCTGGTGTCCCCAACGGAGTGCCTCTTACATCAGGTGTCCCCAACGGAGTGCCTCTTACATCAGGTGTCCCCAACGGAATGCCTCTTACATCAGGTGTCCCCAATGGAGTGCCTCTTACATCAGGTGTCCCCAACGGAGTGCCTCTTACATCAGGTGTCCCCAACGGAGTACCTCTTAAATCAGTGCCCCCAGCGGAGTGCCTCTTAAATCAGTGCCCCAGCGGAGTGTTGGCTGCAGTCTAGCTACACAAGTTGCTACAACTTTAGAAAAGGTTCCTGCACTACTGTGGTCTGACTTGGGTGCAATTTCAGCCCTCGTACAGGCTCCTAAATAGCATCCAAGTTGGATCAAGTCGGAAGGAAGTTGCAGGCAAAGTTGTACGATGTCATATCTCCCAACGTTTGAACTTCAGAATGAGGGACACTTGAGGAAGGAAGTAACCTTGCATAGCGCACCGCAGCAAATGTAGGCGTGGTCAAACTTCTGATAGTGGGAGGTGCTTAAGGGGCATCATTAAACAAAACTCCGGCTTCCTTGTACCTATAAAATCTGCTTTTATTATTGTTCCACAAGCAAGAGTCTCATGGATACATACAAACTCCAGCATATTCATTTTAAAAAAAGGATAAAAGCATGCAGGGTTTGGAATGCTTTACGTACAGAGTGCAGGGTTCTGGGATGAGCTATGTACAGAGTGCAGGGTTCTGGGATGAGCTGTGTACAGACTGCAGGATTCTGGGATGAGCTGCGTACAAAGTGCAGGGTTCTGTGATGAGCTATACACAGGGTGCAGGGTTCTGGGATGAGTTATATACAGGGTGCAGGCAGGGGAGTTGCTAGGTGGCAAAAAGACCAGAGGCTTCAGCCCAAAGTCCAAGGCTGGTAAGGGGGGATTGCGTTAGTGGCGTGGGTTTTTTTGGCTGGGTGGTGGGGTTGTGTGGTGGGGGGTAAGCTCACTTGCTGGTTTCTGCCTGGCTTACCAGTGCCCATCAATGCTGACCACTAAACTCACCTACCTGACATACACACACTGACCTACACACCCTGACCTACCTGACATACATACACTGACCTACCTGACATACACTAACCTACCTATACTGACCTACCTGACATACACTCACCTACCTACATTGACCTACCTGACATACACTGACCTACCTACACTGACCTACCTGACATACAGTGACCTACCTACCTGACACACACTGACCTACCACCTGACACACACCTACCTACCTGATATACACTGGCCTACCTACCTGACATACACACACTGACCTACCTGACCAGGAGGCAGACTTCATGTGTCCTGCAGCAGTTCAGCTCAGCCATGGTGTGGGAGGCAGCCAGAGGAGAGGAGGAGAGCCGCCGAGTGCTGAGTGGCGATCGATGTCGCATGGTGGCCGCATTGTAATTCCCACTTTCTGGAGCCTCCAGCGCCTATGATGGACGTCGCATGTCCTGCGGTCCCGCCATTGGACCAGTGGGATGTCCATCATAGGTGCTGCAGGCTCCAGAAGGCGGGAACTGCTATGAGACTCGGTCGCACTGGGCGGTGCTCAGAATCAGATTGGTCCCTGCTCGGCGGCGGCGCTTGGGGCTAACAATAAAACAGTGCCCACCAGAGACCCGGAGCTTTTTGGGGACCCATTCGGGGCTTCAGCCACTGTCGGCCTCCCCTGCCGATGCCACTGGGTGCAGGGTTCTGAGATGAGCTATATACAGGGTGAAGGGTTCTGAGATGAGCTATATACAGGCTGCAGGGTACTGGGATGAGCTATATACTGGGTGCAGCAGAGCCGTAGGGCCCTGGTGCAAGAAACCATGAAGGGCCCCCCGACCTCGGGCTTGGGCCATTCCCTCCAAGCCCAGAGCCCTTGCCACTGATCCCACCACCCTTTATAGTCCCATGGCGGATCCCTTTCACATGTTGTGCAGTCCTGCAGTCTTGGGCTCCGCCATGGTGGCAGAAGGCCAGGGTCCAGTCCCAAGTGTAACCTTTGCTGGTAGTTCTGTCAGTGGTGTCAGTGTGGACTATGAATGGTGTCAGTCAGTAGGGCAGTGGACGTGGTCAGTAGGGCAGTGGACGTAATCAGTAGAGCAGTGGACGTGGTCAGTAGGGTAGTGGATATTGTCGGTAGAGCAGTGGACATGGTCAGTAGAGCAGTAGACATGGTCAGTAGAGCAGTGGACATGGTCAGCATTTCTCCTACCTTTCTTCCAGCGGCAGGAACAGCCTTCAGGCAATACCCAGAGTCAGGGGCTGGAGCTTAGGCACGAGGATGAGGAATCCTCCACCGGCTTGCTCTGAATGCTGGGACCCCGCTCTCCTCCTCGTCATGACACTGGTTACTAGACACCAGACGGGCCGCGTCTAGCAACCAGTTGTTTGGGCAGTGAGCCAGGCAGCACCTGGGGTGGATAGTAAAGCGGGTCTCGGCCAGCAGTGCATCGGGGCAGTTAGGGACAGTGGCGATGCAACAGCATTTTTAGGGGGCATTAGATCGGCCAAGGGGGGACATTCTATTGTCCTGGAATGAAGGTGTCCGGGACAGACCGCTAGGCGGGACTTTCACAGGCAACCCGGGACAGGTTGGGAGGTATGCGACTTGTTGCGCTGTGACCCAGAACAAGAAGTTCCCTGTCCCTTTAGTAAAATGAAACAAGCTGGGTGAATTAATACATGGACATAGGGCAATCGATCAGTCATGACAATACAAACTGCAGCCACTACATGTGAGCCCATCATTACAAGGTAAGGCAAACAGATAACACAGAGACTTTAAACTAGATCCTAGGTAAAATAACAAAAACATTTGAAAGTGTACAATGCCCTTAACAACACCAGGTGCAGGAGGAGTCCTAGTGAGGTCTTGCAGGGGGTAAAATCTAGAGAGTCCAGCTGTGCTGGAATAACAGACAAGTCAGGTAATAGGAACTAGAAACAGACAGGAACCAGAAATTAAAATTTGGGAGGCAAGAGTACAAGGGCTGGACTTAGGAAGACTTCAGGAACAGGATGACAAGTGTAGCATTGCCCCCGTGGGGATGCTGAGTATAGTCTTCCCTGGGCCTCCCTCTGATTATCCTGCAGTCAGACACTTGGGTATTTTCACACTATCACCCGCACACTCTTCCACTTGTTATCCAAGGATCAGTCTAGAGTATTAGTTTTTTTGGTATTTATTGGTAGAACTTGGATAGGAGAAGGGATTAGTGGGATACTCCAATTTGAACTATGCACAGACGAGGACAAAACTCTCACTTGACCCCATTAAATTGAGTCGGATAGCAGATTCGCTGCTGGACCACACTATAGTTGTGTGCGAAGAGAAGTCCTTTGCTTGCTCTGGCAGCAGACTCAGTGCACCACTTTTCTTCAGAACACTCACCAGTAGCCCCTTTGGCTGACACCCGTCCACCGACTTCACTAACTTGAAGGGCTGGCCCTCACAGAACAGGTCCCTAGATGCAGGTCTGTACTCACAGTAACCAGGAACAGATCCTTCTAGACACGTCTCCCTCCTAGTCAGCTCTACAGGACATCTGGGTTGCAGCTTTTTCAGTTCCGTCCCTAAGGTCAACCACCTGAGGCCGCATGGCAGCCTGCATAAAGGTGGGGCAACAGCCTCCTCCCTCCGGGACCCCGCTCTCCAGCTGAAGAACCCGAGCACATGTGCCCTAGGCATATATACAGTCATCCAGCATGCCTTGAGACACCTTCTTCTGCCAGTGGCCATTGCTGTAACTACACCTATGCTCCCATTTGCCTCTTCCTATTGAACCAGTGTGAAACAGGCAGACAACTTGAGCAGCATCTGAGCACAATGAGCAGACCCTATCAATAGATTACAGATACTGTGTGTGTGAATGCGCTGCTCCCATCTAAATACGCTTATATCCTATCCATAAAGTGCAAACTTATTCCATATACAACATGAATCCATATAGAATCATTACATTAAAAAAATAAATTATATCAAAAATTATATCAAAGAAATCCAAAAATTCAATAGTTCAATGATGTGTGTCACATGTGTGGCAAAGTCTCCCAGTGATGTATTCAAATCTTCTATCAATTGCCGTGATTGGCGTGCTCTTGTGCTAATTCAATGTACTTGTGACTTAGTGCTCCACCACCACCTGTGAGATTGGCCACTCACCAGATGTTTCTTTAAAACTACACCTTTGGTTCATTCATAGGGATAACCACTCCACTCAAAGGGAACTTCTTCAACAGTTATGATTGGACCTTAGTGTTCCTCATAAAACATGAATAAAACGATCATCGCGCAATACCGTTTAAACTGTTTATTGTAAAAAACAAATAAAAACTGTGCACTCACATTTATATGTGCCCTTGAGCCGGCACAAAGCTATTCCAACAGTTAGGGACGGGTAAGTATAGCAGTCTAGTTCGCCTATTGTGTGCTGTGCGACCTCCGTTCCTCCCCTCGTACCCGTTCGCGTCCTCACCAACCACGTTCGTACTTGATCACGTGGGTGTATACCTCCCAGCAGCCTCTACGCGTTTCGCAATTTGCGTCATCAGGAAGCTGCCATTTAATTGGTTCCTATTCTATTTATATTAAACATGGGCGGAAGTACCCATGCCACCATCTTAACTATGGGTATTCCCTTACTATGCTCTCTAGTAGGACTTCCTCCCACTTGGCGCCATTTTATCTGTGGGCATTAGCCCATTCCTGTAGTTGTGTATTGCGCATACCCTTTCCCCTGCTCTCTCTCCGTATGTCATTGTTCCGGTTTAGTCCCTAATATACTAGAAATGTATGGATATATTTACAACTACCCCATCCGTATCTGTTGGAGAGGCTTTCACATACTATTAAATACTTAACCCTTGGGTTATGTGACATTTAAAACGTCTTTGTACATGTTATTATTACGCATCAATTGTTGCACGATTTACAATATGGAACAGCAAAATCTTCCACATTACTTTATTTCAGCGGAATACCTGTGCACCCCTACCCTTTATTAAAATTAGTCTCTAACCTATGGTCAGTACTTAAAGACATCTTGTTACCAAGAAAAAGTGTCTTAAACTGCTAAAAATAAAAAATAGAAAAAACGAAAAAAACGAACAAAATGAAAAAATGAAAAAAATGAAAAAAAATGAAAAAAAAATTGAAAAAAACGAAAAAAAACGAAAAAAATGAAAAAAATGAAAAAAATAAAAAAACGAAAAAAAGTATATTAACGAAAAAAATTATATTAACGAAAAAAATAAAATAAATAAAAAATGAAACAAAAATAAAAATAAAAATAAAAATAAAAATAGAAATAAAAATAAAAATAAAAATAAAAATAAAAAAATAAAAATAAAAATAAAAAATAAAAATAAAAATAAAAAATAAAAAAATTAAAAAAATTTAATAAAATAAGAAAAAATAAAAATAAAAATACAATGAAAATAAAAATAAAAATAAAAATTAAAATAAAAATAAAAAATAAAAATAAAAATAAAATTAAAAATAAAAATAAAAATAAAAATAAAAATAAAAAAATAAAAAAATATTATTATTATTAAAATAAAATAAAAAAATAAAATAAAATAAAATAAAATAAAATAAAATAAAAAATGTATGAAAATTAAAAATGTATATGTATATAACATATATGCTTAAACCCTCAACATTACAGCAATTACATGTTAATAATCTTCCAAAAAGCAATTTACATCAAGTTCCACGTTCAACCCCTGTGGCCTCATCGTGTCCAATCTAAATATCCAGTGGGTTTCATTCTTTGAAACTTCCCTTTTCATATTGGTGTTTCTCCAATTACGTACTATTCTGTCTATTCCATAAAATTTCAAATGTTGGGGATTTCTATCATGTACCTCTCTGAAATGTTTTGATACGCTGTGATGTTTGAATCCTTTTTTGATGTTTCTGACATGTTCACCTATTCTTACTGATAGGGCTCTAGTTGTTCTACCCACGTACTGTAATCCACAACTGCACTCCAGCACGTATGTAACATGAGTACTGCAGCATGTTATCAACTTATCTATTTTGTATGCTTGCTCCTTGGTGTTTGACATAAAGCTTGTGATTTTCCTATCATTCTTGTTAGTGGATCTACAAGCTTTACATTTCCCACACCTAAAAAAACCCCTCTGGTTAAAAAGTGTTGAGAAATCTTTAGGGGGGTCTGGCACATTTTTTACTAATTTGTCTCTAATCCTTCTTGCTTTTCTATATACGAATGTTGGTTTCCGGGGTAGTACCTTACTTAATTGTGGGTCACTGCTAATAATCGACCAATTTTTCTTTATGATATCCTCTAATTCTTTGTATTGTGTGTTGAATCCCGTGATGAACGGTATGCTATTATCCTGATTATGTTTTCTTACTTTGTTACTCAGGATTAATTCCCTGTCCATGTTAGCCACTTTTGAACGTGTGTTCTCCAGTATATTTCTTTTATAGCCCTTGTCTATAAACCTATCTATCAGGATATCTGTCTGTTGTAAATAGTCCTCCATTCGATCACAATTCCGCCTAATCCTGATGAACTGGCTTTTCGGGATGGCTGCCTTCCACTGGGGGTGGTGACAACTCCCCATCGGTATGTATCCATTCCGATCCGTTTCTTTAAAATGTGTTCTGGTTCCGAGCTTATTCTCATTTTTGTATATTTCTAAATCTAAGAAATTGATTTCATGTTGATGTACTGTAGCAGTGAATTTAATCCCATACTGGTTGCCGCTGATAAGTTGGATAAACTGTTCCAGCTGTTCTCGGCTTCCCTTCCATATTATCAAAATGTCATCAATATAGCGTTTGTATAGCAGCAAGACCCTATCAATGGATCCTTGCTCCCTGGTTGGCAGGGAAACTCAAAAACTATAATCTCTCTCTCTAGCACGTACCTAGGAGGGTGCTACACAAGCATCAATGGAAACTCATCATTCATTGTAAGTACCATCTCTGGTGCAGGGTTGGCAACCACCAGTAAATTTACTCACAGTTTGTAAAAATCTGTGATTTTTTTACAACTGCCAGTAAATATCAAGGGCTGATAATTTCATGCTGTGTTGCAGGGGTGTTGCTAGGTGGCAAAAAGACCAGGGGCTTCAGCCCGAAGGCAGAGTCCGGCACCGGGGGTGGGATGTTACCTATCTGATGCGCACTGACCTACACTGACATACACTGACCTACCTAACCTACACTGACACACACTGATCTTCTCTCAGTAAAGCGGTGCGGCGGGCGCATTGTAATTCCCGTCTGCTGGAGCCTGCAGCGCCTATGATGGACTTCACACGTCCCGCGGTCCTGGCAGTCATTGGACCTGTGTGATGTCCATCATAGGCGCTGCCGGGCTCCTGGACCCGGCAGCGCCTATGATGGACGTCTCACTGGTCCAATGCTGGGATCGCGGGCGAGACCGTGTGACGTCCCATAGACATAGGGAGTTAGGTGCCCCTGCCCACATGACCAGACTTTGTGCTCGCTGCTCGGATCGATCCCCACTCATGCGCAGTGTGGCGCTGCACTCTCTCGGGTGACTCGGGGCTAATAATTGTTTTAGAAATGGCTGAGACTCAGGGATTTTCGGGGACCCCTTCGGGGCTCCAGCCCCCCCACTCCCGACGCCACTGCTGTGTTGACTTTTCAAGTGTAAATCAAGCAAATTACTTTGTTATAGGTATTGTCAGTGTTTCCATATCATGTTTATACTGTTCAAATATTCACTGTGTTAGTTTTCATTAGGAGTTCCGTAATTTCTCAGTTTGCCAGTAAAAAAATGTGCTCCGCCAGTAAATTTTCCATGTTTTGTCAATAAAAAATACTGTAGGAGATTGGCAACCCTGCTCAGGTGTGGTTAAAAAAAAAAAAAGAAATGACCAAATTTCAGCTTTAAAAATGTGCAGCAGTTAAAAAATTAGTTTATTTTAATTGTTATACCTGTAGGCTGTTCATGGCTTCTCCCAAGCCTGTCAGAAAAGCGAATGCGAGTGACCCTCCCTGTCCTAGATGGCAAGCTGCACGGTACATTGGACGCACAACTGCAGCACCACAGGAACAAGCATTCTGCCAAGGTACAACCTGTGCATGCGCTCTCTCTCTCTCCCTCTGTCATACAACGCTACTGCCACAGAGGAGGACTGAGCAAGCAGGGGCTTTTAGGCTGGATTCACACCTTTGCAGTTTTAGTGCTTTTTGCATTTTGCAGATTTGCACTGCAGTCCATTTAACATGGTTTCCTATGGAACACGTTCTGTAGTGCAAATCTGCAAAATGCAAAAAGCACTAAAAATGCATAGGTGTGAATCCAGCCTTAGCCCGGCAGAGTGCTCTTTGCTCTGGTCCTGGGGGCTCACTCCCTAGGCAGGATGGTGGTGGTGGTGGTGGGCGGGGGGGGGGTTGCTCACACTAGAAGTTTTTCCAACAGGTCCGGGAGATGGTGTGCACGGTCTACAGGTACAAAAACTGTACAGCGGTTTTAACTCTACAGGCTATTTCCCACTGCCGGTCGGAGGGGCATTAAAAACATACAGCTGAGCTGCTGTTTTATCGCTGCCCCACCCCCTTCCCCCCAGCTGTCTTCCTGAATTCTAACATTACAGCCTGACAGGATATGATGCTTTGTGTGGCAATTTTAACTCGAGCTGCAGCGTTTGATAGGTGGCACCACCCCTCAGACTCACCCATTCAGATCAATAGGGTCAAACACTTGACTGACAGTTACAGTATTGATGAGCCGGTGTTTGGGGGAGACCACAAAGCCCCCCCAGGGTTGCTGCTGTTGCTTGGCTCCGGGCGGCCTCCTCTCGCTGTTGCTGAGGTAGAGGTGCGGGGAGGAGGACGATGACGAGGTGGTGGTGGTGTTGGAGCTGGATCTAGGGTAGGGCTCCTGGAAGAGGCTGTTGCTGCCCCTCCACCCTTCCACCTGCTGCTCCTCGCTGCACATGGCCCGCAGCTTGTGTAGGGAATAAGGATGAGCTCCGGCATGTTCGCACACTCCACGTGCAGAGCCCGCCAGGAAGTCGCTGCGCTAATCACAGGCAGTGAGGCATTTTCCCGATGTGCGGCTGCAGAGATCAGGAAATGTCTCACTGCCTGTGATTAGCGCAGCGCAGCGCCGTGCCGACTTCATGGTGGGCTCTGCACGAGGAGTGTTGAACACGCCTGAGCTCATCCTTAGTAGGCAAAAACCGGGGCCATCGTTTATCCTCACGGCCAATCAGGAAGCGGGTCCTGAAACCCGATTGGCTGGGCAGTCCTAGGCCAATTGGGTTTCAGGACCCGCTTCCTGATTGGCCAAGAGGAGAAGCAGGAAGACATTAGCGAATATTAATTTGCTAATGTGACACAAGTGGGTGGGCTTGGTGTGCAAACCTCTGCGCCCGAGCCCACCCTTTTTGAAGCCAATTAAAGCCTCGGACTCTAATCATGTGCTTCAACAACAAAAAAAGCAAAACATTAAAATCCATGTGTCCGGCACCCTGCATAGAGATTAGGGGCGCATGGATTGGGGGGGCGCCCCTGTGCCCCTTATGAGTGGCCGCCATTGCTAACTACAGGTAACTACTGGATGTGCAGATACAAGTGGACAGTTGCACCTCCTTCCAGCCTGTCATTGTTTTGTACAGGCTGAGCAGTCGTAGCCATCCCCAACCGATTGCCAGCCCAGTTGCAGCAATACACTGTCCATCCATATGAATGAGGCCTTAGACCCCGATGCATGAGACGTTGACGATTAGGTGCAGGATGAAGTCACAGGCGCATTGTTCAGCCTATATAACACTGCGACTGGCTGAAAGCTGCTGGATGGTGTAACAAGTGTTACTAATGTTCAGAGCCGTAGGCGCCCAGGAACAAATGCCCAGAAGGCAGGCTGCTTATATTCTATGCATTTATCTCTAGACGCATAATGCCGCAGGTGCACCATACAGCCCCAGCCTCTCATACAGGCAGCGGTGCTCCACCTGGACCTTCCACTCACACCAGGGGTTAAATGCCCAATGTGCATGAGGCCTTCAACTCCACAGCTTTCCTCATTAGAGATCTACTCCAGGTGATTCTCATCAAGGCAGAACCTCCCATTCAGGAATCAGTCTGGGATAGAAGGACAGAACACAGCGATATCTTCTGAACAAAGGTAGGAATCTGCTACAAAGTTTTCTTAAAATCCTTCTAATGTACATTGATCACCCAGAGGGGATTATTATTATTATTTTTTTTTTTTAATGTGCAATTACACTTCATCTAGTTAGACCACTCTGCTTTCTACAACAGATGCGTGAAACAAATTTCACAGTTTTGCTTTGACTTCATTGGCGGCTCTCTGTATTCGATCCCATGACATCCCAGAGATACAAAGGAGGTCAACCGGAAGACTTCCCTTCTGCTGGGCGGCGGGCACTGTGGTCGCAAGTCTGAACAAGAAGCGCATGTAGGCAAGATTTACTAAAAGTAGAGCGTGCAAAATCTGGTGCAGCTCTGCAAAGAAACCAATCCGCTTCCGGGTTTTATTGTCAAAGCTTCATTAAACAAGCTGAAGTTAGAAGCTGATTTGGCTACCATGCACAACTGCACCAGATTCTGAGTGCTCCAGCTTTAGTAAATCTCTGAGTTATAAAATGCCCATAAGTTGTCACCAACTGCAAGTTCTGGTTCTGATTGAAGTCCCAATGGGCTGAGGGGGTGAATCTACACATAGGACCTCTAACTCAACACATTATTAATACTAGTATTTGGGAAAAATACCCCCACCCTGTCCTTTCCCATTGATAGTCTTACAGTAAATTGTCAGTTTGATTTAACTTTGTTTTTGTTTAGATTAATTATGGTTAACAATTATGGGTGTCACTGATAATATTGTCATTGATTAGATGATAACAAAAAAAATACATATATGCTGGATTCTTTCCTAGGTGTACATAATATAACTGGGTACTAACAGTAAAGTTGATCCAGGGAATATCCATTTGCCTGTTGGGGGGGGGATCAGAAATGATTTTTTTACCCTGCTGGAGCAATTTGGATCATGCTTTGCTGGGGGTTTTATTTTTTGCCTTCCTGTGGATCCACTGGGTATGGGATTGTGTGGTGTGTGTTGAACTAGATGGACTTGTGTCTTTCAAACCGACTAACTGTGTGTGTGTGTGTGTATATATATATATATATATATATATATATATATATAATTTCTTTAATGGCATCCCAGTCTTAGTCCGTAGGGTTCAATATTGAGTTGGCCCACTCTTTGCAGCTATAACAGCTCCAACTCTTCTGGGAAGGCCATCCACAAGGTTTAGGAGTGTGTCTATGGGAATGTTTGACCATTCTTCCAGAAGCACATTTGTGAGGTCAGGCACTGATTTTGGACAAGAAGGCCTGGCTTGCAGTCTCTGCTCTAATTCATCCCAAAGGTGCTTTATCGGGTTGAGGTCAGGACCCTGTGCAGGCACACCAAACTCACTCATCCATGTCTCTATGGACCTTGTTTTGTGCCCTGGTGTGCGGTCATGTTGGAACAGGAAGGGGCCATCCCCAAACTTGCCACAAAGTTGGGAGCATGAAATTGTCCAAAATGTCTTGGTAAGCTGACGCCTTAAGAGTTCCCTTAACTGGAGCTAAGGGCCCAACCCCTGAAAAACAACCATAATCCCCCCCCCCCCCTCCACCAAATGACTTGGACCAGTGCACTAAGCAAGGTCCATAAAAGACATGGATGAGCGAGTTTGGGGTGGAGGAACTTGACTGGCCTGCACAGAGTCCTGACCTCAACCCGATAGAACACCTTTGGGACGAATTAGAGCGGACACTGCGAGCCAGGCCTTCTTGTCCAACATCAGTGCCTGACCTCACAAATGCACTTCTGGAAGAATGGTCAAACATTCCCATAGACACACTCCTAAACCTTGTGGACGACCTTCCCAGAAGAGTTGAAGCTGTTATAGCTGCAAAGGGTGGGCCAACTCAATACTGAACCCTACAGACTAAGACTGGGACACCATTGAAGTTCATGTGTGTTTAAAGGCAGGCGCCCCAATACTTTTGGTAATATAGTGTGTGTGTATATATATATATATATAGCAATAACTCTCGGTGGAGCTGCTGGTTTAAAGTGGGCTGTTACCGTCACCTTCGTTGCCTTTATTTCACCAGAACCGAGTCTAGGGTCCTGTTGAATTTACCTCCAAGATAGTGTAAGCACCAAACACTTGAGTATCTTTTCCAATGCTTTAATGAACAGGTAATAACGGAAGTAGAAGGAAAGAGGTAGAAGGAAAATTGCAGGGAAACTCAAACACCTTTTCTTAGTATTCTTTAGTACATCATTAGGAATTGAACGCTTGTAGCTGAATGTACTCCCCTTGTGGGACACAATCTTTGCTCGCCCGGATAGGTTTCTCTTACTCGCCTAGCAGCCAGTACGCAGCACGAACAAAAGTCTCTGCAACAGACTTGTTTGGAGCAAAATCCGTACGATCCTCTGCCACAGGATGTATTGGTTTGTGATGATTATCAGACACAGCACTAGAACCTTTAAGCCAACCCAGCAATACTATGCAGTAAGATTACTTCAGGATACGTCCTCAAACCAAGTCACCAGGCCCCTCTCCAGACCAGCTCTCTGCATGATCCTTCCATGATGGGTCCTCCCCTGGGATCTCCTTGGTTGTCCAGCTTCTTCACCATTCCTCTGCCGCTGTGGTAGGCCCCAGACAGGCCTCTGAGCCCACCCACACGCTGCAGTGACGTGGGCCTCCGGATCGGAGGACCACGAGGTGATACTCCTAACACATATGTAGCGCTGGTAGATTTATGATCTACCATCTGATAGGTAAATTTAATAAATTGCTCGTTAAAGGAAGTTAGATTTGCCTCTGTTCCAGCTTGGCTGACGTTGCGTGTGGTTCCACACTGAGACGGTGGGTGTCATTGTTACTATTGGCTAGTCTTGGAAAGGCAACGTGTTGAAGCATATGGATGCTCTTCTGTCCCGGAGACAACTCGGTGGAGGTGGTCTTCCGAGTTGCATTCTGGGAGAGGGTATTTATGGGACAGACGCCATGTTTTAGGGTTGTTTTACAGCCACCTGCTGGCCCTCCTGGCTGACAAGTATGCGTTAGAGTACCACCTCGTGGTCCTCCGTTCCGGAGATCCACGTTGCTGCGGCGCGTGGGTGGGCCCAGAAGCTTGTCTGGGGCCTACCACAGCAGCCGAGGAATGAGCTGTCTATCCAGAGTGAAGAAGCTGGACAACCAAGGAGATCCCAGGGGGGACCCGTCATGGAAGGATCATGCAGAGTGCTGGTCTGGAGAGGGGCCTGGTGACTCGGTTGGAGGACGTATCCTAAAGTAATTATACAGCATAGTGTTGCCGGGTTTGGCTTAAAGGATCAAGCACTGTGTCTGACATTCACCACAAAACCAATACATCCTGTGGCAGAGGATCGTACCGGTTCATCTCAAGCAAGTCTGTAGCAGAGACTTTTGTTTGTGCTACGTACTGGCTGCTAGGCAAGTGAGAGAGGCCTATCCAGGCGAGCAAAGAGTGTGTCCCACGAGGGGAGCGCATTCTACTGCAATATTCAACTCTAAAGGACATTTGTCAAGAATCCTACAGAAAGGTATTTGAGCTTCTCTGCAGTTTCCCTTCTGCCTCTTTCCTGCTACTTCCTTCGTTAATTGTTCAATAAAGCATTGAAAACGTACTCAAGTGTTGGTGCTTATATCGTCCGGAGGTAAACTCAACGGAACCCTAGACCCGGTGCTGGTGAAACAGAGGGAAGGAGAGTGAAGGTAACAAGCCCGTTTAAATCAGCAGCTCCACCGAGAGTTATTGCTACACATACCTGTCGGCCAGGAGGGCCAGCAGATGGCTGAAAACGAACCCCTAAACATGGCATCTGTCCCATAAATACCCTCTCCCAGCATGCAACTCGGAGGACCACCTCCACCAAGTTGTCTCCGGGACAGAAGAGCATCCATACGCTTCAACACGTTGCTTTTCCAACACCAGCCCATGGTGACAACGACACCCATCGGCACAGTGTGGAACTACCCGCAACTCAGCCAAGCTGGAACAGAGGCAAATCTAACTTCCTCTAACAAGTAACCCACTACATTTACCTATCAGCAGTAGATTAGAAATCTACCAGCGCTATATGTATATATGTGTGTGTGTGTATATATATATAATATAATATAATATAATATAATATAATGTTTGTGTGTTGTAAAGCACTGCGCAAACTGTTTTTTTTTTTTTTTTTTTTTTTTTTTTACAACAATCCATTTATAAACATCCCAAAGTAAAACTGAAGGCAAGACATTTCTATTTTTTAGACATAATGAGAAGCTAATTGTTTATTTTCAGGTTTTTCCAACTATAGCCATACTAGACGCAGGGCTAATTTTCTTCTCTTAGGCCTCATTCACATGGCTGTCTAGGACCTATACCACCCAGATCAGTGTATTTCTGTCATGGTTACAGCCAGGTTTGTGTGATCAGCTGTGAACAGGAAGCCTGTACAAATCAATGACAGGCTGACAATGGCCGTGGCGGTTTGCATGCAATTGCACATACAGTAGAGTGATTACACGTGATTCGGGATAGATGAGCGGACCTGCATGCAGACAGTTTGCGTTCAGGTCCCCTCATTCATCGCTCCATGTGATGTGATCAAATTGCTATCAGCTGCAGGACCACTCATCCTGTCATTGATTTGTACAGGCTGAGTGGCTGCAGCTGAGCATAAATTCCCCAAGGCAAGAAAACTGTGGTTAGGGCTGAGTGCTACAATAAAGATGTTACCAGCCCCCATTCCCTCCCCAAAAAAGACACCCGTCCCTTAGCTGCAGATTCTAGTCCAAATTCTAATCTGAATTTAATACTAAGGCCATTGCTCTTGAAAATATACAAACTATATATATATATATATATATATATATATATATATATATATATATATATTATTTTTTTTTTTTTTTTTTTTTTTTTTTTTTTTTTTTACTTGTGGCTCCCTAGACGGATCATGAGATCTTGGCAACTATGACTGGCAAAGTGGAAGGTATGAGAGGTAGACCCCTTGATACAAGCGGATGTTCTTCATGGGGCAGTTCAGCCTCCTCCAGAATCTATTTCTTTAGGATTTTGCCATACTGTTTTTTATATGTACTTGTTTAGAATTGTATTAGATAGATATGCACTTTACTTTGGTATTGCTAAGAGTATGCTGGGCTGATGTCTATCCTGTTTGTTTCTATGTTATGCACAATGTTCCTGCGCAGTGATGATAATCAACAAAAATGGTTGGCAACAAGCGGGAAAAAAAATACATCTAAAATTTTGCTTAAAGCGGTATTCCGTCCAAAAAAAAAAAAAAAAAAACAAGGTTAAAAGCCAGCAGCTACACATACTGCAGCTGCTGGCTTTTAATAATAGGACACTTACCTCTCCTGGAGTCCAGCAATGGCACCGCAGCTGATGTTTCCATCAGCTGTCAGGTGCTGCCGCCGCCGCCATTGTGGGTAAGGGTACCAGGCAGTGTAGCCGGGAACCCTACTGCGCATGCGTGAGGCCCCGCTCCTCTCTCCTACTGGCCCGGCGACAGGGAGAGGAGGAGGGAGCCCCGCGGTGATGTCACGGGCCGCGGCCCGGACTCCTGGAAGTGGGAACAGGATACCCATCAAAGACAGATATCCTGTCCCCCCTTCCCGCTGAAAGGTGCCAATCATGGCACCGGACAGGGAGAGGAGACAAATGAGCGGAAGTTCCACTTTTGGGTGGAACTCCGCTTTAAATTGCTTGTAAAACCTTCCATATACCCAGTAAAGGGACCATCCTCAAGTGATACCTTGAGATAAAAACAAATCCTCCTACATAAGATCTATCTGTTTATTTGCAGGCCTATCTTTTTCTAAATCTGTTCAAAGTGCTGAATTATAAAGCTTGTCTGAGAGTTCAGGGAAAAAAGGAGCAGAGAGCTGAAGTTACACTCAGTGAGGAGAGTTCTGAGAGCTGATTGGAGGGGACGGATAACCTCCCTCGCCCTGCTACACAGCTCACAGGAACAAAGCTGAGGCTTTTAATCTGCTGAAGGTCCCCCCCCCCGTCACCTTTTTTCTCTTGGTGTCAGGAAAACTTGTTACAAATGATTCATGCTGATAACAGAGGAACGAAGTAGCAGACAGAAATGACACTTAGTGCTCTCGATTGAGACAAGTATACACTATAGCGAGATATGCTTTGTTCTTATTTCATGTCTGAGGTTTCCAACCACTTTAAGGAGGGGGAAATAACAATATTTTTGAAAGAAGGAAAAGAGGTTGAAGTGCTTTAGGTGTTCTGGGGGTAGTGGGTTTAATTGTTAAGGAGATGTTTCAGGAAGAAGAGGGTTAAAGTGATACACGCTGTTTAATTTACATGATCCCTTCTCTTTCTGTATGCAGATGATGGCACTGTCATTATTTTAATACGAAAAAAAAACCCAAACCCTATCTAAATACCCTTTATCTGATTGATTTACAACTGTCACATGCAGTGCTAGGACAAGGTCACTTGGAGCCCAGGGTGAACATGCCAAGCTGTGCCCCCACAAGATGTATGAGCATTATGTGTCAGCAACCCCCCCCCCAAAAAAAAGAAAAATGATCATCTAATCCGCATGCTTACCCCCTAAGCACAAATTCTGCCTCCTCCCAGTACAAATCCCCCCCCCCCCCCAGCACAATTCTTGCCCCCCAAACAAGAAAAATCACCCCTCCTAGCAAAAAAATCCTCTACCCCTAAAATGTCCCCTCTTTTTAGTACACATCCCCCCCCCCCCCTCCCCTTTTCCAACACAAATTCCCTTCTTAGCACAAATCTCTTTCCCATTTCCCCCCGCCCCCAAAACAAATCCCCCCCCCTAAATTACCACTCTTAGCACTACTATTTTGCCCTCCAAGAACAATACTTACCCCCCTACCGCCTCCCTAAATTCCCCCTTTCCAACACAAATCCCCCCCCCCCATCTCCTTTTTGGCACTCACCCCCACCCCACATGATATCACAGTGCCCAAGGCAGCCGCCCCTCCTGCCCACCCTTTGTCCAAGCCCTGGTCGATTCAAATCTTCATTATTTTTTGGCAATAACATGGTGTGGGCAGATTTCTGCCAGTCACAGGCTGTGTCACACCCCCTCCAGTCTTAGAATAACAGACAGGTGAAGGCATAATCAATAGAGATGTATTATCCCGTCCAGTGGCGGCTGGTGAAGTTTTAGGATGGTGGGCACCAGACCCCGCCCCTTTTGACCCCTCCCACTTGGTGAAAATAGGCGTGGCTTCAGCGAAATAGTAGGCATGGCTCTAAGGTGGTGTGGTTGGAGTCTGAGATGAACGAGGGATGGAGGGAGAGGGATGGAGGGAGAGAGGGATGGAAGGACAGCAGGCCCATATCCTACACAACAATAGAAATGTGTATTCTAGAAAGTTTAACAATCAGCAGATAGATATTCCACCTGGGGTTGGCACGCAGTGCTGTATCGCAAAAAAATGGCCTGGTCATGCAGGGTGAAAACCTTCTGGGGCTGAAGTGGTTTTCAATCATCCCGGCACCATGGTTGTTATGGTGTCAGGATGATTGAAGTGCATTATTTCTATTATTACATTGTAATATAAAATGAAATCATTCAACTCACCATAATGCAGAATCAGTGGGAGCCCTGAGCGTGTCACTAGCCACGTCGCCTGCCACCAGGTGCCCCCAGCGGAGTCCGTCCTTACATGCAACCTGTGTCCCACCAAATGCAGCCTTGCCTGTGTCCGTGCACCCCTATGGACGGGCCGCCACTGATCCCGTTCCCATTTTGTTTAGCTGGTTAGTGGGCATGAAGGAGGGAGGGAGTGGTCTGTCATTTACTACTGTGTATACACCCACATGTGTGAATCTATAGTCACATGGGCTGCTAAGATGGAAAAGGAGGAAATGCTCAGCATAGAAACTCACTGAAAACTGAGCATGTTCAGAGCTGCCAACACTGCTCTGCAAAATCCTCAACTACCATGGGGACATGAACAGAAGGGGGAGATGGAGAACAGCAGGATCAACCAGTTTTTTTTGCAGAATACAGAAAACGAATCTCAAGGGCCGTACACACGAACGGACTTTTTGACAACAAACATACAAATTAGCTGTTTTGGAGCAACATCCGACCGTGTGTACGCTCCATCGGACAAACTTTTTCTGTTTCCATCGGACTTTTGTTGGCTGTGCGAACGCACAAACTTTCCGGCAACAAAAGTCCAATGGTGTAAAGTCCGAACGTGTGTACACAAAAGCATCGGACTTTTGTACAAACTACAGTACGCAGCCGCGAGAATGTTTCTCGGCGACAGTGTACTGCACATCTCGCGCTGGCTGCAATAGGAAAAACACATTTTCCTACTGTGGCAAGCGCGAGAGTGTCCCAGGCCCTTCGGTCTGGTATGGATTTTAAGGGGAACCCCCTACGCCGAAAAATTGGCGTGGGGGTCCCCCCAAAATCCATACCAGACCCTTATCCGAGCACGCAGCCCGGCCGGTCAGGAAAGGGGGTGGGGACGAGCGAGCGTCCCCCCCCCCCCCTCCTGAGCCGTACCAGGCCGCATGCCCTCAACATTGGGGGTGGGTGCTTTGGGGGAAGGGGGCGCCCTGCGGCCCCCCCCACCCCAAAGCACCTTGTCCCCATGTTGATGAGGACAAGAGCCTCTTCCCGACAACCCTGGGCGTTGGTTGCCAGGGTCTGTGGGCGAAGGGCTTATCGGAATCCGGGAGCCCCCTTTAATGAGGGGCCCCCAGATCCCGGCCCCCCCAACCTTTGTGAATGAGTATGGGGTACATTGTACCCCTACCCATTCACCTAGGGAAAAAAGTGTCAATGTAAAAACACAGTACACAGGTTTTTAAAGTAATTTTATTAGGCAGCTCTGGGGTCTTCTTCCGACTTCGGGGGACTTCTTCCGACTCCGGGGGTCTCTCCGGCATCTTCTCCCGGTGTCCAGGTCTTCTGCTGGCTCCTCCGCTATCTTCTCCCGCTCTTTTGCTAGCGGTGGCCCGGACCTCTGGATCATCTTTTTCCCTCTTCTCTTCTTCCAATGTTGACACGACGCTCTCTCCAGCTGGAATGGTCTCTGAGCGCTCCGCGATGGAGTTATATAGGCGGTGACCATGCCCCCTTATGAGTCAGAGTCCCGGGGCATGCTGGGACTGTGACCTCACAAGGGGGCGTGGTCATCGGATGAGATGAGAGCGTCGTGTCAACATCGGAAGAAGAGAAGAGGGAAGAATATGATCCAGAGGTCAGGGCCACCGCTAGCAAAAGAGCGGGAGAAGATAGTGGAGGAGCCGGCAGAAGATCCGGACACCGGGAGAAGATGCCGGAGAGACCCCCGAAGTCGGAAGAAGACCCCGGAGCTGCCTAATAAATTACTTTAAAAACCTGTGTACTGTGTTTTTTGTATTGACACTTTTTTCCCTAGGTGAATGGGTAGGGGTACGATGTACCCCATACTCATTCACAAAGGGTGGGGGGGCTGGGATCTGGGGGCCCCCTCATTAAAGGGGGCTCCAGGATTCCGATAAGCCCCTCGCCCGCAGACCCCGACAATCAACAGCCAGGGTTGTCGGGAGGAGGCCCTTGTCCTCATCAACATGGGGACAAGGTGCTTTTGGGGTGGGGGGGCCGCAGGGCGCCCCCCCTCCCCCAAAGCATCCACCCCCCATGTTGAGGGCATGCGGTCTGGTACGGCTCAGGAGGGGGGGGCGCTCGCTTGTCCCCACCCCCTTTCTTGACCGGCCGGGCTGCGTGCTCGGATAAGGGTCTGGTATGGATTTGGGGGGGACCCCCACGCCGTTTTTTTCGATGTAGGGGGTTCCCCTTAATATCCATACCAGACCTAAGGGCCTGGTATGCCCCCGAAGGGGAACCCATGCCAGTTTTTTATTTAAAATTTGGCGTGGAGTTCCCCCTCAAGATTCATACGAAACACAGTGCCTGGCATTGGCGGGGATCCAAGTCGGATCCCCGCACCAGTGTGAACCCGGCTCGCAAGGTGTCAATCTAGCCAATAAAAGTGGCGAGATTGACACAATATCAGACAACAATACAGAAGTTGACCAAAGGGTGGTGGTAAAAGGCTGAAAAACCACGTGATATAGTGAAAGTTGGCTGGAAAAGTCCTGTCATCTGTATGCAAGACAAACTTTTGGGCAACGCCCTTTGTACAAAAATCCAAGGGCAAGTTTGTACAAAGTCCTATCGTGTGTATGGGGCTTTATAGTGACTGAGTGAGTATGAACAGCATGTAATACACCATTTACTGATAGTGTAATTATGTGGGTTTAAGTTTTTTGGGTTTTTTTTTTTTTTTTGCTATATTCATAACCAGACTCCAGGTAATTGTATTTAAATGAATATTTTTAGCAGCAGAACAGGCCTGAAAAAAACATTTATTTTTTATTTTTAACAATCAAATACAAAAAATATATCTACATTGTTCTTTCACAATATCAGCAAGCATTGTACACCCCAAAATAGTTTCTGGTAAAAGCTGCCATCTTGAATCCTTCACAGTTTAAAACTGTAACCTTTTCTTATAAGAAAAATAAAACCACAAACATGATTTGCATTGCTATAAAAAACAAACATAATTTGAAAGGTAAAACTAAAAAGACCGCCTTATTCAACAATAAATACATTACACGTGATTGGACAGACATTTTCCTTAATTTGGTAAGACTTGTCACATAATAAAAATCAAGGCAACAAAATTTATTTGCATCTCGCTACTGGACACGCAGAAACATGACCAGACATTTAGGAATGTATATTTTGCAGCAGAACCATGGAATAGGTCAATGGGCTATTAAAAATGTTAACGGTAGAACTGTTCTAGCAGCCGAGAGAAAACGATTCCTGTAGGATCTGTTCTTCAGACATATAAATATACATAAATTATTATTACAAATTTTAACTTTCAAAATTTGGATACAAAAATATAAATACAGAAAAATACAAAAGCATTTTAGTTCTCAAAGATCAGTGCTTTAGTTAAGAAAGGAAAACCATGATTGGCTAGAGTAATAAATATCCAAGATGTACCACAATGTTGTAAAAAATTCTATAGTACCAAAGACAGAGGTATTATGGTCACGGGTAGAAAGCTAAAGTTAATTATTAAGAGCGCCATGTCTGAATTCATTTTTTTATATAGTCCATTAGTCTATTATTTTTTTTTAAGAGGATGTGGGGAAATATTTTTAGAAGAATGAGTAATAGATATCCAATATGTACCACAGTGTTGAAAAATATTGCATAGTACCAAATATTATGTACATGTCCATGTTTGAATTTTTTGTTCTATATAATGTATAGTCCAGTGGTCTCCAAACTGCAGCCTGTGGGCCAAATGCGGTCCTTTGCTAGCCTTTATCCGGACCTTGGGGCACTATTCCTCCAACATGATCTCAACGATGGGGCACTATTCATTCTACTGACCAAAGATGCTATGTAATTTTTTTTACTCCCACTGACCATCAAGCCTAAGGCATTGTTTATTTCTACCCCCACTGGCCAAAATTCTGGCCTCCTAAAGTCTGAAGTACATTAATCCTGGCCCTTTGTTTAAGTAAAAAAGAACCATTGAAATTATTTTCACATCTCGGGAAACCCCATCTAAAATTAATAAATTAGGGTCCGTTAGAATATCCCTTATATTGGTGGTCAAAGGGAAGATCACTCGCCTAGTCTGCTGCTGGCTCTGCCAAGTGGCATTGGCCTTGAAATTATGAAGGCATCATCAGGAGGTAGGTCAATCCACAACTCAAAGAACCCCTAGCAAACTTTTGGAAGATGAGTGGAAATAGGCTAGTTCAGTCTTTATTAATCTTTTTAACCCAGAGGAACCCTTAAAATAATCTTCAGGTTTTGGGGAACCCCAACTAACCCCAACTAAAAACAATCGGGGTCGGAAGAATGCCCCCCTTACTTTGATGATCAAAATGCCACCCTTACAGACAGCTACAAAAAGATACTTGGGTCCAGCTGCTGGCTGTGCCTTGAACTATGCAGACACCATTGGAAGGAGGTCAATTAGCCACAGCTCAAGGAACCCCTAGCAACCTCTGAAGGAACCCTGGCTGGGCTAGCGTAATAAAATATCCAAAATGTACCCCGGTGTTGTTAGGAACTGTATAGTACCAAAGACATAGATATTATGTGATCCAGACTAAATTGTCAGGTGCCGCTCAAGGCTCTATCAGGTCCTCTTAAGTAGCAACTGCTTGGAATGGACAGACAAGGACAGAGCTTTTTCCCAGCTCTAGACAATTAATGGAAAAGAGAAAAGTCCTGAAAGTCGCACATCTCTGCAAAAACCACATAAGAAGGTGTATGACGGCTTTAGCCCAAGCTCCAACCTGGCCACGCCCCCAGCACGTTTCACTCCGCCCATGGACCTTATTAATGGAGAACTGGGGTTTCCCATCACTAAGCTCAGTGGACAGAGTGAAATGTTGGGGGTGTAGCCTGGTTGGAGGCCAGGCTGAGACTGTCATACACCTCCTTATGGGATTTTGCAGAGATGTGCTTTTCCCTTTTCTATTAGATGTCTAGAGCTGGGAAAAGCTCTGTCATTGTCTGCACTCCAAGCAGATGCTACTTAAGAGGACCTGATGGAACCTTGAGCGGCACCTGTTAATTTAGTTTGGATCAAATAATATCTAGGTCTTTGGTACTATACAGTTCCTAACAACACCGTGGTACATTTTGGATATTTTATTCTAGCTCAGCCAGGGTTCCTTCAGAGGTTGCTAGGGGTTCCTTAAGCTGTGGCTAAGTGACCTCCTTCCAATGGTGTCTGCATAGTTTCAGGTAGATGTTATGGATAGGAAACAGAGGTTATAAAGAGACTGAATTTCATGTTCTAATAGAAGTCGATTACAATTCCGAATAACAGATTTTATGACTGATTTAAGATTTGGCCAGTGCTTCTGGTCCCTAGGCCAATTCATCTCCTATTTCATTGAGCTGAGTTTTACATGCAGGCCCACCTATAGATAATGCTATAACCACCAAATGACTGAAGTGCCCTATGACTGCTATTCATGTGCAAGGCTAGATTTGCTAGATTTGCAACCAATGCACAGGGCCCATAAAGATTGGCCTGGGATGTCTTCTATAGCAAGGCAGAGGTTTTGTGCTACATGGGGGCTTTATCTAGAAAAAAAAGTGAGTGCAGATATTTCTAGGAAATCCAGCTATAACATTCATTCACAGCTTTTATTTGGGAATGTGCAAATAAAACCTTTTTCTAAGGCTCTGCTGGTCCCTAGAAGAGACAGGAACCACGAAGACTCTGCTGCATGCTGAGGTCCATGTTCAGAGATCGGCACATTCGTTTGCTGGTTATTTTCATTTCTTTGGCTGATTCTAATGCCCGGCTTAAATCATCCAAAGCTAAGATGTCTGGACTGGGGGAAGGGGCCCTTGAAAATGAAGATCTTACATCAGCGACATTATACCCAGCAGGAACATAGATGCCAGGAGGAGTACTGTATCTGGAAAAAGGAAAGAAGGGTCAGTATACATATCAAGGTTAAACAAAGACTTAAACTTCCCATATAATTTTTTTATTGTTCCAACTGTCTCATTAGCTTGATTTTTGGCACTGCTGTTGGGGGATGTGCCGGGCCGTCCTGCGGTCTGGTTTCTCTCCTATTCCGGGGGCTGTGACACACCTTGCGGACGTTTTTCCCCCCTCCCCCACTGCCTTCACGGCCTGGGGGAGAGCGGATATGATGTCAATGTGTGTCAGTGTCACGCTTCCTTGCTGTGCGCGGGGCAGCGCTCTGACGCTGCCGCGCACAGGCTGTGTTCACCACACTCGTGGGCTATGGGGGAACGCGCTGCGTGCCGTTGGCCAGAAGCGGCCGCATGGCGCTCCTCCCCCTACCCCACGGCGTGACATTGGTGTGCATTCCCGCGGCGGGGGTATTTAAGGGCGCTCCCCGGTTGGTCACGGCACTCGGGGCTCTCCTCACACCATCTACCACATGGATTTTTCTACTAGTCCTTCTGGCTCCCTTCATGGGGTTCCTCTACTCACTAGGTATATTGGCAATTTCCTTTGTTTCATCACCATCACATCCATCTGGCTTCACTTGTCCACCTTTCACCCATTCACAATATCCCTTCCTGCCCACCCCCCACCTTGTCCTTTCGTCCTCACTTCATCCCTTTCCCCCCTTTTTCTTCCCCCCCCCCCTTTTCCTTTCCCTCCCCCCATCTTTCACCTGTCCTATTTTCCCCTCCTTTTCTCTTCCTTTAGTTCCCTTTCCCCTCTTTTCCTGTTCTTTCCCCCCTCTTTCTTTCTTCTCTTTTCCTTGTCTCCCTTACTAACCCCTTCTTTCTCCTTTCCTATTTCTCTTCCCCTTTTTTCTCTCCCATCCTTTTCTTCTTTCCCCCTCCCCTCCCCCCCTTCCTCCTTCCCCCTCTCCTTGCTTCCCCCCCCCCTTTTCTCTTTTCTCTTTTCTTTTTCCTCTCCTGTGTTTGTCACATATCCTTGTTTACCATTGTCCCTTCACTCTCAGAATGTCCTCGGCCGCCGTGCCTACCGTGAGCGTCGCCCTCCCCATATCCGTGGGGCTGCCCACCTCAGCTCCCGGTGTGGAGTTATTTCCCGGACTGTCTGTGGGGCCTTGCCATTGTACCTTCAGCATGCCCAATTTGAGCAAGTAAGTCTCGGTTACGGTGGTTTGATACCTTACCCCTAACCGTGTCCCTGCAATTCTTCTTGTTTTTCATTTTTTCCTAATCTATAGATATCACACGTGCCTGCTCCTGATGAGTGGCTTCAGCCACGAAACGCGTAGAGCTCTTGATGTGCCGTGTCTCCACGAATGTCATTAGTACTTCAAGTCATGATGTGTTCTGTACTCTTTCAGGCCAATGAGGCCATAGGTCCTGCAGGTTATATTCTTTTTTATCAATAGTACACACCTTTATTCTGTGGTGAACCTGGGAATTTTAAATGCTTCTATACAAATATTTTTTACCATGCTGTTAACATTCTTTTACCAATTTAATGTGATTCATGCATATTTTGATTGCTACCAGCATATATACCTTGAACTGTGTTCAACAGTCTTACTACCTATATATGTTAATTTACCTTTGCTATTTTTGATTATGTATGTACTATGCAATGTGTAATAAAATTCCTTCAATTCACCCTATTACTCTTTTGGCTGTCATATGCTTCACACAAAGTCCCACATTCCTGGTATATGGTTATATACCCTTTTTTCTTTAAAGACTTAAACTTTGACATCAAGTCAGAATAATTAACGAGACACTTGTACCTTGGCCATTTATGACCAATTGACCAGTTCCCTTTAACCATTTAGCGACTGCCCTATAGCAGTTTTACTGCTACAGGGTGGCAATTGTGCGCCGAATCACATGTGTATATATACGCGATTCCAGACTTCCACCTGCAGTGGGCGCGTGCGCGCCGCCAGGGAAAGAAAATTCACAGCATAAGCTGATCTGTCAGGCACTCAATGTTCTCCAGCACCTGCGGATCTCTAGTAAACTACACAGAACGGGGATCTGCCTAGGTCAGGGATCCTCAAACTACTGCCCTCCAGCTGTTGCGGAACTACACATCCCATGAGGCATTGTAAAACTCTGACATTCACAGACATGACTAGGCATGATGGGAATTGTAGTTCCTGAACAACTGGAGGGCCGTAGTTTGAAGACCCCTGGCCTAGGTAAACAAGGCAGATCCCGGTTCTGAAAGCAGGGAAGGCATGGATTCTGTGTCTCTGGAAAGCAGGGGCTTTCCATGTCTTCCAATAGTAAAAACAGCAGACCTAGTAAACAGAAAACACAGGCTAGGCCAGTGATGGCGAACCTTAGCACCCCAGATGTTTTGGAACTACATTTCCCATGATGCTCTGGCACTCTGCAGTGTAGTGGAGCATCATGGGAAATGTAGTTGCAAAACATCTGGGGTGCAAAGGTTCACCATCACTGGGCTGGGCACACATTTAACCCTTTGATTGCTCTAGATGTTTAACCCCTTCCCAGCCAGTGTCATTAGTACAGTGACAGTGTACATTTTTAGCACTGACTGTATTAGTGTCAGTTAGTGTCCGACTTTCCGCCAAAATATCGCAGTCCCGCTATAAGTCGCTGGTCGCCGCTATTACTAGTATAAAAAAAAAAAAAAAAAAAAAAAAAAAAACTCCATCTATCTAAATCTATCCCATAGTATGTAGATGCTATAACGTTCGCGTAAACCAATCAATATACACTTATTGGGATTTTTTTTTTACCAAAAATATGTAGCAGAATACATATTGGCCTAAATTTATGAAGAAATTTAGATTTTTTTTTAAATTTGTGTTTTTATGGATGTTTTATAGTATAAAAAAAATTCTGACTTTTTTTGTTTATAGCACAAAAAATAAAAGACGCAGCAGTGATCAAATAACCAGCAAAAGAAATATTTGTGGGGAAAAAAATTTACAAAAATGTTATTTGGGTACAGCGTCGCATGACCGCAAAATTTGTCAGTTACAGTAACGCAATGCCGTATAGCAAGCAATACCCAATGATTCCCACCTTCCTTGCATGTGGCCACTCCATTCTTCTGTTGGAAATATCTGGTGCTTCCACGTATGGGCGAGCATGTGCCCTTCTCCCCTTCCCAGAATGAAGTTCTTGGACCTGAGCGGCTAATATTCGGATTCTGACCAATGTCACATGGGGGATGGGAGCAAGTCATAAAAATAAGATCATATGAAGGCCACCATTGCTGACCTCCCCCTTGAGAATGTTAATTCCCTTGCTGCCATGCTAGGCAACTAGCATTTTCAAAAGAGGGCCAGCAATGGCAGTCCTCATACACTTCTCATGACACTCTCTTTAACCCAGTATAAGTTCTGACACAGAGCTTACACATGGTTTAGACCCAGAGCTCTGATGAACAGAGCAGCAGAAGAGCATGGGGAATGTAAATACAGTAGGTGGGGGGTGAACCTTGGAGACAACCATTAATGGGCAAAGTGACGGGTTCTCTTTAAGCTGAGTGTTGTAAAATGTTTATATGACCTCTGCCAGATTAAACAAAACTCTGGGGCGCAGCAATTTTGGGACGATTTTACCATGACGTGCTTTTTCATAGGTCATGTGACTCAAAAACCGTATCAAAAAGGTAACACGGGTGTGTTAATGATGCGTCCTTGCTGCCTTTTCAATGCATTTGAACTGGGAGGTGCTTTTTCGTGGACTTTTTTTTTTTTTTTTTTTTTTTTTTACCAAAAATGCACCAAGCTGGATTTTAACACCACAATGGGAGTGCAACGGACTTGTGAAAACATACATATAATTAAAAAGGGATACATTTTTCTTGAGCTTTTCTTGCGCTAAAGGTGCCAATAATGGCCGACAAATTCATATTCATTCAAACTGATGATATAATTAAAAAGTCAAATATAATACAATTACAGTATCTCGCAAAAGTGGGTACACCCCTCACATTTTTGTAAATATTTTATTATCTTTTTATCTGACAACACCTGAGGAAATGACACTTTGCTACAATGTAAAGTAGTGAGTGTACAGCTTGTATAACAGTGTCAATTTTCTGTCCCCTCAAAATAAATCAACACACGGCCATTAATGTCTAAACCGCTGGCAACAAAAGTGAGTACACCCCTAAGTGAAAATGTCCAAATTGGGCCCAATTAGCCATTTTCCCTACCTGGTGTCATGTGACCCGTTAGTTTTACAAGGTCTCAGGCGTGAATGGGGAGCAGGTGTGTTAAATTTGGTGTTATCGCTTCTCACTCTCTCTCATACTGGTCACTGGAAGTTCAACATGGCACCTCATGGCAAAGAACTCTCTGAGAATCTATAAAAAGAATTGTTGGTCTACATAAAGATGGCCTAGGCCAGTGATGGCGAACCTTGGCACCCCAGATGTTTTGGAACTACATTTCCCATGATGCTCTACTACAATGCAGAGTGCATGAGCATCATGGGAAATGTAGTTCCAAAACACCTGGGGTACCAAGGTTCACCATCACTGGCCTAGGCTATAAGAAGATTGCCAAGACCCTGAAACTGAGCTGCAGCACGGTGACCAAGACCATACAGAGTTTTAACAGGACAGGTTCCACTCAGAACAGGCCTCGCCATGGTCGACCAAAGAGGTTGAGTGCACGTGCTCAGTGTCATATCCAGAGGTTGTCTTTGGGAAATAGACATATGAGTGCTGCCAGCATTGCTGCAGAGGTTGAAGGGGTGGAGGGTCAGCTTGTCAGTGCTCAGACCATACGCCGCACACTGCATCAAATTGGTCTGCATGGCTTTCATCCCAGAAGGAAGCCTCTTGTAAAGATGATGCACAAGAAAGTCCGCAGTTTGCTGAAGACAAGCAGACTAAGGACATGGATTACTGGAACCATGTCCTGTGGTCTGATGAGACCAAGATAAACTTATTTGGTTCAGATAGTGTCAGGCGTGTGTGGCGGAAACCAGGTGAGGAGTACAAAGACAAGTGTGTCTTGTCTACAGTCAAGCATGGTGGTGGGAGTGTCCTGGTCTGGGGCTGCATGAGTGCTGCTGGCACTGGGGAGCTACAGTTTATTGAGGGAACCATGAATGCCAACATGTACTGTGACATACTGAAGCAGAGCATGATCTCCTCCCTTCAGAGACTGGGTCACAGGGCTGTATTCTAACATGATAACGACCCCAAACACATCTCCAAGACCACCACTGCCTTGCTAAAGAAGCTGAGGGTAAAGGTGATGGACTGGCCAAGCATTTCTCCAGACCTAAACCCTATGGAGCATCTGTGGGGCATCCTCAAACAGAAGGTGGAAGAGCACAAGGTCTCTAACATCCACCAGCTCCATTTATGTCATCATGGAGGAGGGGAAGAGGACTCCAGTGACATCCTGTGAAGCTCTGGTGAACTCCATGCCTGAGAGGGTTAAGGCAGTGCTGGAAAATAATGGTGGGCACACAAAATATTGACACTTTGGGCCCAATTTGGACATTTTCACTTAGGGGTGTACTCACTTTTGTTGCCAGCAGTTTAGACATTAATGGCTGTGTGTTGAGTTATTTTGAGGGGACGGCAAATTTACACTGTTATACAAGCTGTACACTCACTACTTTACATTGTAGCAAAGTGTCATTTCTTCAGTGTTGTCACATGAAAAGATATAATAAAATATTTACACAAATGTAAGGGGTGTACCCACTTTTGTGAGATATTGTGTGTGTATATATAAATATTTTCTTTTTAAACCTGTCATTTTTGGTCAAGTGGATCCTGCATTTTCGGTTTCGGCACCAAAATTTCCGTTCGGTGCAACTCCTAGTTGTCAACACCATCTAGTGGCGACTATGTTGAATTTTCCTGACTCCCTCTATTCTGTATGAATGAATAACTTTCAACCTGGAGATAAGTTAGCCTGGAACATTGATTCTGCCGTCGTTTTCAGACAAGGAGTGAACATGCAGTTTCATATCACCCTTTAATCCAGTTATGAACAAATGCAAGGCATTTTGACATTGCAAGTATATATACATGAAGTACATAAGTATTGCAAGTACATAAAATCTGGTCTTTTATTAGTTTTGCAAAAGCTGTTGCACATCAGAACTATTCTTAAAGTGGAACTGAACTTAGTGAAGAATTGTTATTTTATATGGATCATATAGAATAAAATGTCAGTTATTAGTTTATGTAAATCTTTTTACCTGGCAAAATATTTCCAATTCTGTTCAGCCACTCTCATGATTTACATCTGTTTTCCAACCGTACATGGTGGTGACCTAACTTTTCTCTGTCACAGTTAAGCAGGTCAGGTTGGTCACCTACCCTCCCTCCAGTCTTGTGAATTAAAAAGTAGCACACTGGTCAGTTTATCCCTTTACCCCCCCCCTCCCCCCGTTATCCAACTTTCAGTGTAGTTTGAAATGTAGTAGCACATAAATGGCTCCTACTCTGGCCCGGTCTGTCAGAGGCACAATACCTGAAAGTGGAACTTCACTCTCCAATAACGTTGATTATTTTTATTCCTCCTGCTGCTAGCATTATTAAATAGGAAAGTATATCATATTTACTTGTTTTAAACTTTTTTTTTTTACATTTCTTTAGTTACTCCCTGGTTTCTTGCCTAGGCAAATGATGTTAACCATCTCAGGAGTTTAGGAGGGGTTTTCTCAGCTAAGCACACACCCCTGCATGCATGCTTGAGCTAAGGGCAGATGGATTCCAGGAAGTAAATGCTACATGAATCGCCTGCCCTTACTCAAGATGGCCACAGCTAGTGATTGCATAACAAAATAAAGCATGGAACGGGAGTGCTTTGAATATAAAAAATGAATTAAAATGGCGTTTTTGGTGCTCACATGCAGTGAAGATCCGCTTTAAGTTGACCAGCCCACTCTCGGTCCAGCAATGTGCATGAGAGCAGCATCTCTCTCCCTCCTCATTGGCTCAGAGACAGCGGTGGGAGCCACCGCCTCCCACTGCTGTCAATCACAGCCAGTGAGGAGAAAGCTGGGGTGGGGGCGAGCCACACAGCGCGGCTCAAAATCAAACCTCAGCAAGTGCCCCCATAGCAAGTGGCTTGCTATGGGGCACTCGGCGGAGGGGAGGAGCCAGGAGCACCGGCGGAGGACCCGGGAAGAAGAGGATCGGGGCTGCTCTTTGCAATGTTTTTGGTAGCACCCGGTGGGGGGAGAAGCCAGAACTGCTGGCAGGGACCTGGGAAGAGGAGGATTGGGGCTGCTCTGTGCAAAACCACTTCACACAGCAGGTAAGTATGACATGCTTGTAGCTGTAACAATCAGTAGCCTCTGGGTATGTGGTTAGGAGCACCTACTACAAACTTGTATCTTGCTTGAAAATAGTTTAAAACGTTTTGTTAGGAACATCAGATAAAATCAATGCGTTTTTTGGGGGGGGGGGGGGGGGGAGATTTCCTCTTCATCAGGGCTTGAATGAGGCAAGCTGTTTTGTCAGTAGGACACACTGGCCTCAGTCCAGTCTCAAGTCAGGCCTTCTGTGTTATTTCAACTGGATTGCATTACAAATCCCTGTTCAAGCCCTAAAGAAGGGAGAGATCTTTCCCCTCGAAATGCATTGGACTGTCAGATGTTCTTAACAAATAAACATTTCAAACAAATTTATGAAAAGATGTCTGTGATAGGGGCTCCTAACACACCCAAAAGTTGTCCACCTGTTAAGTGACTTGACCACAGTGACCAGACAGGCAGCAGCCTAGGCCCAGAATTTGGTACCTACCTTGACCATAAAATTCTGGCTAGAAAAATTAACCATATTCCTTATCTGAGTTCACTTCAAATTGCATTCGTTCAGCGCTATCACACAACTATCACAATATCGGTAGTGGAAGATTTGTCTATCCGTGCTTGTTAGTGTAGGTGGAGGAACCTGTGAGGTTTCTTTTGTTGAGCCTGCAGGCTCAACAAAATACCTCTGTCCTTGTATGGCCAGCTTTGTGAGCATATACTAGGTTGAAAAATGGTCACAGTAAAGTTTCACGTGTCTCCGAATTGTCATGAAAGGAATAACTCACATGATGGAAGGGCTGTAAGGCACAAGAGGACTGGGGATGTAGCTGACCGGAGGAGGGGGACTCATATACCAGTGCTGGCAATGCTGATGCCTCCGATGACGCCTGTGTTCACCGTCCATCATTCCTGTAGGAGAAATGATAGTTAGAAAGGGTAGACCTCTGTTGATGGAAAAATATAAATAAAAAAAATATATAGATAAAGATATAAATAGATATATAGAGATAGATAGATGTATATATATCTATATATAGAGATCTGCAAAGAGTCAGTCCAGCCAAAACTGATATTTCAGTATTGGGTAGAAGCTGGAGAATTCAACTACCTCTCCCTTTAAGGGGCCTCTAGAAGAAACAGCAGAACTTGGTAACATAAGCATAACAGTTTGGTAACAATTCATGTTCCCTAACAAAAACACATTTTTTGTTCATTCCTCATTAATAATTATGTTCTCAAAATTAGCGTGTGTTGTAAATTGCCTCCAGCATTGCTCCTGTTTCTTTGTGCCGGAGGCCACCATTTTGTTGAAGCCCAGAGCAGTTGTTTCCTTATTGGAAACTCTCCCCCCTCTCCTTTGTCTTAAAAACGTTGTCACTTTCTGCAATTTAGAATATGTACATTTCCAGCCTTGACTTTTATGTCTTGGTTCAGTTAGAGAGGAAGGCTGACAGAAGTTTTACAATGCTTTAGTTCACTGGATGCCCATGAGGGAGAAAATTGGGGAAATAACACTTACAAGAATAAGTAAGTTTAACTCTTTTGTGTCTCCCTCCTTGGCAGCAGTTTGTCCTGTCACCTCTCCTGCTTTTCTCTTCTTCCTCCCTATGGCTAGGTTCACACCTATGCATTTTCAGATTTGCAGAAAGGTACTACAGTACATTTAACATGATTTCCTATGGCTCGTGTTCACATCTGTACGTTTTCAACCGGTTCATTTTTTGTAAAGGGTCAGGGACTTTTTTGCCCGCAGTAGGTTGCGATTTTGGTTCCATAGACTTCAACAGAAATGCATTAGAAACACATGAGAAAAGCATTTACGTGTGTTTTTGGTTCATTTTCCTGAATGTCAAGACGCCTCCCCCTGGCAACAGTAACACATTTTAAAAACACATCAAAAGCGCATGTGAAAAAAATGCAAAACATGCCAGAAAAAGCATAGGAAAAATCAACCACAACCTGCATAGGTGTGAACCTAGCCCTATTTGTGTTTCCTCCACACAGTTTGTCATTCCTGTTGTTACTTCCCCTCTTCAGCAACAGTAAATCTTAAAGCTGTCAGCTGATTGGCCTCTAGCTCTGATTTTAAGCACAGTGCCAAAAATAGAGAGCAACTGAACATGTGCAGAGTAGGATGAGACATTAATGGATTTTTAATATATTGATGTTTTCCATAAGTAAACCTGCAAAAAGAGCCAACAAAAAGTCATCTAGCAGGACCTAATTCTTCCTTAAAGTTTCATTTTAAGGAAGCCTGTACTGAGAGAAATACACAGACTGCTAGACCAACATCTAAAAATGATAGTTGCCTGGCGGCCTTGCTGATCTAGCGGTTTTTAATCTTTCCGAGTCACTGACAAGTAAGCATATTATCAGCAATTCTGACTTCAACCTCATGTTACTTGCTGCATAACTTTCCTGAGTCTGTGATTTCAGAAATCTTGACAGCCAGGTTATTGGTATTTTGGAAAGGAGGCCAGTTGTGATCTGTTATTTCCCTTAGTACAGGTTTCTATCTTATTCTATGGTGAGAGCAGCAGAAGGAGCGGTGACCGCTCAAGGTGGATGGGGACACCCAAGACTCCAAGGTAAACAGGAAACTCCAGGAACTATGGCAGAGGGTTGTCATCGCATGTTATAAAAAGCCAAAGGATAAAAGTCCAGCAGACCCCCTTACCATGACTGGACAACATTTATTTTTATTTTTTTTTAGGTGGTTTTTGCTTGTAAATTCCACCACAAGCATTGCTTAGCACAGAGAAGGATTACAACCTCTGTCAGGCTTTGATTTCTGCCTGTGACTTTAATGAGGATAACCTCCCTTACTGTCCCAGAGACACCAGAAGAAGAAATTAGAAGCAGCTCATGCCAAGCATGGGTTCCAACATCATCCAAAGCCTTTTTATAGTTCTCTTAGAGCAGATTGGGAAGGAATAGATCCTCTGTCTGATTTATTTATTTATTTTTTTAATTTTTTTTAGCAATGTTAGGAAGGATTAGAACTTCTAATCCTTCCCAACATTGCTAAAATAAATGAATGGGTTCCGTGATCCCCATTGAAGAGATTTCCCATTTCCTGTTCCTTAGACACCCTGTCACTGGGACAACAAGTGTTGGAAGAGTTCATCAATAAAAATCAGAAAAGGATCTATTCCTTCCCAATCTGCTCTAAGAGAACTATAAAAAGGCTTTGTATGATGATGGGTCTCTTGGACCCTTGTTGGGTTTCTTACATCCTAATGTAGTTCACAATCTTGCCTGTAGGTGTCAGTGTAATGCTGGTCACAACCAGTTCAGCATCAACTTTTGGTTTAGGGCCCATTCACAATTCGCAGTGTCTTTTGACGTTCCAGCAGAGTCTGGTGCTGGGCTTTAAGATGAACACTAATCACTTTATAAGCATCTACAGATGTATTTCTTATAACTTACCACTCCACGGTCTAGAAAAATTAATTTCTCACCTCACCTTCCAGGACGACAACACATGAGAGATGAGAGGCTCCTCCCTACAGGAAACACAATCAGTTCACACCTTACCCCTTGTCCCTCAGTGTTGATTGTGTTTCTCCCACAGCGAAACATTTGTTTTTTTTTCTCTGGCCAGAAGACTAAAAAGAGTCAGATGGTACCCCTGTGAGCCAGGTGTAGGAATGCCGGTGAGGGCTGCACTTACCTGCTGCCTCAGAGCTTCTCACAGGTCACCCCCAATGGCATTTGTGCAGGCGGTCCTGGCATATTCAAACACCCGCTATTGCATGCTGCTCAGCAGCTCGGGTCTCCTCCTGTCTTTCCCTGGTGCAGCGGGCACCATTTTGCTGAAATCCAAATGATGTAAGATACCAAGGGGAAGACTTGGCGCGCTCCAAACCTTATTCCCAGCAGGAAGAGTGTGGAGCGCGCCCAGCACGACTCATCACTGGGCTTAAAGCATGGAATAGACTCCGGAACCGCGAGGCTGAAGCATTCCTGTCCCACCAGGGCTCAGCTAGCTGCAAGGAGCTAAAAGTCTGTCTGAGCCCACCTCATGGAGAAGGATGGAAAGACAGCACAGGTGGCTGCAGGCAAGTGCAAGCCGGGGCTGGGTAAGTGGCGTTTACCTACTATGGGGGGGGGGGGGGACACCAGATTAAGAAGTAATTCCTGGTAAACCCCCATGCTCTCACCCCTTGAGATGGGGGGCCTGCAGCCATGATACAGTGTGCAAGAACAGTGACTGTTGGTTGTTCCCTCTTCTCTTGCAGATTCCCCAAGCGTAGCGCAGGAGGTCTTTGACAAATCTCCTATATCTGCTAGCACTAGTGCCAGTAAAAAGTGGCGTTAACTGATTGTCTAACTGATTGTCTAAGCCAAGCCATTTTTTTATAGGTGTATTAACAAACTGGCTGGAAAACAGGCCTCAGGATTAATAAAAAAAATTCTTAAATCTGTTCAAAAGGAAAAGTTGGCCACTATTCAATTTTTCCACACCTCTGGTGGTAGACTCAGAACAACTTACCCCTAAAGAGGGTATTGGCCCTGGCCTCTCCCCCCTTCCTTGTTGAAAGAAGTTTTGATCTCAGAAGAAGTGTGTGGGCATGCTACTGGTGCAGTGCACACAGCCTAACTTGGCAGCTCCTAGTTGGGACAGCAACTTGGAAAGGGGTGATTTTTGGCCGCTGTCCCATTCTCACGTGACCTTGAGGAGAGAAAAGCAAGCCCTATGGCTGTGGCAAAAGGAAAGACAACAGTTGTAAGCACTTCCCTTTTTTGCCTTGGAAGATTAGCAACAGAATCCCTAATAGCTGCCATGTGGATTCTGGCATTGCGGTAGGACTCCCTCCCCCAATACAGGGTGCTACTATCCTTGCCCTTGGGTCTGGGAACTAGGGTTTCCACCTCATCCCTTTAAACCCGAACACCTTTGAATTACACAGGTTCTGAGGCTAATTAAATGCAGATAAGGCACCAAGTGAGTTTAATTACCACCTTAATCAGCCACAGAACCTGTGTAATTAATGTGGTCGCGTTTTAAAGGGATAAGGTGGCAACCCTACTGGGAAAAAATAGCCCAGCATCTTTAGCTAGACCAATTTCCACAGCTCCCTTTTTACCTCGGGAAATGCTGTGGCTATTGCAACATTTATTTGCCAGACTCTCACTATAAATCCATCAATAAGGATAAATATAGTAAAGAGTTGTTAGACACACAGGGTCTCTTACAGGCCATTTCTGCCACTAAACAACTTGCACATTCCTAAAGGGTTAACTGGATGGGATGTGAAGTGGTCTGCAGGTACCTGGTGATTCCAGGAGTAATAGAACAGATTTCCCCTGGTCAGCAATGCACACCAGGTAATCTGAATATATTAGGCCAGCTGCTATGAATCTGGCGTGTAGCTCCAAGAGGGCTCATTTAGAGGTTGTTGACTTTTAAAAGCATGCCTCCTAGTTTTTTCCCCAATGGAGGGTGGCACAGCAAGGGGTACCCTTGTGAACGTATTCTCTTTTGTGGGGGTAGCTTGGTATGTGTAACATCTTAACAAGCTCCAACCTATTTATTCCTCCTTACACTGTTATACCTGTGGTGTGTAAGAGTTAATCGGGACCTCTTGTGGTTTGGGCTACAGCCCACCCTTTGGATGAATTAGTATAAAATGTTATCCTGCAACCCTTAATTAAAGCCTCGTACACACAATCGGATTGTTGGCCAACACAGCGTCAGACTTTTGTCCGAAGGGCGTGTGCCAGGAACTTGTCTTGGATACAAATGGTACACAATTGTCGGCCAACAAACCTGAACGTAGTGACGTACTACGTGGAATTTCAGCTCCTGAGCGGCACCCTTTGGGCACCTTCTGCTAATGAAATGTTTGGTAAGCATTGATTCCGAGCATGCGTGTTTGTACTTTGGACATTTGTGTGACGGCCTTGTGTACATATGATACAAAAATCTGACAACAGACCGCTGTCCGCTGAAAATTTACTAGCCTGCCATCCAACATTTGTTGGCGGAAAGTTGGACAACAATTGTCTGATGGAGCGTACTAACGGTCGGATTTTAGGCCAACAGTCTGTCGTCAATTCCTTGCTGAAAATCCGATCGTGTGTACGAGGCTTAACGGGTTTCTGATGCAAACCTCTATACAAGAGCTACATATACTAACCTGTATCTAATGATTGCTTGTTAAGCCCTACAAGTGTCTGCCTCCAGGCTAAGATTGTAACCACCTCTTCTTGAGGCTGGCTGAATTGATCTCTAGGTCTGTGCTTGTTAAGATCTTAGATGCTTGGGAGGTTTGGCCTCGCTCTCACTTGTGTGTATGTGTGTCTCACTTTGAAAGTGGTAAGGCAACAGCTATTGTTACCGTGGGGTACCCACCTTTAGACTCCCATTATTTGGAACTATCCTGGTTTTCCTCTGGTGGATGAAGGTTTAGTATATTAAGTCCAGGCTATGCCTTTGTAGGGCCATTGAATATACCATGATTCTGACTTTATGCTTTGCCTGGTTGTACATCAAACTCACAATGTGGAAGTTATTTGCGTCTTTTCTGATTTTCTTGCTGCTCATCAGAAATACACAACAGTAAATGATACTGTACTTTGTTGCTAATCAGAAATGCACAGCATTTAAGGCAGGCCATACATGGTCGGATTTCGAACAAATTTTCTTTTCAAAATCAGAAAGTTCGTTTTTTGGGTTTTTTTTTTTTTTTTTTTTTGTGATCCAATGATGCCACCATTGATTTTAGAAATTTGGCCGACCAAACCTTCAATTTTACCTCATATCGCTACAGAAAAGAATTTTCGTGGCCGGGAATCTTCTTCTTTTCTCTCCATAAATGTTCTTTTCTTATTACATTTCTCGCACAATTCTCCCATCATTGATTAAAAAATCGTTCGTTTTTCTAAAAATTTCCAACATGTCCGATTCCTCAAATTTGATTGCCGCACAAAAATCGGCCATTGCTGCAGCCCACTAATGGTGCAAAATTCGTACATAAATTATTACATATGATTTTCGAAAGAAAATTCTTTCGAAATTCGAACCGTGTATGGCCGGCATTAAAGTTGCTAGTGACATTTCTGGTGGTCATATGACTATACGCTGTGGCTAATCAAAAATGCACAGCATTGAAAGTTTGTTAGTGACATCTCTGTTGATCTTAACTGTACCCTGTTGATATTCAGAAATGGGCAGCTTTGAAGTTGCTAGTGACATTTCTGCTATATGACTACGCTGTTGGTAATCAGAATGGTACAGCATTGGAGTTGCTAGTGACATTTCTGTTGGTTATATGACTATACACTGTTGCTAATCAGAAACGCATAGCATTAAAATTTGTCAGTGTCTTTCTGTTATGACCGCACCTTGTTACTAATTAGAAAGCACAACGTTGAACCTTTTCTGTTTTCATATTGGTTATACGACTGTACCTTGTCAAGCATCAACAATATACGGCTCTGAAGTTCGTGTCCTTCTGTCCTTGTATTGCTTGCTTTTTTTTTTTTTTTTTGCCACACTTCAGAAATACACAACAATGCAAGTTTCTGTGTCTTTTCTGTTTTTTTACATTTGGCTGCACATCAGAATACGCAGCAGTGAAGTCTGTTTGCGTCTTTCCTATTTATATTTATTATATAGCTTGTTGCACTTTTGAAATCACGACTTTGAAGTTCATGTCGTGTCATTTCTGTGATGGGAGAACATGAAAGTGTGGGCAGGCACCAAGACTTTATAGGCACAATAAGGATACTTATATCATTAAAAGTCTTATTTTATTTCAAAAATATTGTACTAAAAACGGGGAAAGACAAAAATTGATAAAAACTGAATATGATATACATCGTTTACAGAATATGCACTCCATACACAGTAAGTGAGTTGGTATAGAAAAACAACGGAACTACAGGATCAGTAAGAGACAAAAACAACTTATCGATCTATATAGTTACAGTACATATCGTTGAGTTAAACGCTATGTGACGGTGGTAGTCAAATTCTGTATATGCTCATAAGCTCGACATGTTACGCGCCTTGGCGCTTCTTCAGGAGCATGCAATACGACAACTGTAATGAATAATACACTATTATCAGAATTTCCAAAATATTTTTGTATGTGTATAATATAAACATTTCCATGTAAGTCAAAAGATAATATATGGAGGCTGTTTGGGGGGAACACCAGGGAACATCCGTACTGCAAAACATCAGGTGGAGAAAGGGCAATGTGGGGACGAATGTAACATGGTACAGATATATAGTATGAAATAAGGAGGGTAGATAAATGTGATATAACCTAATACTAGGTAAGGTGAAAGGGGGAAGGGGGAAGGGAAAAAAGAGAAAAGGGAAAGGGGGAGGAGAAAGGGAAGAAAGGGGAGGGGGAGGGTAAGGGAAAGGGGGGTAATAAAGAAGGGAAAGCGACAGTAAAAAGAAAGGAAAAGAACAGCAGTAGAGGGGAGGGGGGGGGGGGGAAGAAGGGAAGGGGTGGGGGAAAAAAAGGGGAGGGGTAGGGGGGGGAGGAAGAAGAGGGGGGGGGGGGAGACAAAGGGAGGGGAAAGGGAGGGGAAAGGGAAGGGGGGAAGAAAGGGGAACGGAAAAAGGGGGGGGGGGAGGGGAAAAGGAACAAGGAGGGGAAAGGAAGAAAAACCATGAGGGGGGGAGGGAGGGGAAGAGGGGGGGGGGAGGGGGAGGGGGAAGGGGAGGGGGAGGGGGAAAGGGAACAGGGAGGGGAGAGGAGGAACAAACATGAAGGGGGGGAGGGGGAAGGAGGGTGAGAGGGGGGGGGAGGTATTTTAATTTATATAATATTAACAGATGGACTATGAAATGTGTATATAGTAATTAATATATATATATATATATATATATATATATATATATATATATATATATATATATATACTATATATATCTAGTAAACAATATATATAAATGATTCCCAGTGCACCATAGTGGAAATCACATATCTATTAGGGGATAACTTATTGGGGTAGAATAAAACTTACCCTAGTCAATGTAGAGAGTGAGACTATAATTTAAGAAAGGGGGAAGATGGAAAACAAAACCTCAGCCGTCTCCTTAGTAGATAAAGATATTTCCCAGCATTTTATTGAGTGGAGCAGGGGAAAAGAAGATTGTCGGTCACAGACTGACTTATAAGTTTCATCAAAGTGTATGAACATAATAGTTCCTTAGGACGCTGTGCGGTTCAGCCCCCAGTCTTGCTGAGTCTGTTAGCGTAGGTAAAAAAGTGATCATATGAGATAAAGTCTGAGTTGGGTAAAGTCAGAGGGGGATATTACCGGTATACACTTACCTAATTGTAGAACAGGTACAATTACCTGTTCTACAATTAGGTAAGTGTATACCGGTAATATCCCCCTCTGACTTTACCCCAACTCAGACTTTATCTCATATGATCACTTTTTTTACCTACCTAACAGACTCAGCAAGACTGGGGGCTGAACCGCACAGCGTCCTAAGGAACTATTATGTTCATACACTTTGATGAAACTTATAAGTCAGTCTGTGACCGACAATCTTCTTTTCCCCTGCTCCACTCAATAAAATGCTGGGAAATATCTTTATCTACTAAGGAGACGGCTGAGGTTTTGTTTTTCCATCTTCCCCCTTTCTTAAATTATAGTCTCTACATTGACTAGGGTAAGTTTTATTCTACCCCAATAAGTTATCCCCTAATAGATATGTGATTTCCACTATGGTGCACTGGGAATCATTTATATATATTGTTTACTATATATATATATATATATATATATATATATATATATATATATATATATATATATATATATATATATATATATATTAATTACTATATACACATTAATTACTATATACACATTTCATAGTCCATCTGTTAATATTATATAAATTAAAATACCTCCCCCCCCCCCCTCTCCCCCTCCCCCCCTTCATGTTTGTTCCTCCTCTCCCCTCCCCTGTTCCCTTTCCCCCTCCCCCTCCCCTTCCCCTCCCCCTCCCCCCCCTCTTCCCCTCCCTCCCCCCCTTCATGGTTTTTTCTTCCTTTCCCCTCCCTTGTTCCTTTCCCCCCCCCCCCCCCCTTTTTCGTTCCCCTTTCTTCCCCCTTCCCTTTCCCCTCCCTTTCCCCCTCCCTTTGTCTCCCCCCCCCCCCTCTTCTTCCTCCCCCCCCCCCCTACCCCTCCCCTTTTTTCCCCCACCCCTTCCCTTCTCCCCCCCCCCCTCCCCTCTACTGCTGTTCTTTTCCTTTCTTTTTACTGTCGCTTTCCCTTCTTTATTACCCCCCTTTCCCCTTACCCTCCCCCTTCCCCTTTCTTCCCCCTTTCTCCTCCCCCTTTCCCTTTTCTCTTTTTTCCCTTCCCCCTTCCCCCTTTCACCTTACCTAGTATTAGGTTATATCACATTTATCTACCCTCCTTATTTCATACTATATATCTGTACCATGTTACATTCGTCCCCACATTGCCCTTTCTCCGCCTGATGTTTTTGCAGTACGGATGTTCCCCTGGTGTTCCCCCCAAACAGCCTCCATATATTATCTTTTGACTTACATGGAAATGTTTATATTATACACATACAAAAATATTTTGGAAATTCTGATAATAGTGTATTATTCATTACAGTTGTCGTATTGCATGCTCCTGAAGAAGCGCCAAGGCGCGTAACATGTCGAGCTTATGAGCATATACAGAATTTGACTACCACCGTCACATAGCGTTTAACTCAACGATATGTACTGTAACTATATAGATCGATAAGTTGTTTTTGTCTCTTACTGATCCTGTAGTTCCGTTGTTTTTCTATACCAACTCGCTTACTGTGTATGGAGTGCATATTCTGTAAACGATGTATATCATATTCAGTTTTTATCCAATTTTTGTCTTTCCCCGTTTTTAGTACAATATTTTTGAAATAAAAATAAGACTTTTAATGATATAAGTATCCTTATTGTGCCTATAAAGTCTTGGTGCCTGCCCACACTTTCATGTTCTCCCAAACTACTTTATATTAGACGTGGCACACATAATCTATCCTGTATCCGCATGACCACTGTGCGATGATACATTTCTAATTCATTTCATTTCTGTGATGGTCTATCTAGCTGCACTTCAGAGATGCACAACATTGTTGTCCTATGATATTTATATTTGTGATATTAATCATACATGTATCACTTTATTTCAGACATTAGTTTCCCATGGACACGGAAGGGGCCAGGAATTCTGGCTGCAGAAACTAAAGAGGTCAAAATTCAGTCCCTTACATTTAGGCATACCTGAGGCTTTCCATGCTTGTAACCCGGTAGGGTTGTTTGACACTGGAAGAAGGTTATAAAATCACCTTTTTTAGTAAGCACTTTGATTCATATGAGTATTACCTGAAGATGCAGTATTAGAAGTTATCTGACCCATACACCTAACTCAACTCCTGTTGTAGGGTTCTGCTTAATGTATCCCTCATTAATACCAAAAGGCACCCAATGGTGTTGGAGTGGGTTATGGGTTCAGACATCAGGTGGGCACCTGATATTAACGGAATAGGTACAATCAGGTGTTTACCAAGCTCTTTTTCACGTAATTTTAATGCATTTGCGTGCAGGTGTATAGGGGGCTTGGAATATAGAGCACTTTCACAGCTGAAATGCCAGCATTCAGATGTGAAGGAAGTCTTGGGTTTGGTGTGCTTTGGATACATACCTGTCCAGCCTTGTGAGCCCAGGAAACAACCTTCCCTTGTTCTTTTTCCCTTAAGTGGGCTTCCCTTTACCCATCACTAGGAATACATAATTAAAGGGGACCTGCAAGGTCTGTTTCTCAGGGAGTCCTTTTTTAAATAATTCTTCTGAACAGAGTAGTGTTTAAGCCAGATCCTCTTTGTTGATCAAAGTGTGTCACAAAGCAAGTCTTTGAGTCCTTTTTTAGTGGTCCTAAGAAGTGTTACAGGTATGTTAGGCCACAATTGCTAGATGGTTGAGGCAGTCAGACCATGCTGCTACTACTACTACTGCTAATTTCACAGGTTTTTCTGATTCCATCTTTAAAAGCACTCCACATACAGGTTTTTCTGATTCCATCTTTAAAAGCACTCCACATAGATCCTGCATCCGAAGCGGAGAAGGCAGGGATCAGCCTATTGATCCAGTGAAGATACCTTCATCAGTCATAATGAAGGGGAGGCAGCCAGTGGTCCCACCCTAAGGTAGGCCTATGGATTACTTTATTATTCTCTCTGTGTTGCCGTCCTGGAAGGTGAGGTGAGAAAACGGGTGGTTACTTACCGATAACTGTGTTTCTACGAAACCTTCCAGGACGGCAGGCCTACTTCCCATTCTGTCAAGGGTAGAGGAGAATGTATACAATAGGTGGTAAGTGCCTAAGTGTCTAAAGACCCCTTGTGAATCGGTTGGGAGAATTACTTTACAACTGAGGAACAAGGGGTAAGGTGGGGACTTTTAAACAGCTGTGAATTGATTGTGTTTCCTGTAGGGAGGAGCCTCTCATCTCTCATGTGTTGCCGTCCTGGAAGGTTTCGTAGAAACATCGTTATGTAAGTAACCATCGTTGTTTTTTTTTTCTCACAATAGACTTCTCTGAATACAGGTTGCCTTTGCCTAGCTAACAACATTCACCCATTCATAGTTCTCCAGTTCTCCAGTTTTTGGCAACCTGCCTTAACCTCCCCCATCACTTCCATATATCCCCCAATCACAGCTGGCCTCTCCACGGCAATTTCCATTAATTCCCCCAATAGAGGTCAACTCTGCCCTGATCATGGCTAACCTGATCACCCCTTCGCTCTCACATCACTTCTGTACAATAGCCTAAATTACCCCATCCTCAACAAACACCTCCCCATGGCAGCCTACAATAACGCCCTTTTACACTAACCCCATCAAAGAACACTGACCCTCACAACACAAATCACATATCAACCCCCACAGCCACATTCTCCTTGGCCTTTTACACTCACTCTTCACCACTTTTTCCTGACAAGCTTCATTCACCACACTTCGGCCTCATGTACACAGGGCAGGAGCAAAGGTGTCCAGGAGAGGAAAACGCAGCTTACAAAACGTGCCTAAAGCCAAGTTTTTCAAACGCATTTCAGCCTGTTCAGGTGCGTCAAAGCATTTAAGAGTTTATTCCATTAGCCAGAATATTCATTTATTCTGGCCAATGGAATGAATGAACGCTCAAGAGCTAAACATTCCTACCATTTAGGTGTGTTTTGACACGTTCTGCATTTTTTTTTCCACCTAAATGCTCCTCTCTTGAATGCACAAGTGATGTTTTGGAAACACAGAGGGGCATTTAGAGACTGAAAAAAGTCAAATGCCTGTAAAAGCGACGTTTTTGATGCCCAGTGTGCATGAGTCCTTAGTGCGCGCCTCTAACCCAGCATCCTCCATTCACTTCCTCTTGCATTTGTACTCTTTTTAAAGTGATTTATACTCCCTGTTCCCTGCTCACCTCAGCGCTCCATCTTTTGTTTATCCATGCTTACAATAGTACTTTTGCTTCGTCATTTATACTCCATGGTCACTGACCACCATTCATTCCCTCTTATATACGTACTTCTACTTCTAAGTAATTTATACTCCCTGCTCACTACTCTCCTCTGCTAATCTACCTCCACTTGGGCTGTAAGCAGGTGCAGTCTACTTTCTTCATGACAGGTGGTGCCCTCCCGCTGCAGAAATTTTGTTGGAGAGGAAGTCATGAGGACCAGGACTTGCTGGGTTACTGAGGGAGCTGCCATCCCATGTTGCTCTGGCAGCCATTTTGGGTCAGGCAGAGCCTACTTATGGCCCTAGCTCCCAGTTTTGGCACGCATTTGTGAGTGGATAGAGTAGGGACAGGTAGGTACCTCACCTGTTAGGACAGTATTCGCGTTGGAGAAAGGTTCCTGACAAGGAGGGAAAATATAGGGTCACATCTCTTCTGGCCACCTTCCTGATTGGGGATGAGAGGACTAGGCCACATTATGCCCCCTCTCAACAGACGCTGTCAGTCTGGCTGGAATTTGCTTCTTTCACATAGCTGGAAACCATGAGTGGACCCAGTTGGGTTTGTTGTGAACTGTTGCTACAAGTTTTAAATCGCACCTGACTGTGTGAATTATTGCTGCCACACATGCTGAACCCCACCTACAAGCCCCCTCTTTCATAAGTACTCAACCTTATAAATTATTCTCCCTTTTCCCCACGTACCTCTGCTCGTCATCCTCCACTCAGCCCCACTTATGGTTGTGCTCGCCCTTTTTAGGTAATTTATACTCCCTTATCCCTGCTCACCAACTTCCATTCAGCCTCTAAAGATAATTAGGAAATATCCTTTTTGGTGTTTTTTTGTAATTCTATAGTTCCCATCCACAAATATCCCCATTCCAGAACAGACACAGTCTCTTATAAACACTCTTCCTGATCACTAGAATAATTCGTAATCCTACATCCTAAAATAAACTCACCAGTTCTTGGTGTATTATCAGATCCATTCTTCCTCTTACATAACGAACAGGCTGGGTGTGTAGGAGGGACACTCTCCTCCTCCTCCTTTGTTTTCATGGTGACTGCAGAGAACACAATTATGGAATACATCATTAAAAAAAGAAAAGGAATATAGATACAAAGTTGAAGAGTGTTTTGTACTCCGTTGCCATTAATTTACAATCTCAACAAGCCCCATATAAAAGGTATGCTCCCAAAAGAACCAATTGCATTCAAGTGTTTAAAGTAGTGCAGGTCAGAGAATGAGAGGAATGATGTGATTGGTTGCTGTGAAAGCCCTGATTTGGGTAATTAGGGGTAAATTGGCAGCTCAGGCAAGCATCTTACAAACGAAGGAATTTTGCATGGACATGAGAAAACATTTCATTTAGTCAGTGCCAGAGAGGGATGGACAGTTATACAAAATGCCTACAATAAGTAATATCTGCTAAATGGAGCAATAACCTTTTCTGATGCTAAGGGTGTACTTAATTTTTGTACTAATCCATCTATTGATATTGATCATATATGCAGCAATTTGGCAACTGTAGATCAAACAGAGGCTAAGATGGCAGCTTCCTTGGCTGTAAAGGAAGGGGGCTTAGTTCAACTTTAAAAATAAGTGTAGCGCTCCCCTGGTTATAGTGGGAGCAAAGAGTGTACCTTCAGATACAGGGAGCGGACTTCCATTCACCCCAGGACTGAGTCCATGGCTATAATTGGAAGTTAGAACAAATGTGGGCGCCAGTCACTTTAGGTATTTTTCAATGCTTTAATTAGAACTTAAGAAAGGTTGTAGGAAGGTTTCAGATACCCTTTTTAGAAGATCTCTTACAGACTCCTTGAATCAAAGGACAAAACAGCTTTTCTTCTAGCAGATCTTGAATACCTGGGTAGGTCTCTTACACAGACCTAGCAACCAGTAAGTGCCTGTATAAGCCTCTCTCACAGACTTAGCAGCCAGTAGATGCCTGGATAAGTCTCTCTCACAAACTTAGCAGCCAGGAGCTTGTTACCTTGATTGTATTGTAGAACAGCTTCACAGTACCAGAACCTATAAGCCATCCGGCAGTACTGTGAGGGTAGTTTAGATGTAGGTGCGTCCTCCCACCGAGTCACCAGGCCCTTCTGAGACACCAGCCTTCATCCTGGCTCTCTCCAGCAAGGGTCCTCCCCTGGATCTCCTCAGCTTGGCTCGGCTTCTTTCATTCAGGCAAGACAGCCTAAGGACCACCTCAAGAGTAGTAGGCCCCAGACAGGCTTCTGGCCCTACTTGCAAAGCTTGCAGCAACGTAGCCTCAGGCCTGGAGGGCCACGAGGTTAGAACTGACTAAAGCACATGGCATCTGCCAATAAATACCCCTTCCCAGAATGCACAGCGGCAGGAACCTCCTACTGGGCTGTTTCCGGAAAAAGAATAATCATTACAGCTCAACCTAGTTATTTTCACACGGTCCTGTGGTACCAGTGACACCTACTGGCAACAGTGGGAAATGCACAACACAGTCAAGTTTAGAACAGAACCAATAATCTATGTACAATCAATCCGAGCTGTTTACAGCTCAGCCAAAAACTAAATTTACACTATAGCCCCACTTTTGGGAACAGGGGACTACATAAGTCTGCATGTATACATAGTTACATAGTAGGTAAGGTTGAATTAAGACAATGGTCCATCCAGTTCAACCTGTGTAGGTGTATGTGTGTCAGTGTCTATAATTATTTCCCATATCCCTGTATGTTGTGTTCTTTAACATGCACGTCCAAGAGTCTTTTTAAAATATCCATACTCCCCTGCTGCCACCACCAATTGTGGAAGAGAGTGCCACATCAAGTTCCCCCCCAAGCATCCCTTCTCGAGCGAGAAAAAGTTTAGTGCTTGTCGCCGTAATTGAGGTCCTCCAGTCCCCTTATTTATTTTGTTGCCCTTCTCTTCTGAGGACTGGTGACCAGAACTGGACTTTATACTTCAGATGTGGCCTAACCAGAGTTTTATAAAGTGGCAGGATTATAGTTTTATCTCTGTAGTATATCCTTTTTTTGAATTCTAATATTCTGCCAGCTCAGATAGCTGCAGCTTGACATTGCATGCTATTGCTCAGTCTGTCTTCTACTAGGACCCCCAGATCTTTCTCCATCCTTGATTCACCCAGAGGTTCTCCCCCTATTGAGTAGTTTGTGTTTGTTTTTAGCCCCCCATGTGCATTACTTTACATTTCTCCACATTAAACCTCATTTACCACGTAGTTGCCCACCCTGTTATTTTATTCAGGTCGTTCTATAAAATTTTTATATCCTGATGTGAAATTATTGCCCTGCTTATTTTTGTGTTGTCTGCAAAAACTGCGATTGAGCTATGTATCCCATTCTCTATATCATTTATGAATAAGTTAAACAGAATTGGTCCCAAGACAGAGCCTTGGGGTACCCCACTTGCCACTCCGGACCAATACAATTTATTTATCACCACCCTTTGGACACACCCCTGTAACCAGTTTTCTATCCAAGAACAAACCCTATGGTCCATGCCTACAGACCTCAGTGTAAGCATTTATGGGAAACTGTATCTAATGCTTTTGCAAAATCCAGATACACCACATCTAGATAGGGGTATCTAGATGGCAGCTCACTTCCTCGTAGCATGTTAACAGATTGATCTGGCAAGAACGACCCTTTGTAAATCCATGCTGATTACTACTAATGATACTGTTTTCTTCAGCAAATTCTTGTATATAGTCCCTTATTATCCCTTCCAATAATTTACTTACTATTGATGTTAGGCTGACTATCCTGTAGTTTCCAGGAATATGTCTCTGCCCTTTTTTGAATATTGGTACCACATTGGCTTTTCTCCAATCAGCTGGTACAATTCCTGTAGGTATGCTGTTCCCAAAGATTAGGAATAATGGTCTGGTCTGACTGAGTTCTTTGAGGACTCTGAGGTGGTCTTGGAGAATTATTTGTGTTAATCTTTTCTAGTCTTGTTTGGAAAGTAAATTGGTAAGCATTTGTTTGACAGGGGGTAAATAATGAAGCTGAATTATATTATATATGTCTTTGCAGTGCTGCATATAGGGATAATATTGGTGACATTAACCGGTCCCTGGATTTTCCATAATGGATATCTCAAGTAGGTTCCCTGGGTGGCCAGGTAAGAGAGGCAACACCAAGTTTACAAACACTTGGGGAAATACGCCCATACGTGTATGCCAGTAAATACAAGCATCAGCGTATATCTGCATACAGCATATTTTGTCATTCATTGTAATGGCCAGAATTAGGCAGCAGCTGGGGTTCCTGGGCACCACAAATACAGGTGTATTTTAGCTGTAAATATAAAGAGTGCTTCCTCCATGCATGCTTCCTCCAATAGCATCTTCTAGTATTAGATTTTCCTAAAAATAATTACATGCATACCATTCTGATGTGCCTAGAGCAGCATGATGCCAAATACAGCTCTCCCCAGAGCTACCATAGGGCTCAGCCATTTTTACTCTGATTCAAGCAGAACAAAGTGAATCTACAGCCAGGTTATGGACATCAAGTAAAACAAGCTTCTATAGCTGCAGGCACTATGGAGCAATTCATCTTTAAAATTCACAGCAGAAGAATTGCAGATTTTAATGTGATTCTGTCGGCAGCAAAGTCTGTTTGGTGCCACTCGCCTACCCCTGCATGCCTGTCAAACTGGGATGTACAGTCGTTACATCTCCGTAGAGTAACACAGGCTGCCTGCACATAGCCCCCGGTAGTTCTAGCTGCATAAACAAATGGCTCATTCATGCTGTACGGGCCATAGTGCCCGTGTAAATCAGGCCTTACTATTATTTTTAATTGTATTGCCTCCCAGCTGCAATGGAAGGATGTCCTCTTTCCGGCCTGAACTCGGTGCAGCTGATGGACACATAAAGCTTTTAAGCAACAACTCCTCTGTCAACTGTACATGAAAACATTTTCATCTGCCACTGAAATCCAGAAAATAAGCATGATTTATACAGATGTATCTAAGTGGCTCATACCATGCTTCTTTCTTTCGGGTTCTTGGCATCTCTGGCAATGTGGCACACTGACATGTTCAGTCATGTCAATCGGTACAGGATTTAAAAACCGGTATCGTGTTCCTAAGGAAGCAAGAACATTTTTTTATTGTGACCCTGTCTGTTAAAAAAAGAAGTGTAAGAGGTTATACTTGACTAGTCCGGGGACCATTTTTGATATCTCTAACTATAGTTGCCTAGTCTGGCACCCAGTCTTTGAATCTTTGCTTTGCTTCACCACAAAGCCATCTGAAGGATCTTTTTACATCACTGCTATGTCTTGTATGTGTCAGAGGTGGAAATTCTTTGGGCAGCTTTGCAATTCAGTAGAACAAAGGTTCCAAAACTGGGTGCCAGAGAAGGTAACCATACACTAAAATTTTAGGACCTGCTCTGTGGCCATTTATGGAATCTCTAGCTACAGTATAGTTACCTGTCTTGGTATCTTTACTTTTGGTGCACCACAAAGCCATCTGTGGAATATTCATATCTGACACTGAATGTCTTTGCAATGCAGCAGAGCAAAAGTTCAGAGACTAGGTAACTATAGCAAACTAGAGAAATTATGATTTTGGGACTACAAATCGATATTCGTGAACTTCTTTGTGTGGCTTTGCTATATACCAGAACAAAGGTTCCAAGATTGGGCACCAGACCAGGTAACTATAGTTTTGTCTCCAAATATTATAATGTTTGGACTACAAACAGATATTAAAGTGGTTCTAAAGGCAGTCATTCTCTGCATTAAGGTAAAAAAAACAAAAAAACAAAAAAAAAAAACTTCTATGATCAGCTCCCCCCAGCCCTGCCCTGAAGTATATTGCTGGCTACTCTTTCGATCCAGAGCTGTGCCTGTCTGGACACAGAGGCAGGAGCCATTGACTCCTGCTGCTGTCAAATCCTGTGAGATGGGGATGGGGCCAAGCCATGCTGTCTGTGTCTATGGATGCACACAGCCTAGCTCGGGAGCATGCCTGCATCAGTGCCCCCAAAGCACAAAGCTTGATTTGGGGGCATTCAGAAGAGGAGCAGCGGACAGTTCCAGCAGGGGACCGTCGGGATTGGGGCCGCTCTGTGCAATTCCTTTGCACAGAGCAGGTAAGTATAACATGCTTGTTATTTTTAATTAAAAAAAAAAAAAAAACAGCCTTTTTAACCACTTCCCTACCCGCCCATAGACATATGACGTCCGCAGATGGGATCTCACATCCTGGGCGGGCGTCATAGGACGTCCTCAGCTTCCCGGCGGTATTGGGGGCGCGAGCGCGCCGCCGCATCACTGAGGAGCCGATGTGCGTGCCTGGTGGCCGCGATGACCACCGGGCACTTGCGATCGCTCATTACGGAGCAGGACCGTGGATCTGTGTGTAAACAAGTATGAACACCAATCGGTCTCCTCCCCAGGTCAGTCCCCTCCCCCCACAGTAAGAATCACTCCCTAGGTAACACATTTAACCCCTTGATCACCCCCTAGTGTTAACTCCTTCCCTGACAGTGAAATTTATACCGTAATCAGTGCATTTTTATAGCACTGATCGCTGTGTAAATGTGAATGGTCCCAAAATAGTGTCATAAGTGTCCGATATGTCCACCGCAATGTCAAAGTCACAATAAAAATCGCAGCTCGTTGCCATTACTAGTAAAAAAAATAAATAAATAATAAAAATGCCATAACTCTATCCCTTATTTTGTAGCGCTATAACTTTTGCGCAAACCAGTTAATATACGCTTATTGCATTTTTTTTACCAAAAATATGTAGAAGAATACATATTGGCCTAAACTAAGAAAAAAAATAGTTTTAAAAAAAATGGGATATTTATTATAGCGAAAAGTAAAAAATATTGTGTTTTTTTTTTTTTTTTTTAAAACTTGTCGCTCTTTTGTTTATAGTGCAAAAAATAAAAACCGCAGAGGTGATCAAATACCACTAAAAGTAAACTCTATTTGTCGGGGGAAAAAAATGATAACAATTTCATATGGGTACAGTGTTGCATGACCACGCAATTGTCATTCAAAATGTTACAGCGATGAAAATTGGCCTGGGCAGGAAGGGGGTGAAAATGCCCTGTGGTTAATGAACTTCTTTTGGTGGCTTTGCCATTTAGCAGAACAATGGCTCTAACTCTGGGTGCCAGACCAAGGAACCATAGATGGACTACAGGAAGACTGATTTTAGGAAAACACATACACATATGAATGAATTAACTTTTGGTAACTTTGCCATGTAGTAGAATAAAGAGTCCAAGATTGGGTGCCAGACTAGGTAACCATGGTTAGACTACAGAAATGCGTTTAGGACTACTAGATATAAATTTACTAATTTGAGAGGCTTTGTCATGCAACAGAACAGCAGTTCCAAGATTGAGCACCAGACCAGGTAACCATAGTTTGTCTCCAGAAATGATGATTTTAGGTCAACAAACGGAAATGAATAAACTTCTTTGGGTGGCTTTGCCATGCAGCAGAACAAATATTCCAAGATTGAGAGCCAGACCTGGTAACCACAGACTACAGAAATTAAAATTTTGGGGCTCCACATAGTTATGAATGAATGTATAAACAGCCCTGTGATTTGCCCATGCATGGCATAGTAACAGGTTTGCCTCAATCCTCCCCCTACCCACCAGCTCATACTCCTCTATCCTTTGTTCATCCACTTCTCCATTCAGCCATTGGGAGTGGAAAAAAGGAAACCTTGTGTAAGCTCTAAGTCACTGCTTACAAGAGGATGAAGACTCTCTACTTGACCTCATGTGACATAGCTAGGCCAATCGCCAAGAACCACTACTTTCATAGTAATGGGGGGGAATGAACAGGTAAGTATTCTATATACTGAATATGCTAGAACCAGTTCCAGTGGCTCTGCGATATTAGAGCCAAACCCAGACTTGGGTTATAATGATTTCTAATGCAGAGAATAGTCAAATTCAATGAAGGGGGTAGTCCCTATATAATACTACAATGTTAACAATGGCCACAACCTTTGACATTTGACAGTAAACATGGGGGGAGTTTGCAGGTGTCAGTGTCTTATTAATGAAGGGTATAAACAAGGTATACTATAACACTATAGTAACTGCAGATTATTTGACGATTGTGCTGTAGGTCCCGGAGCAGGGGGCCCAGGGCTGTCTGGCTACACAGTGATTTCTGCAGATGGCTTTAGCATTTGCTGATACAGTTGGATAAAATTCATGTGTGTGTATGTATAGGTTGAGTAGATCTACAGAATTGCTATAAAAACAATCACTATTTTGTATCGCTAGAGAAATTTGGAGGCCTTGGAGATGGAGTTTTTACCCTGGGTGTAAATAAACATTGTTTGGGATTTGTGGCTCAGAAGTTGGGTTAACCAGGCAACTAGCATTCAAAAGAGTGTCAGCAATGGTGGCCACCATGTTTCTTGCATGGTAGCTTTACCATAAGTTCTAATGACTCACCTGTATATGGCCCTTGGATTCCTTTTCCTCCTCGAGTAGCTTGGCTAGTAGGGTCATGGTCATGTGGCGCAGAGTTTCTCCACCTGTGTTCTGTGAATCACATAAATTGACATAAAAAATTACATTTGTGTAGATTTTCCCTCACAGGCAAATGTCATTAAAACTGGCCATACATTATTACATTTCCTTCAACTATGTAGTGCAAGAGCCTGCCTGATTGCATACAAATTTAAAGTGTTTTAGGCTGCACCTCATATTATATGGTTTTGGTAAATCTAAAGGAAAATTGTATGGCCAGCCTAAGGGCATACATACATGTGTGGCACATACTATTAGGTAGTTTGTTTAGGTGCATGGTAGGAAGTTGAGCTCTGGCCGGATAGTAGCCTACCACATCCTACAATTGGTTTCCTAGGGGCTTGCTCACATTATGTGCAATGACTTGTGTTTTTCTACACTGGATAAAAACAAGTCACTGCTACGTCACATAGAAAATGATGCCAAAGCTGCACTGGCCTGCATGGTAAAACGCTATGTTTCAACATGCAGGCTAGTGAGAACCTAGTCTTCAAGAGATAGATGGCCTAAGTGACCAATGATAGGAGGTTGGAGAAGACTTTCATTTTAACATGCTAAAGTTTTTTCTAACAAAATGCACACGGCATGAACACAAACCCAAGGAATTTTCCACTAGCAAGGCAATATAGCTTTACAAAAAAAAAAAAAGTATAATGAACATGAAAGGATAGGTCACTTGAGGCAGAATTCACTACAGGGCATCTGTTGGTAGCTAGCTAGTATCATACCACTGTTTAGGCAATGTTCTGCAGTGGTTTTCATGTGTGGTCCTTCCCTCCTCCATTATGTATTAGGGCTGTACCTAAAGTAATGCATAAAATGGTTAACTTTTTTGTTAACCACTTTACCTCCAGAAGGTTTACCCCCTTCATGACCAGGCTATTTTTTGCGATACGGCAAAAAAACCCCCAAAACATACATTTTATTTGGGTACAACGTCGCATGACTGTGCAATTGTCAGTTAAAGTAATGCAACTTTAACTGACAATTGCACAGTTGTGCGACGTTGTACCCAATGTTCCTTTTTTTTTTCCCCACATTATTTTTTTTTGTGCTATAAACAAAAAAAACTGTCAATTTTGAAAAAAAAAAAATTTTACTTTCTAAAACACAGCAAGAGCGAGCTGCCACCGGCGCGCACTCGCGCTCAAAACCTGGAAGTGCAAAATCATATAATCTAAAAATCATATAATCAATATATACGTTATTCTGCACAGCGTGGCCCCCCTCTAGCAGTCGGCAAGTGGTAATGTACAAGGGTTGTTCAAATTTCACATGGTAGAGTAACTATTCTCCTTTTTTGTTGCGGGTAAATGCATTCCAAGCAGAAGCAACATGCTGTCATTGAGTTCTTAATGAAGGAGGGGTGCAGGCTGTCCAACAACTATAGATGGCTACAGAATGGTACACGTACAGGCAGATTAATGTACCTTTAGGTTGCCCTTTAAGAAGCGGCTTGCGGGCGAGCGCGCCCGCCGGGAGCTCTGTGACCATGATCGCGGGTCCCGCGGACTCGTCCGCGGGCATACCCACAATCATCTCATGGTGAGGAAGAACGGGGTGATACTAATGTAAAGAAGCATCTCCCCATTCTGCCTAATGACACTGTCACTGATCACAGCTCCCTGTAATCGGCAGCGGTGATCAGTGTCGTGTCACACACAGCCCCCCCCCACTGTTAGAATCACTCCCGAGGACACACTTAACCCCTACAGCGCCATTTTGTAGATGCCTACATTTTTCGCAGACCAATCAATATATGCTTATTTCGAATTATTTATTTATTTTTACCAAAAATATGTAGAAGAATACATATCGGCCTAAACTGAGGAAGAAAATGTTTTTTTTTTTAATATATTTTTGGGGATATATATATAGCAAAAAGTAAAAAATATAGCGTTTTTTTTTTTTTTTAAATTGTCGCTCTTTTTCTCTTTATAGCGCAAATAGTAAAAATCGCAGAGGTGCTCAAATACCACCAAAAGAAAGCTCTATTTGTGGGGAAAAAAAGGACGTCAATTTTGTTTGGGTACAACATCGCATGACCGCGCAATTATCAGTTAAAGCGTCTCAGTGCCGAATCGCAAAAAGTGCTCTGATCAGGAAGGGGGCAAATCCTTCCGAGGCTGAAGTGGTTAATTACTGTGTGTGTGTGTCGTCCCCCCCCCCCCCCCATCTTCTTTTTTTTTTTTTCTGGGTCATCTTATAAAAAAGTTTAACAGATTTAAAAGAAACCCAGGTCTACAAGCTGACTGAGACACTTAGACACTTACCTTCCCTTGAGTCATTAACTGGTGCCCTCTGTCTGTAAATTGGTGTCTCCAAGCCAGGGGAAAAGTGAGGACCTTCCTCATCCTGTTGCTTCCTGCAAAGAACAAATAGGGTTTATTTCATCATTAAATCTGTTCTCCCCTCCCTTCACCCTAGTTAGCAAATAAGGTTAAAATTGTAAGAATAGTTTAGGGTAGAAGACCGGTACAGTCTAGTAACAGTGTGTATTGTTTTTCATCCTTTAAGTATCTTTAGCTACTCAAAAGGAGAAATATGGCCAAAGCTTTTTTGGCTATACTTCTAAGGATCACAGGAGTGCAGTTTGTTCTGCACTCCTGTGACCCGTTTTCAGCTGACAACGGGCTAAAGCCTGCTGTCAGCTGACGTCACTCAGCCAGTCCAGGCTCGGAAAAGATCTCAACCATGTTGTCGGAATCCACACAGATGCCTGGACCGGCACCTGGCTCAGTCTCTCAGCTGGTCACCAGCCCCACTTGCCTCCTCCACAACCTCACTGGAGCGCTGGAGGGGAGAGCAGAAAGCCACTGACAGTCCCAGTGTTCTATTGAGAAATGCCCTACGTTGAAAAAATGCCTCCGATGGGTCTGTGCATGCGCAGTACGCAACGTCACTCCAGCTGATATGTTGTTTAGCTGGCGTGACATCAACACGGCGCATGCGCAGATCTTTGGAGGCAGTATCTGATGATCTGCTAAGCGCCGAGAGAGAATGAAATTGTCAGATTCTGCTTGACTGTTGTGGGGTGGGTTTTGGCTGTATTGAACGGCGTGCTTTCTGTCTGTTGCACGGCGCCTTGAGTGTGTTAAATGGCGGGTTTATCTGTGTCTAAGGGCGGGTTAAAACACACAACCCGCCCTGCAATAGTGAGGCAGAATCTGACAATTACATTCTCCCTCGGCGCTTAGCAGGTTGTTGTATACTGCCTCAGACGATTTGCGCATGCGCCATGTTGATGTCACACCAGCTGATCAACATATCAGCTGGAGTGACGTTGCGTACCGTGCATGTGCAGACCCATCCGATGCATTTTTCGACGGAGGGCATTTCTCGATAGAACATCAGCTCTCTGCTCAGAGCAGAGGGGGAGAATTGAGTGATCAGTGGCGTTTGATCACTCAGTTCTCACCGCAGTGCCTGAGGGGGGCAGATGCAGCATCAGATCGATGCTGCTTCCGTTTAGGGGAGTATAACTGTGTGTTTTTTTTAATGTAATACAGGTAGGTCATCTTCCCAGGCTATCCTATGATTGGCCAATAGAGGTAGACTGATGAGGTCAATAATTTTATCTCTTTTCTTGTTGGGATGTTATTCTATTCTATGGTAGTCAGTCTCAGTGCAACAAGGTCTAATTGGCACCTACTGCTGTCCCCCCTCTCCCATTGGTACCTCTTAGGGTGCATTAACATTTGGTGTTTCCAGATAACAAAACAGACAGAAAACACATGTTTTGCTGCGCAGTTCGGAGAAATGTTGCAAATGCACATCGAGCTTATGGTGCCAGAAATTGTTAATGGCACCCCAAGCTTGGTTAGCAGACGTGAGTTTTGGCACACAGATTATAAGCTCTTTGAGGACAGAGACTAAAATTAATGTAATGTTATATATAACGCTGAGTCTGCGCTATATAAGTACCTGAAATAAATAAAAATGCCAAGGGTTTTTAATACTGATGATATTTGTACTCTTAACTCCATTCACTCACTGAACAATGGCTGGCTTGCTCATCTTCCCCCAGGCTGGTGATTGGTTCAGGCTGTTCTCTAGATGGTGACGGAGCTGAGTCACTTCCTTCTGTAAATTGTGGATGGCCTCACTGGAGGGAGAAAAAAAACAAAAAAATCCAAGGAACGTGAATAGCAGAACAAGCCATGGCATGATATAATACAGCTGCCAAGCTTTTAATATCTCAGAACGTTTTACAATACAGAAGATACTTCAGCTTTCCTAGTGATCAGCGGCCAAAGACAGAGAAATCAAACTGGTTATCGCTCTTAATACTTACAAGACATTCTTATCAAGCTCTTCCATATCTGTGCAGTTTGATAATATCATTCCTTGTGTACATGCATAGACAGATTGGTGCAAAAAATTATGATTGCAAATATGTACATGCTAACAAACCACTAACTTGGCACACAATCGGCAATCCTTCATCTGAGGAATACAGCAACACCTAGTTACCTGTTACCAAACACAAACCCCAGGAGATCCGGGGTGAGTCAGGAAGTGCTGAAGAAGATGGGAGGCATAGAAAAGACATGGGTGTTTTATTGAACGAATATTGTATAGGGAAGGGAATCATCAGTCATTCCCGATTTTTATTACTCATCCATGTCTTGCTCTGAAAATCTACTCTTCCAAGTTAAACATTGTATTTTCAGGAATCTCTGGCTTTCCAGCAGTGATTGATGCTTGGCTCTCCCGAAAATGAACATCATAATCTCTGATCCCCAGCTAAGAGGTGAACCAGGAAGGACTAGATCATTTTTTGTTACCAGTGACCAGGAAGACACCAACTTTACACCACCCCTTATCCAATTGGTAACGCATTAGTGTTTTATCTGCGGGACGTTGATTTGTCTAGGCTCCCACTGTTCGATTCTCTCTCCCCCACCATTAGACTTTGTCCTTGATTAAATCAATGCCCTAGAATAAAATATTTCCCCAGTAATGGCCAATATGGATAAGTGATTTCCTGTGTGGACATCTTTACCCTTAATCTCATTGGGCGTAAAAATATAGTAAAATTTTTTTTTTTTTTTCCCTAAGCTTTTTTATCTTCTGCGAGCCTTCCCAATTTTTTCTCCCAAAGTGATTATTTCAACATAGAGATTCTCTTATATCTTCATTTATTTGGAGCAAATCACATCCAAGGATTGCTAGGGCCTCCCTCCAAGCACCTACCAGCTTAGCTTGCCCTAATTTCTATAAATACTTACTAGCCTCCCAGTTGACCTATGTGTACAACTGGATTTACCCGGATGCTCCTGATCCCTCCACCACTCTGTTAGCTCTTCAGTGTACCTCCAGGGTTCTCAGAAATGGGGGGGGGTAAAGATCTCTTTGTATAGCATGCACCATTGTGGCACAACTCTAACTTCCTGGTGGATAGATAAAGGGATTATTTACTTATTCCATGTGTATGTGGAAGGAACCTTTATCCCCTTTGATGTTCTATAAGAACAGGCTGGTGTTTCTAATAAATTCTTTTTCAAGTACCTCCTACTACATCATGCCATGCAAGCCCAATTTGGATTGCTGGGAGTGGACTTGACTACATCTCCTTTGGAACATCTTATGGCAGACCCTTATATTGGAAAATATTTTTTTAAATTGCCTTACAACCTGCAGGTTCACACTCCTTTGCTTCCTCTCCTCTTGGGGGAAATGGCAGTCTTACCTTCCCGATCTTGCAGATAAAGATTGGGAAGAGGTTGCGGAAACTTTCCTACAAGATGTTATTAGCACGGATGATAAACGCATATTTTAAATGTATTCACCAATTGCACTACACTCCTGCTAAACTGAATCGTATGGGGTTGACTGAAAAAGCTTGCTGCCCCTAGGTATGGGGAAGTTTCAGCTAATGCTTTGCATATGTTTAGTATTGTCTAAACTTGTCCCCTTTTTGGGCTGAATTGTTTGACATGCTAACAACCCATCTTGGTTTGCAAGCTCCCAAAACTGCAGAAGTTTGCCCACTTGGTTTTATAGATAATTATGTTCCACTTACCTGTAATCGTATTATGTTTCGTCTGATATTTTTCTATGCAAAAAAGCGATTCTGTTGCATTGGAAGTATCCAGCCCTGCCCACTCTGCCATATGTCGGCCGTCTGATAAATCAGGCGCTGCCTTTCTACAAACTTATTTACAGGAGGTGTGCCTGTTCTAAAAAATTTAAAGTGTGGCAACCATGGCTAGACAACAAGGCTTCACAGGCGGCAGATCTGGCCTCCTCTGAACTGTCTCTTTAATGGGTCTGTTATGAACCATTTATTTGGATTTGGAGTGAGCACTGTGTGTGTGTGTGTGTGTGTGTATGTTGTAGTGGGTGGTTGCATGTGTGGCTGTTCTGTTGCCTTGCGTTTTTTATATTTTTGTTTTTTTTCTGGCTGCTATGGCTGGCCCAGGTTTATTGTACAAATGGCTTGGATTATTTCTGCCAATGGATGTACTATTCTAAAGATGGTCTATTATGCATTATCCTGATTTGTACCATTGATGGGCTCTGTGTAGCTGACACTACTGACTTTGCCGTGTTCAGATGGCATTTGTTTGGTTTATTATGTTTTAAAAATGGAAAACCATAAACGCCTTTTAAAAAAAGCCCTAGAATAATCTCTGACACAACCTTTAGTAATAGCCGCTAAATCTAAAAACCCTTAACAACAAACTCAATGACCATTTAATGGGTAACTTTAAAGTTCAATGACCAGATGCAGGGACATGCGCACTAGGAACAAGGAGCATACAGGTAAACTCTTGGAGGCAATCAAATCTTAAATGCACAAGGGCAAGGTTGTTAATACTCTCTGAACAATCAACAGAATATGGATACCCCCCACCAGAGGTGGGGGACTCGAGTCACATGACTCGAGTCAGACTCGAGTCACCTGTTTGAGGACTTGCGACTTGCTTGACAAAATTAAATAAATGACTCGACTTGACTTTGACTTGTCACTAATGACTTGCGACTTGACTTTGACTTGGGCTATTTGACTTGCAATGACTTGGCACCACCAGTGCTGTGTCTTGGCCTAGGCAAAAGCTGCCCCCCCCCCACAAAAGAAAGCTCCCCCCAAGTTCCGGCCTCGGGGTAGATCAGTATTTTGACTTAATTTGTGACTTGACCAAAATAAATGACTTGACTTGCTTGCTTTTCGCCACAGTAACTTGGGACTTGCTTGTGACTTGAAGGTTAAGACTTGAGACTTGCTTGTGACTTGCACATGTGTGACTTACTCCCATCACTGCCCCCCACCCATCCATCCACTCTTATTTCACAAACTCTGACCTTCCTTCTCTATCTCCAGCAGTGAGCAAAACCTTAGAAGCACAAATCTCTTAACAGGTAGAATCTATCTGTTCCATGAAACCAGGCAAAGCCAGGCTCCACCCCCCTCTGAATTCATTTTGACTGGTTATTAGACCTTTAACCCCTCATTCTTATATTTACCACAGCATTCAACTCCATTTTAGGTTGTAAACGCCTTCCAAGAAACACCCTTTCCGAAAATATGTCAGATCCACATAGAAGGTACGACCCTTGATAACTGCTTTAGCTACTGGTCCATTGCATTGTTAAACTTAGACCTGGAAATGTTTATGGAAATCCTTGCAAACCATGTTCTACCACACATGTCAGCCTTAATGCCCCGTACACACAATCAGAAATTCCGCCAGCAAAAGTCGGATGTGAGCTTTGGTCAGAAATTCCGACCCTGTGTATGCTCCATCTGACTTTTGCTGGCAGAATTCCAGCAAACAAAAGATTGAGAGCAGGTTCTCTATTTTTCGGTTGGAAAAAGTTCCTATCCGAAAATGCGTTAGTCTGTATGCAATTCGAATGCGTAAAAAATCACGCATGCTCAGAAGCATTGAACTTCATTTTCTCGGCTCGTCGTAGTGTTGTATGTCACTGCGTTCTTGGCAGTCGAAAGTTCAGAGAACTTTTGTGTGACCGTGTGTATGCAAGGCAAACTTGCGTGGAATTCCGTTGGAAAAACCATCCAAGTTTTTTCTGAATTTCTGATCGTGTGTATGGGGCATTATTCAAGCTGACCAAGACAGATTTATTTCCCAACAGGAATACCCTCCAAACCCTCAACCTAGTTTATCATGCCCACCAAACTAAACCTCCACTCTTGCTCCTACTGACTCTTGCTCTGCTATCTACCGATACAGAAAAAGCATTTGACTGGGTCAGCTGCCACACATTTGATTAGGACTAAATGTGATTAATTGGATCCAAACGTTTTATTCCACTAGCTCTGGAGCAGTCAAAGCGAAAAGTATTCTATCCAGTGCCTTTAATCTTACCAGTGGCACCAGGCAAGGCTGCCCACTCTTCCCCTTTTATTTGTCCTTACAATGGAAATCCCTGCCAAGTGCCATATGCATTTCCCCTGATATTCATGGCCTCCCTACCCACTCAGGTTACCACAAAGTAGCAGCGAGCTCAGATGACCTGCTTCCTAAATTTTATTTCACAGCTTAGAAAATTCAGTATACTCTTATTACAAAAATACCTATCAGAAGCTGTAGGAGTTCTACACTATTCAAAGACTTAATGACAGCTTCCTCTCACTAAAATGGTCTTCCTCTCACAGTAGATATTTGGGAAGCAAGATCTGATGAACTCTCTAAACTTTTTTACCCAAACTTGAAACCTATGCTTTGGATGTTCAAATTGCCCTAGAGAGATGGCATAAGCGTAGGTTTACATGCTTTGGAAGGAACAACATCATAAATATGAATATCCTCTTGTATCCTCTTGTAACTCACTCACTACTAGAACTCATGTCTATATGGAGCCGGCTTTGTGCACAGGGGCCCAGGCATGCTGGAACAGTAAAGAGCCTTCACCAAACTTAGCATGAGGTTGGAGATGCACAATTGTCCAAAATGTCCTTGTAACCTTCACTGGAAACACCTAGTCTGCTTGAAGGTGTGTCTACGTATGTTTGGCTATAAATTAGGTGTGATGGTCAGGTGTCCACAAACCACTCCTTCTGGAAATACTAGTTGCCTAGCTGTCATATTGGCCCTTTGGCATACAGTGAATATTTTACGAGTCACTGATCTGGAACAAGTATGCTGATATCTTTACTCCTTACTTGCTGCATGTTTAGTTGGATCAGTGTTTTAGAACAGTGGTCATCAACCCTGTCCTCAGGGCCCACTAACAGGCCAAGTTTGCAAGATAACTGAAATACATCACAGGTGATATAATTTGCTGCTCAGTAATTGCAGTATTCTAGTCTGCATCTCCCCAAGGTAATACATAAAACCTGGCCTGTTAGTGGGCCCTGAGGACAGGGTTGATGACCACTGTTTTAGAAGATACTGATTCCAGACAACCTAGTATTTTCCAGCAACAATGGCCGCTCTTATACTCCTTTAAAGTGGAACTCCAGCTTTAGCCAGCAACTGCCCGATCTTCTAACATACCTACTGTGCACAGCTCTTTTCTGTCATCAAAATTATATTTATAGAATGAGAAATAGTGTAAGTCGCTATATTGGTTGCACTCTTGGGTAAAGCATCCTTAACGGATCATTTTTTTAAATCAAATCTTCCACTTAATAACTACTGGTTTAGCCAATTAAGCTAATTCAAGTGTACACAGATGTGTCTAGTGAGCTAGAAAATACTTTGGAGACCCAATTAGAGGGAAAAAAGCTTAGCGCCAAGTGTACTGTACCCAGTCCTAGCAGAGCACCTGGAAGTGGTCTGCTGACTCATAATCAAGAAAACAACCTTGTTTTTAATACTTTATCCTTTTGGTTCCTTAAAATACTTCTCTTTTTTCTAGCACAACATGCAATAGAAATCCGTTTTTGCTATATCCGGAATAATACTATAAACCTGCTAAATACACAAATGAAATGCATATATGAGAGCTGCTTTACCTCCCAAAGGATTTGCATTTTTTGTCTACCCAGTCCTGAGATTGTCCCAGCTCTGTCACACAGCACAGTCCTGTCTGACAGGGCAGAATACCTGATTTTATTCTGCTGCAGTTTCAGTTACACTTACAGGTAATGCCCCTCCCACAGCCTGTGAATGGTCAGTGGAAGGAGATACAGCAGAATGATTGGCTTATTTCTCTGTTCTTTCTTTCTATCAGCATGCTCCCTGTTAGCACATAAGCACTCATTGGCTCCTTGTACTGCTTCTCCCTCTTTCTGCTGCACAAGGACTGCAAGAAGGTGATGCCAAAGTCATGTTGACCTGCTTGCATTCATAAAAATAAATTTAATGACACGTTAATAATAGCAGTGATGCATTAATTTGTGTCTTTTATATCTGCCTGGAGTTCAACTTTAAAAGGAGTCAAAAAGACATGTTTTACTCCCTTTTTTTTTTTTCTCTCCTTATCTGGACTTAAAATCAAAGGTATGGAGAATGGGCATTTCAGGACCTAAACTATAAGTAAAGGTTGGGAATGTTTATTTGCACCAGTGCTTCTCAACCATGGTGCCACAAGCACAGGACACTGTTTGCCCTATGTTAGTGTCATGTGTGGTCATAGTGTGGGCAGATCGTCTGCCAGTTCCCTAACAACCAATAATGCTCTAAGGCCAGGACAAACCGCATCATTTGTTGCTATGGTGCTGGTGACAGGCCCACTTAGACCATGACAATGATGCATGTCCAGGGCAGGTGGCATGCAGGGCCGCCCCCAGCATTCAAGAGAGTATAGAATTGTGCCTCTGTCCAGACCTGCTCTGCCTCCTGCCTTTTGCCATGCTTTTAGAGCCGTAAGATAGGGTTTTCTGACCTGAAAGGAGGATTCTGAAGTTTAATTTCATCATGGTGGTTGTGTGCCTTGTCCCAAGCTCAGGTTTCCCATTTAATAGGTAACATTTTTTTTTTTTTTTTTTTTTAATACATTTCAAACTGGGGTACCTCAAGATTTTGCATACTTTTAAAGGGCGTTGTGACTAAAAAAAGGTTGAGAGAGCCTGATTTAGACAAAAGTGTGCTTGTGGGTAATTTGGTTACTGTATTAAATATAAAAAGGCTCCAAAAAATATTTTCTATATTTAACTTGACCTGGCCTAAAATGTTTTTTGGTAACAGAGCTGAAATGATGCATCTTGATTAAATTGATTTCTGTACACATGGTAGAGTTGCGAGCTGTCCAATTTTCAACTAGACAGCCCAGTTATTCTTTGTCCAGCTTACTTGACTCTAAACCTCTTGTCTGTTTTTGTGGAGCATGTTTAATGATATACCAGCCGGTCATTTAGTAGCAAATGGTCATTTTCCAGAAGCCACCACTCTGAAGTCTCTTCTCCCTACAGATCAGTCTGTGCTACTTATTGGCTATTCCAGCATTGGTGGTGAAATGCTCTCATAACAAATTCAGACTGTCAGTGAGTTGGTGGCTTCAGCTAGCTGGCTGCGTGAACAGCAGTTGTGATTGATACAGGTGGTGAGATGGACAGTGACGCACCATACACCCACTCAAAAAGCAGAGACAATAGTCTGTGCTAATCAGTGTGGACTGAAGGTAGTCTATGGGGAGTAGCACCACCTGTATTTGTAGTTGATAGTAATTTGTCTGCACCATCATCCCAAGTTACATAGAACAAGAAAAGACGGGTTTAAATCTGGGATTTTTAAGGTGCACCTAACAATATTTAGGCTACCAATATAAACCGTTAAACAGTACAAAATGTATTCAATTATTTTTGATAAAATACTCCAAATAACAACATTATTGTATATCGCATGGTCTGAACATGTTTTGCCAAAATTGGCTTCTTCGGGGTAAAAAAAACCCACTAATATCTTGACTGTATAGAAGAACAAACTGGCAAAGATATTAGTGGTTCCTTTTCCCCTAAAGAAGCCAATCCTGGAGAAACATGTTCAGACCATGCGATAAACAATGTTTTTATTTGGAGTATTTGATCAAAAATAATTCAATGAATTGTGTACGGTTTCTTCACTGTTCACTATTGGTTGTTAGCCTAAATGTTATTAGGAGCACCTTAAATATCCCTGATTTATACCCCTCTTTTCATAGTCCATGGGGAGTTCACAGCTTATCACCAGTTAATTGGTGGTCAGAGAGAAGAATGTTCTTTACATTGGTGGTCCGTGGGAAGAATGCTCCTTATGTTGGTGGTCAGTGGAGTGCGCCCTATTATTGCTTGGCAATGGGGAAAAATTCTTATTATGTTTGTGGTCAGTGGGAATAATGCTCTATACGTTGGTGGTCAATAGGACGAATGCAACCCTTACACTGTTCAGAATGCCACTCCTGCAGACAGCTACAAAAGATCAGCGGTGTCTTGCTGCTGTCTCTGCCAAGTGGCACTGGCCCCAGAACTGTGCCAGTACTGCCAAATAGGAAGCCAAATCAGCCAAAGCTCAAGGAACCCCTAGTATCCTCTGGCGTGCCATAGAACCCTGATTGAGAATGGCTGCTCTACAGTGTGTGGTTGATATTGGGACTCAAGAATGTACTGCATCATATACGGTAAATAAATATAAGGTCATGATTGTCTGTCTCTTAATGTGTATCTGCAACAGGGTAGTATATCTAACACAGTAGTCTTTTAATAATGGTTCCTTCTCTAGAAACCCGACAATTTATCTGGTAATATGGAAATATTCTTTTGCAAATTCAATATTCAATAGTTTATGCATATATTTTGAAGTGACAAAAGACAACCCATAATAATGCCACACCTCTTAGAAAAAGAAGACAGTTTAGCCATTGTCTGTCTGATTTTGGCCTTTACAAATGGTGCCAACCCTAGTCCTCATGGAGACCCCTTAGATCCTAAGGTCAGGCAGTATGTAAGTTCATTTCTCTGAATAGGCCCAGTCCCCTATGGGTAGTGCCAATTCTCTACTGCTCTCTAAAGCTCTTTTATTGGGCAGTTGAATGACAGGGGGTTGTCACTGAGCAACAAGGAAAATCTCAATTTGAGCTTAAAGAGATCCTGTTGTCAGATGCATATTATTTACCTGTAAAAACCTCCCTTGTATAGACCTCGAAAAGCCTTAAAACTGTTGCTGGGTGCTGTCATCTTGAATATGAAGTCAGCAGCCCCAGCAGACTCTATAGTACCCCGCTTTGTTTCTCCACTGTCAGTTACATAAAAAGATTTGGTAGATGGGTGAGGGGCAGAGCAAAGGAGCTGCGCCAGCACTGTTACTAGACACCCCCAGAATTAGAGAGGGCGATTACATGGCAGGAAGGAGGAGGAACTGTAGCTGTGCTAGGGAATAGATTCCAGGAGTGGTTAAGTTCCCTAGCAAGTTCAAAGGCATGATGGTCTTCTGTGACTGACCCGAGTTCTTTCCACCAAACACCAATCACCACTGCCTTTAGAAAGCATGGCAGTAAACACACAAGAAGGTCCAAAGCAGATTCTAGTAAAATCATTCTTTTTTCATAAACCATATAATTAATCCCTGACTTACGCTCTGGCTATACGAGACTCCATAATGTCCTGGAGAGGCTGGGATGGCTCGTCAGTAGGTGAAGGAAGCAGAGAGGCTCCAGAAGACACATTACCAATAACCTTGTTTGATCTTTCTTTATCTGAGTCTGATTCATCTGTAAGAGCAGAGACATTAGTACAAAGAATGCTGAAGCCATTTTATTATTTAATTCTTGCACTGTGGAGTCTGTTTGCGCTGTTCCATTTTTTCTGTTTTCATTAAGAGAAAGAAAAGGCTTTACAAATTCTAATTCATTAATGTGGCACTGACAGCCTAGGGGTAAAAAGTCATCTAGCACTAGAAGCTCGCTCATAGATCTTTAACTTAGTATGCATAAATAAACATACAGGGATACCTGTTTCAGCCCATAGATGACACTGAAAGCCTAGCCCAATCCCAGTGGTTCCAGTAATCTTCGCTCCCAATGTTTCTCATCTAAAAGGATTTTTGGAATGAGTACCATCTATCCGTCTTTCCTCTTCAGTTGTCTCCCCCCACCCCCCAAAAAAAGTGCTATTGAACTACCAATCGTGTACTACACTAAAGCTTTAGTTTGGTTTAATAATACTATCTAGCTCAGCCTTCCCCATCCTTTTACCCAGAGGAACCCTTGAAATCTTAAGGTCTCAGAGGACCCTTGCTAAAACCATTTCATTGAAAGGTCAGTGGGGAAAATGACCCTTACATTCGTGGCCAGAGGAAAGAATGCCTCCCTTACAGTAGTGGTCAAATGCCACCCTTACAGACAGCTAAAAAGTCGTGGTGTCCTTCAGCTAGATCTGACAAGTGTTGTTGGCCCTAAAGCTATGGAGGCACCAATAAATGGGAGGTCAATCAGCCACAGCTCAAGGAACCCCTAACGACCTCTGGAGGAACCTTGGTTGACATAATATTCATATAAAGGAAAAAAAAATGTGAAAAAAAGATTTGCAGGGTTAACTGGATCATTTATTTGCATAGTAATGCCCCGTACACACGATCTGACTTTCCGACAACGAAACCATGGAATTTTGTTCTAAGGTTGTTGGCTCCAACTTGTCTTGCATACACACCGTCACACAAATGTTGGCCAACAATTAGTCCGACCGCGGACATACAAGAAGTACGACGAGCCGAGAAAAAGGAAGTTCAATAGCCAGTGCGTCTCCTTCTGCTTGATTCCGAGCATGCGTGAACTTTTGTGTGCTTCGGACTTGTGTACACACGATCAGAAATTCCGACAACAAAGTTTTGTTGGTGGAAAATTTGAGAACCTGCTAGCCAACATTTGTTGGCGGAAAGTCCGAAAACAAATATTAGATGGAGCATACACACGGTCGGACTTTCAGCCAACAAGCTCGCATCCAACATTTGTTGTCGAAAAATCAGATCGTGTGTACGGGCCATGATTCTTCATGCAATGAGGACGTGATGTTGACTTGGTGGATGTGTCCATATTTGGTGCACAAAGGTGTCCGTTTTTTTTTTCTCATTTCAGAGAGTTGGGGGGGTATGCAAATAACATTTACACTTAAAACTTCAGACTTCTATCTGTCACCAATGTCGACTCATCAAACTATATTGTAGAAACATCCATAGGTAACCCTTGTGGAGGGTGAGTGTGTGGTTTAACCATGCAAAATCCAACAATGAAGAGAGAACCAGCACTCGGAGAGGTAGATTCTGTAGCAGCATCTACTGTAGTGCCAGATCAGCAAAAAAAGTTTCGAGAACATGGTGGCCCTCTTTTTCAAGGTGACAGAAAGGGCCACCATGCTTTTGAAACTTGGTGTAATGTTTTTGCTAATATGGGACTTCAGTATATCCTGCTTCATAATCTACTTCTTGGTGTGCTGGTTTTCTCTTCATTGTCACCAGTGGCCATCTTGGCAAGATACAGAAACAAAAATTAAAAAGATTTGCCCAGTGCAAACTGCTACAATTGCTCCCTTTTCCAGGAAGAAATCATAAAAGGGCTAAGGGGAAGGGGGTAACCTTGTATAGTACATTACAGCCAGAATAACAAAGGCTGGCAGTGAATCTTTCAAATCTTGCTCAGGTGGTGCTAATTGATTTTTGTGCTTTATACAGTAAAAGAAAACCCAGTGGTTAATAAATACCACCAAAAAAAAGCTCCATATGGCTCTAAAATAAAAATGTTCCATGGCGGAGAAACTGTCAATCAAATTATTACCGTATACTGTATAACACTCACCAGTGTGGCTCTCTTCCCTGCTCTCACTGTCAGTAAGGCTCTTGGGCCCCAGGGAGGGAGAGCTGGCTTCCGATGGACCCATCCAGGAGTTGTTTTGCTCTCTATGGTCACGTAAAACTTTGTGGGTCCCAGAGAAGTTACTGCCGCCATTTTTAGAGCGCCTCCTTTCGTTTTTCACAGCAGCATTAGAGGAATCTTGTGTTGTTACAGGGTGGTCCTCTCTGTAGAGAAGTAAGGCTTGAAGTGAATTATTCTGGAAACAGCTAGTCCCAGATATGAGATAGTGATTGGAAGATCTGGCCACCATTTTTTTTTTCTCAACTAGTTCAACTCTTTGAGGGTCAGAGCACATTTTACATTTTTGCTATTGGCATAATGTTTTGGTTATTTGATATTACTTAAGTTGAACTCCACGATTGTAAAAAAAACAAAAATAGCCTTACAGTTGGGTCTCCCATACTGCAAGGTCTAAATACTATTTCTAGGGGTATCAGAATGGGCTGTATCATTTATCTTTTTCCCTTCTCCGGACAGCTTCAGCACTGTCCTCTACTCCCTGGTGCTCCAGGCTCTGCGTGGTCCCTCTGGGTCATCATGTACAATGCAAGGCTATTATCTCTGCATCTTTGGTTTAGGTAAACTGCACATCTAAAATGCAGAAATGTAAAGGATTAGGACATTGAAGCAGGTGTACTTACCTGTTTAGACTAAGCCGATGTCTCTGTTTCTGGAGCGGGAAGGAGCGTCCACTCTCTGAACCAAGGAAACCACTATCAGTCTCTGGGGACAAAATCCTTCTCTGTAATGAAAATAAGTTGAAAAATGTGATTTACTGTTTTATATATTCTAGTCTGTGAATCTAGGTTTTTAATCATGTCATTGTAAACTATATTATAAAAAATTATCTAAAAACTATACTAAGGCACGTGTGTGTGTGTGTGTGTGTGTGTATATATGTATGTGTATATATATATATATATATATATATATATATATATATATATATATATATATATATATAGAGAGAGAGAGAGAGGCGATTAATTTTATTTATTTATTTTTTTTTATTTTTGAGTTTTTAAAATCTCCAGACAAGTGGGTTAACTATACCTAAAGGTAGAGCTGCACGATTCTGGATAAAATGAGAATCGCAATTTTTTTGCTTAAAATAAAGATCACGATTCTCCCGGCGTAACATCATCTTTCACATTATACAAAAAAATTAGGCTAAGTTTTATTTTTTTTTAATTAATTGAAGTGTATTTTTTTCCCAAAAAAATTGCGTTTGGAAGACCGCTGCGCAAATACAGCGTGACATAAAATATTGCAACAACCGCCATTTTATTCTCTAGGGTCTCTGCTAAAAAAATATATATAATGTTTGGGGGTTCGAAGTAATTTTCTAGCAAAAAATATTTTAACTTGTAAGCAACAAGTGTCCTGACCTCATTTACAGACCAAAGTTCTTCCCTTTGATCTCTAAAAGAACTAAAAGATACTTTGTATCTCTTCTCTATTTCTCAGTGCTGAGGAATGTTTTTTTTTCCACAGCTCGGCTCTGCACTGTTTACATAGAATCGAGGAAATTATGATCATGAGGGGGGGTTGAATCGAGATCGCAATTTTTTAACGATTAATCATGCAGCTCTAACTAAAGAACAAACTTTTTTTTTGTTTTGGATAGAGTGTAGAGGGATTAGAACACCTGTCAACTTTTTTTGCTGTCTGTTAAAGGAGATTCACCCTCTCTATATTTGTCCTTTTTAACATTATCATTGAAAGTAAAAGAAAATCCCAAATTTGGGTTTTCCCCAGAAAAGTTATAGAGGGGAAATCTTCCAATGGTGACATTAGTTCTGGTGACCTGGGGGTCCCCAAGGAATTGGATTAATTTTGCAGGGATTTCCTCTCACTTCCTGTTTAGCTATGGGTTAGGAAGTGAGGGGAAATCTCCCCAATGGGACACAGATCGCAAAAAAGTCTGACAGGGGTTATAACCCTCCCCTGCTCTATCCAAAATGGGAAAAAAAAGTTTTGCCTATCGTTCTACTTTAAAGCGGAGTTCCACCCAAAAGTGGAACTTGTGCTCATTTGTCTCCTCCCCCCCCCCCCTCCGGTGCCACATTTGGCATCTTTCAGGGGGGAGAGCGTGTCCCCACTTCCGGGAGACCGGGCCGCGGCGAATTACATCAGTGGCTCAGCTTCCTCATCCTTCTCCTTCGCTGCTGGGCCAGTAGGAGAGCGCAGTGGTGCCTTGCGCATGCGCAGTAGGGACCTGGCGTGAAGCCATAATGCTGGGTTCTCTTACCCGCAATGGCGGTGGCACCTGACAGCTGCTGGAAACATCAGCTGCGGTGCTGACATCGTTGGACTCCAGGACAGGTAAGTGTCCCATTATTAAAAGTCAGCAGCTGCAGTATGTGGAGCTGCTGGCTTTTAATTTTTGCAGGGGTGGGCAGACCTCCGCTTTAAGTACAGAGTTATTTGGGCAGTTTTAATAGCCGAAGGATTTGTCCAACCAGTTTTTTTATTCACTCGTCTCTGCAAGACTGTAAAGCTGTTATGGTACTCTAAGAATCCCTGCCAGAACTTCCAGGAACTCCAACCTTCAGAATCCCTGCAAGAACTTCCAGGAACTCCAACCTTCAGAATCCCTGCCAGAACTTCCAGGAATTCCAACCTTCAGAATCCCTACCAGAACTTCCAGGAACTCCTACTTTCAGAATCCCTGCCAGGACTTTCAATGGTACTTGCAGAATCCCTGCCAGGACTTTCAATGGTACTTGCAGAATCCCTTCCAGAACTAGCGTTAACCGTAATGATGCTGGGCATGTCCTCTAACCAGGAAGGGTATTTAGGCACCAGCCTTTTAAAATGGCTGTCTTGTCGCTATCTACCTGAGCGCTAAAGAGCTATAATGTTTTCCTGACAGTTGCCTGAACTGACCTGACTACTCTTCTGCTTGTTGTCTGTCTAGACCTCTGCTTGGACATCACTATGCTTTTGCTTACTGCCTGCCTGGACTCCTGCTTGCACCTGACTATTGAAAGCATAGAAAAACACAAAGGGCATATAGGCCTAGCGCATTATCCTCAATACATGTTTTTATTTAATAAAATAGAGGTAAATATACTCACAAAACAGTACATGTGTCATAGCATTATCGTAAAATCATCTGCTTAAATCCATATGCGAAAATTTCACAACACTTGTAGTCACATCTGCTAACGAGTTTCAAGGGTTCCCTCTTTTTCAGAGCCTTGTTTAGATGTCTTGGGCCACTTTCACACTGAGGCGCTTTACAGGCGTTTTTACCGCTCAAAATAGTGCCTGTAAAGCGCCTCTCCTGTCACTCCAGTGTGAAAGCCCCAGTGCTTTCACACTGGAGAGGTGCGTTAGAAAAAGTCCTGCAAGCAGCATCTTTGGGGTGGTTTGGAAGCGCTGTATACATCACTCCTAAACCACTCCTTAACTGCCTTGCCCATTGAAATGTGCCTGCAAAGCGCTTCAGCAGTGGCGATACACGGGCGGTATTAACTCTTTCAGCAACTAGGGGGTTTAAGCGCCCCGCTAGCAGCCAAAAAGCGCCACTAAAACGACGGTAAAGCACCGCTAAAACTTGCGGCGCTTTACCGCCGACGCCCTCCAGGAGACACTCAACAATAGCAAGATTGGTGACATCACTACTTCCTGAACAATGCATAAGTATCATGGTGATGCTCTTTCATAGTTCACTGAATATGTTGATGCTGGGAAGCCCCAGATATGAAGTAAGAACAATGGGTTTTACTTTACAGTTTGCAAGAGATACCGGTATGTGAAAGACCAGACTGGATGACCAGAATTCTGTTTACATATATTTTCAACTGTGCATTTAAATGTTTGAACCAATAGACATAGGCAGGTGTCAAGAAATTTCCCATGTTGCAAACAGCCATTGGAAACTGTAGTGCCATTTGTACTACTAAAAAATATATGAAAAACACCAGACCAAAATGTAATAATGCATTAAAGTGTTTGTTCACCAATGCCAGAAGTCTGCCAAGCAAAATAGGTGAGTTGGAAGCTCTAGTGCATGAAGTGAACTATGATGTAATCGGTATTGCTGAAACTTGGCTTCAATCCTCACATGACTGGGCTATTAATATTCCTGGCTATGCACTCTTTCGGAGAGACAGGGTAAAAAGGAAAGGTGGCGGGGTCTGTCTCTATGTGAGAAGTGATCTCAAAGCAAGTGTGAAAGAGGACCTGATTGATGGAGAGTGTGATGAGTCTGAAGCATTATGGGTGGAACTGCATATAGATGGGCGTAGTTCAAAGTTAATCATTGGAGTTTGTTATAGACCACCCAATGTTAACGAGGAGGTGGAGACTCAGCTCCTTGCACAGAAGGAAAGGGCTGCAAGGGCTGGGACAGTGATAATAATGGGAGATTTTAACTACCCAGAAATTGACTGGAGTAATGGCACTGCTGGGACAGTTAAAGGGCAAAAATTTATAAACCTAGTACAGGACAATTTTATGGTCCAGTTTATTGAGGCCCCAACTAGGAATGAAGCTCTGTTGGACCTGGTAATCTCAAACCATGCAGAGCTTATTACTAATGTGCAGATAAAGGAACACCTGGGTAGCAGTGACCATAACATGATTTCATTTGATGTTAGCTGTAAACAAGAAATACATAAGGGAAAGATAAAAACACTTAACTTCAAGAGAGCAAATTTTCCAAGGATGAGGGCTGCTCTCTTTTGCCTTCCTCTGGATCAACTGTGGGTATAGTATTGGGTATATTGGATTGTACGTTTTTTTTTTTTTTATGGTTGGACTGGATGGACTTGTGTCTTTTTTCAACCTGACTAACTATGTAACTATGTAACTTGGCAGAGGTGGGTATATCAGATTGGCTGAGCCAAATTACAAGCTCGTGGGCAGATATGTATCAAAATCTTTGCCTATACCGCTAATAGGTGTTACATCCCTTTTTTCCCTGTCCTGCTTTTCATATAGTGGCCGACATTTGTAAATGCCAATCACTTGTATGTACATGGTCAGATTTCTTGTCTTACCTGTGCAATGCTGCCTTTAGGAGTCCTTGGTGACACTTTGTGACTCGAAGAGCTGACATTCTTCATGCTTATACTGCTTTTATGAGATGGCGATTCCTGGATGCTTTCCTCACTGACGGAAAGCTCGGTGGTGGGGGTCCGAGGAGACTGTTCTTTTAGCTGGGGCAATGGGGAGCTCTGTGAAACACGTTGTGGAAAAGTCTTTGACCCATACGACATCCTGACAGAACACAGACACAAATCTATTAATTAACATGTACACTGAGAACAGGCAACTCAACAGATGAAATGGTGGGAGTGCTGGACTGCACATTCTTTTCCATACTAGGTTATGGAGGGAGCTATGACAAGTGATAAGACACTGGGACAGTTGTTAGTTTAACCCAGACAAGGAAAATCATCTTCATGAAACTGAATCCTATCATTTCTTTATGCTGTACAGTTATTCAAGTCCAATAGTAATACCTGCTCCAGCACCTACAAATGCAATTAGGTAGAAAAAAGTATAACAGATCCCCCTTATTTATGCACAATATAAGAAACTAAAGTATGGCCCTTTAATATCTCTTGTAGCTTTACCGACACATGTGGATCAGGTAGTCCCTAATAGCGCTGCTTTTACTATGGCTATGGCTGCCCTAAATTCATAGAGCCTTACCTCCAGTTCATAGATAAAACTGGAGATAATTAGGACCAACTATAACTTGGAGTACAGAAACAGGCATAGTGCATGTTTGTCTCCCCATCTGTCATTAGTCATCAAGGACATTGTTCATTTCACAGCTGATGGGCCCCTAGCAACCAATGACAGTGGGCGAAGCCTGATGGGGAAGCTGAGGGACTAGTTCCCTTGTGATTGATAGCAAGCAGTGGGTGGATTCTACAGCCAGTAGCAGGCTGTCTATGGGCTATGAAATACATCCACAGCCTGCTTTTCAATCACAAGGGGAGCCGGTGTCTTGCCGAGAAAGTTCCCCCGGCGGATAAGGACCCCCCCCTGTACTGCGCAGGCGCAGCGCTTGCGCAGTACGAACTACTACCCTGTTTCCCCGAAAATAAGACCTAGCGTGATTGTCAGTGATGGCTGCAATATAAGCCCTAACCCCCAAATAAGCCCTACCCTGTTTCTCTGAAAATAAGACCTACAAGGACTTTAACTAGGGCTTATTTGGGGGGTAGGGCTTATATTGCAGCCATCACCCACAATCACGCTAGGTCTTATTTTCGGGGAAACAGGGTAGGAGCCGCCGAAGATAGCCGAAGCTGAAAACCTTCAATCAGCTGTACACGGCGCCTGCGCCCTAGGTCCAGGTTCAAGCCCCACCATCCAAGTGGACCTAGAGGGGGAATAAAAAAGTGCCGAGCGAAGCGAGGCTGTGCCCGAAGCGTGGCGAGCCCGCGAGGGGCCCTCTTACGGCCGCCGTGTACAGCTGATTTCCAACTATTCTGCTTCGGCTATTTCCGCCGGCTCCTACTGCGCAGGCGCAGTAGAGGGGGGTCCTTATCCGCCGAGGGGAACTTTCTCGGCAGAACACCGGTCTACTAGGGAACTAGTGTCTCTGAACCCCACAGGCCCAGGTTCAAGAGCCCTTGGCCAATGGGCTGTCTGTGAAAGCTGCTGAGGCAGAGAGGAAGTTCAGCTGAACTGAAGATGGAGTGTTGGTTTGGACAGTCCAGGCCCATTGTGCCTCAGCATGCAGTGCTTGCCCCAAATGTACCTGGTTCCTGAAGATACATGAACCTGTTGCCTGTACCAACATTTTCGGTGCAAAGCCATGATGGGATTGTAAAGAGTCTCTTAGCTTAGACCTTGCACTCACACTACATTTCGTACAGTGTAAAGCAGAACTGTTCTTTCTTTCACATCATTTATTTAGTGTTACTTTCACTTTCAACTTTAGTGACACTGAAGATGTAAGATCGACTGTCAAAGAGAAATCAATAATGGCAGCTGCTTGATCAATGTAAAAGCTATGGTACACAGTGGCAGCTATATTCACTGAATGCACGGAGGAGTTCGGTCAGGAACACCTCTTCCACATATATTTGTGCAAATGTGCTTCCACATATATGAGATATATCACATATGTTGGCCAATTGGCAGGTCTTCTTTTCGGTCTGGTAGGACATATGTTGGCCAATGCTGTGCTTTGAAGCACACTCCAAAAGTGACACAGAGCATTGTTTCTCAACTTCATCAACCACTTCAGCCCGGGAAGGTTTTACCCCCTTCCTGACCAGAGCACTTTGCAATTTGGCACTGCGCTGTTTTAACTGGTAATTGCGTTGCACCCAAACAAAATTTGCGTCCTTTTTTTTCCCACAAATAGAGCTTTCTTTTGGTGGTATTTGATCACCACTTTTTTTTTATTTTTTGCGATATAAACGAAAAAAAGACTGAAAATGTAAATTTTCTACTTTTTTTGTTCTAAAAAAAAATCAATAATAAGCTCAATTTTTGTCATACATTTAGGCCAACATGCATTCAGCCACATGTCTTAGGTAAAAAAAAAAAATCAATAAGCGTACATTTATTGGTTTGCACAAAAGTTATAGCGTCTAGCAGCAGAATGTATTTTGAGGTGTAATTTCACATATACCCATGGCATGTGTGAGCAATATATCATTTAGTGACAACTTTGTATAAAATTTTTTTTTTTTTTTGTAATTTTTCAATCACTTGTGACAAAAAAATGAAATGTTCAATGGACTCAATATGCCTCTCAGCAAATTCCTTGGGGTGTCTACTTTCCAAAAAGGGGTAATTTGTGTGTGTGTGTGTGTGTGTGTGTGTGTGGGGGGGGGGGTTGTACTGCCCTGTCATTTTAGCACCTCAAGAAATTAGGCAGTCAAACTAAAAGCTAAATTCCAGTAAATGTACCATAGGTAGGGGAGAGTGAAATCACTATTTTACGCCCTTAGAAAGCCTGAAGGCAGTGATTGGTTTTCGGGGTCCCGTACGCGGCTAGACTGCCAAAAAGTCTCACACATGTGGTATCCCCATACTCAGGAGAAGCAGCAGAATGTATTTTGGGGTGCAGTTCCACATATGTCCATGGCCTGTGTGAGCAATATATCATTTAGTGACAACTTTGTGTTAAAAAAAAATTAAAAAATTGGGCATTTTCCTTAAACTTGTGGCAAAATATAAAATATTCCATGGACTCAACATGCCTCTCAACAAATAGCTTGGGGTGTCTACTTTCCAAAAAGCGTTCATTTGGGGGGTTTTGAACTATCCTGGCATTTTCTGCAGAACATTTAGAAGCTTATGTCACACATCACCCACTCTTCTAACCACTTGAAGACCAAGCCCTTTCGGACACTTTTTTTGTTTACATGAAAATTTTTTTTTTTTTTGCTAGAAAATTACTTTGAACCCCCAAACATTATATATTTTTTAAAGCAGAGACCATACAGATTAAAATGGTGGGTGTTGCAATTTTCTTTCACACAATATTTGCGCAGCGATTTTTCAAACACAATTGTTTGGAAAAAAAAAAAAACAATTTATTTGAATGCAAAAAAAACACACTATATTGCCCAAATGTTTGGTAAAATATAAAAGATGATCTTATTCTGAGTACATAGATGCCAAACACGACATGCTTTAAAGCTGCGCATGCCCATGCTGGCCAGTAAATGGGGGAAATACGGGCGCTGCAGCATCTGTGGGCTGCCAATCAGGATTTGCAAGCGCTTTAGGAAGGGCACTATGGGCCTGCGTTTGAATTCTTGGTGGCTGCGGGACACTACTTGCGCTAGTCACTGCTCCAGCTTGAACTGCACATATGGGACTCGCCACATCACCAAGTGGTTCTGCAGTGCTGATTTGTCTACGACCAGGATGTACCAGGCTGCTGGTGCTCTCCAGTTCACCAGAAGGTAGAGCGGTGGTCAGAAAAAAAGATCTGTACACTGACTGTACTAATGACACTGTGACAGGGAGTGAAGGGATTAACTGGGGGGTGATCAGGGGGTTAAACCTTTTATTAGTGAATATATGGCGGGTACCCTAAACCTATCTGGGACTGATGCTAACTACCCGTAACGCTGGTGTCAGTGTAGTGCTTGTGTACTCACTATTTGATGCTCTCCCCTCACACGCTGGAACCGAACAGGGCTCCAGGAGGGGAGGTGACATCATTTCTTGTGCCTGTGATTACATTACACGGGCACAGGAGGTTCTGCCATTCGCCAGAACCGATCATCAGGTCCAGGCCATAAATGATTGGCCTGGACCTGATGACTGATCGGTTATGTAACGAATCTGGTCGCTGTGGGGGGCAGCGGGTGCGCGCACATGTGCCCCAGGTGCAAATCACATACTTGTACGTGATTTTGCGCTGCCGGGCTGCCCTGCTGCAGTATATGTACGGGGGTGGTCCAGAACCCTAAAGTATGTGGACCGTCATTAAAGAAGCCCTGTTAGGTCCCCAAGAGGTCTCCAAAGAATCAAAACGGCAGTTCCCTGCAAAAAAAAAAAAAGCTAATACACTCACCACTTTGGTTTAACGTGTATTCCACCTTCCCTTTGTCACAGCACTTCAGCCTCCATCAGTGCCCTTTGCATTGCACGTTTTCAGGAGTGTCAGATACTTTGTCTACCATTGCGTATTGTGGTTCCTCTGACCCTAACATCATGACCAGATCCAGCAGTTGTGTAGGGGTCAGAGGATGGAACTACAGCTCACGGCAGAAAACACAGGCATCCAAGTGTCAAATGCTGAGGAGCCAGGTGGATGGTGGAATATATGGATAATTGTCAACTCTCCGGTGGCCCGTGTGCTCATATTACTTTTCTATTGCGGGAGATTAACATTTTGACTTCTTTAGAGACCCAACAGGGTAGCTTTAAAGCCAATGTTTACCAGGCATTTCTTGTGAAGGTCATGTTATCTCAACTATCCCTTTGCATGTTAACATTTTATTAGTTGTTCCCATCTAACTGTGAAGAAATAGTTATAAAATAATCACTTGTTTTTACTTAATATCACAGCTTTTCATGTCTTCTAAAAACTAAGGGGAAAATGCTACAGGTCATATTTAATTGTATGGAGAATCAAGGAGGTGTTCTAAAGCTAATCTAGATAATCTAGAGTGGTAAGGGTATGGGTTTGTCGCAGTACATTGGGAAAGGGGGGGGGGGGTTAGGATTTTAGAGTGGAAGAACCAGCAGAGTTTTGGGAGTAGACAATAAATGATCGAAACAGTGAGAAAACGACTTTTTGGTATAATTACACTTAAACCTTTACATATGTACACAATGCAGGTAAAACAGATGGACAGACAGATATAGTACCTTCTGGATGATGATGTTTCCTCATCTGGAACAATGCCATGTCTGCTGGACACAGAAGATGCTCTCCGTTGCTCTGTGGGAGATGGTGTGACGGGTACATTGGTGCCACTAGCTGGACTATTGCCGTGCCTATCATCTGTGAAACTTCCAGCCAGTGGAAAGCTCTGAGGAGTAATGGACCTTGAATGACGCTGCTGACGGCTTCTTGGAGATTGGCGCTTTGCCTTAGTTTGTGAATTGACAGCCTGTGAACGTTCATGATGACTCTGATTACTAACAGGGGTCATCAGCCCTGATGGTCTTCTAGCTTGTGCATGATCCTGTGATTTGGAGGCTTGAAACTCCTGCTGTCCTGGATTGCCATCTTGGAGATCATGTAGTTTGGCAATCTGCGGAAGTTGCTGAGGCCATTCGTCCTGCTCCAGTCCCAGAGCATCTGGAAGGGACTTAAAACTGCTATATCTATAAGATTAAAAGCACAAATTAAATCTACAGATATTAAAAAATTGGGAAAGTACTTGTACCTGCAGCAAAAATGAAGTCCTAATAGCTACTAACTATATTATTTTAAGGATATTAAGGAAAAGCCTAATAAATCAAGTGAAAAAACAAATTCCAACTACTGTTATGCCCTGTACACACTATCAGAAATTCGGCCAGCAAAAGACTGATGAGAGCTTTTGGTCAGAAAATGCGACCGTGTGTATGCTCCATCGGACTTTTGCTGGCCGAATTCCAGCCAGAAAAAGATTGGGAGCATGTTCTCAATCTTTCGGTCGGGAAAAGTTCCTATCCGAAAATGCGATTGTCTGTAGCAATTCTGACGCGCAAAATTCCTACACATGCTCGGAAACAATTCGACACATGCTTGGAAGCATTGAACTTCATTTTCTCAGCTCGTCGTAGTGTTGTACGTCACCGCGTTCTTGACGGTCGAAAGTCCAGAGAACTTTTGTGTGACTGTGTGTATGCAAGGCAAGCTTGAGCGGAATCGCGTTGGAAAAGCCATCATATCTTTTTCCGACCAAAATCCTGATCGTGTGTACGCGGCATTAGCATGAAGTCTGGCTTAGAGATGGGAGTGAGGCAATGTCGCCAACATTCCGGTGCTAACATTATAAACTTTAATTGGTGCAAAGTCACACGCGTCATACGTAGCTAAAATTTTAGGGCCATACAGGGCCCTCCCTTAAGCCGATATAGTGATGATCACGTGTTTTGTAAATGTGCATCTATCTCATAATTCACCTACTTTACGTAAGGCTCAGATGTACAGATTTATCAGTTGGTCTTCCCTATGCTTTTCGGTGCTGCTTCTGAATTGGTTAGAGAGGACTATCCCCTTGTATACAAGACATAGGAGGGAATGAGTGTAGGTGGGGGGCAGCGTAATACGGCAGCAATAATTCACACAGCAAGTGAAAACTTACATTGAAGTAAGGCAGTGACAGTTCACAATAACCCAGAGGGTCGCCTGCCCAAACGGGTACACTCACGGTTTCCAACAATGTGAAGATGACAGGTATCAGCCAGGTTGACAGCGTCTGTTAAGAAAGCAGCATGCGACCTGGCCATCTTATTCCCAAGCAGGAAAAGGTCCAAGGATGTTGCGCCCCCACAATTAACCTCCTCATCAGGAGCCTGTCCCTAACAGGCGGGGTACCTTTCCTTACACTACCGACTCGCAAAAAGTGCGCCAACCCTAGGAGCTAGGGCTTTAAATAGGCTCTGCCTGACCCAAGATGGCCCAGTGACCCAGGAAAACATAGAGGAACTGTGTTCCTCTTAACAACCTCTCCAACTGTGGCACCGCTGTGAGGGAGCGCCACCTGCAGTGGAGAAAGTAGACTGCAATTGCCTACAGGTGTCCTTGCTTCAGCTACATCAAGCATAGAGCTAAATGGCATTTGTGGGTGGCATGGTATCTGCCCATCCACGTACCAGTCCAATGGTGGCCTGTTGTTTCCATGGGCAGTTTGACACTGTCTAGCAAAGTATAGTGCCAGAGAGCCTGACTTGCTGAAGGACACACATGGGTTCCTTTTTTTTTTTTATCATCGGCACTTTGATCTATGTGACACAGTGATGGGGATGCTTCAAGTTCCTTATCACCCCCACTTCACCTCTATATCGTTGTTAACACCCCCCTTCATATGCAGCTTAAAGCGGAATTCCAGCCATTTTTGTGTTTATTAAAAGTCAGCAGCTACAAAAAGTGTAGCTGCTGACTTTTAATAAACAGCCACTCACCTTTTCCACGATCCAGTGGTGCACTCACCCCAGCTGTTTTCACCCAGTCTTCTCCCTCGCCGGCATTTTCATTATGGGCACCCGGCTGTGACAGGTTGGTGCCCACTGCACGTGCGCGAGCGGCGCTGCACTCTTTGACTGGTCCCGAAGTCCTCTGGGACCTGTCATGTCCCAGAAGACTTTGGGAAGGAGAACCGCTTCTGATCGCTTAAGGCGACTGGAACGGAAGTGGGAGCAGGTACCTGTCAAATCAGGTATCTGCATCCCCCCTCCCCCTCCAAAAGCTCAGGAGCCTGGGGGGAAGCCTTAAAGTGAAACGTCCCCGTTTGGGTGGAGCTCCGCTTTGACAACAGAATCTGTAGCCCAAGCCTGATGGCTACCCCACTATGATGTAATGTAGCTCCATCACATTAACCTGCCACAATGCAGAATGTTGAAAAGAGGAGGTGGACGCAGTGCACACTTACGTGGATAGCAAGGTGCCATAATCCCTTTCCAGCTGCATGTGTTTAAAACGGACCGGTTGAGGTAAACATTCTTCTGGATCCTCTTTATATGATGTATCCATAGCATTACCAGAGAGTCCAGGGGGTTCTGGGGATGTGACCTAGAGACAGAGACATGAGGATAATTGTAGAACATACTATATTAAAATTATATGGCTGCCCAGAACTGCAGGTGAATTATATGAAGAATAAAACTGCACTAACATGTAAAATCTAAAATAAAACAAAAAGGCGATGCCAAATTTACTAGCTGTTTTCTTTTAATGGTAAGTGTCCCTCAGTGGATTCCCCTCCCATAGAGTTTTAGTAAGTGCACATTCTCTTTAATTTGCAAACAGCGCTTAAAGCAGAGTTCCACCCAAAAGTGGAACTTACGCTTGTTCGTTCCCCCCCCCCCCCCCCCTGGTGCCACATTTGGCACCTTTCACAGTTTTTGAAAGGTCCCCTTCCCCACTTTCGGGAGATGGGGCCGCAGCGCCGCCCCTCGGAAGTTCCACTTCCCTCCTCCTTCCTCTTCCGCCAGGCCAATTGGAAAGCGCAGCTCGCTTCGCGCATGCGCAGTAGGGAACAGTAACAGGGATTCCCTTATCGACCAGGCGACGGCTGCACCCGACAGCCAATCTGAAGATCGACTGCGGTGCCGACATCGGGGGCTTCCTGGACAGGTAAGTGTCCTAAAATTTTTTCTAGGTGTGGTGGACCTCTGCTTTAAAGTGCAAGTTCACCTTTTCAGAAACAATGAAAAGGTGAGCACCACACACCCTCCCTCGCGGTTCCTGCTATACTTACCTCTGTGGGAGGGATCAGAGCAATTCTGATTGGTCAAAGCAGTCCTGTGTCCGGCGCTGACCAATCAGAACTGCTCTGATCCCTCCCGGGGACCCTACAGAAAAAAGGGGAAGAAGAGTGGGGACAAACTCCAAAATTTTTCTCGTCTGGGAACAGAATGAACAATTTTCGTTTTAACGTGTACCATTTTCGTATGTGTATTATCAGATACAAAAGACTGCGCATGATCAGAAACAACAAATAACAAAAAAAAGCCTTTGTCGTACGAGAATTTTCTTATATTATTTCTATCCTCGGTTTCTTTTTTTTTAAATTCCTTTATTTTCACACTGAGTAGGTACAACCAGTTACATATTCATTTATAAAACAATGTCAGAATCAAGCACAAGACATACAGATATAAGTTTACAACCCAAGGTATCAGAAACAACAGGGTCAGTAGATCTGATTACTTAAATTAGCACCATAATCACGGTTTGTGGGAATGGTACCCCAAAAGAACACTACTGCCTAAGTATGAGACCTTGGAGGTGCTCTGGGATCTTAGTTGTTTGATTTAATGCTGACTTCCTTGAATGTTAGATTGCGTTACTCAGTGATAAATGATATTTTTCCGTATGATTGGTAAAGGTGGGGATCTAGAAAGCTATGAAGCCCAGACATGAGACCAATGAGAAGGTAGTGGATTTTAAGATTTTCTTTGTATCTGGACAAAAAGAAACCCATGCATGAGGATGCGTTATATAGAGACTGGTATCCCCGGGGGTAGGAGAGAAGTATAACCGGGATAAGAGGGGAAGGGATGACAAGGAAAGGGGGAGAGGACAGAGAGGGGAGTAGAAGCTGAGAGGTTAAGATAATAGAGAAAAAGGGTACAGGAAGTATGAGAATATGATATGTAAGGTGTATTGTGTATTGACCTCTGCCTGATGTAGGGAGCAGGTCCATTCAGCTAGCTAGATTGCGCCATTTCCTGAAGATAGGCTTCCGTGTATATAAAATGCTGCTAGGGTCTCCAGGTTTCCCGAAAGATCTCCTCCCTATTGTGTAGGGTAGCCGTAAGATCCTCCATATCCCTTAATTCGTTTACTTTAGTAAACCACAAGGATTTCGCTGGTGGTCTCTCCGATCTCCAACACAAGGGAATGCATGCCTTTGCGGCATTCAGAAGTTGGATGGTGAGAGAGGTCTTATATTTCTTAACGGGTCGTTCTGATAGATGGAGCAGACAGGCTGCAGGGTTCCCCTCCAAGGAAACACCGGTGAGGTGTCCAATTGTGCGGGCAACCCCGAGCCAAAATGGGGCAAGCTTGGAGCATGACCAGAAGATGTGTAACATCGTCCCCTCCTCAGCACCACACCGCCAACAGAGGCTGGGTACTTGAGGGAAGAAGCGATGTAGAATGGCAGGGACCCTGTACCATCTTGTCATGATTTTGTAACAAGTTTCTTGAACCCTAGTAGCAATTGAGGATTTCTGGGCAAAGTAAAGAATTTTTTGTCTCTGCACATCAGTGAATTGGATTCCAAGTTCCGCCTCCCATTTAGTGAGAAACGGGTACGTACCCTTCCTCTGGTTGGGTTAGGGATGAATATATCAGTGAGAGGCAGTGTCGTATCGGTTCCCCACGATGGCAAATGAGCTCCAGTTCAGTTAGTTTGCGAGTAATGCCTGATTTCCTCAGACAGCTGCGTAAAAAATTCCGCAGCTGTAAGCAGCTCCAAAAATCTAGGGGAGGGTCCGTCACCAACGTCCCAGCATCTAAGGAAAGTTGGCCATTGGGCTCCAGGAAATCATGTAAACGAAGCCTGGTGCCCATTGCCAGTCGCTTAAATTGTGGGCTCTGTACTCCAGGTGGGAATTCCGGATTACCTAGAATCGGCACCATGGGGGACGGCTGCGGGGACACCGATGAACGCCGAAAAGCATCTCTGACCACCGTTAAGGTGTTGCCCAGGGTGGGGTGTTCTGCGAGTTCCTTAGGCAGTGGTGTTGTAATCCAGGGCCAACTCTTGGCCGAACCCCTGGAATCTTCTTCCTCCATTGCGACCCAGTGTTTCGCCTCCGCGTGACAGTGCCAGTCCACCAACCTAGTTAGGTGGACTGCTCTGTAATAAGCCTTAATGTCCGGTAGGCCCACCCCTACTTTTCACCAGATAAAGAAGTCTAACTCGCGGTTTGCAGTGGGACCAGACAAAGGCCCAGAACATGGAGTCAATTCGTTTGAAAAACGCTGGGGGCAATCGGATGGGGAGTGCCTGAAGCAGGTATAACACCCTTGGCAGTAGAGTCATCTTAAGGGCACTACATCTGCCGAACCACGTCAGCGTCAGGGAGTGCCAGTGTAGGAGGTCAATTTTAAGACGTAGAAGTAGTGGGGCAAAATTGGCCGAGTATAATTCAGCAGGATCTGATGTGATGTCAACTCCCAAGTATCGTATAAGCTTGGTTGCCCATCTCAGTGGGAAGGACGAACGTAAACGTTGGACAATTCCTGTTTCTACCGTTATGTTAAGAATGGAGGATTTGGTTAAATTGATCTGGAACGAGGATATAGTGCCATATTCTTGAAGGGATCGTAGCAGGTTGGGGAGAGAAGTAAGTGGTTCCGTTAAAAAGAAGATGAGGTCGTCCGCAAAAGCGGCCACCTTATGGGATCCTGGGGGCTTCGGGTAGCCTACAATGTCAGAGTTCGCCCTTATCGTGCACAACAGGGGTTCTAGGGACAAGATAAAGATCAGAGGGGAAAGGGGACATCCCTGTCGTGTACCATTTCGGATATCGAAAAAGTCCGATCTCGTCTCATTTACCCTAACCGATGCAGTGGGGTGAGTATACAAGGAGAGTATCCACTGCAACATGGATGAGCGAAGGCCTATGTTCTCCAAAGTTGCCCGGATAAAGGACCAGTCGACACGATCAAAGGCCTTCTCCGCGTCGGTTGACAGCAGGAGAAGAGCCCTTTTGGTGGTCTTTGCCGCATGTATCAAATTAATAACTCGGATAGTGTTGTCCCTTGGTTCTCGTAGCGGCACAAAGCCTGCCTGGTCTCTGTGACTCAGACTCGGTATGTGGGGGAGCAGCCTATTAGCTAAGATCTTGGCAAAAAGTTTAAGATCCGAATTCAGGAGTGCAATTGGGCTATAGCTCCCACAAAGTGACGGGTCTTTACCCTCTTTCGGAATGAGGGAGATATAGGCCCTTAGGGTGTCTATTGGGAAGAAGTTCCCCTCCGTAAGGGTGTTAAGAGCAGAGACCAAAGGTTTCGACAGTATGTCAAAAAAGGTTTTGTAGTACACTGGGGTTAGACCGTCAGGGCCAGGGGCCTTTTTCGGTTTCGAAGAGGCCAGTGCCACACCCAGTTCTTCAACCGTCAAGGGTTCCTCCAGCTCCTCCCTTACATCCTCTGGTAGTGATGGCATGCCTGAGGCAGCTACATATGTTTGGGGGGTATGCCTGCCCTCCAAGGGGGAGTCCATAGGTTGCGGTCTGTCTAAATTATAGAGGCCTGTATAGAAGGAGCGGAACTCCTCTGCCATGTCTGAAGAGGTATTTAGCTTCCGTCCCGTGGACTGTATGTGAGGGATATATGTTTTCGTGCGAGGGCCCTGCAGGGCTCTGGCCAGGAGTGATCCGGGTTTGTTTGAGAACTTGAACATAGTACGACGTGCCCATGCTAGTTTCTGTTTGGTCTTATGGAATAACAGTGTACAAAGTTCCTCACGGGCCTTCTGTAGATCTCGGAAGGTTGCGCGGGCAAGACTAGCTTTATGTATACTCTCTAGCTTGCGAACTGATGCTAGGAGTTCCTCCGTGCGTTTCAGTCTATCCCGCTTGAGGCGGGCTCCTATTTTGATCAGTGCTCCTCTCACAACCGTCTTGTGGGCTTCCCAGACCACAAGGGGGTTGGGAACTGACCCCTCATTGACAGCAAAGTACTCCCGCAATGCGTTCAGTATCTCCGAACGGGTTTCCTCTGATTGAAGCAGTGCTTCATTCAGTCGCCAGGATGGGGGAGACCTGTTCATTGGCCCCAACTGGAGAGTCAGGTGAACTGGTGCATGATCAGAGAAGGATATGACATCTATGGACGTTGATACCACTTTGTTAAGATCCTTATGTGACAACAGCAGATAGTTTAACCGTGAGTAGGTGTGGTGCACCTGAGAGTAAAATGTATAGTCTCTGTCTTGGTTGTGGAGCAACCGCCATGGGTCAACTAGGTGTAAGGTATGGAGGTCCGCCCTGAGACGCCTCAGACGGGAGTAGGACATGTGTGAGGCTCCACGTGAGACGTCTAAGGTCGGATCCATGGCAAAATTAAGGTCACCGCCAAAGATAAGCATCCCCTCTGAGAACTCCAAGAGCTCAGAAAGGAGCTTGCGCAAAAACTGAGGGTGATTCACATTAGGGAAGTAGACATTTGCGAAGGTGACCTGCACATCAGACACCCTTCCCTTTAGGAGAAGAAAGCGACCCTGCTCGTCTGCCCGCTGTGCCTCAAACACCCATGGAACTGACCTGGCCAAAATGATGCTGACCTCTTTCGACTTGGAGACCGGAGAGACACTGTGGTATGCTACAGGAAAGGCCCCATTAGTCAGCCTAGGTATAGAATCTGCACGGAAGTGCGTCTCCTGCAGAAAAGCTACATGTGTTTTGCCCCTGCGCAGGTCAGCCAGAAGCTGCGAGCGCTTCTCCGGTATATTAAGGCCACGCGCGTTTAGAGAGGTGATCTTAAGGTGACCCATTGTGTCTTCTGGCAGGGAAATGGATGACAGTATACGTGTGGGAGAGTCCCAAAAACAGAACCCCCTTCAGGCAGAGGCCAAAGAGAGGAGAAAATAGACCAGGGGGGAGAGAATAGTAAAGTGAAAAAAGATCAGGGGAAGAGGGATGGGGTGAGGGGAGTAAACGGTTTCTGTCGTAGACTAACTATGGGCCCCCGTTGCACACTAGAAGTGTCCAATCAGGGGTCCGCCCTAATGTGGGGGTGGAAAGTGCGTTGAGATCTACTCTAAAATAAGTAGAATTTTGGCAGTAATCTGAGTGAACATAGAAGGTGGAGATGTGGGGGAATAACGCCTCTGAAAATCATGGTGTTTCTAATATGAGAACTAACACAGCTAAACATAACCTTTGCTGAGTGGTACCTGCAGCGATGCTGCCGAACACCCTCCGCCACGACCATTTTGTGACGGCGTCTTCGGGAGGCCCATGGACGCCAGGACGAACCCCATTACCATTGCAATCAATAGATATTGCCGGCAGGGTCCATGTTGGTGCCCCATGGTATGGCCCGCAGCGCCAGGACCAAGGGTCTTTTACCTTCGCCTCGAGGTGTACCGAAGCGAGTCATGAAAGGCGGGGTCAGAACCAACATTACAAATGTAAAACAATAAGATAATAAAAGAATGAAATAAACCGTTATAAGTGTCACAACAGAACATAACAGACAGAGCATGTTACCTACAGTTGTCACGTCTCTGGGATTGTTACACATTATAATACTACACCTCCCTCCCCCTCCTAATGCGTAGCTACTTGCATATCCTCCAGGTAGGAGCTAAGGGGAGGAGAGGGTCTTGGAGGTACCCCGGGTGACTAACAACGTACCTAATGAGCCAATAAACCAATAAAGGGGGGGGGGGAGAGCAGAAAAACAGACCGGACCTCCAGGGCTCTTATCTTAGATTGTGGAGCCCATCTGTCCAGGAGAAAATAAAATTTAGCAAAAACATCTTGAGGTGCCGGGACTAAGGGCCCGTTTGCTGTCCCCCCCACTGCATACGCCCCCCCCCAACCAGCCACCAGTAGTGAGTCCGTATGGAAGAATCGGCATGCAGGCAAGCAGGCCAAGGCTAATAATAATCTGAATTGACCCAGCACCTCCCTGAGCAGGCTAGCAAGAGTCAGTTGACATCCCGTAGTTCCCGAGTGGGGTTCAAAGGCACATCCTGAGGACAGTAATCCTGAGAGTGTACTATGTAGGGTAGTCAACTCGGACCCGGGAAGTCGCCCATCAAAACGGTTTCCCCGACCTCTTGTAGGGGAGGATCTAATGTTCTTGGGATACCCAGGGAGGTAATGTAGTGTGAGCGTTCATCATGTCTTACCAGTCCTTGGGATGAGATGAAAAGTTAAGCTTCGGAGGACCTCAGGTGAGGTCTAACAGTCTCTCGACTAGTGGCGCGTGAGCGCGGTCTACGGACACGTTGCGGCCTGGGTAGAGGTGGGCCCATGGCCTCCAGGGACAACAGGTAGTCAAACCAGTTGGGGACACTTACAGAAGGCTTGGCAAGGAAACTGAACAGGTCTGAGAGTTGGTCTGGTGAGCGTAGGTAGAATTCTGCTCCTCGCCTCCGCACAATGAGATGGAAGGGGTGTCCCCAGCGATACGTCGCCTCCGCCGAACAAATTACCTCCAGCAGTGGTCTCAGAAGGCCCCGCATTGCTCTTGTTTGCCTGGAGATGTCCGGGTAGATCCTGATCAATGCACCGTCAAAGTCAATTGGGCCACGTTCCCAAGCCAAGCGCAGGATTTCCTCTTTTATAGTGAAGACGTGCACCCTGCACAGGACATCCCGTGGGAGGTCTGTGGCATCAGGATCCTGGGATTCTGCGGGGGGTGCCCTGGGTCCTGGAATACGGTGGACCCTGTCCAGCTCTAACTCTGCGGCAGGCGGTTTTCCGAGCAGCTGATTCAGGATAGCTACCACCGTTGCGCGTAGGTCTGGTCCCATGGTGGCTTCAGGAATGCCACGGAGGCACAAATTGTTGCATCTGCTCCTGTTCTCGCCGTCATCTAGCTTTAGTTGTATATCCACAAGATGACGGCGAAAGCCACGCTGCTCCTGTTCCATGGCGGTAATGCGGGTATCAGAGGTGGATGTAGAGGACTCCAGTACAGTGACCCTCTCTTCTACTGTGTCCACCTGTTGGCGCAAGTCATGCAATTCCCTGGAAAGTGCATTTACTATGGATGCCGCCATTTCCTGCAGATCCTGCCTTGTTGGTAGGCCGGACACAATGTCTCTAAGAGAGCCCTCCACATCACTGCCTGTCTCCCTTGTATGGCTGCAGCTGGGTGGAATGTCCGTAATTGGGATCACAGGGGATAGTATAGGGGAGGCTGACCTGTCATCTGAAGCAGCTCGGTCTCCTCCAGCATTGGGTCCCGGCTGGGTGCCCTTCTTAGATGAGGCGGCGGCGCTCGTCGGAGGCACATGAGGCGGCGCCATCTTGGCCGGCGTGGCGGGGGATGAAGCAGCGTGCTGTCTGAGGAAATAGTGGGTGATTTCCGAGCCCTTCTGTGCCCCCAAGTCCAGTGGGTGTTTGCGGTCCCCTGGCATGAATTCCGGCTCTCACTGACACGGTTTACTGATCGTTCTCAGGGCTTCCCCACACAGAGCTCCGAGGTGTGCGTCCTCACTCTGCCATCTCTCGGCCACGCCCCCCTATCCTCGGTTTCTGACCAGTTGTGAAACATCGAGGAAAACCGGCAGATCGTTTGCCAAATTTTCTCATAGTGTGTATGGGGCTTAACCATTTTACTAATGAGATCTCAGATTTTGTCCATCAATACTACTACATGACATGTACTGCCCATATCAACTAAATTCATCCCTTTGGGGGGGGGGGGGGAGAATTAGAAAACAAAGAGAATAGTTACTAGGGACAACAAAGAGAGTACTTTTCATTCATGAGACCACGTGTTACTGACTTACTGACCTGTGGGTACGGGGTCTGAGTTGTTGGAATAGGCACCACTGCTGATGGTAATGGAGCATTATCTGAATGGTGAGTAGTATGTGTGAGGTCTGTGCTGGGATTGGACATGGTGGAATGGTCTACTTTTTCTTGTAGTTCATCCAGTTGGACTCCCAGTTGGAATATGGCTTCTGCAAGTTCTCTGAAGACGAGATGCCACATATCAATACATCGAAGTGTAGAGCCAAATGATATATTACAATATATAACGTATATAAGTATAATATCCTGCCAACATCCCAAATTAGTATATTTGTTTTTTTTTTTTGTTTTTTTTTTTTGCTATTTCTTTGTCATTTACTTTTGTATGTTATTTTCTAGATCTTAGATACCTTATTCTTCCCCTGAAGAAGGAAAAATATCTTCCGAACCATGTTGTGATCTGCTTAAGGATTACACCCAAACTGACCAAGTTATTTGATTGCTGGCAGTTTTGTGGCGTACCTTTTGATCAGCAGGGTATATCCAATACTGTATTGTGTTATGTTCCATTTATTTGTCATTCTTACCTTGTGTAGAATCATTGCACCTGTGGGTCTTTTTATGACTTTTTGTAATAAAGATTGGCATTTGTCTTTTTATATGTTTTATGTATTTGTAATTCTACATCAAATGTCCAGTGGGGGGGGGCCTCTTTCTTGTTTCATATCAATACATACAAACAGGGTCTTTGTGAGTAGCTGCATAGCCGCCCAATGACTTTTAAAGTGTGGGCAGTGTGGGGGTCCTCCAACTTCCCCGGTCTGTGATTCGCAGACACTCCCGTTCTTACTGAGAGCCCCAGGACCACAATAGATGGTCTCAGGGTGGCAAGCAGGAGGAACTTTGCCCATGTCAGGGCTGGGCTCCTGCTACTTTCTTTCAGTGCTCAGAAGCTGCTCAGCTGTTGGTTAATTACCAGCCACTTGTTATCAGAGTGACTAACCTTTGTTACCATTAGCCTGCCTCATTAGTCCAGCCTACAGCCTGCCCCTTTTTGCAGCTTAGCTCATTTCCTCATTGCCCTTGTGTGGTCTATGATCTCCAAGTGCTTCCTTCCCTTGCTCCTGTGTATGACTTGGCCTTGCTGACTTCTCTTCCGATTCCTGGTCCTGATTTGTGCTCCTGACTATACTGACTTTTGGTTTCCTGACCTCGGCTCATCTGATTACCCGCTCTGGCATCCAAATCCTAGCTTCTGTTTTTTTACTACGTTCCTGAACTGTTATTTTTGCCATTTCATTAAAAGTGTGATTTTAACTGTACTTTCTGTCTGGTTTATGGTTGCTTTCTGTGCGGTTCATGAACCTGGAAACACTAATTTCTGGTTTTAGATCGGTCATTCCATGCATGCTGTAGCCAGGTAAGCATCTAATCAAGCGTGATCTGTACTTGATTAGCTGCACCGGAGAACAAGGGAGACATTGGGGGTCTAATAGTACCTGTCAACTACCCAATGTTATCACAAGTTAAATAAAAAATATATTGTCTTTTTTTTTTTTTTTTTTTAATATATATATAAAAAAAAAAATGTAACCCTACTCGTGTAAGTAGAACGCCATTGCACTACACATGTGGGGTATTGCTGCAAATGCCAGAGTTGGAGCAATAATTCTAGGACCATAATTCATGATTAATTCTAAACTGATGAGCTGTAAAGGCTTTTAAAGTGTTGCCTATGGAGGATTTTAGGTACCATGAGCTGTAAAAGCTTTAAAAGTGTTGAGTGTTGCCTATGAAGAGTTTTAGGTACCTTTGTTTTTCACGATATCACAGGCACACACTATTTAAAGACTTGACATGTTTGGTATTTATTTACTTGACGCAACCCCATTTTTTAAAATGTTTTTTTTATATTTACCAAAAATTTGGTATTTATATTGCGTTTGTTTCACTAAAATTTTATTTTTTTGATGAAAATATACAGCTGCGCAAATATTGTGCAACATAAATTGCAAAACTATCTTTTTATTCTGCAAGGTTTTAAGTAAATTCATAGCCAAAAATGCAGATGTGCAAAGAATGAACAAAAATAGCTCGAGGGGAAGTGGTTAAGGACAGCTTCCTGAAACGTCCACACCTAAACACACGTTTAAAATCATCTTCAACTTTTTGTGAACTCTGCCTATGCTGCATAGCTCCCAACTGTCCCTGATTTGCGAGGGACTGTCCCTGATTTCGAGCAATGTCCCTCTGTACCTCATTCCTCCTCATTTGTCCCTCATTTTGGTCTCATCTATATAGATGTATATAAAATGGACTTTTTATCTATCAAAAAGTGTTTTCCAGCTCTAAACCTTTCATCTGATTTCTAAATTGCTGCATTTGTAAATTCCAAATGCCAATATAAAGGAATAGTAGTGTTAAAAAAAAGCACTTGTGGGTTTAACCAATCTTGTTTTTTTGTACAATTCTCCTTTAAGGGGGCGTGGCAAGGAGGTGTGTCCTATGCCTGCATACTTTTGCTGATAGGTGTCCCTCATTGCCATGTCAAAAAGTTGGGAGGTATGTATGCTGTACTGTTGTCAGTTTCCAACTATCGCTGTGTACTACAAAACCCATTCAGCCAACCCATCTAAGGACTGGTAACCTGCAATATATTACATTTTTGTTTAGCGGACCTTCATTCATTTTTTCATTTTTTTCAATCTTCTGCCCTTTGTTATTTTTAACTTTGGATAGTAAAACTTTTTTTTCTGCCGGTAAATACCTTATACAGCCCACTTCATGTGGCTTATGACATCATGCACAGCTCTCTCTCTCTCTTACTCTTGTGAGAGTTTGCCAGGAAGAGAGAGTGGGATGAGTCATAAGAGGGCCAATGAGAGATGCAGGGCTGCAGCGCTAGAGGTGTGTCTGTGTAAATCCAGCGAGTGAACAGGCAGCAGCTTCAGCTGCCCACAGTTAAAATGGCTGCAGCCAGACTTGGTGGAGGGAGACTTCTGCAGCATATTTGGCAAGTACAGAATCACAGTATATATAAAATAATTTGCAAAGTAGTTGGAGGGAAGCTTCAGAATGGCAAAGATGGTTTTTAGTACAAATTATGTGAGCAGACTGCAGTTCCTCTTTAAATTAATAAAAAGGACTTGCTCAGATTTTGAAAAGCATTGAACACTCTCCTCTCTATACAATGTGCATTTGCTGTGCTTACCTCTGTGGATCCAGTTCCTGAAATGGACGCCCAGTCCGTCGCTGTTCTTGACGATATTGCTCCTTGGCCTGTAAGTAACTGCGTTCCAGTACGTCTAGAGAGCCACGGAGTTCTCGCACAGCCTGGATGGAAATCATACAAGATGCAGAGTCACACACACAGGAAATGAATTCAGATTAGAGAGATAGCACACCCCTTTATTCATTGTCCTTTACCTGTTGTTGCTCTTCAGGAGTCAGGTTTCCCCCTTGCGACAGCCCCTCAAAGAGGTCAACCTGCAAAGGATGAAGATTTTTAATTGGTGCACATTTAAAGTTTGGATTCGGGGCTCTGGGGCCGCTGAAGATCTAATGTAAAGGAATGTGCATGTACTGCATGGTATTTCAATGCTGGAGTAAGTTCATTACCATTTAAAGTGGGAGTGAACGCCCATGCATGACTTTTACCTTTAGGTAATCCTATAGTAAGGCTTACCTATAGGCGGCGTGGGTGGGCAACAGGGGCGGTTGCCCTGGGCGCAATGGTTTACTGTAGGGATAAGGGTGCCTTCCTTCTGTTACAGGGCTGACAGGAGTAATGACAGCAGCAAGGATTTTGACAAGCGAGTGACTGCTGGGCGTATGATCCCCTAAGCTTGCACATCATGAAGAGGGGCGGGGGGGGGGGGGAGTGCAAGGTTTGGCATTTTGGCCCTGGGCACTGGATGACCTTGTCCCAGCACTGCCTAATAGGTACAGTAAATACTGTATCTTCTAAACATGCACCATTTAGAAGATATTTACTTTTAATGCAGCCGGTGAGAACACCGGCGCATACCGTGCTGTTCCTTCAGAGTTCTGGGCCATGAACGGCAGCTCCTGCATGCATTCACGGGAGTGATGTCTTAGCTGCTCTGGCCACTCGCACAGCTGGAGTCTGCGAACCCGGAAAGAAGACCAGGTAAAGATGGAAGCACCTTCAGTGGTGACAGTGCCCCACTGGATGGCTTAATTCTAAAGTAAATTTCACATAATGTGCTAGTATGCGATGCATACTAGCACAATATGGCTTTACCTTGCAGGTTTAAAAAAAACAGTGGTTTACTGTCGCTTTAAGGGGTACTGACGTGTACTCTTAAAGGGTAAGCAATGAGCATACCTAAAACCTTGTTTATTGTCCATTGAGACGTACAGGAATTCGTGGGATTCTAGATTTTTGAGGGTTATACTGCTGCCTACAGGAGAACCAGACAGTCTAGAATTCTAAAAATTCTTGCAACCCTCAATGGACTCCAAGACAAAAATTTGTAGGATTCTAAATTTTTGGGTTATACTGCTGCCTATGGGAGAACCAGATGGTCTAGAATTCAAAGAATTCCTGTTCTCAATGGACTGGAAGACAGAAATTCGTGCAATTTCAACATTTTGGGTTATACTGCTGCCTAAAGGAGAACCAGATAGTCTAGTACAGTGGTTCTCAACCTCAGTCTTCAAGTATCCCCAACGGGCCATGTTTTGGGAACTTCTCTTAAATAAAATAGCTCTTATCAGTACCACGTCATTGTTATTGATTTAAAGCAGCTGTGTAAAACATGGCCCATTAGGGTTACTTGAGGACTGAGGTTTAGAACCACTGCAAAGCTCAATGTCAATTTTTTTTCATCATGCATTAAGGTACACAGGAATTATTTGATTTCTAGAGTATTTGGTCTCGAAATTTGTAGATGGCAGTGTAACTTAATATTCTACAATCCGAGGAATGAATGCATCCCTCAGTAGACTCAAAAGGTTTTTTACAGTGAATATAAAAATACATGTTTTTGTCATCGTCCCTTGAGGGACACAGGAATTACTGGATTTCTAGACTATCTAGTCTAGTAATCTATAGATATAAATATTACCAAATAGTCTAGAATTTTAAGAATTTCCACAACCCTCAATGGACTGTAATGATTTTACAGTGAGTAAAAAAATCCTATTTATTTCATCCTCTATTAAGGGATACAGGATATATTAGAATTCTTGACTAATGGGTTCTCCTCCAAGCAGCAGCGGTATAACTCAATAGTTTAGAATTCCAGCATCCTTCAATGGAATCCAATAAAGCATTTTACGGTAGTTTACAAAAGTCAGATTTTCTTTGATTATCGAGAAATGCAGGAATTATTCAATTTCTAGATTACCTGGTTTTCCTGTAGGTGACAGTATAACCCCATTTCTTAAAATTCTAAGATCTCCTGCATCCCTTAATGGACGGCAAGAATGGAATTTTACAGTGGGCAAATTTTTGACCACCAGATTCTCCTCTAGGCAGCAGTATAATCCAGTAGTCTAAAGATCTAAGAATTCCTGCATCCCTCAGTGGAGTTCAAAAAAGGAATTTTACGATGAGTACAATATTTATTTTTTTGGCTGGAGTAGAGAGAGGTCAAAATCCCCTTCCGTTTATTTTTTTGCTTCAAATCAACAACCTACAGTATCTCACAAAAGTGAGTACATCCCGCACATTTTTTGTAAATATTTTCTTCTATCTTTTGATGTGACAACACTAAAGAAATGACACATTTGCTACAATGTAAAGTAGTGAGTGTACAGCTTGTATAACAGTGTAAATTTGCTGTCCCCTCAAAATAACTCAACACACAGACATTAATGTCTAAACCGCTGGTAACAAAAGTGGTACCCTGGAATAGGCATATTGTATACCTGCTTCTGGGAGAGGTTGAAAATTACAGATTCATATTCTTGATCAATAAAGACCTTAAATTGTTAACCAAAATCTTAGCAAACAGGCTATCATCATTTATCATCATTTGTCATTGTGTATGTTCATAAGGATCAGGTGGGATTTATTCTTAGTAGGCAGTGTCCTGAGCAAGTAAGGCGTGCAGGTAATATCTCTTTTCTCCAGTCCTGTTGGGATGCTGGCTTGCCCCAAAGGGGGTTTATGCTCACTATGGACCTTCAAAAGGCATCGGATTCTGTCTCTTGGCCTTACTTGATTGGGCTCCTGCATGCCTCGGAATTTGGACCCAATTTTCTTAACATACTCGGGATGTTCTACTCTAGATCTGTAGCCAAAGTCAAGCTTCATGGATATCATTGTACAGCGATATGAAGCTCCAGAACCACTGAATGAGGATCGCTGATGTATGTCATTGTACTTGACCTCCAAAAAGTCATACAAACACACACAGAACACGTATTATATATATTATTATATATTCAACCCAGTGGCTTCCTGGGTTGGAAACATCCTCCAGATATATAATGTATCTCTGCAGGGCATTCAACTGTTACTAGGTGTACCTTGGATAACCAATACAAAGCCTGAGATGATCTGCACTAAAAATAGTGTGCATCAGTACTGGAAGTTTTCATTCTCCATAGAAACCTTCTATTCCTCCAGGGAATGGGTTTGCACTGTGTTCCTGAGAGCCCTGACGTAATCAACGCACTGGTTCTTTCAAAAAGACATACACTAATGTTTTTGGAACAAACATTTGTACAAATAATCATACTAATATTCATACAAAGATTCTCAGTATTTTTGATGGCTTTCAAAAGTACTTCAAAATTTAGTTTGCTTTTAACATTGTATTTTGGAATGAATAGACTTTGCCAAATGAAAACCACATTTACTGTTTGTTTAGAATTTCATTTGCTCTGGAAACAAATTTTCCATCCTGCTCCTTCGAATTCTCTCCTCACTACGGTTGGAAACCAATGCCAATTTGTCAAAAATGGAATGGACATTCTTAAAATGAAACATTTCGAGAAAAAAAATTTCTACTAGTGTATGCCCAGTTTTAGGAATGTGGAAGTCATACAGGTCTTACAGGGGTCCAGTGGAAAACATGAAGGATATATACTAACCTCTCTATGAAGGGTTTCCAGGTGTGATCTTAGAATGGAAGCACTGTCTTCAGGTCCCTGGAGAAAGGAAGAACCGGAGGTACCTGGTAATGTGGCATCTGAGAGACTTGCTGACTGATTCAGTGGAGCAGAGGAGCCTAGGAGCAAGCGGAGAAATTGTTTTTCTCATGTCCTGAACATTTTAAAGTAGATATTATATATAGTGTAGCTATAGGCTACCGCACACGCTTGTTAGGGTATTGGCCCGGGTGCAATACATGAAGAAAAGTACGTTGAATATTCCTGCCTTTAACTTCTATTTAAGTGATACTACATTGAGGGCTAGTTTACACTAATGTTGCTCTGTAAAGAGCAATCCAATGCTTTACTCCCCTGGAACTCCACATGCATGCATTTACAGGGCACCTCCATTAGAATGGGTCACGTTAAGTGGGTGGCCACTGCATATGTACTCCCCCCTCTGTTTCCCAAGTGAGGGGAACCTCTTTATAGAGAGGGAAAACCACTCTTAGGGCTAGTTTAAACTAGCCCTCTGAAAAGCAATCTGTGGCAGGTGAAGGGTTTGTGTCTGAAAAGGGGGGGGCGGTATTGCCTGCAGAACATGACAGGTGGGATCATTTTTGATGGGGCTGTAAAGCAAAAGCTTCACAGCTGTGACATGTGTACACCCCCACCCAATGGGGAGTGATTGGAGGGCAGTAAAAACATGGTAAAAACATGGTGGTTGCCCTAAAACCACATGTTTTAGGGCACCCCAACTGTAAGTGTTAATAAGCCTTTAGACAACTGTCACTGGAACAGATGTCCCCCATAGGAAGGTTTCATCCCCAATTCAAGTTCTGGAGCAGATTTTTTCCCACTTTTAATCCAAGTGACAGGACAAATAAAGTCAACCCCCCAGACACACAGCATTGAAAATGTGATAGAGCTACTAACCCTTCCTTGCTTAATTCCAAGACCAATAAAAAAAGTTTTATCTTTAGATACACTAAAGAGTTTTAATTTCACCTCTCAAATTTTGAATAACATCGCTGAAACTCTATCAAATCTTTGAAATAATTTAGAAACTTTGATCTACTATTTTTTGTTTTTTTTGTGTACAATTTAGTAAAAGCGGAGCAAAAGCCTTCCATGTAGGACCTTAGTAAACCATACAAGAACAGGCCTGTGAAGGCTCTCATTAATCCAGGTCATGGTATATCTAGTTGTAGTTCGTCTCATTCAGCTGGACTTGTTCTGTGATGTTACTGTTTCCTAGCTGATCCGAGGCACATCTGCACTCATTAGAACTGAAGAAGCTGCATGGATAAGCAGTGAAACATCTTCAACATTACAGTTGAATGTGACCAAACACTACAAGCCGAACAAAAAATCCTAGAAAATAGTGTATAGTTTCCATCCAGAGACCTTTTATATAGTCCAAAAATACATTCTCAATGTACCTGTGTCGTTTTTGGTTATGGCATTGTCCTCGTACACTGAGCTGAAGGTTGCTGCCTGTGCATGAGATATGGTGAACTCCATCACTTTTGATCCTTGCATGACTGTTCCCATTTGAACACTGTGGCTTGGTTGTGCGGGGTCAGAGTAAAGATGTACCTGGGGGAAAAAAGAAGACTCTTATTAAAATATAGCTTTTCAACCTTTGTTCTTTACACCAATACTGGTAGAACATTATGATAGATAATGCAAAAACTTGTAGAATGAACCAATAATACCTACATCTATAAATCAAACTGAAAAAAAAATGGTTCTAATTAATAAACCACCACTACTCTTTTTTTAAACAAGACCTAACTTACTAGTTGCCTTGTGGTATCATTCATCATACTTGTCTTATTCCAACATTTATCACCTGTTCTGTGGCATCATTTACCATACCTATCTTGTTCCACCATTCATCATACCAATTCTATGACAAAATGTTATAAAATTGTTCAGTATCTCCTATTTTAATTGTTCTAACCCAGCCTTCTTAACTAAGGTACCTCCAGAGGTAGCAAGGGGTTTCTTGAGCAGTGAGCCATGGCAAGATGATCTTCTGCCTGCCTGTGCTTGTATAGGTCTAGCACTAATGTGTCTTGTCAAAATCTACAAGTTACTGATCTTGCTCATGTTCCTTAAGCTGTAACTATAATAAGTTTAAGGTCCCTTTCGTGTAGGACCTTAGAAAGGTATGGATGTCACGTTTGTGACATTCATGCCTATCCCGATTTTTTTTTTTTTTTTTTTCCTCCATGGAAAAAATGGACCGATGTAATCTCTATGGTTGGGCAACTATAAAATTGACTTGTGTCTGGTTATAACTAGCCCCCCCCCCCCCCCCCCAGGTCTAATCAGAAAAAGTGGACCCGATTGCAAAAAACAATATTTCCCATTAAGTCTGATGGACCCGAATGGAACCAAAGCTGTAAGTTTGCGTGCTTCCACCCATAGGGATGTATTGTTGTCTGTTTTGATCTAGGTCAAGACCACCCAGACTGGGGCCTTAGCAGAGGTTTCTTTTCGACTACCATATTAAGGGTTCCTCAGTTGTACAAATTTTCAGAAAAGCTGACCTAATTAATTGCTCCATTCTGTAAATGAGTTCTAAGTTATCATTCACTAAACCTTTGCTGTATCATGATTCATCATACAAGGCCTATGGCACCATTAATATGACTGCAGGGACTAGGATCTGAGCCCACAACCTCCGCTGCATGTATCTGTTTATACCTTGTTTCTCTTAGGCCCCATTCATACCTGAGTGTAGCGGTTTTGAGCGTTTTTCAGGTGCTTTAACGCACGTATTTGACCGTGACAACACCACCCATGTTGCTCCATTCATCACCCTAGCACTGGGTTCTCCTTAATCACACTAGTTCAATAACATCATGTATTACAATAACTCAGTGACAAAAGTTAACAAATTAGTCCTTTGCAAACCTTCCCAATAAAGATCCACAGGATTACTAATTATAAGATAGAAGACAAAATAGGATGGTTTATGGAACTTGGTTTTACCATTTCTAAAAACTTTTTGTGAATCCTGTTCTGCATTATGCAGAAGCTTGGGACCTCAATGGCCAGAGTAGCTTCACGATACTAATTTGTTTTTACCCTTTGTCACTTAATGGCCGAGATCCTTCCATAACCAGGTTGTACCATCTAGTAAAACTTCCAGCTTCGATCTCCATGGTTTCAAAAAAAAAAAAAAAGTGTTGAACTACTATACTGTATTATATTTATTGACAATGCAACTGAGATGCAATAAGATATAAGCCAGGTTATGCACCAGAGGCACTCTGTTATCGTAAAGCCCAATTCCAGGAAATATGAAAATTCTCCCTTGCAGTTGGGCTTTTACTTGCTTCTCGCTTTGGCTCTGAGGAAGAGGGTTCTCCCGTGAAACGTGTTAGCCACCCTGCAATACCGTCTGGTCCTCCGTCATCTTTGGTTCCAACTATAGACCCAAGAGATACCGTTTGCTATTCCTGTTGCCTTGATAGGCTTGTATACCACGTTTCTAGTTGAGTATAACCATTGCTGTTTTACTTTTATTAAAATACTTTGGGTAATGCACAAGGTCGGTGCTCCCTCGCCCTTCTTTTCTATGTGTTTCAGTGCCAAGGACACCCATTGTTCTGAGTAGGGCAGCAAGACCATTCACATTCTATACAAAAGGGTTGACTGCACCACACATCCCTAGACCCAGCACCCAAGTGCACGAGAATTGTTTTGTACAATAGATTTCCCCACCAGCAACAATCGATCCTCCCCCAGCAACAATAGCTCCCTTCTTTTCTATATGTTTCAGGGGAAATATATTGTTACTAGAGGTGAATTATTGTTGCTGGAGAATCTATTGTTGGAGGGATTTTTCTGCGGGAGATCTATTATTACTGGGGGGGGGGACCAATTGTTGCTGGAAGGGAATCTATTGTTGCTAGATGGGAATTATTGTTGTTGGAGCAATCTATTGTTGTGGGGGAATCTATTGTTGCTGGGGGGGGGACTAATTGTTGCGGGGGGGGGGGGGTGCTATTGTTGCTAGAGGGGGATTATTGTTGTTGGAGCAATCTATTGTTATAGGGGGATCTATTGATGCTGGAGGGGTGCTATTGTTGCTAGAGGGGGATTATTGTTGTTGGAAGAATCTATTGTTGTAGGGGGGAACTATTGTTGTTGGCTGCACAGGATCATGCTCTAAGGTGGGTAGGGGTAGGGGGCAGAGACAAGGGTGACTTATGAGGAGAGAGTACCTGCCCCTAGTCTCTGAGAAAAAAAAAGCCTTGAGGACAACCCAAAATGGTTTGCAAGACGCAGTGTTATTGCCTGAATCAGATCGCGTTGGTGTGAACACCCATGTAAACTTATTCCAGTGTGGGAAAAAGGGGTCCTTTATCTTTTCTGTGCAGATTTGGTGCGATCTGAGCCATACAAATGAATGGCTCCACTTGCACCACACAGACATTGCATGTGATTTGAATAGGAATGAGGTGCGATTCCTCCCTGAATTACATGCGGAATCCCGCACCACATATGTGTGAACCCAGCCTAAGATGCAATATATTAAAACATTTAAAAGTTGGATAGAGAAAAGGATAGTTAAAACTCCTTTCACGTTATTTTAGGCATCTATGTCCCATTGGGAAGATTTTCCCCCACTTCAAGTCCTGTAGATACAATAGGAAGTGAGAAGAAGTCTATTCGGTGAGGGAAATTCCCTCTTAGACAGTTGACTCTTGAACATTTGCTCCCATTGGGAACCATTCCTGGTTTTGGTGAGAAGTTGATATTTTGGATTTTCTCTTCATTGGTCAACAGGACCAATAGAAGGGGTGAATCTTCCTAACAGGGACAGAAAAAACCTGGCTGGCGTTTTAAGCCCTCACTAATCTAAAACTCACATTAAGAATAATGTGCGTAGTTTTATTGGGCCTGCTTGGCTCAACATAAGTATTCGTGGGGTCCATGCACTAAATTAAATACCGGCAAATTAAATGCGGTAAAATAACACATGCTGTAAATCAGTTGTTAACGTTCAATTCACAATGAGTTTAGCATTAAATAACAAATGCGGTATTTTTTTCGATGTCGGTTGTTTAAGGACATTTCCAAGTTTAACTTGAGAGAAGCGCTCTCCCGAGGGGGTTACCTTGTGGGCGCGCTCCGAAGTCCAGCATTTGCGTCCATAGCCGCCGAATGTATGACTCGGCCCCGCCCCCTGGCGCCCATGTTATTGGATTTGATTGACAGCAGCGGGAGCCAATGGCTGCGCTGCTATCAATCTATCCAATTAAGAGCCGAGAACCCCAAGCAGAAAGACAGCACATCCCCGCCGGGTCAAGTTCCAGGGCTCAGGTAAGTAAAACGGGGGGGCTGGGGGGTCGGTCACTGCCAGGTGTTTTTTCACCTTAATGCATAGGATGCATTAAGGTGAAAAAACACGAAGGTTTCCAACCCCTTTAAGGACTCGTTCGCACTAATGGTTGGGGGGGGGGGGGGTGGTAACAATTGAGCTGTCATTTTAATGCCCCCCAACTGCTCCCCCCTTTAGCTGCAGAGGCATCAGTCTGGGGTGTACACAGGGGCAACGCTTTGCTGCTGCAGGAAATATACTCCTTGTGGCTTTCAAGTTAATGGGGCAACTCTGCAACCACCCCACAGCTGCATGCAAAGCATTAGTGCGTGTCCAAGCAGGTAGGGAGGGGGCGATATAATTCAAGGCCTGTCAAATGCTCTCTGAAGAGTGATCCAAATGCAAAGCACTAGTGTGAACGAACCCCGATAGTGGCTTTCCATGTGTAATCATTGGAGCTCCATGATAGCCGATGTGCTCTGTCTTGGCTGGGCCAAGGTGGGCACTCCTCCTGCCTGTGCCTGAGCCCGGCCCTGGATTGGGGGACAGGTTGAGAGGTGATACTCTAAAATGACAAAGGTGTATTTACTCCAATGTTAGGATAACGGGGGACAGATTGGTAGAGTTCACAGACTTTGTCAGTTGTACAACTTTCTAAATTCTATATTACACTGAATGTGGTGGCAAATGTAAGTTTTCACATTAGAAAAGCCCTTAACATGAATGTGCTGAGACCGATCCCGGCAATCCATCCTCATAGTAGTATCTTACTTTAGCTTCCAGGCGCAGACGGTCAATGGTATTTTCAGCCTCTGCATACTTAGTGAGCAGCTTGTGGTAATCCTCCTAGAGACGGGAGAAGGAGGAGAGGACAGGTTAGAAAGATTAGATTCTATAGAAGTACAGAACAGGAAGACAATACGAGGGGAAGTACAGAGCTGCAGGAAATAGACCGCAGTCATATCATCTTATTGCTATTACTATTCATGGTTTCAGAATAGATATTTGTATACTAGACCCGTACTTCTCAGCTTTTTTCATTAATGACACCCTTTGAGAATATGCAAAATCTTGAGGCACCCCAGTCTAAAATGGGGTCCCGGTTATATCAGAAGTCCTCTTTTTCCGCATCAGGGTCCTCAGCCCCCCCCCTTTTTACATCAGAGCCCCCTCTTGACTATCATAGCCCCCCTTCACATCAGAGTCTTAAGTCCACCCCCTTTACATCAATGTTCCCTCTTTTTATATCATAGTCTTCACCCCCCCTCTTCATATCAGAGCTTCCACCCCTTCTTTTACATCAGAGTCCTCAGCCCCCCTCTTTACATCAGAGTCCTTCGCCCCCTCTTTCATATCAGAGCCCCCCTTCACATCAGAGTTCCCCTCTTTCAGATCAAAGTCCCCCCCCCCTTCATATCAAAGTCCTCACCCCATTCTTTTACATCAGAGTCTTCAGCTCCCCTTTTTCACATCAGAGCCTTGCCCCCTTAACACCACAGTCCTCAGCCCCCCCTCCCCTTCACATTAGAGTCCCCCTCTTTCATACCATAGCCCTCACCCCTTTCCTATCAGAGTCCTTACCCCCCCCTTTTTACATCAAAGTCCTTAGCCCCCCTTCCATATCGGAGCCCCTCATTCACATCCGAGTCCTCAGTCCCCCCCTTGACAATAGAGTCCCCCTCTTTCATATCATAGTCCTCAACCCCCCCTTCATATCAGAGTCCTCACCCCTTCTAATACATCAGAGTCCTCAGCCCCCTTCTTTCACATCAGGGCCACCCCCCTTTTTTATATCAGAATCCCCAGTTCCCCCACCCCTTTCACTCCAGAGCCCCCCTTTCACATCAGAGCCCCCCTCTTGCATATCAGACCTCACCCCCCCCACCCTTATTAAAGTCTTAACCTCCCCCCTTTTTACATCAGAGTCCTTAGCCCCACCTTTCATATCAGAGCCCCCCTTCCCCCTTAACACCTTAACATAAGAGTCCTCATCCCCCCTTTTAGATCAGTCCACACACCCCTTTCACATTAGAGCCACTCTCCCTTTACATCAGAATCTGCAGTTCTCCCACCCCTTTCACTTCCAAGGTCCCCCTTTCACATCAGAGCCCCCCTCTTGAATATCATAGACCTCACACCCCCTTTTACATCAGAATCCTCAGTTGCCCCCCCCCCACACCACACACCTTTCACATCAGTGTCCCCCTCTTTTATATCAGACTCTTCAGCTTCCCTCCTCCTTCACATCAGAGCCCCCAGTTTTCCTCCCTTTCACATCAGAGATCCTAAGACTACATTCTCTACCCCCCATTTATACAGGACAGTCCTACCTCCAAAGCTTTACCACAGCGCAGCATAGCAGTGAGCTGGAGGTGGACCAGGATAAATGGAGGTGGACTTCTGTCCCCTTCTAAATGCTGGGGTTGCTCTAAATGTCACACACCCTAGATTGGCATCATGCGTTTCCACAGTGCTAATAGCCGAGGAATGCCCTACTGTGTAAACACCTGACACTGTGCAAAAATACAAGACACCACATGGCATCCTGGTTGAGGAACGCTGTATTAGATTACATTATAGATAAAGCTGTTATCTGTGAATGAACTATGCTCACTCCAGGGAATTACACTTGTGTCCACACTCCATCCTTCGCACTTACCAGCTTTGCCCAGTAGTAGTCAATACAAATGCATAGAATTGCATAATTGGCGTTGAGCACAGGGAGACTTGACTCAAGTAAGCCCCTTACAGTAGTAAAAGGCCTTGAGGTGTTTTTCACGCCATGGTGCTAAGCTGAGCCTTAGAACTAAACGCCATAGCATGAAATGCGTCAAGGCTTCTTTGCTGCTGTAAGGTCCTTATATTAATAGTCTCCTGGTGCTCAACTCCAATTCGTGGACTCGGTCTGTGCATTTAGGTTGTAAACCTGCCCAGGCATGTACTGGCCATTGGGACTACAGGGAGTTTCCCGGTGGGCCGATGGCTCAGTGGGCCGATTTCAGTGACAGTGGACCGCTGCCTCCCTCCGGTCCTCTGTCCCCCCCCCCCGCAGTGCTCACCTCCTCTACCTGGCTAGTTATGCAGCACGCCTGAATACAGACATGATGCTCAGGAGTCAACACTGAGAAGCTCATCATACGATCTGGAAGGAGGGCGGCCTCACTTTCCTGCCTAATCTTGTCCCATTGGGGGGGGGGCGCCAAACTGATTCTTTGCCCCAGGTGAAATAATGTCTAGCTTCCCCACTGGTACTGCCTATAAGAGAAATAATGTAGAACGGCTAATGGCTAGTGGGGGGGGGGGGCTTGGGTGGCAAGCCGGCATGGGAGAGACCTGTCAAAGTGGGCCAGTCTGGATGAAGTCCAGGGCCAAATTTTTGTCCCAGTCCAGCCCTGAACCTGCCATGTAATGATACAAATAGGGACCAGGAGATAATTGCAGGATCTGAGCTGACGTTCTTTGGGTTTGTGTTGATGGCATCTGTTTGGGTCTGAGAGACTACTGTGATCATTCAGAATTCATTGATGAGTGCACTGGTATTGCAGCTGACCTCCTTTTGACCTACATTTTAAACTTCAAGTGGGGACTGCAGTCCCATATGGGTGTGCAAAACCCACCTAAAGCAACATCGATCAACACAGGCCCTTACATTTACTTCCAGATTAAGGTGTCTATTTATACAAATTTGCTGTGCAAATTGCCTCAAGTAGTCACATAGCTGTCACGAATAAACACGAATTTTGTGTAATATGTTTACTTCCAATGATTGTCAGCTCCATCTAGTGGCCATAATGTGGGATTTTCCTGAAATACCTCAATCGCTCTTCAGAGGGTTGTTTTGACAGGTGGTGAAGAGGCATTATGTCACCTCCTCATCGCCTATTTTACCCCTAAAAACCTGAACTCCTTTGTTGTAGCACGGCCCCATACAGGTGAATGGGTCAAGTTCGGCAGGTGGTATTGCCGCTGAGTGCAACAGAGGGGATAATTTTTGCCATGCTGTGATGCAAACGACAATGCCTGGGGCATGTGTATACCCTTGTCTCCCATTAAAGCATCACTCCTGGGGCATGTGTGCACTCCTATCCTGTCCTTGCAGCCTAAAGGGGAGCAGATTGGGGGGGGGGTCGGGCTTAAGGACACCCCCACCCACAAGTGTAAATGATGCCTTAATCTAGAAATCCTTCACTCCCCATCCTGTGTCTAATTAGCAGGATCTCTTCTACCATTGACCTGCGCTCCTGCTTAGCTGTGTCTGCTATTTAAAGGTATTGACTATATGTAAGCTCTGTAGCTAATCACATAAGCAGTTTGTTTTTTTCCTCAATGCTTGTATTAAGATTTGATGACTCCAGGGCCCATTTACACTTCTGTGTGGTGGTTCTCCATAACACAGGATTCCAATGACAACATCTCCAAAAAAATTATTCCAGGGTCTACCCTACTGCCTTGGTCAACATGGGCCAGCCTCGTTCTTCCTGCTGGATTGTTTACCTTCTCTTAAATTATCCAGCAAGATGAGTAATACACTTCCTACAGCCAAAGAAAGAGAGTGAGATTCTGTTCCAAGTAGGTAGGAACTGGTGGATGACACTGCCAGTGGGGCCCACAGAGATATAAGAATGCCAGTGACGGATTCCTCCACTAACATCCACCAGATACATCCATTTTTAGGTAGACCAATGCATTACCAATAAAATAAAAAGTGTAAAATCTCCATATAACCACCTGTAGCTGATGAACAAGTTCAGTAGCTTGCTGCGGGGTCTTGAATTCCTGTGGTACATTGGGTGGAATGGCTGGTTCTTGGACTGGCTTTTCAACACTGCTCAGCAGGACCTCTCTTACTATGTCTGCTGGTGATTTGAAGAGAACAGGGGCACTTTGGCTTTGGTTTTCTGGCCTGCGCGGCTGAGGAGGACGATAACCCGGCTCATCACGAGGAAATCGGACCCGGGGACCAACTTTGGACAAATCGGGCAAGGGGTAGTTGAGTGGACCTCTGCCATATTGTGCAAAGATAGCGTTTTTGCTTTTCTTCTCATTGGAATTCTGTGCATTCTGCATTTTGGTCAAAGAAGAAGGTGACAAGGTAGACTTAGTTTGTAAAGATTTAGTCTGGTTGGACACCTGCGTAACCCTTGACATCTTTCCATGATTTCCAGGAGGAATGGCTGATGATCCCTCCCCACTATCTGTATGTGAGGATTCTGGAAGAGTCTCATCTTCTATACCAGGTGATGGACCAAACATGCCAAGTAGTCTAGTGTTCCATGTGCTGCGAAGCGGAGCAGGGGATGGTGAGATTAAGTCATTGATATCAGCTTCTTCACCCTGATTTCCTGGAATGTTAGAGTAATCTTCACCAGGAGATCCTGGTGAGTTGTCCCACTGATCTTCTCCTGCTGAAGTTTGATCAAAGTCCTCAAGTTTTTCATGTTCAGTTCCATTATAGTGCTGTGTGTTCCAGTTTTCATCTTCTTCCCCATCCCATGCTCCTAGGGAACTCCCTTGATCCACCTCATCTTCAGTCATATCAAGCTGTTGGTCCCTGCTTGGAGGTCTTCGTCCAAGTGCAGAAGGCAAAGTCATTGACCTACTAGGTTGGCCTCCAAAGCTGAGATCATCTAAACAGTTAAAAAAAAGACATTTCATTGTTATTATTTTGTTATATATAGCAGTAATATGGTATGAAATGAAACTTCCTGCCTGATGTAGGAGAGTAACTTACCTGTATCATGACCGTCAATAAAATCTTGGTTTCGTTCTTCTGGCATTTGGGAAAAACTAAATTGCTCTTCCCAGCTCTGTTCACCTGATCTGTCCTCTGAAGGGGATTCCGGGAACAGAATACCATCTTCATCTTGCCCAAGCAAGTCTCCTAAATCCATGCCTAGCATTTGCTGTTGTTCATCATCTTCCCCTTCTTCATGGTTATCGGGTTTCTGTCTTCTTTCCTCCAATCCAATGACACCATTCTCATCCATATACCTTCCAAAGTTTTGGTCCTCATCTTCACTAATGCCAATTTGCTCCTGCCTGTTGTAGCTGTCCATGGTCATGGAGAATCGTACAGGGATCCAAAGTCCTCCCCAGGTGACATGTCACCTGCAAACACAAAGAAAGGATATATCAGACAGCAGCCCTTGAGGAGAGTTGCAGTACACTAATATGAGAAAGGCCTTGAACACAAAGTAGAGCGAATTAAGACTGTTTTAGCAAACGCTGTGTTCTTTTCTTCCTGTTTCACCCACTCACTGTTTCTATTCTTCCTGTCTACTCCTTCCTCTTTTTTTGAACAAGCTTTTTTTTTAAAAAAAGCAAAAAAGTTAGAGTATGTGAACACCTAAGCACTGCATCTACTATATGGCAAAAAGTACACAAATACCTTTCCAAATTATTGGTTTTAGGTGTTTCCTATGAAGGGTACTGTTGATACTACAGCATACAAAGACATTTTAGACAACTGTGCTCTTTCAGCCTTGTAACAGTTTGGGGAGGGCTCTTTTCCATTCCAGCTTGCACAAAGCCAGGTTCATAAAGACAGTTTTATGAGTTTAGTGTAGAGCAGGGGTCTCCAAACTTTCTAAACACAGGGCCAGTAAACTGTCCTTCAGAATTTAGGGGGCTGGACTGTGGCCATTGGAAATAGAAATTGTCCTGGCATCAGTGGTAGTAAACAATGTATCTTTAGAAGAATAACGCACTGTTGGTTTCAGTGGGAGAAATAGTGCCCCATTCTTGATTTTAGAGGGAGGAATGGTGCCCGATCCTTGGTATCAGTGGGAATGGGAAGACTAGTGCCGCCTCATTGGTATCTATGGGAGGAGTAGTGTCCCATCATTAGTGTAAGTGGGAGGAATAGTGTCCTATTATTGGTGTCAGTAAGAGGAGTAATGCCCCATCATTGGTATCAATGGGAGGGATAGTGCCCCATCATTAGAGTCAGTAGGAGAAATAGTGTCCAATCATTGGTGTTAGTGGGAGGAATAGTGCCCCATCAGTGGAAGGAATAGTGCCCCATCATTGGTATCAGTGAGAGTAATAGTGCCCCATCATTGGTATCAATAGGAGGAATAGTGCTCCATCATTGGTATCAGAGGGAGGGATAATGACCCATCATTGGTATCAGTGGGATGAATAGTGTCTCATCATTGGTATCAATGGAAGGAATAGTGACCCATCATTGGTATCAATGGAAGGAATAGTGACCCATCATTGGTATCAGTGGGAGGAATAGTGCCCCATCACTGGTATCAGTGGAAGGAAAAGATCCTCATCATTGGTGTCAGTTTAAAGAATAGTGCCCCGTTGTTGTCAGTAGCAGGAATTATGCCCCATCGTTGGTGTCACTGGGAAGAAAAGTGCCCAAAGGGCCAGATAAAGGTGAGCAATAGGCTTCATCTGGTCACCCGGCAGCAGTTTGGGGACCACTGGTGTAGAGGAACCTGAGTGGCCTGTATCTCGAGAGCCCTGACCTCAACCTTACTGAACACTTTTGGGATTAATCTGAATGTTGATTACAAGCCAGGTCTTCTCATTCAACATTGGTACCTGATCTCACAAATGCTCTTTAGGCCCAATTAACACTGATGTGACAATCACTCTGACTTTGGAGCACTTGTAGAATCAGAAGTCGGACCCCATTCTGTGCAATGGAACCGTTCTAATTGGTGTAACTCTAGTCGCTCTGACTTAGAGTAAGGTTCCTGCACTACTTTTGGTCCGACTTTAGTATGACTTCTGTCAAGCCACATGCAAGCCGCGCCGAAGTCGCGCTGGGGTCTGACTTCAAAGTTGTGCGACTTTGAAGTTGTGGGCAGTGTGAACTCAGGCAGGCTGAGTGAGCAGAAATTCCCACAGACACCATCTTGTGGAAAGCCTTTCTGGAGTTGAGGCTGTTAGAGCCACAAAAAGGATGGGAACACCTCCATAATTAATTTCTATGGTTTTCAAATGGGATGTCCAACAATCTCATATAAGTGTGAAAGTCAAGTTAAGTATCCACAAATATTGTATCATATAGTGTATGTACAATGTTACGTAACCAACAACTGGGCAGCAATTCTAATTTCAATGATCTGACTGCTCTTGTGATGAGGGTTCCTATGAGTTTTTGCCCTTTTCACAACACCATTGTTGCTTGCACTGAATTATGTACTGGGGAAATGTGGCTTTCTGTTGTTCATGTTTCAATTGAAAATGCTAGTTGCTTGACTATCTCTAGTTCCAGTACTGAGTCATTGACCTGAATTGGCATGACAGCCAGACAAACAGCATTTTGAGGACAGGTCAGCTATGGTATCTTGCATCTCTCTTTCCTTTCAAACTGTTTTTCTAATTTTCTAGCACCTGTCACTACTCCAAAGAGCCATTATTTTTACATGTTATAGTGTTTTTTTAAATCTGAACTCTGAAATTAAGCAAAATATACCCTTGCAGTGAGCCCCTCTTATTAAGTGTTAAGACTATGAGGAGGGAGACTAAGATTATGCATTACTTACCTTAACCCTCACTGCAACCAGCTCCGGTGCTCTCCTCTTCTCCCTCTGGCGCTCGGGGCTGCAGGTGAACCCTTGGTGTCATCACGAACAATGCAGGGCTACTAACCCTGAGTTGTAAGTGGAGGAGCCAGGAGTGTGACTGCTGTCCAGAGCGCCTTAGAGAAGAGGTTTTATTGGACCAACTGCACAGATTATGGGAGCCTGACGGAGTGGGAACTAAGGTAAGTTTACTGTACCCCTAGACGTAAGGCAGAACTTCACTCAAAAAGTAACCACTGATTCTCTTCTGCCCCCCAGCCTGTAATTAAGTTGGAGAGTCTTTTTTGAAGTGGGGGTGGCAAGTACTGTTTTTTGTTACCTGCTCCCACTTCTAGATGAGGAAGACTTCAGCCTCCTGGGAAACGTCAAACATCCCAAGAGGCTGCAGGACCAGTTTCCCTTCACCACCCAATCTTTCGCATGCATGGTGGGAGCCAGCTGTAATTCAACAGGATGTCACAGTTGGCTCCCAAATCCAAGGTGGCATGTCCCTCCAAACATGTTGGATTCACTTGTATAATTTTATCTTCAATGAAGAAGTCTAAAAATCATCAAGTGAGACTTTTTATTGACACTGGGTGCTCCTCCCCAAACACCTAAGTGTTCCCTGCAATAATGGCCCTATTGTCGTTTTCAGAAAGGTAGCAGCCCTAGACCCCAACAGAGTCTGTCACCTACCACCTACAATCGGGATATAACCTATTGGATGTGATTCCCTTTATACCCTTAAAATAGAAACCTGCCATTAGGCAGCCTGCAGTGGCACAAGTCCAGCACTGTCTTCCACCCAAACCTGAAATCCAAGTTGGTGGCACTGGGGAAGAACCAGCTGCAGGAAGACAGCATCGGAATCCATGGACTGGTAACTCCCCGATTTTTAAAAACGCAATTAAAAATGAAATGTCTAGTGCTGCCAGTGACCCACCTCCATCCCTATAAACATATACAACAAAACAGAATTTAGCCCTGGGATTTTGAATGAGGTGGACATTGGTGGCCACTTGATGTAGAGTAAACCTATTTTCTCAATTTATTGAAAGGTTAATAAGATGGTCATCATACACAAAGTGCATAGAAAAATGCCAAACCAATTAGTAGTAACTACATGGTATAATACATGCTTAAAGATTACAATTATGTTAATATATGATGGTACAGAGGCATCTTTAAAACTCAATGCTTTTCGTGAGCTCCCGCTCATTTCTTCAGGAGTTGATGCGCATAAAACATGTTAATCGGCTGAGCCGGAATGGCATAGCAACATTCCCATCCGGTGGGGGCGAGGCATGTCTGGCCCCAGAGCTGAAGGAGCAGAACCCAAAAAAACCCCACTGGGGAACCGGTGGAGGGTGGTTGTGACATATGTGAACTGAAAAAATGTCCCTCAAGGTCCATAATCACAGGTTCTAGCATGGGTTGTGTGAGGTTTGCAAACAAAAAATATGTCCTCCGTATATAAGGTAATGTGAATACCCGTCCACTGTCCACCCATTTGTACCCCAGAATGGGCGTTAATGGTCCAACCCCTAAAGCTATGCACAGGTGGCTAGGGAGAGCTCAGCCAATTTACATGTTTTATGCACATTCTCTCCTGAAGAACTGAGCAGTAGCTCTCAAAACTCGTTGAGATTTAAAGATGCCTCTGTACCATCATGTATCAACATAATTGTAATCTTCAAGCATGTATTACAACATAAACACAGCAAGAGGGTAACGGGTCCTGTCAAGGTGTATCCACAAAAGTATATTGGTTATAATTACCCTTAGGCCACCCACCACAGTCGGGTGTTGTCACTGTAGCCAAACCAATCTAGGCATACAAAAAAGGACCCTGGTAGGAACTACCTGGGAAGTGTTCCAACAAGTCACCATTTAAGGACATTACCGTTATTACATGATTCCATAATCATCGACCCTCCATCAGAAATGAATCTAGTGCTAGTTAGTTTGCATTAGAACAGCATTGGCTAGGTCAACGAGTGAATCCACTTCTCTGGGGGGCACACACATACTGATTGTCAGGAAATACCAACTGTTTTCTTTATACCCGCTTAGTGATAATTACCGCATGACAATCCCTATGTGAATGGTATTTGGCCTCCAGACTTTTTGTTTTTGTGTAATGTGTTGTGCGTCTTTTTTTGTCTTTTGTCTATTTCCACAATTGTAGTGTTTTAATTATTGATCTAGTATATGTGAAGTTGCAACAATATTGCTTTCCCGATTTTGCTAGTCCCGATTTATGACCCTCTGTTGCCATAGTAGCTGCTTTCTTCCCAGGTACCGTAGTTCCTACGAGGGTCCCTTTTTGTATGTATTATACCATGTAGTTACTACTAATCTGTTTTGCATTTTTCTATGCACTTTGTGTATGATGACCATCTTGTTAACCGTTTCAATAAATTCAGAAAATGTGTTTACTCTACATCAAATGACCACCAATGTCCACCTTATTCAAAGTTCCAGGGCTAAATTCTGTTTTGTTGTATATGTTTATAGGGATGAAGGTGTGTCACTGGCAGCACCAGACCTTTCATTTTTAATTGCGGTTTTAAAAATCAGGGACTTACCAGTCCATTGATTCCATTGCAGTCTCCCTGCAGCTGGTTCTTCCCCAGTGCTGCCAACTTGGATTTCAAGTTTGAGTGGAAGACAGCGCTGGACTGATGATTGGAGAGGAGCACCCAGTGTCTCAAAAAAAAAAGTCTCACTTGATGATTTTTATACTTATTCTTCATTGAAGATAAAATCATACAAGTGAAGCCAACGCATTTCAAGGGAATTGCCATCTTGGATTTGGGAGCCAAATGTGTCATCCTGTTGAATCACAGCCGGATCCCACCATGGATGCAAAAGATCGGGTGCTGAAGAGAAATTGGTCTTGCAGCCTCCTGGGATGTGTGACGTTTCCCAGGAGGCTGAAGTCTTCCTCGTCTAGAAGTGGGAGCGGGTAACAATAAAAAACAGTACTCGCCACCCCCACTTCAAAAAACACCCTCCAACTTAGTTACAGGCTGGTGGGCAGGAGAGAATCAGTGGTTACTTTTTGAGTGAAGTTCTGCCTTATGTCTAGGGGTGCAGTAAACTTACCTTGGTTCCCACTCCGGCAGGCTCCCGTAATCTGTGCAGTCGGTCCCATGAAACCTCTTCTCTAAGGCGCTCAGGACGGCGGTCACACTCCTGGCTTAGTTACAGGTTGGACACCAATGTCCATCTCATTCAAAGTCCCAGGGCTAAATTCTGTTTTATTGTACCTGATTTTTAAAAGTAATCGGCTATAGTATTTCTAGCTGTTGACTACTATTTTTGAACTTGAAGTTCTTCTTTTACGAGCAGTTAAAGGTGGCCATAGATGGACCAAAATCCCACAGATTGTCCCACAGTCAGAAGCAGCGGTGGGATTCCTTCATCCACCTTGCTTGCGTGGATGGAGGATCCTTTCTGTTTTTTTTAAAACACAATCATTGGCCAATTTAACCCTTACAGTGCCAGGGGGGTCCCACTACAAGGTCCATTTTCCTAGAGTTTTAGCTCTTAACCTGGTGTCACCTGGATCTACTTTGCATAAATCTTTTAGATCCTTGACCTAGATGACTGCTTACCCAACAAACTTCTCTCTTTGTCCCCCTCTCTTTCTCAATCTCACTTTTCTCTTTTTTTTTTCTTTTTTTTTCTGTTCTTGTTCTTTCTTTTGTTCTCACTTTATTTCTATCTCCGTCCTTCTACTTCTCATTTGGTATCTCACCCTCTGTCTCACGTTATACCCTCTCATCCTCTCTCTCTATCCTTCGAATTGTCCCCGGTTGTCACCCGCTCTCTCTTTCCATCTCTCTTTCGTTCTTACCTCTCTCGTTGCGTCTCTCTCCAGCTTACGGCCATGTCTGTTGATTCTTTAAGTCAGCTGACTTAAATAAAAGGCTTTTTTTCTAGCCATCCCTCCCCCTTTGCTCCACATCCCCCCCCCCCACCACCACCACCACCACTTCCCCTTCTACAAGTGATGCAGCAACATCTTCCCTGCTAAATCTTCCAGCTGACTTCTCTGACTTCAATCACATAACTTTTAGAAGTCTACGCACCAGTACATATTTATTTTTTTGCAGAGCTGAATAAAAGTTCACACAAAACCCGCTCCCCGCTCAGAGCCAAATACTAAAGGCAGGGCTGTAAAAATCTTGCTAACGACTTGCATCAGAATTTCCTGATCCAGGAAAGAGTTTCTTAATCATTTTGACATGTTGTGTTCCACTGCGAAGGGATGAAGTAAGAGCTTTATCGGAACTAAAAATCGCATTTGACGCGAATGCAATGTTTTACTTAAAGTGGCATGAAACCCGAAAACAAAAAATGTATTATATTGAAGCTTACTGATCTTTAACCACTTGCTACCCAGGCCAATTCAATTTCTGACACTTCGCTCCTACATGTAAAAATCTTTTTTTTTTGCTAGAAAATCACTCTGAACCCCCAAACATTATATACGTTTTTTTTTTTTTCTAGCAGAGACCCTAGGGAATAAAATGGGGGTTGTTGCAAGTTTTTATCTCGCACAGTATTTGCGCAGTAATTTCTCAAACGTGGTTTCATGCATTAAAAAACAAAACAGCAAAGTTAGCCCAATTTTTTTGCATAATGTGACAGATGGTGTTACGCTGAGCAAATAGATACCTAACATGTCACGCTTTGAAATTGTGCACACTCGTGGAATGGCGACAAACTTCGGTACTTAAAAATCTCCATAGGCGACGCTTTACATTTTTTTACAGGTTATCTCTTTAGAGTTACAGAGGAGGTCTAGTGCTAGAATTATTGATCTTGCTCTAGCATTCGTGGCGATACCTCACATGTGTGGTTTGAACGTTGTTTAAATATGTGGGCGCGACCTACGTATGCGTTCGTTTCTGCTCGCGAGCACGCGGGGTGCTTACATTTTTTTTTTTATTGTTTATTTTACTTTTCTATTTTGTCACTTTCTTTCTTTTTACTTTTTTTTTGGATCACTTTTATTCCTATTACAAGGAATGTAAACATCCCTTGTAATTATTATTATTATACAGGATTTATATAGCACCAACAGTTTGCGCAGCGCTTTACAACATGAGGGCAGACAGTACACTTACAATACAAATCAATACAGGAGGGATCAGAGGGCCCTGCTCGTTAGAGCTTACAATAGGAATAGTGCGTGACAGGTCCTCTTTACAGTGAGATCTGGGGTCAAGAAGTCCCTACATCTCATCTCTAGGCTGGGAAGTCTGAAAAAATAAAAAAATGTAAAAACAATCCTGGCTTCCCAGCTGAGGTGGCGGCATTTTTTCTAATGCAGAGGCCGAGCTTGACGTCATAACAGCGCGCCCGGTCTCCGAAAGATCATAGAGACGTCCAGGGGCCATCTGGTCCATCGGATTATCTATGGTAAACTTCTGGCATGAACCGATTTCCTTCTCCCTCTCGCCGATCGTACCTCCCGCTGCCTGTAAGAATGATCAAGCGGCTGAACTGCCGCTATGATTGTTCTTACGGTGAAGGGAATCGCCTTCTCTCTGATTTTTATCGTGACTGCGACATTGCGGCGGACAGATCAGACACTTTTGACACTTTTTTGGGGGACATGTGACATTTATACAGCGATCAGAGCTAAAAATAGCCACTGATTACTGTATAAATGACACTGGCAGGGAAGGGGTTAACACTAGGGGGCGATCAAGTGGTCCCTGGGAGGTGTTTCTAACTGTGGGGGGGATGGGACTGACTGGGGGAGGAGAGAGATCGCTGTTCCTGATTACTAGAAACAGCAGATCTCTCTCTAACTCCCCTGTCAGAACGGGGATCTGTCTGTTTACATTGACAGATCCCCGTTCTGGCTCTCGTTCCCGCAATCGCGGGTGGCCGGCAGGCATCTCGGCCACCGGCCATGCGCATTGGGTCCCCCGCCATACAGCGTGCGCATGCCTGCTACGGACACCTACAGCGATTTCCTATTAAAAACTGACCACACTAGGCATGAGATCACACCGTGGTCAGTTTTCTAGCTGTGCTGGGAACTCAGGCTGCTCTCATCCAATGATCAGACTTGTCCTGACATGCCTTTCCCTACACAGCCATTGACTGGGAAGATTAGTGCACTGCTGTTTCTCCTCCCTATGCAGCTGAGAACAGAGAGAATTTGATCACTTATAAAAAAGGGGGGAAAAAAGGTATATATAATGTTTTTTTATATCTATACACAAATATTTTGCCTTTCATTTCTATTTTGAACTGAATGGGTTGTTTTACAAGGTGAGAGTTTACATATACTTTAAAGTGATATTAAGTCTAGGGTCACAGTGGTGTGATTGCAGACATTGCATGCGATTTGCAATCGCATATTTCTGCACATCACATGCGCATTCGCACCAAAATGGTGCAGGATCCCTTTTTTTTTTTTTGTCCGCATTTTAATCGGCTGGCATTGATGTTCAGACCCAAGTGATCCGATTCCACAGTTTGCACTGCATTCTGAGAACCGATCTGGGGGTGTCATTAACTTTATATTGACACCTGCAGCGGTTTGCAGTGCCCAGTGTAAACTGCCTGCGATTCTGATGTGGTGCGGGAACCCGCATAGGAATCGCTGTGTGAAACGAGCCTAAAGGCTTGTTTTTTGTTTTTGTCATATTAGCCTGCTCTATGTAGTGGTTTTGCACAGGGCACCCCAGATCCACCTCTTCTCAGGTCCCCCACCGGCACTCTTGGCTCCTTCCTCCTGCTAAGTGACCCCACAGCAAGCAGCTTGCAATGAAGGCACCCATCACACAGAGCTGTAGCTCGGCCCCACCCCTCTCTCCTCATTGGCTCAATGGCTGTGATTGACAGCAGTGGGAGCCAATGGCTCCCGCTGCTGCCTCAGCCAATGAGGAGGAAGAGTTCTCGGAGAGTAAGGATGAGCTCCGGTGTGTTCGCAAACCCCACGTGCAGAGCCCACCAGGAAGTCGGCTCTGCGCTAATCACAGGCAGTGAGACATTGTCCCAATGCGCGGCTGCAGAGATCGGGAAATGTCTCACTACCTGTGATTAACGCAGTGCAGTGAGGACTTCCTGGCGGGCTCTGCACGTGGGGTGTGCAAACACGCCGGAGAGTCTTTAGAACCACTTTAACCACTTGCCGCCCGCCGGCCCATTTAAACAGGGAATGCACGCGATCGCGTGCGTGCATTCCTGTACCTTCGGTGGCGGCATGTCACGGAAACACCACTCGCCACCGAGGGGGGTGAACAGCCATTGGGCATGGCTGTTTACCACGTGATCGGCCGTGATGAAGTCACGGCCGATCACAGATGGTACCGCCCCACTTTGCATGACGCATTCGCGCGATCGCGAGCTACATGCACGTTGGTGGCGGGATGTTCCCGGGAACACTGCTCACTGTTTACCAGCATCACCGACGCTGGTAAACGGCCATTGGCCGGCGGCTGTTTATCACGTGATTGGCTGTGATCTTTTCACAGCCGATCACTAAATGTCAACAAACCGCGGTAATGAGAGGTTACCGGGTTCTCCTCCTCACACATCGATCGTGTGTGAGAAGGAGATTGCAGTAACATCTCATTACCGCTTACAGTGTACATCAATCACACTGATTGCCCCCCCAATAAAGAGGACCTGTCACCACCCATCAAAGTAGCTGTCACAGTTCATCTGAGTACCTGTCAGTCCATATGATTACCTGTCACAGTCCATCTGAGTACCCGAGTTCCTGTCACAGTCCATCTGAGTACCCGAGTTCCTGTCACAGTCCATCTGAGTACCCGAGTTCCTGTCACAGTCCATCTGAGTACCCGAGTACCTGTCACAGTCCATCTGAGTACCCGAGTACCTGTCACAGTCCATCTGAGTACACGAGTACCTGTCACAGTACAGTCCACATGAGTATTTGAGTACTTGTCACAGTTCATATGAGTACCGAGTACCTGTCACCGCCCTTCAGAATACCCGAATACCAGTCAACAGCCCATCAGAGTACCTGAGTACCTGTCACCAGGCCATCAGAGTACCTATCTGCAGCCTATTGGGTAATTCCACTGGGCTGGTGCTCAAGGACCTTCAAAAGTGTGATGGGTAGGAATGAAATGAGATGAGTAATTTATGCTCCTAGAACGCCTGAAGGTACTACTTCAATGTTGGGCCTCTGTATGTGGCCAGGCTGTGTAAAAGTCTCACACATGTGGTATCGCCATACTCGGGAAGAGTAGCAGAATGTTGTTTGGGGTGTAAGAAATATCTTCTAAATTGCCAACTTTGTGTAAAAAAAAATGTGTGTGTGTTTTCATTTTTTTCCACATTTTCCAAAAACTTCTGGAAAAAAATGAACCGTTCAAAAGACTCATTATGCCTCATTGATTATACGTTGGGGTGTTTGCTTTCCAAAATGGGGTCATTTTGTGGGCAATTCCATTGCCCTGGTGCTTCAGGGCCTTCAAAAGTGTAATAGGTGGTTGAGAAATGAGATGTGTAGAACGCCTGAAGGTGCTACTTCAGTGTTGGTCCTCTGTATGTGGCCAGGCTGTGTAAAAGTCTCACACATGGTATCGCTATACTCGGGAAGAGTAGCAGAATGTATTTTGGGGTGTAATTTGTTGTATGCATATGGATGTATGAAGTTTAGAAAAAAAAATATTTTTTACTTTTTGTTTTAATAAATATCCTCAAAAAAAACCCAAAACAAGTTTCTTCATCAGTTTAGGCCAGTATGTATTCTTCTTCATATATTTGGTAAAGAAAAACGTCATAAGCGTATATTGGTTTGCGCAAAAGTTATAGCGCCTACAAAATAGGGGATATATTTATGGCATTATTATTATTTTTTTTTACTAGTAATGGCGGCGATCTGTGATTTTTAGCAGGACTGAGACATTGCGGCGGACTGATTGGACACTTTTTTGGGACATGTGACATTTATACAGCGATCAGAGCTAAAAATAGCCACTGATTACTGTATAAATGACACTGGCAGGAAAGGGGTTAACACTAGGGGGCGTCAAGGGGTTAACTGTGTTCCCTGGGAGCAGGTAGAAACTTTAAAATCGCACCACACCCACAGCACATTGGTGTGAAGAGTTCCATTAGAATTTAAAGGGATACATTATCCATGCATTTTTGTTCCGGTTTCAGGTGTGAATGGGGAGCAGGTGTCTTAAATTTGATGTTATTGCTCTCTCTCATATACTGGTCATTGAGTGTTCAACATAGCACCTCATGACAAAGAACTCTGAGGATCTGAAAAAAAGAATTGTTTAAAGATGGCCTAGGCTATAAGAAGATTGCCAAGACCCTGAAACTGAGCTGCAGCACGGTGGTCAAGATTATACAGCGGTTTAACAGGACAGATTCCACTCAGAACAGGCCTCGCCATGGTCGACCAAAGTGCTCAGCGTCGTATCCAGAGGTTGTCTTTGGGAAATAGATATGAGTGCTGCCAGCATTGCTGCAGAGGTTTCAGGGGTGGGGGGTCAGCCTGTCAGTGCTCAGACCATACGCCGCACGCTGCATCAAATTGGTCTGCATGCAGTCTGCAAACAGTTTGCTGAAGACAAGCAGACTAAGGACATGGATTACTGGAACCATGTCCTGTGGTCTGATGAGACCAAGATAAACTTATTTGGTTCAGATGGTGTCAAGCGTGTGGGCAGCAACCAGGTGAGGAGTACAAAGACAAGTGTGTCTTGTCTACAGTCAAGCATGGTGGTGGGAGTGTCATGGTCTGGGGCTGCATGAGTGCTTCCGGCCCTAGGGAGCTACAGTTCATTGAGGGAACCACGAATGCCAACATGTACTGTGACCTACTAAAGCAGAGCATGATCTCCTCCCTTTAGAGACTGGGCTGCAGGGCAGTATTCCAACATAACCACCCCAAACACACCTCCAAGACGACCGCTGCCTTGCTAAAGAAGCTGCGGGTAAAGGTGATGGACTGACCAAGCATGTCTCCAGACCTAAACCCTATTGATCATCTGTGGGGCATCCTCACATGGAAGGTGGAGGAGCCAAGGTCTCTAACATCCACCAGATCTGTGATGTCGTCATGGAGGAGTGGAAGAGGACTCCAATGGCAACCTGTGAGGCTCTGGTGAACTCCATGCCCAAGAGGGTTAAGGCAGTGCTGGAAAATAATGGTGGTCACACAAAATATTGACACTTTGGGCCCAATTTGGACATTTTCACTTAGGGGTGTACTCACTTTTGTTACCAACGGTTTAGACATTAATGGCTGTGTGTTGAGTTATTTTGAGGGGACAGCAAATTGACACTGTTATACAAGCTGTACACTCACTACTTTACATTGTAGCAAAGTGTCATTTCTTCAGTGTTGTCACATGAAAAGATAGAATAAAATATTTACAAAAATGTGAGGGGTGTACTCACTTTTGTGAGATACTGTGTGTGTATGTGTGTATATATGTGTGTATGTATATGTGTGTGTGTGTATATATATATATATATATATATATATATATATATATTAGAGAATACAATGGCGATTATTGCAATATTTTATATCACACGGTATTTGTGCATCGGTTTGTCAAGCGCATTTTTTTTTGAAAAAATACACTTTCATGAATTAAAAAAAAAAAACTAAACAGTAAAGTTAGCCCACTTTTTTTATAATGTGAAAGATGATGTTACGCTGAGTAAACCTAACATGTCATACTTTGAAATTGCGCACACTCATGGAATGGCGACAAACTACGGTTCCTAAAAATAGGCGACATTTTAAAAAAATGTAACGGTTTCCAGGTTAGAGTTACAGAGGGGGTCTTTTGCTAGAATTATTGCTCTCACTCTGAAGATCGTGGCGATACCTCACATGTGTGGTTTGAACACCATTTACTTTTGAGGGCGCGACTTACGTAGGCGTTTTCTTTGTTGCGCAAGCACACGGGGATGAGGGCACTTTAGAAAATGTATTTTAGTTTTTTTTTACATTGTCCCTTTAAAAAAAAAAAATCTGATCACTTTTATTTCTGTCACAAGGAATGTACACATCACTTGTGACAGCAATAGGTGGTGACAGGTACTCTTGGAGGGATCGAGGGTCTAAAATACCCCAAATCCCTCCTTTGCACTTAAAAGTATTCAGATCGGCAAAGTTGGTGATTATGAATAGTGTTTTTTTTAAATCGGCACCATTGGCAGCCGAGTAAACCGGAAGTGACGTTGAGACGTCGCTTCCGAAATTTTAGATTGGAGAGCCGATCAGAGCCGAATCCGGCTTCATTCGGGTCTCAGCCTAGCCGGCGGATGCGCTGGCTAGTGGTGTGGGTCTCCTGATGGGAAGAGCGGCAGAAGGTGGGGGGGGACTCATTTAGGATAACAGCCGAGCGGCTTTTAGCTGCATCGGTTATCACTAAAGAGCCAACCGGCCGCTCTAAACAACAGTACTGGGGTGATTCCTGCAGCTGCAGGCACTATCCCGGTATAACCCCTTCAAGCCATGAAAATTTGCATATGGTCGGCGTGAAGGGGATAAGGAAGGGGAACCTGGACAGGAGGGGCAGCACTATTTTGTCCCTGTTCATTTTAGGGATTATTTTAATGTTCAAAAAACTGCAAAAACTATTTTTTTAATTTTATCTGATATTTTCATTAATTCAATATTTGACTGCACTCAAGCACGGGATTGATATTATTACAGGAAGAAATACACATAAATGTATCCTATTATTGTATATTCACATGTTGTTATCTTGGCACTCACAATTGGACAGGGGAATTGATACACTAAGTGGTTGGATACATTTATTATCACTAGCGCAGCATTATTTGTTTTGAGTTTCCTTGCACATTTATATTGGCAGTGAGCTGCTTGCATACATTACTCAGATTGTATTAAATAACGTGAACGTGAAACAGCTACAACAAATATTGTGAGATAGAACACAAAACTACAAATAAGAAAAAATTGTTGCGCTCTAAAACTCAGCAAATAAACAAAAACATGAATAGTCCAAAATAATATAAAGTCCAACCAGCAACAAAAAATGGCTAAATGAAGAGCCAGGTGGAAATGAGTAGATGAGAGACAATCACAAAAATGCTTGTTCAAACAGATCCAAAAGGGAATCCTCCACCTTGTGAAACCACCAACATAAAGATCAGGATGTACTCTTACTCCAGAGTGTGGACCCTCTAGTTATGGAAGGTCACATAGGCATTTGGATGTTCACAACTGATATGCATCCATGGAAGACACAGGGCGGATGATTTGCGTGAGGCGTCCTACACACCGTTCCTCCTACACTGAACTTGCTGGGGGTTTGAGGGGCCCCGGAGAGTCCCTCTGGTCCTGCCATCTGCCTTGTATCTTCCGTGGATGCATATCATTTGTGAAGATCGAAATGTCTATGTGACCTTCCATAACTAGAGGGTCCACACTCTGGGGGTAAGAGTACATTAGAGTTGCCACCTCATCCCTTTAAACCCATACACATATTAATTACACAGGTTCTGTGGATGATTTAAGGTGGTAATTAAACTCACTTGGTGCCTTCTCTGCATTTAATTGGCCTCAGAACCTGTGTAATTCATATGTGTTCGTATTTGGGTTTAAAGGGATGAGGTAGCAACCCTAGAGTACATCCTGATCTTTCTGTTGGTGATTTCACAAGGTGGAGGATTCCCTTTCGGATCTGTTTGAACAAGCATTTTTGTGATTGTCTCTTGTTTACTTATTTCCACCTGGCTCTTCATTCAGCCATTTTTTTGTTGCTGGTTGGATTTTATATTATTTTGGACTATTCATGTTATTGTTTATTTACTAAGTTTTAGGCAGGCCATACATGGATAGAATTTCGAAAGAATTTTCTTTTCGAAAATCTTATCTAAGAATTTTCGTTTGAATTTCGCACCAATATTAGGCTGCAGCAACAGCCGATTTTCGTGCGGCCATCGAATTTCAGTATTTGGGCATATTGGAAATTTTTTGAAAAACGAACGATTTTCTAAAAAGTGATGGGAGAATCGTGCGAGAAATGTAATCGAAAAAGAATGTGCATGTTCAAGAAAAGAAAATTCCCAGTGAAACTGAAGGCTTGGTTGGTTGAAATTTCGAAATCAATGGTGGCAACATCAGATCACAAAACGTACTAAATTTTTGATTTTTCAAAAGAAAATTCTTTCAAAATTCGACCATATATGTCCAGCCTTAGAGCGCAAAAGTTTTTTCTTATTTACTATTTTAATGTTGTTGCAATAAAAATGTTGCATTTTTAGTAAAACATTACATTTTCCTTTCTATATGGTCTTGATATCGCAAAGTCCCATTCACCCCCTTCCTCCCCCCTCTCTGCGGGTCTATTTTTATAGTACTATAGGCATAGGTGTGCACCCCAAAGCTCAAACACACACACACATATATAGATATATTTATATTTATATATATATATATATATATATATATATATATATATATATATATATATATATATATATATATATATATATATATATATATACGGTATATAGATAGATAGAGATATATATAGAGATATAGATATTCAGACACACACACTCTCTTATGGCAGAGCTTGTCAGAAGGAGAGAGAAACGGGGGTTGGGGGGGGGGAGAGAGAGAGAGAGGGGGGGGGGAGAGAGAGAGAGGGGGGGGGGGGGAGAGAGAGAGAGGGGGGGGGTGAGAGAAAGAATGGAAGGGGTGAGAGGCACCCACCCTGCAAGGGAGGTGAGGGAATGATGCAGCAGATCCAGTGCTGCTAGTAAAATATAATACTTCGTGGTCAGTTCTGTACACTGGGGCCAGGGGTGATTAGGGTGTGCCCAGGCACACTCGGCGCACCCCCTGCACACGCCTATGACTATAGGGATTCATACCGATTTACATTGGGGTACAGGAACTTATCATTTTATATGCCCAATGCATTCCCAACACATAAGGTAAAAAGCCTTGCTTTGTATAGGGCCCTGCACTATGTTGGAGTGCGTTTGGACAAAATCATTGTCATTTGATTTTTTTTTTTTTTTTTTTTAAAGCGTTGTTTGCAGCAAGTTTGCGCGCCCTAACACTCTGCCTTGTTTACTGTGCTGATAACAATCTATTTACAAAGAACTGATAATCGCAATTTATAATGCTTAGCGCTTGCTTCGTTAGCATTTAACCCTTTTAGCGACTCGAAAAAAAGAATTATTTTTAGAAGCATTGGTACTTTGTCTTCTGTACCTGCAGATGGAATGACACAGTACATGGCTTTCCGAAGACAACGCCGCCTTTGTGACACAGATCAGTTTCATCATTGTGCCGGGGACACGGCGTTTCTGGTTGGCTGCCAGCCAGGACACCACTGAGCGTCTCCGCTGTGTATAAGATGCAGGCCGGTCCACCAGCTGTAATTAAAAAGAACCCAACACAGACGGGGCAGCTGGTGGCACAGAGGCCGCTATGGAGATAATATCTGCTCCAATCTTTACTCATCATCCATCATCATTATCCTGCTTTATGATTACATAGTAATGGGTCAGAGCAGCACAACAGGAGATGGATACAATCTCAATACCACATCCCATTGGAGCCTAACCAATGTGACCTAATTCCGAGTCCACTGGAAGCCAAAGAACATATGCTATATTACCAAAAGTATTGGGACACCCGCTTTTACACGCACATGAACTTTAATAGCATCCCAGTCTTAGTCCGTAGGGTTCAATATTGAGTTGGCCCATCCTTAACAGCTTCAGCTCTTCTGGGAAGGCCGTACACAAGGTTTAGGAGTGTGTCTATGGGAATGTTTGACCATTCTTCCAGAAGTGCATTTGTGAAGTCAGGCACTGATGTGGATGAGAAGGCCTGGCTCGCAGTCTCCACTCTAATTCATCCAAAAGGTGTTCTATCGGGTTGAGGTCAGGACTCTGTGCAGGCCAGTCAAGTTCCTGCACCCCAAACTCGCTCATCCGTGTCTTCATGGATCTTGCTTTGTGCACTGGTCTAGGTAATTTGGTGGAGGGGGGATTATGATGTGGGGTTGTTTTTCAGGGGTTGGGCTTTTCAGTGAAGGGAACTCTTAAGGTGTCAGCATACTAAGACATTTTGGACAATTTAATGCTCCCAACTTTGTGGGAACAGTTTGGGGATGGCCCCTTCCAGTTCCAACATGACTGCGCATGAAGTAAAGTCCATAAAGACACGGATGAGCGAGTTTTGGGTGGAGGAACTTGACTGGCCTGCACAGAGTCCTGACCTCAACTTGATTGAACACTTTTGGGATGAATTAGAGTGGAGACCCCTTCCCCCCCCCCCCCAACATTTCTCATGCAATGTTTATCTCAGGCAAATGATTGCAGATGGAGAAAAGCACCATCTGTCAAATCAACCATCTCCTTGATAGCTGTGTTGTAGGATGGCCATGGGGATAGGTGTATGGACTACAAACATCACCCCCTCTCATCATTTTCACAACACAGGGGGGGAGGGGGTGTGCAGTTCACAGGAGATAGCTAAGAAACTTTGTTTGAGATTTTTCTTAATGTGTTTTGTTCTCCAGGGAGTACAGTACATGTAGAACTTTGTCCCATCTTTCTAGGTGCCGTCTAGGGCAGGGCAGAGATGGGAATGATGCCTGTCATAGTGTGAATGGGGCCTGACACCGACCTAGATGACGCTCTGATCTCTTTTTTTTTTTTTTTGCCAACAGAGTTTAAATACAATTTTTGTTTAGACTTCTCTCAAAATAAGAAAAAGATACAATGTACATTATCCCACAAAAAGTGAGTACACCCCTCACATTTCTGTAAATATTTTATTATATCTTTTCATGTGACAACACTGAAGAAATGACACTTTGCTACAATGTAAAGTAGTGAGTGTACAGCTTGTATAACAGTGTAAATTTTCTGTTCCTTCAAAATAACTCAACACACAGCCATTAATGTCTAAACTGCTGGCAACAAAAGTGAGTACACCCCTAAGTGAAAATGTCCAAATTGGGCCCAAAGTGTCAATATTTTGTGTGGCCACCATTATTTTCCAGCACTGCCTTAACCCTCTTGGGCATGGAGGTCACCAGAGCTTCACAGGAGTCCTCTTCCACTCCTCCATGATGACATCACGAAGCTGGTGTATGTTAGAGTCCTTGCGCTCCTCCACCTTCCGTTTGAGGATGCCCCACAGATGCTCAATAGGGTTTAGGTCTGGAGACATGCTTGGCCAGTCCATCACCTTTACCCTCAGCTTCTTTAGCAAGGCAGTGGTCGTCTTGGAGGTGTGTTTGGAGTCGTTATGTTGAATACTGCCCTGCGGCCCAGTCTCTGAAGGGAGGGGATCATGCTCTGCTTCAGTATGTCTCAGTACATGTTGGCATTCATGGTTCCCTCAATGAACTGTAGCTCCCCAGTGCCAGCAGCACTCATGCAGCCCCAGACCATGACACTCCCACCACCATGCTTGGCTGTAGGCAAGACACACTTGTCTTTGTACTCCTCAACTGGTTGCCGCCACACACGCTTGACACCATCTGAACCAAATACGTTTATCTTGGTCTCATCAGACCACAGGACATGGTTTCAGTAATCCATGTCCTTAGTCTGCTTGTCTTCAGCAAACTGTTTGCAGGCTTTCTTGTGCATCATCTTTAGAAGAGGCTTCCTTCTGGGATGACAGCCATGCAGACCAATTTGATGCAGTGTGCGGAGTATGGTCTGAGCACTGACAGGCTGACCCCCCCACCCCTTCAACCTCTGCAGCAATGCTGGCAGCACTCATATGTCTATTTCCCAAAGACAACCTCTGGATATGACGCTGAGCACGTGACCTCAACTTCTTTGGTGGACCATGGCAAGGCCTGTTCTGAGTGGACCCTGTCCTGTTAAACCGCTGTATGGTCTTGGCCACTGTGCTGCAGCTCAGTTTCAGGGTCTTGGCAATCTTCTTATAGCCTAGGCCATCTTTATGTAGAGCAACAATTCTTTTTTTCAGATCCTCAGAGAGTTCTTTGCCATGAGGTGCCATGTTGAACTTCCAGTGACCAGTATGAGAGAGTGAGAGCGATAACACCAAATTTAACACACCTTCTCCCCATTCACACCTGAGACCTTGTAACACTAACGAGTCACATGACACTGGGGAGGGAAGATGGCTAATCGGGCCCAATTTGGACATTTTCACTTAGGGGGTGTACTCACTTTTGTTACCAGTGGTTTAGACATTAATGGCTGTTGAGTTAATTTGAGGGGACAGCAAATTTACACTGTTATACAAGCTGTACACTCACTACTTTACATTGTAGCAAAATGTCATTTCTTCAGTGTTGTCACATGAAAAGATAGAGGAAAATATTTACACAAATGTGACTGAGGGGTGTACTTACTTTTGTGAGATACTGTAATAATAAATATATATATATATACATACAAGTATAGAAAGCATATAAGATTATACATGTATATGAGTATATACCACTTTAGAATGTATGTATGTATATATATATATATATATATATATATATATATATATATATATATATATATATATATATATATATATATATATAAAACTAGACAAGTTTATAGGACATGTAAACTTATAGAAAGTATATACAAATCTGCAGATATATAGAAGGGATATAAACGTATAGAAGAGTGTATTTATCTATATGAAGTATACAGAAGTATATAATATTCATGTATATAGATAAGTATAGAAATCAGATCTCTAGTAGATGTTAGTGTGGGGAGTGTAGGGATCGGGGGATATAGATATATATATATATATGGGGGAGATGTACAGTGACAGTCTCTCTCTCTCTCTCTCTCTCCGGGAGTTGAGGGGTTAATATTAGAAGTTTGGGGTGAAGGAGGAGAAGATCGGAGACAAAGATACATCTAATCAGAGCGCTCCATACCCCGGACCCCGAGGAGGAGGGGGGATGGAGTAGAGAGGAGGAGGGATTGTGTAGAGAGGAGGGGGATGTATGGATAGAGATGTCCGTACCCGGCCATGGGGGTCCCACCGGCTCTCCGGAGCAGTTCGGGGTTGTCAGGAGAAGCGCTACACAAAGCGGCGGGGGAGGAGCTCTGTCACCATGACAACCCAACACTCACTGCACTCCGCCCCGCCCACAACTCCTCCTACCGAGTCACCCACACTGATTTACATTACAGCCTCGATCACCGAGCAATCCCCAATACTGATCACCGAGCAATCCCCAATACTGACCACCGAGCAATCCCCAATACTGACCACCGAGCAATCCCCAATACTGACCACCGAGCAATCCCCAATACTGACCACCGAGCAATCCCCAATACTGACCACCGAGCAATCCCCAATACTGACCACCGAGCAATCCCCAATACTGACCACCGAGCAATCCCCAATACTGACCACCGAGCAATCCTCAATACTGACCACCGAGCAATCCTCAATACTGACCACCGAGCAATCCCCGATACTGACCACCGAGCAATCCCCGATACTGACCAACTGTATTGGAGCAATCTCCAATACTGACCACCGAGCAATCTCCAATACTGACCACCGAGCAATCTCCAATACTGACCACCGAGCAATCTCCAATACTGACCACCGAGCAATCTCCAATACTGACCACCGAGCAATCTCCAATACTGACCACCGAGCAATCTCCAATACTGACCACCGAGCAATCTCCAATACTGACCACCGAGCAATCTCCAATACTGACCACCGAACAATCCCCAATACTGACCACCGAGCAATCCTCAATACTGACCACCGAGCAATCCTCAATACTGACCACCGAGCAATCTCCAATACTGACCACCGAGCAATCCCCAATACTGACCACCGAGCAATCCCCAATACTGACCACCGAGCAATCTCCAATACTGACCACCGAGCAATCTCCAATACTGACCACCGAGCAATCCTCAATACTGACCACCGAGCAATCCCCAATACTGACCACCGAGCAATCCCCAATACTGACCACCGAGCAATCTCCAATACTGACCACCGAGCAATCTCCAATACTGACCACCGAGCAATCTCCAATACTGACCACCGAGCAATCTCCAATACTGACCACCGAGCAATCTCCAATACTGACCACCGAGCAATCTCCAATACTGACCACCGAGCAATCTCCAATACTGACCACCGAGCAATCTCCAATACTGACCACCGAGCAATCCCCAATACTGACCACCGAGCAATCTCCAATACTGACCACCGAGCAATCTCCAATACTGACCACCGAGCAATCCCCAATACTGACCACCGAGCAATCCTCAATACTGACCACCGAGCAATCTCCAATACTGACCACCGAGCAATCTCCAATACTGACCACCGAGCAATCCTCAATACTGACCACCGAGCAATCCTCAATACTGACCACCGAGCAATCCCCAATACTGACCACCGAGCAATCCCCAATACTGACCACCGAGCAATCCCCAATACTGACCACCGAGCAATCCCCAATACTGACCACCGAGCAATCTCAAATACTGACCACCGAGCAATCTCAAATACTGACCACCGAGCAATCCCCAATACTGACCACCGAGCAATCCTCAATACTGACCACCGAGCAATCTCCAATACTGACCACCGAGCAATCTCCAATACTGACCACCGAGCAATCCTCAATACTGACCACCGAGCAATCTCCAATACTGACCACCGAGCAATCCCCAATACTGACCACCGAGCAATCCTCAATACTGACCACCGAGCAATCCCCAATACTGACCAATACCGGGCAATCTTCCTTCCGGCGTCACAGAGCCCCGAAAGTGGGAGTTGGGTGTCTCTAAAAAGAGGGTACCCCCCCCAAAAAAAAGACATGCTGAATGTGACACATCAGGGGGTCACTTCAAGTGAAAGTTCTATTTTCAGGTGGATTTCTGCTTTGAAGACATCCGGTACATTTTCAGAAAGGTGAATGCACATAAGCGGAGTTTTCTTCTATATGGCACAAGGTACTATTTATTACTTTTGTGAGTCGTGTGCCAATCAAATATAAAGTGCTCAATTACAGACCCGAACAACCAGCTGGTGCGGCTTTGCTCGGCTCTTCGTAACAGTCGGGGTCGGTTCACACTGAGGCAGCACGACTTCCAGCGCGGCTGCCTCAGACGACTTGAACACGACTGCAGCAGCGACTTGCAAAACAACTTCTATATAGAAGTCAATGCAAGTCGCTCGGATTAGAACGGTTCCATTGTACAGAACGGTTAAGCTAAGTCGCCTGACAAGTCGTCCCAGTGTGAACCGGCTCTAAACCAGTAGCGATGACATCACTTTCATGTCAGATTTACTCGGGATCCATCGGCGCCAGTTTTTAATAATCGAAAGCATTCAAAAACACAGATCTTGGTGTTCTGAATGCTTTTAAGTGCAGAGGAGGGATTTGGGGTCTTATAGAATAGACCCCCGATTTCTCCATAAAGAGGACCTGTCACATGCCTATTACTGTCACAAGGATGTTTACAATCCTTGTGAAAGCAATAAAAGTGATTAAAAAAATAAAGCAATTCTAAAAATAAACACAATTATTTTTTTAACCAATAGCTTACTGGGCACTTAAACCCCCCTCCTGCCCAGATCAATTTTCAGCTTTCGGCGCTGACGCATTTTGTTAGACAATTGCGCGGTCATACAACACTGTACCCAGATGAAATTTTTATCATTTTTTTCACACAAATAGAGATTTCTTTTGGTGGTATTTAATCACCTCTGAGTTTTTATTTTTTGCTAAACAAACAAAAAAAGATGGAAAATTTTGAAAAAAAATCATGTTTCAAGCAGGTAATTTTTCCCCTTCATTGATATGCCCTGATGAGGCAGCACTGGCGGGCACAGATAAGGTGGCACTGATGGGCACAGATAAGGCGGCACTGATGGGCACAGATAAGGCGGCACTGATGGGCACAGATAAGGCGGCACTGATGGGCACAGATAAGGTGGTACTGATGGGCACAGATAAGGCGGCACTGATGGGCACAGATAAGACAGCACTGATGGCCACTGATAAGATGGCACTGATAGGTGTTACTGATAGGTGCCACTGATGGCACTGGTAGGTGGCACCAAGGAGCACTGGTACGTGACACTGATGGGCACTGGTAGGTGACACCGATGGGCAGCACTGTTGATGAGGCACTGGTAGGTGGCACTGGCAGGTGGCACAGGTGAGCACAGATGAGCTGGCGGCAGCTCTCCTTGATCGGGACAATGTCCCTCTTACAGCCACCGGCTATTGTTTTTTTTTTTTTCTCCTCATGCTATCAGCGCAAGGAGAAAAAATAGCCGATTACCGTCTCTGCTTACATCACATGATCAGCTGTCAGGATCGACCCCTTACTCTGATTGTGATCAGCCGAGTCTCATAGACTCGCTGATCACAGGGCGCGCAGGCCGCTCGAGCATGGGAAGACGTCTATTGACGGCCTCCCGGCAAAGTAGGTCCGCGCTGTAGCCGTCGTTCGGTTATAGCGCAGATCTAAAGAAGTTAAAGTGCCCCCATCCCCCCTATGCACGCAAGGGCACTTACGCATGTTGGTCCCACACGCACGCAAACAGCGATTGTCCCACACATGTGATGTTACCGCGAGCTTCAGATCATGAGTAGTAATTCTAGCCCCAGAACTGTAGACAATGCACAAATGCTTAAGGATCCAACAGGTAAAAAGTTGGAATCCCTGTTAAAATCTACTTTTTCCTTGGCAGGTGCCGTTACTCAGCCTGCAGTCGCTGCAATAGGCGTCTGTCAATCACTAAAGGATCATTGGCTGAATTACCAAAGGCATTATGTTTTGCCATAGATGCCATTAAAGATTCTATTCAATAGGCATCCCGCCTTATGCTTGTGCATATGCGTAGAATTGGTCAGCCGAAGCACCATGTAAAAACCTCCTAACTGGGTTCCCTTTTCATGGGGAGCGGCTATTTGGAGAAGATTTGGACAAATATATCCAAACAATTTCTAGTGGGAAGAGTACTCTTTTGCCAGTCAAAAGAAAGTATAAACGCCCTTCATTTAAACGGGCTCTTGCCCCTGCGCCAGGGGCTTCGGCCTCTAGGCAGTGACGACGGCCTCCGCCGTCAGACTCTAGAGGAAAACCTTAGGCTCAAAAGAAGTCCTGGGGTCGGAAACCTGCAAAGCAGAATCCCAAAGCCTCATCATGAACAGTCAACCCCCCTCACCAGGGTGGGGGGAAGACTTCTGCAGTTTTCAGAAGTCCGGCAAGAGGAAATTCAGGACAGATGGGTCATCTCCACGGTAACGCTGGGGTACAAGCTGGAATTTCGGGACTTTCCACCATCTCGTTTCCTGAGGTCAAGCATTCCCAAAGATCCAGAGAAAACACAATCTCTGTTTCAGGCACTAGACCGATTAATATCTCAAGGGGTGATCATACAGATCCCCACAAAAAGAGCAAGGTTTGGGGTTTTATTCAAATCTTTTTATGGTACCAAAACCAAATGGAGATGTCAGACCCATTCTAGACCAAAAAAATCGAAATCAGTTCCTGAAGATCCGCTCCTTTCGCATGGAGACGATCAGGTCAGTAGTTTCTATCCTTCTAGGAGAAGAACTTTTGGCATCTATCAACATCAGGGCTGCATATCTGCATGTTCCTATATTTCCCGCTCACCAAAAGTTTCTGCGGTTTGAGTTGGAACAGCAGCATTTCCAGTTTGTAGTCCTGCCCTTCGGGCTAGCCACAGCAACTCGGGTGTTCACAAAAGTGCTGGCCCCACCTCTAGCCAGGTTAAGGGCACAGGGCATAACAGTCGTAGCGTACCTAGACGATCTATAGCTAATAGATCAGTCAGTTACTCATTTGGAGCAAAGCTTACGCACTACAACCAATTATCTGGAAAGTTTGGGTTGGATTCTCAACCTAGAGAAATCTCCCTTAATACCGCTAAAAAGGCTGGAGTACTTGGGTCTGATCATAGAGACAGCCCAGGAAAAGGTGTTCTTGCCTCAGGCAAAGATCAACTCCATAAAAGAGCAGGTGCGGATGGTCAGGTCAAAAGGCAATCCCTCCATTCGCCTTTGCATGAGGTTGCTAGGAACCATGGTGACTTCATTCGAAGCAGTTCCCTATGCCCAATTCCATTGAAGACTGTTGCAAAACACTATCCTGTCCACTTGGAACAAAACAATTCAAGCTTTAGACTTGCCAATGTGGCTGTCCCCAAGAGTGTCCCAAAGCCTCACTTGGTGGTTACTAACCCAGAATCTGCTGAAAGGAAAATCCTTCAGACCAGTCATTTGGAAGGTGGCAACAACGGATGCCAGCCTCTCAGGCTGGGGAGCAGTACTAGAAAAGACAACTGTCCAGGGACAGTGGTCAAGAACCGAAAGAACCTTGTCCATCAATATCCTAGAGATTTGGGCAGTGCATCTGGCTCTAAAGGCCTGGAATTTCAGGTTACAGGATTGTCTTGTCAGGATCCAATCCAACAGTGCCACAGCTGTGGCCTATATTAATCACCAAGGGGGCACCAAGAGTCTCTCAGCGCAGAGAGAGGTGAACCACATTCTAGCTTGGGCAGAAAGGAATGTTCCGTGCCTATCGGCAGTCTTCATTCCGGGAGTATTATTATTATTATTATTATTATTATTCAGGATTTATATAGCGCCAACAGTTTACGCAGCGCTTTACAATATAAAAGGGAGACAATACAGTTATAATATAATACAATACAATACAATAGGATTAAGAGGGCCCTGCTCAGAAGAGCTTACAATCTAATAGGGTGGGGCAGGTGGTACAAAAGGTTGTAACTGTGGGGAATGAGCTGGTGGAAGTGGTAGGAGATTAGTTGGAGACGTGATAGGCTTTCCTGAAGAGATGAGTTTTCAGGGATTGCCTGAAGGTAGCAAGAGTAGGGGCTAGCCGGATAGATGGAGGTAGCGAGTTCCAGAGGATGGGAGAGGCTCTGGAGAAATCCTGGAGACGAGCATGGGAGGAGGAGATGAGAGAGCTTGAAAGCAGGAGGTCTTGAGAAGAGCGGAGAGGACGATTTGGGTGATATTTGGAGACAAGATTAGTGATGTAGCTTGGGGCAGAGTTGTGAATGGCTTTGTATGTTGTGGTTAGAATTTTGAATTTAATTCGCTGGGTGATTGGGAGCCAGTGTAGGGATTGAAGTAGAGGGTTGGCAGACACTGAGCGGTTGGTAAGGTGGATAAGTCTGGCAGCAGCATTCATGATAGACTGAAGAGGGGATAGCCTATGGAGCGGTAGGCCAATGAGAAGGGAGTTGCAATAGTCAAGGCGAGAGATAACAAGGGAGTGAATGAGGAGCTTGGTGGTTTCATTTGTTAAAAAAGGGCGAATTTTAGAGATGTTACGGAGGTGAATTCTACAAACTTTTGACAATGATTGGATTTGAGGCTGAAATGACAAGTCGGAGTCTAGGATTACACCTAGTACCCTGGCGTGAGGGGAGGGACTGATGGTTGCATTGTTGATTTTGATGGAAAAGTCATGGAGGGGGGCACGGGCGGGGGGGAATATTAATAGCTCAGTTTTAGAGAGATTTAGTTTAAGGAAGTGGTGCGACATCCATGCTGATATGTCAGTTAGTAAGTTAGTAATGCGAGAGGAGACTGAAGGAGTGAGGTGAGGAGTAGACAGATAATTGGCAGGCAGGAGTAGACAGAGAATTGGCAGGCGGACTACTTGAGTCGCCAGCAGTTATTCCCAGCGGAATGGTCTCTTCACCCCGACATATTTCAGGCTGTTTGCTAAAGATGGGGGACTACGGAGGTAGATCTTCTAGCGTCCAGGTTCAACACGAAGTTAGTTAACTATGTGGCCAGAACAAGGGATCCATTCGCATGCGGAATGGATGCGTTGGTGACCCCATGGGATCAGTTCTCACTGATCTATGCATCCCCCTATTCAGTTGCTGGCTCGACTTCTTTGCAGGTTCAAGGTGGAAAGAAAGCCGGTAATTTTGGTGGCACCAGCATGGCCCAGAAGGTCATAGTATGCAGAAATCGTAAAGATGGCAGTGGAGGGCCCATGGTCCCTCCCACTACGGCCAGATCTGCTCTCACAGGGACTGATATTCCATCCTACCTTACGGTCTCTAAATTTAATGGCTTGGCTATTGAAACCCACATTCTGAAGAAACGTGGGCTTTCCGGATCAGTTATTTCTACTTTAATGCAAGGAGGCCAGCTTCCAGAACTATATATTATAGGGTCTGGAGGGCTTACGTTTCCTGGTGTGAATCCAAGGGTTAGCACCCTTGGAGATATATCATAGGCAGAATTCTTGCCTTTCTACAATTAGGGGTAGAAATGAAATTGGCCTTGAGTACTATTAAAGGCCAAGTCTCAGCTTTATCGGTCTTATTTCAAAGACCACTTGCTACACATTCTTTGGTCCGGGTTTTTTTTTACAAGGGGTGATGTGGCTTAATCCGCCCGTCAAACCTCCCTTGAACCCTTGGGACTTGAACTTAGTTTTGTATGTGTTACAAAAACAGCCATTTGAACCAATACAACATATTCCCCTAGTCCTTCTGACAAGGAAGCTGGTATTTTTGGTTGCTATATGCTCAGCAAGGAGGGTTTCGGAATTGGCTGCTCTTTCTTGTAAAGATCCATATTTGATTTTTCACGATTTTTCACAAAATTTTATCAGGTGGATGTCAGGAGGTATGATGATATCGCCTTTGGGCGCAGTGTACTGCAGGCAGCAGCATAGGTCCTCAAGTCTGGGGGTACCCTCCGGGTTGTGTCTCCCTCCCCTCAAGTAGCATTGCTATGGGACGTCCCATTAAGTAATTACTTAAGGCTCTGTGTCCCATGATGTACTCCAAGAAAGGGATTTTACAGGTAAGCTGTTATAAAAATCCTGTTTTGTTTACTTCTCTCTTTCCTGCATAATAGTACATTTTACTACGGATGGTTGAGGAGCTGAGCAATACATTTGCATAGCTGCCATACCTACATTCAGATGTGAGGAAAACTTTAGATATGGGTGTGTTTTGTGTAGCACCCTGATATTTAGTTTTGCCAGGCAGTAGTTGCCATGGTTAATTGTTAGTAGATCTACTGATTCCTCTCTAATTCTGGACTTGCTGCACCTTCTCTCTTCTGTCGCTAGGTGGCGTTATGCTAGTGACATTGGATAGACAAGGGCTTAGCAAGGTCAGGTTATGAGTGGATGGGGCGGCTAAGTTAATTGGCGGGGGTTTCTTTAGCCCTTGGCCTGTTGGGAGAGCCTATTTATTTGGGTGAAGTCAGGGTGGTGAACGGTGTTCTGTGCCACCTGGACGGCTGTCGGGGTGGACGTGTGTTACGTGTGTAAGGCTGCCCTGGGCTGCTAGGCCATAAGCCTGAGGCCTATCCCGGAGACATCTGGCTGCTAGACTGTCTGAGAGCCTATCCAGAAGCAGGAGAAGCAGGGCAGGGTTGAGACTGCAGGATTGGAGTCCAACTGAGAGTAACAGTTCCGTTGGACGGGGAACCAGTTGTGGTCGGAGGTAGAGGGGAAGCTGTCGCCACTAAGGGACCATCCACCTTGTTACCAGAGACCACTGTGAGTGAGCTGGAGCCAGTACCAGAGCAGTCTTCTCACCAACCGGGGATGTTGAAGAAATGGGAAAACTTCAATAAGTTCCAAACCAGGGACCCAGCAGGGAAGCAGAGGTGACGCTTGAGGAAGGGGGTCTGAGAGTCTAATGAGAGGCTGGGAGCTGAGTGAAGACCTACAGTGAGAGACTGTAGCGTGCAAGGAGAACTATTTGTGTTAACAATAGTTATATACAACTACCATTAGTGACTGTTCTAAGATTTGTTGCCATAGGAGACAGTGGTTCTACCTATACAGAAGCGGTGTCCGGCTGGAGGCCTTCCACTGTATAGCTGTCTACCTATAGAAGTCTCGGAGTCTGCCAATTATCATTGCATCTACTTAAGGGTGTCCTGGCCCTAACCCTCTCTTCCACAGTTCTTGTTCAAGAGACAATAAACAGCCAGCTTCTGGGCCTACCTGTAGTCACATAGCCTCGGACCAGCGTGGCACCGAGGCAGGAGAAAAGTCACCACATACCTTAGGCCAGGAGGGCCAGGAGGTAAGAGAAACAAAAACGGCGTCTGCCCCTTAAATACCCTCTCCCAGAATGCACAGCGGTGGACCACCCCCACTGGGCTGTTTCCAAGAAAGAAGAACACTCAATACACTTCAGCCTGTTGCTCTTCCAACACTGGCCTGTGGTGACAACGACACCTACAGACGACAGTGTGGAACTACATGCAACAGATTATATCTGAACTGTATACAGAACAGATAATCCCCTAAATTTACATGCAAGTGCCTGATCAACAGGAGCAGGGCGCTACACTAGTAATTAGCGATTAGCGATTTTTATCGTGACTGCGACATTATGCGATTTCAGGGAGCGGTGATCAGTGTCAATGTCACTAGGCAGAACGGGGAAATGCTTGTTTACATCAGTATTTCCCCGTTCTACCTCTCATTGAGGCGATCGCGGGTATCCCCACGGACATCAAGTCTGCAGGACCCGTGATCACACTTGCGGAGCTCACGGTGGGCGCATGCCACAAGCCGCGTCTTAAAGGGCAATGTACAGGTACATTAGTATGCCTGTACGTGCCCTTCTGCTGACGTATATTGGCGTGAGCAGGTCGGCAAGCGGTTAAAAAAAAAGGTTGTTAAGTTCACTGTGTTCGGGCGCCGGGAAGCGTGATGTCTATGCGAGATTGCAGATGAGACTCTTCATTTGCAGGGTTTTGACCTGCCTTGTAACGCAATCCATTGCGCCGGAATACTTCCGCCCGTAGTATCACTACGGGTGCTTTGTCCTAGATTGGCCCCGCTCATGAAATGGGCGGTGCTTTCCCTCCGAGTTACGACGTCACAATCGGTTTCCCTGTGCCAGTGATAAACCGGAAGTGATGTCAGCAACTCTGTGGAACACACAGCCCGAGCGGAGCCATTTCAGAATAGCACTCTGTACTGTCTGGAGAGGCGGTGTCCTGGCCCACACTGTGTCCCTGCTGTGTCTGCTGACACACCAGCCACCGCTGGTAACACAAATTGCCAATCAGCTAATCTCATGGTAGCAACTTAATGCATTTAGGCATATAAACTTGGTGAAGACGACTTGCTGAAGTTCAAATTGAGCATTAGAATGGGGAAGAAAGGGGATCTACTGGGATTTTCATGCACAGCCATCTCTCGGGTTTACAGAGAATGGACGGAAAAAGAGAAAATATCCAGTGAGCGTCAGTTGTGTGGAGGAAAATGCCTTGTTGATGTCAGAGGAGAATGGGCAGAAAGGTGAGATGATAGAAAGGCAACAGTGACTTAAATAACTACTCGTTCCAAGGTATGCAGAATACCATCTCGCCGCGCCCGTCTCCCGTGAGGGGGGTTGTGGTGTTAGTTTGCCTCCCCCCCCCCCCAAAATATTGAGCACCAGCCGCCACTGCCATAGACACACTCCTTGTGGACAGCCTAACTAGAAGAGTTGAAGCTGTTATAGCTGTAAAGGGTGGGCCAACTCAATATTGAACCCTACGGACTAAGACTGGGATGTCATTAAAGTGGTTGTAAACCCTTACAGACCACTTTAACCTACAGGTAGGGCCTAGATTAAGGCTTACCTGTAGGTGCAAGAAATATCTCCTTAAAGTGGAGCTCCACCTTAAAAAAAAAAAAAAAATTAAAAGCCAGCAGCTACAAATACTGCAGCTGCTGACTTTTAATAAATGGACACTTACCTGTCTCAGGGTCCAGCGATGTTGGCAGCCGAAGCCGATCGATCGCTCATCTAGGCTTCCGCCGCCACCATCCTCGGTCAGGGAATCAGGAAGTGAAGCGTTGCGGTTTCACTGCCCGGTTCCCTACTGCGCATGCGTGAGTCACGCTGCGCGTCTTCACTGGTCCCTGTTGTGTTCTGGGAACTGTGTTTTTCCCAGAACACAACGGGGGAGGGGGGGCGGGGCGGGTATCTGCGGCTATTCTGCGGCTATCAGACAGGTATCTGCACCCCCCTCCCCCCTGTAAGGTGGGGGGAGGAATCTGATGAGCGGAAGTTCTACTTTAGGGTGGAGCTCCACTTTAACCTACACAGTTAAGGAGCTATTTTCCTAAAAATGGGACCGATGTCTACGGCGCATGTGCGCCGTAGACAATGGCGCAGGCGCACTGAGTGTGCCGTTAGTGAAGGGGATCATGCCGTCACTGACGGCTCCCACGTCGATGCGCCGAAGTGACATCATCGCTGCTCCGGCCAGTCACAGCACCGGAACAGCAATACCCGGAAGTCACTCCCGGGTATCATGGCGGCAACGGAGGAGGTGAACAAGGGTCGCTTCGGGGGCTTCGATCTCAGGTAAGTAATTCATAATGAGCTAGTATGCTATGCATACTAGCTCATTATGCCTTTGTCCTGCAGGGTGTTTTTTTTTTTTTTTGTTGTTCATGTACGTGTAAAGGTAGCTGTCCCAATACTTTTGACAAAATAGTGTGTTGTGTGTGTATCCAAAATTCAAACAGGATATTGCCAGATCCAGACACCCCCCCCCCCCCCCCCCCCCCCCCCCATGAAAACATAGTGGTAAAAAATAAATAAATTGAAAGATAAATATACAATACAAAAAAAAAATACTATATATATATATATATATGTGTGTGTGTGTGTGTGTGTGTGTGTGTTTTTTGTTTGTATTTTTTTGTATTGTATATTTATCTTTCAATTCTTTTTTTTTACACTATGTTTTCATGGGGGGGGGGGGGGGGGGTGGGGGTGGGGTCTGGATCTGGCCATATCCTGTTTGAATTTTGGATAGTTCCTTATGAACCTGACAAAATTTGCTTAGTGGAAGAACCTATTAGCCCCCTCCCGCTCAACATCTTTGAAGAATTGACGGAGCCAGGTGAACAATAGTTAGCCAAACAGCGCCTACATCCAATCAGATGCAAGCAGGGTTCGGGTATTCTGGCAGCCGCTGGTAAATAACCACTGTGGCTAATCGCCCATCCACGTTGTATAGCGTAGATAGAGGAATCTGTTAATTTTTTTTTTACTTTTGACTTTTCAGTAGAATCTCACACATATGTCCTAAATCGTTGTAAATTTAAACAAAAATAAAGCTCACATCCAGATATCACCATTCCTACAGTAAAGTATGGAGGTGGTAATATGTTATGGGGGTGTTTCTCTGCAGCAGGGACTGGAGCACTTGTCAGGATAGAAGGAAAAATGGATAGGAAAAAAAAACATCAAATTCTTGAGGACAATCTGCTGCCCTCTGCCAGAAAGTTGTTAATGGAGAGAAGGTTTATCTTCCAACATGACAATAACACAAAGCACACAGCAAAAATGACCACACAGTGATTGAAGGAGAAGACAGTGAATGTCCTTGCATGACTTAGTCAGAGTCCAGACTTAAACCCCATTGAAAATCTGTGGAATGATTTGAAGACTGCAGTCCATAAATGATCACCATCCAATTTAACTGAACTTGAACAGTTCTGCAAAGAAGATTGGGCAAATATTACAAAGTCTAGATGTGTAAAATTAGTAGAGACAAATCCCAACAGACTAAAGGCTGTAATTAAAGCAAAAGGTGGTCCAACAAAAACCTCAGTGATTATGTTTTTTGAATTTCTTTTTTTTCTGACATAGTAGTGTAATATCTTTCACTTGGATGTTATAAGTTGCACTAAGTGCAGTTGCGTAAATACAGCTGGATAAAACAAAAATTGTGCCTGTCTTCATTTCAGGCTGCAAGCAAAAAAAGTGATTATTTTACGGGGGTGGGGAGGGGGGTGATTCTTTTCTATATCCACTGTAGTAAATCAAATTAAACGTGGACCTCTCAGAAACTTTGGGGTTGATTTACTGAGGCTGGGTTCACCCCAATGCGAATTGGATGTAGGTTTCCCCGCATCCAATTCGCACAGCAGGAGATTTTGACCCTGCTCTCTATAGAGCCGGTTCACATATCTCCGTAGTGGCTCCGGTGCGAATTGCACAGGAGCCCTGTGCATCTTTTGGTCCAGTTCAGGTCCGAATTCAGCCCACAATTCGGGCTGAAACTGCACCTGAAACAATGAATGGAGACGCACCGGACCCCTGCTGTGAGCCGCTGCGTGTTCTTGTGTGAACCCAGCCTAAAACTGGTGCAGCTGTGCATAGTAGCCAATCAGCTTCTAACTTCAGCTTGTTCAATTAAAGGGGGTGGTAAACCCTTGGCGTTTTTCACCTTAATGCAATCTATGCATTCTATGCATTAAGGTGAAAAACCTTCTTTACTGCAGCAGCCCCCCGAGCCCCCCTTATACTTTGGTGAGCCCCATAATTCCCATGACTGGAACGAAAACACCGGCTCCGGCCGGTGTCTCGTGTCTTGATTGGATGGATTGATAGCAGGGCAGCCATTGGCTCCCGCTGCTGTCAATCAAGTCCTATGACGTGGGCGCCTGGGGGCGGAGCCGAGTCCTGCTGTCTGTGGCAACAGACGCAGCAGGACACGGGAGCGCACCCGCACTGGTGTCCCGTAGGAGAACGCGTCTCCGGGACACTCAAGAAGAGGGGGAGCCAAGAGCACAGCGGAGGGACCCCAGAAGAGGAGGATCGGGGCCACTCTGTGCAAAACCAACTGCACAGCGGAGGTAAGTATGACATGTTTGTTTTTTCTCTTTTTTAAATGTGAACCTTTACAACCCCTTAAAGTTTTGACAATAAGCCTAGGTTCACACTGAATGCGGGTTTGAAACCGTGCGAGTTCAGCCGAACTCGCACGATTTCAAACTGGCATTTCAGTGCGAGTTTGGGGGCGATTTGAGAGACGTCTGTGCTGGTTCATGCACAGATATCTATTGAAATCGCCCCCGAAGTCGCCAAAAGTAGTGGAGGAACTATTTTTGGGAATCGGTGCAGTGCCGCAAAGTCGGCGTCTCACCAATTCAGGCGGTGCCGTTGCCGCCATCAGGCTGCTTTTTGGCATGCGAATTGACAAGTAGGCCCGATGTGAACGGGAAAACCTGGAAGCTGGTTGGTTTCTATGCACAGCTGCACCAGATCTAGTTTTATTAAATAAAAGCCCTTGGCGTCTGCATTAATAAATTATTTAAATGGCATAATATACAACAGCAGCATCACCTTAAAACCTTTTATTATTAAAAAGTTGTCCTAGTGTCTCTGCCTAGGCGGAGATGATGTCATCAGTCTGCTGGAGGCAGGTAGAAGCATTTCCTCAGTCTCTTCCTCCCCAGTGATCAGACTACAACATTTTGATTTTGTAGCAATTCACAAGGCTGTTCTGTGTTCACAATTTTTGAATATAGTCAAGAAATGCACAAGCACCAGGATTTACAGGACTGCGTCATCTCTGAATGATGTCTGGATGATGTCTAAATAAAGAATGTGCTGTTATACTTGCGTATTACTTGGTATACAAGCAGAATAAAGGAAATATATATCTTACGCTAGATCCATTCTTCATAATGGACCTTGAACAGACTTTTCTCAAGGAAACATGTTCTTCAAGCTAAAGTTGATTTCACAGTGCATTATGACTGTACAAATCCTTTACATAGAGTAAATATATTATACATTGGCTGATATGGACAGAATAAACAACAAAAAAATATATATATATAATATAATATATATATATATATATAAAATATTTTTTTTTTAAATAAGTCATAATAATAAATAATTCTAAATTGGCTGATATGGACAGAATAAAAAACAAATATGTGTATAATATATATATATACACATATATACATACACACACACATATACATACACACACAACATATTCATGTGTGTGTGTGTGTATATATATATATATATATATATATATATATATATATATATATATATATATATATATATATATATATATATATATATATATATATATATATATATATATATATATATATATTTTTTTTTTTTTTTTCCTTTTTATTTTTTTTTTTTATAAAATTTTTTTTTCATTCTGTCCATATCAGCCAATCCCATTCTTACTTACCTTGCCTTAAATTCTTACTTACCTTAAAGTATAACTAAATGCAAAACTTTTTTTTTTTTTTAGGGGGGGGGGGTGGATAGAGTGTAGAGGTATTGGAACCCCTTTCAGGTTTTATTGGTGTCTGTGCCCCCGTTAAGGAGATACACCCTCTCTATTTGTCTTATTTACTGTTATTATTGAAAGTGAAAGAAAATCCCAAATTTTATTTTGGGTTGTACCCAGAAAGTTTTTAGAGGGGAAATCTTCCAATGGGGACAGTAATTATAGTAATCTGGGGGGCCCCCCAAGGGATTTCCCTTAATTTGCAGGGATTTCCTCCCACTTTCTGTATGGCTATGGGACAGGAAGTGAAGGGAAATCTCTGAAATAGGACACAAATGGTGAAAAATAATCTCCCTTACTCTGTCCAAATGAAAAAAAAAAGTGCCTATAATTCTACTTTAACCTTCCATGGTGGGCCACAGTGCCCTCCGACCTCCCACAGTGTTCCCAGCCTACTGCAGAGCCTCCAGTTCACCATGGAAAGAAGAAAGAAATGGCTGCACATCCAGAACTTCGATTGCCTTTTATTTTGTTCACAACGATAACACCAAAGACGTGTGAAACGTGTCTACATGACCACAGTTTGGTGTCTTTGGTGTCTTTGGTGTTATCGTTGTCAACACTACCCCCTGACCTTTAATGGTGTCCCCCTAGCCCCCAGGTTCCCACAGTGCCCCTGTAAAGTTACCACCCTTCTGGAGAGACCCCCGAGAGACTCAGTCTCCCACTGTTTCCCCCAGCCTCCTTCAGAAACCTCATCCCCTGGAGGCCACCAAGTCTGTCACAGAGTCTTCTAACCCTCTCCAGAACCTTCATCCCCCAACAGCAGCATCTAGCCCTATCCATAGCCCTCCAGGACTTCAATACATGTTTTTTTTTATTCCAATACTTTTATTGTGTAAGTATATATTTTTTCTTGGGCATGGAAGGTTTTGGAAGAATTTACTGGACCCTGGTCTGAATAAGGTTGAGAACCACTGTTGACCATGCAGTCAATGCTTTGTCCAGTACTAGACTGCAATGATTTGTGATTTTCAGCACACTGAGCTGTATCAGCACCTAACTAGTCTGCATGGTCAGTGTGTAGATATTGTACGCAATGCAGCAATCTGCAAACAGGTTGTCTCTATTCATTTAATAGACAGTTTTAGCATCCAAGTGCTTCTCTCATACAAGGTTTATTGAAAAAGTAAAGTGACAAGCTCTGTAATTACATACATTGTACATGAACGGTCGCAACCGGGGCTGCACATCACTCACACACTGTAGCAGGATGGAATGGGAATTGCTCTTCTCCATAATGGACTAATAAGGTTCAGGCACAGAGCAGTGGAGTGGAAATGGAATTGGTTATGTTGTCTAAAAGCTTACACACTGTAAATTCTCCACTAGTGTCTATTGGTTTAGCGTATAATCGGCATTTATTTTGTTCATATGTCTCCTGTACGTACGTATGTATTTGTGCCGCTTACTATTAATTTGCTTATTTAAAGGATCTGTCCATCCAAGGCTTTTATTTTAGTTTTGAGTAGAAGCCAGTTAATGGAATCACCCACCAGCTCCCTGTGGCTTTCAGGGACCCTGACAGCGATATCTCCGTACATGATTTTCTCCTACCTCCTATCCTATGAGTTCCTCCTATCTCCTATTCAATGAGTTTCTCCTATCCTACGAGTTCCTCCTGTCTCCTATCCTACGAGTTCCTCCTGTCTCCTATCCTACGAGTTCCTCCTGTCTCCTGCCCTGAGCGTTCCTCCCAGCTCCCGCCCCGCGAGCGTTCCTCCCAGCTCCCGCCCCGCGAGCGTTCCTCCCAGCTCCCGCCCCGCGAGCGTTCCTCCCAGCTCCCGCCCCGCGAGCGTTCCTCCCAGCTCCCGCCCCCGGTTGTTCCTTCCAGCTCCCACCCCCGGTAGTTCCAGCTCCCACCCCGGGCCTTTCTCTCAGCTCCCGCCCCGGGCCTTTCTCTCAGCTCCCGCCCCGGGCCTTTCTCTCAGCTCCCGCCCCGGGCCTTTCTCTCAGCTCCCGCCCCGGGCCTTTCTCTCAGCTCCCGCCCCGGGCCTTTCTCTCAGCTCCCACCCTGTTTTCCTCTTGTATGTGTTGATTTCTACCAGTAATGTCTGTTTCTGAGTTTTTTACATTGACTTGACAATATACTGAATGAAGCATCCAGAGATGATGCAGTGGAATAGCGTCAGCAAAGCTACTGGGGTACAAGAGGCTAGGTGACATAGCGTCATTGGTTGCTAGGACATCAGTGGACAGGCTGCATGGCATCACTTGTTACTAGGACACTGGTGGCCAAGCTGCACAGTGCCATTAGTTACTGATAGGATGCAGGGGGCCAGGCCACACAGCATAATTGGTTGGTATAGTGCATGCAGCCACCTACATCATAACCAAGGGACTGTAAATACACAGGGCTGAACATGTACTGAAGAAGTGGTGTACAGCACGGCCTCAGTGCCATCACCCCAGCAACCCTACAAGGTCGCCATGAGTGCCGCTTGAGACAGCCACTTCAAATGGCGTCATTGGGGGCATGGCCGTGTGGTTGGGAAACTCTTACTGCTGGAGTAAGTTGTGCTGCATATGCTGAATATTCTAAAAAGAGGAGACATCAGAGTGAACAGAGAGAGGAACTCATCGGCCTGTTGCTGCTCCTTTGTTGTCCACTCGGAAGGCTGGGGGGGGGGGGGGGGTGGAGAGAACACCTCTGTATACCTGTAAGTGCTGTCATCTCCCTGACTGTGCTAAGTAATAGGGCTGTGTAAATCTCAGGACAATATTGGAAGAAATAAAAATCCTTTGGCAGGTAAAGCAGCTCTCATATATGTGTGTATCTACTTGCCTGGGGTTCAGTTTTAAGCCCACTAGAGTCTATTTTTGAATTAATTTTGGCTACAGAGAATGTGCTGGGGGAATGAGGCTGCCATGGCTAGTGTGGTAGAGCCAGGAACTCAATTGGAGTTTTTTTTTTTCTAATGGTTTCTCTAAAAGATGTAGGAGGCCAGTGGTTGATTCAGCTAACTGGTGTCCACCCATACCAATAATATGACCGATCCTGACATTGCTAGTGATGAATTGCATATTGCACTGGTTGACCATGCAAACATGACCTCTTCTGAGCACAGAAAGTCACCTACATCTGTAGCAGAGATTTTTAAGCATACTTGAAAGTCTCCGTATGATCCATTCTTCAAAATACCACTCAGGAGGAATTGTGTTTTAAGTCAAGGTTTATATGCGCAAACCCTTCACTCTTTTCATACCCGAACTTTTCACACACTTGTTGGACCTGCCTTTCCATTAGACCAAAGATCTCAGCAGTGACTTGACCTACCTTCCAGTGTGGTCAGTGTGAATACTGTAAGGTTCTATCTTAAGGTGCCATTAGTATGTTTTTAACTACTGACCTCTCCTTTTTTCCAGTCCCAGCTCCAGCATGACATCAGACTTATCATAAACAGGGAGTACATAAGCCACAAGGCTGACGGAGGGAGCACATATGTAGCAAGAGTACACAGATGGCAGCTACACAGTATACAAAGTAGCATATAGTACTTGTTTCTCGTGGCACTGACCCCTGGCTGGGTTATACGCTGACATGAACGCCATAGATGGCCACTATAGCGACACATTAAACTCTGTAACCAGAAAGTCCATATAATCCTTCTCTTTGGTCTTGAAGGCTTCAGCAATGATCCTGGCGGCCTCTCTGTGTTCTTTATCTTGAAGGGAGATCCCATTGACTTCTAGGATGACTTGACCCACCCTCAGTTTACTGCAATTGTGTGCCGAGCCCCCTCTCTGGGAACAAAATAGAGAGAAGAGAAGATGAATGTATCATGGCCATGTACTTTTTTATGTGCCATACAATACTTAATGGCCAACAAAGAGCATGAGAAAGTACAACAAAGATTAGCAGAGCTCTCAAAACTCATCCCTACCTCTCCCAAACTTAACAGCCCTAATGCTCTCACCCCAAGACCGTCTTGCAAGCATTTTACTCACCTGTCAACCCCACCTGTCCTGTCCTTAATTTCCTTCTATAGGCCCACAACCTAAAGAGGACCATACCATGTACCATGGCCAACAAAGAGCATGAGAAAGTACAGCAAAGATTAGCAGAACCCCTCAAAACTCATTCCTACCTCTCCTAAACTAACCTGCCCTAATACTCTCACCCCCAGACCCCCTGCAAGTCTTTTACTCACCTCTCCACCCCGCCTGTCCTATATTTCCTGCTACAGGCCCACAACTTAAAGAGTAACTTCAGACTCCTTGATCATGGCTCAGCCCCCTTCATTTTTGGTTGTCTGGTGTGTGCATAGATGTGCCAAAGGACTTTGCCTGGTTATTTAAAGCGGTGCATCTGCACTCATGCTGAAGCTCGGAAGCCCACTGGAGTGCTGACGGTCTCTGCCGGATCCCGAATGTCGGCAGAACCCTTGGGCACATGTGTGCACGCATGTGCAACGTCATTTTTGCCTAGGCTAAAAAGGAGGAAGTGCTGCCCTACTAATAATTTATTTAAAAACCATCCATGTTGCTTGGGGGAAAATTCCCATTCACTTCCTATCCCATAGCCAAATCAGGAAGTAAGAGGAAAACCCTCCAAATTGAGGGAATCCCTGGTTTTCACCAAAACTAGTGTCTTCAATGTAAGATTTCTCCTCCCTATTAATAGTTTAAAAAAAGGTTGTATAAAATAGAAATAGTGTATATATTCTATGTATGTATGTGTGTGTATGTATATATGTGTATATATATATAATGTGTGTGTGTGTGTGTATATATATATATATAGGCTGGAGCCAGGTACACGCAGATCATTTTGCCATCCATGTTGCTTGAGGGAAAATTCCCATTCACTTCCTGTCCCATAGCCAAAACAGGAAGTGAGAGGGAATCCCTGATTGTCACCAGACCTAGTGTCTCCATTGGAAGATTTACCCTATATTCCTGTCCTTCAACCCAAAATTTGGGATGATTTTCTGTCACTTTTAGTGTTAATGGTCACCAGGACAAAAAAAAAAAAAACAGGGTAAATCTCTCTAACGGGGGCACAGATGGCACACAGGTGTGTAAAACTAAAGTTTCAAAAATTACCTTTAGGTATACTTTTATACTTTGTTCCAAAGGCTGTATTCAACACAAGAGCAGACACAACTGAATAGCTTTGCATTTACATATTTATGACTTCCTGTCATATCTTGTATTTTATTTAGAGTTTCCCTTTATGTCCTTGTCTACAGAATTAGAGCTGCCAATATGTGGGCAGACTGGAGGCCAACTTGAGCTGCCTTAAGCATTTATTATGCTGTAATTATGTGCGGTTTCTTTTGTTCCAAGAATGATCTGGAATTTTGGCAGGGTTGATGTAAGAATTGGAAGGAATCGATAAGAATTGGCCTTCAAGCTGGGCACACATCTCACATATATAGAGGCCCGATTGTCTGATGTATGGATCGCTTTTAAGTAGATTGCCAATCAGCAAAGAAAATCTAAACTGCAAATAAAGTGACTCACTAAAATAAAATCATAAAATAAAGTCCTATCTGTAAACAAAAAACTTACCTCTCCTGCTGCCTGTGGTGCAAAACACTGCTCTGATCTAAGTAACTTCCTACCTGAAGTCTAATCCTAACCATACACTCGTATGATGGCCATGCACACTTTTATTACTGAATTTGCAAGCAATTGAATAGTCAGAACTTGATAGACTTGACAAAGGGGCTGGGCTGCCTTGAAACACGTAGCCATGGCGCATGGCTACGCGTTTCAAGGCAGCCCAGCCCCTTTGTCAAGTGGGAGTTGTGAGAGGGGGCCACTCCCAATGTGCTGACATCATTGGTTGCCACCTGACACTTCCCTGCACCACTCTGCTGTCCACAGCCGGAGTAGACCGAGCATGCTGCATTTGAATCCTCAGCCGATTCTATGCTTCACTCCGCTTGGCTGCCTTTTTGTGGTTAGCTTTTAGGTTCTCCTTTTCCAGCAGATGATCCATGTCAGGGTGGACTGGGTGGACCAAATGTTTGCTACACGCCAGTACTTACTATCATCATATGAGTGCATTATATTTATGCTTTTATTCAGTTACTAATAAAGTACATTTGGAGGGTGGCGCCTTCTTTCTTTTTTTTTTTCTTTCTTGTATACTTGCCTGCTCCTGTTTCATGCAAAATCCAAATGCTGCTCTGACCGAAATAATTTCCTAACTGAAGTCTAACGTTAACCATGCACTCATATGGTAGCCATACACACGTCAAGTTTATTACCGCAAGCAATCGAATACCCATGTCTTTCCTTTTAATTGATTTAGACTCCACTTCGAGTGGAATCACAGTGAGTTGATTGGCCAGGGCAGGAAATTATCAATCATTTTGCACGGTTTAGCAACACTGAGACACTTTACCCCTAAATACGATCGTATTTTGATCAAATTATGAGATTACATTGTGGAAACAGAGATGCGATTGATCATTTATGATTGTAGGTTACAATAATATCTTATTGATCAAAATCCACTTCCGCCTGTGTGGCATATTGATCGAATGATATTGGGAGGGAGGGTGGTGACAGGGCCACCCACAGAACAAATTTGGACAGTTGATCAGGAACCGGACTACATTTGCATAGATTATGGCCAAGTTGACAGTTGTGGGGGTATCCGTCTCCTTGTCCCCCTCTGCACTCAGTGGTTCTTTCCAATGACCCTTTAACTCCCTACAGGAAAAATTACTGATTTTATCAATGGTTCATAAATAAAGTTTAGTCGGCCCTATATTTTGACTTCCCAGGTTCCTCCTCCTTTTCCCCCTCATTAACATGCTAATGGTGTTTTTAAATAAAACGTTTTCATTTTCAATGACATACCTTGTATTAGACCCAATGACCTAATCACCGGGTCTCAGTGCTTCTCTATGCAATGCAAGCAAGTCATGGCTGGTGCGAGGGGCCAGCAGGATGCTGTACATAGAGCAGGAAGCTGTTTGACTTGCAGATTCTAATGCACACTGCCATAAGCTCACAGTGTGCAGTAAAAATCAGTAATTTCAGTACAGTAGAGGAGCCTGTACAACCATTCTGCAAATTAGAATTTCAGCCTAAAATCCTCTTTTGCATAAGTCCTCATTAGATCCTCACACTTAGTGCTGCTATTATGTGAATAATGTGCTGGGGGGGGGAGGGGGCACACAATGGCAGCAGATGGTCAGTGGTGGAGGATGAATCTATTCCCGCTAATGTGATGAGATTTTCCTGCTTTTTATAAAACATGTCCTAAAATTGCACAACCAACATGAATATATTCTCTTGCTGTAACTATTGGATGAAATCAGGAGTACACCTAGGTCAATTGTCGCCTGAGGCGGCTGTTCTTTTTCTGCCCCTCCACCCCTTTTTGGTGTCTAGGGTGCTGGCACAGCAACCAATAACACTGTGGCCTAGGTGCCAGTGTCCTAGCAATTAATGGCGCTGTGTCTGTGGGTCATTGATTGCTAGAATGCTGGGGGCTGGACCATACAGTTATTGGTTGCTAGGATGCTGGGAGCCGTGCCACACAGTTATTGGTTGCTAGGATGCTGGGGGCCTTGCCACACAGTTATTGGTTGCTAGGATGCTGGGGACCTTGCCACACAGTTATTGATTGCTAGGACGCTGGGGTCTGGGCCATACAGTTATTGATTGCTAGGACGCTGGGGTCTGGGCCATACAGTTATTGATTGCTAGGATGCTGGGAGCTGGACCGCACAGTTATTGGTTGCTAGGATGCTGGGGGGGTGGTCCGCACAGCATCACTGGTTGCTGGGATGCTGGAAACTGGGCCCCACAGTTGGTTGCTAGGATGCTGGGGGCTGAGCTGCGCAGTTATTGGTTACTAGTAGGGATGGGCCATCTGTTCGAGTCGAACATTGGCTGTTCGCCGAACAGCGAAACATTTGGGGTGTTCGCGGCAAATAAGAAAAGCTGCGGAACACCCTTTAAAAGTCTATGGAAGAAATCTAAAGTGCTAATTTTAAAGGTTAATATGCAAGTTATTGTCATAAAAAGTGTTTGGGGACCTGGGTCCTGCCCCAGGGGACATGTATCAATGCAAAAAAACTTTTTAAAAACTAACGTTTTTCGGGAGCAGTCATTTTAATAATGCTTAAAGTGAAACAATAAAAGTGAAATATTCCTTTAAATGTCGTACCTGGGGGGTGTCTATAGTATGCCTGTAAAGTAGCGCATGTTTCCAGTGTTTATAACAGTCAGAGAGCAAAGTGACATTTCTAAAGGAAAAAAAAGTAATTTAAATGAACTAGTACAACGCATCAGAGGGGGGCAGGGTCACCCATACACGTCACTAGGAAACCCCGGCATTTCCCCTTGTCGCCCTCAGCTACATAGGAGCTGTCAAGCTGGTGCCGTGTCATTGGCTGGGTGCCTCCGGTGGAGGCAGGATCCTGTGCATGTTCCTCGGTGGAGTTGCTGGAGATCATCCATCACTGGAGATCGAGAATTGGATTTTTGGATTATATTGCTGGAGTAGAAGCATGGATTTATTGGATTACATCGCTAGAATCTTTTTTATTTTTAATAAAGGACTTGTCCTAAGCCGTCTCCTGTGGTTTTTTTTTTTTTTTAACATTTTGATACTTTCTTTTTGTGAAATGGTAGGGGTACAATGTACCCCTTACCAATTCACATGGGGGGGGCAGGATCTGGGTGCCCCCTTTGTTAAAGGGGGCTTCCAGATTCCGATAAGCCCCCCCCTACCCGCAGACCCCCACAACCACCGGGCAAGGTTGTGGGGATGAGGCCCTTGTCCCCTTCAACATGGGGACATCCTCCTCATGTTGAGGGCATGTGGCCTGGTACAGTTCAGGAGGGGGGGCGCTCTCTCATCCCCCCTCTTTTCCTGCAGCCTACCAGGTTGCGTGCTCGGATAAGGGTCTGGTGTGGATTTTTGGGGTAACTCCACGCTATTTTTTTTTTAATTTTGGCGCGGAGTTCCCCTTAAAAAATCCATACCAGACCTGAGGGGTCTGGTATGGATTTTTGGGGGGAACCCCACGCCATTTTTGTTTAAATTTTGGAGCGGAGTTCCCCTTAATATCCATACCAGACTTGAAGGGCCTGGTAACGGAATTTTGGGGGCCCCCCCACCGCTTTTTTTTTTTTTTTGTAATTTTTCAATGACTTTTATGTGTATTGTCGGAACCGACAATTCATTAACAGCCGGTGTCTTGTCGAGAAAGTTCCCCCAGCGGATAAGAAACCCCCTGTACTGCGCAGGCGCAGCGCTTGCGCGGTACGAACGACTACGGAGCTCACGAAAATAGCCGAAGCTGACAACCTTCAGTCAGCTGTACACGGCTCCTGCGCCCTGAGTCCAAGTTCAAGCCCCACCATCCAAGTGGACATAGAGGTAGAATAAAAAAGTGCCTAACGAAGCAAGGCCGTGCCCGAAGCGTGGCGAGCGGCCCTGTTACAGGCGCCGTGTACAGATGACTTGCAGCTATTCAGCTTCGGCTATTTCCAGCGGCTCGTACTGCGCCTGCGCAGTACAGGGGGATCCTTATCCGCCGAGGGGAACTTTCTCGGCAGATCACCGGCACTAGTGCTAGTACTTTTAAATTACTTTTTTTTTACCTTTAGAAATGTGATTTTGCTCTCGGACTGTTATAAACACTGGAAACATGCGCCACTTTACAGGCATACTATAGACACCCCCAGGTACAAAATTTTAAAGGAATATTTCACTTTTATTGTTTCACCTTAAGCATTATTAAAATTACTGCTCCCGAAAAAACGGACGTTTTTAAACCTTTTTTTTTGCATTGATCCATGTCCCCTGGGGCAGGACCCGGGTCCCCAAGCACTTTTTATGACAATAACTTGCATATAAGCCTTTAAAATTAGCAGTTTTGATTTTTCATGTTCGTGTCCCATAGACTTTATAGGTGTTCACTTCAAACAAATGTTTTGCCTGTTCGCATGTTCTGGATGCGAACCGAACAGGGGGGTGTTCGGCCCATCCCTAGTTGCTAGCATAAGCGTACGCACAGGGTGAGCTAGGTGTGCCTGGACACATACTAATCACCCTGTGTGGCACATATTCCCCCTGTTTAGATCCCTGATATTTCACTAAAAAAAAAAATCTCTTTTTTTTTCCTGCTAATAAAATTATAAAAAAAATATATAAAATTAAAATCATAAAAAAATCATAAAAATAAAAACTACTGACACCATCCACTGCCCTACTGACACAGACCACTGCTCTACTGACACGGGCAGGATATATACACATACTCACAGTTGCATATGTCTTTGAGCTTTGGGGTGCACACCTATGGTTGCTAGGATGCTGGGAGCTGAGCTGCACAGTTATTGGTTGCTAGAATGCTGGCAGCTGGGCCACACGGCACCATTCGTTGCTATGATCCAGTTGGTGTCAGCCTCCTAACAACTAGCTCATTATCTTTACTACTAAGCTGCAATGAAGGCAACACGTCTGGTGTAGACACTCTGGCCTCAATGCTGCCCCACACCAAGTGCCACCTGAGGCGTTTGCCTCATTGGCATATCTCTGAACTTTCTGAGATTAGTAAGTGTAATTTAATCTCAGTATAAATACAGCTGTTCTGTGAAGCCCTCAGAGGTTTGTTGGAGAACCTTAGTCAACAAACAGCATCATGAAGCCCAAGGAACACACAAGACAGGTCAGGGATAAAGTTGTGGAGAAGTTAAAAGCAGGGCTAGGTTAAAAAAAAAAATATCCCAAGCTTTGAACATCTCACGGAGCATTGTTCAATCCATCATCTGAAAATGGAAAGAGTATGGCACAACTGCAAACCTACCAAGACATGGCCGTCCACCTAAACTGACCAGCCGGACAAGGAGAGCATTAATCAAAGAAGCAGCCAAGAGGCCCATGGTAACTCTGGAGGAGCTGCAGAGATCCACAGCTCAGGTGGGAGAATCTGTCCACAGGACAACTATTAGTTGTGCACTCCACAAATCTGCCCTTTATGGAAGAGTGGCAAGAAGAAAGTCATTGTTGAAAGAAAGCCATAAGAAGTTCCGTTTGCATTTTGCGAGAAGCCATTTGGGGGACACAGCAAACATGTGGAAGAAGGTGCTCTGGTCAGATGAGACCAAAATTCACCCTGAACACACCATCCCCACTGTGAAACATGGTGGTGGCAGCATCATGTTGTGAGGAAGTGTTTTCTTCAGCAGGGACAGGGAAGCTGGTTAGAGTTGATGGGATTATAGAGGAAGCCAAATACAGGGCAATCTTAGAAGAAAACCTGTTAGAGTCTGCAAAAGACTTGAGACTGGGGCGGAGGTTCACCTTCCAGCAAGACAACGACCCTAAACATACAGCCAGAGCTACAATGGAATGGTTTAGATCAACGCATATTCATGTGTTAGAATGGCCCAGTCAAAGTCCAGACCTAAATCGAGTTGAGAATCTGTGGAAAAGACTTGAATATTGCTGTTCACAGACGCTCTCCATCCAATCTGACAGAGCTTGAGCTATTTTGCAAAGAAGAATGGGCAAAAAGGTGGTTCAACAAAGTATTGACTTGGGGGGGGGGGGCTGAATACAAATGTACACCGTACTTTTCACGCATTTGTAAAAAATTCTAAAAAACATTTTCCTTCCACTTCACAATTATGTGGCACTTTGTGTTGGTCTATCACATAAAATCCCAATAAAATACATTTATGTATTTGGTTGTAATATGACAAAATGTGGAAATTTTTAAAGGGTGTGAATACTTTTTCAAGGCACTGTAAGTCACCTACTTAACATTAAGGTCCCTAATGAAGAAAAAAGAGGGGTGGGGGGTAAGAGGGTAGTGTCATAGAGGGAGTCGTGATCCCAATGTAATATGGGCCCCATGGATAGAATACGAATCCAGAGTAAAGCAAGAGCGCAGGGCAGAACTTTGGGTGATTACTTGGTGAGACTTGCGATAGAGGGAGGCATCAGGGGCTTTTGACTGTCAAGCTGTACAGCAGGGTTCAGGTGGCCAGAAGAGGGTGAAGAGGTGGCCATAAAAGACAGAAGCATGGGAACAAACATGGGAAGTTAGGCACAGAGAAAGGACAATAAGGCAGGGAAGGGAAAGGGGTGGTAAGGCGGGGAAGGGAAATGGGCGGTAAGGCGGGGAAGGGAAATGGGCGGTAAGGCGGGGAAGGGAAAGGGGCGGTAAGGCGGGGAAGGGAAAGGGGCGGTAAGGCGGATGGGGGGTGCAAGGGACAGAAAGGGCTAGGGGGGAAGGAGAGGGAGAATCCTGATAAAGGGGAAGGAGTGTAAGGTGTCAGGGGAGGAAGAAAGGTGATGGTGGGGGGGATTGAGCTGACGCAGTTGTGGCTATGGGGACGAAACGAGGGGGACACCATAGACAGAGGCCGCCCTGTTCCTAGGATTCTCCCTTCCTCCCCTCCCAGGGTGGAAAGGCTTAAGGCGTTGGAGAGGCAAAGGGTAGTCAAACTAAAGCTTCCAAGATAAGAGCGCTCTTATTCAGGTAGGCCATTACAGAAGGTCTCCCATGGACATTTTTATTTGAACACATTTTTTATTTATATAGTAAAAAAAATTAAAAGCCCAGTGAATACCAAATACCACCAAAAGAAGGCTCTACCTGTTTCAAAAATGATATGAAATCCATAAAAAATGTAAATGAATGAAAAATGAAATAAATAAAAGAAATTATAGAAAATCCCTAACAAAATTTTTAAATAAAATAAATAAAAATGAAATAAAAAAAATATAAAATCCATTAAAACCTAAATAAAAGGAAATAAATTTAAAAAACGATATAATATCCATAAAAATTTAAATGAATGAAAAATTAAATAAATAAAAAAAAATTATATAAAATCCCTAACAAAATTTAAATAAAATAAATAAAAATGAAATAAAAAAAATATAAAATCCATAAAAACCTAAATAAAAGGAAATACATTTAAAAAATGATATAAAATAGTTTTGCAGCACCGAATAATTTAGACAAACAATTCAAACTTAAAAATGGCCTGATAATGAAGAGATATGTGCAGGCTCAAAAAGACTGAGGCTTGGTTGCGAATCCAGTGAAGGTTCCCGCATCGCACCTGAATCGCACAGGGGTTCACATTGCCGTATGCGAACCGCTGGGAGTGTCAATACAAAGTTAATGACACCCCCAGATCGGTTCGCATGGGTGTGAACTGTCAGTTTGGACATGAATCGGATCGCATGGGTGTTCACACCCATGTGATCCAATTCTGGTGCGGACCAAAAGAAAGATCCTGCACGATTGGTCCGAATATGATGCAAATTCAGCCATACAATGTGTATGGCTGAATTTGCATCGCACAGACATCGCATGTGATCTGCACAGCAGTGCGGTGTGAATCACATGCGATATCGCACAGCGCACCAGTGTGAACTGGGACTTGGGAGAGAAGAGAGGCCATGGGATTTGGTATTAAAATAGGTACAGTCCTGTCATAAAAGTGGCGATTGAAAGCTATGTATAATGTTGAGTGCAAGGGACTTACCTGTATAGTTACAATACGTGGCAATGGCTGGCGTGTCTTGGCTCCTCCTTCGATAGCTATCCCCAGGGTAGGTGCACTTTTCATGACACGTATTAAGGTGGCAGAAGGCTTTAGCAGACCTGGCTACAGAGAAGACAGCCTGTCAGTTCTCATTACAAGGCAGGTAAAAAAAAGATTAGCCACATGAGCGGATAAAGGGGATTAGCGGACAATGCAGGGAATATACTAAGGAAAACAGCGACACACACAAAGGATCCTGGGAATGTGACATCTGTCATTCTTTTTGTCAAAGCTTGAGGCGATTGTAGCCATTTTAGTGCACTTGCAACAGGGACAATTGAGTACCGTCCGTGATACTTTTTTTATTTGCACTAACATACAATTTTTCATGACAAGCTTTCGGGGTATGTTCCCTTCGACAGGGTCCCAGCAGTACTTATTCACAAAAGTTTTGTGTGTGTTTTTTGTTTTTTTTTGTTTTTTTGTTTTTTTTTTCCTCCAAAGATTTCTTTTTTTTTTTTTTTTTTTTTTTTAACATTCTGCTTAAACTTTTGTGAATCAGTACTGCTGGGACTTTGAAGAAGGGGACATACCCCGAAAGCTTGTCCTGCAAAATGGTACATTAGTAGAAATACCCAAATCAATGAAAACAATCACTCAAGAGCAAGTATCTACTTTCCCTCAGCGCTCATGAACCTATAAAACTAAAAAGGTCACAGACCCTTCAGCTGCTGCTATTAAATAAATACCGTAAATCAGATAGTAATAAACATGTCTACACACCCTAAGAAAAATATATAGACAATAGCAGTGCTAAACTAATGTTTCAATTCCATAAGGGGTGAAATGGAGAAGACCAAAATTTATAACACCACATCCCAAATGTATATCAATAAAGAGAAATGGGCTTTGAGGCAGTAGGCCTCGGGACTTTAATGGTGTATTGAATTAACGCTGTTCAGGAATTAACGATTCCAAAAATGTTATTTATATAAAAGAAGAAATTTTATTCAAACAATATTAAAAGGCATAAGACCAATTGGGATACAAAAATTCATAAAATACAATGACTGATCATGATAAGAATACCACTTTTCTCAACATGTTTCGCTCTATATATATATATATATATATATATATGACTGTTTTTAATGTTACATAACAATATAGAAGCATGAAGCCTATGTTGTAATGTGAAAGCAAAATAAAAGGTTACTATATAGAGATGAACCTTACCTAAAAATTTATTTCAATGAGTTACACTCACAGACACTTTGAGGTGTAATCCATGGGTTGCCTCCCCCTAACGAAACGTTTTCGTTTCCCCATCACTCTCTGCTGGACACATTAGAGACAAGACGGAAGTAACCCTCCTCACTGGTTGGTTTCTTCTAACCTTTTGGCTATTTTTCATTAAGGTAGGTTTATACTGCGCTGCAGTTTTCGCAAGACCCTTTACTATTTGACATTTGGATTTATTTATAGATGCAAAACCAATTTAATTTCATTTAGTTTTCTCATTTATTCATTCACGTTCTAGGGTTGGGCCTGGGTTGAGTGGGTGCTGCTTTTTCCCTCTCCAGGTCTCCCCCAGTACTTCTGATATACCACATTCTATCTACCCTATACATCCCATTTACGAAGTGATCCTTTCCAACTAACACTGTGGATGTGACTATCAGATAATATTGATTCTACAAACCAATACCGTTGACATGGTAACTCAAAATAACCCTCTTTTAGATTCATTGATCTATTCACTATTTCCTTAACTGATATACTATTTGTTATACCATTTGTATTTACATATATATATATATATATATATATATATATATATATATATATATATATATAATATTATTATTATTTTTTTTTTTCTAATGAGTATATCCTTATTGGTCCTTTCTTCACCAGCAAGGACTTTTCCAATTTTGATCGCCCTTGAATTGTCTCTGCAAACATCTATATGTGGCCTTAAGGCTCAGGGGGAGGCAACCCATGGATTACAGCACAAAGTGTCTGTGATCTCTAGCCCTGAGTGTAGCTCATTGAAATAAATTTTTAGGTAAGGTTCATCGCTATACAGTAACCTTTTATTTTGCTTTCACATTACAACATAGGCTTCATGCGTCTATATTGTTATGTAACATTAAAAACAGTCTATATATATATATATATATATATATATATATATATATATATATATATACACACACAAAAGCTCCCTTTTGAAAAACTATGTATATCTACTTAATGGTCTATGTATTGAATAATTCATTCTTTGTTTTTTCTCTGCGTAACTTCTATTACAATATGATGCCACATGCTAAGTCTCCTGAAGAAGCTCCATTGAGTGAAACATGTTGAGGAAAGTGGTATTCTTATCATGATCGGTCATTGTATTTTATGAATTTTTGTATCCCAATTGGTCTTATGCCTTTTAATATTGTTTGAATAAAATTTCTTCTTTTTATATAAATAACATTTTTGAAATCGATAATTCCTGAACAGCGTTAATTCAATACACCATTAAAGTCCAAAGGCCTACTGCCTCAAAGCCCATTTCTCTTTATTAATGTTTCAATTCAAAATGTCCAAAATACAAGATTTTGTGTCAAGCAGACAATGATTGATGAAAACACAATGTCTCAATATAAATAAAATTGAAAGTCTATATGGAGTAATATGCTATAACAAGGTAACCAACAGTGCATGGGGAGAAGTTGAAAAAGTTATATGTAATTCCTGAATCTCTTCATCCATTCACCATACCACGTGGGACGCCGCTCCCTTAGGATTTTAAGGCCCATACACACGATCGGACTTTTTGACAACAAACATGCAAATTACCTGTTTTAGGGCAACATCCGACCGTGTGTACGCTCCATCGGACAAAATTTTTCTGTTTTCATTGGACAAATGTTGGCTGTGCAAACAAACTTTCCTGCAACAAAAGTCCTACGTCGGCTAGTTCGGACTTTAGTCCAAAGTACAAACACACATGCTCAGAACCAATGCAAACGATCAGACAACAATACAGAAGTTGACCAAAGGGTGGCGGTAAAGAGCTGAAAAACCACGTCGGTGAAAGTTGGCTGAAAAAGTCCTGCCGTGTGTATGCATACCAAGTTCACGGCCAACGCCCTTTGAACAGAAATCCACGGAAAAGTTTGTTTGAAGTCCGATCGTGTGTATGAGGCTTTACACTCACCAGAAATCAGGTGAAAATCTCCCTTAAACTCCACAGCTTAGCAGACCTCCTCCTATGATCATCAGATTATGGCACAGACTACCTCTTTAACTTCAGATGCAATTCCACCAATAATAGATTTGTATGGACTCCCAATGTATTAGAATCTGGACTGCCAGACTCCAATCGATTTCCAATGGATCCCAAGCTCATCAGTGGTAATATCAAAAGGCTAAAAAAGCTCTCATAGCGTAATTCATAGCGTGAATAGCGTGAATCCCTCCTTATATATTGCACTTACAATGTCAAAATAAAAACGAGCATGTAACAATCACTCTGACGACGTTGATGATGAAACGCGTTAGAGAGGGGCTACACAGCCACTCAGCTTGTCCATCCTCGTGGAGCTCAACCCGGGTACCGTCGCAATCTTTTAAATCCTAGTGACGTCAGGCAGGCAAGCGATTGTTACATGCTCATTTTTTAACATTGTAAGTGCAATATGTAAGGGGGGGATTCTTTTTTTATTAAAATATTGCTTTTAAACTGAATCAAGCTATGAGAGCTTTTTTACCCTTTTGATATTACCGCTGATGAGCTTGGGATCCATTAGCAATCAATTGGAGTCTGGCAGTCCAGGATCTAATATGGTGGGAGTCCATACAGATCTATTATTGGGGGAATTGCATCGGAAGCTAAAGAGGTAGTCTGTACCATGATCTGATGATCAGAGGAGGAGGTCTGTTAAGTTGTGGAGTTCAAGGCTGATTTTTCCCCTGATTTCTGGGGAGTGTAAAATCCTAAGGGAGCGGTGTCCCACGTGAGATTCAGCAATTAATTACATATATTTTTTCAACTTCTCCCCATGCACTGTTGGTTACCTTGTTGCAGCATATTACTTTATATAGACTTTCAATTTTATTTATATTGAGGACATTGTGTTTTCATCAATCATTGTCTGCTTGACACAAAATCTTGTTTATTGGACTTTCTGTATTGAAACATTCGTTTAGCGCTGCTATTGTCTATATATTTTTCTTAGGGTATGTAGATATGTTAGTGCAAATAAAAAAGTATCAAGGACAGTACAGTGTTTTTGTCAAAGCAAAACTGTGATGAACAAATTAGAGAGAGTGGCACAGATGTAATGCCACGTACACACGGTCGGAATTTTCAACAACAAATGTCCGATATGAGCTTGTTGTCGGAAATTCCGACTGTGTGTAGGCTCCATCGGACATTTGCTGTCAGAATTTCCGACAGAAACATTTGAGAGCAAATTTTCTGACAACAAAATCCGCTCTCGTAAATTCTGTGCGTGTGTAGACAATTCCGACGCACAAAATTCCACGCATGCTCAGAATCAAGCAGAAGAGCCGCAATTGCTATTGAACTTAATTTTTCTCGGCTCGTCGTACGCGTTGTACTTCACCGCGTTCTTGACGGTCGGAATTTCCGACAACATTTGTGCGACCGTGTGTATGCAAGACAAGTTTGAGCCAACATCCATCGGAAAAAAATCCAGGGTTTTGTTGTCGGAATGTCCGATCGTGTGTACGCGGCATTACAGTTTTCTGCCATCACAAGCAGACTGAACTCAATGATGGATGTCTTTGTAACATCAAGGTATAAAACTAAAATGAAACTCTAGACTTGGTGAAAAATGTATACAGAAAATGAGAGGGGTTGGAAGTGGACCACTGTCTTTTTTTTTTTAATAGCATAATGCCCCGTACACATGATCGGACATTCCGACAACAAAATCCTAGGATTTTTTTCCCGACTGGATGTTGGCTCAAACTTGTCTTGCATACATACGGTCACACAAATCTTGTCGGAAATTCTGAACGTCAAGAACGCGGTGACGTAAAACACGTACGACGAACCGAGAAAAATGAAGTTCAATAGCCAGTGCGGCTCTTTTGCTTGATTCCGAGCATGCGTGGAACTTTGTGCATCAGAATTGTGTACACACGATCGGAATTTACGACAACTGATTTTGTTGTCGGAAAATTTGAGATCCAGATCTCAAATTTTGTGTGTCGGAAATTCTGATGGAAAATGTTTGATGGAGCCTCCACACGGTCAGAATTTCCAACAACAAGCTCCCATCGAACATTTTCCGTCCAAAAATTCAACCGTGTGTACGGGGCATTAGGAAGACTTACATCAGGCTTTCTCAACCATGGTTCCAAAGAACTCTAGAGATCCTTCAGAGGTTCCTTAAGACATTTTTTGAATCTCAGATAACTAACCACTGACATAGCCAATGAACTTTTAAGCTATTTATACAAGGAGCATTCTTCCCACTGACCACCAATGTAAGGAGCATTCTTCCTACTGACCAAAGTAATAGGACCCTTCTCCCAATAATCACCATTGTAAGGAGCAGTTCACCCAATGACCTTCAAAGTAATGGGGTCCTTCTCCTAATAGCCACCAATGTAAGGGGCAGTTTACCCCATTACAAAGTAATGGGGCTCTTGCAATACCTATCAATGTAAGGGGCAATTTACCTAATGACAATCACAGTAATGGGGCCGTTCTCCTGGTAAACATCAATGTAAGGTGCAGTCTATCCAAGAACCATCAAAGTAAGGAGCAGTTTATCCAATGACCATTAAAGTAAAGGGTTCCTTCTCCCAGTGACCACTAATATAAGGAGCAGTTTACCCAGTGACCATCAAAGTAATGAGGCTCTTATCCCAATAACCACCATTTAATATAATGGGGTACATCTGCCACTAACTATCAATCTAAGAGAGCCTGTCTCCACTAACCATCTAAGTAAGGGAGAATTTACTGACCCTCAATTTAAGTGGGCATGTCTTAACTGACTTGCCGTTCACAATAATGTACCATCATCTAAAAGATATAGTAATTGTAAGCATGGGGTCCCTGAGACCGAAAATTTATTTCAAGGGTTCCTCTATGTTATATAAAAAAAAAAAGTTGAGAAAGGCTGCATTAGGTTATTTATGAAGAGTAGTATTAAAGGGAAAGTTCACCTTTACAATAAGGTCCATGCACTTCAGCGTCACATGAACATTAAAAAACACTGCTTAGGTTTGATAAATGAAGCTTCTTTTCAATGGCATATCTGTAGACCATTTGTTTCCTCTCCCAGGCTTATCCCAAAAACTCCCAGGTAGGTGAGCCCCCCCCCTCCCCTTGTCCAATATTGTCCTATATAGACAACAGGATGGGCCGACTTTTGCAAGCACGCTTCCAACAGGTTGTCCCAAAAAAGTCCCAGGTAGGTGACCCCCTTGTCCTATATAAATAACAGGATGGGCTGACTGTTCCAAGCACACTTCCAGCACTGCAAGAATGAGAGCTCAGGCTTGTTTGAATCCCTTAAATGTGCAGTGTACTCCCTCCCTCTGTGTGCATGCATGTGATTTGAATAATCCTCAACCCTCATTCCTGCAGTGCTGGGATCACTCTTACAGGACAGAGGGGGGTTGCCTACCTGGGAGTTTTTGCCATAACCCTGGGAGAGGTCACAAATGGTCTACAGGTATGCCATTGAAAAGTACAGTGGGGACAGAAAGTATTCAGACCCCCTTAAATTCATGGAGGAGGATCCCCAAATCCAGGTGTGAAAAACTTGTTGCATCTTTCCCAAAAAGACTCATGGCTGTATTAGATCAAAAGGGGCTTCTACTAAATACTGAGCAAAGGGTCTGAATACTTAGGATCATGTGATATTTCAGTTTTTCCTTTTTAATAAATCTGCAAAAATGTCAACAATTCTGTGTTTTTCTGTCAATATGGGGTGCTGTGTGTACATTAATGAGGGGAAAAAAATGAACTTGATGATTTTAGCAAATGGCTGCAATATAACAAAATGTGAAAAATTTAAGGGGGTCTGAATACTTTCCATCCCCACTGTAGCCTAAGCAGTTTATATTTATGTACTGGGGATGCTGGAGTACAAGTGGGCAATTTTACTGTAAAAGTGGACTTCTCCTTTAAAGTACCTTCAGTCAAAAATGAAAATAATTAAAATGGAGCATTAAAAGATAAAATCAGATCTAAAAAAAATTCTGCTTTTGCTGCCATACTCGCCTTTAGTCCAGAGCCGTACTTCTTTTCCACTAATAGATGTCCTCCGTCTTCCAGGCTGAATGACGGCCCACATCATTCAACTTATTTCTTCCAAACCTAAGCTGTCACGGACCCGCCCCCAGCCTATGACTGGACAGTGAAGGAGAAGCAGCACAATGATGAACTTTTGTCTCTGCCACTCCGATTTCTGCTATCAGCATGCTTCTTGTCAGTGCATGACCTGCTTGGCTCCTTGTGCTGCTTCTTTTTTTCCCACTCGGAGCTTTGTTGTATGCTCTGGGCTTTGACTAATTTCATTCATTTGGGCTCACAATGTGGCCCGAAGCATAAAAAACCCACCTGCACTATTTCTAACAACGCAGTACATTACAACACACAGGTATTCCTGTTCCTACTTTATACGTGCCTTGGGGTGCCATTGGATAGCAAAGCCCCGCAGTGTGAATGTACCTGCAAGGTAACTCAAGGCTTTGACTTACCCAGCCTTTCTCAACCTTTTCAATACAGAAGAACCCTTGAAATAACCTTCCGGTCTTGGGGAACCCCTGCTAAAAATTACAACTCATGATACATCAGTGTGATGGCCCATGGGGAGAATGCTTCTTAACCACTTTAATACAGGACACTTTCACTCCCTTCCTGCCCAGGCCAATTTTCAGCTTTCAGCGCTGTCATTTTAAATGACAATTGTGCAGTCATGCCACACTGTACCCACATAAAATTTTTATAATTTTTTTCACACAAATTGAGCTTTCCTTTGATGGTATTTAATCACAACTGGGTTTTTTATTTTTTGCTACATAAACGAAAAAATACTGGACATTTAAAAAAAAAAAAGTGTTTTTCTTTTGTTTCTGTTATAACATTTTGCAAATAAATTATCTTTCTTCATAAACTTATGCCAAAATGTATTCTGCTACATTTCTTTGGTGAAAATAACCCAGGCCAGTGTATATTATTTAATCTGTAGGAATGTTATAGAGTCCACAAACTATGATATATATTTGAAATTTGACCAATACTGATGTACTAACGGCTCGAAAATGCCAGAACAAATATCCTCCAAATTACCCCTTTTGGAAAGCAGACAGTCCAAGGTATTTAGTAAGAGGCATGGGGATTGTTTTAAAGTAGTAATTTTTCGTCACCATTTTTAAAAAAATTAAGAAATTAAAAAGAAAAAAAAATAGTTTTCACAATTTTTGAAAAAAATGTATACATTCTGTCAACAAGTGCAGTACAGCACTGTCCTATAACTGGTGTGGTGGTACAGCACTGTCATATAGCTGGTGTGGTGGTCATCAGGGACACTGACTGGTAACAGCATGTAAAAAAAATACTGTGACCAGAGCAATACCAAAGTAACACTGCACTACTCTGGGGGAGGTGATCAGGTTTATTTTCTTTTTCCACACACTATGATTGCTTATAATAGTGACTACCAATGTTATATACAACCATTTTTACTGAATGAAATAGATTCATTCAGTGTGTATTGCTGTGATTGGCTACAGCTAATTACATGGTACAGATGGACTGTGATTAGCCCGGTCTATACCATGTGATCACTGTGACCAATCACCTAGATCAACACAATAGTAGATAGACTGATTAGCCTGGTCTGTACCATGTGATCACTGTGACAATCACCAAGATCAACACAACAGTACACAATGAATGGCATGAGTCAAAGCCATTCATTGTTTACAACTGTCATGTGATCTGCTGTGATTGGTCACAGCGATCACATGGTAGCAGCAGCGGGCCGGTACACTGTACGGTGGACACAGCAGGTGACAGATTGCGCTGGATCACAGCTCGATCCAGGGAGTACGTCATGTGACATAGACCCAGGATAATAGGCTTCCCGCTCAGCCGTCATTTTACAGTAGGCAGGGTGGGAAGGGGTTAAACTTGTGGTCGTTGGGAAGAATTACCACTTTAGATAGGCAAAAAGATTATCGGTGTCAATGAGAAGCAGCAATTGATCATTGCTCAAGGAATACCTCACAACATCTGAAGGAACCTTAGGACTCTATGGAACCCTGGCTGGGAAACCCTGGTCTAACCCCTTTCACATGTCCTTGAAAATATAAGCCGTTCACTTTTCGTTTTGGACTAAACACATTTCTTTGGTATTTACACATAAATGGTCCTTTTATCGTGTAGGAATAACATAGCCAGACGGTAACTGCAAGCAGAATCTGGAGTCACGACAACCTTTGTTGGAAAAACCAAGTATGTGTGCGTATTAAATGGCATAGTGCAAAGAGTAACGATGCCATAGCAACCAATTTCAGAATCAAAGCTCTGCTGTTATCTGTGTAGTTCTGGAAAACTATATACCTGAAATGACAGTCATCTCCTTTCAGTCTGATGTCTATGGCAAGACCATGACCCTTGCCAGCCGGCCAGTCAATCAACCGCAGTCAATGGCAGCAAGCAGCCGGTAGAACCCCTAGACTGATGGCTATTGTTCCCCCTGATAAGCTGCCTCTGGGTCCATGTTCTTTGCTTCTTGTTCTTCCTTTTCCAGTGATAAAAACGTCTAAATCTGGCTCTGTACACAGTCTTCCCTGAGGATAACCAGACCACGCAGGCGTGAAAGCTATTGGCAGCTTTAGACTATTTATGTCTAATCTCCATTTGGTGACCAGGGCTTACCGCACATTATTGTTCTTTGTATTCTAAAATAAGCCTGATTACTTATTCATTTTGGGTAAGATAAGTTCATCGGGGAGAGAAAAGCCTGCCGTATGCTTCCATAACAACGTGCTACCAAGCTACAAGACAAAAAGGAGAATGTGCTATGTATGTAAGTTCTAATAACCGCTCTACAATCTCGAAGCTGGACCTCAAACAATCAACTAAATATCAAATATATTAAGCTGGACATTATTACTCCCAATATTCCAGAAGTGCTGCTATGGGGTATCCTTGAACCAGTTACCCCTGGCTATGCAGACGAAACCCTGATTAGACTGCGTTTGGGTTTATGCTCGTAAATCTTTCTTGTTGCTTTGGAAAAACCCTCAAAGTCCCAATGACTAAATGTTCCTGGCCTTGGTGGATGAAGTCTTGCTCAAATATAACCTGATAACCTGAAATATAACCTCTACAAAGCCAGAGACTGACCAAGTCAATTTAAAGTCCATCTCCAGTCAAATCTATTTTTTTCTATCCCTGCCTTCTAACCCCCTCTAACCCAGTGTTTCTCAACCTAAGTAGCCCTGGGGTACTGCAAGCATGGGGCCCAGTTTGGCCAGTATTGGGGACGGGGGGGATGCTCTCATGTATAGGGTGCTTCTGACGTGATAGGGGGGCTGCCTCTGATGTGACAATGGGATCTATGATATGATGGAGGGCCTCTGATGTGAAGGTGTGGGCTCTGAGGTAAAGGGGATCGTCTGATGTGATGGGGGATCTCTGATGTGATGGGGATCCTCTGATGTGAAGGGGGGCCCTGATGTAATGGGGGGACTCTGATGTGTTGGGGGGCCTCTGATGTGAATGTGTGGGCTCTGAGGTGGAGGGGATCGTCTGATGTGAAGGGGGGTCCTGATGTAATGGGGGGGACTCTGATGTGTTGGGGAGGCATCCCTGATGGGGGGCCTCTGATGTAAAGGTGTAGGCTTTGAGGTGAAGGGAATCATCTGATGTGATGGGGATCCTCTGATGTGAAGGGGGGCCCTGATGTAATAGGGGGACTCTGTGTTGGGGGGACCTCTCTGATGGGGGGCCTCTGATGTGAATGTGTGGGCTCTGAGGTGAAGGGGATCATGTGATGTGAAGGGGGGTCCTGATGTAATAGGGGGGACTCTGATGTGTTGGGGGGACATCTCTGATGGGGGGGCTCTGATGTGAAGGTGTGGGCTCTGAGGTGAAGGGGATCTCTGATGTGATGGGTATCCCCTGATGTAATGGGGGGGCTCTGATTTAATGAGGGGACTCTGATGTGTTGGGGGGACCTGTCTGATGGGGGTCCTCTGATGTGAAGGTGTGGGGTCTGAGGTGATGGTGATCCTGTGATGTGAAGGGGGGGGGGCTCTGATGTTACAGAGGGATTCTGGTGTGAAGGGGGGTCTCTGATATGAAGGCAGGGCTCTGATGTGAAGAAGGGCATCTGATCAGTGTTAATTTTGTCCACTAAAACATTTTTGTTGAGCAAATAACACTATTTTAGTCAACTAAAATATGACTAAAACAATGCAGATGACTAATTCACAAATAAAACTAAAATGGCATTTTTATTCAAAAGACTATAATACGACTAAAACTAAAATGGCATTTTTTTCAAGACTAAAATATGACTAAAATGCCATTTGTGTCAAAATGACTAAATGTAAATCAACATTAACACTGCACCACCACATAAGAATAAGTAGGGGGCATCTGCTAAGCTGCTGAATGTATTTAATGTTGGTAATATATTCAGGTAATATGTGCGATGATATTACAGCCAATAGAGTTTACAGTTTGTGTGGAGTTTTCTTCTAAGTTGCACCTCTGTTAGTCAAAAAACAATCTTTTTGTTTGTTTATGAAACTTGGTTTTATTTATAAAGATGACATATATGACAATGGCTAAATCTGTGTCTGTAGTGCATGTTCAAACCCTAATACCATAAATAAGAACATGTTATTAGATTTTTACTCCAGGAGTATATAATGAGTTTGAGTGAGAGAAATGCTTAAATAATGCATTAAAATTGAACTAAAAGTGATATTAAAGTCAATTTTTTTTTTTTTACATAACAAACATGTTATACTTACCTCCTATGTGCAGTGTTTTTGCACAGAGCAGCCCGGGTCTTCGGTGCTCCTGGTCCCTCCCTCCTGCCCAGCGCCCCCACAGCAAGCAGCTTGCCACTGCTCTGTGTGCCCATTCAGACACTGAGCCGCGGTTCGGCCCCACCCCCCCTCTCTCCATTGGCTAACTGACTTTGAAAGCAGTGGGAGCCAATGGCACCGCTGCTGTCTCAGCCAATCAGGAGGGAGAGTCCCAGACAGCCGAGGCAGTCATGTACATCGCTGGATACAGATGGGGGCACATGTAAGTATTAGGGGGGGGGGGGGGGCTACTGCACACAGAAGGTCTTTGACGTGAAGGGACCTACGATATGAAGTGAGGGCCTCTAATGTGAAGGAGGGGGCTCTGATGTGATGAGCATCTTCTGAAGTGAAGGGGGGGGACTGATGTGATTGGGGACCTCTGATGTAAAGGGATAACCCTAATGTGATGGGGGCCATCTAATATTATGGAGAGCCTCTGATGTGAAGGGGGGATTCTGATAGGATGGGGGACCTCTGACATCTTCGACCTCTGTGATGGGGGGCCTCTGATGTTAAAGGGGATTCTAATGTGATCGGGGGGGGGGGCCCTGATGTGATGAAGAGCCTCTGATGTGATGGGCATCCTCTAAATTGAAGGGGGGGGGGGGGGGCACTGATGTGATGAGGGACCTCTGATGTAAAGGAATAACCTCTAATATTATGGAGGGCCTCTGATGTGAAGGGGGGATTCTGATGGGATGAGGGACCTCTGACATCTTTGACCTCTGTGATTGGGGGGGGGGGGGCTCTGATATTAAAGGGGATTCTAATGTGATCAGGGGGAGGGGGTGCTCTGATGTGATGGAGGGGGCTCTGATGTGATAGGCATCATCTGAAGTAAAGGGGGGGCACTGATGTGTTGGAAGGGGCTCTGATGTTAAAGGGGATTCTAATGTGATTGGGGGGGTTCTGATGTGATGGGCATTCTCTAAAGTGAAGGGGGGGGGGGCACTGATGTGATGGGGGACCTCTGATGTAAAGGGATAACTCTGATGTGATGGGGGGAATCTGATATGATGGGGAGACCTCTAATATTATGGAGGGCCTCTGATGTGAAGGGGGGATTCTGATGGGATGGGGGACCTCTGACATCTTTGACCTCTGTAATGGGGGGCTTCTGATGTTAAAGGGGATTCTAATGTGATCAGGGGGAGGGGGTGCTCTGATGTGATGGAGGGGGCTCTGATGTGATGGGCATCCTCTGAAGTAAGGGGGGGGGGGCACTGATGTGATGTGAGGACCTCTAAAGGGGGATTCTGATGTGAATGAAAGGGGGCCCTGATGTGATGAGGACCTCTTGAAGGGGGATTTTAATGTGAAGCTATTTCATCAAGGCAGTTGTCTACTTCGTTCCAGGCTTTAGCTTTCCCATTGATGAGATAACATTGGCATTTTTTACATTTTTGACTGGGGCACCTCCAGATTTTGCATACTTTTGAAGGGTGCCATGAGTAAAAACAGGTTAAGAAAAACTGCTCTAACCCATCCTTGATATTTGTTCTTATCAATTTCAGGTGTGTACTTTGATCCTCAAATTGGGCTTTAATAAATGTTGGTGGTCCTGGTTAACTTTGATTGCCTTTGATGCTTAAAACATTTCTATTTTTTATTTTAATGCATACCGCTTGCTTATAGGCCTATGTTGTATCGTTTATGCTATACCGCATTGTTCTGTGTTTGCTGTACCATCTGCTGTGGGCAGAGTGGTTGGCACCATGTATGTCTGTGAACATTCCCAAGTAAATGACAACCATGAACTTTTCCTTACTGGTTTTGTCATGTTCTCTGCTCCTTTAGATTTCTGTGGCTGAGGACTGCTGTCTTTGCTGCCTCCGCCAACTTCTCCTGCGTCCACTCCGCTGTCCTCGCTCAGAGTCTGCCCGCTGTCAGAGAGCTGGGAGAGAGAGGCCGGGGGGGAGACGGGCAAGACGGCTGCAGAGACCAAGAACATGTCGTGAAGGGCATTTTTACAGTACAGAAGAACAACACAGGTATGACATACTAGGTTTTCTGACATAAAATTTCACAACGATCCTTCATCAATAATGAAATACAATGTTTCCTTAAAGGAGAACTCCACTTTTGTAAAAAAATGAATATAGCATATAAAATTCACACACAAGTCATTTTTTAACTTATTAAATGTTATCTTTCCATTTCAATTTGCAGCCACTGTAATTTTCTAAAAATGTTCAAAAAATCCAGTACACTATGGCAACCTGGATGCATTCTGTACATTCTTGATGTACAGAACACCCCTAGAAATGTCATTTCCTACATGTGTGATTGGCCTGATGATTTTCTAAAGTGTCTGCACTAAGATGCAAGTAAAATTTTAGGCATTCCCTGCAATAGGAATTTAATTTTTGCTAAGATACTCCCTAAGGGCTTTCACAGGGGTTGCAGTCCTTACCACTGGTAGATGCATTTTTTCAGTGAGGGGTACATTGGCGGCTACAAGGCATTCAGGAGGCAATCCCGCCGCCTCCTGAATGCATGTTTTCTCATTTTATTTTTAAAAATTTTCCAGGGGGGGGCTTTGTATTGAAATGCCACAACTTTAAGCCAAGCGGTTGCCACCTGTCAGACTCTGTAAGCTGAGTTCAATTTGCCGTGGCATGTGTACTACGCCATCCTGACTGCCTTGTTGGGATTTAGGTGGTTAGTCAGGCTGCCTGTGTGAAATGGCCCTAAGACCTCGTTCACATTGAGTACGGCTTTGAAATCATGTGACTTCACTTGAAATCACACGATTTCAAAGCGGCATTTCAGTGTGACTTCAGGTGGGACTTGGCTGACATCTGTGCGACTTAATGCACAGATGTCTATGCAAGTTGCACCTGAAATCGCCAAAAGTAGTGCAGGAACTACTTTTTGAAGCGTTGCAACACCGCAAAGTCGGCATTGCACTGATTTAAAAAGTTCCATTGTCAACAATAGGGTGCGACATGTCATGCGGTTTGGACCTGTCAAATCACATGACAAGTTGCACCGGTGTGAATGGGGGGCTAAGGGATAAAGTGGTTGTAAAGTCACATTTATTATATTCTTTTAGCCTCTCTGTTTTAGGAACATATTAAATACAGTGTGTTTTTTTTTTTTTGTTTTTGTTTTAAATTATAAAACTAAATACCGTCTTTGCCCAGCTCTGCTGTGTGGTCACATGACCTCCCTCTGTTCACCTTCTCCATCTAAGGAGCGCAGTGGGAGGGGCTGAGATTCCCCTCTGACGTATGCAACCTAGCAGAGGGAGCGCATATGACCACACAGCAGCCCTGAGTAAAGAAGGTATTTTGCCTTATAATTTAAAAAAATTACAGGCACACTATACTTAATATGTTCCTCAGAGAGGATAAAAGTATACAGTATAATAGATGTTACTTTACACTTTACCAAAAGGGAGGGACAGCTGCAGCAGAATACTCAACCAAGGCAGGAGGAGAGCGGTGGGGCGGGGAGGAGATCAGCTTCACAGTTCACACACACTATGGAAATGACAGTGAGGGAGGGGTAGATGCAGAGACACTGAAAACATAGCAGGATGACGGAGGCACATAATCTGACCACGCTATCAGGGATCAGCAGCCATGATGAGTGTGGTCAGTACATACAGAGGAAGACAAGCATAGGCAGGATCAACCAGGTATTGTACAACATAGAAAGGGACAATTGACATGGCAAAAGCACAATGCTATGTCTCGTGCCTTAAAGGGACAGGAGCATTTTTTTTTTTTTTTTTTTTTAAGGGTTACAACTCCTTTACTTCCAACTACTAATACCTACTACTTCCAAGGGATGCAGGTAATTATAATTTAGGCTGATCGTCCCATTTGGGAGTCAGCCTGAAAAGGACATGGTGAAATAAACAGCAATTCTTCAGAACATAAAATAATAAGAATCAGCAACGTTGTTTGTTAAAATCCTTTCAATGTAAATGTACATGCTCACCCAGGGGAACTTAAAGAGAAACTGCAGTCTGCTCACATAATTTGTAATAAAAACATCTTTGCCATTCTGAAGATTCCCTCCAACCACTTTGCATATTATTTTATATATACTGTGATTCTGTACTTGCCAAATATGCTGCAGAAATCTCCGTCCACTAAGTCTGGCTGCAGCCATTTTAACTGTGGGCAGCTGAAGCTGCTGCCTGTTCACTTCCTGGATTCACACAGAGGCCCACCTCCAGCCCTGCAGCTTTCATTGGCCCTCTTATGACTCTTCCCCCCTCCCTTCAAGGCAAACTCTCACGAGAGTGAAAGAGAGAGCTGTGCATGATGTCATAAGCCTAGGCTAATGACCAGACAAGAAACAGGAATTGGGTTGTATAAGGTATTTACTGGCAGAAAAAAAAAAGTTTGACTATCCAAAGTTAAAACATCAAGGGCAGAAGATTTCATAGATTGAAAGGTGAAAAATTAACTGAAGGTCCGCCTGAAGGACCCTCCCCCCTTTTTTTTTCCATTTTGCATTTCAGTATGTTCTTTCCTTTTATCTGTAATTCATATTCACCCACCCAGTGAATCCTGCATTGTCCTGCTGCGATCTGCCAATTGCACACCAGGTCCCACGCCGACATCTCTTTCTATGATGTCATCGGGAGCTGGCTGTCTCTTCTAGGTTCCTGCAGCCGCCCCAGATGACATGCTGCCAGGTCTGCCCTCTTCCTGCTGCTCTCTCTATAAGCTGAAGCCTCCTGAGATATCTGAAGGGGATAATCCAGGAGGCTGCTGTACTCTGGTACATGTCATTCTTGCTTGGGTAAGAATGCAGGGGAAGGGGGCTGGCTGGACCAAAAAAAAAAAAGGAAGAAAGGTTACAAAAATGAATTGGTTATTATGATTATAGAGGGCTGAGGATTCAGATGATACAAATGCATTAAGGGGGTGAAGGTCTGTTTTAATGTGAGGTGGTGGTGGTGGTGGTAGGAGACATGGGCTGCTGGAGAGATGAGTATGACAGCCCTTCTATTGCAGGAAACTGGACCCTTCATTTTTTTCTTTTTTTTTTAACTAAGAAACTGACGGGTTTGCTTGTAGGCACGTAGCGGATAGCTGCCAAAATGACTTCCAATGACAGTAGGAGAGAGTGAAGGATATGGGCAATGGTATAAATACTTCAGCCTGGTATGTCTAGACTGCATGTTATGTCTTATGTTATGTCTTCTCACTGCAAGGCAGGTACATCATAATAAAAATTGTTTACTGACTTCTACCACTCATTGGCATGATTTTCAACTGGCAGCTGCGTTTTAGAACTCTGCAATCTCTTTAGTAGTGTAAATCTCAACATTTCCGGCATACAGTCTGATGGGGACCACATGAAACCTGAACATGCAAAATATCAAAATGATTTAAAATACTGCTTTCATAGCTAAAGACATGCTGGTAGGTTAATTGGATTCTGTCTAAATTGGCCCTAGTATGTATGAATGTGAGTTAGGGACCTTAGGTGTTGTAAGCTCCTTGAGGGTAGGGACTGATGTGAATGTACAATGTATATGTAAAGTGCTGCATAAATTGACGGCGCTATATAAGTACCTGAAATAAATAAATAAAATAGCAGAATGGAGGTCTGAGCTATATACTGTATATTCTGACTTCTGCCACAGCTATGCAATTATCCAGTATAGCCAAAAGAGGGCGCTCTTCACTAATAATGCATTTTAAAAGCAGCACTTTATCGTGGCTGTGTGACTACATTGAGGCTTATAATTATTTGTAATGAATACTAAACTTAGAAAATCCTTACTCTGGTATTAACTTGTCTGATAATAAGTATCTGCCACAACTTTTGCAAAATACCATTGTGACCTTTATTGTATAATATGAAACAGTTTGTGGCTTCAGCAGCCAATCAACCCCCCCCCCCCCCCAAAAAAAAAAAAAAAAAATATATATATATATATATATATATATATATATATATATATATATATATATATATATATATATATAGCGCTGGTAGATTTTTTTTTAATCTACCGCTGATAGGTTAATCTTGTGGGTTACTTGTTAGAGGAAGTTAGATTTGCCTCTGTTCCAGCTTGGCTGAGTTGTGTGTAGTTTCACACTGCGCCGCTTTTGTCGTTGTCACCATCGGCTGGTGTTGGAAAAGCAACGTGTTGAAGCGGATGAGTGCTCTTCTGTCCCGGAGACAACTCGGTGGAGGTGGTCCTCCGAGTTGCATTCTGGGAGAGGGTATTTATGGGACAGACGCCATGTTTAGGGGTTCGTTTTCAGCCACCTGCTGGCCCTCCTGGCCGACAGGTATGTGTTAAGAGTACCACCTCGTGGCCCTCCGTTCTGGAGGCCCACGTCACTGTGGCGCGTGGGTGGGCCCAGAAGCCTGTCTGGGGCCTACCACAGCAGCAGAGGAATGGTCCTGAGCTGTCTATCCTGAGAGAAGAAGCTGGACAACCGAGGAGATCCCAGGGGAGGACCCGTCATGGAAGGATCATGCAGAGTGCTGGTCTGGAGAGGGGCCTGGTGACTCGGTTGGAGGACGTATCCTGAAGTAGTCTTACTGCATAGTACTGCCGGGTTGGCTTTAAAGTTCAAGTATGTGTCTGACGTTCATTGCAAACCAATACATCCTGTGGCAGAGGATCGTACGGGTTTTATTCCAAACAAGTCTGTGGCAGAGACTTTTGTTCGTGCTGCGTACTGGCTGCTAGGCAAGTGAGAGAGGCCTATCCAGGCGGGCAAAGATTGGGTCCCACAAGGGGGAGCGCATTCAACCATTCAACCGTATGTGTTCAATTCCAGAGAATGTTCTAAAGAATACTAAGGAAAGGTATTTGAGCTTCCCTGCAACTTTCCTTCTGCCCCTTTCCTGCTACTTCCTTTATTATTTGTTCATTAAAGCATTGAAAAATCTACTCAAGCATGTCTACATCGTCCAGAAGTAAACTCAACGGGACCCTAGACCCGGTGGCGGTGAAACAGAGGTATCAAGAGTGAAGGTAACAGCCCGCTTTAAACCAGCAGCTCCACCGAGAGTTAATGCTACATGCATATATTTGCAAGTTTGTGCAAACATAATAAATAAACAATATCTCACAGACGTAAGTACACTTCTCACTTTTTGTAAATCTTTTCTTCTATCTTTTCATGTGACAACACTGAAGAAATGACACTTTGCTACAATGTAAAGTAGTGAGTGTACAGCTTGTATAACAGTGTAAATTTGTTGTCCTCTCAAAATAACTCACACAGCCATTAATGTCTAAACCGCTGGCAACAAAAGTGAGTACACCCCTAAGTGAAAATGTCCAAATTATGCCCAATTAGCCATTTTCCCTCCCCAGTGTCATGTGACTAGTTAGTGTTAGAAGGTCTCAGGTGTGAATGGGCAGCAGGTGTGTGGTAAATGTAGTGTTATCGATCTCATACTGGTCACTGGAAGTTTGATGTGGCACCCCATGGCAAAGAACTCTCTGAGGATCTGAAAAAAAAGAATTGTTGCTCTACATAAAGATGGCCTAGGCCAGTGATGGCGAACCCTGGCACCCCAGATGTTTTGGAACTACATTTCCCATGATGCTCATCTACACTGCAGAGTGCATGAGGATCATGGGAGATGTAGTTTCAAAACATCTGGGGTGCCAACATTCGCCATCACTGGCCTAGGCTATAAGAAGATCGCCAAGACCCTGAAACTGAGCTGCAGCACGGTGACCAAGACCATACAGCGGTTAGACAGGACAGGTTCCACTCAGAACAGGCCTCGCCATGGTCGACCATAGTAGTTGAGGTCATGTGCTCAGCGTCATATCCAGAGGTTGACTTTGGGAAATAGATGTATGAGTGCTGCCAGCATTGCTGCAGAGGTTGTAGGGGTGGGGGGTCTGCCTGTCAGTGCTCAGACCATACGCCGCACACTGCATCAAATTGGTCTGCATGGCTGTTGTCCCAGAAGAAAGCCTCTTCTAAAGATGATGCACAAGAAAGTCCACAAACAGTTTGGAGAGTGCTGTCATATGGGGGCAGGAGAGTGTGTCATTCAGATTGCAACTGTTACTAACTTTAGGCCTGTTCACACTTGTTCCCATCATTGCCACCTCTCTGAAAAGCAGTCTGCCATGGAATCGAATTCAGAGGCATTTGAGAAGCAATTGATAGGTAATATGTTGTCTCCTCATTGCCTGTTTTAATTCTTGAAAGCCTACAGCATCACAACTGCGTGCATTACACATAGTCACAGGGCGGTTGCAGTGTGACTGCGTGGGTTTGTTAAGCAGCAGCACTGTAATGCTGTTGCACTGCAACCACAGCAGTGTATACTAACATGACCTGTGGCCATATTACCTTGCAGCTGGGGTGGTAAGAGGGCAGTAAAACTGCAGCTCAAGCCCCTATTTTTACCACCCTTGTAATCGAGGCCTTAGTGTGGTTACGACAGATTTACTTGAAAGTGGCCCTAGTCCGTAATGTGTGTTGGCTCAATGCCCTAACCCGACAGCCGTTAACGGGCTGCCCTAACCCGACAGCCGTTAACGGGCTGCCCTAACCCGACAGCCGTTAACGGGCTGCCCTAACCCGACAGCCGTTAACGGGCTGCCCTAACCCAACAGCCGTTAACGGGCTGCCCTAACGCGACAGCCGTTAACGGGCTGCCCTAACCCGACAGCCGTTAACGGGCTGCCCTAACCCGACACCCGTTAACGGGCTGCCCTAACCCGACACCCGTTAACGGGCTGCCCTAACCCGACACCCGTTAACGGGCTGCCCTAACCCGACACCCGTTAACGGGCTGCCCTAACCCGACACCCGTTAACGGGCTGCCCTAACCCGACACCCGTTAACGGGCTGCCTTAACCCAACACACGTCAATGGGCCAACTCCAGGGGAAAACTACAGTGAGGGAAACAAGTATTTGAGCCCGTGTTGATTTTGTACATTTGCCCACTGACAAGGAAATGATACGTTTATGATTTTAATGGTAGGTTTATTTTAACAGTGAGAGAAAGAATAACAACAAAAATATCCAGAAAAATGCATTTAAAAAAAGTTATAATTTGATTTAAATTTTAATGAGTAAAATAAGTATAGGATCCCCTATCAATCAGCAAGATTTCTGGCTCCCAGGGGTCTTCAATATAGGTAACAAGTTGAGATTAGGAGCCAGTGGCGGCTGGTGCTCAAAATTTTTGGGGGGGCGCAAACAAACTGAAAAATTCGGAAAAAAAAAAAGCCATCAATTGCAGCCTCACTGTGCCCATCAAAACGCAGCCACTGTGCACATCAAAACGCAGCCACTGTGCACATCAAATGCAGTTCTCTAAATGGCTGACTTCAGACTGCGCATGCACAGTTCAGAATAAGAGACTTTTTTTTTTTCCCCAAAGTGTTTTACTGACAGCCATTTGTGAGTTGTGGTTGGCCAGGCTCGCAAGGGAGCCAGAAGTACTTGCTGCTTGCTTCCCCGCAGAAATCGCAGGTAGTGCGGGTAGCAGGGCCAGAATTGGTGGTGACAGGCCAGGCTACTGCTGAGCAAGACGGGTACTCTTAGGCTCAGTTCACACTGCAGCGATGCGGGAACCCTGCGAATCCAGTATGGGCTCCTGCATCACATACAACTCGCAGGCAGTTTACACTGCCCTTTGCGAACTGCTGGGGGTGTCAATACAATGTTAATGACACCTCCAGTAAAGTTTGCATATCACAGTGCGAACTGTGAATTTGGACAGGAATCGGATCACATGGGTGTGAACACCCATGTGATCCGATTCTGGTGCGGATCAAAAAATGGGTCCTGTGTGAGTTTGATCCGAATGCGATTTCAGCCATACTATCTGTATGGCTGAATTTGCATCACACAGACATCACATGAGATTTGCACAGCAGTGCGGTGCGAATCACATGTGATGTCTGACATCGCAGCAATGTGAACCGACCCTAAATGTGCCCCCTCTTCTACTGTGGTGTTTGAGGGAGGTCAGGGAGATTCACAGCAACCAGGCATGCAGAGAAAGCAGGGACGGGAAGTGTGCAGTCTGTAAGGCTGAAAAGGAGCCATTGCAGTGACCTCTGTTATCAAGCCTAAGTAGAGGAGGGGGAGAGCATGGGGGAGGATCAGAGAGGCACTGTGCAGTGGTTAACATTACAGATAGTAGCTGGCTGGAGGGGACTTCATTATCAAGCACAGGGAGAGGAGAGGAGTGCGTGGGAAGGATCAGAGGCATCTGTTTTGCGGCTGCAGGGCTAGTGTTTTGTCAGGGACAGGCTGGATCAGTGTGATAGCAAGTGTACTCACTGATGGCTCTTCTGTTATCTTGTTATCCCAAAGTTAGTGCGGGAGGGAGAGCCAGTGTGCAGATCAGACCAGAAGAGTTCTCTATGTTTGCTCCGGATCTTTTGTAACACAGGCAGGGGCTGGCTCAAAGCTCTCAGAGAAAACCCCATGCCAAAATACATCTCACAGCAAGAACACCACAAAACCTCCAGCTGGTTTAAAAAATGTTAATACAGATCCCCCAAACACAGCGGCACTTACCATGCTGACTGTGTTGTCCTCTCCTCTCCTCGTCCTCTCCTCTCTGGCGGTGTCTCCTTCCAGAAGCGATGGAGAGATCCGCTCTTCATACTTCCTGTTATCTCTTTCCCATTGCATCCGGGACAGAGACAACAGGAAGTGACATCAAACCTCAGATGTCAATCAAACCGCCTGGCCATAGTAATAGTGCCGGGCGGAAGCTACTCAGCGCTTCAGAAAGCGCCCCAAGGCGGGATAAACGGCCGCCAATGAAGTGCCGCGTCTGCAATCTCGTGATTGAATTGACGTGGTGCTTGCCATAGTGCACTGTGTCCGGCGCTCGAACACAGTGCACTATGTTAAAGGACTTTTTTTTTTCTTAAAGGGGCAGTTTAAAAATTTTTTTTTTTTTTGTGACTACACAGAAGGGGGGGCGGCGCCCGGGCGACCCCTATGGACAGGCCACCACTGTTAGGAGCACTCTCTTAAAGGAAGTGTTCCTAATGTCAGCTTGTTAGCTGTATAAAAGATACCTGTCCACAGAAGCAATCAATCAGATTCCAATCTCTCGAACCATGACCAAAGAGCTGTCCAAGGATGTCCGGTACAAGATTGTAGACCTACACAAGGCTGGAATGGGCTACAAGACCATTGCCAGGCAGCTTGGTGAGAGGGTGACAACAATTGGTGCGATTATTCGCAAATGGCAGAAACCCAAAATAACAAAATAACTGTCAATCTCCCTCTGTCTGGAGCTCCATGCAAGATCTCACCTCATGGACTTTCAATGACCATGAGAACGGTGAGGAATCAGCCCAGAACTACACCGGAGAATCTTGTCAATGATCTCAAGGCAGCTGGGACCTTAGCCACCAAGAAAACAATTGGTAACATACTACGCCGTGAAGGACTGAAATCCTACAGGGCCTGCAAGGTCCCCCTGCTCAAGAAAGCACATGTACAGGCCAGTCTGAAGTTTGTTAATGAACATCTGAATGATTCAGAGGAGAAACTGGGTGAAAGTGTTGTGGTCAGATGAAACCAACATCGAGATCTTTGACATCAACTCAACTCGCCGTGTTTGGAGGAGGAGGAATGCTGCCTATGACCACAAGAACACTATCTCCACTGTCAAATTTGAAGGTGGAACATTATGCTTTTTGGGGTGTTTTTTCTGATAAGAGGACAGGACAACTTCACCGCATCAAATGGACGATGGACAGGGCCATGTACTGTCAAATCTTGGGTGATAACCTCCTTACCTCAGCCAGGGCATTGAAAATGGGTCAAATATGGGTATTCCAGCATGACGATGACCCAAAACACATGGCCAAGGCAACAAAGGCACATTAAGGTCCTGGAGTGGCCTAGCCAGTCTCCAGACCTTAATCCCATAGAATATATGTGGAGGGAGCTAAAGGTTTGAGTTACCAAACGTCAGCCTTGAAACCTTAATGAGTTGGAGAGGATCTGCAAAGAGGAGTGGAACAAAATCCCTCCTAAGATGTGTGCAAACCTGATGACAAACTACAAGAAATGTCTGACCTCTGTGATTGCCAACAAGGGTTTTGCCACCAAGTACGAAGTCATGTTTTGCAAAGGGGTCAAATACTTATTTCACTCATTAACTGCTTGCCGACCAGCTCACGCCGATATACGGCGGCAGAAGGGCACGTACAGGCATATTAATGTACCTGTACGTTGCCCTTTAAGAAGCGGTCCCAAAATAGCGCCAAAAGTGTCTGATCTGTCCACCATAATGTCGCAGTCATGATAAAAAACGCTGATCGCCGCCACTACTAGTAAAAAAAAAAATTATTAATAAAAATGCCATAAAACTATCCCCTATTTTGTTGACGCTATAACTTTTGCACAAACCAATCAATAAACGCTTATTGTGATTTTTTTTTTTACCAAAAATATGTATAAGAATACGTATCGGACTAAACTGAGGGGGAAAAAAATAATTTATACATTTTTTGGGGATATTTATTATAGCAAAAAGTAAAATATAATGTGTTTCTTTTCAAAATTGTCGCTATTTTTTTTTTATGGCGCAAAAAATAAAAACCACAGAGGTGATCAAATACCACCAAAAGAGAGCTCTATTTGTGGGGAAAAAAGTGCGACAATTTTGTTTGGGAGCCACGTCGCACGACCGCGCAATTGTAAAGCGACGCAGTGCCGAATTGCAAAAAGTGCTCTGGTCTTTTGCCAGCCAAATGGTCCGGGGCTTAAGTGGTCAAAATGCAAATCAATTTATAGCTTTTTTTAAATGCGTCTTTCTGGGTTCTTTTGTTGTTATTCTGTCTCTCACTGTTAAAATAAACCTACCATTAAAATTATAGACTGATCATTTCTTTGTCAGTGGGCAAATGTACAAAATCAGCAGGGGATCAAATTCTTTTTTTCCCTCACTGTATCTAATCTTAAAACTATGAAAAGGAATGAAAGGTAGTACCGCACTATGGACTGAACAAAATTTAGAATAGAAAGCTGCTGCCCCCCACTAAAACCAACTGTCGAAGCAGATGTCAAAAATTGTATTAACAAGTGTTAAGAGTGGGTGTGGCACTGCTAATGAGGTAGAGTAAATGTGTTGCAATTATGTGGCAAACAAAAAACATTAAATATTACCATAAAAAAACCACAGTGCATATATAAACAAATAACTCCTGGCATAAATAAAGTGCAAATAAAGCCAAAAACTGTGCAAATGTGCTAATAAAGTGCAAATACAAATCTATGAAAATGTGCAAATTGCAGGTAAACATATTAATAAAAGTCAACTGGATGAAACGTGATCAGAAAATCAAATAGTCTCTGAAAAGATGTGAAAAAACAGTGCTGCAATATCCAAAACAGGCGAGCAGTGTTGGTGTATCACTCGTGCTCCCCCTTATGTGATTACACTCTCCAGCTAGAAATCCCCACTCAAGGGGTAGTGCGTGTTCACAATGTAAACAGGTCTTTCCGCAGATGCCTCACTCTCTGTGGCGTATTGGTCACACAGGTGTCATATTGGGTATCATAGTGTAATTCCGTAAACCATTTATTGAATAAAGGTAAATATCGCACTTACATCAGGTTTAAGTTGACAAGCAATGAAAAACATTATAAACCAGGAAGTCCGGCGCTCGCTGCACTCCATGGACCCAAACTGGATGTGATGTAATGACGCTCTAGCTCCGCCTTACGCGTTTCATCAGAAGCGACACCATCTTACTACACATCTTATTTTTATAGTGTGTGGTAACCTATCAACGCGGAGACATGTGACCAGCGGCCATCTAGTACTCAACTAATTTCAATGGAGCCAAATTACAGATGGCCATCTTGATACTCCAATACCAGTTGCCTATTTGATAATAAATGTCTCGGGGATCTCAGGTCACTGTAAACTATTAACATGTTTCATAACTGCTTCCTAGTTACCATCGATGTGAATTCACTATATACAAATATAGTACAGAAAGAGGGCTTGAAAAGTGCAAGAATAGGCATTACCACAGATTTGAAACACGAACAGGTAGGATTTTTAATAGAAGGCGTGGAAATGGCAATGAATAGCAATTATTTCTGGTATAAAAGTGACCACTTTGTTCAAACAAAAGGAGTCGCAATGGGAGCCAAGTACGCACTGAGCATGGCCAATTTATTCATGAATAAATGGGAAGAGGAACACATTTATAGTAGCGAGAGATCGAACCTCATTTTTTATAGACGCTACATTGATGATATTGTCATGATATGGAGGGGCACCGAGACATCCTTGGAAAGATTTTTTTTACGGAGATCTATTCCAATCAATATGGGATCTCCTTTTCAGGAAACCATGGACCAGATAGCATTGACTATCTAGCTTTACAAATATTTGAAGGAAGCAGATTGGGTACAAGCACCTTTTTTAAACAGACTGATCGTAATGGGTATATCTCCACTAGAAGTTGCAACCATCCTAAAGGGTTAGGGAATGTCCCAAAAGAACAACTCATGATGATTCGGAGGAATTGTAGCAAGGATAAAGATCTTGAAGAACTATCAGAAGTCTTGATTAAGAGGTTTATAGATAAAAGCTACAAAAGAAGGGAACTGGATGGATTAAAGGAGAAAATTAAGAATATGAATAAGGAATCACTCCTAATGGACAAACAAGGAAAAGAATCCAAAAATATAGAATTTGCATTCGACTGGCTTTAACAGACAATATAAGAAAGTAGAGGGCATGGTGAGAAAATATTGTCCCATTTTGAAATCTGATAGGACATTAAAGAAATTACTTCCACGGAGACCTAATTTTATCTACAGGAGGGAGCCTACCCTAAGGAATAAATTTGTCCACGATGCCCTTGATCCACCAAGAACTATCAGTTTGTTCCCTAACATAAAAGGCTTCTATAGGTGTCAGAAATGCCTACCATGTAGGAAAAGTAAAAAACAACCTAGGAAAAAGGAATCATTCCGTTCCACTACAACAGGTAGGGAATATGAGATAAAAGAACTCATAACATGCACAAGTACTCATGTCACATATGTGATTGAATGCCCATGTCGATACCAATATTTGGGGAGGACCACAAGACCTCTATTTGTGAGAATTGGGGAACATATGAACAATATCAGAAAAGGTTTTATTAAGCATAGACTATGTCAGAGAAGTTCATAACAGAGATGCCTCCCTTATGACTGTTTATGGCATATACCTAATAAAAGGCAATTGGCGTGGAGACATTAAAAAGGTAAGTCTCCCAAAATATAACTAAGTGGATTTTTTTACTGAATTCTCTCTAACCAGAAGGTCTAAATATTAATATAGACCTTAACTGTTTTATATAAAATCCTTAGTACTGCAGGCACCCCATTTCATTTTTTCAAAAATATAGAAATAACCAGAGACCTCTACAACCCCCCCTGCCTTTTTCATTAGTTGTATGTTTGTTAATTAACCACTTCCATACTTTTCCTGGAACGTTTTGTTTACAATTTTAAATTAGTATTTTTTGCTAGAAAATTACCCAACCCCCCAAACATTATATATGTTTTTTTAGCAGAGACCCTAGGGAATAAAATGGTGGTTGTTGCAACTTTTTATGCCACACAGTATTTGCGCGACAATTTTTCAAACACTTTTTTTGGGGAAAAAAAAAAAGGTTTCATGAATAAAAAAAATAACAAAACAGTAAACTTAGCCCAATGTTTTTGTATAATGAGAAAGAGGATGTTATGCCGAGTGAATAGATACCTAACATGTCACACTTTAAAATTGCACACACTTGTGGAATGGCACCAAAACTTTGGTACTTAAAAATGTCTATAGGCGAAATTTTAATTTTTTTACAGGTTACCAGTTTAGAGTTACAGAAGAGGTCTTGGGCTAGAATTGTTGCTCTCACTCTAATGCTCACGGCGATATCTCACATGTGTAATTTGAACACTGTTTACATATGTTGGCGCGACTTACGTATGCGTTTGCTTCTGTGCGTGAGTTCACAGGGAGGGCGGAGTTTTCATTTATTAATTTTTTTATTGTTTATTTTACTTAAATTTTTTTATTCTTACACTTCCTTTAAAAAAAAAAGATCACTTTTATTCCTATTACAAGGAATGTAAACATCCTTGTAGTCCTTGGCATTGTTTAATTTCGACGGCTGGACGTGATGTCATAACATCACGCCTGGGCCTCCGAAGATCATAGAGATGACTGGGAACCACCTGGTCTCTGGAAATCTCTATAATCAATGTCCGGCGGTGGCGGTTTCCTTCACCGGCTTGCTAACCATAGGGCGACGGGTTGTCCCCTCCCGCCGCCTGTAAGAACAATCAAGTGCCTAAACTGCCGCTTTGATTGTACTTACGGTGCACAGAATCGCTGGCTGTAAAAGATGTTATCTGAATGATGCCTGCCGCGGAACATCCGTGTGAAACCAGCCTAAGTATATCTTCATCTCATTAATTTTATTCTCCTTGTTTAAAACCAACCCACTAGCATCTTTACATTTTTACACAAGGCATTTTTTATAATTGATATTGATTTATAAATAACAGTCCCCTAGCATTATTATGCCCGTTTTCCACTCTAGAGCCAAACTTTTGCTTATATTCTATCTTTTTTATTTTTATATTTTAATACGGTTCATAATATGCTAATTTGTGTTGTACAACATAAGTCCCCAACTACCTCTCCTTTTTATCTAGTTTAAGTAGTATTCATTTTTATTCTATTTTTGTTTTTTAAATGATGTTTATTAAAAGTTTAAAAATGTTTTTTATAGCGGTTATGATACATGTTAATAGTTTGCGGTGATCTGAGATCCCGAGACGTTTATTATCAAGAAGGCAATTGGTATTGGAGTACCAAGATGGCCATCTGTAATTTGGCTCCATTGAAATTAGTTGAGTACTAAGATGGCCACATGTCTCCGGGTTGATGGGTTACCACACACTATAAAAACCGGATGGTGTAGTAAGATGGCTCCGCTTCTGATGACATCTTGATGATGAAACGCGCAAGTCGGAGCTAGAGCGTCATTACGTGTCTATAGGTCCGCCCTTGTCTCATTGTATCACTTCCTTTGTGTGAAATCTCTGGTGTTCCTGCTGGTCCCTCTACTGTCCTATTAAAACTGACCACACTAAGCAGGAGGGCACACTGTGGTCAGTTCTCTAGCTGTGCTGGGAACTCAGCCTGCTTTTTTCCAATGATCAGACTTGTCCTGGCACGCCCCCCTGCACAGCCTTTTACTGGGAAGTTCAGTATGCTCTTGTTTCTCCTCCCCCAGCTCCTATGCAGCTGACAACAGAGAATATGTGGTCACTTATAAAAAAGGGGAACAAAGGTTTTCATATCTATTCGGTAACGGTTTGCCTTTCATTTCTATTTTAAACTGAATGGGTTGTTTAACAAGGTGAGGGTTTCCAATTACATTAATGGGCTGCCTAAAAGTGGTTGTAAACCCTTACATATACTTAGTGAAGAGACCATCCTCAGGTGTAGCACAGAGATACAACTTATGTAGGAGGATTTGTGTTATCTGTCTGCAGTCTTCTCTTCTCTACATCCGTTGAATTTATAAGCCTGTCTGAGAGTTCAGAAGAAAGGGTGCGGAGAGCTGAAGTTACACTCTGCAGAGCTCAGTGGGGAGAGCTCCAAGAGCTGATTGGAGGGAAGAGACACACCCCCTTCACACAGCACACAGGAACAGAGCTGAGGCTGTCAATCTGCTGAAGCTCCCTCCCCTGTCACAATTTTGCTTCTGGTGTCAGGAAAACTTGTTAGAAATTATTCACGCTAATAGCAGAGGAACAAAGCAGCGGACAGAAATGACACTTAGTGCTCCTAATTGAGTTAAGTGCATACTATAGAGTGCTTAGAGTGCTAAATATGTCATATTTGAGGTTTACAACCACTTTAACTCAACACACATTAATAGGTTTGCAAGTACGTTAATGCAACTGTGTGAATCCAGTGTAATCACTTGAAGAATAGAAGCAGAGTACCCTGGGTGACAGCAATCATGTAGATAACAGGATGGTAAGAGTATTGCAATTCTACAACCTCTATCTCTGAATGTATAGATACTTATCCTTGTATACTTATATAAATATCCCGGTGACCAGACATCCGCAGTTCCTGGATTGATGATCACAGCGTTTTCTGCATTAAACAAATTATCTTTCATGTAAGGAGAATGCCAACTTGCCAAATACAAAAGCTATTGTCCAAATAATGGCTCTATAGTCAGACCATTTATGATTCATTCATGTGTGATCGCTCTTAAAGAGGAACTGCAGTCTGCTCACATACTTTATAATAAAAATATCTTTGCCATTCTGAAGCTTCCCTCCAACCACTTTGCATATTATTTTACATTTACTGTGATTCTGTACTTGCTGCATGCAACATGCTGCAGAAATCTCCCTCCACTAAGTTTGCAACCATTTTAATTGTGGGCAGCTGAAACTGCTGCCTGTTAACTTCCTGGATTTACACAGGCACACAGAGGCCCACCTCAAGCTCTGCTGCTCTTATTGGTCTTCTTATGACTCATCACCTCTCCCTTCCTGGCAAACTCTCAGGAGAGTGAAAAAGAGAGCTGTGCATGATGTCCTAAGCCTAGACCTTTTACCAGACAAGAAACAGGAATTGGGCTGTATAAGGTATTTATTGGCAGAAAAAAAATGTTTTACTATCCAAAGTTAAAACAACAACAAGGGCAGAAGATTTAATAGATGGGAAGATGAAAAAAATGATATAAAAAAAAAGTATCGCTTTAAAGGTTTATAAAATATTTGTTGCCAGATGAACAAAATTTCCCTGTATTTTTTTTTCTAGTGGCCAGAATGCTGTATATTTTTTATTGAGGTATTTCAGAAAATGCCAGAATTAATCTACTGGAAAAATGTAGGAAAAAGTGTACCATGGCTCCTTATTAGTTGGTGGACGTACAGTAGGTGGTCATGGTCTATGATGACAGGCAATTTCACATCTTCCAGGGACAGATCCCTTTGTGGCTCTTGGCATTTGGTCACATGACATCTCAGAGCTGTAAAGAAAGTTGGTGCTGGAAAATGCTGTGCTTACAGGTCTGAATGAGATGGCTCTATCATACCTAACGTGTCATTGACTGTGGGTCCTACTCTGATATTTATCATAATGGTAAAATATCTCTAGAACATTATCAGTATTGGCCTATGGGGCAAATACGAAGCATGCTAGCCACATGACTTCTAACCAGGAGAGGGCTGGGAACCTTTGCACCAGGGTGGCAAAAACAGCCAACTAGCTCTTTCATGGTAGGGACAGTCTATACCCAACCCACCCAACATTATCAGAGTTGGCTTATAAGGCAAATGCCCCCCTGGCCACCAGCTGCATCCTTTCCTGCTGCTTGCTGTTACATTAGGAAATAACATTTAAAAAAAAAGCGTTAATGTTATAAAGTAGCTGCTCCTTCTTTCTAGGCTACAAATGAAGGCTCTTACCTCGTGATTGTGGTACAGCTCGTATCTCATTCACATCAGGCTCGCTGTTGGGCCGGTGGACCTCCACCATGACAAAATGTTGCGTAGTGGGAGCCTCTGATTGATCAGGATGCAAGGAAGAAGCAGAATGGGAGGGACTTTCCATCATAGGCTTTAACCTGGTAGGGGACTGGACCCTTGGGAAGGGGGGTAGGGGTACCTGCGTGACCAGAGCCAGCTGGGCTGCAGGACGTGCCGAAGTCTGTGTTTTGGGTGAAATGGTGGCATATATCGCCTGGTTTGGATTTTGGGTATGAGGAGAGGTGGGGGGTGTAGTGAGAGGAGGAAGCGGAGGGCTTGGGGTTGATTTTAGAGGGGGCAGTGGTGGACTGGGATGGGCAGGGGCAGTGAAGAAGAGCCCGGACTGTGATGAACCAGAAGAAGGACGTGGTGCTCGCTCTCCATTTTGCCTTCTGAGCATGGCAGATGTTTCTTCTGCAAGAGGAGGAGGGGGAGCTGGCCGAAATGACGGGGGCTCCTCTAAAAATGAGTTGACATCATCCTGAGGAATGAAAAAAAAAATATGTACTGTGTGCCAAAAAATATCCCAACATTCAATCGCAATTCAATAGCAGGATAGCCAAAGTAGATGTGAACCCTAACTGAATGACTATGTAGCCTTTATTTAAGCTAAAATACATATATTATTTTTATTTATTTCTTATATTTCAAGCAGAACTAAACCCACCAATTTAACGGTTTAAAAAAACCTGTTACATTCCCAGCATGCCAGGAATGCGAACTGTCACATTTGTTTGTGCTTTCAACCAAACTGTCAAACATCCTTTGAAATTACAGTAACATATTTGATCTTATGAGATTTTAGACACGAGGCATGCATATTGAAACTACTTTGGCTATGGTACAAATATGAACCATCGCCACCACATCTTACTCTCACTAGATACCTTTCTTAAACACCATGCCAAATAAAATAAATGTATGTTACCATTATCCTATTAATCAACGTGCTATGATGAGGACACCATTGGTGGAATGTTGGGGAAAGGGATACCGATGTCCACCAGTATATCTGGATTAGCAGAGGTTAATGCCATGTACTCACGAGCGGACTTTGCGACCGGACTGGTCCGACGTAACGAATCCGTCGGACAATCCGACCGTGTGTGGGCTTGAGCGGACCTTTTCTGTCAAAAATCAGACGGACTTTAGATTTGAAACATGTTTCAAATCTTTCCGACGGACTCGAGTCAGGTTGAAAAATCCGTCCGTCTGTATGCTATTCCAACGGGCAAAAAAGGACGCAAGGGCAGCTATTGGCTTACTGGCTATGAACTTCCTTATTCTAGTCCCTTCGTACGTCATCACGTTCAAATGGAAGGACTTTCGACCAGACTTTATTCTGTTCGTGTGTGGCCAAGTCCAGTCGGTTGAAAGTCCATCGTAAGGCCGTCGAAAGTCAGTCGGAAAGACCGTCGGAAAAAAAAATGTTGAAAAGTCCGCTTGTGTGTACACGGCATTAGGGATACCTTAAAAACCTAGTGGGTAGGGAATTCACTGATCAACCTGCTATGCAAAAATATTGCTTACCCACAACTCCCTTCTACTTTTATGGAAGGTTCTTTGAAAAAAAATGTTTATATTATGTAAAAATGATAATATAACATATTATGTATGATGATTATGTAGGCCTTGTCTATAGAATTTTTGGAAGACTGGAAGGTGTATTTGTTGCAGCAAAATTTCTAGCCAAAACTTTGTCAGTTTTGGATACAGTAGGCAATCTCCTTTCGGTTGGACAATTTTCCTTCTATCTCTTTGATGGTTACAGTGCAATTTTAAAATAATTATATTCCCATCTCTCTGTGTGAAAAGCTGGAGAGAGGGAATCTTTCTACAGTGGACACAGACAGTAATAAAAACCTCATACCAGTGAAAGGAAGAATATGGCTAAGATACCATTGCTACTAATTCATAATATATGTTTAACCACTTCAATACCAGACACCTTCCCGCCCAGCCCAATTTTCACCTTTCAGCACTGTTGCAATTTGAATGACAATTGCGCAGTCATGCTACACTGTACCCAAACAAATTTTTTATCATTTTGTTCCCACAAATAGAGCTTTCTTTTGGTGGTATTTGATCACCTCTGCGGTTTTTATTTTTTGCGCAACAAATAAAAAAAGACGAAAATTTCGAAAAAAAACAAGTTTTTCTTTGTTTCTGTTAAATTTTTTTGTAAATAAGTACGCTTTCTCCTTCAATAATGGGCACTGATACGGCGGCACTGATGGGCACCGCTGAGGTGGCACCAATGAGGTGGCACTGATGAGGTGGCACTAACGGGCACTGATGATGGGCACTGATAGGCGGCACTGATGGGCACTGATAGGTGGCACTGATGGGCACTGATAGGTGGCACTGGTATGCAGCACTGATGGGCACTCATAGGTGGCACCGATGGGCACACATAGGCGGCACTGATGGGCACTCGTAGGTGGCATTGATTGGTATATATGGGTGGCACTGATGGGTACTTATGTGTGGCACTGATGTGTGGCACTGATGGGCACTGATAGGTGGGCACTGATAGGCACAGATGGGCACTGACAGGTGGCACCGATGGGCAATGACAGTTGGCACAGATGGGCAATGACAGGTGGCACTGAAAAAAGCATTGCTGGGCAGATCTGGGCATTGCTGGGCAGATCATGGACATAATAGTGCCAATCGGTGCCCATTTGTGGGCACTGATTGGCACAGATTGGGCACATGTGGATGGCCATGGGGTACATACCTGGCCATCCATGTCGCCCCTTCCCTGGTGGTCCTAGTGGCATCACTGGTAGTCCAGTGGGGTGATCTGAGGGGGGGGCTGCGCTGATAAACAATCAGCGCAGACCCCCCTGCCAGGAGAGCCACCGATCGGCTCTCCTCTACTTGCGTCTACTTGCGCTCTTCCTATTGACAGCGCGATCAGCCGTGATTGGACACGGCTGATCACGTGGTAAAGAGCCTCCGCCGGAGGCTTTTTACCAAGATCAGTGTAGCGGTGTGTCAGACTGACACACCGCTCCACCGATCGCCGCGATGCGCGCCCCAGGGGGCGCGCTGCGGCATGTTATCCTGCTGGACGTCATATGACGTCCAGTCAGGATAACAGAACCACTTCCCGGACGTCAATCCGCTATAGGGCGGGCGGGAAGTGGTTAAAAAATATTAATAATATAATAATACGTTATTATATCATAATTAAAGACAAACATACATATAAGAAAAAGAAAAAAGTCAAAAGAAAAACAGTAAGGTAAAAAGAAAAATGTATCACTTTATAACCTATATAAAAAAGTTAAACATTTTAGCAAGACTCTATTTAAAAAATGAGACTATATTACTGGCACATACACAAACAAGGAAAGATTTGTTTGAAAGCTTTATTTTTTTTCTTTTAAAAAGTGCTTTTATAAAGAATTTTGAGAAAAAAACTTCTTTGTGGCTGCACCAATAATATATATATATTTGTGGCTATACCAATAAAAAAAAATGTATATATATATTATTTTTTTTTTTAATGTTCAAGGCTAAATTAAGGATGAGAACACTCACAATTTAATATATACCTTGATGCATATTAGTTAGGGGGGATACTTAATATATCTTTTTAAATTAGTAAAATCAAGGATATCCCTCTCTAGATAGATATACAGTGCCTTGAAAAAGTATTCATACCCCTTGAAATATTCCACATTTTGTCAGGTTACAACCAAAAACATAAATGTATTTTATTGGGATTTTATGTGATAGACCAACACAAAGTGGCACATTATTGTGAAGTGGAAGGAAAATGATAAATGGTTTTCTAAATTTTTTTACTAATAAATATCTAAAAAGTCTGGTGTGCATTTGTATCCAGCCCCCCTTTTACTCTGATACCCCTAACTAAAATCTAGTGGAACCAATTGCTTTCGGAAGTCACCTAATTAGTAAATAGAGTCCATCTGTGTGTGTAATTTAATCTCAGTATAAATACAGCCATTCTGTGAAGCCTTCAGAGATTTGCTAGAGAACCTTAGTGAACAAACAGCATCATGAAGGCCAAGGAACACACCAGACAGGTCAGGGATAGTTTTTTTATGTTTTTGGTTGTAACATGACAACATTTTGAAAATTTCAAGGGGTATGAATACTTTTTCAAGGCACTGTATAAACAGTATATCATAGAAGGAGCAAGATATACTGTAAAAAGAAAAATGTCTCCAATTTCTTGTCCAAAAAAAGGAAAAAAAAATAATTAACATTTTCTTTTAAATACTGAACATTAAAACACCGAACTTCCAGCTCAGAAACTGACTGGTCCAAAGTTACAAATTCAATGTTCAAAATCAATGCAAGAATAACATTAAGATACTTTGCAGATTGGATCTTTATTTTGAAAAGCTGGCTGCATTTATGATGCAATGGTTACTTTTTATTCTTTGAGAGAATTTATTTTGAACATTGAATTTCTGACTTTGAACCAACCAGTTCCTGGGCTGAAATATTAAACTCATGTTCAATATTTAAAAAAAAAAGTGAATTCTTTTTTCCACAAGATATTGGAGGCATTTTTTTCTCTTTCTTTATAAAAGACAACCACGGAGGTTATACATATCCTATAGATAATAAGAGCATCAAAATACTTTTTTTTCTATCAGGGCCCAGCTGATATTTTTACCTTTTTTATAGGGGGTAAAGGGTTATTTTATTTTTTTAGTTTTCTTCTTCTTGTTACTTATTCTTATTTCTCTTGCACTGGCTTTTTAAGGCTTGACATGTTGGGTGTCTATGTACTCATCGCAACTTCAACTTTTATTTCTTTCTCGAACATCACGGGACACAGAGCCACAGTAATTACTGATGGGTTATATAGGTATCACTGGTGATTGGACACTGGCACACCCTATCAGGAAGTTCAACCCCCTATATAATCCCTCCCCCTTGCAGGGATACCTCAGTTTTTACGCCAGTGTCTTAGGTGATGGACGTGTAAAGATGTCCTGTGCTGAGCTCCAAAGGGAATATCCTAAGATCCTATACTGGGGCAAGCCAGGCGAACTGGATCCATTCAAAGTGTCTTTTCATGGCCGAATTGAATGGTACCCGGGCCTCGTGTCCGAAGAAACGAGGTTTTACCCGTAATGCTTCTCTTTTTAGAGAGCTGGACCCCGCAGATCAGAAAATGGCTTTAAACTTCCTAATTTCTGGCGAGGTGCTTTACGGTCCCAGAACTGTTGGATCCCCCTACTGATGGGGGCCCCAGTCTCTGACGTTTTTTTCAAACGGAGCCCACCGTGAGAGGTGAAGATTGGGTCTGTGTAAACAGCACCCTGCGGCTGGATAAGGTAAGAGGAGATTCCACAGAATTTTTGAGTTCTAGTGGCTTTTCTCCTTTAAGGTAAATGCATGCTATGCCTATTGTGACCACCGGGGGCTGCCAAGAGCACAAACCTACACATGCTGACTCTGTCTCAGGTGTTGTAATCGCTGTTTATGTCCCAGCGTCTCAAGCAGGCTGCAAACAGGTAAGGTGGAAAGGGGGATTTCTCATGTTTGAATGTTCCCCCCCCAGGCTAGAGAGGGGCCACAGGGGTCTAGAAAGTGGTTATACCACCCGGGCTCTGCGGCCTAATGGCCACCATCTCTCAAGATAGCCGTTCAGGCAGATCTTGTTACCAGCCTCCCTCCCTCCCCCCCCATCCCCAGCCTTTCTCCGGAAGCATGACAGGAGAGTCGGCAGCGCGGGAAGCACTCATTTTTTTCAAAACTCGAGGGGGGGGGGCGGTAGAGGAGGGGGCGGGACGTCAGCACAGGTGCTTAGACTCCCACTCAGGCCAGCTGCAGGCTATTAGAGGCACTCTGTACAGGTGCACACAGCCTTCTGAGAGACACAGAGCTGACGGTCGCATGTAAGGTGGGACACAGGCATTCTCCTAGGCAGCATTTACTGAAGTAACACCAGACTGAGCATTGGGTAGCAAGGCTTTTAGCCAGACTACATCGCTCAGCGGGCAGTGTTCATTTGTATACCTCACACCTTGTTGCTTTGCACTATGGGTAGAAGAGGTTCAAGCACCCCAGGAACCAGAGACACTAGGGGATCTCGTTCAGGTTCTGAGGGCCCCCTGTCGGCAGCATCCTCCCCCCCTAAAGATGGGCCAGGGACGGCTAGCCGGGGAGAGCCATCGGGGTCAGGGGCTACACCTGCTTCTGGCACTTCAGCCCCTGTATATATTACACAAGAGGTTTTTTCCTCAACCATTAATGGTCTAGAGGAAAGATTAATGGCCGTGATTACGTCTTCACTCAGTGGAAGAAAACGCACTAGGCTTTCCTCTGTTCCCCAAGACCCTCAGACAGAGGAGCTCTGGGATAAAGGAGATGAATCCCTTTCAGAGGATCGGGATGGGATGGATGATTCCTCTTCGGAGGATTCAGGTGGAGAGGGACCCTCTGCGACTTCCCAAGAGGAGAAAGTCTTAGTGCAGATCCTCACTGGATTGGTCCGCTCCACATTTAAGTTGCCCATACCTGAAACTGCTAAAGAATCCTCTTCTGCTTTGGGGTCACTGAAACCTTTCCAAGCAGCACATGCTTTTCCTGTTCATACTTTACTTGAAAAGCTTATTTATTCTGAGTGGGATCACCCAGACAAACGTTTTTTTCCGCCGAGAAAGTTTTCAACACTTTATCCGATGGAAGAAAAGTTTATTAAAATGTGGGGAATACCGGCTATTGATGCCGCCATTTCCTCCGTAAATAATAGCCTGACTTGTCCTGTAGACAATGCTCAGATGCTCAGGGATCCTGTAGATAAAAGGATGGAATCCCTATTGAAGGATGTTTTCTCCTTAGCAGGATCAGTGGCCCAACCTGCAGTAGCAGCGATTGGAGTCTGTCAATACTTAAGAGACCATGTTAAGCAGGTCATCAAAGTATTACCTGAACAGCAGGCCCAGGGGTTTGCTAACCTTCCAGCGGCCTTATGCTTTGTGGTTGACGCCATTAGAGATTCTATCGTGCAAACCTCCCGTCTTTCACTGGGGTTGGTGCATATACGTAGAATCCTATGGTTGAAAAATTGGTCAGCCGAAGCACCATGTAAGAAGCTACTGGCTGGGTTTCCATTTCGTGGTGCAAGGTTGTTTGGAGAGGACTTGGATAACTATATCAAGAGAATCTCTTGTGGGAAAAGCACTCTCTTACCTGTCAAGAAGAAGAGAAAGCGTCCCTCTTTCAAACGGACTCTTTCCCCAGCGCCGGGGGCTTCAGCCTCCAGGCAGTCTCGACGGCCGCCTCCATCGGGGTCCAGAGACAAGAGTCAACCCCAGGGACAAAAGAAGTCCTGGGGAAAGAAGCCTACTAGGCAAAACACTAAGACCTCTGCATGAGGGGGCGCCCCCGCTCACTCGAGTGGGGGGAAGACTGCGACAGTTCTCAGAGCTCTGGCAGGAGGACTTCCAGGACAGATGGGTAATCTCCACGGTAACCTTAGGGTACAAGCTGGAGTTTCAGGAATTCCCCTCTCCTCGGTTCCTCAGATCAAATGTTCCCAGAGACCCAGAGAAGAAGCAGTCGCTCCTTCTAGCGTTAGAGCGACTTTTGTCGCAGGAGGTCATTATGATAGTTCCCGCAAAGGACCAGGGATTGGGCTTCTATTCCAACCTTTTTATGGTCCAAAAGCCAAATGGGGATGTCAGGCTCATTCTGGACTTAAGGGATCTGAACCGATTCCTAAGGATTCAATCCTTCCGCATGGAACTAATTCGAACAGTAGTTCCCACCCTGCAGGGAGGAGAATTTCTGGCATCAATAGACATCAGAGATGCATATCTGCATGTGCCCATTTTTCCTGCTCATCAGAAGTTTCTGCGCTTCGAGGTAGGAGGGCGCCATTTCCAGTTTGTGGCTCTGCCTTTCGGGATAGCCACTGCACCTCGAGTGTTCACAAAGATCTTGGCTCCTCCTCTGGCCAGATTAAGGGCTCAGGGTATAGCTGTCATAGCATACCTAGACGACCTGCTCTTGATAGACCGGTCGGTAGCCTTTTTGAAGGGAAACTTGAGGACCACGGTCAGGTATCTAGAACACCTGGGTTGGATGCTCAACTTAGGAAAGTCTTTCCTAAAACCAGTAAGAAGACTGGAGTATTTAGGTCTAATTTTAGATACAAGCCAGGAGAAAATATTTCTACCCCAGGCAAAGATCACTGCTTTGAGAGAGCTGATTCTGACAGTAAGGACCAAGAAGGGTCCCTCAGTCCGCCTTTGTATGAGGCTACTAGGGAAGATGGTGTCTTCATTCGAAGCAGTTCCCTATGCTCAGTTTCACTCAAGAATGCTGCAACACAGTATTCTGTCGACCTGGAACAAGAAGGTTCAGGCATTAGACTTTCCGATGCACCTGTCGCATGCGGTGCGTCAGAGCCTCAATTGGTGGCTCATACCCGAAAACCTGCAGAAGGGGAAATCCTTTCTACCGGTTACCTGGACGGTGGTAACAACAGATGCCAGTCTGTCAGGTTGGGGAGCAGTTCTGGAACAGGCTGCGGTCCAAGGGGTATGGTCCAAGACAGAGAGGACCTTACCCATCAACATTCTGGAGATCCGGGCGATACATCTAGCTCTAAAAGCCTGGACTATCAGGCTACAGGGTTGTCCGGTCAGGATCCAGTCCGACAATGCCACAGCAGTGGCTTATGTCAATCATCAGGGAGGCACCCGGAGCCGAGCTGCTCAAAAGGAGGTGAACCAGATCTTAGTCTGGGCAGAGATGCATGTGCCATGCATATCGGCAGTTTTCATCCCGGGAATAGAAAATTGGCAGGCGGACTATCTAAGTCGCCAGCAGTTACTTCCAGGGGAATGGTCTCTGCATCCCGACGTCTTTTGGGCCATATGCCAAAGATGGGGGGTTCCAGATGTAGATCTCTTTGCATCCCGATTCAACAAAAAGATAGACAGATTTGTGGCAAGGACAAAAGATCCTCTTGCATGCGGGACGGATGCGTTGGTGATTCCGTGGCATCGGTTCTCACTGATTTACGCATTCCCGCCTATTCTGCTACTACCACGACTCTTTCGCAGGATCAGGCAGGAAAGGAAGTCGGTACTTCTGGTGGCCCCCGCTTGGCCCAGAAGGACTTGGTATGCAGAAATAGTAAGGATGACGGTGGGTTCCCCGTGGACCCTACCGGTACGCCCAGACCTGTTATCTCAAGGTCCAGTGTTCCATCCTGCCTTACAAACGCTAAATTTGACGGTTTGGCTATTGAGACCCACGTTCTGAAGAGTCGTGGGCTCTCAGGTCCTGTCATATCTACCTTGATTAATGCAAGGAAGCCAGCTTCCAGGATGATTTATCATAGAGTCTGGAAGGCTTATATAACCTGGTGTGAATCCAGAGGTTGGCATCCCAGGAAATATGTCATAGGTAGAATCCTTGATTTTCTACAGATGGGATTAGAGATGAAGCTGGCCTTGAGTACCATCAAGGGCCAGGTTTCTGCTTTATCAGTATTATTTCAGCGGCCACTTGCTTCGCATTCTTTGGTCCGAAACTTTATGCAGGGGGTGATGCGTCTTAAAGGGGTTGTAAAGGTAAATTTTTTTTTTTTTAAAAAATAACAAACATGTTATACTTACCTTCACTGTGCAGCTCGTTCTGCACAGAGTGGCCCCGAACCTGGTCTTCTGGGGTCCCTCGGCGGCTGTTTCAGCTCCTCCCCGCAAGCATTTACCACCTTAATGCGAGCTCCCTCGCATGGTGGTGAGTGCTTGCGGGCGCGCTCCCGTGATACAGCCGGCGGCTATAGCCGCTCGCTGTATCACTCGGCCCCGCCCCCCGGCGCGCCGCGTCATCGGATGTGATTGACAGCAGCGCGAGCCAATGGCTGCGCTGCTTTCAATCCATCCACTGCAGCCAATCAGCGACCAGGCTGAGCTGCAATGAAGATGACGAGAACGAGCAGCGAAGATTCGAGGCGTCAGGTAAGTAAAACGGGGGGGCTGGGGGCGGCGGTATTGTAAAAAGTTTTTTCACCTTAATGCATAGAATGCATTAAGGTGAAAAAATTTTTACCTTTACAACCCCTTTAATCCTCCGGTTAAAGCGCCCCTAAACCCCTGGGACTTGAATTTGGTCCTGGCTGTGTTACAGAAACAGCCTTTTGAACCAATAAGTCAGATTCCTTTGGTCTTGTTGACAAGGAAATTAATTTTTCTGGTGGCCATCTCTTCTGCTAGAAGAGTATCAGAATTAGCAGCTCTTTCCTGTAAGGAGCCTTATTTGATTATACACAAGGATAGAGTGGTACTACGCCCTCATCCTAGTTTTTTACCGAAGGTGGTTTCTGATTTTCATTTAAACCAAGACATTGTTCTACCTTCCTTTTTTCCAGATCCCTGTTCTCCGGAAGAGAGATCTCTACATTCGTTGGATGTAGTAAGAGCAGTTAAGGCCTATCTAGGGGCAACTACTCAGATCCGCAAGACGGATGTTTTGTTTGTGCTGCCAGAGGGTCCCAATAGAGGACAGGCAGCGTCAAAAGCTACCATTTCTAAATGGATTTGACAGTTGATCATTCAAGCTTACGGTTTGAAACAGAAGATTCCTCCGTTTCAGATCAGGGCACATTCCACAAGGGCTATTCGTGCTTCTTGGGCAGTGCATCACCAGGCCTCTATGGCTCAAATCTGCAAGGCCGCAACCTGGTCTTCAGTCCATACATTCACCAGATTCTATCAGGTGGATGTGAGAAGGCATGAGGATATCGCCTTTGGGCGTAGTGTGCTGCAGGCAGCGGTACAGGGTCCTCAGGTCTGATTGCACCCTACTTGGTCGTGGTTCCCCCCCCTCAGGTAGCATTGCTCTGGGACATCCCATCAGTAATTACTGTGGCTCTGTGTCCCGTGATGTTCGAGAAAGAAAATAGGATTTTTTAAAACAGCTTACCTGTAAAATCCTTTTCTTTCGAAGGACATCACGGGACACAGAGGTCCCGCCCCTCTTCTAATACACTATATTGCTTGGCTACAAAACTGAGGTATCCCTGCAAGGGGGAGGGATTATATAGGGGGTTGAACTTCCTGATAGGGTGTGCCAGTGTCCAATCACCAGTGATACCTATATAACCCATCAGTAATTACTGTGGCTCTGTGTCCCGTGATGTCCTTCGAAAGAAAAGGATTTTACAGGTAAGCTGTTTTAAAAAATCCTATTATTTTTCCAGAAAATTGGGTAATATTGTGTATGTAGGGCCTAAAATTAGTTAGTGTATTTTTTTATGCTTAAAACAACATTGCTCTAACATTGTATGAAATAAAAGATTGGAACTACCACCATTTTAGTATCCAGGGTCTCTGCTTTCAGAAAATATATAATGTTTTGGGGGATTTAACTACCGTATATACTCAAGTATAAGCCGAGTTTTTCAGCACATTTTTTTGTGCTGAAAGTGCCCCCCCTCGGCGTATACTCGAGTCAAGCACTTTTCTGGTGCAAAGAATGACATTTTCCGTTAGTGCTAGGGACCCCAAATTTGGTGTGCAAACCCAGTGGAACTAGCACTACAACATATCCAAAGCTGGCATTCCTAGCACCAAGTGGCCCTCGGGATATGGGACCCCAAAGTCGGTTCAGAAAATGAAAGGAACACCAGCTATTGGATATGTTGTAGTGCTAGTTCCACTGGGTTTGCACACCAAATTTGGGGTTCCTAGCACCAAGTGGCCCCGATATACGGGGCCCCAAAGTCGGTCAACTGTGTCCATCTGCAGCAATATCTTTTCGGGACCCTTTGGGTCCAGAGACCCCAAATTTTGGCTGCAGCTAGGGGGCATCTAGGAACCCTTAACTACAGAGTTTGAAGTTCAGGGGACCTATGGCTGCAAATGGGCACAGTGAGGCTGAAAATGGGCATTGCTGACCCTCTTTTCTACTTACAGTAGTTGCGCATTTCTCACCCTCGGTTTATACTCGAGTCAATAAGTTTTCCCAGTGTTTTGTGGTAAAATTAGGTGCCTCGGCTTATATTCGGGTCAGCTTATACTCGAGTATATACGGTAATTTTCAGGCCTAAAATTATTTTTGTACAAAAAATAATAAAACGCCCCAGGAAGGGTTAATAATATGAACGTCAACCGCTAATAGCACAGTAAATTATCTTGGGAATAATGAAACAAGGCATCGGTTTTATTAGGATCCTAGGCATAAAGTTTAACTACCTAAAAATTCAATCAAAATGTAAATAGTTTTTTTTTATTTCTTAGTATGTCAGCTCAAAGCATGTTCTGTCCAACAATTGAATGTCTAATTATCATGTTAATCAGAAGTTAAGTAGCATGAAATTCCTTCTATTCTCCAGCTTTGCATACAAACTGGATTCTCTCTGCCGCACAGGTTCTGTGATATGAGCTCCTTATGAGAAAAACTATTGACCTGTCCAGGAATGGTCCAGATTAATGGAAAGATCATCCATAATGCATGGCTTTTAATTTGTAGAGCTTTGCAATGGGCCCTCGGGGTAGAAGGAATCGTTCTGGATGTGCCAGTGCTATTTTCAGCTCTGTGCTTCATGACTCTACTGCAGATAAAGAAGTCTTTGTAAAGCTATTAGCAGTATTACCTGTGTTTGTACTGACTTTGATGTGTACGTTATTGGAATGGTTTGATGGAAAAACACAGCAGCTCTTTTCTATGACTGTCAATCACTTTGAAGGATCCCTATAATTAAGCATCTCATCAGCAACAAATACGTACCAGAGAGATGTCAGGCAGAGTTGTTCTGCTCAGGCTTCCAGAGTTGGCACTTCCCTCAGGATCTGCTCCATTCTGGTGGTGAGATAAAAAGGCAGTTAGATAAAAGGGAGGTTGTCAAGAGTGGTCTCTATGTTGGGGATGGGGTCAATTTGCTGGCTTTCTGAAGCTGTTTGAAAAAAAAAAAAAAAAATGAAATAAACTTGTTGTCTACAGCAGTTCTCAACCACCGGGCCGCGGCCTTCCTCCTCCTGTGCCTCCAGCTAGCTGCATATGCCTTAACTTACAAGCGCCTCCAAGCTGCCACTGTGCCCTTGACCCCCATAGTGGCCTGTAGTGTTTCTATCAGAAACCATGAATCAGACTGAGACAGAAGTACAGTCAAACAGTAAACAGAGTAAACGTAGTCAAAACATAGCCAGAGTTCAGGAACCGGAACGGATAGTCAGACAAGCCAAAACATCAGGGAGCCAGAGATGAGTGTAGTAAAACAGCAAGCAGGACCTGGAGCCAGAAGGAATGTCAGCCAAGCAAGTCTTTAACAGGAACACAGGAGAGCGTCTCTAGAGATGTGACCAAGGCAAAGGCAGAGATCATCTGGACTGGACGGCTTAAGTAGGCAGGACTGACGAGCAGGATATCATCAACAGGTGAGTCACTGTGGAGAGATAGGAGCTGGCAATTAGCCGAGAGCTGAGCAGCTAGCTCAGAGAAGGAAGGGCTGAGCCCAGCCCTGACAGTTTCTGGCCGCCTAAGAGCCCCCAACCACCTGTAGTTCTGCCCAGCCTCCCACTGTACCTCCTATCCTGCTGCAGAGCCTCCAGTCCCCCATACTGCTCCCAAACTGCAACAGTGTCCCACAGTGCACCTTTTTTTAAATTCAACTTTATTTTCATTTTTTTCCTAATAAACACAGAAATATTTTCCATTCAGAAAACTGTAATAAAAAGTCCAAAAATACGTGGCACTGAGTAACACAGGTTCTCTCAGGGCCTGGCAGGTGTACAGCTAGACCAGCCAGCTCTTCATAGCAGCGCCTGTAGGAAATCGCAGGAAGCACAATGCTTATTTATAGAATGTACACTGCAAGTGATGTAACATTGCAGCACTTTCTCCTAGTATGGACGCTCTAGTAGAGCTGAAGCAGTGCTTCTCTGCTTTAGTGATCTATTGCTGGTTGATTGCAGCCAGCAATAGATCATTATTAGATGTGATCTGTTGCTGCATAGATGCATGGGGAGATCTAGATCAGGTCTCCACTGACCTGATTTAGAATCCCCATAAAAAGTGTAAGTGTGTGTATATGTATGTGTATATGTATGTGTGTGTATATATATATATATATATATATATATATATATATATATATATATATATAATATACATATACAGTGGGGATGGAAAGTATTCAGACCCCCTTAAATTTTTCACTCTTTGTTATATTGCAGCCATTTGCTAAAATCATTTAAGTTCATTTTTTCCCTCATTAATGTACACACAGCACCCCATATTGACAGAAAAACACAGAATTGTTGACATTTTTGCAGATTTATTAAAAAAGAAAAACTGAAATATCACATGGTCCTAAGTATTCAGACGCTTTGCTGTGACACTCATATATTTAACTCAGGCGCTGTCCATTTCTTCTGATCATACTTGAGAAGATTCTACACCGTGGCCTCCATAATCCTTAAATGGAAGACGTTTGGGATGACCAGGACCCTTCCTAGAGCTGGCCGTCTGGCCAAACTGAGCTATCGGGGGAGAAGAGCCTTGGTGAGAGAGGTAAAGAAGAACCCAAAGATCACTGTGGCTGAGCTCCAGAGATGCAGTCAGGAGATGGAAGAAAGTTGTAGAAAGTCAATCATCACTGCAGCCCTCCACTAGTTGGGGCTTTATGGCAGAGTGGCCCGACGGAAGCCTCTCCTCAGTGCAAGACACATGAAAGCCCGCATGGAGTTTGCTAAAAAAAACACCTGAAGGACTCCAAGATGTTGAGAAATAAGATTCTTTGGTCTGATGAGGCCAAGATAGAACTTTTTGGCCTTAATTCTAAACGGTATGTGTGGAGAAAACCAGGCACTGCTCATCACCTGTCCAATACAGTCCCAACAGTGAAGCATGGTGGTGGCAGCATCATACTGTGGGGGTGTTTTTCAGCTGCAGGGACAGGACGACTGGTTGCAATCGAGGGAAAGATGAATGCGGCCAAGTACAGGGATATCCTGGATGAAAACCTTCTCCAGAGTGCTCAGGACCTCAGACTGGGCCGAAGGTTTACCTTCCAACAAGACAATGACCCTAAGCACACAGCTAAAATAACGAAGGAGTGGCTTCACAACAACTCTGTGACTGTTCTTGAATGGCCCAGCCAGAGCCCTGACTTAAACCCAATTGAGCATCTCTGGAGAGACCTAAAAATGGCTGTCCACCAATGTTTACCATCCAACCTGACAGAACTGGAGAGGATCTACAAGGAGGAATGGCAGAGGATCCCCAAATCCAGGTGTGAAAAACTTGTTGCATCTTTCCCAAAAAGACTCATGGCTGTATTAGATCAAAAGGGTGCTTCTACTAAATACTGAGCAAAGGGTCTGAATACTTAGGACCATGTGATATTTCAGTTTTTCTTTTTTAATAAATCTGCAAAAATGTCAACAATTCTGTGTTTTTCTGTCAATATGGGGTGCTGTGTGTACATTAATAAGGAAAAAAATGAACTTAAATGATTTTAGCAAATGGCTGCAATATAACAAAGAGTGAAAAATTTAAGGGGGTCTGAATACTTTCCATCCCCACTGTATATATATATATATATATATATATATATATATATATATATATATATATATATATATATATATACACACACATACATACACACACACTTACACTTTTTATGGGCGTTCTAGAGAGAGAGAGATCTCTATATATATATAGAGAGAGAGAGAGAGAGAGAGATCTACCTATCTCTCTCTCTCTCTCTCTGTATATATATATATAATATAATATACTTTTTTTCTTTTTTTCTTCTCTAAAAATCCCTCCCTGGGTTTCAATATTAAAAAGTGTTAACCAAAACAGAAAATTAATATCCTGGTCCCTTAAAGCAGATTAGCCACTTGAGCACCGGACCATTTGGCTGGCCAAAGACCAGAGCACTTTTTGCGATACGGCACTGCGTCACTTTAACTGACAATTGCGCGGTCGTGCGACGTGGCTCCCAAACAAAATTGACGTCCTTTTTTTCCCACAAATAGAGCTTGGTGGTATTTGATCACCTTTGTGGTTTTTATTTTTTGTGCAATAAATAAAAAAATAGCGACAATTTTGAAAAAAATGCATTCTTTTTTACAATAATAAATATCCCCAAAAAATATATAAAAAATTTTTTTTTCCACAGTTTAGGCCAATACGTATTCTTCTACATATTTTTGGTAAAAAAATTGCAATAAGCGTTTGATTAGTTTGCGCAAAAGTTATAGCGTTTACAAAATAGGGGATAGTTTTATGGCATTTTTATTAATAATTTTTTTTTATTAGTAATGGCGGCGATCAGTGATTTTTTTTTTTTTTTTTTTTATTATGACTGCGACATTATGGCGGACAGATCAGACACTGTTCGTGCGATTTTGGGACCATTCACATTTATACAGTGATCAGTGCATTCAAAAATGCATTGATTACTGTGTAAATGTGACTGGCAGTGAAGGGGTTAACCACTAGGTGGCACTGTAGGGGTTAAGTGTGTCCTAGGGAGTGATTCTAACTGTGGTGGGGAGGGGCTACGTGTGAAACGACACTGATCACCGCTCCTGATTACAGGGAGCTATGATCAGTGACAGTGTCACTAGGCAGAATGGGGAAATGCTTGTTAACATCAGCATTTCCCCGTTCTTCCTCTCCATGAGACGATCGCGGGTATCCCCCCCGCGGGACCCGCGATCGCGCTCACGAAGCTCCCGGCGGGCGCGCCCGCAACCCACCTCTTAAAGGGTAACGTACAGGTACGTAATTCTGCCTGTACGTGCCCTTCTGCTGCAGTATATTTGCGTGAGGTGGTCGGGAAGCGGTTAAATAGCACAGTGCTTATGTAATCTGCCCCCCTCTAAACTGTAAAAAAAAAAAACCTCCCTGAACCACTTCCTGTAACCTCTCTCTGTACTGACCACGCAAATCAGGGCTGCTGAGCCCTGACCACTGTGAGAAGAATGCGTCCCTCCATCATACACAGCTCTCCTCTCTTCCCCTCACCCCCTCCTCCTTGCCTGTCAGTCTCTGTCCGCCCCCCGCCGCTATTATTAATATTAAACGTTGCACTGGGAAATGCTAATTTCTCCAAATTCTCACAATTTTTTCCTAATAAAAGTCTAGGAAATTAAAGCATATGCATCCAACTCTGCTACCAAATGAAAGCCCTATATGCCTTGAAACATAATATAGAACACATTATGGCAGACTATAAAAGCTTAAAGGGGGTTGTAAAGGTTCAGGTTTTAAAAAAACAAAACAAAAAAAACAATCATGTCATAATTACCTCCGCTGTGCAGTTGATCTTGCACAGTGGCCTCGATCCTCCTCTTCTGGGGTCCCTCTACAGCGCTCCTGGCTCCTCCTCTTCTCGAGAGTCCCATCGGAGAAGCGCTCTCCTGCAGGACACCCGTGCGGGCGCACTCCCGTGTCCTGCTGCTGCGTCTGTTGACACGGACAGCAGGACTCGGCTCCGGCGCCCGTGTCATTGGATTTGGTTGACAGCAGTGGGAGCCAATGGCTGCGCTGCTATCAATCTATCCAGTCAGGACACGAGACGCTGGCCAGAGCTGGTGTGATTGTTTCTGTTGCAGGAATTAAAGGACTAAGGTAGGTATAAGGGGGCTCGGGGGCGCTTCTGCAGTAAAGGTTTGTCACCTTAATGCATAGAATGCATTAAGGTGAAAAATGCTGAGGGTTTACAACTCCTTTGAAAGAAAAGCATGGGAATATATCTATTTTTCTTAATCCTGCTTACCTAGGTGGATGCAGCATTGGTCACCCGCCGGCTCTAAAACTGGGAACCAAGCAATCAAACGCCGCCGATTGCTTGGTTCTCACAGCTCTCTGCTCTGCCCCCCCCCCCCCCCCCCCCGCACTTACTGGAGTGTTGGGCTGTGGAGGGGGTGGGAGTAGGGTTGCCACATCATCCCTTTAATCCAGGACACTTATTAATTAAGTGAGGCTGATTTAATGCAGATAAGGCACCAAGTGAGTTTAATTACCACCTTAATCGGCCACAGAACCTGTGTAAATAATATGTGTCCTGGATTAAAGGAATGATGTGGCAAACCTAGGTGGGAGTAACGGTTCACTGAGAGCCTGAGCCGGGTGCCAGTCCAGGCATGTGTGCAGATACTAATTTCATTGTCCCGATCTTGCCTGAGCCTGGACCGGCTCTGTGACGTCAGCCGACAGCGGGCTTCAGCTGAAAACGGGTCAATGAACTACACTCCTCTGATCCACAGGAGAAGTACAGGCAAATGAGCTTTCGCTTTACTTCTCCTTTAAAGGATAAGGGGCGGAAACAAGACATTTCCAAAATGAAGCACTCTGGGACTCGGAGGGATTAATGGAGAAAAAGTCCGGGGGGCCTCAAGTAGTTAAAATCACTAGGACATTCTATACCCAATCATTGTGATGAGGGAAAGGAAACCAAGACCTCCATGGCCCCTGGCTCTGGTTTCGTAGGCTACGGTTCGAATATAATAGAAAAGACCCTATTTAATGCTCAGCTGCTCATTCTCTTCATCTGAAAGTAGAAAAACAGAAAATGAGTTCTCCTTTCCCACATATAAAAGGTAGCCAAAGTCTGTTTTAATATACAATAAAACACGCAGCTAATGTGACTTTCACTAAGCAAAAATTAAAATGCCGGGAAAGATTTACTGGCTCTCATTTTATTCAGTTCGGAGCCGTAGCTTCTTGTTGCTGCTTCTCACTGTTAGATGGAATGCGGCCCCCTGGAGACCGGCTATCATATGAAGTGGGGATTCCCGGGGGGAAGGCGGAGGATGCCAGGCGTGAGAAATAATCAGCACCGACAATAATTCTCTCCCTCTGTCTCAAGTCTGGAATAAATGGCCAAACCAAACAAGCGAATGCCACAAAGTTTGCCTGTGGATTTGGGGGTTGTACAGCTCAGATCTTTAACCTTGGGGGGCAAACACAAACAACTAGCCCTTTCATGGTGGGAACAGAACTCTGTGAGTTGAAGTGTATCTACACCCAAATACAAAAATTGAGAGCCCAAGCGAACTTTCATTTGAACCCCTTCCCACCCACCTCCAGCACCCCTTATAACTTTGCCTTTAATGCCCAGGGGCAGGAAGGGCTGTCAGATCAGGTGACTATTGCGACCATGACTGGAGACTGGGAGTTGTCAATGACCCTGTTGGAAGATTGCAGTGAGTGCGCTCTCAGCACAGAAATGTTGGTCGTCCATGGACGCACATGTGCCGCGTATAAGCCTTAACCCCTTCCCGACCAGCCGTCGGTTGGCTCCCCTGGGCGAACTGATGTTTGCCTTTTGACCACTAGGGGGCGTACACTGGAGCCGATGCACATGCTAGGTGGTCACGATGACCGCCGGGCACCCGCGATCGCTCCTCACAGAGACAGGAGATCTGTCAATGTAAATAGACAGGTCTCCGTGCTGTCAGGGGTGAGGAGAGGGATCCGTTGTTCACATCAAGTATGAACAATGATCGGTCTCCTCACCTAGTCAGTCTCCTCCCCCCCACAGCAGGGCCGTCTTTTTTTTTTTTACAAAGGCAGCAGGGCCATCTTTAATATTGATTGGACCCTGGGCAAAAAAATTTCTTGCCCCCCCCCCCCCCCCCCATGCAATTTCAATCTCCACCTGCTCTGAAACATACAATAAATACAGCTAAACTTAAAATCAGTTTACTGTATCAGATCAGGCAGCAATTGCGATTGGTTGCCAGCGGTTACAGCATATCACTACTGCTTACTGACTGGTTGCTAGAGGTTACAGCACACATTACAGCTCACTGATTAGTTGCTAGAGGTTACAATAAATTATTTCTACTTGTTAATTGGTTGCTAGAGATTACTGTACAGTAATACTGCTCACTGATCGGTTGCTAGAAGTTAAAGCACATCATCTCCTCACTGCAGGGGGGCATGATATACATATGAATGCCACCTTTATTTACATATTAATGCCACTGGTCGCAGCTATTTAGTTATGAATGCCGTCACTATTTACATATGAATGCCGGTTATTTACATGTAAACGCAGGCTCTGCAGGTGAGTCATCTGTACACAGCAATAGGGCAGAGCTGGGCAGCATTAGTACCAGCACTTCACACTGAGATATTGGGACACAGCAAGGGACTAACACTTCAAGGGACAAGGGAATTTAAACTGGGATAGTTGGCAAGTATGAGGCAGCTGCTTTGGGCCCCACAACAATGACAGAGCCCAGGGCAGCTGCCCCTTTTGCCCTGCCTTAAAGACGGCCCTGCCCCACAGTTATAATCACTCCCTAGGGAACACATTTAACGCCTCCATCGCCACCTAGTGTTAACCCCTTCCCTGACAGTGACATTTTCACAGTAATCAGTGCATTTTTATAGCACTGATCGCTGTATAACTGCCAATGATCCCAAAAATGTGTCAAAAGTGTCTGATGTGTAGTGAGCCCATCCCCCCTACAGTTAGAACACCCCACTAGGGAACACTAATCCCCTTGATCACCCACTAGTGTTTAACCCCTTCCCTGCCAGTGTCATTTATACAGTAATCAGTGGCTATTTGTAGCTCTAATCGATGTATAAATGACAATGGTCCCAAAATAGTGTCAAAAGTGTCCGATGTGTCTGCCACAATGTCGCAGTCCCGATAAAAATCACAGATCGCCGCCATTACTAGTAAAAAAATATATAATATTAATAAAAATGCCATAAATCTATCCCCTGTTTTTTAGACGCTATAACTTTTGCGCAAACCAATCAATATATGCTTATTGCGATTTTTTTTTTTTTTTTTTTTTTTTTTTACCAAAAATATGTAGAAAAATACATATCAGCCTGAAATGAGAAAAAAAAGAGCTTTTTTTAAAAAAAAAAAATGGGGATATTTATTATAGCAAAAAGTACAAAATATTGTGTTTTTTTTTCAAAATTGTCGCTCTTTTTTTTTGTTTATAGCACAAAAAATAAAAACCGCAGAGGTGATCAAATACCTCCAAAAGAAAGCTCTATTTGTGGGGAAAAAAAGGATGGGGTGCAACGTCACACTACTGTGCAATTGTCATCTAAATTGACGCAGTGCCGAATCACAAACAATGGCCTGGTCATTAGGGGGGCAAATCTTCCGGGGCTGAAGTGGTTAAAAAAGGCCAGAAAAAATAAAGAAGATTTGTCTGCTATGGACTTCAATGGGCGAAATGTTCGGGATTTGTGTAATCTTTGCAGGGCTCACTGAGCCTCCTGTGAACGAAGTTTGCCTGACTCGCTCATCCTGATTCCTGACATCTAACCAACTCATGCAGAGCCCAAACTTTCTGCTAAACTGCAAGGAGATCAAAGATGTACATAAGAAGAATGAAATGGTTACAATTTGTAAGCCAGAAAGATCAATACGAGAAGAAAGCAGCTTTATGATCTAATCTTGAGCCCAGTAAAGATAACAGCCTGGAACCAGACCGCCAACGCAAGCAATCTGCCCTCGCTTTTATAACACAACAATGATGGGATTCCTCTTTATTGGACTCGGCCCGGATCTCATCTATTTCTTCCCTTTGGAACTGCAGACTACAATAAGTTTACAATTTTCAGTGCAGTTGTTAACGGAGTACCGTCTTTACTATATTTTTGTGTAGAAACTTGTAAAAGAAGAGTATGGCCAAAGCTTTTTTTGGCCCATATTTGTGGACCACCGAAGTGCACTTGCTTTTCTCCTGTGAACTATGTGAGCCACGACGCAGAGCAACTCCAGGATATGGAAGGATCCTGACAATATTGATGCAATGGCATCTCCATCTCAGCCAATAAGAGGAAGCCTTGTATTGATTGATAAAAATACAGTAAAACCTTGGATTGCAAGCATAATTCGTTCCAGAAACATGCTTGAAATCCAAAGCACTTGTATATCAAAGTGAATTTCTCCATAAGAAAGAATGGAAACTCAGATGATTTGTTCCACAACCATTTATTTATAGGTATTTCAGTTTATAGTCCATATAAAAAGATTATAGCAATGTGACCAGGTTGTGCAACCATAAAATGTCCATCCACAAGGGGATTAGAAGCAAAATTCAGCAGGAGCTCCAGAGTATAAAAGAGAAGAGAGGCGCCAATTCCTCCCTCCCCTCTCTGTACCGATTGGTACAGTGTGAGAGGAGAGAGGGAGAGATTGTTCGCAGCGCTGTGGGCACTACAGATCCAGCCCACAGCACTGCTCAGTGCCCATACTCTGCCAGTTCTCTGCCATACTCTGCAATACTCTGCAAAAATATGCAATACTCTGCCAATACTCTGCCAATACTCTGCCAATACTCACCAATACTCTGCAATAAATTTTAACAGAAACAAAGCATTTAAAAATTATTTTTTTTTAACCGAATTTTCAGTCTTTTTTGATTTATAGCGCAAAAAATAAAAAACCCAGCAGTGATTAAATACCACCCAAAGAAAGCTCTATTGGTGTGAAAAAAAGGGGTACAGTGTTGCCTGACTGAGTAATTGTCATTCAAAGTGTGAGAGCACCAAAAGCTGAAAATTGGTCTGGTTAGGAAGGGGGTTTTAGTGCCCAGTGGTCAAGTGGTTAAAATGGGCACATCTAAGTATGCAGGCATCTGGGGTAAAGCTGTCCACATAGACCATCCTCCGCACCGCCGGCTCTCACCGCTGTGTGCAGTCGTGACCAGGAAGACTGTGATCTGAAGGCGAGGCTTGAATCGCTGGTGGAGCGCAACGTGGAAAGGATGAAGTCGATGGCGGTGTGGAGGATGGTCTGTGCGGACAGCTTTACCCCGGATGCCTGCATACTTAGATGTGCCTCTTTTAATCATCAACCATGTGAGTTGCTGAATGTTATACCTTCATTAAATGTAACCATATTGCTACACTTAGAGGCGCCTCTCTTCTCTCTTATACTCAGTTGTGACATAAGACTACTTGTATATCAAGATATCGCTTGTATATTAAGTCAAAATGTATTAAAAAATTTTGCTTGTCTTGCAAAACGCTCTCAAACCAAGTTACTCTCTAACCGAGGTTTTACTGTACAAGGATTTCTCTGAATGGCTGAGAAGCGCTTTTGTTTTGGCAGAAGATGAGAAGTCGCCCATGATGGCAGAACACCGCGCTGTATACTGTATGTAGCTGATACTATTTATATTTATAATACAGTGCTGACAGTGTAGAATAACTTAGTTACTGAAATAGTTTGTTTTGACCAGATGGAGTATTGAGTCACAATTCTATTTTTGAAATTCTATCGCCCAAGATTCACACGTTGTTTCTGAATGGATTTGATTCGGAAATTGTGTGACTCCTGGGTGAAAGTTGTGTGAATCTAAGGCCCCTTTCACACGGGCTTTCCGATCAGGTCCACCTGTCTGTTCATAGCGGTGAGTGGAGTGTCCGATGTCAGCGGTGACGTGTCCACTGACACCCGCCTATATCCGATCTGATCCTCTCCGCCAAAACCAAACAGATGGCGGTCCTATTTTCTATCCGTCTGGCAGATCGGATTGGATGGGATCAGATAAAAAGGGACAGGTGGTCCATTTTTATCCGATCTCCCCATAGAGGAGAGCGGGACTCTGTCCATCTCAGCTCTGCACAGTGAGTGGAGATGGAGCTGTCATCCACCTGCTCAGCGAGCAAGCTGACCCCGCAGAACCGAGGCGTCTATGTGAAAAGGGACTTATGTGAATAGATTTGAAAAATGTTATTTAACCACTTGGCAAAGTGTAAAAGGAAAATACTGCGCTGTGAACCTGCAACCTAGCAGCCAGCACAGCTGTAGACAAAAAGCTGAATATGGAAAAAGTGAAATGTGTGCAGTGCTAAGGTTGCAAAGAGACCAAAAAGCATAAATGTACAAAAAAAAAATGAATAAAATATACGTGAAAAGTGATTAAACATACATAATGAAATGTGAGTCCAACCATAAAACAATTCTTAGCAATGTGCTAGTGTAGTGACTGCACCACAAACAAAGTCCAAAATAAACACAAAAATTAAAAAGCAAAATGAAGTCCAAATTAATGTGCAATCCAGTATGCATATGAAAAATTCCAAGCCACCAGTGAAGACCTTGGAATGAAGGAATGGATAGAGGCACCATCTGGGATGATGACGACTGTGGAGTCGAAACGCGGCGGGTGGACCTCCCGCTAACATCGCTCTATGCTTTTTACATGCTTTACTATGTTCTTCCAAATGTGAGTGTTGAATTTATACTATTACAATTAAACCTTCCTTTTTAAACGGTATTATGCTATGTCGGCCCCCCTTTTTAATTGCATGATACTATCCTTGTGGTACCAAGTTTCCATCCTTCCCATGGCGTTTGGAACCTTCAGTTATCATCCAGTGACGGTCCAGTGCTGATCAATTGGTGGGGTTCCAGGACCTGCTGTCCCTATTAGGTGGTTTGAACCTAACAAGCCTTGTTGACTTGGGTGGTATATTCCCCGCCAAGTCAATATGATCTGGTAAGCCTCCCCCTTACTCACGGTGGTGGTGCCTCTGTCCATTCCTTCATTCCAAGGTTTTCACTGGTGGCTTGGAATTTTTCATATGCATACTGGATTGCACATTCATTTGGACTTTATTTTGCTTTTTAATTTTTGTGTTTATTTTGGACTTTGTGGTGCAGTCACTACACTAGCACATTGCTAAGAATTGTTTTATGGTTGGACTCACATTTCATTATGTATGGGTTTTTGCCACTTTGTTGTATTTATGTTTAATCACTTTTCACGTATATTTTATAAATTTTTTGTACATTTATGCTTTTTGGTCTCTTTGCAACCTTAGCGCTGCACTCATTTCACTTTTAGTTATTTAACAACTTGCCGACCGCCGCACACAGATGTATGTTGGCAGAATGGCACAGGCAGGCAAATGGGCATACCTGTACATCCCTTTGAATTTGCCACCTATCGGGCACGTGCGAGTGCCGCGGGAGCGTGCCCATGGGTCTCGCGAACTCCATGTTCGCCGTCGGCCCACAATTGTGGTGAGGAGAGGCAGAATGGTAAGATGCCTCTGTAAACAAGGCATTTCCCTGTTCTGCCTAGCATCGTGTCATCGGGAGCAGTGATCTCTGTCATGTTGTAGTGAGCCCATCCCCCTACAGTTAGAACACCTCCCTAGGGAACACTAAACCCCTTGATCGCCCCCTAGTGTTTAACCCCTTCCCTGCCAGTGTCATTTATACAGTAATCAGTGGCTATTTGTAGCTCTAATAGCTGTATAAATGACAATGGTCCCAAAATAATGTAAAAAGTGTCCGATGTGTCCGCCACAATGTCGCAGTCCTGATAAAAATCGCAGATCGCCGTCATTACTAGTAAAAAAAAATATAATATTAATAAAAATGCCATAAATCTATCCCCTACTGTATTTTGTAGACGCTATAACTTTTGCACAAACCAATCCATATACACTTATTGCAATTTTTACGTATCGGCCTAAACTGTGGAAAAAATGTGTTTTTTTTATATATTTTTTGGGGATATTTATTATAGCAAAAAGTCAAAAATAATGCTTTTTTTTCAAAATTGACGGCCTTTTTTGTGTATACTGCAAAAAATAAAAACCTCCAGAATTGATCAAATACCACGAAAAGAAAGCTTTATTTGTGGGGAAAAAAAGGACGTCAATTTTGTTTGGGTGTAACATCGCACGACCGCGCAATTGTCAGCTAAAGCTACGCAGTGCAGAATCGCAAAAAATGCTCTGGTCCCAGGCAGGACTTTATTGTGGATGGATCTGGAACAATAAAATTCCATTGAATCCCGGGAAGTTGCATGCAGCTGCTTTTTCTGTTTGTGGCATAAACACAAACCTGCACCAGTTTACATCTGCACATTGTGCATTGTTGTGCGCTGGCTAGGTACACCGCCGTGCATCACACTTTTGGCCTCATGCACACTGGATGTTTGCCCAGCTCTTCTACACGCCTTTCTCCTGGCAGAAGAAAAGCAGCATCAAAAACGTTTCTAAAGACGCGCTTTTGCAAATGCGTTAAGGCACATTTAAGCTCGTCAAGCCCAAGTGTTAATTTCATTGGCTACAATATAAATTTATTCTGGGCATTGAAATAAATGAATGCTCAAGTGCTTGCACATTTGGATGCGTTTACAAGCGTCAGGCATTTTTCTGCCATAAGGTTGCTGCTCCTGAATACTCTGGCAGTGGCTAAACACCTATGTGTGCATGAACACATAGGCTAACACTAAAGCAGGGGTCTCAAACTGGTGGCTCTCCAGATGTTGTGAAACTACAAGTCCCATGAGGCATTGCAAGGCTGACAGTTACAAGCATGACTCCCACAGGAAGAGGCATGATGGGACTTGTAGTTTCGCAACAGCTGGAGGGCCGCCAGTTTAAGACCCCTGCACTAAAGGGTGTTTAGAGGAAACTAAGGCGGACCATATGCTATGCAATCTGATTGTACAGCCGTGGCCAAAAGTTTTGAGAATGACACAAATATACATTTTCACAAATTATGCTCCCTCAGTTTTTATGGTGGCAATTTGCATATACTTCAGAATGTTATGAAGAGTGATCAGATGAATTGCAAAGTCTCTCTTTGCCATTAAATGAACTTAATCCCATAAACATTTCCACTGTATTTGTGGAAAAGGCTTCAGGCCCCCCAGAAACTCCAGCAAGCGCCAGGACCATCTCCTACAGTTGATTCAGCTGCGGGATCGGGGCACCACCAATGCAGAGCTTGCTCAGGAATGGCAGCAGGCAGGTGTGATTACATCTGCACACACAGTGAGGAGAAGACTTTTGGAGGATGGCCTGGTGTCAAGGAGAGGAGCAGAAAAGAAGCCACTTCTCTCCAGGAAAAACATCAGGAACAGACTGATATTCTGCAAAAGTTATAGGGATTGGACTTCTAAGGACTCGGGTAAAGTAATTTTCTCTAACGAATCCCCTTTCCAATTGTTTGGGGCAAAAAACCTTGTCCGGAGAAGAAAAGTTGAGCCCTGTGTCATGCCAACAGTAAAGCCTCCTGAGACCATTCATGTATGGGGTTGCTTCTCAGCCAACGGAGTGGGCTCACTCACAATTTTGCCTAAGAACACAGCCATGAATAAAGAATGGTACAAAAACATCCTCCGAGAGCAACTTCTCCCAACCATCCAAGAACAGTTTGGTGAGGAACAATGCCTTTTCCGGCATGATGGGGCACCTTGCCATAAGGCAAAAGTGATGACTATGTGGCTGGGGGAACAAAACATGGAAATTTTGGGTCCATGGCCAGGAAACTCCCCAGACCTTTATCATTGAGAACTTGTGGTCAACCCTCAAGAGGCGGTGAACAAAAAAAACCCCACAAATTCTGACAAACTCCAAGCATTGATCACGCTAGAATGGGCTACCATCAGTGAGGATGTGGCCCAGAAGTTGATTGACAGCATACCAGGGCAAATTGCAGAGGTGTGGAAAAAGAAGGGTCAACACTGTAAATATTGACTAAACTTAATGTAATTGTCAATAAAAGTCTTTGACACTTATGAAATGCTTGTAATTATACCATAGTAACATCTGATAAAAAGATCTAAAAACCCGGAAGCAGCAGACTTTGTGAAAAATTAATATTTGTATGGGTTCTCAAGACTTTTGGCCTGGGCTGTACATTTTCCATCTCCGGTACCGTTCACTATCAATCGCAAGTGGCTGCCTAATTGGATACAAAGTGAATGGATGATTTAGGTTTGTCTCTATAATACAGTCCTGATAAATAGGAAGATTGTATGGAGATTACCGTATTTATCGGCGTGTAACACAAACATTTTTCCCCTTAAAATCAGGGGAAAATCTTGGGTGCGTGTTATACGCCGATCCCCCGCCGATTGTGAGCTGGCGGCTTTCAGCCTTTCTTGGCCACTCTCGGCGACTTTCGGCCGCTCTCAGCCGCTCTCGGCGACTTTAGGCCCTCTGGGTGGCTCTTGCAGTCCCGCATGAGCCGCCGAAAGCCACCAAGAGCATCCGAAAGCCGCCAAGAACGGCTGAGAGCAGCAGAAAGGCGCCGAGAGTGGCCGAAAGCCGCCCAGAACAGCGGCACCATTTTTAAACGGGACTGACAAGTAATTGACACAGGGGCAAGGCTGCAGATGGACACTGACAAGGCTACACTGACACTGACAAGGCTGCAGATGGACACTGACAAGGCTACACTGACACTGACAAGGCTGCAGATGGACACTGATGAGGCTGCATTGATGGGCATTTAAATGTAAGTTTTTTCCTTTAACTTCCCTCCTAAAAGTTTTTTTCCTTAAAATTCCCTCCTAAACTTGGGGTGCGTGTTATACGCCGGCGCGTGTTAAACGCCGATAAATACGGTATATATAATATGTCCAGCTTTACTCCCATGTAACGGGTTTACCCGCATTCAACATTTATTTGTACAATAAAAATTTTGATACACATAGTAAAAAAAAAATAATCAATTGATGGGACCTTTGCGGCAGCCACTCCCAGTGATCACATGATCGGGCAGTTTCACAGAGTGCAAAGACCCAGTTGAAAGGAGGCCGGGCTGGATGGGAAGGTGTTAAAGATATTCAAAACCAAGAAAATGTCGGAGCTACAGACCTTTTACATTACAGTGACATTTCCCTGTAAGAACAAGGGATATGGCTGTTTATACATTTTGCAACCCTTCCTGGAGCCCCTCGGCTGTAATTGCCCCAAATCGTTGGTACCCAGCCCTCCGCCGGTAAACAGCCGAGCTCCCTGCACAGCGCTCATCGCCCCTTGGCTTACACAGCTGCAGATTAGAACTTGAAATTCAAAGACTGTTTTTCCGAGCACGGCATAGAAATTGCATATACATTTTCTAAAATGGCTTGATTAATGCGAGAAGGCATTTTGCTGGATGTGATAGATGCTAATAAACATAAGCAGCTGTTTGTTCTTACAGGGAAATGTCACTGTAATGTCAGGAGCTTAAAGGAAACCAGAGGCGGCAGGGGGGGAAATGGAGGGGATCAATGGGAACGCAGGCGCCTAATTAAGAGCTTGGTAGTGAAGACAATTGAAAATGGAAAAGCAAAGGTAGTTACATAACAACTATGATGCATACATTACGGGAAATTAGAACGCCAGGGGCTTTGCTAGCAGTGTCACCCGCAAATCATTCTGAGACTCTTCATAAGAAAATGCATAAAAAATAGTTTTAACCCTTCCCAACTCTATCTGAAGCGTAAAGTGCTTGTAATCCTCTGAAATTAAAAATGAACAAAGCACTTCCCTTTATAGTGCGTACGTGCCTCAATCCAAAGCACTTAAAGTCAGTGGCGGCTGCCGGGTTCCCCTTTTGGAGGGGCGGCAAACAAACCCCCCCCCCCCGGTGGCACAGCACTGGCAGCACCCCCGCGGGCGGTCTGGCACTTATCCGCTCGTGTGGTGGGGCTGTGGTGTCCCCTCCTCCCCCCCTGGAGTGCGGGCAGCGGCAGCTCCTCAAGCTTGTGTCTTGTGTCACGCTTGTGTCTCCTCTTCCGCCACAGTGCTAGGCATCCAAGAGGATCGCCTGATGCCTTGGCCAATCGGGAAACAGGTTTCATGACCTGCCTCCTGATTGGCAGGGAGGAACTTTAGTGTGAAAAATAGTGAAAATTCATTCACTATCGTCACACAACAGGGTGGGATCGGAGCGCAATGCTCTGCGCTCCGAGGCCACCCTTTTTTTTGAAGCCTATTAGAGCCTCTGGCTCTAATCAGGTGCTTCAAAAAAAACCACCCCCCCCTCATTGGAATCCATGTTCTGGTACTCTGGTATTTAAATCAGGGGGCTGGACACCTGGATAGGGGAGGCGGCGTCCGTGTGCCCTCTATAGACCGGCCGCCACTGCTTAAAGTGTTACTAAAGTCATTTATTTTTTTATTAAAATAAACATTTTATACTTGTCTGCTCTGTGCAGTGGTATTGCCATTGGCTCCTGCTGCTTCTCGAATGCTGTGTGAAGAGGAAGTAAGGGAAGAAAAGATGCAGCCGTGCACAGCGCTGATCTCTTCTCCCCTCTTTTCCTCTACACACAGAGGAAGGGGGGCACAGGAAAATTGAAAACATTTTTTACCTTAATGCAAACAATGCATTAAAGCGGGGTTCCACCCAAATTTTGAACATTATCTCTATGCATTCTCTTCCTTGCCTAGATGCTGACATGCTGTGTAAAAAAATTTAAATCGCCGTAATTACCTTTTTTTTTTTTTTAATCTTCTTAGCACTTCCTGGTTTTCCTCCCATGGGAGTAGGTGTGTTTCTAGCCTCTCCCAGACCTTCCACAGTCCCCTGGGAGCTAGTCTCAGGCTTCCCAGCATGCATTGTGCAACAGTATCATCACAACATCTCGGTGAATGCTGGGAGCACAGCATTCACCGCATCCAGGAAATACATGCTTGTGGGCTTCGAATGCCCACAATGAAGATGGAAACTGCCTTCAGTGAATTTTATAAGTTATTCTTTACAATGAAATCGGACACAGGCGGACTTATTACACAGAACATGTGAGTAGATAATCATGAGAAGAAAAGTTTGTGAAAGAACTCCAAAAAAAAAAAACGATAGATAGGTGGACCCCCGCTTTAAGGTAAAAAACGTTTTTAGGTTTAGTAACACTTTTAATATGATTTTTGGCCTTTCTTCTCTCCACCCTCTGCTATCTCCACTTCTGATCATTTATTCGTACCCCAGACAATCCCAGAGAATGGCCCTGTCCCCGACTCCAGCACACAGCGTGTGATTGACAGCCTCAGCTGTGCATGTTTCCCTATGATACTATGTAGAGGGGGGTCCATTCCTTCCACTCAGGTCTCAGCTTACACTCAGCTCTGTGCAGTGTGTGACATCAGGTCCCCACCACCTGCCTCCTGAAGGCTGCAGATAAACAGGTAGAACTCATGTAGGAGGCTTTGTTTTAATCTCTATCACCTGAGGCCAGTTACTTCACTTGGTATATGTGTAGCACCCTCTACCTTAAGTAGGTAGGTGCTAGAGTAGTGTTTTTGTGTTTACTGCCAGTGCGGGTAAATTTAGGCAGGCCTAGCTGTTTTTGATCTGGGGGCAGGGGTTTAGGGTAGCAGCAGGTGACTGACATGTGCTTCAGCTTTCTGGCGCCTTCTTTGTTTCCAGTGAGAAGGTTCTGCAAAAGAGGCAGGGCAGAGAGTGAGAGTAACATGGAGCCCTGACCAATCCCCAACTAGGATTGGCAGGGGGCAGGCCTTCTATATATGCTCTGGTCAGCCTGCTGGGAGGTTGTTGTCGGGTGGAAGAATTGAGATGATGGAGTGTTAGACTGTTCTGGCCTTTGAGGAAGCCCCTTCTGGGGGGGTGAACTCTGGCCTGGAGCCGGGAGGGAGCCTCTCTCTACACGGTCATTGAGAGGTGTCCTGAAACAGGAGCAGGAGGAGGACAGTTGGGAGCACTGCCAGGCAAGTCATTCAGGAGGGATCCATGCCGGGGTCGGTGAGTGAGAAGCTCTGGGAGAGACATGCCAGGATTGGATGTGGAGACTGTGGTGCTGAAGTCAAGTCGCTGCAGCCAGGAGGGTTGGCAGGATTTGCAATGGACTTTCTGGGAGCAGTAGACCACCAAGTATCAGTTAGCACAATTATCCTTTTTATCTACAATGGTTGCTATAACTAAGGGGACTGCAGACCCCCACCCGCAAAAGGCTACTAGGAAAATGTTAGGACTTATTCAGAGTGAGGCCTAGCCATGTGCCAGCAGTGACCGTAAATCTAGAATTGGACAGGGGAGGAAAGCAAGCTAATCTCAAGTAGTGTGCTGGAGGAGATGTGAAGCAGAAGGGACTGTCAATTCAGATTTCAACCAACTTTATTTCAGTTAGACAAGATTTATCCTTTGGGGATCCCATGTCCCTTTTTCCCATCCAAGTTTAATCCCCTAATAAAAACAACAGAAACAAGCAAGAGACTTCATTGCCCGGAAACAAATGTCTGGAATGGATGTCTGACCAAGCAGGGTGATTTGTGGATGCTGAAACACGCAGCGACCCAACGGGGACACCGCTACATTTGGAGAGTTTTACAACCACTTTAAAGTGACACTATAGGGTTGATTTACTAAAGACAAATAAACTGTGCACTTTGCAGTTGCTCCAGAGCTTCGTAAATGAGGTAAAGATTCACTTTGCAAAGAATACCCAATCACATGCAAGGATAATTTAAATAACTGCATTTTTGCTTGCGCACGATTGGATGATGGAAGTCAGCAGAGCCTCACCTCATTTACTAAGCTCTGGAGCAACTGTTCTTGCCGAGTGCAACAGTCTATGTGCCTTGAGGAAATCGGCCCCGAGTGATATCCTTATTCTCCAAAAATAATCCAAACTCGTCCACTACCTAATATTCTGTAATCTATTTTTCATGGAATTGTTTCTTATTGTGTTTTTCTTCCTCCTTGTGATGTCTTTTTTATTGGCTCCTAAGCCTCTTCTTGTCCCCCTCACTTCAGTTTGTTTATAGCGAGCAGCGCACATTTGTTGAGGATTGTGCACTACTCTATGCACACTACACATTCCATAGTCCATCTCAGGAGCCAACAAGAGAGGGTGGCTATGTTCCATACATGGAGCATGAAGAATGAATGTAGCCACCCTTTAACAGGAAGTCAGATTCCAGCAGCAAAAAAAAAAAAAAAAAGAGCCAGAGCTATGTCATCTCCCCACGTCCTGATTTATCCCCTGAAGATCTGCACCACCGCGCAAAGCACATAGTTGCAGCTCATCCCCATTCAGTTGAATGGGCTGCGTTTAGCAGGTGGTACTGCCCGCCTAACGCAATTGGAGGGATAATTTTTGCAGTAGCCCCTGCATGTGTGCACCCCTTTTGTCTGCCTTTGCAACTTGTGATATTGAAGTCAATAATGTTTAAAAAAAAAATGTTAACTTACAACCTGCTCTGTGCATTAGTTGTGCACAGAGCAGCCCCAATCCTCCTCTTCTCTGGTCCTCCCCTGGCCTTCCTGGCTCCTCCCCCTTGCTGAGTGCCCCCAAAGCAAGCTAACTGCTATGGGGACACTCATATGCTCGATCTTAAGCCTGGATCTGTGTATCCATAGACACACACACAGTGGCTTGGCCCCCCCCGCCCACTCCCTCCTCCCTGGCTGTGATTGACAGCAGTAGGAGACAATGGCTCTTGCTGCTGTGTCTGAACCAATGAGGAGGGAGAGAGATGAGAGAGCCACTGCTCTTGTGTACGTTGCTAGCTTGAGATTGGGTTTAGGTAAGTATGGGGGGGGCTGTATAGAGAAGGTTTTTTTTTACCTTATTGCAGAGAATGCATTAGGGTAAAAAAACAAAAAAAAACCTTGTGCCTTTTTAACCGCATGAGAACCACCCCATAGGCATATACTGTGGCAGGGCGGCCCTTAACCACTTTAATACCGGGCACTTTCACCTCCTTCCTGCCCAGACCAATTTTCAGCTCCCAGCGCTGTAACATTTTGAATGACAATTGCGCGGTCATGCTACACTGTATCCAAATGAAATTATGATAATTTTTTTCACACAAATAGAGTTTTCTTTTGGTGGTATTTGATCACCTCTGCTGTTTTTATTTTTTGCACTAAAAACAAAAAAAGAGCAACAATTTTGAAAAAAACACAATATGTTTTATTTTTTGCTATAATAAATATCCCAAATTTAAAAAAAAAACAATTTTTTTTCCTCAGTTTAGGCTGATATGTATTTTTCTACATATTTTTGGTAAACAAAAATTGCAATAAGCGTATATTGATTGTTTTGCGCAAAAGTTATAGCGCCTACAAAATAGGTTATTGATTTATGGCATTTTTATTATTTTTTTTTTTTTTTTACTAGTAATAGCGGTGATCTGCGATTTTTATCAGGACTGTGACATTGCAGCGGACAGATCAGACACTTTTGACACTATTTTGGGACCATTGACATTTATACAGCGATTAGTGGCCATTGATTACTGTATAAATGTCACTGGCAGGGAAGGAGTTAACACTAGGGGGCGATCAAGGGGTTAAATGTGTTACCTAGGGAGTGATTCTAACTGTGGGGGGAGGGGACTGACTGGGGGAGGAGACCGATCGGTGTTCCTATACACTAGGAACACACGATCTGTCTTCTCTCCCCTGACAGGACGTGGATCTGTGTGTTTACACACACAGATCTACGTTCCTGCTCTGTTACCCGGCAATCGCGGGTGCACGCGTTGGGCAAGCGCATCGGCTCCTCGGTGATGCCGCGGGTGTGCGTGCCTCCGGTAGCTCGTGCGTGCCCCCTATGCCGGCTGGAGGCCGAGGACGTCATATGACGCCCGCCCAGGATGGTAGATCCCATCTGCGGACGTCATATTACTATAGTCCGGTATTGAAGTGGTTAAGCACAAAATCATGAATTTTTTTCAAGGGCTCTGGGGCGCACGCGCGCCACCAGAACCCCCCACCCGCTGTGATTGAACTAAGAGGGAGCCAATCAGCGGCCACTGGTCACCCACGATCATTCACAGGAGAGGCAGAACGGCTGTCTGCCTATGTAAAGAAGGGAGACTGCCATTCTGTGCGGGGGGGAAATGGAGATCTTGTGTTTCTGCTAAGCAAAAACTCAAGATCTCTGTTTTCCTCCAGTCACAGCATTCCCCACACAGTAATCACTCCCTAGGAGCACACTTAACCTTTTAATCGCCCCTGATGTTAATCCCTTCCCTGCCAGTCATTTATACAGTGACAGAGCATATTTTTTTTTTAGCACGGACCACTGTATTGGTGTCACTGGCCCCAAAAAAGTGTCACTTAGTGTCAGATTTGTCTGCCACAATGTCGCAGTCCTGCTAAAAATAGCTGATCGCCGCCATTACTAGTAAAATCAATAAAAAGTCCATAAATCTAACCTGTAGTTTGTAGACGCTGTAACTTTTGCGCAAACCAATATACGCTTATTGGGATTTTTTTTACCAAAAATATGTAGCAGAATACATATTGGCCTAAATTGATGAATAAATTTGATTTGTTTTTTACATTTTTTTTTTATTGGATGTGTTTTATAGCAAAAAGTAAAAAAAAAATTTATTTTTTCAAAATTGACGGTCTTTTTTTGTTTATAGCGCAAAAAATGAAAACTGCAGAGGTGATCAAATACCACCAAAAGAAAGCTCTATTTGTGGGGAAAAAAAGGACATCAATTTTATTTGGCTACAGTGTTGCAACAACCGCGCAGTTGTCCGTTAAAGAAACGCAGTGCCGTATCGCAAAAAATGGCCTGGTCAGGAAGGGGGTAAAAACTTCCGGAGCTGAAGTGATTAAAACCCCTTTAAGGAGCGGCAATTAAAAAGGCAACTCAACCGCGTGTTTTTATCGCCCCCAACCTCAAGTGTAAACCTAGCTCTACTGTCACTTCCCATGTTTCCGAAGTTCTACTAAAAACATTGTTCCCACTTAACTATCATCAAGCACAACCTAAGCCACACAACTAATGAGGCTTAATTAAAAGACATCATTCCAAATGAGCCATCAAGTAAAGGGCACACTTCACTAATTGATAATTACAAACTATACTCTGATAAGAAGGCTGACACCAAGCTGATCTCTGTTACATGTTTATCTAAGAATTAATTGAACAAAATACACATTCCCTTTCAGTCTTAATGAATAGTGATTTAATTAATTAATAATTAAAGCTGGAAGAATATTATCTATTTTCACAGATCCCGGCCCCTTATCACGTGATCAGCTGTCAACCAATGACAGCTGATCACATGATATAAACAGAAGATCCGTAATCGTTTTTATTTTTTACCCTCATGCATGTGCTTAAAAAAAAAACTCCATTGAAATCAATGAGTCTGGTGCCCTGCATGTAGATTAGGGGCCGGGCGAATGGATAAAGGGGGGCGGCTCCCCTGAGCCCCTAATGGACATGCCGCCACTGGTTGCCACCCAGGCTGGACTTCAAACATACTGATGATGATGAAGAAAAAGGCTCCTCTGCACAAGTGGATAACCAGACAAGTAGCAAATAAATAGCTGTGCTCTGAGGAAGAGGGCATGTTCCCCTCGAAACGCGTCAGCTAGCAGTTATCCTTGTGTATTCCTCTGGGATCTTTGGAGGGCCCTGCTCATCCTTGACTGCATGCTGTTACTTGAAAACCTTTTATTCTGTGAGATCTTCCACAGCTGTTTGTGAGTAGTTCCTTTTTATTATTGGTTTTAATAAACTTGCATCCAAAGGATAATGCACATGGCTGGTGCACCCTTGTTTTCTTTTTTCTCGTGGTCTTCAAACATGTCTGCCTTTGTTCCTCTCCATTACATCGGTGATAAGTGGGATTAGTAGTTTACAGAACAGAGGTAAACTTGTTTGTACTTTCTGTTAGGCTCACATGATGTGACCAGGATGCAGCATTTCTGGACAGGATCGAAAGTTTGTTTTTTTTTTACTTGCAGAAAATGTTCTTAGACTGAAAATGAAGACTAATGCAGTCACCCACATCTAAGGACTGGTTGGCTGCAATATATTGCATAGTTTTTGAGTTTTGTTATCCTTGAGGCAGGTGTAGGTTGACCTCCCTACACAGGTGGCGCTGTTGCAACCACCATGCAGGTGGAAGAGTGGAAGACAAGGGCCATGTACATTCCTCTGGGCCTCCATACATGTCATTGGGTGGGCTGCTGTCCAATTGGACGCTGCTGCCCCGGATGACCCCTGCCGCCATTTTTAGTGAGGGCAGTGCTTATAAAAAGCACTGTCTCACTGCAGTTGGCACGCATTTTGCGTGTGTGTAAGACAGGAACAGGAACCTGCTGGACAGGGAGAGTGTGCCTTGCATGAGGGAGAGGTTCCAGAGGAGAAGGGCCAATATAGGGACTGCTCGCTAGTGTTGTGGGGAATCTTCCTGCTACTAGATGTTTTCTGCTCACTGCCTACCAGCCTTTTCCTGTGCCAGGTGCTGTTGATTTAAAGAGAGAAAACTAAAAATGTTGGATCAAAATTGGTCAAGGCTATGTAATGCATTTGCCTTTCCTGTAAATTATTTGGACTTGTTACTTTGTCATTCTGCTGCATTGTATCGATTGTTAACTTGTGTTGCATTGAGGTTCATTATGCAACTTGATGGCAAAGTGTAATTGTGCTCTTACCAGTGGTGGCCGCTCATAAGGGGCGCCGCCCCCTAATTCATGCGCCCGGACCCTAATCTCCATGCAGGGTAAGCACATGATTATAGCCTGAGGCTCTAATTGGATTCAAAAAGGCTGGGCTTGGGGCGCAGAGCACTGCGCCCCGAGCCCACTCACATGCTAATTTCTTCCTGCTGCTCCTCCTGGCCAATCAGGAAGCAGGTCCTGAGATCCAATTGGCCGGAAGTCCTAAGACCTGATTGGCTGGGAGTCCTAAGACCCGATCGGCCGGAAGGAGAAGTGACCACTGGGACTCAGGAGGAGATGCAGGGGGGAAGCCGCCAAAGCCGCGACCTGGATGGGGTAAGTGGATGGTTGAGCGATCGATCAAGCAACGGGGGCGGGGGTGGTGGTTGGGGTTTGTGAGGGGGCCAGGTTTGTTTGCGGTACCGCACCCAAAAAAAAAAATTTTGGCTCCTACCCTAGGCCAAAAGGGAGATTCAATCTTTTTGGTCTAAAGTTCTGTCCCATTGGCAATAGTGCTCATTGATAAACATGCCCCACTGGGCTTTAAATCATTGGGACATATATAAGTAACAGCTAGCCAATGTGCTCCTAACATCTGGGCTGTGTCTCAGATCCAGTTTACCAATGTGAATAATTGCCAGTGCCATTGTAAACAATGAAAATCCCAGAAAGTCTGATGCAGATTGGAAGTTTCTACTGACCTCCATAACATCCAGCAGCCACAGGAGACGCTCCTGGAACGAAAGAATAAAAACACACCGTGAAAACAACATAGTCATTCAGGGTGATTACCACCAAACATTAATGCCTTCTACTGAAAACTAATGGGCATGGAGTAAGCACTAATGGGCATGGAGTGAACCAATAAAATTCCCTTAACGCCACTTTTCAGAGAAATTTTTTTTTAGTTTTGGACAGAATGTGTTTGTATGTAGAGGAAGTTTTTCTTCCTGATCTTTCTGACACCTGTCTCATACCTCCTAAGGAAAACACAGCAAAAACACCCAAAAATGCAAAAACAAACTAATTTGCTAACTATCTTTGAGTTTACCATACCATACGGCACAGACCTTGTATATCCTGGCAAAAGGGTAGGTGGCTAAACAGTGGCACCATATCCATCCTGTAACATAAAAAAGCCAGCATGCTAAACAACAAATCTAGATGAAAGATGTCTACTGAAGTCCCATATCAGTAGGAGAACCACCAAGGTTTTGAACAGCATGGCCACCCTCTTTATCAAGATAACAAGCCTTTGTCACCTTGACAAAAAGGGCCGCCATGCTCTTCAATCCTTGGTGGTTCTCCTGCTGATATGGGACTTCAGTCTTTCATCTTAATTAATTGGTGTGCAATGCATTTTTGGACTGATACGGACCACCGTTTACCCTGCACCCACCGATACATCAGGCTATACAAGAGGTGTCCGCAGTATGGTTTGAGGAACTTATAGATGCTTAGCAAAAAACCCAGACAGAGGTTCTAAACTTTCATCACTCCATATGAAAAGGTGTTTTTATCGCTTTTTTTGTCCTCGTTGTTGGACTTTCTCCATGTCCTGGTCAGTCTGACACTCAAAAAAAACAGGAAGTGGGGAGGATTCCCTACTTTTTGGTTCTCTCTGCCACCCTTCAGGAAGTATGGTAAAATCTCCCAAATGGAGATAAAGACGGTGGTAAAAGCTTTTTAGATCATTAGAGAAGGGAGGGGTTTTAGGGGTTCAGAATCCTGCTTCATCAAGGCTTTAAATTTTAAACTGAGGACAACCTGCTGAAGAATATTTGAAAAGATACCAGAGCAGAGGGACTTGCTCTGGTCGTTGGCAATGGAGCAGGCTGCAAGTCCCTTTGCCATAATACATTTCCAAGGCATATTAGGCTTTAAAGTGAACTTGTGCCAAGATCATACAAATTTCAGTAAAAGCATTTTAAAACAAGCCTTCCTTATTTTCTCTTTCTCTATAAGCATGGGGGAGAAATGCATTTTCACAATTCACAAGACAAGCACTGTCTTTTCTAATGGGATCAGATCTTGGCAGCTTGCCAGCCTTCTAATGTAAGCAACCAGCCCATTCTTCTAACCTGTAAAGCCTCCTTCTCACCATCATGTAGCCACATACACTGGATTCCAGTGGCTAGAATCAGTGGATTCTTGTGGCTAGAATTGGTGGATTATGGCAGCTAGAATGACAGGCGCATGCAAATAGTGGCAGATGCTCAGCCTGTACCAAGTACTGACCGGCTGACAGCAGCCATTTTTATTTGAAAAGAAAAGGGGGGAAGGACACCTTAAAGTCGTCCAATAGTAGGTTCTGGGGTGACAAACGGGGGAAGGGGAATTCCCTCCCACTGTGGTAATTAATCAAATTAATATGTCCCTCATGTCACCCGTATCATTAATCATATAACTCAGTGGTATGTAGCTGACTAGCTGTCAAACGGTTGTTCAATGGACCATAAAGCATATATAAGAAAGGGAAGGAAGGGGTCAAGAGGAGATCCCCCCAAAAAAAAATATGGTCCGCTCAAGAACAAACAGTTGAACCTACAAAAACTTTATTGTGTCACAATATGTAGAAACATAATCCAACAACCATGTGTATTTAAAAATAGGGCAGATAAAAGTCCTATTGTGTGCTGGTGGCCACCACAGACATTACACATATATCTCATGCATTCATGCACTCACACTCATCAATTAAAGTCACTAGAGACCCGGGTCTATACTATTTCACTGGAATTCCAGAGCTGGATTGGCTACATAAGTGGGTAGACTAGGTCCTTGTAGGTAAAGTGCAAGTGCTAATACACAACAAAAGTCCCCTCGGATGTGAACCAATGGCTGGTTAGACATATGTATGTGTCAATCAACCAGAGCCAAGGAAGGAAACGGTGTCCTGATTGTGTGGTGAACAATTGCAACTCAAGCAACCTCACATAGAGGGCTTTTAAGGATGGACGGAAGATGGCCATAAACAAAATGCCTCATGAATGTGAGGGTACATTTTAGCTCACCGTCTGACGTCTTCAATGAAGAAGGAGTAGAGCCCAAAGGAGTTGCTGATGGCCGCGTTCGTGTGGGTTTGAAAACACGCTCATGCGGTATTAGCTTGTTGTGGGCATGAGCGGGTTACTTCCGGGTATCCTCCGGCAGAAGGTAAGGTGAGTCACAAGGGTCAAGATTGTTAGTGTCTCATATCCAATGGTATAAGCAATCCGGAGAGACGCTCGGCGTCCGTGTTCACCGCAGAGGTTTCACCTGATATCCCAAATCTTGATTGATCCGATCAGGATCGTTAGAGATGTTCACATCCAATTTGGAAGGATATTGTAGTTAGAGTGTGAGAGTCTGTGTGCCACCTGCACATGGGTCAAATGCTGAGCGCTTTCGCTTGTTGCCAAGCTTCCTCAGAGCTAATGTGGTATCAGTAGCTGGATGTTTAAATAGCCAGAGGGCTAGTGTTCAATTTCCTGTCTTCTTAATTAACACCTGAATACCATAGCTTGACCATAATTGCAATCACCAAGAATGTGCCAATCACACCCATACATACATCTATTTAGACAAAACCATTGAGGGTAATGGATACATAGAGATTCAATCTGATTGACTTGTGTATGTGGTCAGATTTGAATATTGCATCTCTTACCATCATGAAATAACGGAAAAAGGCTTGTCAAGCAACTGCTATCAATACATAAAAGCCAATTGAGGAATGCTGCATTTCCAAAAACAAACCGTGCATATATAACCATATACTAAATAATAATAATAATAATAAGATAGTCAAAATAGTGATATATGGGAGCAAGGGGGAACAGTCTATTGTTCCGAATTAAATTGCAACACATATCATCATCCTGACAATAAACAGAGATGTCCCAATAGTTGATCAAAAATTGCATGGCATACACACACGGAATAAAAATAATGAGTATGAATATATGCAACCAACCATCGCTTTGGCCAGATTAAATGGCAGCTCACGTCCCATGTATTGTCATCCACACACGGGATAAAAACATTGTTACCAGTGAGATTGCCTGTGAAGTCGCATAGGACAAATTAGTACAAAGTGATTCCGGATAGTCCGGATATGTAGTTACATATAGGCATTACACTGGTATTACCCGCACATGGAACAACAGAATAATCTGTTGTACAGATTATAATTTAAAATATGAAAATTTCATAATCTGGGGGCAGTGCGGCTTCAATTCAATCAGTTGGTTGGTAGCCAAATGATCGAGGCAAGCTGGGATGGAATGAGGTCATGGGCCACTGTCTCGCATAGGTTACGTCTCACATGTCACTCGCTGATATTCGTGTAGAGAGCAGAGACATGGTCGTGAGCAACACTACACACAGTCAATTTTCTTTAAAAGCTGCCCGTTATGGGCAGGAGAAGATGTGGATCCTCAGTTAGAACCAATCAATTTTCGGATGGGAACATTTAGATTGTGAATATTTAAGTCATTGTTCCAAAAATGGGGATAAATTAAATTCATTGTTCAATCCAAAAGGCTGCATGCTGTTTAAATAGAAGATCCACATCTTCTCCTTCTGACATAAGATCTTATCAAAATCTCCACGTCTATGGGGCAAATTAAGCTTGTATATACCCTTAACCCTAAGGCCATCCGGTTTACCTTCATGTTTATCAAGAAAGTGCAATGATAGTGGCCGGTCATCATCCTTGTTGATAATACTTTGGATGTGTTCGCCAGTTCTGACTTTTAGCTCTCTTTTGGTCTTGCCAACATAGATAAGGCCACACGGGCAGGTCAACATATAGACTACCCGTGTGGTTGTACAGTTGATAAAATTATTGATTCTAAATTGTCTTTTATTGTCAGAACTGGCGAACACATCCGTCCTATCCACGTGTCTACATATATGGCATCTACCGCAACTGTACATACCCCTAAGGGGTGGAAGATCAGTAAGCCAGCTGCGTTTTTTAGGGCGGGTGTACTCTGAGTGTACCAGGCGATCCCTTAAATTTGTAGCTCTACGGGCAGTGAGCAGAGGTTTTTTGCTGACAAGCTTTCCCAAAATGGGGGCCTCAGATAAAATGTGCCAATGTCGGCCCAGAATTTCTTTGATTTGGTCCCACTGGGTACCAAATTTGGTAATGATTCTAAGGGGAGGGTGGCTTGAGGTTTTTGCTTTTTCTTTAGTAGAGTTCACCAACAAAGACGATCTATTTGTCTGTAGTGCTCTTTTTCTAGCACGTCTGATGTCCGTATGCGAGTAACCCCTATCACGAAACCTCCCATGTAGGTCATACATTTCCCTGTGGAAATCCCCCTCCTCTGAACAGTTCCTTCTTGCGCGGAGGAACTGTCCCACGGGGATACCCCGTTTCAGAGATGCGGGATGGTGGCTGGACGCTAGCAGTAAAGTGTTTGCCGCTGTGTCTTTTCGAAAGGTTTTTGTATGTAACTTATCATCCTTGACAAACACCGTAAGGTCCAGAAATGACAATTCATTGGTGTCATACGTATATGTTAACCTAATATTACGGTCGTTGTCATTAAGTTCATTAATGAATTGTGTCAATTCAGATGGCAGGCCGTCCCAAATCATGATCACGTCATCGATGTCCCTCAGCCACAAACGACAGTGGCTGAGGTACATCAACGAGGGGTACACACACTCAGACTCCCAAAAGCCAAGGTGCAGGCATGCATATGATGGGGCCCATGGGGCACCCATCGATGTGCCCCTAATTTGTTTGTAGTATATCCCAAGAAATTGGAAATAATTGTTTTCTAACATAAATTGCAATAGTTCAATGATAAATTCATTTTGGCCTGCTAATGACGGAAATTTATTTTCCAAAAAGAATTGTGTCGCTGCTAGTCCCCATCTGTGCGGAATTGACGTGTATAACGACTCCACGTCAATTCCGACCAGTAACATACCTTTGGGTATCGATATGTCTTCCAGGTGCCCCAAAACATCCCGTGTGTCCTGAACATATGATGGTAGTTCATGTACAAGTTCTTTAATCAGTGCGTCCACGTACTTACCGACCCTCTCGAGGGGACCCTTTACAGCTGATACAATTGGTCTCCCCGGGGGGTCGGTAATGGACTTATGTAGTTTAGGAATTGTGTATAGGGTAGGGATGTTGAATTCACTGACTCTGAGGTATTCGAGTTCCCTTTTGGTAATTAGACCTGCTTCAAGGGCTAGTTCAAGTTTAAAGTTTAAGTCTGATATCATTTGGGGAAAGGGGTTCTGGTATAGACGTAGATATGTAGATCCATCACGGAGAAGGCGCATGGTTTGCTCCTCATATAGAGTATGTGACATAAGGACCGTGTTGCCTCCCTTATCGCTTGCTTTAATAACAATATCCTTTGCATTTTCTAATTCCCGTAGGGCCCTTCTCTCTTCCCGGCTAAGATTGTCATATCCTTTATATTCCCAATTGACCCCCATAAGGTCCCTTTTTACTTGTTCCAAAAAAAGCTGGATATGTCTATGTTTGGACAGGGGGGGCATTTTTTGGGATTTAATCGTCAGTTGGGATGGGCGGGGGCAGCTAGGCGACACTTGGGTGGCTTCCCCTTCTGAGTTCCACTGTTGATTTTCATCAAGGAGGGCTATTAGGGCTTCGAGAGAGTCGCGCTCTTGTTTGTCTAGTTGGTCCGCGTCTATATCTTGGGTGTCCCTCTTTGCATGCCAGTACCTAAAAATTAATTTCCTCAAGAACAAATTGATATCTTTGAAGACCTCAAATTCGCTCATCGTTGTAGTGGGGGAGAATGTTAGGCCTTTTTGCAGCAGTGAAATGTGGTGGTGATTTAGGGGGAAATCTGATAGGTTAACAACCTTCAGATCAGATTGTATTTGTTCTGAGTGGTCACTAGATTGATTTACTTCGCTATTTAAAGCTTGCGTGGCCCTGACCTGAGTTCCCTTTGATTTTCCCTTCCTTCCTTTCCCTTTCCCCGGTTTCCTCTGTTGGTTTGAGCCTGGGTCTTGGTCATGGATGTGGTTGGTTGGGTGCCTGTCCTGGGGATGGTGTCCCCTTCCTGATCTAAAAAAGCCACGGTTTTCTCTGGTTGTTCAGGGTCACTGTCAGTAGATGTATATCTAGGTCTAGATGTACCTGATCGATTTCTCCTGCCCTTGCGTGATCTACTCCTCCCTCGAGGTACTGTGGGGTCAAAGATATCTCCTTTCTCCCAATCTAAAAGATTTTGCTTAAATTTCTCTTGTTTAGTGATTTTAAGGGTTTTTTGTGTCTTTTCAACCTCCTTCTTGAGCGAGTCATTGTATTTGTTGAAATCCTGATCATTTTTATATGGCTCTAGCAGCTGTGCACTGATATCGATCTCTTTTTTGAGGTCATCCAATTGTATTTGTTCTTCATTGATAATCATGTGCAGAACTGCTAGTCCACGATCGAGACAACTTTGTTTCCATATTTCCAGGAACCTCGGTGTATGTAGATGAGCAGCAGGTACTACTCTTTCCCTCAGCCCTCTAGGAATAACTTTATGTTCAATGTGGGACTTCAATGAGGAAATGTCCCATTTCCTATTAAGGAATTTTATAGTTAATTTTTTATGATTCTTAAACAATTTTTTAAGAGTCTCATCATGGTTGGATGCAGCTGGAGTTTCACTAGAAAACGCAGACTGTATCTCTAAGTCAATCTCATCCGCCCCCCCCCCCCTCCCCTTTTTTTTTTTTTTTTTTTTTTTTTTTTTTTTCCTCCGCCCTTCCTGACCCTCTTTCCTTTCCTGGTTTCCCCCCTCCTCCCCTTCCCGGGAACAATGGCGTATGTACTGGCGGATGAGATTGACTTAGAGATACAGTCTGCGTTTTCTAGTGAAACTCCAGCTGCATCCAACCATGATGAGACTCTTAAAAAATTGTTTAAGAATCATAAAAAATTAACTATAAAATTCCTTAATAGGAAATGGGACATTTCCTCATTGAAGTCCCACATTGAACATAAAGTTATTCCTAGAGGGCTGAGGGAAAGAGTAGTACCTGCTGCTCATCTACATACACCGAGGTTCCTGGAAATATGGAAACAAAGTTGTCTCGATCGTGGACTAGCAGTTCTGCACATGATTATCAATGAAGAACAAATACAATTGGATGACCTCAAAAAAGAGATCGATATCAGTGCACAGCTGCTAGAGCCATATAAAAATGATCAGGATTTCAACAAATACAATGACTCGCTCAAGAAGGAGGTTGAAAAGACACAAAAAACCCTTAAAATCACTAAACAAGAGAAATTTAAGCAAAATCTTTTAGATTGGGAGAAAGGAGATATCTTTGACCCCACAGTACCTCGAGGGAGGAGTAGATCACGCAAGGGCAGGAGAAATCGATCAGGTACATCTAGACCTAGATATACATCTACTGACAGTGACCCTGAACAACCAGAGAAAACCGTGGCTTTTTTAGATCAGGAAGGGGACACCATCCCCAGGACAGGCACCCAACCAACCACATCCATGACCAAGACCCAGGCTCAAACCAACAGAGGAAACCGGGGAAAGGGAAAGGAAGGAAGGGAAAATCAAAGGGAACTCAGGTCAGGGCCACGCAAGCTTTAAATAGCGAAGTAAATCAATCTAGTGACCACTCAGAACAAATACAATCTGATCTGAAGGTTGTTAACCTATCAGATTTCCCCCTAAATCACCACCACATTTCACTGCTGCAAAAAGGCCTAACATTCTCCCCCACTACAACGATGAGCGAATTTGAGGTCTTCAAAGATATCAATTTGTTCTTGAGGAAATTAATTTTTAGGTACTGGCATGCAAAGAGGGACACCCAAGATATAGACGCGGACCAACTAGACAAACAAGAGCGCGACTCTCTCGAAGCCCTAATAGCCCTCCTTGATGAAAATCAACAGTGGAACTCAGAAGGGGAAGCCACCCAAGTGTCGCCTAGCTGCCCCCGCCCATCCCAACTGACGATTAAATCCCAAAAAATGCCCCCCCTGTCCAAACATAGACATATCCAGCTTTTTTTGGAACAAGTAAAAAGGGACCTTATGGGGGTCAATTGGGAATATAAAGGATATGACAATCTTAGCCGGGAAGAGAGAAGGGCCCTACGGGAATTAGAAAATGCAAAGGATATTGTTATTAAAGCAAGCGATAAGGGAGGCAACACGGTCCTTATGTCACATACTCTATATGAGGAGCAAACCATGCGCCTTCTCCGTGATGGATCTACATATCTACGTCTATACCAGAACCCCTTTCCCCAAATGATATCAGACTTAAACTTTAAACTTGAACTAGCCCTTGAAGCAGGTCTAATTACCAAAAGGGAACTCGAATACCTCAGAGTCAGTGAATTCAACATCCCTACCCTATACACAATTCCTAAACTACATAAGTCCATTACCGACCCCCCGGGGAGACCAATTGTATCAGCTGTAAAGGGTCCCCTCGAGAGGGTCGGTAAGTACGTGGACGCACTGATTAAAGAACTTGTACATGAACTACCATCATATGTTCAGGACACACGGGATGTTTTGGGGCACCTGGAAGACATATCGATACCCAAAGGTATGTTACTGGTCGGAATTGACGTGGAGTCGTTATACACGTCAATTCCGCACAGATGGGGACTAGCAGCGACACAATTCTTTTTGGAAAATAAATTTCCGTCATTAGCAGGCCAAAATGAATTTATCATTGAACTATTGCAATTTATGTTAGAAAACAATTATTTCCAATTTCTTGGGATATACTACAAACAAATTAGGGGCACATCGATGGGTGCCCCATGGGCCCCATCATATGCATGCCTGCACCTTGGCTTTTGGGAGTCTGAGTGTGTGTACCCCTCGTTGATGTACCTCAGCCACTGTCGTTTGTGGCTGAGGTACATCGATGACGTGATCATGATTTGGGACGGCCTGCCATCTGAATTGACACAATTCATTAATGAACTTAATGACAACGACCGTAATATTAGGTTAACATATACGTATGACACCAATGAATTGTCATTTCTGGACCTTACGGTGTTTGTCAAGGATGATAAGTTACATACAAAAACCTTTCGAAAAGACACAGCGGCAAACACTTTACTGCTAGCGTCCAGCCACCATCCCGCATCTCTGAAACGGGGTATCCCCGTGGGACAGTTCCTCCGCGCAAGAAGGAACTGTTCAGAGGAGGGGGATTTCCACAGGGAAATGTATGACCTACATGGGAGGTTTCGTGATAGGGGTTACTCGCATACGGACATCAGACGTGCTAGAAAAAGAGCACTACAGACAAATAGATCGTCTTTGTTGGTGAACTCTACTAAAGAAAAAGCAAAAACCTCAAGCCACCCTCCCCTTAGAATCATTACCAAATTTGGTACCCAGTGGGACCAAATCAAAGAAATTCTGGGCCGACATTGGCACATTTTATCTGAGGCCCCCATTTTGGGAAAGCTTGTCAGCAAAAAACCTCTGCTCACTGCCCGTAGAGCTACAAATTTAAGGGATCGCCTGGTACACTCAGAGTACACCCGCCCTAAAAAACGCAGCTGGCTTACTGATCTTCCACCCCTTAGGGGTATGTACAGTTGCGGTAGATGCCATATATGTAGACACGTGGATAGGACGGATGTGTTCGCCAGTTCTGACAATAAAAGACAATTTAGAATCAATAATTTTATCAACTGTACAACCACACGGGTAGTCTATATGTTGACCTGCCCGTGTGGCCTTATCTATGTTGGCAAGACCAAAAGAGAGCTAAAAGTCAGAACTGGCGAACACATCCAAAGTATTATCAACAAGGATGATGACCGGCCACTATCATTGCACTTTCTTGATAAACATGAAGGTAAACCGGATGGCCTTAGGGTTAAGGGTATATACAAGCTTAATTTGCCCCATAGACGTGGAGATTTTGATAAGATCTTATGTCAGAAGGAGAAGATGTGGATCTTCTATTTAAACAGCATGCAGCCTTTTGGATTGAACAATGAATTTAATTTATCCCCATTTTTGGAACAATGACTTAAATATTCACAATCTAAATGTTCCCATCCGAAAATTGATTGGTTCTAACTGAGGATCCACATCTTCTCCTGCCCATAACGGGCAGCTTTTAAAGAAAATTGACTGTGTGTAGTGTTGCTCACGACCATGTCTCTGCTCTCTACACGAATATCAGCGAGTGACATGTGAGACGTAACCTATGCGAGACAGTGGCCCATGACCTCATTCCATCCCAGCTTGCCTCGATCATTTGGCTACCAACCAACTGATTGAATTGAAGCCGCACTGCCCCCAGATTATGAAATTTTCATATTTTAAATTATAATCTGTACAACAGATTATTCTGTTGTTCCATGTGCGGGTAATACCAGTGTAATGCCTATATGTAACTACATATCCGGACTATCCGGAATCACTTTGTACTAATTTGTCCTATGCGACTTCACAGGCAATCTCACTGGTAACAATGTTTTTATCCCGTGTGTGGATGACAATACATGGGACGTGAGCTGCCATTTAATCTGGCCAAAGCGATGGTTGGTTGCATATATTCATACTCATTATTTTTATTCCGTGTGTGTATGCCATGCAATTTTTGATCAACTATTGGGACATCTCTGTTTATTGTCAGGATGATGATATGTGTTGCAATTTAATTCGGAACAATAGACTGTTCCCCCTTGCTCCCATATATCACTATTTTGACTATCTTATTATTATTATTATTATTTAGTATATGGTTATATATGCACGGTTTGTTTTTGGAAATGCAGCATTCCTCAATTGGCTTTTATGTATTGATAGCAGTTGCTTGACAAGCCTTTTTCCGTTATTTCATGATGGTAAGAGATGCAATATTCAAATCTGACCACATACACAAGTCAATCAGATTGAATCTCTATGTATCCATTACCCTCAATGGTTTTGTCTAAATAGATGTATGTATGGGTGTGATTGGCACATTCTTGGTGATTGCAATTATGGTCAAGCTATGGTATTCAGGTGTTAATTAAGAAGACAGGAAATTGAACACTAGCCCTCTGGCTATTTAAACATCCAGCTACTGATACCACATTAGCTCTGAGGAAGCTTGGCAACAAGCGAAAGCGCTCAGCATTTGACCCATGTGCAGGTGGCACACAGACTCTCACACTCTAACTACAATATCCTTCCAAATTGGATGTGAACATCTCTAACGATCCTGATCGGATCAATCAAGATTTGGGATATCAGGTGAAACCTCTGCGGTGAACACGGACGCCGAGCGTCTCTCCGGATTGCTTATACCATTGGATATGAGACACTAACAATCTTGACCCTTGTGACTCACCTTACCTTCTGCCGGAGGATACCCGGAAGTAACCCGCTCATGCCCACAACAAGCTAATACCGCATGAGCGTGTTTTCAAACCCACACGAACGCGGCCATCAGCAACTCCTTTGGGCTCTACTCCTTCTTCATTGAAGACGTCAGACGGTGAGCTAAAATGTACCCTCACATTCATGAGGCATTTTGTTTATGGCCATCTTCCGTCCATCCTTAAAAGCCCTCTATGTGAGGTTGCTTGAGTTGCAATTGTTCACCACACAATCAGGACACCGTTTCCTTCCTTGGCTCTGGTTGATTGACACATACATATGTCTAACCAGCCATTGGTTCACATCCGAGGGGACTTTTGTTGTGTATTAGCACTTGCACTTTACCTACAAGGACCTAGTCTACCCACTTATGTAGCCAATCCAGCTCTGGAATTCCAGTGAAATAGTATAGACCCGGGTCTCTAGTGACTTTAATTGATGAGTGTGAGTGCATGAATGCATGAGATATATGTGTAATGTCTGTGGTGGCCACCAGCACACAATAGGACTTTTATCTGCCCTATTTTTAAATACACATGGTTGTTGGATTATGTTTCTACATATTGTGACACAATAAAGTTTTTGTAGGTTCAACTGTTTGTTCTTGAGCGGACCATCTTTTTTTTGGGGGGATCTCCTCTTGACCCCTTCCTTCCCTTTCTTATATAAGCCATTTTTATTTGCAGGTATCCGCACACCAATCGGTTATCTGCAGTTAGGGATGGGTGTCTAATTGACTGACTGCATCCCAGCTTGGACACCCATCCCTAACCGCAGGTAACCACTTGGCATGCAGCTACACGCAAACAGTGATGATTCCTGCATATGGAATCCAGTGTATGCAGCTAAATGTCTATGTAAAAATCCATACTTATTGTGATGGTCATGTGCATCTAAAAATCTAATGCAGAATTTGAAACATTGACAAGACAATCAAATAAATATTTTCAGGGTTTTCATACAAAATGTGTTGACTGTATGGTACTATTAAATGTTTAAATGAAGTTCTACTGGTTTATGTCCAGCTTTAAAAACCAACTGGAAACCAACTGTAGAGTCTTTGTTGGGATCTTTAGCAACCAGGGAGGTCAGGGTTGGCTTGTTTTAAAGCTATTTTACTGCTCGTTAAGAATATATGAAATGTAATGTTCATAGTCTGGGCACGGGTGCACTTTAAGTATATCATGGGTTCATTGCTTCAGGGTTCCATTGAAACTTTACCTGTTGTAATAGGGACACATCATTACAGACCTCTCTATTCTATGAATCTAAGATGGTAGACATGGCAATGCTTTAGATGCAGTGGCCTTACCCGGGCAGTACTCGCGGTGCTGACAGTCTGGTGGCTCTCTGTGGATGATGTGCTTGGACTCTGAGATAAGACAGAGGCTGTGTCTCCAGATCGATGCCGAGATTTCATAGACTCGATTTCTCGCTTCAACACCATGTTGTCAAATACAGCCAAGTCATGAGGAAAGATCTGGGGCCGTAGCTCAGACAGCAGAGTGAACTATAAAAATTGTATAGAGCAGTCAGTATGTACAATATTCTTCCACATACACCAACACATATACACACAATTTCCAGGTTACCTTGGCTTGGGTGTTGAGAAGCTCAAACATAGCAATTACGAAGGCCTGCACTGGGATGTGGAGGTCTTTGTACTGCTGGAGGTAGTAATTCATCGTGCTTCTTTCAGGTTCGGTAAGCAATAGACGAGCCCTCTCTTCTAGGGCCACCACAGACTGATTACCCAGACTGCTGAGCGTGACCTGTGACCCGGCAGGTGCTCGGTAGAAGACTGGCTGTGTGGGACACAGGGACAACATAAGTTAACCTGTATCTGTGATATAACATCACTAGTCAAGGCATGGTGTCATTGCAAATATGGATGACTTTACTTGGATCCATCAATATGTTTCCCATGGTCAACTATGAAAGAATCTGGTAACTTCAGTGAATCTTGAATTTGGTTGTATTTGAGATTTCTATATATGTTTGAAGCAGTGCAAATGGAAAAGATAATGCTCAAATGGCAGCCATAACGACCAATCAGAAATCATCTTCATTTTCATCAAGTGAAAATGAAATATGACTGGTTGTTATTACTTGATTCCTTTTACACTAAACTCTCACAAAAATATTTCCTATTTAGTGTACTGTAGGTGGCGTTGGATCACATTATTTGTTATTAAAAAATACCGTTTTTTCTTATTGTGCATATCCTGTAAGCCAGTGTTTCACAACCAGGGTACAGCGGCACTCTGGGATGCTGTCTGGGTTCCCCCCAGGGTGCCACGATTACATGACCCAGTTTGCCCTGGATCAGCATCATGAGTTGCTATGGTGTGGGTGGGCTGGCTGTTAGTACCATAACAACCAATGACATTATAGGGGGATTCTATGGTGATGAGGGGACTCTGATGTGATGGGGGATTATAAGATGATGGGGGGACCTCTGACATCATGGGAGATATCTGATGTAATGATGGGGCCTTTGAGGTAAAGGGGGGCTCTGATGTGATGGAGGAACCCCCGATGTAAATAAGTAACATTTACACTTTTTACATTTTAGAAATTTTGCATACTTTTAAAGTCGCTGAACATCAGATAGGGAGATTTACTAAAACGGGAGCACTCAGAATCTGGAGCATCTGTGCATGGTAGCCAATCCGCTTCTAACAGCTTGTTCAATTAAAGGGGTTGTAAACCCTTGAGGTTTTACACCTTAATGCATTCTATGCATTAAGGTGTAAATTAGCTTAAGGTGTAAATTAGCTCCATTAGCTTCTTTCCCACCCTTACTGGCACTGGCTAGGGATAGTGACACCAGGATCCAGTAGTTGCATAGTAAGGTTGAATAAAGACACCAGTTCAACCTGAGTGAGCGTATCTACAATTGACCCTATCCCCATACATTGTGTCTCATTAAGATGCTCATCTGTTATATTGATATTTAATCAAGGACCCCATATAGCACCGTCAACTTACGCAGCGCTCCATGTATTCATCAAACACACACATTGGTCCCTACCCTCAAGGTCCCCAACTCACATTCATATACTAGGGCCAATTTTGGACAGAAGCCAATTAACCTACCAGCATGTCTTTGGAGTGTGGGAGGAAACCGGAGTACCCGGAGGAAACCCACGCAGGCACAGGGAGAACATGCAAACTCAAGGCAGGTAGTGTCGTGGTTGGGATTCAAACCAGCGACCCTTTTTACTGTTGGTGAGAGTGCTACCCACTACACCACTTTGCCGCCCAAAAGTGACCTTTTAAATGCCGCTTCCGGGTTGTTAGAAGCCCAGAAAGCAAGCAATTATGCTGCAAGTTTGAAAATGACTTGCTAAGCTATTGCTAGACTTGTGGGGGGAGCAAATTAGCGGGTCCAGCGGTCACCCACGATCGTTCCCAGAAGAGGCAGAACAGTGATCTGCCTATGTAAACAAGGCAGATCGACGTTCTATCAGAAGGAAAGAGAGAGATCTTGTGTTTCTGCTAAGTAGGAACATGGATCTCTTTTTTCCCCAGTCAAACCATCCCCTACACAGTTAGAAAGCACCCTCTAGGGACACACTTAACCCCTTGATCGCCCCCGCGTTAACGCCTTCCCTGCCAGTATCAGTAGTACAGTAACCGTGCATATTTTTAGCACTGATCACTGTATTAGTGTCACTAGTCCCCAAAAAAGTGTAAAAAATGTCAGTTAGGTGTCCGATTTGTCCGCCGCAATGTCGCAGTCCAGCTAAAAATCACTGATCGCCACTATTACTAGTAAAAAAAATAAAATCCATAAAAATATTCCATCGTTTGTAGATGCTATCATTTTTGCATAAACCAATCAATATACACTTGTTGGGATTTGTTTTACCAAAAATATGTAGCTGAATACATATTGGTCTAAATTGATGAAGAAATTAGATTTTTAAAATTTTTTTATTGGATGCGTTTTATAGCAGAAATTTAAAAAAATACATCACCGCAGAGGTGATCAAATACCACCAAAAGAAAGCTCTATTTGTGGGGAAAAAAGGACATACATTTTATTTGCGCACAGCGTTGTACGACCGCGCAATTGTCAGTCAAAAAGCGCAGTCCCATAACGCAAAAAATGGCCTGGTCATGAAGAAGGTAAAACCTTCCAGGGCTGAAGTGGTTAAAGGGATGTGTGAAAGCGATGCTACCTGTTAAACTTTGCAACCAAAGGTAAATTGCTGTGGCATGTGTACAGCCCTGTCTGTCTGCAATGGTAGACGTTAGCTGGGTGGTCAAGGGGCAGCAAAACTACGGCTTAATGGTCTGTTTTTACTTTTCTTTGGTTGCCTGCGTGAAAGAAACCTTTATGAACTTCAGGGATTATGTTAACTGCTTCAGCCCCGGAAGATTTTACCCCCTTCCTGAACAGAGCACTTTTTGCGATTCGGCACTGCGTCGCTTTGACTGACAATTGCGCATCCGTGCGACGTTTCACCCAAACAAAATTGACGTCCTTTTTTTCCCCACAAATAGAGCTTTCTTTTGGTGGTATTTGATCACCTCTGCGGTTTTTATTTTTTGTGCTATAAACAAAAAAAGAGCGACAATTTTTTTAAAAAAAGCAATATTTTTTACTTTTTGCTATAATAAATATCCCCCAAAAATATATAAAGAAAACATTTTTTTTCCTCAGTTTAGCCCGATACGTATTCTTCTACATATTTTTGGTAAAAAAAAATCGCTATAAGCGTATATTGATTGGTTTGCGCAAAGTTAAAGCGTCTACAAAATAGGGGATAGATTTATGGCATTTTTAGTATTATTATTTTTTTTTTTTTTGTAGTCATGGTGGCGATCTGCGATTTTTATCGTGACTGCGACATTATGGTGGACACATCGGACACTTTTGACACTATTTTGTGTCAAAAGTGTCACTGATTACATAAAAATGCACTGATTACTGTGTAAATGACACTGGCAGGGAAGGGGTTAAACACAAGGGGGCGATCAAGGGATTAAGTGTGTCCTAGGGAGTGATTCTAACTGTGGGTGGGGGGGAGCTACCACTGACATGACAACGATCACTGCTCCCGATGACAAGGAGCAGTAGATCTCTGTCATGTCACTAGGCAGAACGGGGAAATGCCTTGTTTACATAGGCATCTCCCCGTTCTTCCCCTCCGTGACACGATTGCGGGACCTGCGGGCACGGTCACGCTGTACGCGGCGCGCGCCCACTAGCCCCAAAAATTAAAGGGGACGTACAGGTACGCCCATTTGCCCACCGCTGCCATTGTGCCGACGTATATCGGTGTGCGGCGGTCAGCAAGTGGTTAAGGCATTTATTTTAAATGGGCTACTAATGCACCACAACGCACCTACACATGGACTTGGACTAAACCATACCACACCATATAAATAATTTCCAATAGACGAAAAAATTAATTTTGTTTTATTTCAGATTCATTCGTTAAAAGGGGTTGTAAACCCTCAAGGTTTTTCACCTAATGCATGACATTGTAGGACTTAAGCCCAGTCTCCTGATAACTCTCCCTTTTACTACACATTACCCTCCCTCCAAAAACATCATAAAATGACTCAACCCAGTTCTTGGAGTAAATGGCCTTTACGGCCTTATTTATTAAACTTATAAATTAACATAAATATATCATAAATAACCATAACATTTTAATAATAACTTTATTAGGGGAAATGTAATAGCAAACAACTATAACCCTGGTCACTGCGAACAACTTCTTTTACTTTAAGCCTACCAGTTGGAAACCCCTGACTCGGAGGCGGGAGCCCAACCTTCTCAGTGACCTAACCTTTTACCTCTTCCAGGTTAACCCCTCGTAACCTAAAAGTACCCAACATCAACCCCCATCCTTCCATGGATGGGTACCAGAACAACCCCCATCCCATGTATGGGTACCATAAAACAACCCCCATCCCCTGGATGGGTACAACATGTTCCATACATGTAACATATACCTTATCCTATTCCAGGAAACCAACACTGCCAAACCTAAGGCGGGTGGGTGGGAATCTCTTCCTCCACCGCTCTCCGACTGACGTCACTTCCCCCTGACTGTTCTAACTCCCCTGCCTACGACCTCACCAGCCCCTCCCCTTTTCTAAAAGGGGAAAACTATCTCTTAAAACGGCATCTGTGCTGTCCAGCACTGTCATGCCGTCCCTGAGCCCATTGTTTCACATTAGCTCCAGGACTCTCTTTCTATGCATTAAGGTGAAAAACCTCCTGTGCTGCAACTTCCCCCCAGAGCCCCCCTAATACTTATCTGAACCCGGTCTTTACAACAGGGGGGGGGCGAGCACACCAGCTCCAGCTGGTGTCTTGGGTCCTGATTGGACAGATTGATAGCAGTGCAGCCATTGTCTCCCGCTGCTGTCAATCAAATCCAATAGCGCGGGAGTCGGGGGCAGGGCCAAGTCCGGCTGTCTGTTTCAATAGACGCAGCAGCAGGGCACGGGAGCGCACCCGCACGAGTACCCAGAGGGAGGGTGCTTCTCCAACAGGGCACTCGAGAAGAGGAGGAGCTGAGGGACCCCAGAAGAGGAGGATCGGGGCCACTCTGTGCAAAACCAACTGCATAGAGGAGGTAAGTATAACATGTTTGTTTTTGTTTTTTTAAACCGAACCTTTATAGTTACATAGTAGGTGAGGTCGAAAAAAGACACAAGTCCAACCTATGTGTGTGATTATGTCAGTATTACATTGTATATCCCTGTATGTTGTGGTCGTTCAGCTGCTTATCTAATAGATTCTTGAAACTATCGACGCTCCCCCGCTGAGACCACTGCCTGTGGAAGGGAATTTCACATCCTTGCCGCTCTTACAGTAAAGAACCCTCTACGTAGTTTAAGGTTAAACCTCTTTTAAACCTAGTCACCCTTTAAGTCAATCATTTTGTTTTTCACCATATTTGAATGATTTGTTTCTGGAATTTGTTTCGTATATTTGGATTTGTTTCCTATGTTCATTGTTCTGAACTGATTTGTATTTTTTATTATTTTGGAAGATTCGTATTAATTCGTTATGCCTTTTTTTTTTTTTCTTTTTTTTTTTTTTTTTTTTTTTTTTTTTTTTAACAGTAAAGAATTTGTTATGTCTTTATGATATTTTGACAACTTTCTTGCAACTTTGATGTTTTTTGCGTCTTTGGCCAATCATAACAATACTGAGTGTGACACATATTAATAAGCTTACAAAACCTTCTGAAGTCACAAATGAATGAAACTAATGAATATGAATGATTTTGCAGTTTTTGTTATGATTTATTTCGGATTCATTGAAATTTGATATTTTTGTGATTTTAGAGATCCGGATACATCTGAGTTTCCGAATTTCAATTTGTGACAAAATGAATCGCACATGTCTAATTCCCATCTGTGTGTTGAAGTGTACTGTAAAGCACATGCGTTTTCGTGTATCTAGATACGTACGTTGGGGTGCCTTTTTATAAATAAATGGCACTGCAATGCTGATTGTGTGTTACTCTGCATGGTGTCAACATGCTGTAAAATACACGTTGTACCATGCCTGACCACAATGCTAGGTGTGAAAACGACTTAATAGAGATGTCTCGCACAAATGAAAATAAAAGGTTATAACCAATTTTCTGAACAGCACTGAAAAGCAGCTAACAGTTGAGGGGTGATAACTGGAAAATTCTCTGAAGCCAATTATTTAATGTACCATTCAGAAAACAATGTGACCACAATCTGTGCTATAGAACCTTTGGGGATTTTTTTTTCCCCCGCTATAAGGCTGACATATCTAGAGCAGCTGGAAGGATTATTCGAAGTATGTCAATTAAGTTTTAGCGACGGCCTCCGTTCCAGCAACACAATCACTCAGTATGAACCTTTTATATGCACACTGGGAGTTTGGGGTGGGAAGAAGATAGTTGAAAATTCATTTAAAGTGTAGCTAATCACAAAAAATGTAATATATTGCAGCTTACCAGTCTTTAAATGTGGTGGTTGTGTTGGTTATCTTTTAAAATGTTCTAAAAGCCTGAAAAGTGAAAACAAATGCAGCCACCACATCTAAGGATTGGTAAGTTGCAATATATTACATTTTTTAGGGGTATAGACAGGGCTTTTTTTTTCAGCTGGAACTTGCTGGAACTCAGTTCCTCCACCTCTGGCTCAGTCCCTCTGCTCACCACTATCACTTGCAATCACAGAAGTCCGGCTTCTGTATTTACAAGTGACAGCTTGTCTCCCAACGACTCCCACAGATCTGATCTCCTGCGTGGCTCCCACTGAGTGCAGGATGGGGACAAGGGAGCTCGGGGTGCAGTGCAGATCCTGACCCTCCCACCGGATGATCTCCCTGCAAATGGGAGAGGCAGAGCCACCTACAATGTGCAGGGAGGTACTAGAGCCGGCTGGGTGTTTCAGCCTAATACAGCAACACAAGTAAGATATGTGGAAGATGGTGGAGCTTTTAAGCAGGAAGGGTAAAGATGGGGCGGGGGGGGTTTGCATGCAGAGGGCAGAGCTTTAAGAGGGGTGAGATGTGGATGGGGGATGTAGAGGTAAGTAGCTGTGGAAGAAGGCTGCACTCTGTGATCTGTGTGCAGCGTATCCCTGAACTCTGCACATAGCACCCCCCCGAACTCTACATGTAGCGCACCTCTGAACTCTGCACTCTGTGTGTAACACTTCCCCCCCTGAACTCTGCAATCTGTACGTAATGCACCCCTGGTATTAATTGCCCCTTTAAGACCCTTACACTGTTTGTCGTAAAATTTAACCACACCCACTATTTGGTACATTTTGGAGGGTGTGTGTGTGTGTGTGGAAGGGGGTGTGGGGTTGGAGGTCATGGTTGACCTGAGAAAAAAACCCTGGGTATGGATATGCTATAATATAGTTTATACAAGCCATTCTCAACCTTTTTAACACAGAGGAATCCTTGAAAAAACTTTCCGGTCTCGGAGAACCCCTGCTAAAAATTTCTATATCTACAGCTCATGATACATTAGTGTGATGGTCAGTGGGAAGAATGTTCCTTACACTTGTGATCTTTGGGAAAAGTTATCCCTATACAGATAGCTAGAAAGATCAATGGTATCGGTGGGAACTTATCTGAGAGGCAGAAAGTGCTCATTGCTCAAGGAACCCCTAGCAACCTCTGGAGGAACCCTAAGGTTTCATGGAACCCTGATTGAGAAACCCTGGTCTATACAGTATTGTGGTCAATCCTGCTGGCACTCTTAATAATGGAGGCAGTCTTATTTTTTTGCTCTGTGGCACTTAAGTACTTTAGTATTAGGCCTCTCAAATCCAAGATGGTACCATTGGGGACCTGCAGCTGTGAAAAGAGTTGGCTGTGGGAAAAGAGCACTGGAATCTATTGACTGGTAAGTACCTGATTTAAAAAAGAAAATACTGTAATTTACTTTCATACAGTAACACACAAATACTGTAAACTCTAATTTTATTTAAATCTTAGTGAAGTTCCTCTTTAAGCTGGCCATACATTAGAAATTTCGATATGATTACTGCCTGTCTAACATGCTTCAAAATTTTGTTTGCTTTTAATGTTCGATTTTGGAATTAATTGACTTTCTCCAACGAAAACTGCTTACACTGCTAGAAATTTAAGGAAAAATTTCCCATCCTGCTTCTTCAAATTTTCTCATTGAACTGAAAAATAATGTTCATTTGACCCCACTTACAATTAGACATGTTTATCAAACTGTGGAGCTCAAATCTATTCCTCTGACATGCCTTCTGTATTCATCTGATGGTCATAATCACACATTCTCGACTGACAGACAACTGCATTGAGATCTGGAAAGAAATGATCGATCTTTCATCCAGCAAACTCACCTTTGTGCTGGTTTCGGTGGAGGAATTTCCCAGAATCCTGTGGGGAAAAAAGAAAACATGGATTTTACTGAATCTTGAACACTCATACTATTTTCTTCAATAAAGAGTTCTTAATCTTAAAGGAAAATTGTAGTGTCTAATAGCCCTGCATTGTCTGTGATAACGCTGAGGAACAACCCAGAGCCCAGAGCTTCGGGGGGGGGGGAAAGAGAACAGTACCGGAGCAGGGAGTCGGGTATTGAGGCCTCTTATTCTACTCGCTAGACTCAAGTTCATATAACTCTGGCTATAAAAACACAGAAAGAGGGGAAAGAGCAAAGCATTGAGACTCTTCTTGGACAACTTCACTGCGTTGTGATTTTGAGAATGAATTGCTCCACAGTGCCTGCAACTACAGAAGTAAGTGAGGGATTATTTTAAAGCTGATTTACTGCTTGTTAAGAATATTGTTTAAATGTTCATAACCTGGTTGCAGAAAGAAAAAAATGATGTGGTCCGTGGCAGCATCGGTAACTGGCCTCTTTTAAAAATTTGGGCAGAAAGAAAAAGAATTTTGGTCAGGGGGACCTTGAAGGAGGCCAATCACTATATAGAGTAAGCACATAGGATATAAAGCACAGTATTGCTTGTATGAGTTTATTACATAATATCTGACAAAAAGGAGGGTTTTTGGACTTTAAATGAAAGATGTATACCAAAAAGCAGTCATTGCAAAGAACATTTTACTGTAACTTGTGAGATCATATACAGCATATTCAATGACAAAAAATGCATACACAAAATCGCATAAACACAAGGCATGCTAAAAACCACATATACATATTGACGCCATGGTACTTTGGCATATCATGGGACGAAGACAAGTCCTACACAACTTAAGCCACTGAAAGGGCTGGATGGTATTTAAAAGTCTTGAGTGGAACAATGTACGGTAAAAGACATATAAAATCATCCGTATGGACAGCATGCATCTATGTAGGGCCGACACGTTTCATTGGGGTATAACAACTCTTCAGGAGCGAATGCAATGGTGATCTATAAAGAGACATAACCATCAGGTATATATGAAATATGGTAACCATATTTCTCATATTCAGTTATTTTTTGAGTATCTGTTCTTTCATTCATGCTTAGTTTTTCCCTTCACTTGACCCAGTGTATGGGTTTTCACACTTCTCATCAATAATATTATATATTCAATATATACTACCAATTTTAATCTACAGAAGTGTTAGCTCACTGTCACCTATATTTGCACATTGTCTTTGGGGAATCCACAGTTCCCCCAACTTGTCCATGTGTCTCTACCTCAGCTCCCATGCCAGACATCTTGAGCAGCTCCGATCCTCTGTTCACATCTATGCAGTTGACGTGAGGTTTTTTTTAGGGATATCCATTCTGTCCCTTACACCCATTACTTACCCCTATTACAGGAAGTCCCCGAGTTACGAACACCCGAGTTATGAACGACTTCTACTTACCAACGGCAACAATCACCGGCCACTTGTGCTACACGTGTGTCCTGGATACCTTTCGAACACCTCCTGGCACATCCCATACTGCCGTACTACGCCCCAGATAACATTACAAGCGCCCAGAACATCCCACATCCATGCACAGGCGGCAGTCACACTTACGAACACTTACGAATGCAGTGTTCCGACATGAAGTTACACTTACAAATGCAGTGTTGAGACTTACGAACAACTTTGACTTACAAACAAACCTACAGTCCTTATTGTGTTTGTAACTCGGGGACTTCCTGTATTTAGCTACAATATTATGCCATATGGTTATGTCTCTTTATAGATCACCATTGCATTTGCCCGTGAAGAGTTGGTATACCCCAATGAAACGCGTCGGGCCTAAGTAGATGCATGTTGTCCATACAGATTATTTTATATGTCTTTTACATTGTTCCACTCGACTTTTAAATACCATCCAGCCCTTTCAGTGGCCTATGTTGTGTAGGACTTGTCTTCATCCCATGATATGCCAAAGTACCATGGCATTAATATGTGTATGAGGTTTTTAGCATGCTTTGGGATGCTTTGTTATGGGGGGACTCTGTGGTGATGAGGGAATCGTGTATAGGTGGCTTCTGATGTGTAAGGGTAACTTTGATGTGATGGAGGGGTGGCTCTGACATGATAGGGGGACCTCTGATGTTATGAGGGGCTTCTGATGTGAAGCTAATTTCAACATGCAAAAATGCTGCTATACCTTGTATGGAACTAGGGCACTTATTTGGATGATTTGAATATTTGAACTGACCATCATATTGTAGGGCTATTTGATTTATACAGAACAAATTCACTTGCATGGAGGAATTAAACAATATGTAAACCCAACATTTCATATTTCTGATATGTGCCTACTGTACCATGTAATTGTATAAAAAAACGATCCTGTTCTCCTTGCAGTGCTTCCTTTGTGTGAAATCCCCGGTGTTCCTGCCAGTCTCTCTGCTTTACTATTAAAAACGGACCACACTAGGCATGAAAGCACAGCGTTGTCAGTTCTCTAGCTGTACTGGGAACTCTGCCTGCTCTCCTCCTATGATCTGACTTGTGCTGAGAACCCCCCTTCCCTTTTCTGCCCCACTCACTGTGAAGACCAGTGTGCTGCAGTTTCTCTACCCTCACCTCTCTATGCAGCTGAGAACAGAGGGAATGTGATCACTTATAAAAAAAAGGGGGGGAAAAAAATGTTTATAATGTTTTTTTTTTTTTATAGCTATACACAAAAGTTTTGCCTTTTATTTCTATTGTACTGTATGGGTTTTTTTTACAAGGTAAGAGTTTACATTTACTTTAAATGGCTGAACAGACCCTAATAAAAGGAAATGTGTTTCCTATATAACCTTTACTAACACTGAATATAAAATGAACAGCAGTTTATAATATAGGATAATAAAATATATGCACATTATGATTTTCATTTTTTATTATTACGGTTGCATAGCTATGCATATTGTTTTAAAACATTTCTAAAGAAGCCATATGTAAATGTTCAGTTTGAGAAAGGGTAACGTAGGTTTAGTGCTGGTGATTCTAACCTGTGGGAACAAAAATGGCCTTTTCCAAATACAGTGCTGTAATAAGAACTCTCTGTAATGCCCTACAGCAGTCAATCATTTTCCAACCTGCAGTGGAAAGCGACAGTCGGGGAAGTAAAGTCTGGTAGTTGTGGAGCATTTCATAGAGTTTGTAATTCAAACCTTGACAGATAAGGCCCAGCATGCTTATATATTCCAAATTAATAAGTGATTTGATCAGCTGCGTCTTCATTATTCGCACAGGCAACAAAGTATCTGCTCCTGTTGGCAATAAGTACACTTTACCGCAACTGCGTTTTTACAAGGGGGGGAAAAAAAAAATGATAAAATGAAGACATAAACTTTAATAGGTAAACAGATACACCAAACAGATTTAGACCCGACGATTTCAAACAATTTCGTCTAGCAAAACATCATTTTAGCTGTACAGATGCACATAACCATATAACTAACTGCAAAACAAGATACCATTAAAACTGGTTAACTGTGATGTCTGTCTAAGCTTTCCAGGCGAGGATGTGTACGCCTTCCCGCGGGTGCCAGCATCTCACGACATAATAAATGGGCTTGTTTGCAATTCATTTAGCGCCGCATTGGTAATAGCTCTCCAAGTGACATTAGATTTTACTTGTTATTTCAAATGGAAGATCAAATTCCCTAGGACAAGCTGTTCAGCTTGGCGTTTTTCAAAAGGTTCTTTTACAGAAAGCATTTCAGTCAATGAACTCTGTTGAAAAAGATTACAAAAAAAAAAAAAAAAATAGAAAGATACTTGTAACTGTTTTTGTAATAGATCTCATAGGAACTGTTTTTTGGTGGTGGGCATAGCTCCCAACTGTCCCTGATATGGAACAAAGTCCTTCTGTCCCTCTTTCCCCCTCATTTGTCCCTCATTTTAGTCTGATCTATATAGTTGTATATAAAATGCACTATTTTTCTATCCCTAGTGCTAAACCTTTCATCCAATTTTTAAATTGCTGCATTTGTACATTTTAAAAGCCGATATAAAGGAATAATAGTGTTAAAAAAAGCACTTGTGGGTTTAACCGCTTCAATACCAGGCACTTAGACACCTTCCTGCCCAGACCAATTTTCAGCTTTCAGCGCTGTCACACTTTGAATGACAATTGCACCGTCATGCTACACTGTACCCAAACTACATTTTTATTATTTTGTTCCCACAAATAGAGCTTTCTTTTGGTGGTATTTGATCCCCTCTGGGGGTTTTATTTTCTGCTAAACAGAAAAAAAAGACCAAAAATTTTGAAAAAAAAAGTTTTTTTTTGTTTCTGTTACAAAACTTTTTAAATAAGTAAGTTTTCTCCTTCACTGATGGGTACTGATGGGGCTGCACTGATGGGCACTGATAAGGTGGCACTGATAGGCACCAATGAGGTGGCACTGATGATGGCACTGATGGGGCACTGATAGGTGGCACTGATATGCAGCACTGATGGGTACACATAGGTGGCACGGATGGGCACTGATAGGTGGCACGGATGGGCATGGATGGGCACTGATTGGCAGGCATCCATTGTGGGCACTGATTGGCACCCATTGTGGGCACTGATTTGTTATCCCTGGTGGCCATGGGTGGCATACCTGGTGGTGGGCATCCCTGGTGGTCCTGGTGGCGTCCCTGGTGGTCCAGTGTGGGCATCCGCGGGGGGGCTGTGCTGATACTCAATCGTCTGACAGACGCGAGTGAGGAAAAGCAGATCAACGGCTCTTTCTGTTTACACTGTGATCAGCTGTGATTGGACACAGCTGATCACGTGGTAAAGAGTCTCTGCCAGAGACTCTTTACCTTGATTGGTGTTGCGGTGTGTCAGACTGACACACCGCAACAACGATCGCCGTGATGCACGTCCCCGGGGGTGCCCTATCCATGCGCCCAGCCCCTTTCAGGATGCCGGGTGCATGAATTATAGCGGCGGGGGTTTTTTTTTTCTTTTTTTGAAGCACCTGATTAGAGCCAGAGGCTCTAATAGGCTTCAAAATAGGGTGGGCTTGGGACGCAGAGCATTGTGTCTGGAGCCCACCCAGTTGTGTTGCAACAGAGAATGAATATTTGCTCTTGCAACACTGATCTTCATCCCGGCCAATTGGGAAGCGGGTCTGATACATGTCACTCGATTGGCCGAAAGGATGGGTGAACCTATTGGACTCCTAGGAGGAGGGATGGAGACGCACGGCGGAAGCGAGGAGGAGAAGAGCCACTGGCTGATGCCTGGATGCCTGATCCCTGCCGCTGGTTGGTGCCCCGATCCCCGTCGCTCCTCGGATGCCTGATCCCAGTCGCTGCTCCTTGGATGCCTGCCAATGCCCGCCGCCTAGATGGGGTAAGTGCCAGTGGACCGACCGACCGGCAGACAGCGGGGGGGAGGGGAGTAATGGGGGGTTTGGTTGTTTGCTGCCCCCCCAAACAAAAAACCACCAACCGCCACTGCTCCAGATCAACTTTCCTTGCAAACATTCTGAAAATTCTGGTTCAGTTATGTTGTGCAATAGTCATCCCTCCACAGGGGTCGCTGTGGCTGAATGTTCATGCTGTGGACTTGCAGAGCTTTTGCTGTAGATTCACCACTGCAACTTTGCTCTTGCTAGATTTGCTACAAATTGGAAAAGTGTCAATTAGAACTTGTGCTTCAAGTGCTCTGCTAGTGTACAACTTGCTAGTGAAAATGTGCAGCAAGTTAACAAGACTTACAAATTTGTGCCAAGTTATCCTTGCTATCTGGGGGGGGGTGGCCAGCGGGGCATGCAGCCACTCAGGGCTGTAAAAGTAATTAAGAGCAAGCTGCTTTCAGCCGGTAGTACTGTTGCTGGATACAACCCATTCAAGTGAATAAATAATTTTGAACAAAGTGCTACTTCTCACCAGAATTGTACTGGACTGCCCCACATCCCTAATAACAACAAATTGAAAAGAGAAAAATTCCTATGGGTGGGACTATAAACAGGGCAGATGGCAAATGAAGTATGGAGAGAATATAAAAAATATATCAATTTTAATAGAGAAAATCATAAAATAATGAGCACATACATGGAATGCAATTTACAAAATAATCTGGAAATGAGTGACAATGCAATACAGTGATATTGTACAGACAATAACCGCAAGGATCTGCTGAATAAAGGGTGAATCCAACAGAAAAAAATCTGACGCGTTTCAAAATTTGCCTGGGTTGCTATTTCTTCATAAGGGGTATATGCGATTTTGTCGCAGAACGTAAAAACATCATACAGGCTGTATGGCTCTTGAATTTACATCATATCCAGAACAATGTTAAAAGATGAACGTTGCAGCTATTAGCTCAGGAAACCCTCGACTCCGCAGGGCAGAACAGTGCACCATCACAGAAAACAGGCCTCCAGGCAGGGAATAGGTCCCACACAAAGGACGACCCGGTATGGCCCCCTGGCCGGAGGAAAGCCAAAGGAGCGGGCAAAAAGAGAGAGCTGACCCGGGCCGTGGACCTGCCAGGCTGTGCCCAAACAAAGGGATCTGTCCACCAGGGGGCTTGAAAAGACCCTGGAAGGGTCAACCACTGAAAAACTGGTGTATATAAGGGCACAGACTAACAGGGACAGCCTCGATTCACCCATGCAGCAACATTAAAGTGAATAGGGCCGCATTGCAACTACCCTACAGCCATCTGCAGTGCACACAGTTGCAACACTGTGATGCGCTGATTTTGACGGTTAAAACAGGTTCCTCCTCACTACCTGTCAAATACAGCGATAGACCTCTTTTCAGAGGATCAGCTATGTTAGCTGAACATGTGAATGACCCCTAAAGTGGAAGTAAACTTCCATCGATTGTTTGTACCTATAGGTAAGTCTATATTAAGGCTTATCTATAGGTAGTGTAAATATCTCCTAAACATACACCCTTTAGGAGACATTTACTGCATATGACATAATCGAAACATTCGCTCGGAAGGAACGGCCACCCGTGCTCAACAGACGTTGTCAATGGGGACCCCTGACGTCTGTTGATGACGAAACGCGTCTGGAGGAGGCACGTAGTGACACCACCACGCGATTTGCAGAGGAGGACGGGCTCCGTTTTGTTTATGCCGGCCGGCTTTTTATACACGTGATATTTCTACCTCATAACTGTAAGTGCAATACTACCTTTTATTAAAGTTATCTTGGATTTATTACACTATGGCCAGTTCTTTTCTCTTTTGGGGTACATACTGAGAGAATGGATACCGTAGCCGAATAAGTGAGGGATTGCTATCATCCAAATCATCATCCCTATTGTGATCATCTACAAGCTTAGAGGCCCTGGCTGGGTTGAAATCCATCCGCCTTTAAAGCTTGCCATCTGGTAAGCCTAATCTACAGCTACGGTGGTCGGGCACTTTACCTTGTTTGTGTGTGCACACTATGGTGATTGCAAGATTTTAAGTGCTTCCATTTGGATATTCATAATTTTTTTGGGCATACTTCAATTCTTTTTAGCGCAGCTTTTTTATTTTATTTTATCACCCCAGTATCGTTTTTTTAGAGCCATCGATTGGCTCTCTTGTAATAGCAATCGGAGCTGCTTACACCCCCCCCCATATCTCCTTCCGTGGCTCTCTCGAGCTCACCCATCCCATCGGGAGACCCGGGCAACCAGTGGGCACATCTGCTGGCTGGCCATTCAGCCAAGCAAACCCGGGAATGGCTGTTCGTAACAGGAGACCGAAAGTGGTGACATGACATCACTTCTGGTTTACTTGAAAACCATTGGCACCATTTTTATGAATCTAAAGCATTCAAAAACACAGATCTTGGTGTTTTAAATGCTTTTAAGGGCAGAGTAGGGATTTGGGGTCTTGTTAGACCCCAGATCTCTCCATAAAGAGTACCTGTCACATGTCTATTGCTGTCACAAGGATGTTTGTATAAAAGGATAAAAGTGATAAAGATAACATTAAAGCAACAGTGTAATTTATTTAATTTTTTTATAATTTTCAAAAAAAAAAAAAATAATTCTAGCACCAGACCTCCTGTGTAAATCTAAAGTGGTAACCCGTAAAGGCTTTTAAAGCGTCACCTATGGATAGTAACATTTGCATTGTTTGTCGCCGTTGCAATTTTAAAGCGGCTGGGGTGGGACAAATTTAAATGGCACAAAACCAAAATACACCACTGCTTGTGTCCCTGTACCCTGTAGCTTTTGCTGGTGGTTGACCTTAAAAGGTTATGGAAATTCAAATATTTTCTGTTATTTACTTTTGGCAGGCAGGAAATGACCTTAAAAACAAGCTCTTGCTGACCTCTGCAGCTGCAAGAACTGTGAAGCAAATCATTCTTACAATTCACAGCAGAAGCACTGAAATAATTCAAGTAATTCTCTCAGCAGCTCTGTTCCCCTCTCGACTGCCTTTCGGCCATCTAATCTCTCTTTTTTTTTTTTTTTTTTTTTTTAGCCATCTAATCTCTATTGTCAACATCCAATCCCTGTCCAAATCCCCTCCACCACATCTCCAGAATACGCCCCTTTTTAACCAATGACATCACAAAACTTCTAATTCACTCCCTGGTTATCTCTCACGTAACAGATATGAATTTAACCGAAGTTACAAATTATCTGAAATAACGAATGCCGCATCTTTGCAAATGGAACGGCACAAATTAAAAATAAATAATAATACGTTTTTAGTATTAAATTGTTACTTTCCATTCGTTTAGATACGGCATTCGTTATTTTGGATAATTCGTAACTTTGGATAAATTCATATTCATTACATTCACAAACAGCCAAATTTGAAAGGAAATTTCAATACATATAATTTAATAGTTAGTAATAGTTAAGTAATTATTATTTATTATTTCAGATTTTCGGATTTTGAATTTACGAATTTTCGAATATTCAAATATTCAGAAAAATTTGTTTAAACAGGTTTTTGTTCAATCGGATATTTCCGAATTAACTAATTTGTCCAAATTAAAAAACGAATTTGGAATGAAAGGAATTGCACATGTCTAACGTATTTTGTGGTTCAGCTTTACCTGAATACACCCCTACTGGGCCTACATGATCTTTGGGAAGCAGCACAAGCTGCATTGGCTGTACTGGTGCTTCTTTCACAGGGCGAGTGTACATACATTTCAATGACTTTCAAAATTTAGTTTAAGTAAAAGATGTTTTATTAACATTAGTGGAAGGATTAAACTTTTCAGGGCACCAGATAAAAACGATATATAAAGGCAAGGTAGGATTTCTGAAAGCATTGTTTACCAACCCACAGCTGAAGCCCTGTCCTGTAATTACATAGTAAAAAAGAAGAATTGCAGCTTATACAGATTAATAGGCTGCACAGCGGTTTCAACAGCTCTTAATACTGACAACTTGATACATGAGGCCCATTATACCATGAAGCAGAAGGGTAAAGAATTTAGGAAACCGTGCCTAGCGGAGCTTAGAAAGCATCCCTGATATATAAAGTACACCATCCAAAATGAACCCAGTGAAGCAATAAAGTTTATATAATATCATTATTTTCAGCTTTTGTACAGTAATGGGGCTCAATTGCAAAACGTATATCGGTTTTATAGAGATAGCAGAAATTTCAAAAAGACTGAACCAATATGAGAATCCATAAGAGTTTTTAACAGCTAAAGCCGCGTACACACGAGCGGAATGTCCGACAGAAAAAGTCTGACGGAATCTTTTCATCGTCTATTCCGATCGTGTGTATGCCTCATCTGACTTTTTTTTTTCAAAAATTCTGACGGACCTAGAAATGAAACATGTTCTAAATATTTCTGATGGAACCAATTCCTATCGGGAAAATCGCTCGTCTGTATGCGGTTCCGACGGACCAAAAACGATGCATGTTCTGAAGCAAGTACGAGACGGAAGCTACTGGCTATTGAACTTCCTTTTTTTTACCTGTGTAAGCAGTGTCCACAAAGGATTAGTTGAAGCAGTCCTGTAACAATCTTGGCAATTTAAACTAATATCATATAAAATGTATAAGCAGATGTGGCCTTTGGAGGATATGATGAATACATACAGTATCTCACAAAAGTGAGTACACCCCTCACATTTTTGTAAAAATTTTATTATATCTTTTCATGTGACAACACTGAAGAAATGACACTTTGCTACAATGTAAAGTAGTGAGTGTACAGCTTGTATAACAGTGTAAATTTGCCGTCCCCTCAAAATAACTCAACACACAGCCATTAATGTCTAAACCGCTGGCAACAAAAGTGAGTACACCCCTAAGTGAAAATGTCCACATTGGGCCCAAAGTTTCAATATTTTCCAGCACTGCCTTAACCCTCTTGGGCATGGAGTTCACCAGAGCTTCACAGGTTGCCACTGGAGTCCTCTTCCACTCCTCCATGATGACATCACAGAGCTGGTGGATGTTAGAGACCTTGCGCTCCTCCACCTTCTTCTGTTTGAGGAGGCCCCACAGATGCTCAATAGGGTTTAGGTCTGGAGCCAGTCCATCACCTTTACCCTCAGCTTCTTTAGCAAGGCAGTGGTAATTTTGGAGGTGTGTTTGGGGTCGTTATGTTGGAATACTGCCCTGCGGCCCAGTTTCCAGAAGAGGAGGGGATCATGCTCGGCTTCAGTATAACACAGTACATGTTGGCATTCAGTCTTCCCTCAATGAACTGTAGCTCCCCAGTGCTGGCAGCACTCATGTAGCCCCAGACCATGACACTCCCACCACAATGCTTGAATGTAGGCAAGACACACTTGTCTTTGTACTCCTCACCTGGTTACACACACTTGACACCATCTGAACCAAATAAGTTTATCTTGGTCTCGTCAGACCACAGGACCAGTAATCCATGTCCTTAGTCTGCTTGTCTTCTACAAACTGTTTGCGGGCTTTCTTGTGCATCATCTTTAGAAGAAGCTTCCTTCTGGGACAACAGCCACGCAGATCAATTTGATGCAGTGTGCGGCTTATGGTCTGAGCACAGACAGGCTGACCCCCCACCCCTTCAAGCTCTGCAGCAATGCTGGCAGCACTCATACGTCTATTTCCCAAAGACAACCTCTGGATATGACACTGAGCACGTGCACTCAACTTGGTCGACCTTGGCGAGGTCTGTTCTGAGTGGAACCTGTCCTGTTGAACTGCTGTATGTTCTTGGTCACCGTGCTGCATCTCCGTTTCAGGGTCTTGGCAATCTTCTTATAACCTAGGTCATCTTTGTGTAGATTGACAATACTTTTATCAGATCCTCCGAGAGTTCTTTGTCATAAGGTGCCATGTTGAACTTCCAGTGACCAGTATGAGAGAGTGATAGCGATAACACCCAACTCAACACACCCGCTCCCCATTCACACCTGAGACCCTGTAACACTAACGAGTCACATGATACCGGGGAGGGAAAATGGCTAATTGGGCCCAATTTGGACATTTTCGCTTAGGGGTGTACTCTTTTTTGTTGCCAGCAGTTTAGACATTAATGTCTGTTTGTTGAGTTATTTGGAGGGGACAGCAAATTTACACTGTAATACATCTGTTATATACAACTATATACAACTGTTATATATCTCCTCCATGTTCAGACCTGAAATCTCAGCATCTAGCAGTGCTAAGTCTTCCAGTGCCAATTTTTTTTTTTTTTGAGGCTCTGATATTTTATGTGATTGAATCCTGAGATGCAAAGGAAGCTGATGCTGGAAAACTAGCAATATTATTTCACAGTAAGCCATGTCCTATAAGAACAGCCACCTTTCACCATGATAACTAATTCATGTATGCACTTTTCTTGTGCATACATTTTGTGTAGCTCACCAAAACTTGTCCCTTTCGTGAAAGTGTTGTGTTTGCCACCCAGACCAATGGTTCCCAGTCCTACCTTGTCCTTGGAGCTCTTTATTATTTTGTTTATTTTGACAGCTTGAAAGGTGACCTCTGCCTCTTCTTTCCCATCACATGGTAAGTATAAATTTCTTAAGTTTTGGGACAAGTTTTTTTTTTAAAGTAGAGGGGGTACAACTTGTATCATGGTCACAGTGATGGCACTGCAGAAAAAATATGATTTAAGTGTTGTCTTCTGGTTTTATCACTGACTTAACGTTCCAGTGATCTCTTGGGAACATATCTACAAGTGGCATCTAACTGCCACACAACCTGAGCACTGTTGGATATGCTGCACCGGCAAAGCTACATATGGTGTAAGACCACTATATAACATATGTTAGGAAAATGGCATCTAGCATCTGATTGGTTGACATCCTAGGTCCTGACCTTTAGTCTCACCAACAGTGTCGCCTTCCAGGTCATCAATAAAAAAACTATTTTGTTGCTCAGTACTACTTACCCTGTAGATGAGTGAGGATCTCCAGCATACGAGCTACTTAACCACTGAGTCTCATCTACTGTAGTGCGAGCATGAGGAACTCGACCCACATCTTTCACAGTCATTATCAGATGTCGAGAGGAGCGAAGAATTCTAACAGCCTCATCATGGGGAATGGAGAGGAAGCTGATGCCATTTACATCCAGGATCTGATCTCCTACCTAGAATAAATGTCAGGAAGAGATGGAATGTTAAAGATCAATATCAGAATTGAATATATTAGTATTGATATCAAATTTGAGTATTGTGCTAATTTATATTAGACAAAAAAAATGTTTTACACATCTCCCAGGTTTGGGTGGGTGCTGATGGACTCAACCATGGAATGGTTCTTTGTGTGTTTAGGCAACTTTAGTGGTAAGATTTCATTGTCATACAGGTACTCCACTATCTTACCTTGTTTAAGTCATGAAAGGGGGTGTTAAACTCTCGCTGTAGAATTTTCCCTTGAATCATATATTTTATGTTATGGAGGATACCAGAGGTAGCACAGGCTGCAGTGGTGGCTTTGCCATTTTTTGGGAATTCTGTTTGCAAAATCTTCCTGTTGAAGTCCCTATGACAGACCGGTGATTAAAAATATATATATTTTTTGTTGGACTTGTTCCTCTCCAAATGCCGTGATCATCTATGATGATCTTTTAGGTCAGGATTTCTTTCTGCGTCTTCCCATCCCAACATTTTTTTGCTCTCCTGTCTATGGTTTTGTTATAGGTGTTCACCGGGGCTTTATGGTTAGTCCACCTTTCTTACTGTCTATAGTTTACCACCACATTACCACCACATGACATCTATTGAACAAGAACCAACTGTGGACTGATATTTAGGCCTGAGGGCAAACCCAATGATGGGCTAAGCCTAGTTTTCAGAATGCAAGTGTTTAAATGTAGCAATGGCCTACTGTACTGTCAGACAATACTCAGTTACTAGTACTGTAGCAGTCAAGTGATTATTGACAGGACAGTATACTGTTTGTACAGTCTGTGCTTTTGCATGGGGCTCAGAAAGACAAAGCTATGATGCATGTGGGCGTATCCAAGTAGTCACTTTGAAGAATTACACACCTTTTTCAGTACTAAGCTATAATTCTCCTCTATAGAGGACTAGACATTGGTAAAAATATTTATATTTGCAATGACTGTGACATGGGGATAGACTCCTAAATGTTGGTTAAAACCGCAGAAAGTAGGGCCTGTAGCCATCTATAGTGGCAGACATAACACACTGTAGGTACACACTACCGAAAGGAGGCAAACTTGGGTGACACCATGATAAGAACATATGCACATATATTGAACAACACGGATGAGTTTTAAAGCAAGACAGAAACTGCAAGACAATTGACCAGCATGGCACTCAGATGGGTGGGAAGGCCAGTGGCTCCCGTCCTTGATTCTGCTACTCTATACTTAGGTTTACAGGAGTTGAATGCAAATAAAAACCTTACTGTCCTTTGCTGTATTGCAATCAGTGACCATCTCCTCGATTGGCATTGTAGTGATAGGTGGTTTAATAGTCATCAGTGGAACATTTTCTTGAACTGCATTCACCTTGAAGCGAACAAGGTCTATGCGGATCTCACAATAATGATCTATTGATCACTATAAAGCATAATTTATCACTGCCAGCTGGACAAGTCCTGAATACATTTACTACTCTGAGGTCCTTCAGGTTGGATGCTTTCCTATCTCAGGATAAATAGGATAATATGTAGGATTAACAAGTGGCCTTTTAATTTGAAGTCAGTGAGTGGGGAGCAAAGGGCAGTTAGAAACAATACACTCTCAGCAATCATTCTTATTTTAAAGTGTTAAAAGCTAATTAGTTGCTTTGAGTTACCGCAAGGCATCACATTGCTTTAAGCAATGCTGTAAAAAATTCATAAAGGAGAAAAAAAAAGTGTTCATGACATTTGTAGTGTTACCTTTAAACCGACACTTTCAGCCTCTGAGCCCTGATCCACACCCGTGATGTAAATCCCCAGGGAGTACTCGGCACCTCCACGAATGAGTAAGCCAAGGGACCTTCCCTCGAGCAGTACCAAGTTCACCTAAAGGTGTAAACCATACAGGACATCTACTGATAAATGATTATTTCAAAACAAACAATTTTTAAAATATAAAGGGTAAGTCCATCCAAACTACCTTTTCCTTTAGGGTGGTCATTGGTAACCCTAATTTCCTAATTACAAATTCAATGTTCTACTAGTGGAGACCTTTCACCCCTGAAATGACCCTAACTTATCTTGCTTGGCTTTAAAGGTAGTAAATACAGCTATGTTGTTTTCAGACAACAGAGTTAAAACTGCCACTTTTTTATATGTGTTTTGTTCGACAGTTGTAATGATATTCTGTCTCAGATGAAGTACACATAAGGAACCCATGTGCCTTTGACATTGAACAGTCTAATTTAACCGTTCTCAACCTTTTACCCCAGAGGAACCCCTAAAATGATTTTCGAGTCTTGGTGAACCCTTACTATAACCAATTCACTGGGAGTCAATAAGGAAAATTGGTACATTGGTAATCAGTAGGAATAGTGCCCCTTTAGAGACAGCGAAACAGATAATTGGGTCATGCTGTTGGTTTGGCAAAGTAACATTAGCCCCGAAACTATGGAGGCATGATCAGATGGGAGGTCTAATAGCCACAGCTCAAGGAGCCCTGAGCAACCCTTCGGAGGAATAGTAGGGTTCATGAAACCCTGGTTGAAAGTGGTTGGTCTAATTCAACCCTTGGTGTAAACATTTCTAATAATATTGGTATAACTACTCTTCTAGATTCTTGGTGGTTTATCCACTGATGTGCTCTGCTCTATGCAGTCTGTAGTTTTCCGCCTCCGCCTATTATATATTTCAAAACCCTCTTTTATCATTTTCTTCTAGTGTACCATCTAATCCGATTCCCTTTTTATAGCACAACACTAACATCTTGAAGACTTGAGCCCTACCCTGGACCTACTGTTTCTCAGACTCATTAATGGTTTGATACAGAAGCTGGATCTCTGCATACAACAACATACATGGAAGACATCAAAGGTAAGACACAACAGTTATTTAAAAATAAGTGGTTCTCCTGAAAACATATCATTATGAAGGTAGGAGAAACACTGCCCTGCCTGAGTCATATGCTCTTTAAAATGCAGGAAGAATGTAAACATTAGAGGAGAGCTCGCATGCTGTGGAAATATAATTTCAGCATTTGCATTCTGCTTATGTTTAGGCATTTGCTTTTTAAAGGAAACCTGTACCAAGAGAACAGAGCAGATTGCCAGAAATGTTAGCTGCTGGACACTCTGGCTTCAATACTTGCAGACCTGTCAACAGTGGTTTATCAAATTAAAAGGTTAGTTCACCTTTACAAAAAATTGCCTATGCAGGTAAGAGGGGGGCTGTACATAAAAATGGTGGATAGGTGGAGGTCATTTATGTATCTCCCGAAGCCTAGACGAAAAACTCACAGAGATGGCATCCTCTTGTCCCATCTTATTGCTAGGACATTGCTAAGGCACTCTCAGTTGTTACAGCTCATCCCCACATTGACAGGAGCAGGCTCTCATACCCTTGCAAATGTGTGGTCCACTATCTCCTCTGTCACAGCATCATCGCTGAGCTCAAGACCTACTGTGATAGAGGCGAGAGATTGCATGCTAGGGGTTTCTAAGCAAAGTCCTATCAACAAGGCATATCGGGAGGATTCCATCTCGGGTACATAAATGGCCTACATCTATAGAGAAGGCATTATTTAACTTTGGCCAGAGCTGCACATTGTGTTTTTATCTACAGGCACCACTTAACTGCATAGGCAGCTTTTTGGTAAAGGTGAACTGACCCTTTAGGTCTCGGTAAAATCAAGCCTGATCTGCAGACTTGTTCCAGGTTTGTCATTTGAGGCCATTGAAGACACTTGAACAGTATACTGGCTGGGCAACTGCCATTTTCAATTAAATGATTAGGCACTCCATCCTTTTATATTTCTCCAAGTACAAATTTCTTTCAACTATGAAGACTCTCAGGAGAAGAGAAATTAAAAAAAAAAAAGTGCTCTCCCTGCTTGGCATAAAGTTAAAATGTAATTCATTACGGTCACGGGCAGTGACTTGGGGGAGACCTGTGTCTGAGTTTCCCAAGAATTTTAAGAAGCTGATTGGTGAACATACCCCATAAAGTGCAACCATCGACCGTATATGTAGAAATTGGTCCTGAACACTAAGTGGCCACAAAGGAATTGGCTACTGAATTTTCAATTCAGGTTTTAAGAGCACGCAAGAAACTCTCAAAATTCAATTGAAATCATAAATCCAGGCACACATCTTTTTTTGTAGTTTGATGTGGGAAAAAAACAAGCTACCTCTGCTCAGGTGTATACCATTTCAGGATTGCTGCACTAAATTTTAAAAGTTTGCTTTAAATGTTGCCATACATTCCTGCTGATTTGGGTGAAATTAAAGTCATAGTTGCTCCTGTCGGCACCATCCGGCTTGACAATTCTATTGTTCAGAAGCAAGGTGCAAAATTGTTGGCCGAACTGTAACCAATCCGGTACAGTCACTGTTCGGTTAGTCTAACAACCGCGTGTCAGAATATAATAACTGACAGGGAAGATTCGTTCTGTTTAGCATAGATGGAGGAATCTGTTAAATCTTTCTCATTCAGTCCATGGGCTAAGGGGAGGCAGGGCACAATAAACAGCTTTAGGGTTTCCATCAGTCACAGTGGGCTGGAAGTGCAGCAGGAGCTGTAGCAGGGGCGTAACTACAGAGGCCGCAGGGGTCGCAATTGAAACCCGGCCCCATGCTCCAGGGGGCCCATGCGACTCCCATGCACACCTGGATAGAATCAGAATCAGAAAAGGGGGGCGGCATATAGAGGAACCAAATAAGAGGGGTGGTATATAGAGGAACAAATGTCCTCCATCTTCCTCCTGCAGCTGCTGAAAGTCTGCTTCTCCTTCTCTCCAGGCATTCAGCAGCTGCAGGAGGAAGATGGAGGGCATTGGTTCATCAATATGCAGACCCTGCCCCACCTCCTATCCTGCTGCCCTTGGGCCCATGTGTGCTTCCCTGGTTTCCCCCCTCCCCCAGCAGTGCTGCCAGCTTCCCCCTCCCTTCTTCAAGCTTTGCAGGGAATGCATTCAAGATTGACAGCGGCAGGGGGGGGGCAGTAAACATGTCATTTACTGGCTTCGTCCTTTTCTGGATGGACACAGTGAATGATCAGGATCGATCACTCCTGTGTCCTTTCATAACCAAAGCATAGTAAACTGTATTTTCTATGCTTCCGTTTTTGAATGAATGGAAAGCTTTGTACAGAGCTATTCCTGTCCATTCATTCTGTGCAGCTGGGGCTGCAGAGATGGAAATTGAGGACTGTGTCCTCAATCTCCTTTTTCTTTCTCAAAGGTGTAACATCAGTGGTTTGTATAGACCCCTGATATTTCACCAATGCCCCCAATGGGGCTCGTAAAATGAAAAAAGAAAGAAAATAATAATAAATAACCAAAATAAACTACTGACACCAGTGGTGGAATGCACTTGCGACTGGGCCCTGGCATTGGGAGGGTCCCCAAGATGGCAGGAAGGGGGCTTACTGCAGAACATGTTGCTGTGCCGTAATAAAGGTCTATGCGATGGGAGTAAAGGGCCCCAGGATCAGTAAGAAGGGCCCCAGCCGGGCTCAGGTGGGCCTTTCATGGTTTCTTGTACCAGGGCCCTGAAGGTTTTTTAATTACGCCTCTGAGCTGTAGTATCCATATGAATGAAAATTATAAATTTTAAATTACAGTGCGGCAATCCTGACGTGGTATACATCTGCACAGAGGTAATATTATTTACACACCAGAAATAGGAAAAGCTTGTGTGCCTGGAGTTCTGCTTTGACCTTCATGAAAATGAATTTGAATGCAAATTATAGGAGAAAATAGAAATATGTGGTTCAAATAAGATAAGGTGAAATAAAACATTTCTTATTTGCACACACAGATAATAAAGTTTGGTACAGATTAAACAAACTGCAGGGTCTGTGTCTGCCTGTTGTCAATCTTCTAGATAGCAGATATAGCTATGCTCTAGCAAAGCCCCACATTTGTCATCAGTCTTCTGCAAAGTAACCATTGCTGTCAAAGGAAAATATGTTCAAAGATGAAGACAGAAGAACGAAGGAAAAGATGAAGGGTGTTATACAATGAAAGGATTTAAATGCAACCAACGACTTTATTTTGTATGGATCCAGTAAAATGTTTTGGGTAGTGAAAGACCAGTAGAAGTAGAAGACCAAATATGATGAGTGCAGATTGTACAGTGTTACCCCCACACCTTCTTCTCATCCCCCTCCTGTAGCAGCTGTAGGTGGCTCCTCTTTTCCTTATCTGGGACACCTGCAGAAGGGCTGTGAAGGTACGGTGGTCCTTCTGGAGGGGAGACGCTATGTCCCTGTGGGTCAATCCAGGTGTAAATTTGACTTGAGACATGTCCAGCGGGAACCCGGCCTGAGGAGAGTACAGACAGTACCAACTTCTGAGAGCCCCGCAGAGCCTGGAAAACAAATTTATGGTGACAAATGTTTAGTCTACAAACTAAATAGTATGCTAATACAAGAACGGGGAATAAAATAAGGAACTGAAGGTTTTTTTTTTTTTTTTGATCTCAGAGTGGTGTTATTGACAATGAGTTATCCATTTAGATGTTAAGGGAGTCACTGTCTGACTGGTCATTCTATTTCTCTCAGTTTAAAATAAGGAAAGGAAAGGTGAAAATTAAGGACTGGACTCAAATCTATAATCGGCCAAAAAGAAATATTTAATTGAACCTGATGGCTTAAGATTGGCAGCTGTCCACAAAGCTGTGGACCTCCCTAACACAAAAGGGGTCACCCAACCTGAAAATTACACATATACAGTAAATGAACCAAAAAAGAGTGCCAAAACAATTGTCTCAAGAGTCCAAAAGGTCCTTTAGGCCTACAGTAGTAGCACTAAAAGCAGGCATTGGAGGGAAGTTTTTAAAGCCCCTCAAACGCCTATGCAAATGATACTATGGACAGTGCTGTTCACATTATGAAAACATGAAGCATTAGCGTCGCATCGCTTCAAAATGTAAGCCTCGTGTCGTGTTTGAAAGGAGTTGGAGCACTTCAACTCCTTCCATTTAAGTCCATGGTAACGCTCGGCAACCACGGTGGCATGCGGTTGCGGTGCAGTAGTACATTACAGATTATAGGCGTTTGTGGTATGGTTTAACATGTCAAAAATGCATGTCAACCGTGCCGCAAACGCGCATAAGGTGTTTGGGGGAGCATTTTTAAAACTCATTAAATGCTTATCAAAAGCACCTATTAACGCACATTAACGCTATAGGCACATTTGATAAGCGTCAGTATTTTGAACAAGCCCTTATTTTTGTGAAAAATAACAATAAAACAAAGATCGTCAATGTGTTTTGGTGAGCTCTTTATCAGGGCTACAATACAAATAGAGAAAATATAAAATTAAATAAATATGATATTTTTCTATACCAGTTTTGGATTTGGGAATATTTATATATCCTTCATTTGTATTGCAGCCCCGATGAAAGGGGAGCGTGTGGAGCACCAAAACGCATTGGTTACCTTTTGCTTTCCTATTGGTGACAAAAATAAAGGCCATTTTGGACTCTCGAGACTATTGTATAGGCACTCTTTTTTTTTCACTTAAAAAGTAAAATAGTAATCTGGCTATGAACATTTAATGATTTACATACTGTACTGTTGACAAGCAGTAAATAAGCTTTCAGAGCAACTCATCAATGACCTCTGTAGTTGCAGGAACTGAGGAGCAATTCATCCTTAAAATGTATTAAAGATGCAGTTCTACTTTATCCAAAACTAAAACAAAGTGTTTGGGCTATACATATTTATACCTGGTAAATAAATCTCACGCTTTAACAAATGAGTATAGTTTCAAAAGGTACTTTCAATCTTTTTAAAATTTGTAGCTTTCTTTAAAAAAATACCTGATGATCCTGCCATACATCCTGCCATTGTGCTTCTGCATTGCCTTTCTGCCACAATTTCTCCTGATGGAGGCTTCAAGGCTGACACACATTGAGCAGGCATGATCTAGCTGTCAGAAAGCTGGACCAGAGCAGTAATGTGCAGCAGATATTGGCAGTGGCCGCCCCTCCAAAGCTACTCATCATAAAAAAAATAAAATAAATACTGGCCCTTTAAGTGTGTGCGGGATGCCAGACACACCGGTGTATGGGAAGCATGACGTGTTGCAATCACCGAAAAAAAAAATTAAAAATAATAATGGCCCTTTAAGTGTGTGCATGGCGCCGGACACACAGCTGCTATGGGAAGCATGACGTGTTTGCAATCACGTGATTGAAAACAAGAAGCTCTATTGGCTCCCTTTTGGAAAGTCCTCGGGGCGCTGAGTTCTGCGCCATGAACACTCCCTCTATTATTGTTCCCTGCTGTGGTGTGTGAGTGGCAGGTCCTGTGCCTTCACTTCTGGTTTCTCGGATTCATCCCCGCAGGTTCAAAGGTGCATGACAGGCGACTTGTGTGAGAGCTGTGAGTACGAGGGGAGGGGGAGAGGGGAGACATCTAATGTAAAGGGGGGCTCTGATCTGATGTGACATCTAATGTAAAGGGGGGCTCTGATCTGATGTGACATCTAATGTAAAGGGGGGCTCTGATCTGATGTGACATCTAATGTAAAGGACAGCTCTGGTCTGATGTGACATCTAATGTAAAGGGGGGCTCTGATCTGATGTGACATCTAATGTAAAGGACAGCTCTGGTCTGATGTGACATCTAATGTAAAGGACAGCTCTGGTCTGATGTGACATATAATGTAAAGGACGGCTCTGATCTGATGTGACATCTAATGTAAAGGACAGCTCTGATCTGATGTGACATCTAATGTAAAGGACAGCTCTGATCTGATGTGACATCTAATGTAAAGGACAGCTCTGGTCTGATGTGACATCTAATGTAAAGGACAGCTCTGGTCTGATGTGACATATAATGTAAAGGACGGCTCTGATCTGATGTGACATCTAATGTAAAGGACAGCTCTGATCTGATGTGACATCCAATGTAAAGGGGGGCTCTGATCGGATGTGACATCCAATGTAAAGGGGGGCTCTGATCTGATGGTGACATCTAATGTAAAGGGGGGATCTGATGGTGACATCTAATGTAACGGAGGACTCTGATGCGGACATCTAATGTAAAGGAGGACTCTGATCTGATGGGGACATCTAATGTAAAGGAGGACTCTGATCTGATGGGGACATCTAATGTAAAGGAGGACTCTGATCTGATGGGGATGTCTAATGTAAAGGAGCACTCTGATGGGGACATCTGATGTAAAGAGGGACTCTGATGATGACCTTTAATGTAAAGGAGGACTCTGATCTGATGGTGACATTTAATGTAAGGGGGGGCTCTGATGGTGACATTTAATGTAAAGAAGGACTCTGATCTGATGGGGACATCTAATGTAAAGGGGGACTCTGATGGTGACATCTAATGCAAAGGGGGACACTGATGGTGACATCTAATGTAAAGGGGGACTCTGGTAGTGACATCTAATGTAAAGAAGGACTCTAATGGGGACATCTAATGTAAAGAAGGACTCTAATGGGGACATCTAATGTAAAGGGGGACTCTGATGTAGACATCTGATGTAAAGGGGGACTTTGGTGACATCTAATGTAAAGGGGAACACTGATGGGGACATCTGATGTAAAGGAGGACTCTGGTGATGAAATCTAATGTAAAGGAGTACTCTGATTGGGACATCTAATGTAAAGGAGTACTCTGATTGGGACATCTAATGTAAAGGAGAACTCTGATGGGGACATCTGATGTAAAGGAGAACTCTGATGATGAAATCTAATGTAAAGGAGTACTCTGATTGGGACATCTGATGTAAAGGTGGACTCTGATAGGGACATCTGATGCAAAGGGGGACACTGATGGGGACATCTGATGTAAAGAGAGACTTTGATGACACCTGATTTATAGGGGGATGCTGATGGGGACACCTGTTGTAAAGGTGGACTCTGATTGGGACACCTGATGGAAAGGGGGGCACCTGCTGTAAAAGAGGACTCTGATGGGGACATCTGATGTAAAGGGGGACTCTTATGGGGACATCTGATGTAAAGAAGGACTCTGATGGGATCATCTGGTGTAAAGGGGGACTCTTATGGGGACATCTAATGTAAAGGGAAACACTGATGGGGACATCTGATGTGAAAGAGGACTCTGATGGTGTGGAGGATGTGGAAACCTTGCAAAAAGATCTGAACAAATTAATGGGGTGGGAAACTACATGGCAAATGAGGTTCAATGTAGAAAAATGTAAAAATATGCATTTGGGTGGCAAAAATATGAATGCAATCTATACACTGGGGGGAGAACCTCTGGGGGAATCTAGGATGGGGGTCCTAGTAGATGACAGGCTCAGCAATGACATGCAATGCCAGGCTGCTGCTAACAAAGCAAACAGAATATTGGCATGCATTAAAAAGAGGATTAATTCCAGAGTTACAGTAAAGGCATAATTCTCCCACTCTACAAGACTCTGGTCCGGCCGCACCTAGAGTATGCGGTCCAGTTCTGGGCACCAGTCCTCAGGAAGGATGTACTGGAAATGGAGCGAGTACAAAGAAGGGCAACAAAGCTAATAAATGGTCTGGAGGATATTAGTTATGTGGAAAGGTTGCGAGCACTGAACTTATTCTCTCTGGAGAAGAGACGCTTGAGACGGGATATGATTTGAATATACAAATACCATACTGGTGACCCCACAATAGGGATAAAACTTTTTTGCAGAAGGGAGTTTAACAAGACTCATGGCCGCTCATTAAAATTAGAAGAAAAGAGGTTTAACCTTAAATTACGTAGAGGGTTCTTTACTGTAAGAGCGGCAAGGATGTGGAATTCTCTTCCACAGGTGGTGGTCTCAGCGGGGAGCATTGATAGTTTCAAGAAACTATTAGATAAGCACCTGAATGACCGCAACATACAGGGATATACAATGTAATACTGACATATAATCACACACATAGGTTGGACTTGATGAACTTAGTAACATCTGATGTAAAGGAGTACTCTGATGGGGACATCTGATGTAAAGGAGGACTCTGATGGGGACATCTGATGTAAAGGAGTACTCTGATGGGGACATCTGATGTAAAGGAGTACTCTGATGGGGACATCTAATGTAAAGGAGGATTCTGATGATGACATCTAATGTAAGGGAGGACTCTGATGGGGACATCTGATGTGGAGGACTCTGATGGTGAAATCAAATGTAAACGAGTACTCTCTTTGGGACATCTAATGTAAAGGGGGACTCTGATGGGGACAACTGATGATGTAAAGGGGGACTTTGATGGGGACATCTGATGTAAAGGAGGACTCTGATGGGGATATCTGATATAAAGGGGGACTCTGGGGACATCTGATGTAAAGAGGGACTCTGAGGACACTGATTTATAGGGGGATGCTGATGGGGGCACCTGTTGTAAAGGTGGACACTGATTGGGACACCTGATGTAAAGGGGGGCACCTGCTGTAAAGGGGGACTTTGATGGGGACATCAGATGTAAAGGGGGACTCTGATGGCTCCACATATATATTTTTTACTTATTTTTCATATTTTTTATAATTTTTATAATTTTTGTATATTTTTTATTTATATTTTTTCCTGGATAAATATCTTTCTAATGCCACTCACTTTGGATAATAGGTTTACTAATACGTATGTCTCGTTATGTAAACTAGATATATGATATAGATGTATATGGCCTATTAAGATATATTTTTACGCTATGAGTAAGTATGGAAGGGACAGGCTTCACGTGCTGTCCACTCTGTATATACGATTTTGTACACATGTTTCCATACATATTTTTATACATTCATCTTACATACACATTCTTCAACAAGACTTTCTGCATTGCTTAATCCCCAGTTAAGTGTCTTGTTGTTAACTTTGAGCCATCCCCTCTGTGCGTTCCACTTGTTCCCCGTTCACAACGAGGCTTGAAGGACAACGTCGTGACGTCACGACGTTGATTCCTTTGCCTATACGCCGCCAACTATACAAGGATGCGGTTTATACTTGCGCCTTGAAAACGAGTCTTGGAGCACATGAAGTTGTATATCCATTCATTCCATTTCACTTATTCGATAGTGAGGCTTGCAGCGCACGCGGCCAGCGCCATCTTTTGTATACCCGGAAGTCGCTCTCATTGAACGGTGTAGCGGATTGGAACCACAGCTTAACATGGGGGTCCCTTATTATATAAATAGGCAGTGTACAGGGTGGTGTGGTACCCCAGATGATGTCCCTTAGGACAAAACGCGTCGGGACGGACTGCTGACACCACTGACACTGCCATACCTTCTATATTTTAAAGCTCTGTTTTTTCTCCAGAAATGTGAGTGTTTTTATCTTCAATAAATGAGCTTTAAGCCTTTTATGCAGTATTGCGCTATGTACTTTCACGTTTTTTCCATATATACTCTGGATGCCTGAGTGGATTTGTCCCCTTTGCCATATATATCCTTGCAAGCACCTGGGTCACCTGGATTTGCGTTTATGTTATACAGACACTATTGTGGATCCCCATGTTTACAAGCTTGATTGACTCAGTGGGTGTACACCCATCTTTCCGGTAAGCCCCCATTTTGAGCGGTGGTGGATCTTCTATCAACACTTTTTAAAATTCTCTTCACTTTCTGGTGTTACACACCTCTTAGGACTTTACTCTTCATGGACTAACTTATTTATAACACTAATTACAAGTGTGTCACAAAACATCTCTTGTATCACGGAGACAATTTTTATGATTTAGAAAGTTTATCATATCATTTTATATACCTCTGGACTTTATGCACTGATCTACATCATTTATTGTAAGATATGAATAATGGTACTTATCATGTTTTTATTTGTTAGCGCTGCACTTTTCTTTAAGTTTGCCCACAGGATTAGATCACTTGTATGTGCTAGCTGCTTACACACACTTGTTCTTGACAGCGCGATATTTCCACATATTTTTATGTGGATGTGATTGGCCTACTATGACAGGCACAGTGAGGCAGCATATGATGGGCACAGTGAGGCTGCATATGATGGGCACAGTTTTAGCAGTAACTAGCTGTAATGATACATAATCTCCTAATAAATGACTATTTATGATACATTGTGTTTTAACAAGTAAAGTGTCATACACGTAGTTGTTAAAGACTAGGGATGAGCCGAACAACCCCCAGTTCGGTTCGCAGCAAAACATGCAAAAAATATGTTCGAACACGCGAACACCGTTAACGTCTATGGGACACAAACATGAATGATCAAAAGTGCTAATGTTAAAGGCTTATATGCAAGTTATTGTCATAAAAAGTGTTTGAGGACCCAGGTCCTGCCCCAGGGGACATGTATCAATGCAAATAAAATTTTTAAAATTGGACGTTTTTTTCAGGAGCAGTGATTTTAATAATGCTTAAAGTGAAACAATAAAAGTGAAATATTCCTTTAAATTTCGTACCTGGGGGGTGACTATAGTATGCCTGTAAAGTGGTGCATGTTTCCCGTGTTTACAACAGTCCCTGCACAAAATGACATTTCTAAAGGAAAAAAGTAATTTAAAAGTACTCGCGGCTATAATGAATTGTCGGTCCCGGCAATATACATAAAAGTCATTGAAAAAAACGGCATGGGATTCCCCCACAGTTAATTACCAGGCCCTTTGGGTCTGGTATGAATATTAAGGGGAACCCCGAACCAAAATGTAAAAAAAATATTGCGTGGGGGTCCCCCCAAATTCTATACCAGGCCCTTCAGGTCTGGTATGGTTATTAAGGGGAACCCCACGCCAAAATTTTAAAAAATGGCGTGGGGGTCCCCCTCAAAATCCATACCAGACGAAGGGTCTGGTATGGATTTTAAGGGGAACCCCGCGCCAAATTTTTTTAAAAAATGGCATGGGGGTCCCCCCAAAAATCCATACCAGAACCTTATCCGATGGTGACAAGAGCCTCATCCCCACAACCCTTGCCCGGTGGTTCCCAAGCCGTGTCATGTCATTTTTACCATTCTCACTTTTTTTTGTGAAATGGTAGGGGTGCATTTGTACCCGTTACCATTTTATACGGGGGGTGGAATCTGGGGGTCCCCTTGTTGAAGGGAGCTTCCAGATTTCGATAAGCCCTCTGCCTGCAGACCCCCACAACCACCGGGCAAGGGTTGTGGGGATGAGGCCCTTGTCCCCATCGACATGGGGACAAGCTGCTTTGGGGGACTACCCCACAGCACCCTCCCCATGTTGAGGGCATGTGGCCTGGTACGGTTCAGGAGGGGGCATGCTCTCTCGTCCCCCCCTCTTTTTTTCTGTGGCCTGCCAGGTTGCGTGCTCGGATAGGGGTCTAGTATGGATTTTTGAGGGGACCCCATGCCATTTTTTTTTTAATTTTGGCACGGGGTTCCCCTTAAAGCCATACCAGACCTGAAGGGTCTGGTATGGATTTTGGGGGGGGACCCCCATGCCATTTTTAAAAAAAAATTGGCGCAGGGTTCCCCTTAATATCCATACCAGACCTGAAGGGCCTGGTATGGAATTTGGGGGAACCCCCACGCAGTTTTTTTTTTTTTTTTAATTTTGGTTCGGGGTTCCCCTTAATATTCATACCAGACCCAAAGGGCCTGGTAATGGGCTGTGGGGGAATCCCATGCCGTTTTTTTCCAATGACTTTTATGTGTATTGCCGGGACCGACAATTCATTATAGCCGCAAGTACTTTTAAATGACTTTTTTCCTTTTAGAAATGTCATTTTGTGCAGGGACTGCTGTAAACACGGGAAGCATGCACCACTTTACAGGCATACTATAGACACCCCCCAGGTACGAAATTTAAAGGAATATTTCACTTTTATTGTTTCACTTTAAGCATTATTAAAATCACTGCTCCTGGAAAAATGGCTGTTTTTAAAACTTTTTTTTGCATTGATACATGTCCCCTGGGGCAGGACCCAGGTCCCCAAACACTTTTTATGACAATACCATGCATATAAGCCTTTACAATTAGCACTTTTGATTTCTCCCACAGACTTTTAAAGGGTGTTCCGCAGCTTTCGAATTTGCCACGAACACCTCAAATTGTTCGCTATTCGGTGAACACCCGATGTTCGAATCGAACTTACGTTCGACTCGAACATCGGGCTAATCCCTAATGAAGACCAACAAAATGTTGAAATTTAAACTTTACTGAGAACACGGTATGGTAAATTATAATGTTCCATGCCCCAACTGTAAATTTTTTTTTATACTAACACAATACGAGTATGAAAATAAAAAATGTGCATTGAAATGCTGGAAGGGGCTGGGTGTCAATGCGGAAAAATTGGGTCTTCTGGAGGGGTTAGGGCACTCTGCAGCAGATTGTTGTCCCTATGGACTCATTTACACTTGCTTCAACTTTAACAAACATTAAAGTGCCTAGTGCTTCAACATGCTTTTTTGATGCTTCTGTGATGCTGCGATGATGCTTCTTTTTTGAAGCTTTAAATGAAGCTTGGCAAATTCCCTTTGTGTGTGTTGATTTTCAATTTTTTTAAAGGGGCTCAGCAGATCCCCAGCTCTTTATCACCCCTGTTTCGCAGATCCCCAATGCATTGGTACCCCTGTTCAGCAGATCCTCAGCTCATTACTACCCCTGTTCAGCAGATCCCCAACTCATTGATACCTTTGTTCAGCAGATCCCCAGCTTATTAGTACCCTCACTCAGCAGATCCCCAGCTCTGCTAATCCCCTGTTCAGAAGTACCCTCAGCTCTGCTGATCCCCCCACTCAGTAATAACTCCCAGCTCTACTGATGCCCCACTCAGTAGTAACCCCCAGCTCTGCTGATCTTCCACTCAGTAGTAACCCCCAGCTCTGCTGATCCTCTAGTTTGTTGATCCACCTCTTTCTCTGGTCCCTGCTCACCTGGCTATATTTCTTCCATGCTGTGCACCACGTGTGACATTTCTAGATCCTGCCCCGGTCCCCCAGATCTGCTGATCTTTTGCCACTCAGTGCTCTCTCTCTCAGGCCCCCACTCACCTTCTGCTATAGCGTTCCCACGTTACACAGCACATGTGCTGTCTGCTAGTTGCTCCGCTCCAGTCCAGACCCTGTTCAATTTCCTGCTGCTCCATGCTGCACAGCAGATCTGACATCTGCACCAGACACTTCCAGATTATATACGCATGAACCAGAAGTGACTGCTGATGACGTCTTTCCAGTTCACTTGTTGGTTTACCAGTGCATCCTGGGATCTCTCATACCTGCAATACCTACAAACAAAATGAAGCTAAAGCTGAATAAAAAGCCTTTGACAAAGATGCAGGTGCTGTAAGTGAGCATTGTCATAGACTTCTATGGAGGATTTGAAGACGCTTTGAAGCACCAAGAAAACGACATGGAGTATAATTGTTGAAGCTAGGCAAACACAACAGTGTGAACAGGACTGTAAGGTAACCATTTTATTTAGTGACAGGTGCTTTGATTGGCAGAGCACTTTAAAAAAAGCTTTACCAGTGCCACATTTTGAAGCAAGTGTAAATGAGCTCTATAAAGGATGTGGCTTCTGGAGGGAACAGGGGGCAAATGTGGGGAGGGGGTCTCTGAGCTGTCTGGGGGTCTCTCCAGGAGGCTGGGGGCTTTACTGGGGCCCTGTGGGAGACCAAAGTGCACTGCATGGGGCTAAGGTGCACTGTGGGACACTGTTAAAGGTTGGGGGCACTATGGGGGACTAAAGGCTCTGCAGCAAGCTAGGGGGCACTACAGGGGGCTAGGGGGGGCACTATGGGAGATTGAGCAGCACTGTAAGGGCTGAGGCTCTCAGGGGGCCTTGGGACACTTTGGGCGGTTAAGGGGCACTGCTGCATACTATGGGAGGCTGGTTAGCACCATGGAAATTGGGAAGTATTGTGGCAGGTATGGGATTTGCAGCCTGCTTGAGGCCCAGGAGAAGGGAGGCCACATTGATGTATTTTTTTTTACTAGAAATAATATTTCTTGGTAAAATTAATAGGGTTAGTCCCTACACCACCTCCCTTACCACTACTTAGAAGATGTATTGGCAGAACAAAATTAATAGGACTCTAGTTTTTTTTTTTTTTTTTTTTAGTCCTACTCGTCATTCGCTTTTCAACAAACTAAGGAGCAAGCAAATGTAAAATATAAGGCTGAGAACATACGTATTTTTATAAATGTAGTTGTACTTTCAGCATATAAGAGGCCAGTAAGACCTGGTTTCCATCTTTGCAGGTGCACACGCATTAATGTGCGTTTCACACCCTTCACCAGAACCCACAGTACTTTTTCACCTTGCAAACTGGTGCACTAAAATGCATGTGCAATGGAGTGCCATTCAGAATAAGTGACATGGCAGAACAACTGCAATAAGGCGTTTTTTATGCATCGTGGGAACATGCATGATTTTGTGTGCATTCCCCCCCTGCACACACACACACGTGAACTGAGCTTAAGATGTTTTTGGGTTTGGGCCCATTGTTAGCATTTTTGAAAAACTTAAGCTGGTCATATGCTGAGTGAATTTAAGAAACTAGACAAAATTCACTTCATGAGAGACATTGTTAGCCCCCTCCCGCCAAACATCCATCCTTTGAAAAGTCTAATGCCCCGTACACACGGTCGGATTTTCCGATGGAAAATGTCCGATCGGAGCGTGTTGTCGGAATTTCCGACCGTGTGTGGGCTCCATCGGACATTTTCCATCGGATTTTCCGACACACAAAGTTGGAGAGCAGGAGATAAAATTTTCCGACAACAAAATCCGTTGTCGGAAATTCCGATCGTGTGTACACAAATCCGACAGACAAAGTGCCACGCATGCTCAGAATAAATAAACAGATGAAAGCTATTGGCCACTGCCCCGTTTATAGTCCCGACGTACATGTTTTACGTCACCACGTTCAGAACGACCGGATTTTCCGACAACTTTGTGTGACCGTGTGTATGCAAGACAAGTTTGAGCCAACATCCGTCGGAAAAAATCCTAGGATTTTGTTGTCAGAATGTCCGAACAAAGTCCGACCGTGTGTACGGGGCATAAGGCGCCAGGGGGGAAAACTGTCAGCCAGCAGTGCAGAATTTCCCATCCACACTGAACAAAGAAAAAAAAGCACGGATTCGTCACTTCCGGGTCCTGTATGTGACATCCATCTTTCCAGTATATCCAGAACGAAGGTGTGGATCGCACGCCGTCGCAATTTTTGTATACCAACCCACAAGTGCTGTAGACACCTTAGTGCTGGGCTTAGCACAGTCACATGTGAGTGCAATCTTTGTCAATTTTTGAACCATTTTTAATAAACCTTACTACACTATAATGCCGCGTACACACGACCGGACTTTTCGACAGCAAAGGTCCGACGGAACGAATCCGTCGGACAATTGGATCGTGTGTGGGCTTCATCAGACCTTTTCTGTCGAAAAATCTGATGGGCTTTAGAAATAGAACAAGTTTTAAATCTTTCCGACGGACTTGAGTCCTATCGAAAAATCCGCTCGTCTGTATGCTAGTCCGACGGACCAAAAACGACGCAAGGGCAGCTATTGGCTACCGGCTATGAACTTCCTTATTCTAGTCCGGTCGTACGTCATCACGGTCGAATCCGTTGGACTTTGGTGTGATCATGTGTAGGCAAGTCTGTTTCGTCGGAACTCCGTCGAAAAGTCCTTCGGAGTTTAGTCCGTCGAAAAGTCCGCTCGTGTGTACACGGCATTAGAGTTCTTCTTTGTTTCCTTGGTGGAGTCTGTTCCCTTATCCTCAGCCTTTCTTGGAGGGGGTCTCATAGCGGAAAGATGCCTACCTAGAATCCACCTGGTCCATTCAATCAAAGCGCAATTTGACCTACTGTAAAAAGTGGTCAAACACCTCTGGTGAGTTGCTATCTACCTCATGAGCACTCGTGGTGAAGCTTGCATTTGAAGGAACATCAAACAAAAAGATTTTATATCTATATTATTATTATTATTATTATTATAAAGACTGTATATAGCGCCAACAATTGCGCAGCGCTTAACAAAATGAAAGCAGACATTAGAGTTACATTACAATTTTGTAAAAAAGGAATCGGAGGACCTGCTCATTAGAGCTTACAATATAAAAATATGTATATGGTGTTGGGATTGTCACTTTGGACTTTACTAGTTTGCTTTTTTGCACATGGTATAACTATACCAATTCATATGATGTATTCATTCATGATGTTTCATAGCGCCAACACCTTTACCTTTGCACATTCACTTATAAAGAAAAAAATCTATCCGTGTATGGCCAGCTTTACCAGAGTGTCCTTTAATGCAGTACACATAACTGCTACAAATGTGCGCACACTGTACCTCTTGTCATCCTCTGATTGGCTGCTGTCCCAAGGAACTTCTTCCCACTATGGTGGATCTAAGCCAGAACCTGACAACCTGTTTACTCCTCATGATCAACAGACGAAATATAAAGCCTCATTATGATTCATCTATTAAATGCAAGTGTTTGCATCCCTCTGGAAACTGAACACCCCACCTACTAAACAGTTGTGCTTTTGAAAAATCAATGATATCCTCCAAATGGAGGATAACTAATACATTATATAACGCAGAAGAAAAAATTACAACGACATGAAAGGTGTCGGCTTTGTCTTCCCCACGCCGTGCATCCCTTCTTTGAAATCCCTCCAATCTAGGGGCATTTTCCTGCTATTCTGATATTTGATTCTCTATGGATAAGATAATGTCATCCTAAATGAAATGGCAGGACAAAGACTCATTATGATTGTTAATTGACCACCTGATTTTTCAATTACTTTTATTACGCAAAATACTTGCATCACAGATGGCGTTGATGGCTTTAATGTTCATATGTTATCTGTTGCTATATGAATACTGGAAAATGTCACATGTCAAATGTCACATACATTTTATGGATGATTAGGTATGCATAATCCAGTGGAAATAACTGTGACAACATAAATAATGTAAAAATATTGAGACAACCTTTGAAATTATTAGCATATTAAAGCTGATATGGGAGTTTGCTGATTGGGTTTAGACAGGGCTTTTTTTCTCAAACAATAGGTGCTGGAACTTAACCACGGCCCCACAAAACCCCTCCCCCTACACACACCCTCCAAATCACATCAAATAGTGGGTGTGTTCAGTCAAATTTCACAAAAACAGAAGGAGGGTCTTAAAGGGGCATTAAGTACCAGGATTGCATTACATGCAGAGTGCAGAGCTGTCACTTGTAAACTGTAAACAGAAACCGGACCTCTGTGTTTACAAGTGATTGTGGTGAGCAGGCACAAAAGGGTCTGAGCCAGAGGTGGTGGAACTGAGTTCCACCAAGCTCCCCCTGAAAAAAAGCCCTGGGTTTAGATATACTTTAGGTTCTTAAAGCATAATTAAACCTCCACATAAATGTGGACTACAGTTACCTTTGTTCCAAGGACCACCCCTGTTACTTTCCATCTATTCCCGTGTCCCTCTAGTGCTGGGCTCCATGAACTGACATCATATCTTTAAGCCAAACAAGGGGGATCGAGGGACTAGTAGTCTCTTAAGCAGCCGGTCTGATGTTGTGAAACTATCCCCTGGACTACACATCCCAGAAGCCCCTCTGCAACACCAACAGACCTCTGGGAGGAACTATGAAAGAGGCAGCAGATCCGCTCCATGCTCTCTTCTTCCTGGGCCTCACCGAGTAAACACCTCTCTGCTGCTAGGCGAGAGGGCTGCGGCCTACCACGCGGCTATACAGTGACTTCAGCCCGGCCCCAGGGGGCTTAACTCTGCTTGCCGTTTGCGAGACATCACCACAGCACCACTTCATCGGATGGATCCAACGGTTGCCCATGTCCAGCAGCCGATCGGTCATCACCGCTCGCTTACCAGATGGACATCTCATCCAGGATCACCGTTCGAGAGGTTTTTATCCAGTTCTGCAGTTGGTGAGAGGGCAGCCGCCCATTGTTCACAATCCCTACCTGGTCATCTTGTTTGGATGTTGTGTACAGACACCTTGCCCATGGAAACCCTTTATCGCATTACATAGGACACTGTACATAGACATCCATATCCTGAGCTACTCTAAGGATTATTACTAACCAGATTAGGTTGCCAAGCTTATCACATCACTGTGCGTATATCTTGGATATAATCTAATGAGCTCCAACTGCCGGTGAGGATTACTGCAGGCCTGGGCCCTGGACACCGCTGTTGCTTAAAGGGACGCTGTCTTATTCCTATTCTATCTGGTCTCTCATTAGGATGTAAAGCAAGGGTAGGGAACCCCGGCCCTCCAGATGTGGTGAAACTACAAATCCCATCATGCCTCTGCCTCTAGGAGTCATGCCTGTGATTGTCAGGGTCTTGCAATGTCTCATGGGACTTGCAGTTTCACTACAGTTGGAGGGTCAAGGTTGCCTACCCCTGATGTAAAGGTTTAATAGGCCAGCCTGTGATTCCCCTTTAGCTTGGTAGCATATTGCATTAACTAGTGGAATCTTTACAAACATCTGTTTATTCTCTATCTGGTATTCACTGTATATATGTATATCCTGCATTTGTGCTATTGAATTGTAATTGTAATTAAGTTGGTTCTTGGGGGTTCCTTACCTGAGTTCGGCTATTATTCAGAACTCAGTTGATCCATGAACCCTCCCCTTGTACACATATCTTTACTTCAGTAAAACTTAAGAGAATATAGTTTTGAATTGTGTTGGAGTGTCATTTAAAGGTGCTTGCAAGAAGATGTCTGAACCCAGAGAGTCAGGTGGGATGGAGTGTTCACGGGGTCAGGGCGGTGCAGATGAACATGTAAATCAAAGCAGTCCTCAAGGTGGCAGTGCTACATAAACATTTTTTTTAAATGCCCCCAGAAGCTTTAACCATTAGGTACAAGTATGCGTTACATTATGGAAGACTTACCTTCTGAGCGATCCCCTCCGGCGCTACGGTGTCAGTGCTGTCAGCTGTCACAGCCGCTTCCATCTTCCATCCCAGTCTTCTTGGTCATGCAGATTCTTAAAGAGATACTTGGGTTGAAGATTCTTAAAGAGATACTTGGGTTGATTTACTAAATGTAAATAGGCTGTTTTCTTCTCAAAGGAAGTTGCACAATGCAGGGGAATTCTCCCCAGAGCATAGTGAATGTGGTAGAGGTTCACTTTGCAAAGAATACCCAATCACATACAAGGAAATAAAAGAAAACCAAAAAAAAAGAAAACCCCAGCATGTTTGCTCACACACGATTGCATAATGGACGTCAGAGAAACTTAATTTCATTTTCTAAGCCCTGGGGTAAATTCTCTTGCACAGTCCAACTTCCCTTGCAAAGTGAACTGCCTCTTTGCCTTTAGTAAATCAACCCCACTATCTATCACTACTCTCCCTGGTTTGCTGCCATTGCAAATCCCAGTGCTGGCTGCGAGGATGCATGGGTAACGTGAGTATAGCGGAGTGAAGGGATGCCCTTTCCAGAGATCCTGTCTCTATATGGGCAAAGTGCTTTGGATGGGAAATGTGACGGTATCTCTTTAAAGACTCTGTGATGTGGTAACTACATCGATATAACTATATTGGACAGCTCCCAGCATTTGAGCAGCAAGCCGGGGTGAGGATTATTAGAGATTATTGATCTCTGTGAGAAATTTGTCATGGGTCATAGTGCTCATGGAGTGCAAATTAGAACACGGAGCATATAGCATTCAAAACGGGTCACTCCTTAGGACAAATTCACAGAGATGCTCAAAAATCCACAATTATGTTTTAAGAAACTGTTCAAACCAAACACTAAAATGAGAAATACGATGTTAGCTTAGCTTAGAGTTCACTGGTAATAATACCCATTCTTCAAAGCACACAGAATATATTGCTGTAATATGCAGATTTGCAACCTTGAATTTTAGGACGTGGTATTTAATAATCTTGTATGTAAGAGATTTTTATTTAAGATATAAATAAAACCCACAGGCATCTAGAGCATATTCCGAACCTCTCATATCTCAAAGAGAAACATTTGAGGCCTAAAGACACCTATAAATAAAGATGTCATGAAAAGGATTCACCTCATGACTTTTAATCGGGATTCCCGCCAACACTATCTTTCTTTGTTTAGAATAGCATGTATTTAAAGCCAAACTCCAGCATTATATTGTTGTAAATATTTTCCCTATCCATGCACTGCATCCTTCTCCCATCATTGCTAATGTTCCAAATAGCTAGGAGGAACATATTAAAGGTCTGGGGGGGAAAATGAGGTGCAGATTGCCCCTTCTTCCTATATACCCACTGCAGTGCTACAGGCACCTTGCTTCCCAAAACCCCACCACTATGCCACAGGCTCACCCCTCCATGCAACCGCCATAGTTCTGGAAACACTACACTCTTCCTACAACCATACAGCCATGACGGTGTCGCAGACCCACCTCTTTATCCAGTCACCACCATTTGGGAGACCTTCCATCCTTTAACCATATACACTCACTACTATGCTACAGGCCCACCCCTCCATGCAGCTACCACAGTTTTGGGGACCCTTCACCCTACCCAAAACCATATACCCACCATTTTACCAAAGGCTCATCCCTTCATGCAGCCAACACTGTTCTGCAGACCCTCCACCCTTCCTATAATTGTAACAGCCCCGACAGTATCAAAGGCCCAACAATTTATGCAGGCACCACAGTTTTGGAGACCTTCCATTCTTCCCATAACAATACGCCCATTACAGTGACACAAGCCCACTCCTTAATGCCGCTACCACAGTTATGGAGACCCTTCACTCTTGCCATAACCATACACCCACCACAGGCCTATCCCTTCCTGCATTTACCACAGTTCTGAAGACCCTCCTCACTACCCATAATCATCTACTCACCACTATGCCAAAGGCTAATCCCTTCATGCAGCAAACACAGTTCTGCAGGTCCTCCACCCTTCCTATAACCATACAGTCACAAAAGTATCAAAGGCCCACCAATTTATGCAGTCACCACAGTTTTGGGGACCTTCTAACCGTCCCATAACCATACACCCATTACAGTGACACAAAGCCCACCCCTCCACTCAGCTACCATGGTTATGGAGACTCTTCACTCTTGCCATAACCATACACCCACCACAGTGTCACAGACCCATCCCCCCATGCAGCTATCACAGTTCTGGAGACCCTCCACCCTACCCATAACCATATACACCCGCCCCCCCCCCCCCCATACAGTCACCACCGTACTGCCCTTTCTATGTAAATAAGCTGAATGGGAGTGAAGGATGCTAGGCTGTGCCACTATAGTGGGTGTATGAGGAAGGGGACTCTGTGGCCCTGTCTAACTCCTTCCCCCATGCAGCCACCAAAGCAGTGCAGACCTCCCATTCCTTCCCATGCAGGCACCTGGACTTATGTGCCACAGGGAGAGGAGTGCTCCGCCTCGAGAAAGGGATATTGCAAGGTCCAGAATCATCAGCTTTTGATGCATGTGGTAACTTAGAATTCACTGGTAATAATGCCCATTCATCAAAGCACACAGAATACAGCACATTGCTGTGATATGCAGATTTGTGACTCTGAAGTTCTGCTATTTTAGGACGTTGTATTTTATAGCCTTGTATGTAAGAGATTTTTATTTAACAGAGATATAAATAAAACCCACATGCCTCTAGAGCATATTCCAAGCCTCTCAAAGAGAAACATTTGAGGCCCAAAGGTACACAGAGACACCTATAAATATAGTCCTAAAAGGATTCATCTCATGATTTTTATTCGGGATTTCAGCCAACACAGTTTTCTTTGTTTTAGATAGCATGCATTTAAAGCCAACCTCCAGCATTATTTTGATTTAAATACCGACCATAACCATGCACTGTATCCTATCATCGCTGGTCTGAGGGGAAAAGTTAGGCGTTCTATAGACTGCTATTCCTTCCCACCCACTGCAGTGCTAGAGACACCCCACTTCCAAACCTCCACCTCTATGCTACAAGCTCACCCCCCATGCAGCCACCACAGTTCTGGAGACCCCCACTCTTCCCATAAAAATATAACCACTATAGTGTCATAGGGCCACCCCTCCATGCAGCCATCACAGGTCTGGAGACCCTTCCAACTTTCTTATACACCCCTTACAGTGCCACATGCCCACCCCTTCATGCAGGTACCCCAGTTCAGGAGACCCTCCACCCCACCCACCCACTACAATGTCACAGGCTCAACCCTCCATGCGACCAGCATCATTCTGGAGGCCCTCCACCCTTCCCATAACCATACAACCACTACAGTGTCACAAACCCATCCCTCCATGTATCCACCAACCTTTTGCAGACACTCCATCATTCCTATAACCATATACCCATTGCAGTGCCATAGACCCATCTCTCCATGCAGCCACCACTGTGCTATATACCCCCTATCAATAAAGCCACCATAGCTCACCAGACCACACCCCTTTCCATACACCCACCACAGTGCCCAAACCGTCCCCATTTTCATACAGCGATGATGATGCCATGGACCCTCTTACCCCATACAGCCACCAACGTGCTGCATTTCCCATGTAGGTAAGCTGCATGTGAGTGGAGGATGGAAGGCTGTACCACTTTAATGACTATATGGGGAGTCTTTCCCATGCAGCAACCTGTACCTATGTGCTCTTAGAAAGGAAGGCAAGACTCACAAGTAAGTAAACTGTGATTCAATAAACATGACGTGTAAAAAAATGTGTAGAGGGTGGGTCAGGGGGAGGACTGTTGAGATATCTTAACAGCCATAGTTGGGCTTTAATTCTGCCGTGTGCCCATCAAGGAGATTTCTGTTCTCTTCCTCTTCTGTCTGATAAATGTGAAATTGACAGGAAGTAAGGTAAAAACTCAACAGGACACACAGAGCAATAAATGCTTGAATGAAGTTATTAACCTTGCTCATTCTCTCTTATCGTCTCCTATAGTGGAACTTTGGCCAGACTATGAATACTTAAATCATTACACATTCTTAAAAACAGTACGTTAAGTTTATAGCGACTTTCCACTGATAAAAAATTGCGCCAAACCGCATATATTGCAAACGGTTAAAACAGTTTACTTAAAGCACCTCCTGGGGCTATTGGTTGGAAAGCAGACCCACTCCCTAGAAGTGGTGACCACACGGACCCATACTCTTAGCTTCACGTGATGGCCATCCCATCAAAGACTCTTTTGCTGTAAAGCATTAAATGGTGATTATATACCTTTTCCGCATCCACTATATAGTGGTCAGATACCCATCTCTACAATTTTGTAATCTCACAACAGTAACTTGTCCTACATTATAAATACAGAGAACAGGGTAACAGCCAGCTACCCAAAATGATACCATATACTAATTACCTCTATATAAATACAGAGAACAGTGGAAAATCTACTGAAAAAAAGGCAAGATACCTTCGTAACTTGGCTAGACTCTAATCCTGCAGTCCCAACCCTACGCTGCTTCTCCTGCTCCTGGATAGGCCTCAGGCAGCCTAGCAGCCAGGTGTCCTCAGGATAGGTCTCAGGCTTCCGGCCTAGCAACCCGGGGTGACCTAACACACGTCCACCCAGACAGCTGTCCAAGTGGCACAGAACCCCGATCAACTGACTCCACCCAAATAAGTAGGCTCTCCCAGTAGGCCAAGGGACTAAAAAAAACCCTGCCAATTGGCTGAGACACCCCATCCATTCATGATCTGACCTTGCTAAGCCCCTGTTATTCTAATGTCACCAGCCACTGCGCCACCTAGGGACAGAAGAGAAAAGGTGCAGCAATTCCAGAATTTAGGGAGGAATCAATTGATCTCTAACAATTAACCAGGATAATTACCACCTGGCGAACTAAATTTGTTAGCAACCCTGCCTAAATACCAGGATGCTACATTTATCAAAGGTTGGAGTATTGGAGCAGCGATAATGTGTTGATGCTTTATTAAAAGGCCTCATATTATTTCATCAAGCTCAATCACTGTCAAGTAAGATGGCTGAAATGGATTGGCTTGGCTAACCTCCTTTTGCATTAAAGTGTCCACAGACCTCTGAGAGGTCTTTGATGTGCCAAGCAGATGTGCCTCTGTGCTCTGGCTGCCTTAGGTCACCTTGAATGGAAAGGGAAGGGGGCAGGAGGAGAATAGTGCTGGCAGGTATTTATCTTTAAAGAAAGGGGGGCAATAGCGATTAGAACAGCATTTATGATTGATTGTCCCCCTGAGACAAAATTTGGGCTTGATCAAAAGACACAAAATGATTGTTTTTCTTTTTGTGGGTATCTTGGTGTACAAGCATAGCCAGCTGAACTGAGTGTACCGGTACTACTGTACATGAGTATTTTAACACTGTACATTCCCCAACAGACCAGTACTCCTGGAACAGCTGTGGCTGCAGCCACAGAACGACTACACAAGTGGAGAAGGCATTTTATTGGCAAATGTAGACAGTTTAGGTGTTACAGATCTTGGAGACAATGTAAATCAAAGCCCAACTATATAAGCCATTGACAATCTGTAGCTGTGTTTTAGTATTACTTCGTATTTTTGGGATTGAGATTTGCTGCACATGCAAAGACATTTAATCAACCAGTGTGTGGGTATGCTAACAATCGCATCAGTCAACTCAGCAAGAACCATGAACACCAGCTAGATATGGACTGGGGAATGGTAAATTTTGCATTTCCCAGAAAAGCTGTTGCAGGAGGCAGAGATGAGGAGCAAATAACAGTGCTTTTTATTGCTGCCGTATGCCAAAAGTATTGGAAAATCATAAAAGCTTTTTTAAGGAGGTGGTAATGGTGCATACAATTATCTACTATTACATTCTTGTGTCTATCAAAGACCAAAGTAATTACATTATAAAGACAGTTGCATTGACATAATTTGACTTAATTTGGGATAGAACTGAATCATCCACAGGGCAACAAAGGCAAAAGCCTAGGGTCCAGTGGATGTCCTGAGGACCCAGCTTTAGGTTTCATGCTCTTGCAGAAAAAAAGGGGGTTAGGACATTTTGCCCAAGTGGTGCACCTGCCTGTCACCTCCCAAGGAAGGATGCATTCATAGGCAGTTTGTAACTAGTGGAACAGGGCCCATGCTAGTTGAGACAATGGAAATAGGATGACCTCTATGTGCCCACTGCAGTCCTTATCAATGTCATTAGAAGGAATCGGGAGGGGGGTGGAAAAGTTGCTACCTTATATAAGGCCCCCTTCTGCCCTAATCCATCTCTGGTGGTGGAAGCAGGTAGGGCTGGGACAACAAGGGGGACAGGAAGGAGGCAGCCACCCTGGGCACAGCAGTGTCATGCAGGAAGGGTTCCTCTTACAGCATGCATGCTCTAAATCAGTAGCAACCAGCCCACCACAGTTTAGGGTCTGCTCTGACAGCGACTGCTTTCGTGCCACGCTCTAACATGCCTGCCCTCTGTCCCAGCCACCCACAGCTGGCACAAAAAGCAAACCGCACATGAGCAACCATTTCCCAGCTATTAGAAAGTAAGTGATTGGTGATGCATCCGCAAGTGCACACCCCATGCCAACCATAGGCAGCCAGAGCAGGGTGATAGAGAACAGGCAGTAGGTGGTATGCCCATTCTATGCTATGTATTGTGGGTAGCACAGTGGCTTAGTACAGGTAGTGTCATGGTTGGCAGAAGTGTTAACCACTGATGTTCTCCCATTGCTTGTATGGTTATGCTTCCACACTCCAAAGACATGCTCATAGGGTGACTGGCTCCTGTCTAAACTGGTCCTAACATGCGTGTGTATGTATGAATGTGTGTTGGGGATCTTAGATTGTAAGCTCCTTGAGGGTAGAGAGCAATGTGAATGTACAGTATGTGTAAGTAAAGCACTGCATAAATGGTCGGCATTATATAAATACCTGTAATAAATAAGCAGCAGGCAAGTGGGGTGCTGTCAGGAAGGTTCTGTCAGAAGACAGACTGATAGCTGCAGAAGAATCCCTGTTTCCCGAATGCCTGGAAGAAGAGGAGTGTTAGACACTGCATATGCGCATGCGTGAATGTGCGCGGCGCATTCTGTGACAGATAAGGGCGGCAAATGGCCTATTTAAGCTGGATCAGCACCCAGGATCAGTGCTGTCTCGTCTACAGCGTTCTGTGGTTGTTCTGTTTCCTGTTACCTGCATCTTGAATTATTGACCCGGCTTGTTCCCGACTATTCCTGTTTTCCACCTGCATTGACCCCGGCTTGTTCTTTGACCATTCTCCTGCCTCCGCATCTGTAATTGATCTGATCGTTCTGTGTATGACCCGGCTCGTCTGGCTCTGCTTACGTTCCAGCCTCTCCAGAGCTACCAAGTTGCTAGCACCTCTCCAGCTACCTCTGGGAATCTGCTCTTCAGCTAAGTACCAGCCTGTTCCTGCCCATGGAGATCCACTGCCATCTGGCGGACTACTGGATCAGCAGCCCAATAGCAAGCATGTCTACCGGCACTCGTGCAACTCTGCACTCCTGCGTCACCTGTATACTCTACCAGGGGCCCCCGAGTCAGAGGTGCAAGAGAGGCTTTCTCTGTATAAACCAGGCTCTACCCACCAGGTACGTGAAAGGTGCAGTTTCTCAACTTGGGGCTGGACGAATCTATCTTGTTGCTGGCGAAACTGCGTCATGTAGGGGATTTCAGCTATGCCTCTACTGGAGCTAGTAGACCTAGACCCTTCAATTCTTCAAGGTTTAAATTCCTGCCTTTGTCTGCTCATAGGATGGAGTTGGGACATTGTACACAAATGGAAGAATGCCAAATACACATTGGTTTTGGTGGTCCTGGATATCTCATAGCTCATCAAAAACAACTGCAAAGCAATTATATCACTACCACCTATGTAGCTTTACTCCATACACCTGTTAGGCGGCTCTTGAAAGTAGTGAAGAAAAAGATCACCAATGAAGAGCACAAAGCTCCAACTTTCCTTTTCTCTGCAGTGCAGCAAAATAATGTTCCCCTCCTCCCTATGAAAGCTAACCCCCTCCTCCCTGTGAAAGACACTCTCCTCTACTCTTGTTAACTTCCCAGCCAGATCACATTAACCCTGACTGGCAACAGGCTTCGAGTATTTTTCGAGGCGTCTCACAACATTCCTTAGTAAATGCAATATAAAAATGTGACACCATGCTATGTACTTAGATGTTGGAACTTGCGCACCTTTTTTTCTTGTGCTGATGTATTAACTGAATAGCAGACGAAACTTGAACCGTCAATTAAACGGTGAACATCAGCGTTTACGCCATCTGTTCTGTAGCGTTAGCTACAATGTTTAAATCCCTGAATTTCTCCAGTGGTATTTAAAGGGAAAATATACTGTATCTAGAGCAAGCAGTTCTTTTGAATTATCAAATTATCGTTGCAGTGTTTGACTTTTCACGTATTGAACAAGATTTGTCTTTCTTTACTTGATACTGTATTACATTCAGAGATTTGGAGATAAGCCGCAGGAGGAAAGATAAATTGTCTACCACAAAGACTCTGCCTTAACAACTGTTCTAACATATCCACACAGGGAGTGCATTGTTTTGAATAATGCAGCTGACTTTTTAGCAGTCTATAGATTGTGCGATTTTCTTTCCTGCCCCCATGGGGGGCAGGAAAGAAAATCGCTCCTTTTCCCCATCAACGCAGTTATTAATGGGGGAATTGCTCCTGCAGAGCAGTAATCACATTATACCCAAGTTCATTGATGGATCAACTTGGGTGCAACCAGCCTGCCCATAGATGGATTGAATCTTATTTTTTAATTATTAAAGGAGAAGTATAGATAAAGCTTTTTTGGGTGTACTTCTAAGGATCACAGGAGTGCAGTTAGTTTTGCACTTCTGTGACCCGTTTACAGCCGACAGCGGGCTAAAGATCTCTATCAGCTAACATCATGAGCCGGTCCAGGCTCTGAAAAGATCCCAACCATATGGTCCACCCAGATGCTTAGCTGGCAGCTGGCTCAGCCTCTCAGTGAGCCACTGAGAGGCTGAGCCAGCCGCTCCTGCCCCCTCCACAGCCCAGCACTCCAGTGAGCACTGAAGGGCCAGAACAGAGAGCTGGTAAGTGACAGTTGCCGGCTCTCTGCAGGCTGAAGACCAAGAGCTGAGCGATCAGCAGTGTTTGCTCAGTTTTTGGTCTTAGAGCCGGTGGAGGACAGCTGCAACATTAGACCGATGCTGCAGCCACCTAGGTGAGTATATATATATATATATATATATATATATATATATATATACATATATACTGTGGCTTTTGAAATTCTCTCAGTGCAAATACTTACTGAAATACTCCTATAAGACAGCATTGCGGGTATTCAAATATTGATCTAATTTTCTCTAAAAACTTCCATTATATTGTAACTTTCTTGAACTTTTTCTTCTCTCGTCTTGGAGCTCCACATTGCAGAAGAATTTTCTGGCATGGTCTATTTTTACATACTTTTGTGCTCAAAAGTTTGCATTCCGTGGCAGAAATTGTGAAATTTTGGCATTAATATTGAAAATATGACTGATCATGCCAAAAAACATTTTTTTATTTAGGTATAGCAATCACATTTTTTAAATCATAATCATAAATTCCTTTTTAAATTGTAATGATAACAGAAATCACCCAAATGGCCCTGATCAAAAGTTGACATACCCTGGAATGTTTGGCCTTGGTACAGACACAGAAGGTGGCACACACACAGGTTAAATGGCAATTAAAGGTTAATTCCCCACATTTGTGGCTTTTAAATCACAATTTTACTGTCTGGGCATGGAATGTTTGGGAATTATTTACCAGGAACTTAGTCTCAGTAAGGTTGAGAAGCCCTGGTTTTGACCCCAAGCACTGTCACATGGCCCTTTGCAGAGGCACTGTAACAGAGGAGAAGGTCACATGCTCCACCATGAGTAAAAAGGGTTAATGGGCCTTTGCAGAGGCACTATCACAGGGGAGTGGGTCATATGCTCCACCATGAGTATAAGAAGGTTGGCTACCCTTTGCAGAGGCACTGGCAGCGAAGAGAAGGTCACATGTTCCACCATGAGTAAAAAGGGTTGGCTACCCTTTGCAGATCTTGACCCCAAGCACTGTCACATGGCCCTTTGCAGAGGCACTGTCACAGAGCAGAAGGTCACATGCTCCACCATGAGTAAAAAGAGTTGGCTACCCTTTGCAGATCTTGCCCCAAGCACTGTCACATGGCCCTTTGCAGAGGCACTGTCACAGAGCAGAAGGTCACATGCTCCACCATGAGTAAAAAGGGTTGGCTACCCTTTGCAGATCTTGCCCCAAGCACTGTCACATGGCCCTTTGCAGAGGCACTGTCACAGAGAAGAAGGTCACATGCTCCACCATGAGTAAAAAGGGTTGGCTACCCTTTGCAGATCTTGCCCCAAGCACTGTCACATGGCCCTTTGCAGAGGCACTGTCACAGAGCAGAAGGTCACATGCTCCACCATGAGTAAAAAGGGTTGACAGGCCTTTGCAGAGGCACTATCACAGAGGAGTGGGTCATGTGCTCCACCATGAGTATAAGAAGGTTGGCTACCCTTTGCAGAGGCACTGGCAGCGAAGAGAAGGTCACATGCTCCACCATGAGTAAAAAGGGTTGACGGCCTTTGCAGAGGCACTATCACAGGGGAGTGGGTCATATGCTCCACCATGAGTATAAGAAGGTTGGCTACCCTTTGCAGAGGCACTGGCACTGGCAGTGAAGAGAAGGTCACATGCTCCACCATGAATATAAGGGAAGGTGGCGGTCCTTTGCAGAGGCACTGTCACAAGGAAGAGGGTCATATGTTCCACCATAAGTATAAGGGGGTCGGCAGCACTTTGCAGAGGCACTGTTACAGGGGAGAGGGTCACATGCTCCGCCATGAGTATAAGGGGTTCAGCGGCCCTTTGCAGAGACGTAGTAACGAGAGAGAGGGTCACATGGACCACCATGACTATAAGGGGTTCATCAGGCCTTTGCAGAGGCACTGCCACAGGGAAGAAGGTCACATACTCCACCAGAAGTCTTTGGGGGTGGATGGGCCTTTGCAGAGGCACTGTCGTGTTGGGAAGTCACATGCAGAGGCACTGTCACAAGGGAAAAGTCACATGCTCCACCGTGTTTAAAAGGGAGTTGGTGGCCCTTTGCAGATGCACTGTTATGAGGGGAAGGTCACATGCTCCCCCCTGAGTATGAGGGGTCACTCTGGTCTGTAGGACAAGGTGAAAGTACCTTTTTAAGGAGAAATCTCTGGTTATGTATAGTCGGCGGGTTTTTTACTGATGGGTATCCTCATTATGAATGACAAGCCTTTTTACAGTTCAGAAATGAAATCTGTCTTATCTGTACCCTAAGAGGCTTTTTAACATTGATATCGCATTAAAAAAAAAAAAAAACGAAATGGTAGGAGGGCACAATTATATTGCTCAATTATTGTTGCTTCTAATAAGATGAGTGACAGAGCACTTCACAGAAGTAATATAGAGATTACCATAACAGCTGGAGGAGAAGACAGGTACGGCTTATTTGTACAGCGGAGGAGATTTATAATAGGCCCTGGGCAAAACGATGGTGCTTTAGATACATTTAGGAATCAGACTAGCGGGTGGCGGATCAATGTGCGGCAGCAGGGGAGATTAAATTAGCCTTTATCTTTTATTAAAAGGCATAAGCCTTTTCACCTTCACTGCTCCATGTCTGCCTGTGGGTACTGGAACAATAAACAAATCGGTTTTTACACCGTAGAGGTAGCTTTTTATGTTCTCTGATGAATAGTTAGACCACAGGAAAACAACATAGATCTACGGGGCTATCCTTTTATTAAACGCTTTTTTCTTTCCTTCCGCCTCTTCCTTATCCCTTTGATTTTGTAATACCATTTGTATATGGACGTATTTTTAATCATTTATGGGACACTGCCATTTGTTTTTACGGAAAACAATGTACTTCTCTTTATTTCTCTCCTCTGATCTGTCAGAGCCGTACTCCAAGCAAATTTAAAAAGCATAAATGAACCGCTTCAGCCCCGGAAGATTTTACCTCCTTCCTGACCAGAGCACTTTTTGCGATTCGGCACTGCGTCGCTTTAACTGACAATTGCGCGGTCGTGCGACGTCGCACCCAAACAAAATTGACATCCTTTTTTTCCCACAAATAGAGCTTTCTTTTGGTGGTATTTGATCACCTCTGTGGTTTTTATTTTTTGCGCTATAAACAAAAAAAGAGCAGCAATTTTGAAAAAAAAGCAATATTTTTTACTTTTTGCTATAATAAATATCCCCAAAAATATATAAAAAAAACACATTTTTTCCTAAGTTTAGGCTGATATCTATTCTACATATTTTTGGTAAAAATAAATCGCAATAAGTGTATATTGATTGGTTTGCGCAAAAGTTATAGCGTCTACAAAATAGGGGATAGATTTATGGCATTTTTTTTTTTTTTTATTAGTAATGGCGGAGATCTGCAATTTTTATCGTGACTGCGACATTATGGTGGAAACATCAGACACTTTTCATTTTGGGACCATTGTCATTTATGCAGCGATCAGTGCTATAAAAATGCATTGATTACTGTGTAAATGACACTGGCAGGGAAGGGATTAAACACTAGGGGGTCATCAAGGGGTTAAGTGTGTCCTAGGGAGTGATTCTAACTGTGGGGGGATGGGCTACCACTGGCATGACAGAGATCACTGCTCCCGATGACAGGGAGCAGTGATCCCTGTCATGTCAAAAGGCAGAATGGGGAAATGCCTTGTTTACATAGACACTTCCCCGTTCTGAGGCTCTGTGACACGATCGCCGGGAGACCGGCAGACATCGAGTCTGCCAGTTCCATGGGCAGGGTCATGCTGTACGCGGCGGGCACGCACCTCCAGTGGCTCGCCCGCTAGCCCCGCCGATTAAAGGGGACATACAGGTACGCCCATTTGCCCACCGCTGCCATTGTGCCGACGTATATCGGCGTGTGCGGCGGTCGGCAAGTGATTAAAGTGACACTAAGCTTTGGTTCACATCTATGCGCGTTGCTCGTGGGGTAGCTCATTCCCCCTACGCATGAGAAACACAGGGAAAGAAGCCTCTGATATTTTTCTTTTTAAATCATGCCACACCGAACCACATGGTGCTCGTTTGCTGTTGCATGGGGGTGTCATTAAGAAATGATGGCACCCCCACATGTTTGCTGAGAGCAACGCATTTCTGCATGTGTCTGGAAATTGTGAGATTTTGCATGCTTTTCCGGCACGCATAGATGTGAAAATAAAACAAGAATTAACAGCGCTGCCTACATTTCACAGTTAAGCCCTTCGCACCTACGGGTAAAACAAATGTTAATGCCTAAGTACAATTTTGCAACTTTGACATGTGTTAGTAAAACAATACATATCATCACAACTACTTTGTACTTCCAGGTGGATTATACCTTGGTTTTTTTTTCAGGACAAATTGGGCTTTCATTTGGTGGTAAATGGTAATGGATAGCAACTAGATTTTATTTTTATTTATTTTTTTATTAACCACTTCAGCCCCTGGAAGGTTTTCCTCCCCCCCCGCTTGACTAGGCCATTTTTTGAGATACGGCGCTGTGTTGCTTTAACTGACAACTGCACGGTCGTGCGACGTGGTACCAACAAAAAAAAAATTGATGTCCTTTTTTTTCCCCCACAAATAGAGCTTTCTTTTGGTGATATTTGATCACCTCTGGGGTTTTTATTTTTTTACGCTATAAACAACAAAGGAGCAGCAATTTTGAATAAAAAACAATTTTCCTTACTTTCTGCTATAAAACATTCCCAATAAACAAAATTAAAAAAATCTAATTTCTTCATCAGTTTAAGTCAATATGTATTCTGCTACATATTTTTGATAAAACAAAATACCAATAAGTGCACTAATAGGTTTTCACAAAAGTTAGTGCGTCTACAAACTATGCGTTAGGTTTATGGCATTTTTATTTATTTATTTATTTATTTTTACTAGTAATGGCGGCGATCAGTGATTTTTACTGGGACTGCGATATTGTGGCGGACAAATTTTTCCCTATTTGACACTTTTTAGGGGACCAGTGACACTAATACAGTGATCAGTGCTAAAAAAAAATGCAAACATGCATCGTTTAGGAGATATTCACTCTGCATGCAGCCGCTGACGTCAGCGGCGCATGCGCTCTGAAGGTCTGGCGTTTTGTGCCGGAACTTCAGAGCTCCTTGCGCATGCGTGGGAGTGATGTCATCGCGGCTCCAGCCACTCACAGTCCCAGAGCCGCAAACCCTGAAGAAACGCAGAGGGGGGGGACATGTCAGCCCCCTCAGCGGTAAACCGGGCACTTTTGTGGGGGATTCGTTCTAGGGTAAGTATTACATAATGTGCTAGTATGGAATGCATACTAGCACATTATGCTATTGTCTTGCATTGGGGGGGGGGTGTACAGCAGTTTACTACCGCTTTAAAGGAGTTTTAAAGGCAGATTTTTTTTTATCTTAATGCATTTTATGCATTAAGATAAAAAAACCTTCTGTGTGTAGCAGCCTCCTCAGCACCCCCAATTACTTACCTAAGCCCCTTCTCTCTGTAGTGATGTCCAAGAGTGTCTTAGCTGGCCCAGACACTCTTCCTGATTGGCTGAGACACATCAGCGGTGCCATTGGCTCCTGCGGCTGTCAATTAAATCAGTCAACTAATCAGGAGAGAGAGGGGGCGGGGCCAGGGCAGGGCTCCGTGTCTGAATGGATACACATAGCTCTGGCTCGGCTCAGGTGCCCCCTGTATCAAGCTGCTGGCTGAGGACTCACTCATCAGAGGGAGGGGCCAGGAGAGCAGAAGAGGGACCCAGGAAGAGGAGGATCCGGGCTGCTCTATGCAAATCCAACTGCAAAGAGAAGGTAAGTATAATATGTTTGTTAAAAAAAAACAAAAAAAAAAAAACAGCCTTTACAATCACTTTAAACACACTTTTTTTTTTCTCTCTGCAAGGAGAGGGAAAGATGCAATGCATCTTTCCTCTCCATTCACAGAGAGGGAAACACAGGGACGGGCTTCACAGTGACTAATCGCTGTAGCCAATCAGAGGCTATTACAGTGATCAGGGGACCTGGAACAAAGAGTTCCAGGTCCCAATCATTAGTACGGGGCCTGGGGATCTCGGTGAGACCCCACTCTGCATACTGTTGGCTAGGCTTGGGCAAATCCTTTTGTAACGAATCGAAATTCGGCCGAATTTTGCATCTTTCGGACATTCGGATGCATCCGACTGTCCGAATAAAAAAATAATGAATTTAAACTAATACGAAAGAAATTATAGCGTATATAAAGAATGAATTAGACATGATTCGGTAATTCGTTAAAGATCTAATGAAACAAAAGGTCAACTCAAAGTAAAACTGAGTGAGAAGAGTGTTGTATTCTGTTTGAGCAGAGGAGAAGAGATATTGTCATTGTGTGCATTAATAGATTCAATAAACAAAAGACTTACCAAACTACGAAGCATTATCATGAATATATATACATAAAAATATCGAATTTCAACGAATACGAACGAAATTATAGCGCATATAACGAATGAATTCAACATGATTCAAGATTCAGTATAACGACTATCAACACTCTACAGAAATAACGAATTATCTGAAAACATATTAACGTAACATAACAAATATAACAGAACGAAATTATGTATTTCACGAATGTCAACGAACCAAAACTAAACTAAATTTTCCGTTGTACACAAGTCCACTGTCGGCATCAGGGGGTTAATATAAGTGCAAAAAGACCACATATAAGGTTCACAAAACAAGTGTCCATGTTATTGTGTTCTCCACCACATCTACTCTGACCAGACGATCAAGCCCCTAGCCTCTCTCTGTACTAACCACAATTTGCCAGCCACAGAAATATTTACATACGCTCGCCTATCACACTTTCTCCTTTCATCCTCTATGCCGGATAGAGCTTCCCTACCATCTAGTGCATATCTATTCTTCTTTAGCGACCAATATCCTAAAAAAGATATTTCCCTTTTCTACCCCACCTTGAATGATGATAGCCCGTTCTCCCAGATTACATCCCTACAGAAATGGGAACAGGAGCTGGTTGAGACTTTCTGAGCACCAATGTGGCAAAAGGCACTCACTGCTACCAGCAAGGCCTCCCACTGTTCCATTCACTGGAAACTTTATCTAAAAGTACTACACCGCTGGTACCCAACACCCTTCAAACTAGCGAAAATTTACCCCAATATTCCGTCCACATGCTGGAGACAATGTGGTGATCAAGGCCCCCTGCCCCACGTATTATGGTATTGCAAATCTCTACGATCTTACTGGCGGCAAATTTTCACCCTTATATCTGCCATATCAGGCCAACAGATAATCCCTAACCCCGCCCTTGCCTTACTACACATTGGGATAGAAAATCTCCCACCCGACTCCAAATCGGTGATTATCCACCTACTTTTAGCAGCTAAGCTGAACATAACCAGATTATGGCGTACACCATCTCAACCTACCATGGCCAATATGGTCTTAGGTTTGAATTATCAATGTGACAAGAAACGTCTGATTGCTCGCAAGATCCTACAATTGGAATGGTTCACAGTGATCTGGTCCCCTTGGCTTTCTCACCCTATATAATCATAAAGATGCAACGCTTATAAAATTGTAACCACCAAGTGAGATACTGTGTTACATAAATATAAAGTCCATATATTATAAAAAAGTCCAAATAACTCCAGTGATAGTGATCCAAAATGGTAGGTGATCCAAAGCGAAAGCCACCACCGATAGGGAGGACACACATTGAGCCTTACCCTATGTGCTGGGCTACCCAAATAGGGCAGCCAAACCAGAGTTATTCAAATATGGCTTTGAGTCTGCTCCAGCTCCACAACCGTTAAAATCGTCAGGTATAGTCTCCTTCCCAAGGATCAATCAAATCTCACATAGATATAAACATAGACACTTCATTGTGCAGCATGTCAACTTCAAAGTGCTTTAATAAAAAAGTGCCAAGGTACTCACAGACATCGGCTATAAAAACGCATTTGTGTCCACTGACAGCAAGAAGGATGAATAAAACGACCGTTTCCAACCAGCACAATGTCCGGCCATCAGGATGTAGCGACGTCACGTAGCTCAGCACCTTCCTATGCGTTTCGTCATCAAGGGTACTGTGTACTGTTATTTGATGCAGATTTAAACCTCTTTCCTCTTATGACTTCAGCGCCTTATGTACCCACGGTCCCCTTCCCTCCAGTCCCTCTCCCCCTCCCTCCTGACCGCTTTACCACCAGATGCTAAGACCTAAATTTGCTACCTTTTTTGCAAGTCCTTTGTTGTATTAACATTATTCAATCTTGCAATCCAGTTACTGTGTTTTACTAATTATATTTCTATTCTTAATGGGACCTAATGACCTTTTGTTTCATCTATGTTACCGGTAACTTGTTAAAACTTAATAAAGACATATTGAATATAAAAAAAAATTAAAAAATTGAGAAATAATGAAGATGTATTTCAAGGTAAAATGAGAAATGGAGAATAAGAACAAGATTACATTTCCAATTTGCTTGGCATTAACCACTTCAGCCCCGGAAGATTTGGCTGCTCAATGACCAGACCAATTTTTGCGATTCTGCACTGCGTCTCTTTAACTGTCAATTGCGCGGTCGTGCGATGCTGTAGCCAAACAAAATTGACGTCCTTTTTTCCCCACAAATAGAGCTTTCTTTTGGTGGTATTTGATCAGCTCTGTGGTTTTTATTTTTTGCGCTATAAACAAAAAAAAGCGACAATTTTGAAAAAAAAAAAAAAACACAATATTTTGTACTTTTTGCTATAATAAATATCCCCAATTTTTTTTTCAAAAAAAGCTAATTTTTTCCTCAGTTTAGGCCGATATGTATTATTCTACATATTTTTGGTAATAAAAATCGCAATAAGCGTATATTGATTGGTTTGCGCAAAAGTTATAGCGTCTACAAAATAGGGGATAGATTTATGGCATTTTTATTATTATTTTTTTTTTTTTACTAGTAATGGCGGCAATCTGCGATTTTTATCGGGATTGCGACATTATTGCAGACACACTTTTGACACATTTTTGAAACCATTGACATTTATACAGCAACCAGTGCTATAAAAATGCACTGATTACTGTGTAAATGTCACTGACAGGGAAGGGGGTAACACTAGGGGGCGATCAAGGGGTTAACTGTGTCCCCTGACTGTGTGTTCTAACTGTAGGGGGAGGGGACTGACTATAGGAAATGACAGATCGTGGTTCCTAGCTATTAGGAACTCACAATCTGCCTCTCCTCTCCTCACAGACCAGGGATTTGTGTGCTTACAGACACACATGTCCCTGTTCTGTCTCTCGTGCCCGTGCTCGGCTGGCGGTCATCACTAACCGCCGGCCACGAGCATCGGCAATCCCGCAATGCAACATGCGCACGCCTGCTATAGCGCTTAAAGGAGCCGACGTACAGCTACGGCGGTTCGGAGGATCGTGCCGACCTGCTGCAGTATAATGACGGCGGCTGGTCAGCAAGTGGTTAAATATATTGCTTTCTTTTAAAAAAAAATTATATTCAAGTGTGCGCTCTTAAAGGTTACTCTATTTTTGTGAGAAAAATAGCAAATAAAATAATAACAAGGTGTATACAATTGTGACACAAGTCATGTTGTGATTGAATGATATTAAAAACTTTCCTTTTTAACTGCTTTAGATCCGCGCTGTGGCCGTCATACGGCTATACTTTACTGGGAGGACGTCTACTGACGTCCTCCCATGCCCGAGTGGCCTGCACGCCCCCCGCAGGGCACGCGCGGCGTGCTCTGTGATCAGCGAGTCTATGAGACTCGGCTGATCACAGATCGGAGTAAGGGGTCGATCCACTTTGTGTTGGTCTATCACATAAATTCCCAGTAAAATACATTTACGTTTTTGGTTGTAACATGACAAAATGTGGAAAATGTCTAGGGTATGAATACTTTTTCAAGGCACTGTATAGAGGTTATTATAAATATTTTTTTTTCTTTATTGTATTACTTTCACCTATCCTGAAAGAAGTTCCGCGTTTACTCAACAGAATGAATAACTCATCCTTCTTTAGACTGCTTAGTCCAAAGTTTCAATCAGGCAAACCGAGCTTCAGCTGCTTTTTTGCTAACCCAGGGTGCCTTGGGAGTCCTTTGTCATTTATGAAATGTTTATTTAAAGAGGGGGTCCACCTACATCAACCTAAAAAAAAATATTAAAAGCCAGCAGCTACAAATACTGCAGCTGCTGACTTTTAATACATGGCCACTTACCTGTCCCAGGGTCCAGCGATGTCGGCAGCCGACGCCGATAACCCGCTCGGTTCTCGGCAGCTGCCGCCGCCATCCTAGGTGAGGGAATCAGGAAGTGAAGCATTGCGGCTTCACTTCCCGCTTCCCTAGTGCACATGCGCGAGTCGCGCTGCGCGTCCCAAGTGGTCCCCGCTATCTCCTGGGACCTGTGTGTTTCAAAGGAGACAGCGCGGAGGGACAGGAAGAGGCATAGACTCCCGTGGTAGTCTATGCTGGAAGTGGGTGCAAATACCTGTCTTAGACAGGTATCTGCACCCCCCTCCCCCCCCTGAAAGGTGCCAAATGTGACACCGGAGGGGGGGAGGGTTCCAAAAAGCAGAAGTTCCATTTTTGTGTGGAACTCCGCTTTAAGCATGGATTGTATATAAATAATAATGAAACAAATATAAAAATCTGTTTCAAAATGTTTCACATTAAACAAACAAAAAAAAACAACAACTCTGACCAAAATTCATTGTAGTTACTGTTTAACAAAACCCCAGTGCTATTTCAGAGAGGCAGCCATCCACTGCATATATGCCTGGCAGGCGAAAGCAGGAATCCGTCCTTGAAACATGGAAGAGCTTTGTTCTGCTCTAACAGCTATTCTTAACATTTTTATTGTGAAGTTCAGTGCATAGTTGTATCAAAAAGTTTTGGCGACCCGGTCAGATCTCATGTTATGTTTATTTCCAAGTCAGGAGACGTTCGAATATTCTCTTCTAGGGAACACACTTTTTTTTTTTTTTTTTAGCACATTTTAAATCAAAATCACTATTTATGAATTGGATCAGAAAAGAAAGAGCTCAGCCCCGGTTCACACTGCTGCGACTTATCATGCGTCTTGTACAATTTTCCTTTTTTTTTTTTTTTCTTTCTTTTTACATTGATCAAAATCCTTTACAAAACACTTTCAATTGGCATGCAATCAGGCAGGTTCTTGCACTGCATAGTTGAAGATAAATCTAAAGGAAATTGAATAAGAAAATTGTATAATGGATGGCCAGCTTAAATCCATAAATCTCAAGTTGCAGCTACAAAAAAAAAAAAAAGGTTCCTGCACTATTTTTCTGTGACTTTTGGGCAATTTGAATGCCATAGACTTCAATGTTAAATTGCAAAAGTCACACTCAAGGCGCATTGAAATCATAAGCAAGTGCAAGGAAGTTGCAAAGAAATCGCAAGCAAGTCGCAGGATTTTGGGGTCGCAGCAGTGTGCCACAATGGGCCCCTTTTACATGTTCTGCAGCAAGCCTCTTTGTTTTGCCCCCCCCCCATGACTGGGGAATTCTGAGGGCCCAGTCGCAATTGCGACTGTTGCGACTCTGGTAGTTCCGTCACTGAGACAGAGGTGGTCTGTAGTGAAAATTGCACTGCTGAAGTTATAAGCAAAACCCAACTTTTCCTGTAATAGTTGATCTTGCCCCCCCTCCTCCTACCTTGCATGTCTTTTTTCTGTTTCAATAGTATTTCTTGAGTTTTCAATCATATCCAGGTAATAGAACATACAGTAGTGGGGTAAATAGACTGTACAATTTACACTTTGCAAATGCAGTTGCTCCAGAGCTTAGTAATTAAATAAAGACTTCCATCATACAGTCATGTGCAAGCAAAAATGCTCCCCCCCCCCCTTGCATGTGATTGGGTGTGCTTTGCAAAGTAAAGCTTCATTAGACATTAGCCCTGCCGAAAAATTTGTTCGTTTTCATTTTCGTTTCATTGTTTTGTTTTTTCTTTTCCGTTTTTCGGGTCATTCGTTATGATTGCAATTCGTAAATTCAAAAATATGAAAGAAAATCCGAAAGACTAACTAATAATAACTAACTATAAAATTATAGGTACTGGAATTTCCTTTTAAATTTGGCTGTTAGTGAATGTAACAAAGACGAATTCATCCGAAGTGATGAATTATTCTAAATAACGAATGCCGCATCTAAACAGATGGAACGGAACAAATTAATAATCAATAATAATAATACCATTTTTATTAATATTATTGTTATTTATTATCTAAACAAATGAAGCGTTAATAATAATAATAAAAAACAATAATAAAAATTGTATTATTATTATTATTATCAATTTTTTCCGTTCCATTTGTTTAGATGTGGCATTCATTATTTCAAATAATTCGTAACTTCAGATAAATTCGTATTCGTTACATTCACTAACAGCCAAATTTGAAAGGAAATTCCAATACCTATATTTTAATAGTAATAGTTAAAGTGGATGTAAACCCAATGTCATCCTTTCTAAACTACTGCCATAGGGGTTATCTATAAGGATATACACGCCTCCTGCATGTATCTTTACCTGTCAAATGTCCCCCCTCTGTCTGTTATGAGACCCGAAAAACTGCAGATTCTGTGGGTGGGTCTGTTGTCTGGAGCTCGGTGGGTGGAGTCGTGATGTCAGTAGACTCCCCGCCCACCTCTACACTCCCCTTGTCAATATGCATTTTCTCCTGTGTATTTCTTACACTGAACTTCTGCTATGATCTCTAACATCCAGTGAAAAGACAGGAAAGTAACCACATGACTTCAGCATGCCAAATCATGCTGAGGTGTGGAACAGCCAATCCTTGCAGAGCTGCTGAAGAAAGGAGTGGGGGAGGGAATTAAAAAATAATGCATATCTTAGGCTGAAGCACGAGATATGTAAATCACCTGTCACTCACAGCAAGGGGGAGGATTTGACAAAGTTTTTCTCTGTTTGTCAAGAATTATCTCACTGAACAATAAAAGAGGATTGCGCAGAGCTGGATTAACTCTTTGTGGCAAGACTGGGCTCAAATGATAGGAAATCTTATACTCTACATTATGACATTAAAAAAAAAAAAAAAATCGGGTTTACATCCACTTTAAGTTATTATTTCAGATTTTCGAACTTCCAGGTTTTTGGATTTTCGAATTTATGAAATTTCGAACTTACAAATTTCCGAATATTCTAATTTACGAATTTATGAATTTTTGAATATTCTAATTTACGAAATGGTTTTCGTTAATTCAGATATTTCCGAATGAACGAATTTGTTGAAATTTGTTAAAAAACCGAATTTGTATTTTTATAAATTAAATAATTTTTTAATTTCTTTTATATACAAACATCATAAACAACGATAACAACATACAACCCAGCACGTATAGAGAGGGAATAAAAAAAAAAGACAACAAAAAACCCACCACTGGCCCCCATGCCCCCCCCCCCCTCTCTCCCCATAGCTCCCACATCTATCTGGTCCCCTCTCATCATACATCCAGAATATTAAAGTGGATGTAAACCCAGAATTTTTTTTTTTTTAGTGTCATATTGTAGAGTATAAGATTTCCTATCATTTGAGCCCAGTCTTGCCACACAGAGTTAATCCATCTCTGAGCAATCCTCTTTTATTGTTCAGTGAGATAATTCTTGACAAACAGAGAAAAACTTTGTCAAATCCTCCCCCTTGCTGTGAGTGACAGGTGATTTACATATCTCGTGCTTCAGCCTAAGATATGCATTATTTTTTAATTCCCTCCCACTCCTTTCTTCTGCTACTCTGCCAGGATTGGCTGTTCCACATAATCTCAGCCCTGGCTGCAGACATTCCACTGGTCTGATTGGGGGGGGGGGGGTTACTGCTGGACACAGCTATATTACATATATATATATACTGTATAAAGCTGTGTCCAGCAGCACTCCACCCCCCCCCCGTAAATGACATGTACATTTCTGTCCTTTCCTCCGCTCTCCATCCTGACAGAGCCCGCTGGAATGGAGGGGAGTCGGCTGCGGGGGATGAGGGGGGTGGAGGAGGAAGACACAGCGGGCGGATAAGGACAGGAGGGGGGGGCCAGTGAAGAAGGGGAGGTGGTAGTGGTGGAGAGAATGGGTCAGGCGCTGGAGGAGGAGGACACAAGGGACAGTCGGGGGTGATCGGTGCAGCAGAGGGACAGCTGTGAGCAGCGATCTCCCTGCATGGCGTCTGATCAGCTGCTTCTCCTTCTCTGCCTCCTCAGGGGGATCCGTGCTCACAGCTGTCCCCGCTGCACCGATCATCCCCGACTGTCACTGGACAGTGACAGGAGCCATGAGCGCGCTCCTCTTCCCCTGTGCGCGCACTTTTCACTCCGGCCAGGCGCGAGTGTAGAGGTGGGCGGGGAGTCTGGTGATGTCATGACTCCGCCCACCGAGCGCCGTACAATGGATCCGCCCACTGAATCCGGCATTTTTGGGGGCTGCAAACAGACAGAGGGGAGACATTTGACAGGTAAAGATACATGCAGGAGGCGTCGATATCCTTATAGATAACCCCTATGGCAGTACTTTAAAAAAGATGGGAGTGGGTTTACATCCACTTTAAACCATCTTCTCCATATTTTTTAAAATTTCCCTAGACTGCCTCTATGTAAAAAGGTATATTTTTCCTTAATTATGGTTTCCCTTACTTGCATTTTCCATTCTGGTGCATATGGGGACAACCATTTTTGTGCTTAGTACGTCCATGATACCCAGGAGACCCCCCCCCCCCCCCCAGGTTCTTAATCTCAAATACATTATTAATCATAGATACCAACCCGTACCAATAGCGATGGAGTTTAGGGCATCTCCATATCATGTGTATTAGGTTGGCTGTCCTCTCTTTACATCTAGGGAATTGGTCTGTATCCCTCTGTTTCCATTCAAATAATTTCTCGGGTGTATAATGTACCCTGTGTAGGATGAATAGTTGTGTTAAATTTTGAGTTGTAGATAGAGAGGCCAAAGGTATTGCCGACAGAGCCAATGCCCACTGTTCATCAGAAATTGGCCCTATATCGCCAGCCCATGCTGATCTTGCAGGTATAATCACAACACCTTTAGTCTTTTTTCATATAATATATCATATAATTGTGATATCAAAACCTTTTTTACTTTCCGTCTTATCGAGCATGGCTATTACCACTGATTTATTAAACTTCAATTCATGCGATCGACCCTGTGCTTTTAATGCATGCCTAAGCTGTAAAAATTGAAAAAAATCTTTGGTTTGGGATATTATATTCATTTCTTAATTCACTAAAGGATTTCATCTCATCTTCCTGAAATAACTGTATCATGTACCTTAGTCCTTTCTGCCTCCAAATTTCAAACCCTTCCAGTTTCAACAGTTCTGTATAGCTACTATTATTCCATATTGGAGTATATGACGTATATCCCTTTATTCCGGTAATTCTCCTCATTTCCTGCCATACCTTATCAAATAATATTCCCGTAAAAAATCCTTTTATCAGACAATTGATTTCTCGACTCTAATAGGAAAATTAATGGGTAGTCTTCATAAACTGATAGTAACAGCCTCTGTATAGGATAAGAGTCTGATACTGTTGTCCAACCATAAAAATGTTGTAATTTAGAGGCTAGAAAATAATTTTTGGGATGGGGGAAAAAACGAATCTGTAATGAAACAAATTGCACATGTCTAAGCGTCATCATATTTGCTAAGCTCTAAATCAGGGGTCGTCAACCCCCGGGCCGCGGCCCACTACCGGGCGTAGCGTCTCACTACCGGGCCATAGCTTCTCTGCAGCCGGGCCGTGGCGGGCGGCATGACTATGTAAGGCGGGCGGACAGGTGAGAGAGAGAGAGAGAGAGCATGGTGGATCAAACAGGCAGGCGGGCTGGCGAGCAGAAAGATGATGCTAGGCGGGCGAAGAGAGATGATGTCATCTCTTTGCTCCCCGCCGCACCTCCGACATTCCACACGCTGTGAGGGCGGAAGAGCGGTGATGTTAGCACCGCTCTACTGCCCCCACAGCATGTGGAATGTCGGTGGCGCGGAGGGGAGCAGAGAGATGACATCATCTCTCACCGCCCACCCCGCATCTCCGCTCTCCTTCCGTTACTCAAGAACGACCACTGAACCAGTGCCACCAATGCAGTGACAATCCACATCTGGTGGCACTGGTAGGTGACGTGGCAAGTGGCATTCCGCATCAAGTAGCGTGGCAAGTGGCATTTCTCATCTGGTGGCACAGGCAGGTGAGGTGTCAAGTGGCATTTCTCATCTGGTGGCACTGGCAGGTGACGTGGCAAGTGGCATTCCTCATCTGGTGGCAGGCAGCGTGGCAAGTGGCATTCCTCATCTGGTGGCACGGGCAGGTAACGTGGCAAGTGGCATTCCTCATCTGGTGGCAGGCAGTGTGGCAAGTGGCATTCCACATCTGGTGGCAAGTGACATTCCTCATCTGGTGGCACTGGCAGGTGACGTGGCAAGTGGCATTCCTCATCTGGTGATACTGGCAGGTGACGTGGCAAGTGGCATTCCTCATCTGGTGGCAGGCAGCATGTCAAGTGGCATTCCTCATCTGGTGGCAGGCAGCATGGCAAGTGACATTCCTCATCTGGTGGCAGGCAATGTGGAAAGTGACACACTCAGGGCTCCCACTGATTCTGCATTATGGTGAGTTGAACTATTTAATTTTATATTATAATGCAATATAAGAAATAATGTGCTTTAATCATTCTGACACTATACCAAACATGGTGCTGTGATGATTGAAGCGCCAACAGCAGAACACCAGCTAATGCCCCGATGAATTGCCCGCGAAAAATCACTTACCCCCCGCCGGGCCTTGGCATAATTTTCTTCCACGCAGCCGGTCCTCTGTGCCAAAAAGGTTGGGGACCACTGCTCTAGATCATTTGTACTTGCGAAGTGCACAGTCTATTTGCCTTTAGTAAATCCACCCCAGTGTGTAATCCTTCCATTATGCTCAAAATCATGTCATGAATAAAAGACCTCACAAGGCTATCGTACAACATAATCGTACATTTTATTAGTCAGTTTCAGCATTCAGAATATGCCGAATAGAATTAACAATCCCAGTAATATCTCATCCCAGAACTGGGGGTTAAAGACAAACATGCCTGAGTAAGGTATAGTCTACCTTTGCAATCGGGGCAGGAAAGAGACAGCACCTAGTAAAGACCATCAGAGGGAATGAAAGGGGTGCTGCACTGTCAAATTGATCCCGCAGCCTCCTGGCATGTGTGATGTGTCCAAAGAGGTTGTGGGCGGGTTCCTAATAGTTAAAAGCGAAGTATGGGGGTTTGCTTTTTTTTTTTTTTGGCAGAAATATACTTGCCTAGGTGGATGCAGCATCTGTCCCCCGCCGACTCAAACAATGAGAACTGAGCGATCAAACACCAATCGCTCTGTTCTTAGGGCTCCCTGAGCAGAGAGCTGATGACTGTCAATCACCGCTGTCTGCTCTGCCCCCTCTGCTCGCTCACTGGAGTGCTAAGCTGAGGGGGGGGGGTTTGCGCCCGGATCAGGCTCTCAGTGGCTCGCTGAGAGGCTAAGCCGGGTACTGGTCCAGGCATGTGGGACGATTCCGAGTTCATCTTGCCCGAGCCTGGACCAGCTCTGTGACATTAGCCAACGGCGGGTTTCAGCCCGCTGTCTGCTGAAAACAGCTCACAGGAGTGCAAAAATGAACTAAACTTCTGTGATCCATAGAAGTACAGCCAAACAAGCTGTACTTCTCCTATAAAGGGAGAAAGAGGAAAAGTTTATCTTAAAAATTAAACTTGTTTTTAACTTGTCAGGTTGCTTTAAAAGAGTTGTAAAGTCTCTAGGTTTTTTACCTTAAAGAGGAACTGCAGTCTGTTCACATAATTTGTAATAAAAAACATCTTTGGCCATTCTGAAGCTTCCCTCCAACCACATTGCATATTATTTTATATATACTGTGATTCTGTACTTGCCAAATATGCTGCAGAAATCTCTTTCCACTGAGTCTGGCTGCAGCCATTTTAACTGTGGGCAGCTGAAGCTGCTGCCTGTTCACTTCCTGGAGTTAGGCCGGTTTCACACTGGGACGACAAACGCTCCGACATTGGGAGCTCATGTCGCATGAAGTGTGAAAATCAATGGTTCCCTATGAGAGACGTCTTAACCAGGGACGTGCGGTGAGGTCAGTGGCTGGTGAGGCACTGGCTACTAGTATCAGAGCCAGATACACGCAGGTTACATACGCTACGATTGTTAGAGTCAGAGCAATAATTCTAGCACTAGACCTCCTCTGTAACTCTAAATGTGTAATCTGTAAAAAAATTTAAAGCGTCTCCTATGGAGATTTATAAGTACTGAAGTTTGGCGCCATTCCACAAGTGTGCGCAATTTTAAAGTGCGACATATTGGGTCTCTGTTTACTCGGCGTAACATCATCTTTTACATTATACAAAAAAAATTTAGAACGTTAGTGTTTTTTTTTTGTTTTTTTTTTATAAAGGAGGAGAGAGAAGCGCCAAGCCAATCCTTTAAACAGGTTAGGAATGTATTCAGTATATAAGTATAAAACAAGACTAAAAACTTGTGTGAAAAATGTTGGAGCACTTGCAGAGTGCTAGAGCGGGTGGGAGCGTCCACGTGCAGTGTCACAGGAGCACAGGAGGACCGCCGGAAAGTCTCTATTGAGGGATCCACGAATGCCGTGTGTTATTCACAGCTGAAGCCCCGGTAAGCCTCGTGGAGACGTCGGATGTGTGTCTCTGGGTGGGAGTGGTCCAGGGCTGTCAAACTGAGGCGCTGCCCACACGCTGTCTGGCCAATCGGAATGGGTTTCGAAGGCACGGCCACGCCTTCTTCATCAGCTGATGATAAAAAGCTGCGTATGACTCTCTTTAGGACTAGCAAGTGAGTACTTTGGATATAGTTACCAATTTTGTTTGCTCTATACTACTTGTCTCCCAGGGTGTGGACCTCTTTTTTTTGTTTTGGCCAGCTGTGGGATAAAATATATCCTAATTAATAATAATTTAGTATATACTAGGAAAATCTTCCCTTGAATTGCCTCCTGACTCTTGGATGTGCATTGAGCTGTTATTGGCCTCCATATCTGATCCCTCTACATAAACATTGTAAGATAAGGTATATCCATGTGTTTGATTTTGAATTTATATGTCTTTAAATATATATATCATATTCTTTCTGTATAATGAGTTACTAATTGACTTTTGTCTTTTAGTGCCTATTCATTGCATTTTTCCACAAAGAACCCCCTGAAGAAGACTTTCTGTAGTCGAAACGTTGGGGTGTAAATGTTATGTTATGTTGAATCTGAATAGGATATGTCAGTGCTTGTTTCTGGAGTTTGAACCTTTGGTTCATTATGTTTTATTTCAACCCAATTTTAACATGTTCATTAAAATAAAAACTTTTTATATATGCAAATGCTATCGTGTCTGTTGGTGCCTTTAACCACTTCCTGCCCGTCAAATGACGATTGGGCGGCGCGGCTCTCGTTCTGGGTGGACGTCATAAGATGGCCCTCTAGAACGGCCGATCCCGCGACGATCGGTGGTGTGGTGTCTCAGTCTGCCACACCGATCTCGGTAAAGGGCCTCTGACGGAGGCTCTTTACCAAGTGATCAGCTGTGTTCAATCACGGCTGATCTCGATGAAAACAGGAAGAGCCGGTGATCGGTTTTTCTTCACTCGCATCTGACAGACGTGAATAGAGGAGTGACGATCGGCTGCTCTTCTGACAGGGGGGTCTGTGCTGATTGTTTATCAGCTCAGCCCCCCTCTGATACCCACCAAGGACCACCAGGATGCAGCCAGGACCACCAGGGATGACCACCACATTGGACCACCAGGTATGCCACCCTAGACCACCAATCAGTGCCCAGGCAGCTGCCAATCAGTGCCCATCCCCAATGCCTGCCAGTGCCATCAGTGATGCCTATCAATGCCATCTATCAGTGCCGCATATCAGTGCCACGTATCAGTGGCCAGCAGTGCCGCCTATCGGTGCCACCCATAAGTACCCATCAGTGCAGCCTTTCAGTGCCCATTAGTGTTGCCTATCAGTGCCCATCCGTGTCGCCTACCAGTGCCCATCAGTGCTGCCTATCAGTGCCACCTCATTGGTGCCGCCTTATCAGTGCCTGTCAGTGAAGGAGAAAACTTACTTATTTACTAAATTTTATAACAGAAACAAAAGAAAAACTTTTTTTTTTAAATTTTAGGTCTTTTTTGATTTGTTTAGCAAAAAATAAAAAAACGCAGAGGTGATCAAATACCACCAAAAGAAAGCTCTATTTGTGGGAACAAATTGATAAAAATTCTATTTGGGTACATTGTAGCATGACCGCGCAATTGTCATTTAAACAGCGACAGCGCTGAAAGCTGAAAATTGGCCTGGACAGAAAGGGGGTGTAAGTGCCTGGTATTGAAGTAGTTAAAGTCCCTTCTCCTATCCAGTTTTTTCTTTGCATATATTGGGATGTGTCACCTGTGCAGACACCTGAACAGTTGGGCTTTTGATAAATAAGTTTAACTATGTAACTACACTGAGTAAGTGTTGTCACCCTAGGACAGGAAGTGTGTTATTGGCAGGATCACCATGTGAAAAAAGGAAAACTTGGGGAAAAAAAATGAAAACAGCCACCACATCTAGGCTTTTGGGTTAAGATACGCTCTAACAGAAGACAAATGGTGCCATCAAGCTGCTGTAGAACATCGCTTCGGAGGCTGAGAACTCTGATGATTCAACAGTATAATTATCCTGAAAGAGAAATACGTTAATGCTGAGAAAGGAATGTGCAGCTCAATAAACATCCCTCTCAAAGGATTACAGGTAACATTGCATCATTTAAATGTTTTCCCATTTGTCTGCAGCACTGTATTTGAAAAAAAAAAAAGGTATTTCAGTATCGGTAACCCACAAACCAGACTATGTCAATGTTATAATGAAGCGTGAAGTGCATGAGGGTCATCCAAGAGTGAGCACCAAGTAATGGGCTTATCCACTTGCCCTGGAGCAGTGTACGGCCATGGGAAGTGTGTTTAACAGCTGGTTACTATAAGATGCTTGTACACTATTATCTACTACAATGAGGGCAATGGTGGCTGCCGGTTCCATCTGCAATAGCAAACGTTCATCCGCACAGCTAAAACACTGACTTCCGCAACCACTCATTAGGCCAGCATATTGACTTGCAGAAGATGCTGATACAATGGAATGATTTTCGACTTACAGTATGATTAACCTATTAACTAAAATAAAATCTATTTAAATGATTTTTCACAAAATCACACATTTTCCCACATTGCACAAAAGTGCACTGCCTTTTGCAGATCAGGTGCCATTAATTCTTAAGAGCACCCGCAGGTTCCTGCTCTTTCCTGCGTTGCGCATGTAGGGCAGCCCATTCATTACAATGGGCTGCCCTATGCATGAGAAACATGGAAAAGAAGTCCATGACCCTTTTTTAAAATCCCGCCGCACCGAACCACAAGGTGGCCTGGCATCATGGCATTTTAGCGCTTGTGAAAATGCCCTACTTTTTTTTTTTTATAAATATTTTTTATTGCATTTTTCAAGACAAACAATACATACACAACTCACACAACTATGGTGCTTATACAAGGTATCATATCTGTTACATGGCGAGATACTATAATTTGTATTTATCATATGTTAAGCTAAAACCCATGTCTTGCTTCTTATATCTTTTTAGAGGTTCCTTGATACGTCAAGTCCCCCCTCCCAAGCGTGACAAACAGGACCGAACCCCTCAATACTTTATTATTTACAACCCCCATCATGTTATTTTAGAAACTCAACAAGCTGTTTCCGCTTCATCTAACCATGTCCGCCAGACTCTATCATATTTCATCGGGCACCCTCTATTGAAGTATGTGTCTTTTATATAAAGGAAGGTTATCATTTACCAGACTTTTACATTGTGTCAAAGAAGGGGGGGTGGGCTTCTTCCATTGTATGGCAATGTTTTTCCGGGCATAGAATAGTAATAACCCGACTAGTGTGCGTTTTGCTATTGTTGGTACAAGTGTTTCGATTAGTCCCAAAAGATAGACTTCCATGGCTTGTGGTAATGTGATTGATGCTACTCTATTGACCCTGTCAATCACCTCACTCCAATATTGCTGAATTGCAGGGCAATGCCAGAAAATATGGGAGAAATCTCCGGGGGAGATTCCACATCTCCAACACTCCGATGGACATGTAGGGTTCATTTTATGAAGTCTATGTGGAGTAATATACGCTCTGTCCAATCTTAAATTGGATCAGCCGATCCCACATTGATACTAAAGAGCTGAAAGGAAAATCCCAGACATCATCCCAATCATCATTGTCCGAAAATGCCCTACTTTTTAGCAGATAAACAAAAGAGAATAAGCCCCAGGGGATAATGCGGACACAGAGGAATAGACAAATGGGGGATATACCTCAATTACGTAAAAATGTTCACTTTATTATTACAAAATGATAAATAGAGCAATGAGAATACAAAAGAGATAAAAACAATAATACATCTCAATGGAAAAAAATTGCTAGACTTGTATCACCGAAATGTTTCGGAAGCCAAAAGGAAATGCTTTTGACATTTTATATATCCTTCTTCAAGGTTAATAGTGTAGCAAACTTTTCAGTATTCTATCAAGGAAGGGGAAGAGAGAGGGAAAAGGGGGAGAGTATTATGTCAATATTGTAAAAAAGTATTTATCAAAAAGCAATCGATTGAAGCACAGTGGTAATATAACACATGTATAATTTGCAAAAAAAGTTATACATAGATAAGAAAAGAAAATCTATATAAACATATGTACTTACAGATATATATTCGTGTCTGATAGACATGCACACCAGTAGATGTAAACGTCAGGCCAAGGGTATTTGTTCAGCCGTGCCTAAATAGCTCAATTCATGGGATGTGAACTGAGGAATGAATCCCCTCAGTCTCACACATGGGAAGTAGATTTAGAGAAGCTGTATTTTTTAGCAGATGTGTGCCATTAAAGAGGAGCTCCAGTCGACCCCCCCCCCCCAAAAAAAAAAAAATATACTGTAACACTTACCTGTCCAGGGATCCAGCGATGTCAGAACCCAAGCCGATTCAGGTGCAGGTGCCAGCATCTTCACGAAGGGAAACCGGCAGTGAAGCCTTTCGGCGCTACGCTTTCTGATTAGTCCTGCCGTCTTTTGGGACCTGTGTGTGTCCCAGAATGCAGCGGGGGGGCAAGAAGGAGGGGCCAGGTATATTGATTTTACCCAGAAGTGAGAGGGGGTACCTGTCAAAACCAGGTACCCGCCCCCCCCACAATGTGGCAGTGGAGGGGGGGGGAGATGTGAGCAAGCGAAACTTCCCCTTTTGGGTGGAACTTCGCTTTAAGAACAAATGGCACCGCCACACGTCTTATTAAGGGCAGTCTGTTTCTGTAAATGTGTTGGGAAAGTGTGCAATTTTGCATGCAAATAGCACCCCCATGCATCTAGTGTTCACACTTGCCAAAATGCATGGCACCTTCTAATTTTTTTGCAGATTTTACATTTATAGGGCAGCCCATTGTAACTAATGGGCTTCCCTAAAATGCAAAGCATGGGAATGTACAAAGAAGCACGTGCATTTTAGGTGTGAACGAGCCCTAAAGAAGCAATCATTTTATTGGTTGAACCAGACTAAAGCTTGGCCGCTTTCTAACACCACATTTCTCAAACTTCTTGCCACATAAGAGCTATTGAAATAATTCTCTGTCCTTGGGGAATCCCGGCTAAAAAAAATATTCTATCCTTGACTTATGACTTGTTAGCATAATCTATATCGTAAAGAGTTTAAATTACAAGAACAAAGAAAGTGGTATTCCTAGAGCAGTTATTCTCAGTCCTAGGGTTCTTCCAAAGGTTGTTAGGGGATCCTTGAACTGTGACTGATTGACCTCCAATCTGTTCCCGCATAGTTCTTGGTCTAACGTCAACAGTATGACATCAATGACATTTAAGCCATGTTGATTGGTGTAATTGTAACCACCGCGGTAAGGGGGCATTCTTTCCACTGATCACAATGGTAAGGGGCATTTTACTTACTGACCAACAATGAATTGGTTTTACCAAGGGTTTCCAGAGACCTAAAAATTATTCCAAGGGTTCCTCTGGGGTAAAAAGGTTGAGAAAGCGCTAGACTATTTGGCACCAAAGGCTCTGTTCAACAAAATTATTTTCAGTGATAATTATAAAATCAAGCAAATAATAGCAGTTACATACATAGTTACATAGACTTAGACAGGGGGAATTGGCGTCAATGGACGCAGAACAGAAATGGGTTTCCCCGCATCCAATTCGCATAGCAGGAGAATGTGACCGGCTCTCTATTGAGCCGGTTCTCATATCTCCGGTGTGGCTGCGGAGCGCACTGCACAGAAACGCTGTGTGTCTTTAGCTCCATTTCAGGGCCGAATTCCGGCAAAGATTCGGCCCTGATTCGTCCCTGAACTGGAGAATGGGGATGCACAGCGTTCCTGTGCGATCCGCAGCCAGTTCCATTGTGAACCGAGCCTTAAAGCGGGATTCCGTCCATGAAAAAAAAAAATTTAAAAGTCAGCAGCTACAAACACTGTAGCTGCTGACTTTAAATAATTACTTACCTGTCCTTGGTGCCCGCGATCTCGGCCGCCCGAGGCCGACCCGTCCCTCGGCTCTCGGGTCACGGCACCGCCATCCCAGGTAAGAGAAACAGGCAGTGGAGCCTTGTGGCTTCACTGCCAGTTTCCTACTGCACACGCGCTAGCGGCGCTCTGTGAATGGCCCCGTGGTTTTCTGTGAACACACACAGTTCCCAGAAGACAACGGGGCCGCTCACCGAGGAGCAGAACACGCCGCGGAATAGGAAGAGGCAGATTAGGAAGACTGCCTAGCAACAAGGGTTTAGGTAAGTTTAAAAATGTATTTATTTTTTTTCAAATGTTTTTTTTTTTTTTTAATTTTTTGGATTTTTCATGCAATGTTTTTTTTTTTAGGGTGCCCTCCACTTTAAGGAGCAGATATTGAGGGTACCTCCACATTTTCATACTCTGGGAAACAGAGAGGTTTACATTAAAAAATAATGGGGGCCAACAAGCCTTAACCATTTTTAGCAGTAGCAATGATCCGACAGGAAATAACTATAATTTGAAGTTTACCAAGCATGTGCAAAGTTAGAAGCAATAATGGAAAACCGGTTCAGGATGGCAAAGAGCATTCATACATTGCAGAATAAGGCCAGTAATAATTTACTGATATTTACATACCTCCCAACATTTTAAGATGGGAATGAGGGACCCCTACTAGCAAATGTATGTAGGCATAGGACACGCCCCCTGCCACACCCCCTTAAAGGAGAATTTACCCAAAAAAAGGTTAATTAATTCCACAAGGGTTTTTTTATTTATCACTTCTATTCCTTTATATTGGCTTTTAAAATGTACAAATGCAGCAATTTAGAATTTGGATAAAAGGTTTAGCACTGGGAAACACTTTTTAAAAGATAAAAAGTGGATCTTATATGCAACTATATAGATCAGACCAAAATGAGGGACAAATGAGGGGGAAAGAGGGACACTGTTCCAAATCAGGGACAGTCCCTCGAAATCAGGGACAATTGGGAGCTATGATATTTATACTCAGGATCTTGCAAAAAATTCTTCTTTATTGCCAGCGTCTACATGCATATAGATGCGCAAACAAGCCCATGCACATAAATCACTGCACTCAAACTTAACATTTTCTATTTTTGTTTTCCGGCTCTGTACTCATTGTTGTATTTGCCTTGTATTTGCCTTGGTTCACACCAGTGCAGCTTTGAAATCGCGCTACTTCAGTGCAATTTCAAAACCACAGATCAGTGCAATTTGCACCTTTTGGTTTTATTGTGGCTTACAACTTCGTTTAACAGAAGTCGCAATGAAATCGAAAAAAAGTAGTGTAGGAACCTTTTATTAAAGTCGCTGCGACACGAGTCATGGCAATTTGAACAGTTCCATTGCCGGCAATGGGTTTGCGACTTGTCATGTGATTTGGAACTGTCAAATCGCATGACAAATTGAACCAATGTTAAGAGGGCTTGCTGATCTTCATGCAGCTGTGTGCATTGTTCCATAGACAGCAATGCCTCTATATCCAAATAAGTAAAAAAACTGACATTTTTGTTTTACTCCCGTGTGCAAGAGGCCTAACTTAAAACAGATTATGAAAGCTGCACAAACATGGGGCTGCATAGCATAATCTCTGCAAGACTCTATAGCAACAGAGAATCAGGCTAGGAATCGCTATGTTAGTAAAACAGTTCAGAACACAGCATCTTAAGCTTATCCTCATAAATAGCATCCCTTTTAATGAAGTCCATGGTAGGTCTGGTAACACAGGCAAACAGCTGGAGGCAGTGGCGTCTCCAGCTTTCATATTTAGGGGGAACGGGGACAAAAATAGGGGGGCAACTATAAAATGCAATTATATATATATATATATCTATATGTATATCCTGGGGCCTTTTACTACGATCCCACAACGGCCCTTTCACATGTTCTGCAGTGAGCTCCCTTCCTACTGTATTGGGGCCCCCCCAGGGTGGCAGAAAACAAAGAGATACATGTCACCAGCATACCAAGAAAATATAAGGGTCCAAAGCAGTGGGAGAACTATCAGGGTTGCAAAGGTTGTCTTGCCACCGGGCCCTGGTGTTCTGCCACTGTGGGGTTCCCCAGCCTCCTCTTGCTGTCCTGCCCCCGCTATTGACAGCGCTGGTCAGGCATCTCTTGGAATTTACAGGCTAGTTCTCCTGTCCTAAGGACGGAAAAAATCAGTCTGTTTTTTTCAGTAACTGAGAGTCCTGGTGGAGTCCTTCCTGCAACTCGCTCTTCTCCCTGCCAATGAGGATGCAGGGGAAGGAGCAGATCGGGCGGCCGTGGTTGTGTGAGTGCTCGCATTATGCAGCGTCAGCGAGCAGAGGGAGGGGGGAGGAATCACCCGCAGGAGCTGACTGGGGACGCTCTCCATCTTAGACATTGCCTTTTTGTAAAAAAAAAAAAAAAGTTTTTTTGGGGGGGGCACATGGTGGGACACAGCATAATGTTGGGGGGGGGGTCCGGGCCCCCTCTGCCCCCCCTAGGGACACCATTGGCTGGAGGTATCCAAGGCCTAAGGGCAAAGGACCACCCCACTGGAGCTGGAGTACTCTGCAGCTGGGGAGGTGCTCCCCACAGTAGCCGGTTGTTCCAGAGAAGGTGTGTGCTAATAAGGCTCCTGCATGGCTGCGTGCATGTCTGTACTGAGAGTACAGGGCCTCTCATCTGGCTGCAGATCACTTGCCAAGTTTTCTCTGCCTCGTTAGGTGTGGCCTCTCTTCCCTGGGGGTGTCCAGGAACCCAGGGAGCTGTGGGAAAAGCAGACAAGGAGCCTGCAACTGAGCATGGTGATAAACTGGTGCTCCATTATGCCACCTGTATGCAGTTTGGAAGAAATGACTCTATTAGGCTGCATCTTTGCTATACATCAGCAGTCCTGGTTGTGCAGTTACCTAAAGGGACATAAAAGAATGATTTGCATTGCTTCTATTCTGAAATAATGAATAATCCCTTTATTTTTGGGATATGTGATGGAATGAGATATGCCTTAATTAAGACTGGTGAATACCTTTTAAGATACCCCCAAACAAGAATTTCATTATTAAGGAATTAGACCCCTGAGAAATTCTGTTTTTATTCATTCTGTCTAGCCACATGCCTCTTCTTTATCAGCAGAAAACAATAGGAAGTCCCAAAGCGGCCTGAAGCTAGCTCTAGACATGAGATGATCATTTACATTTTCCTTCTCATTTAACAACAATTTATCCTGGATTTACACCTATGCATTTTTCCCCTTGATGCATCTTCCATTGATATCAATAGAAGCACATCAGAATGCACGTCAACACATATCAACATGCATTATCCTGTGTTTTCAATGTATTATGCAGTGCATTGTATTGCTTGTCAACACGCACGTTGATGTGCATCACATTGAATTTATGTGTGTTATGACACATCAACACTCTTAGCACATTCACGGAGATGTGTTTTGATGCATTTTCTTTTGATTTCAATGGAAAACACATCAAACAAAAATGCAAACATATGAAAAAGTTTATGGTACCGAGCTGACCATTGCTGGGGTGAAAGATCAGCCACTTCTCTATCACTGTTGTTATCCCCGAGGAGGCAATGTTGTCTCTGTGCTCCTTCTTCCTCACTCTACTCGTATAAACATTCATGCTCAAAGGATAGTTAAACCTGACAACAAAATGACATGTTGCAGTTTACCGCATTAAAGGAGAAAGTGGTTTACTGCATTTAAATATGTAGAAGACGCAGGAATTTATTGGCAACAGTCCATCAATACAGAAACATATACAGCTCCTACAGGAAAGGAACAACATTGACACGTTTCGTAATAGAAGCTTATGACTAAGTGCTTGTAGAGTAAAACGCGTCAATGTTGTTTCTTTCCTGTAGATGCTGTATACAGCCCTCAAAATTTCCACTCGCCTGCTCGCATATGATGAGTGGAAATTAGCTGAGGGCGAGTGTGGAGCAGGGGCGGACTGGGTCGACAGTTTCCTGGCTGATCCCTTCTGGCAGAAGTGGTGGGGCCTCTTTTACAGGGCATAAGAGCGGCCCGGGGGGCAATTACCTCCATGATGAGGCGGCACTGATAAGGTAGCACTGATATGCTGCACTGATGAGGCTGCACTGATGGGCACTGATGAGGCTGCACTGATGGGCACTGATGAGGCTGCACTGATGGGCACTGATATGCTTTATGTTAAACTTGTTGTTAATATTTATTTTTGTAACCTAATTTTGCAAACTTTTAACAGTGTCATTTCATAAATATATTTTATGAGGGCATGTTTTTAGGGGAGGTATTAGGGTCGGGCGTGGCAGAGTAGGGGTTGGGTGGGGCAACTGGTGGCGAGTAACTCTTAAGGCCTGGCTTGAGGTCTGGCTAGTAGCTCAGAACTTTAAATTTTGAGCCCTGCTATAAATGTGTCTGTATTGATGAACTGTTTCCAATAAATTCCTGCGATCTTTTGCATATTTGAGTGTGGTCATCCACTTTCTCCTGCAAAGTAATTCTCAGTTGTGAGCTGGACCTGCACCTTTTCATGTCGAACTAGGGGCTGGCGTTGAGGTGGACCAACCTGGGGCAGTGCAGTTATTTTATCCTATGGTGGCTGAATTTGTTTTCTTTTTTAAGGCTAGGAACATGTTTAGTACATACAGCAATGCAGTGTTCTTGTTACTTCAGGTGAGCTGAACAGGAAATGTAAACTACAAATCTCCCCATCCATCCTGTAATGGAGATGAACACAGCCAGACATGTTTGAAGTCCAGCCTGGTTGACATCCATTAGTTCCCTCTATATCTAGTGGGGAATTGAGCGTAGCCACAGACAGGCAAGGCATATTCATAAAACAGTGAAGAATCTGACATTCAACAAATGTTCTCTGCAGGAGAATCTTCCAATCCAATGTGTTTTAAATGACAGCAATAGATTCTCCTTTAGAGGATGTTTGGTAAAAGTCACATTCACTGCTTTATAAATAGACTAATTCCGCGTACACACGACCGGGCTTTTTGACAGCAAAGGTCCGACGGAACAAATCCGAATTCGATCGTGTGTGGGCTTCATCGGACCTTTTCTGTCGAAAAATCTGATGGACTTTAGAAATAGAACATGTTTCAAATTTTTCCGACGGACTCGAGTCCTATCGAAAAATCAGTTTGTCTGTATGCTAGTCCGACGGACCAAAAACGACGCAAGGGCAGCTATTGGCTACTGGCTATGAACTTCCTTATTCTAGTCCGGTCGTACGCCATCACGTTCGAATCAGTCGGACTTTGGTGTGATCGTGTGTAGCCAAGTCCATCTAGTTGGAACTCCGTCGGAAAGTCCTTCGGAGTTCAGTCCGTCGAAAAGTCCGCTCGTGTGTACGCGGCATAAGGTGTGTGTTATTGGCAAGAAAACCAGGTGGAAAAAAAATGAAAGAAAAAGTTTGGAAAGAAGAAAATGAGTGCAGCCAACTCATCTAAGGACTGCTAAGCTGCAATATATTACATTTTTATTTTTGAGTTTATAGATGAGCTTCAAGCAAACAAGATGTTCTTGTACAAAGCTTTCAGAACGAATTCTGCCAATGGATTGTACTTGCAAGTCCAACAGTTATCTGAGGTTTACGGCCACGTTGTTAGATGATCAGTCTATACCCACTGCAAATATTTTGTGTTCTTTAATATTTCAGATTTTTGCATATTTGTTTTTAAACTGTTTAGCTCACACATGTTTAGGTATCTTTAAAATGAGACTAATGAGGTGAGAGAGTTGCATTCATGGATAAAAGGTGCAGGGTAATTGTAATTTTTTTTCTGGTACTCCTCATGTCGGCCCACTACAGGTCAAATCCACCCCTTGGCGCCCACAGGACTAATTCTTACTAGCACATAAAGCACAGGGTTCTTTTTTTTTGTCCTCACTCTTGGACACTTCTTGTGCAGTATCCCTACTGGCCTTCCTAGTGTCCATTTTGTTATGCCTGGCATAAATTTATGGCTAGTTAGGAAGGCTCATAGTTTAGCTAGATTACACTATCATTTAAAGGACACTACTGATTTAGAAGAAAATATAGGAGAATTGTACCTTCGTCCTAATTGAGGGAGAAGCAGAAGGTTTTGAGGCATCTTTGGACTTTCGTGGTTCGGTATGGATTCACAATAGTCAAGGTAATTACAAAAAATACAAATTTATTAACAAAATAACAATAGAATTCCCATAAGGGTAAGAAATTCACATATTGAAAATAGAATCACTCTGATGAAAACTGGAAGGGAATAGAAGTGGCAACCCTGGATATTGGATTAGATATTCGTCCTTGCTCAGTTCTCAACTCAAATTCCTGGCTAGTTAGGAAGGCTCATAGTTTAGCTAGATTCCACTATAACCTCTAAGTTGTCTGCTTGTTTCCTCTGATTGTTTTTTCTGAGACTATGGTTCAGCCCATTGCTAGGCAGCCTGTGGAGAAGCCGTAGGAGGAAACACATATACAATAATGGTATAATGTTCAGCGCTAAACTATTTGATGAAAAAGATTAAAGTTTAAAATTGAAATGAAAAGGCATGCATCTGCATGCTGATATATGAAGGTGCAACCATGTGAATGGTGAGTGGACTGAAAGTTCTGGGGGATGAACCCCTAAAAATCAGGCTGTAAAGGGAGCGAGGCTGCTTCAGGCGTGGGTTGGGGAACCCGATCAGCTAAGCTAATGAAGAAGGCGAGGCCGTGCCTTAGAAACGCGTTCTGATTGGCCAGACAGTGTGTGTGGGCAGCTCCTCAGTTTGACAGCCCTGGACCACTCCCACCCAGAGACACACATCCGACGTCTCCATGTGGCTTATCGAGGATCCAGCTGCGGCTAACACGCCGTGCTCGTGGATCCCTCGATAGAGACTTCCCGGCAGTCCTCCTGTGCTCCTGTGACACTGCATGCGGAAGCTCTAGCACTCTGCAAGTGCTCCAACATTTTTCACGCAATTTTTTAGTGTTGTTTTATACATACTGAATAAATTATGTAAAGTAAGTACATACTGAATAAATTCCTAAGCTGTTTAAAGGATTGTCTTGGCGCTTCTCTCTCCTCCTTTTGCTTTCCTTTTGTGGAGAAGCCGTAAACTGTCTGGCATGGGACATCTCTTTATGCATGAGTGGAGCTTGGAAGCCAAGTGTTGGTGCAGCTTCTGGTAGCATATGGTGTCACTTCCAGAAGTGATGCCAGGTATCAATTACATTTTCAGGATCTGAGCTGACGAGCTGTCTGACCGGGTGAGGGCCCTATTTAAAGAGCACCCATGTGTGGTTTTTCTGGAGACTGTATGCAGAACCAGAAGCTGGACTACTCCAATCCAGCTCTTTATCTCACATGTAATCTGTCAGGCGCTATACCTCTCTCCAGCTCACCATAGGTAGGTGTTCAGGTGCCCTTTTCTGTTACTATTGGCTAAAGACTGTTTACTTAGGTGACTACTTTCTTTACTTCTTTTTCAGCTGCATATCCCGCCATCCCCAGAAGGGGAAGCACCAAAGAAATTGTAGTCTAGGTAGGAAGGTTGTCGCTACATCAGGAGATCAAGGTTAAGAGTGCATTATTACAAAAGCATGTCTGTTTTTATTGCTGGGGTGAGAACCTAAAACAAAGATCAGTCATGTCATTGTCCGATGAATCTTCTTTATGCATTCCCTTAGTAGAATCTAAGAAATCTCAAGGGCAGTGTATTTATCATGTATTTCACAAGGTGTGTACAAATTTTTAAAAAATGTGGTTCCTGGCACTATATTAGACCTCTATTTTCCTCTAGTAGAAGCCAGTCTCCTATGCATCCAGTTCTGGGGGTTTGTTGGGCCACAGTTGTTACTGTGGATGTGCAATTATAGATTTTAGGATTAAGCAAGTCTGGGTCTGGGGGACCACGCATAAGCTTTTAATGACAACTGCAAGGAACATTTGTCTGTCTGTGTATTTTTTACACCTGTACAATTCTCAAGGGCTTGGACAGAATGCTTTATTGCATCCTCGGAACTTCAGGATGGTCTATGGTTTTCTCCGTGCAGCATTGGTTCTCTGAATTGTTAAAAATCCAACAAGAGTCTGTGCTGGCTATTTCTATTCTATCATGCTGACCCAGAAGGCCTTAGGGTCCCTCCTTTTTGCAGTCTGAACATTGTGGATTTCATTTCATTTTGCCAAAGGAGACTGGGCTGGCTGTACCCATCCAAACATAGCTTGGCTAAGCCTTATGGCCTGGAAGTTGAGAGGCACCAATTGTGTCCACTATCTATTGCTGATCTGATTATCAGCACACTATTGAAGGCTAGGAAATCAATAATTTAATTCCTCCTATATGCGGATATGGAAAGGTTTCAGAAATCTAGGAGGTAGACCCTCTTTCTCCAGATGTGAACCTCATCCTGACTTTTCAACTGACTAGTCTGTACAGGCAGTCCCCGAGTTACAAACATCCAACTTACAAATGACTCCTACTTACAAACGGAGGGAACAACAGGAAGTGAGATGAAATCTACTCCTAGGAAGGGAAATTCACACCTGTAAGAGTTATCATGGGAAAAAGGTGTCTCCACTAAAGCTTTATCATTAATCCTTGTTTTCACAACAACCCAAAATTTTCAAAATCCAATTGTCATAGGGATAGAAAGTGAGGTGAAATCCTAGGGTCAGAAAGTGAGGTGAAAGACAGGAAAACAAATGTTACATGGGTGTTAACCTTTACCTATGCTATCCAAAAAACGTAAAAAAAGAAATTCTGTCTGAAAGTTACAATGTTCTGACATACATATAAATTCAACTTAAAGGGGTTGTAAAGTTATTTTTTTTTTTTAAAATAACAAACATGTTATACTTACCTTCACTGTGCAGCTCGTTCTGCACAGAGTGGCCCCGAACCTGGTCTTCTGGGGTCCCTCGGCGACTGTTTCAGCTCCTCCCTGCAAGCATTTACCACCTTCATGCGAGCTCCCTCGCACGGTGGTGAGTGCTTGCGGGCGCGCTCCCGTGATACAGCCGGCGGCTATAGCCGCTCGCTGTATCACTCGGCCCCGCCCCCCGGCGCGCCGCGTCATCGGATGTGATTGACAACAGCGCGAGCCAATGGCTGCGCTGCTTTCAGTCCATCCACTGCAGCCAATCAGCGACCAGGCTGAGCTGCAATGAAGCTGACGAGGACGAGGAGCGAAGATTCGAGGCGTCAGGTAAGTAAAACGGGGGGGCTGGGGGCGGCGGTACTGTCAAAAGTTTTTTCACCTTAATGCATAGAATGCATTAAGGTGAAAAAATTTTTACCTTTACAACCCCTTTAAGGACAAACCTACAGACCCTATCTTGTTCGTAACCCCTGGGATTGCCTGTATAAGGGAGAAAGTTACAGCACACCTCTCGACTCTCTCCACCTATACAAGAACAACATAGGACGATCATTATCTGGTGAAAAATTTGTCAAGGTGGTCTTGGGCATTGAGGCCACCTTTGCAGATACTGTTTCCAAAGTGGGATCTTCTGCTTCTCCTGAAGGTAATGGCGCCTCCTTTCCTCCCTACAAAATATTTTTTCTCTATGGCATCTAACTTTTAGAACCGTTTTTTAGAAATTGCAGCAAGGCATGTGTCAGAATCTCACATTTTGTCATGCAACAGTATTTTTGTATGTTTTTTCCAAGAAGCAGAATTGACTGATTCAAGATTGGAGATCATTGGATCTAAGAGAAGCCGTCTTGATCTGCTTGTGAAGAACAGAGCCATTTAGGAAAGATGACAGCCACTTCATTTTCTGCCTGGGTCCTAGGAAAGGAATGGCAGCTCCTTCAGGAGTTTTGTCATCATAGATTGTTAAGATAATTCAACTTGCCTATAGCAATTCAGTATTTGCTACTATTGGAAATCTGGCCACTTTTAACTAGGAGCTTCACAGGGGATCCACAGCAAATGTGTCGGTGGAGATGGTATGCAGAGCTGCGAGCTGGGCTATTCCAGTAACATTTATTTGCCATAACAGGCTGCAAGTTCTCTCTAAAACATTTGAAGCCTTTTGTTTCCTCTGTTTTTACCTCCGCTTTGGTGCATTAAATAGCCGTTTGCAGCATCTCTTTGTGTTTTTGTTTTCTTTCTTTTGCCCCTTTTTGTTGAATCTGGAAAATTGTTTTTCATACTTACCATAATTTTCCTTTCCTGATATCTCCTCATGTTATATAGTTACATAGTTAGTAAGGTTGAATAAAGACACCAGTTCATCCAGTTCAACCTGAGTGTGTGTGCACGTCCACAACTGTCCCCATCCCTTTACATTGTGACCCATCAAGATGCCCATCTATTATTATTTTATTTAAGGTACCCATATAGCGCCGTCAATTTTTACACAGTGCTCCACACACACATTGGTCCCCACCCCCAAGGAGCCCACAATCCAAGGTCCCCAACCCACACACTAGGGCCAATTTACTATGGACATAAGCCAATTAACCTACCAGCATGTCTTTGGACTGTGGGAGGAAACCGGAGTACCCGGAGGAAACCCACGCAGGCACAGGGAGAACATACAAACTCCAGGCAGGTAGTGTCGTGGTTGGGATTCGAACCAGCGACCCTTTTTACTGCTAGGCGAGAGTGCTACCCACTACACCACCGTGCCGCCCGTGCTGGCTGTGCTGGCATCAGGCAAGTGATCCCTCCCTGATGCCATTGCAGGTTTGTAGGGACTGAACGTTATGTGCTAGTAAGGAGTGGTTCTGTGGGGATCATATCTGACCCATAGTGGGCTGACATGAAGCAAAGTATGAAAAACTATTTTCCCAATTCCGTAAACCAACCTCGAATCAGGGCACCAGAAGAGAAAGAATCATCGAGGAGTACCTTGTGTTTTTTTTTTTTTTGTGCGGTCTGACAGTGATACATTGTCAGTCACACATGGGTCAGTGAAATGCAATCACACAACTTCTTTTATTTGCTGCTTGTGGGAGTAGGGTTCAGAGGATTGAAATTAGGTTAAAATACACATTACTATAATCTGCTCTAGAAACCGCTGTAATTTATGCTTAAATGAGTGTTTTTAGATTGGTGTTTGACAGCTTTAAAGTGATGCACCTGCAGAGGTCGGGCCTGGCTTAATTGCTTTGCTTATTGATTTAGAACATGCAAAATTAACTGCGAGGCCAAAGTCTGTGGAAGAAGAGGGATTACAATGTAACAGCGTTATCTTATTACAGATTGCTGCCTTGTCTTGTCTACATTTCCCTAGCTTAAACATGTGTCAAAGTCAAGAACAACTAGAAAAGTCTAAGATTTATTTACCGAATTGTGTTTATGGGCCAGTGCCTAGGGCAAGATTGGGCAGTCCCATAAGACAACATTTGCAATTTGCTTTTTGCTACTACTAATGCCATTCTTGATGCTTGACAGTTATAATGGTCGTGTCTCAAATAGCCACTCAGTTCAACAGTGATGTGGAGAAATCTAAACTTTCCGTATGCTACCAAACTGTAGGCATTCAAATATCTATATTTTATCTAGAGCTGCACGATTAATCGGTAAAGGATCAAAATCACGATTCTACCCCCTTAGCGATCTTAACAGAGTATTTTCCCGATTCAGTGCAGAGTTCTCTGCTCAGCTGACAGCTGTCAAAAGAAAAAAAAAAGAATGTTCACATCCAATGGGGGCCGCATGCAAACTGTCTTTTCCCCCCAGCATTGGTGTCAGCGGACGCACTATTAACACCCAGCATTACCCCCTACACTCCACAAATACCCCCCCCCTCCACACTCCACTTCACCCAATTTCCCCCCCTACACTCCACTTCACAAATGTGCTCCCTTACACTCCACAAATACCACCCCTCACACACACTCCACAAATATCCCCCCCTCACAGACACACTCCACAAATATCCCCTCTTCACAAATTTCAACCCCAGTCACGCAACTGAGGACTTTGCTTAGCCTCTGTGTGATGGCTCACTTACCTCTCCTCCTGGCAGTCAGCTGGTGGCCTGATCTTCTGCCTCCTCAGGTCCTGGCTTCATCACAGGCCTAGTGGCGGGGCACCCCGAGAATGCCACAATCTTCCGCCCTGAGGTGGCAGCAGGACCCTGGATCCAGGGCCGGTGTTCTGTTGAGAAGTGCCCACTATCGAATAGTGCCCGGGACGAACGGCGCATGCGCTGTTGTGTCGGCGAGACGGCGCCTGCACATAATAGCCGACTGAAGACATTTTTCAGTCAGATTGTGCCTCACGCTGCCGAGGAGTGTTCATGTAGGTCTGGGGCGGAATTTAACATGAAGGGCGCGGATGTTTTCAATGATGGCCGGTGCTGCAAAGATGGGGGTGGAATTTTTAACGATGCCCAAACAAATCTGCTAAAGCCCCATCTTTGCAGCAGTGGCCATCCTTAAAAACATCCGCCCCCTTCATGTTAAATTCCGCCCCTCACCTACATGAACACTCTGCCCCTCACCTACATGAACACTCCGCCCCTCGCCTACATGAACACTCCGCCCCTCGCCTACATGAACACTCCGCCCCTCGCCTACATGAACACTCCGCCCCTCGCCTACATGAACACTCCGCCCCTCGGCTACATGAACACTCCGCCCCTCGCCTACATGAACACTCCGCCCTCGCCTACATGAACACTCCGCCCCTCGCCTACATGAACACTCCGCCCCTCGCCTACATGAACACTCCGCCCCTCGCCTACATGAACACTCCGCCCCTCGCCTACATGAACACTCCGCCCCTCGCTTACATGAACACTCCGCCCCTCGCCTACATGAACACTCTGCCCCTCGCCTACATGAACACTCTGCCCCTCGCCTACATGAACACTCTGCCCCTCGCCTACATGAACACTCTGCCCCTCGCCTACATGAACACTCTGCCCCTCGCCTACATGAACACTCTGCCCCTCGCCTACATGAACACTCCGCCCCTCACCTACATGAACACTCCGCCCCTCACCTACATGAACACTCCGCCCCTCACCTACATGAACACTCCGCCCCTCACCTACATGAACACTCCGCCCCTCACCTACATGAACACTCCGCCCCTCACCTACACTCTGCCCCTCACCTACATGAACACTCCGCCCCTCACCTACACTCTGCCCCTCACCTACATGAACACTCTGCCCCTCACCTACATGAACACTCTGCCCCTCACCTACATGAACACTCCGCCCCTCACCTACATGAACACTCCGCCCCTCACCTACATGAACACTCCGCCCCTCACCTACATGAACACTCCGCCCCTCACCTACATGAACACTCCGCCCCTCACCTACACTCTGCCCCTCACCTACATGAACACTCTGCCCCTCGCCTACATGAACACTCTGCCCCTCGCCTACATGAACACTCTGCCCCTCGCCTACATGAACACTCCTCCCCTCACTTACATGAACACTCCGCCCCTCACCTACATGAACACTCCGCCCCTCACCTACATGAACACTCCGCCCCTCACCTACACTCTGCCCCTCACCTACATGAACACTCTGCCCCTCACCTACATGAACACTCCGCCCCTCACCTACATGAACACTCCGCCCCTCACCTACACTCTACCCCTCACCTACATGAACACTCTGCCCCTCACCTACATGAACACTCCGCCCCTCACCTACATGAACACTCCGCCCCTCACCTACATGAACACTCCGCCCCTCACCTACATGAACACTCCGCCCCTCACCTACACTCTGCCCCTCACCTACATGAACACTCCGCCCCTCACCTACATGAACGTGCCTCGGCACAATCTGACTGAAAAATTTCTTCAGTCGGCTATTGTGCGCAGGCGCTGTCTCGCCGACACAACAGCTGATCGTCTCTTGCATAGCTGTCCCTGATTTGGAGGGACTGTCCCTGATTTGGAGCAATGTCCCTCTGTCCCTCATTCCACCTCATTTGTCCCTCATTTTGGTCTGATCTATATAGTTGTATATAAAATGCACTTTTTATCTATCAAAAAGTGTTTTCCAGCACTAAACCTTTCATCCAATTTCTAAATTGCTGCATTTGTAAATTCCAAAAGCCAATATAAAGGAATAGTAGTGGTACAAATAGCACTTGTGGGTTTATTCCATCTTGTATTTTTTGTACAATTCTCCTTTAAGGGGGCGTGGCAAGGGGTGTGTCCTATACCTGCATACTTTTGCTGATAGGTGTCCCTCATTGCCATCTCAGAAAGTTGTGAGGTATGCTGTTGTGGTATTACGTACGGCGCATGCGCAGTTCATCCCAGGCACTATTCGATAGCGGGCACTTCTCGATAGAACTAGGTGGGCGGGGCGACGGGCGGATCCTCCCTCCGCTCTGCTCTCTTGTGTTGAGCGCGCTGGTCTACAGCAGCATGCGGGGGAAAGGAGACAGATAGAGAAAGCTCCCAGCCGCTGCCACCCCCCTAGGATCGGCCCTGCCTGCAGGCCATTTGTAACCGGTCAGGCCCGCAGGCCGGTAATTTGAGACCCCTGTTTTAACAGCACTGATAATATGTTTGACCTCCTTTTAGCCTGCTTTTATACACCTCTCCATCAGCTACACTTTTTGTGTCCTTGCATCGACCTATATGCTTATTTGTTTTCTCCTTTACTGTACTACTTCCCTCTGTAGTGAACTATGATGGTTTTCCCTTCTGTTTAGTCTTACTAATTTGCCTGATGTATATATTCTCTCTGAGCCCTTAACTTCCTACCTTTAACTCTTGAAGCTGACCTCTAGGAAGACATTTACATTAGGGTTCTCTAAACTACAGCCTGCTGGCCACATCCGGACCACAACAAGTTTTTTTTTTTTTTTTATGGGAACCCTGATGTATGGGGGGATGGGGACTCTGATAGGGACCCTTTATGTAAGGGGGGACTATAATGGGAGCCCTAATGTAAGGGGATACTCTGATGGGTATTTTGATGTAAGATGGGAATTCTGATGTAGACACGGATGTAAGGGGGGACTCTGGGGTTACTGATGTAAGGAGGGACTCTGATGGGGACACCGATGTAAGGGGGGAACCTGATGGGGACCCTGATGTAAGAGGAGACTCTAATGGGGATTTTTTCTTCAGCCTGTGAATTTTTGTACAATATATAATGTGGCCCTTTTATTGAAAAGTTTGGAGACCCCAGATCTAAATTCACAGCCAATATACATATATGGGAGCTGTTTTACCTCCTAAAAGGTTTTTATTTTTGTCCATCCAGCTTCGAGATTTACTTCTTCAGGCCAGTCAGATGATGTCACCAGTCCTTTTCCTTCTGTTCTCTCCTTTGACTGTGGATAGGTTATGAAAGCAACATACAGAGAGCAGCACCACGTACTATGGTGAGTCCTTAAACCCCTGAGCTTACAGGAAATGCCTATAATGACACTGGGCACCATTCAACCCAGAAGACCATCTGGTGGCCCAAATGAATCACTGTAGGGGACAGCTCTAGTATTGCAGCCATAGCTATTTTTTTCTTTAATTTTTTTTTCTTTAAATAGTTAATTTAATTTGAGTTGGGCATTAAAATAAATTGACTAGAGCTTCATATATCCCCTTGCTGCTGCCATAAAAATATCATAAATACCTAGCTCTTGGGGTGAGGTTTCTCCATGTTACACCAGTAGAGTTTGTTAATGTTAACCAGTGCCTGTGATTTACACAGGAGAAATGAAAATACAAACAGAGATGCTAGATCTTCTATTATTGGAATCCCTTGTTTGCAAAGATCATCTTATTGATCAAGCTAACCCACTAATGCTAGGCTCCTCGCAAATACCAGCAAAAAAAAAAAAAAGATAGGACATTCAGGCACATCCAACTATGCAGGAAACAGAAGGAGCGTTACACCAAAGGTCAGAGAGAGCAAAACAATTTTTTATTAAATGATCAGTAGAAAGACAGTCAATACACCTGCAACCTCTGCTGTGTCTGGCAAAGTCCTTTTTTGCAGAGCCATCTGGGATGCTGAACATTTCCCTGGACAATTCCTTGAGTGATCTTGCTTTGAACCTTTTATGCGCCTCCCAGAACTTCCCATTTTAAGCCATGCCTTTGCACTTCCTGTTTGCCAGATTATCGTGCTCTCTCCAGCCAATATCATGCTCTTGTCAGTCCTGCTGCCATCCATATCGCTGCTGCCACTCACTACTAACCTTTGGCTTATCTCACCCACACTTAATCCCAACCTACGACAACTTGTTCCTGACCTTTTGGCTTATTTACTGAATACACATCTGCTTGATCTCTACCTGCTACATCTGCTGCTAGACCTTGGCTTGCTCACCTCCTGGTGGGGTAATGCTGAGGACAGCGACCTGGTACTAACACAAAGCAAAACTCTACTCCAACATCAGGAGCTCTGGTAAACACAGGTTAGTGTTAAGCCCCTGCCATCTGCCAGGGTAAACCTCTTTACTGCTATACTGGTCTCCAGACCTGACCTCTGACCATGACAACTGCCAGTAGCAGAAGTTTGATACATAATAACTTTTGTTGCTTTTCAATCTAGTGCAGCCACATTTAGAGATTTGTCAGGGCTGGGCTCAGCCCTTCCTTCTCTGAGCTGGCTGCTCAGCTGTCGGCTAATTGCCAGCTCCTATCTCTCCACAGCTACTCACCTGTTGATGATATCCTGCTCGTCAGACCTGCCTACTTAAGGCGTCCAGCCCAGAGGATCTCTGCCTTCGCCTTGGTCAACATCACAGAGACTATCGTCTGCATTCCTGTTAAAGACTTGCTTGGCTGACATCCCTTCTGGTTCCAGATCCTGCTTGCTGTTTTACTACGCTCATCTCTGCCTCCCTGACGTTTGGCTTGTCTGACTATCCGTTCCGGTTACTGTACTCTGGCTATGTTTTGACTACGTTTACTCTGTTTACCTTTTTTTTTTTATATTATTAAACAAGTGTGATTTAATTGTACTTCTGTCTCAGTCTGATTCATGGTTTCTGACAAGATTATACAATACACAAGCCCTGATGAAATGTTTGAGCCCCCTAAATGCATTGGATTTCTTTCTACTAGTCCATTTAAAGGCAAATTCACCTTTAAAAAAAAAATCCAGTATGTTGCAGTTTTTTTACATCAAAAACAGAAAATATCTGTTGATCTTGCCAAAAATACCACGTCCTTGTCACTAATTGTGAGCCGCACTAAAGGATATCTTCCTTCCTAGCTATCCTCTGTAAACGACCAGTTGCTCTGGCCCTCATGTAATGGGGATGAAAAGATATGGACATGTCTGTAGTCACTATCAGGTGAGCAGCCTAAGGTGACAACCATGGCTCCCTCCATAGATACAGTGGAGAAGTGACAAAGCCACCCAGGGACATGAAGTGTGCTTGATTCCTTGCCTTCTTGCTGACTCTTGCTGTAGGAAGGTCTGCAGCTTTAAACAACCTTGGCTTTTAGTTTTTTATCAAGACTAAAAGCCCTCAGTCTGATCTCAGATATGACTTTTTTTTTTTTTTTTTTTTTGACAACTACATACGCAGCAATAAAAATACAATAAAATATATCGGAAATCTTTTAAAACTGGATTACTTACAGCAAACGAGAAAAGACATCTTTATATCAAAGTGCAGAGAAGAAAATGAGCTCTTGCTCTGATTTCCCACAAGAACTGATAAACAAAAACAAGCACTCTATAAAACCCTCCTGCGCAGTATGACACAAGAAAAAATATAGTGCAAATAGAATTCAAGGCATGGAAGGAAAACTGACTATAAAGCAACTAGCTACAAGGAGTCGGACTCACAGAGGTTGTGAGATTGCTGCTGCTATTGAAAGGAGAGCAGCGAGAAAGGGTAACTCTACAAAGATTAAAAGAAAAAAGCCAAGCAAATGTGATTGTGTGTGAACCTTATGGAACTTTTTTAAACAAAAGAAAACGTATAAGGCACCGCACAAATGTAGCTGGTTGTAAATGCCTAGGAGAAGGGAGCAGTCATTCTAAGCTGTAAGATAAAAACATGTACTGTGTATGTGTGTGTATATATATATATATATATATATATATATATATATATATATATATATTATGTCACCTTGATGTGCATGTAAAGGCAGGTGTCCCAATACTTTTGTTAATATAGTATGGTGTATATACACAAAAAATAATGACATATATGGTTACAATATCCAGAGTGCCCTGAAAGCCTTAAAAGGTTGAATGCATAATATCAGTACTATCCTAAGAACATCTCTATACAAAAAGATCAGAAAAAAGTTCTTCTTCCAATGGAAGATAGCAATCAGCTTCCCTTTGCAACTCCAGGACATGGCCAATGACCATGTGGTACAGCCGATAAGGGATGTATCCAACCTCAAGTCAGGTCACAAGAAGTTCTTCATTTTGTTTCATGATCTGTGCTTTGGATTGGCCATTAATGGTGGCATTGTGGTGGCCATGCAGGTCATTCATACATGAATTCTGTTCTTAGCGATCACAGACCTTTGTCTGCTGGCAGGTATAAGCTGTCACAAGGGGTCAATGACCAAGGATTTCTTGGAAATGTCTGAGCTTTGTTCGGTTATGCCGCATACACACGAGCGGACTTTACGGCAGACTTGGTCCGGCGGACTTTTCGGCAGACTTTCTTATGAACGGACTTGCCTACACACGATCAACCAAAGCCCGACTGATTCGTACGTGATGACGTAGGACCGGATTAAAACAAGGAAGTTGATAGCCAGTAGCCAGTCAGGTTTTTGTCCGTCGGACTAGCATACAAACGGACTTTTCAACCGGACTCGACTCGGAAAGATTTGAAACATGTTTCATTTCTAGGTCCGTCTAACTTTTGGGAAGAAAAAGTCTGCTGGAGCCCGCACACGATCAAATTATCCGACGTACTCCGGTCCACCGGACCAAATCTGCCATAAAGTCCGCTCGTGTGTATGCGGCAAAACATGTTTCATTTCTAGGTCTGTCAAACTTTTGGGGAAAAAAAAGTCAGCTGGAGACCACACACAATCGAATTATTCGTCAGACTCCGGTCATCCGGACCAAATCTGCCATAAAGTCCGCTCGTGTGTATGCGGCATTAGACATACTAAACTGGCTATGTGGAGGACTGTGAACACTAGATATTATTCATCTGATTTCCTACAGTTCATATATTTTTATGTATGATTTGTTTCACTTTTATTTGGAGTAATACCTTGCAAATTTAAGTTTAACTATTTATATATAACTTGCAGTGCTTTAGTTTCTGATTTACTGATATAGCTTCTGAGCTTTCTTTTTATCTAAGGACAATTTTCTTTGTTTTCTTTGTAGTACCAAAGGGAGCTGCTGCTCAAAGGCCAAAGTCTGACAATCCCTGTGATTTCAGGTGTCGGTTGATGGAGCTCATCAATGCTACCCAGAAGGAATGAATAAACAAGTTGGCCGCACTCCAATGGCGTCAGCCTTCACAAAGCTTTACTATTTCAGGACTAGAGCTCAGAAGAATCCATCCAGACCCTCACTCTGACATGTTCCACCCAAAAAGTTGTGAGATGCTTTCTCTACGATTTAAGGCGTTTTTGAAATATGTCAGAGTGAAGCTTGGTCTGGATGGACTCTTCTGTGATCTCATCTCATGTTCTCTTTACTGATTTATCTATTACAACTTGTTCAAACATCAGTAAAGTCTGTGATCAATGGCTGTCTGAAAGTCCAGATGTTAGCAATTGTTCCAACGCCATTACTATGTGTGATGGCCCAATAGCAAAACCATTAAGAAGCCCCCATCTCTCTAACCATCATTCTAAGGAAATTCCTCTGATGATGCAGAATACTCTTATAATTACTTTTATAGCATTTATTCACCAAGCTATGGCTACCTGCATTGTATGGCCAGACAGTCATGGACCCCGTAGCAGTTGCATTGTCAGCTAGGGTTATATTTTCAAACTTGAGCTGGTCAGAAGTGAGAGTTCCTTTCAGCATAGGCATCTCCCTATTGTATTCCTGTAGTGATATCAGAAGCTGGCATATTCATCTGCTCTCCTTCAGCTATGCAAACCTAAAATATCAAATTCCAAAGGCAGCATGCCGACTTCCCTTTGGATTTACATCACATTTTTGAAAACGCAGCTTTATTCGCTCTTCTAACAAGAAAGGACCTCGGGAAATCTAGCATTTTCATAAAGAAGACATGTACAGTAAGCAAATCTCTTAAGCGGCGTACACACGACCGGACTTTTCGACGGACTGAACTCCGAAGGACTTTTCGACGGAGTTCCAACGAAATGGACTTGCCTACACATGATCACACCAAAGTCCCACTGATTCGAACGTGATGTCCTACAGCCGGACTAGAATAAGGAAGTTCATAGCCAGTAGCCAAGAGCTGCCCTAGCGTCGTTTTCGGTCCGTTCCGACTAGCATACAGACGAACTGATTTTTCGATAGGCGTCAAGTCCGTCGGAAAGATTTCAAAGATGTTCTATTTCTAAAGTCCGTAAGATTTTTCAACAGAAAAGGTCAGATGAAGCCCACACACTATCGAATTGTCCGATGGATTCGTTCAGTCGGACCTTTGCTGTCGAAAAGTCCGGTCGTGTATACACGGCATTACAACTAAAAGCATCAAATAGAAAACTGCTGCTATAAATGATATAAAAAAACTGTTTTAAGAGGCCCACCAAGACTAAGTGTCCGAAGCAAAATGCCCTTTTTGCACCCAATGAAACCATCCCCTATTCTCTGTCATGATCCAACTATAAAATCTACAGATTAGGCACCATAAAACTGTCAGACAGCAGTTTTATGCCCTTTAAATCAATACTAATAAAGTCTTGAAAGATGTTCAGTTATCTGTCATCTGGCTTTGTGCGGTTATAAATGAGCTGTTAAGATTGGGTGCATATCTCTGCCTTCAGTGATGCTTCAATAAAGGGAAGTTACTGCCCACGTTTTCATACTGTCTATATTCTTTTTAGGCTACGAAGTGAACTGATAGCTCACTGCCTTTTGTATAAAAGCTTTTGATCTTCTCCAGTTTAAAGCAAACCTGTCATAGGTGACAGGCAATACTCTTGACAGACACGCTGTAAAATGTATAAAGGAGGCATCTAAATGTGCTTCTATGTGCACTTTAATTTCTTCTGGAGTTCCTTGCCAAACCTTGAACATACAAGACTTTGTCCAACCATGTCTGTCTTCAAAGTTGAAGCTCTGGCCCTATCGTATCCCTAAATTAACTCTAGTAAGTCTCAATAACTAATAGTGAGCTACATATTTGGAGTGCAAATTAAGTATCCAACTTAAATAGCAGTCTATATTTGTTTATTGAACAGCCAGATATAAGGGGCTCCTGAGGCACGCAGGAAGATAATAGGAGGTATATGCCGAAAATTCTAACATTTTCAGGCTCTATCCAAGCCTATCATATCCCCAAGGTTCTGTTCACACTACTGCGATTTTGCTTCAAGTGTGATTATGTAGTGCAATTTTGATGCAACTTAGCGGCTTTTTTTTTTTTTTTTTTCAAGTTTTATTGATTTTGCATAGAGATACCAAACACAACATAAAGAGGCCAAACACGCCCTCGCAGGGGCCATCACCTCCGTGCAAAAATATCAAATTTACAAACAGTAACAGTCTAAATGGTAACATAGTATGTAGTATGGTCATACCACCCAACTTTCTGTTAGATTATTTGTTTCCTTTGGCATACATTATAGATGCAACTTGAGTGGTCAGACCACACAAGCCAAACCCCAAGGCATGACTGTTTGTAGAACCCTAAACAGGCATGGGCTGGGTGACCAACCCCAAGATTAAGAAGCTGGCCGTGTCCCGTGTAAAATTGAACTCCAATTTTAACTTAAGAAATGAGGGGGGTGCGACCCATGAGAGGGCAGTCCTAGAGAAGACCTAAGAAAAAATACAGCTGTGTTTTTTAAATTTGATGGGGTCAAGTTGCACTGTAAACTGCACCAAAGTAGCACAGGAACCTTTTCCAAAATCTGCACTGTTGATGAGAATGGGCAACATTGAATATATAACGTTTCCATTGTCATAAGATTCTATGCGACTCAAGTCACATCAGAAATCACACTAGTGTGAACCAGCACTAAATGAAACCTAGTAAATGTAACCGGACAATAGTAAGGTACTGTACATATTGGGAAGGCAAATTAAAGTGATACTAAACACACGCTGTTTAATTTACATTTCCCCTTCTATTTATGTATGTGGATGATAGCACTGTAATTATTTTAGTAAAAAAAGTGCCTTTTTCCTAATTGATATACAGCTGTCACATGACCCAGCTCTTTCCCATCCTGTCTGCAGGGAAACAAAAGCAGGAGGAGCTTCTAGTCCTTTGCTGCTGGTCACATGTTCAAAATAAAAAAAAAACAGCTTTTTTGACTACTGATTAAAAATAAATAATATCAATAAACTGTATTAAATTACAAATAAATTTGAAATTAAATCTTTATTGCTTTCTGGAAATTACATGGCATGGGCGGATTTCTGCCAGACACAGGCTGTGTCATGCCTCTCCAGCATGTGTCTTAGAATAATAGGGTGATGCCTCCTTCAATCTACATGTAATATCCCATCCCTATTGTGTTTAGATGGTTAGTGGGTATGGAGGTGGAGGGAGGGAGTGGGCTGTCATTGAGGCTGCTTTCACGCTGGGGCGCTGGCCGCGTTAATGGTAAAGTGCTGCTAATTTTAGAGGCGCTTTACCGTTGTTTTAGCGGCTAGCAGGGTGCTTTTAACCCCTGCTAGTGGCTGAAAAAGGGTTAAAAGCACTGCTGCCGAAGCGATTTGCAGGTGCTTCGGCAGCGCTGCCCATTGATTTCAATGGCGGGGGCGGTTTAGGAGCGTTGTGTACACCGCTTCCACACCGCCCCAGATATGCTGCTTGCAGGAATTTTTTTTCCCATCCTGCAAGCGCACCACCCCAGTGAGAAAGCACTCAGGCTTTCACACTGGGGTGGCTTGGGAGGCGCTTTTCAGGCGCTTTACAGGCGCTATTTTTAGTGCTAAAACGCATGAAAAAGCGAGTCAGTGTGAAATTGGCCACTATGTATATGCCCACATGTGTAGTCACATGGGATGCTCAGATTTGATCGGGAGCAAATGTTCAGCATAGAAACTCTCTGAAACCTGAGCATGTGCAGAGTTGCCACCAGAGGAACTGAACTCTGGAAAATGTTCCCAAAAAAGGCATAATTGACGAAAGTGGGAAAATGGCTCTAGACCCATAAGGTCATCTTATTGGTATTGCTATCTTAAAATATTGATGGTAATAAAAATAATCTGGTTCCCAGGCATTGGGCTTCTACCCCCCCAGAGGATCTCCACAGCCTCCTTATCTTGTAGCAGTGGCAGAACTACTAGGGTCGCAAAGGCCTCACTTGCGACTGGGCCCTGGCGTTCTGCCACTGTCGAGGGGGCCCCAGGAGGGTTGCTAGGCTGCAGGGCTGGGAGCTGAGAGCATCTCTCTCAAACAGCCCTGGGCCTGCACTGACAGTTTCCCCTCCCTCCTCCCATGCACAGATGGGAGAGGAGAGAGCCGATCTGCTCATTCTTCTCTCACCCCTCTCCTCCTGTGTGCACCACGGGAAGTGTGAAGCTAAACAGCTGAATGCACACCCCAGGGGGCACGCGGCAGGCAGTGTTCTGGGTAGATTTCCATGGACACCCTCCCAGAACTGGAGGGGGGGGTGGGGGGGTCAGGGGGGCCCTTTATGGTTTCTTGCACCAGGGCCCTGAAGGTTTAAGTTACGCCTCTGGCTTGCAGTGTGTTGTAGTAAAAATGGAAACTGAAGCACCACACCACTACTAAGAGATCCAGAAACAACTTTATTCCAATAAAAGTCAGCGGGGCATGTTGTGATGCAATCTATCACATTACAAAGCACTATACTCAATAGAACTTAAAGAAATGTCACTTTGTCACATTTAAATAAAGTTCACAAACACAAAAAAAGAAAAAAGCAGACCGTGCGATGCTCTAAGATCAGTGCATTGGCACCGTTCCTCCCCGTACACCCAAGCAGCCATGCATTCAACAAGGCTGCTGGTGTGAAAAGCCTTGAACTCTACATAAACCACATAATTAACTCAAGCATTTGCTATTTGGCTGAACATACTATCCTATTCCAATATTTAGCCTATTAGCGCTTCAAAGTCCATTTGTCAAAATCCGCTTTTATAAATTAACTGTGAAAACAACTAACACAATGCAGTCCTTCGCAATGTCTCCTCTTCAATGAGGTGTGCTACATGTGATGATTGCGTGCTTCATCTTTTGTTGAGCTTGGTTTTCAAAACTGGAATCTGATTGCAACTTAGAGATCATTACTGATATTTGTATCTCTAAGCTCGCACTTCTCTAGTAGGTCAGTCTCTGTGCAAAAAGAACAATGAAATATATTTTGGGACAAAGAACAATGAAATATGTTTTGGGGCTGGTTGCCTTGGGGAAATCCAACATATGAGCAAAGGTTTGTGAGCACCTGACCATCACACCTACTATATGGCCAAACATGCAGACAACCTTCCAGATTATTGTGTTCATGCTTTCAGTGAAGGGTGCTGCTGCAGCATACAAAAACATTCTGGACAATTGTGCTCTTCCAATCTTGTGGTAACAATTTGGGGAAGGCCATTCTCTGTTCCAGCATGACTGTACACAAAGCCAGATCCATAAGGACATTGTTTTTGAGGGTTTGGTGTGGAAGAATTTGAGTGGCCTACTCGGCATCCTGGCCTCCTATCGAACACCTTTTAGGATGAATTTGGAATGCAGATTACAAGCCAGGTCTTCTCATCCAACATCAGTACTTGACCTGATCAATGCGCTTTTGGCTAAATTTCCATCGATCCACTCTGAAAACCTTTGTCAGGGCCTGGACCTGGATCCGGGACCTCTGCTGTGTCTGACAGTAACTCTTCTCATTGAGCCACGTTAGATGCTGGACAGCTCCCCCCATGAACTTCCTGATTTAAAGCGGAGTTCCACCCATAAATGGAACTTCCTCTTTTCGGATCCCCCACCCCCACCCCCGATGTCACATTTGGCACCTTTCAGGGGGGAGGGGGAGCAGATACCTGTCTAATCCAGGTATTTGCTCACACTTCCGGCGAAAGATCGCCACAGAATCCGCAGCGATCTATGCCATGTCTGGCCCCTCCTCCGTCCCCCCTCCCCCCGCTGTCTTCTGGGAGACATGCAGGTCCCAGAAGACAGCAGGGACCACTCAGAACATACAGCGTGACTCGTGCATGCGCAGTAGGGAACCAGGCTGTGAAGCCACAAGGCTTCACTTCCCGATTCCCTTACTGAAGATGCCGGCGCCTCCACCCAGAGCCGAGGAATAGGTCGGCTTTGGGTGAGGACATCGCGGGCGCCCTGGACAGGTAAGTGTCCTTGTTTTAAAAGTCAGTAGCTGTAGTATTTGTAGCTGTTGACTTTTATTTAATTTTTTTTCTGCAGAACTCTGCTTTAAGCCATGTCTCTGCACTCCCTGTTTGCTAGATTATCTTGGTCTCTACAGGCAATATCTCGCTCTCGTCATTCCTGCTGCTTTCCATATCTTTGCTACCACTCGTTGCCTACCTTTGGTTTGTTCCTTGACTACACATCTGCTTCATCCCAACCTGCAACCACTATCCGGAGCTCTGGTGAACACCCGTTAGTACTTAAACCCCACACCTTGGGTGAACGCATGCCATCCACCAGGGTGACCTGCTTGTTCACTTATCCAGCTGGTTAGTGGGAAGCCTCTCTACTGCTGTAGCTACTGGCCTCCTAGCCTGACCCCTGATCATGGCACCCTTTTAGAAAGCTTTACTTGGAGGAGTGGGGACTATTAAGTAAGTATTAAGTAGAGTGGGAAGGCAATTTCATATCAATACACATTTATTTGGAAAAGGCTGTCACTCAAGGTCTTATAGGTGTGATAGTCAGGTATAGCCAAACTCCCGGCCATATAATGTATACCTTGCACATTATGTTGACCAACCCAAAAAAGGCTGATGTAACCTTACAAAGGTCAGTGTGATACTTACACCTACTTGGAGGTGCAGCACTATGTAATGCTGGATATCTTGTTTCCCTCTATATGCAATGAGGCTTATTTGTATAACCTGTGCCCCCATGTTTTTTGGTAAAATTTTGCAAACCCATTGCTAGAATGCAAAATTGACAGCATAGTGTCTGTTTCATATTCAGTACAACTTTTCAACTGTAGAGACTACTAAAATAGAACAAGGAAAGCTGGTTTCATGTTTCCTGAACTATAACGTGCCCTGTGACTCCCCTTACCATCTCCTGCACTCAGCTCCCTCTACAACTGTGAATTACTGAATTTAGCCACAAATGTCCAAGTTAGACAGAAGGGGAAAACAAAATACTATTTGGCATGGGTGTTATTGGAGAGTAACAAATCTGACCAGATCTTGTACGTCACATGTGCAAAATCAGGTGAGATTACCCTGGAAGGCATTGGTGATGTAGCCTTTCCAGAGGGCAATTTGAGGCCTTGGCCACGTCACCAGTGTCTGTTGAAAACCCAGAGGAACTTAAAGTGAAGTTCCACCTAAAAATGGAACTTCCGCTTATCCGGTTCCTCCCCCCCTCTGGTGTGACATTTGGCACCATTCAGGGGGGAGAGGGGAGCAGATACCTGTCTAATACAGGTACTGGCTCCAACTTCCGGCGATAGATCACCGCAGAATCTGCGGCGATCTACGCCATGTCCAGCCCCTCCTCCATCCCCCCCCCCTTGCTGTCTTCTGGAAGACACACAGGTCCCAGAAGACAGCAGGGACCGCTCAGAACGCTCAGCGCGACTTGCGCATGCGTAGTAGGAAACCAGGGTGTGAAGCCGCAAGGCTTCACTTCCTGATTCCCTTGCCGAAGATGCCGGAGCCGAGAGGACGGGTCGGCTTCGGATGAGAACATCGCGGGCGCCCTACTAACTTTTAATTTTTTTTTTTTTTGGCAGAACCTCGCTTTAAGGTAAAAATTTTTTGATTATACAAACAAGTTATTGTTTAGGGATGTGCATACAGAGCTGCATGCACCACATACTCTAGTGTTTGGACTTAGACCCCATACACACTATTAGATTTTCTGCAGATTTTTGTCTTCAGATTTACCAAAACCATAAAATATGAGGTCAAACCTTAAGAGTTTTAATTTGTATGCAATCAGGCAGGCCCTTGCACTACATGGTTTTGGTAAACCTGAAGACAAAAATCTGCAGAAAATCTAATAGCGTGTATGGGGCCTAAGGGTCTGCTTTAACCCTGATTAGTGGTGCCTTATGGGAAATACAGTCCTGTGGTCATGGGCGTGCATAGAACATTTCAATTTATTTAATTCAGTCTCGTCTGACCTATCTATATGTAAATATAATAGAAATGAGGAACAATGACTAAAATGTTGCTCGTGTTCCCGTAGCTTCAGGAGGTCTATGAAACATAAATGAGCAGTATATTAAAAAAGAAAATATAAAAAGTAAATTAAGGATGAAGGTGACCGAAAAGTACAGCATGTAAGAAGTGCTTGCAAAGTCATTCCAAGGCATCGACTTGACTGACACAACCTTCAAAACACATAATTACGAACAAAAATCTAGATGTACTGCGGAGATAATAAGCACTCAGGTGGGTAGCAGTGTTCATATTTCTGGCCTATACTGACCCTATACTGAGGCACTTCTTTGACGTTGTTAACGTTTCTTACTTGCTGTACTTTTCAGTCACCTACATTTCTCTCCTAAAGTCAAGCCTCAGACAGCTTACTGAAATGAGCTTGAGATGTAACACGTACCTAATAGTGTATGTATAGCCAAAACATTTTTTTTTTCTTCATTTGGATAGGAGCAAATCTCACCGCCCTTCTCTGCATTTGGAAATGCTCCTATACTTCTATAGGTTTTCAAGATTCTCAGAACTGGAACTTCTGCAAGGACTTCCAGAATCTCTGCCAGTGCTTCCAAAGCTGCTTGCAGACTTCCAGGAGACCTGTCAGAAGCAGTGGTGGCCCGTCCATAGGCGCCCCCCCCCCCAGCAGTAAAAAAAATAAGTAAATAAAAAATAATTTTTTTGGAAAAAGGCCCTTAAAAAAAAATAGAAAAAAATTTCCTTTAAGTGCACTGTGTTCGGGCGCTGGACACAGTGCACTAGGGGAAGCGCCACGTCAATGCAATCAAGAGATTGCAGACGAGGCGCTTCATTTGCAGGATTTTTAGCTGCTCTGTGGTGCATTCCATCACTCCAAACAACTTCTAGTTAAGAGGTTACTTCCGGAAGTAACGTCTGAAGCTCCGTGGAACACACGGCCTGGGAGATGAGGCAGGAGAGGAGACGCAAAAAGGACCCCGCTTGTCGCCATCACCCGATGCCCCACAGACAAAGGGTAAGTGCTGGGCAGACAGCGAGTGGGCAGGGGGCACACTGGCAGCATTTAATGGACACACTGGCAGCATATGATGGGCAGTTGGGCACACTGGCAGCATTTGATGGGCAGCTGGGCACACTGGCAGCATTTGATGGGCACACTGGCAGCATATGATGGGCACATTGGCAGCATATGATGGGCACACTGGCAGCGTTTGGGCACAGTGGCTGCGTTTGATGGGCACAGTGGCTGCGTTTGATGGGCACAGTGGCTGCGGTTGATGGGCACAGTGGCTGCGTTTGATGGGCACAGTGACTGCATTTGATGGCAAAGTGGCTGCAATTGATGATTTTTTTTTAAAAATTTTTTGTTTGATTGCGCCCCCCCCCCCCCAAAATTTTGAGCTCCAGCCGCCACTGGTCAGCAGTGTTGCGAAAATGCCAACTTGCCTTCCCTGCACAGTGTGGGAGCATCATGTGTCAACAAAAATCCCCCCCCCCCCAAAAAAAAAGAATCTAGCACCAATCTGCATTATCCTCTAAACCCCCCCCCCCCCTCCCGTTTTTTTCTCCCAACACGTAACCTCCTCCCATTCCCCCTTCCTAGCACAAATCCATTATTGCAAATCACCCCTCTTAACACAAATCCCCCCTCCCAGCACAAATCCTCCACCCAAATCCTCTCCCACCCCCAAAATACCCTCTCCCAGCACAAATTTTCCCCTCCTCCAAATTCTTATCCCAGCACAAATTCTCTACCCCAGATCCCTCCTCTTAACACAAATATTTTCTTCTGTCAAATCCATTTCCTAGTATAACCCCCTCTAGCACAAATCCTTCTACCAAATCCCCTCTCCTAGCACAAATCCCTCCCTCCCCCCATTGTGTCCACAGTACAGTTCCTCTCTCCCTCCCTGAAATGTACAGATCTTGGATGCAGCACAGCAGATGTCTGTGGGATGTCTTTTCTCCCAATCTACTCCTCATCGTGTTATGAGATACATCAGAATTGATGCGGGGCCTAGGGTAAGGCATTCCCTTGGCTCTGACTCTTACGAATTATGACAGGTAGCCAGCGAGGAGAGATGCCAGCTGCTGCAGTGTCAGCGATCGCAGCATTGAGGACCTGGTGCATCCCACAGAAGATGAGGCCACTGGCTGTCAGATCAGCATAGCTCCCAACTGTCCCTGATTTCGAGGGACTGCCCCTGATTTTGAGCAATGTCCCCCTCTGTCCCTCATTCCTCCTCATTTGTCCCTCATTTTGGTCTGATCTATAAAGTTGTATATAAAATGCACTTTTTATCTATCAAAATCTATCAAAAAAGTGTTTTCCAGCACTAAACCTTTCAACTGATTTCTAAACTACTGCATTTGTAAATTCCAAAAGCCAATATAAAGTAATAGTAGTGGTAAAAAAGCACTTGTGGGTTTAACCAATCTTGTTTTTTTTTTTGTACAATTCTCCTTTAAGAGGGCGTGGCAGGGGATATGTCCTTTGCCTGCATACTTTTGCTGATAGATGTCCCTCATTCCCATCTCAAAAAGTTGGGAGGTATGGATCAGGACTTTTTAAGGTTTTGCTTATCCACCCAACCCACATTTTTCATCAGGGAAGATGTGATCAGGAAGGTAAAACAGGAGCAGAAAGATACAAATAGAGGGTGGGTAAGCTAACTATGCACTGTCCCGATCTGTCGGCGGTTCTATGTTAACTTCTATATTGGTGCGCCGCACTGGTGGGAGTGAGGAGCCGGGAAGAGAGCACAGCCTGCACCTCTTTCTGGCTCTCTCCTACTATCCAGATTTGGCTTGCCAGTTCCAGTGTTAAGCTGACAAGAGTAGTAATGCTTCTCTCACCACCCCTGACAGCCTGTAGCAGAACTCGCCATGTGGGACCTCAACCTCCTCCCCACCCTACATGTGACCACCGAGCCCCGCTCTTTACCCCGATCCCCATCCCTGACCTGCCTATAGCACTCGCAGAATTTCTGCTCTATTTCCGATGGTGCTCTTAGAATCCCTGCCAGGACTTCCAAGTATCTATGTCAGTATGTGCATTGGTGCTTTCATAATCCCTGCCAGTATTTTCAATGGTGCTTACAGATTCCCTACCAGGACTTCCTGAGCAATCTGAAATGACACTGGGGGGAATTCTCTGACCCAGAGGGATATTTAAGCATTAGCTTTGGAATTGGTCGGTGCTGTGTCTTCCTGCCAGCTACTCTGATTGGGGAAAAGAGCTATACTGTACTAGTGATTACCTGTTTCTTTGTTGACACAGATGGACCTGACTATTCTCTTGCCTGGCATCTGCCTCACAACCTCCATTTGAACCTGACCTCTCTTCTGCTGTCTTGCTCATTGCTGCCCCAGAATGCTCTGCCTTATCTTCTGCTGTCTTGTCCATTGTTGACGCCTGCCTAGATCTGACCATTCTCTGTTCACTTCCTGGTGCCACATCGTAGCCTCCTTGTCACTGCTTGCCCCTTGGTAAGTTGATCCTGAGGGCTGTGACCAGTGACCCCGTTTATGATGTGCAAGCTTAGGACATCCTACACCCAGCAGTCACTGGCTTGTCAAAATCAATGTCGTTGTCACTACTCCCGTCAGCCTTGTAACAGAAGGAAGGTGCTTCTATCTCAATACGAGATAGTAAACCATTGCACCTAAGGCAGCCTCCCCTCTTGCCCACCCATTGTCCTGGCCCTGGCTGTGACTTGGTGCCAGCATGCAGAGAAACCCATCTTCACCATCAGGAGGTCTAAGGAAAACTAGCTGGAGCTTAAAACTCCACGCCTCAAGCCAACATCACCCACCAGAGATTATTGCCATGACAGAACCTCTATAATGATTTTATTTTTGTCTGTGTCCCAGCTAGAAATATTCACCCCTCCTATTTGTCCTGGTGACCATCATCCCAGAGACAGGTTCATGTAAAATCCAATATTTGAGTTGTCACCGGAACAAGAGGTGAGGGTAAATCTTCTACTGGGGGCAACAGTTCCCATTAAAACTTTCTAGGAAAGGAATTCCCCTCCCTTTGTAGAGACAGTTACATTTCTGGGACAGGAAGTAAAATTAAACCTCCCCAATATGGCAACAAAAAACATACATGCCATATGTTACTCAACCAAAAAAAAAGAAAAAAAGAAAAAAGAAAAAGGTTTGGCTATACTTATTTATGTAAACACCTAGTAGAGTGCTGTGGATTCCCCAAAAACACACTTATATGCAGATAATGTATGTAGAGCTCCACAACACTGTCCTTCATATCCTTCTACTAAGTCATGAAAACCCCCTGAGCCTCAGTTCATAGAAACTTCCTTCCGGAATATTGCTAAAAGTGACTATAAATTGAACTTCAGTACACACTGCATTAGCGCAAATAATAACACAAATATTTCATTTAAAATCAAATTATGTTCACCTTACATGTCAATGCAGCCCACATAAAATGCTTTTAAAAGCCACAGGTTAAAATGCTAATTTACCTTGCACATTGCACAGGAATAATAATGGAAAAAAAAATTATTATGCTTATCCACTAGCAGAAAAAAACATATTCTCATTTCCTGAACAGTTTGGCTTAGTCTAAAGCTATGTATAAAAAAGACTCCCGCGCTGTCTAAAATTAAAACTAAGAGGGCACTGCTGCAAATACCTGTGACTCTGATCCAAACAGAAACAAGGAAAATAAAATAGTAATGGTGTTTGCGCTGTGAGGGAAGGTGAGAGAAGTGTTTTCCAAAAAAGTGTACTGGTAAAGTGATAAAAGCAACTAAATAACAATTGAATAAGTATGCATCAAATCATAATACCTAAAATGATAACTAGTGCGGTGTACATAAAATAAACACATAAAATAATAAAATAAACATATGGAATGAATGCCAGTCCAGTGTTAGCTGATATAAAAAAAAAGCAAAGAATAGACAAAAAAGTCCATGTGGTAATGAAGAAAAATAAAAGAGTCCGTAATGAGCAAAAAAGAAGGGCAATCCCACCACCAAAAAGCACACGTGTGCCAAGTACAGTCTTCAGTGATGACACCTCTGTGTCTGCAAGCAGCTCACCTCACCGCTGTAAGGTGTACAGCATATACTGGTCACAGATCACAGGTGAAGATGGTTGATCAGAAGGTTGATGAGAAGATTTCCTATGTGTTGCTTGAATAGTCTCAATAATGGATGTATGGGATCATGCGGAGAAACATAAAGAATAATATATAGCGTGATACCGCAACCAACGCAGTGGGACAGGGGCGGATCAAACAGCGATGCACTCACTTTAGAAAGAGGAGCATAGGCGTCAATCCCCTGATGAAGTCATGTGATGTGACGATACGTGTTGGGATTGGAGCACTGGGTACACACACAGCCTGACGGCAGGAGACGAGCTCGGCGCTCGTGGATGATTTTACCCCATGTTACCTTTTAAATGTGAGTTCGTTTTTCGTACATTTTTAAATAAATTGTTTTTTGTAATACGGGATTACGCTATATGCACATCTCTTCATGTTTTATACCAACATTTATTGAGTCCGCCTGACAAGCGCTGGGAACAGGAGCTGACAAAAGTTGCCACACTGAGGACATACGAACTCGGCGTTCGTTGGATTGGCACCTATGATCCTCTTTCTAAAGTGAGTGCATCACTGTTTGATCCGCCCCTGTCCCACTGCGTTGGTTGCGGTATCGCGATATATATTCTTTGTTTCTCCGCATGATCCCATACATCCATTATTGAGACTATTCAAGCAACACATAGGAAATCTTCTCATCAACCTTCTGATCAACCATCTTCACCTGTGATCTGTGACCAGTATATGCTGTACACCTTACAGCGGTGAGGTGAGCTGCTTGCAGACACAGAGGTGTCATCACTGAAGACTGTACTTGGCACACGTGTGCTTTTTGGTGGTGGGATTGCCCTTCTTTTTTGCTCATTACGGACTCTTTTATTTTTATTTTTAATTTTCTTCATTACCACATGGACTTTTTTTTGTCTATTCTTTGCTTTTTTTATACCAGCTAACACTGGGCTGGCATTCATTCCATATGTTTATTTTATGTACACTGCACTAGTTATCATTTTATGTATTATGATTTGATGCATACTTATTCAATTGTTATTTAGTTGCTTATTATCACTTTACCAGTACACTTTTTTGGTAAACACTTCTCTCACCTACCCTCACAATGCAAACACCATTACTATTTTATTAGTCTAAAGCTAGACATACACTGGGAGAATTTTGTTTATAAAAAATTCATTTTCGTAATCTTTGTTTCATTTTCTAATGGTCAGTGGGCTCAGATGGATGATCGTTTTCGATCTTGTGACAAGAGAATTCAATGGAGCATGATGACAAACTTTTCCTGAGTGAACAAAATTCTAGCTGTAAATATGGTTTTCATTCAGGAAAAAAATACATATTGTTTATGCGTGTTCTAGGCCAGAGGTCTCCAAACTATGGCCCTGCTCACTACAAGATCTTATTTGACCTGTAGCTCATGTGCTCAGACAGAGGATCCAGATCAGTTGGTCTCCTCTGATGGGGACCCTGATGTAAGGGGGGCTCTGATGGGGACCCTGATGTAAGGGGGGCTCTGATTGGGAACCTGATGTAAGGGGGGCTCTGATGGGGACCCTGATGTAAGGGGGGCTCTGATTGGGAACCTGATGTAAGGGGGGCTCTGATGGGGACCCTGATGTAAGGGAGGCTCTGATTGGGAACCTGATGTAAGGGGGGCTCTGATGGGGACCCCGATGTAAGGGAGGCTCTGATTGGGAACCTGATGTAAGGGGGGCTCTGATGGGGACCCTGATGTAAGGGGGGCTCTGATTGGGAACCTTATGTAAGGGGGGCTCTGATGGGGACCCTGATGTAAGGGGGCTCTGATGGGGAACCTAATGTAAGGGGGGCTCTAATGGGGACCCTGATGTAAGGGGGGCCCTAATGGGGACCCTGATGTAAGGGGGGCTCTGATGGGGACCCTGATGTAAGGGGGGCTCTGATGGGGACCTTGATGTAAGGGAGGCTCTGATGGGGAACCTGATGTAAGGGAGGCTCTGATGGGGACCTTGATGTAAGGGAGGCTCTGATGGGGACCTTGATGTATGGGGGGCTCTGATGGGGACCCTGATGTAAGGGGGGCTGTGATGGGGACCCTGATGTAAGGGGGGCTCTGATGGGGACCCTGATGTGAGGGAGGCTCTGATGGGGACCCTAATGTAAGGGAGGCTCTGATGGGGACCCTGATGTGAGGGAGGCTCTGATGGGGACCCTGATGTAAGGGAGGCTATGATGGGGAACCTGATGTAAGGGAGGCTCTGATGGGGACCCTGATGCAAGGGGGGCTCTGATGGGGACCCTGATGTAAGGGGGGCTCTGATGGGGACCCTGATGTAAGGGGGGCTCTGATGGGGACCCTGATGTAAGGGGGGGGCTCTGATGGAGACCCTGATGTAAGGAGTCCATAAACAACAAAGAAAGGTGCTACTACCCCAAATTAATGAAACTCCTCCTGAGCTGTCAGGTGCAGGATGTGCAATTGCTCAGCTGCCAAAGTCATGAATGGTTAAAGGAAAATCTGCAACTCCATACATGCTCTTTAAATCAGTCCAAATTTATTATATCTCCATAAAGATAAAAGTACAGCAGAGGTAGATGCATTTCAGCCGCAACGGCCTGATGTAAGGAGGGGCTCTGATGGAGACCCTGATGTAAAGGGGGGGGCCTCTGACAGAGACCCTGGTGTAAGGAGGGGCTCTGATTGGGACCCAGATGTAAGGGGGGAATTCTGATGAGGACTCTGATCTAAGGAGAGACTCCTAATGCAGACTGATTTAAGGGGAGAATTTGACGGGGGAGGGGGCAGATGTAAGGGAGGACTATGATAGGGACTCTGATGTAAGGGAGGCCCCCAATGTAAGGGGGGTGGGGGGCTTTGCTTTCTTTTACTTAAGTTATTTCTCTTTTGTTCTGAATGATATCATGCTGACTCGAAAAAAGATCCAAACAAAATGTCTTCACTCATTTATTATCCTTTGAGTTATAAAACTGATTTATTTTTTTTTTTTTTCGGACTGCAAATTTGTAACATATACATTGTGGCTTTTGTACTGAAAAATGTGGAGACCCCTGTTTCTAGGGACAAAATAAACTTTTTACATTTTTTTTTTTTTTTTTAGGAACTGCTTTAGTTTAAATTGCCCTTTTAGGTGATTTAACTTTGGGGGTGGAGGGGCTTTCAGTAGAGTGGACCTTTTCATGGAGACAACAGTAAAATATGGGCAGAATATTATAGTTTGAATGACAATTGTGCGATCATGCTACACTTTACTCAAATAAATCTTGTATCATTTTGTTCCCACAAATAGAGCTTTCTTTTGGAGGTATTCAATCACTGCTGGGGTTTTTATTTTTTGCACAACAAATCAAAAAAGAAAAAGAAAGAAAGAAAATTTTGAAAAAAAAAACATTTTTTTCTTTGTTTCCGTTATAAAATGTTGTAAATAAATAAGTTTTTTTTCCTTCACTGACGGGCACCAATAAGTCGGCACTGATGGGTGGCATTGATAGGCAGCACTGATAGGCTGCACTGATGGGTACTTATGGGTGGCACGGATGGACACTGATAGATGGCACTGCTGGGCATCACTGATGAGGAGACATCTGGCAGGCATTAGTAGTGGGCGCTGACTGGCATATTTTGGGCACTGTGTGATATCCCTGGTGGCCATTGGGGGGGGCATACCTTCTCATCCATATGTGGTGGGCATCCCTGGCGGTCTAGTGTGGGCATCCGCGCAGGGGAGGGCTACGCTAATAAACAGTCAGCGCAGCCCCCCCCCCGTCAGCAGAGCTGCCAGTTGGCTCTCCTCTACTCATGTCTGTCAGACACAAGTGAGGAAAAGTCGATAAACGGCTCTTCCTGTTTACACTGTGATCAGCCGTGTCCAAAGAGCCTCCGTCGGCAGCTCTTTACCAAGATCGGTGTAGCGGTGTGTCAGACTGACAGGCCGCATCACCGATCGCCGCGCGCTGGCAGTTATCCTAGCCTTATCATATGACACCCAATCAGGATAACTGAACCCCCACCCGGCCTTCATTTTGCTTTAGGCCGGGTGGGAAGTGGTTACATGTAAATCTGTAAATAATGTTTAAATCTGAACACCAGCCTTCCTTTCAGCCATGCACAGCTGTACAGGCTCCTCTCCTGTACTGAAATTGTTTACTCTGCTTTCACTGCACACTGTGAGCTTCTAACAGTCAAACACAGCCCACCTCACTTCCTGACTGGAGGACATCCAGCATCGTCTAGATTAAAAAAAAAACAAAAAAAAAACAAAACATGGGATTGCTTTTAATATTGGAAGCAGTTGCCAAGCTGGCATACAGGCGATGGGTATTTGGGGGTTTGGGGACATTTTTTTTTCTGCTACAGCAAAAAACCTGGCATGGGAAGGTTGTTGTTGGAGATGGTGCAGTGGGTGTTGAGGAGTTCTTCTTTGACTTCCAAGGCTTCACTCTGCTTAGAAATCGTTAGTGTCTATATCGATAAGTCCAGCACAAATGTAACTTCAATGCAAAATAAACCCAATATTCAGAGTGCTCCAAAATATCCAATCCCTGTGGTGACCACCAACTAAGTGCTTCCTCTGATTAAGTTATTTGTGATGAAAAACCTTTACATAGAACCACCCTGCAGTCATGAAGATCGGGCAGTGAGCGGGTTTTATTTAGCTACTTTAGCTACAGTGAGCACGCTACTTAGGTCTGTAAAAGCACTATGCTTTTCATATGCTTTTATTTAATGTACACATGGTTTTACGCTATGGGAGACTTGTTTCTTTTGCCGTTTTCCAAACTGTGAGGACTATTGAATGGAGATAGAGAGCCCTGTGAAGGGAATGCTGTGGATTGATGACTTTAACCTCTTGAGCAAGGGATCAAGGGCTTTTAATCTCCTAGCTTCTATAGCAGCTGGCTGGGAGTGCATGTACATGTGTTAGGCCAACTGTCAGAGAACCCTTCACAGCATGTGATAGCAATAAAGTTATGTCAATCTTTATAACCCCAACCTCCACCCCCACATACATATAAAACTCATGCGTTGGGGCACCTAACGTTAAACTGATGACATGTAGAGGTTTTTTTTTTTTTTTTTCTTAATATTTTATTTTTAAAGAAAACACACGGAAAATACAGAAACCATATGACATACATGTCCAGAAAAGAGGGGAATGCAGCTCTTCGCTGCAGTGATCATTAGTGGTAGGATAGAGCGTCTATAGGTCTTACCGGAAAAATGGTGGTGATGCAGAAGGAAGGGTGCAGGCTCTCTCAGTAGATCGCAGTCCGTGAATCGTTTGGTTATATTATGTACATCTGTCCAGTATGACTGTAGGCGACTGCAAAACCAGAAGATGTAGAGAAGGGAACCAGTCTCCTCCCCACACCTCCAGCACAAGTCCAAGCTATTAGGGAACATCTTATGAAGCTTGGCAGGTGTATGATACCACCGGGTCAACACCTTGAAACCTGATTCTTGGTGCTTGGCACAAATGGAAGTTTTGTAAGAGAACTTAAAAATTCTTTCCACCTGTTTGTCCGAAAAGTTCATGCCTAAGTCTCTCTCCCATTTGGAGATATATGGGAGTCAAAAGGTCCGTGGGGGGGACACAAGTAGTTGATAGGTCTGAGACACTGCATGGCGTAGCGGAGACTTCTCTATGCATAAAAACCTCGAACTTAGTAAGACTCCATCTAAATGCGTCTGATGAGGGTAAGGAGCCAAGAAAGTGGGTCCTAAAGTGGGTCTAGAGTTTATATAGAATGCTATAGATTTTGCCAGAATGATAATCCTACAAACGCGGGGTCATCTGTGATATGGTGTCTAGAGACCCATTGACCATTTATAATAAAGTGTCAGGCCTGAGAGAACCCCATGGACTTCAGATCCTGAAAACTAGCCCCTTGTATACCTGGGGCAAAGACTGGGTTCCTGATTATGGGAGTAAGCGAAGAGGGGTCCAGGGAAACCGAAGTGGACCAGAAAATCTTGGAGCACACGTGCCATGTTTTGGGTGAGAACCAAAGTGGGTAGGTTCATATGGCTCCACAGTACAGAGTCTAGCAGAAGCCGGGAGAGACTCTGTTCCACCTGCATCCATTGTTAAGGAGGGCCATGATGGCACCAATCTAGCACCCTTGTCAGATGGCATGCTACGGGATAAAGGGCATCGTCTGGTAACGCATACCTCCCAGTAGTTTTGGCAATTGTAGCATCGCTTGGCTAAGACGAGGAGGCTTCTGAGCCCAGAGGAATATGACAAGAGCTCGATTGACCGCTCAAAGAAAAAGTCCTGGGATACGTATTGGAAGAGCCTGAAGAAGATAAAGCAAACGAGGCATGATGTTCATCTTGACGATACTACATCTTCCCAACCATTAAAACAGACCATGTTACCACTTTGAAAGATCTTTTTTGATGGTTGTCAGAAGAGGTGGGAAAAGTTGTCTTCCACCTTACCAGGAAGAAAGATGCCTATGTATTTTATGTGGGAAGTAGCCCATTTGAAGGGGAAGTCAGTCTTAAGAAGAGCGGCCATGGAGGCTGGCATGGAAATGCCTAGTGCCTCTGATTTTCAAAGGTTAACCCTAAAAAAAGGAAAAAGTCTCATGGGTCTTCAAATTCCAACATTAGATTTGGAAGGGCAACAAGAGGGTTGGACAGAAAAAATTGCAAGTCGTCAGCATAAGCTGCAACTTTTATTTGGCGAGAGTGTTAAATCAAGATGCCTACCTGTAATGTCTGGATTAATCCTGATCGAGCGTAAAAAAAGGTTCGAGAGTCAGGATGAAAATTAAGGGTGATGGGGGACAACCCTGCCGGGTCCCATTAATGATCCCGGAGGAAGGAGAAAAATGACTTTTCACCTTCACTTGGGCAGAGGGATGGGAGTAAAGTGCATGGATCCAGTGCATCATCCGCTGATCTAAACCAATATGTTTGAGAGTTTCTGTTAGAAAGACCTAATTCACCCTATCAAATGCATTTTCCTGCGTCTGTCGATAAAAGCGGCATAAGAATTTTTTGAACATGAGCTGCACGGATCAAATTGAAAGCTTTAATTGTGTTGTCTCTGGCTTCTTTCGTCAGGACGAAGCCCGCCTGATCTGAATGGATCAGCTTGGGGATCAACTCAAGCATGCGATTCAAGCATACAGTTTTGGTGCTGTAGAGGTTTTTAAAGCATCACTTATGGTCACTTTTTTTTGTACTGGAGTTTGTTGCTGTTTCATTGGCATACGCAGTTTTAAGGCTTGTGTATCTATTTATCTGGCACAACCTCATTTTTTGTATTTTAGCAAAAAGTTGGGAAAAATTTTGCGTTTGTGTGCAAAAAACATTTACTTTAATTTATTTTTTATCAAAATGATGGGTTTGATAAACCACCACCTTTTTTCGGAAAATACACACCAGCTAAAAACCTTTTCTCACACCCCTGCTGTGCGGTCACGTGATTTCCCCCCCCCCCCGCGCTCATCTTTCCCGATCTATGGAGGGGCCGAGATTCCCCTGTGACGTCAGCCAGCCAGTACAGGGGACTCATGTGACTGTGCAACTGCAGCATGGGAAAGGGTATTTAGTCTTTTCATTTTAAAAAATATACACACTATAGTTAAACTAAAGGCAAAACTTTTTTTTTTTCGTTTTGGATAGAGTGAAGAGGGGGGTTACAATGCTTGTTTTATTGATGTTTATGTGAATGTTTAGGAGAGTCACTCTCTCTATTTGTCCTGTTTACTATTATCATTAAAAGTGAAAGTAAAGAAAATCCCAAACTTTGGGTTGTCCCCAGAAAAGTTATAGAGGAGAAATCTTCCAATGGGCACCAGTGGCGGCTGGTGGGTTTTTTTTTTGGTGGGGGGGTGGCAAACAACAACCACCCCTCCCCCCCGGTGGCCAGCGGCGGGACTACCCCCTGCTTGCTGTCTGCCAGTCAGTCCAGCACTTACCCCATCTGGGTGGCGGGGGCTGCGGGCAGCGGCTCCGGTGTGCTCTCTTCCAGCATGGCGGACCCCATCTAGGTGGCGGGTGGCGGGCAGAAGCTCCGGTGTCCTCTCCTCCAGCAGGGAGGCTTCCACCTTGCCTCTCCTCTCTCCTCCTCCTAGGCACTAGGCGTCCAATAGGATCGCCTGACGTTTTGGCCAATTGGGAAATGGGTCTCACGACCCGCTCTCTGATTGGCCGGGAGGAGATTTAGTGTGAAAATAACGAATATTCATTCGCTATTGTCACACAACTGGGTGGTCTGCGCCCCAAGGCCACATTTTTTTGAAGCCTATTAGAGCCTTTGGCTGTAAACATGTGCTTATAAAAAACACAGCGCCCCATTGGTATCCATAGTCCCACGCCATCTTTGTAGATCAGGGGGCCAGACGCATGGATAGGGGGGCGGCGCCCGTGTGCCCCTAATGGACGGGCCACCATGGATGGGGACATTAGTTCTGGCGACCTGGGAGAATTCCCTTCATTTGCACGGATTTCCTTTCACCTCATGTTTGACTATAGGACAGAAAGTGAAGGGATAACTCGGCAGTGGGACACAGTTGGTGGAAAAAAATCTGACAGGGGTTATAACCCATCCCTTGCTTTATCCAAAATGAAAAAAAAAAAAAGTTTTGAAAAGTTCTACTTTAATGGCAGCATACTCCGGAGGGGATACATGTATATTTGCTGCATATTGCAGCTGAATAGCGGAGGAAGGGGCGGGGAGGAGAGCCTCAGGCAGGGAGAGAACGGGAGAGGGAAGAGACTCTCACAGCAGCGCAGCGGGATGACGGAGGCACGTAACCTGACTACAGTAATCATGGCTCAGCAGTCATGATTACCATGGTCGGCACAGACAGGGGGACACAGAAACAGGCAGGATGAACCAGGTATATTACGCGATGGGAAGGGAAAAATTACACAGCACAAGCACTGTGCTATAGATCGTGCCTTAAAGCAGGGGTGTCAAACTGGCAGCCCTCCAGCTGTTGCGGAACTAAAGTCCCATCATGCCTCTACCTGTGGGAGTCATGTTTGTAACTGTCAGCCTTGCAATGCCTTATGGGTCTTGTAGTTCTGCAACAGCTGGAGGGCCAACTGTTTGACACCTGTGCCTTAAAGGAACAGGATCCAACTACTTTGCACTTGAATTAATATGTTTGCATTAAATGGCTCAGAGACTGAAGTGGTTAAGCATACTTTGACCATTCAAACTAATGGTCTTATTATCTGGTGAGTTTATTCATTTAGGAGGGAGCACTTGGTGGTCTTCACAGGAATGGAGTGAGACAGGACAGGGCTGCAGGAGATCAGCACTGAAATGCAATAAAGGTTGATAGAAAGGTAAAAATTTGTATTTTTTTATTTAAAAAAAAAATGCCAGTTTGTTGCTTGCATCTATTTTAATCCTGTATTAAGATGGCAGGCTACAAATCAATGACACACTCAGCAATATCCATTAAGTTCTGAAACCACTCACCATGTTCCAAATTTACAGAGTCTAGCAACATTAGTCACCAAATTATATTCTGTAGGATGTTTTTCATTTTTTTCCCTGTTGCTAGGCACTATATTCACTATTTACACCGAGGATTTGCTTCTCTATCAGTCATAATGGGAACAGTTTGCGCGTTATGATGGGCCAAACTGATCAGTCATAGAATGGAAATAAGAATGACGGCTAGCTACAGTCACTTGAAGGAGTCTGCTTACGAATGCCGGAAAGAATTTCAGTATACGAGTAGAGATAACCAAATTCTGGAGCATGCACATGACTTTAGGCCATTTGCAACTTTGCAGGATTCCATTGAGTCTTTTTATCTTTGAAAAACAGATGGACGTTTCAAGTGTAACTCCACCTTTTCGGTCGAAAGTACTTACAATTACAAATGAGTTATGAATAAATTACAATATGTACTTGTTTAATGACTTCCTAGGTAGGGTAGCTAGAATCAAGAGGACAACCACAGAACTCCCACAAGTCAGAATAGATCATTTATGGTTCCTTTTGTCCCAGCTCACAATAACCTGTCCTGTAGCTCCTCACGTCCACAGAGGCCATTTCTACAGATGTGCCTGATGGAAAAATTTGATTTGTTTAGTTTCGGATTTGTTCGTTAAGTTAATAATTTTTGGAATGATATGGCGGATTTTGTATGTCTATAATAATTTAATAAAAATAATTGAAAACAATAAAAATGGAGAACAACTGAAAAAAAAAAAAATTGTTTTGTCATATTCGTCATGTTAGAATGATTTGTTTTCAGTTCATTTTGTATATTCGTTATTTTTTTAAATCGATTTGAAAATTCAAATTCGAATTTCAGAAGACAGCTATAATTATTCTATTGTAGTCTAATCTAGTCTATTTTTTTTCTATTCTATTCTAATCTATTCTATTTTTTCTATTCTTATCTTTTATATTTTACTCTATTCTATTTTATTTTATATTCTATTCTGTATTATTCTATTCCTTTCTATTCTGTTTTATTCTTTTTTTTTAAATCAAATAATTTTTTTATTTCTTTTATATACAAACATCATAAACATTCTGTTTTATTCTAGTCTATTCTTCTATTTTCTATTCTGTTTTATTCTATTCTATTTTATTTTATAGTCAATTCAGTATTATTCTATTATTTTCTATTCTATTGTTTTATTCTATTCGGTTCTATTCTAGTCTATTCTTCTATTTTCTATTCTGCTTTAGTCTATTCTTTTCTATTCTATTCTGTTCTGTTCTTTAAAGCAGTATAAGTAGGAATCATTATCTTATTTCACTTTTATACCTTACTGTATTTATTGCAATATGTTTCCATTTAGAATTTGAATTCATTTTCTAAATTAAATTCAAATTCATTTTCTAATTTGAATAATTAATTTTATTATAATTTATTTCAGATTCGTTGAAATTTGTTACTATTATGATTTGGAAATTAAGAATCATCCGAATCTCCGAATAACGAAAATTTAAACTTAATTTTTGATTCGTAACAAAACGAATCACACATCTCTAATTGTTTCCATGCACGCACTGATGTGATCTGCATCTATACTGCAAACCAGTGGTCTCCAAACTGTGGCCCGGGGGCCAGATGCGGCCTTTGCTTGTTTTTATCCAGCCCTTGGGGCACTATTTCATCCACTGATGCCAACAATGAGGCATAATCCTCTCCCCCCCATGACACCAACAATGGGGCCCAATAACACCAATGATGGGGTACAATTTCTCCCACTGACACCAACGATGGGGCACAGTTTTTCCCAATGGCACCAACAACGGAGCCCAATGACACCAATGATGGGGCACAATTCCTTCCACTAAAGTCTATGATGGGGCACAGTTTCTCCCAATGTCACCAACAATGGGGCCGATTGACACCAATGATGGGGGACAATTCTTCCCACTGAAACCAACGATGGGGCACAATTTCTCCCAATGGCACAAATGATGGGGCACAATTCCTGCCACTGACACCAACAATGGGGCATTGTTTTTTTCCCACTGATGTCAGCAACTTTTCTACTCCCAGTGGCCGCAATCTGCCCCTCCTAAGGTTTGAAGGACAGTATTCTGGCCCCTTTGTTTAGAATTTTGGAAACCCCTGGTGTAAAAAGTTCTGGATGTACAGATGGCCCCAGGGACATAAAGGAATGAGCTACCAGACCCCACCCACAATCCTAAAATAAGTAATAGTTCTTACATTTTTGGGATTTGTGATGGAATAAGACATGTACATACCTTTTGTTTTTGTTTTAAGGTTCCGCTGTTCTTCACACCGGCTCAGTGCAAAGCTTTTTTTGCATCTTTTGGGCCTTTTTACTATAACCCGGTCCCGTTTTCTTTTTCTTGCTTTCTGTACAAATTATTGTTTTAACCACTTCAGCTCCAGAAGATTTACCCCCCTTCATGACCAGGCCATTTCTTGGGATACGGAACTGCATTGCTTTAACTGACAATTGCGCGGACGTGCCACACTGTGCCTAAATAAAATGTATGTCCTGTTTTTTCCCCCAAATAGAGCTTTCTTTTGGTGGTATTTGATCACCTCTGCGTTTTTTATTTTTTGCGCCATAAACAAAAAAAGACTAACAATTTAAAAAAAAAAAAATTATATTTTTTACTTTCTGCTATAAAACATATCCAATAAAAAAATTGTAAAAATCGAATGTCTTCATAAATTTAGGCCAATATGTACTCTGCATATTTTTGGTAAAAATATCACAATAAGCGTACATTGATTGCTTTGCTCAAAAGTTATAGCGTCTACAAACTATGGGATATGTTTATGTATTTTTTTACATTTTTTATTTACTAGTAATGGCGGCGAATAGTGACTTTTAGTGGGACAGTCGGACACTAACACCTTTGACAGTTTTTGGGGACCAGTGACACAAATACAGTGATCAGTGCTTAAAAAAATGCACTGTCACTGTACTAATGACACTGGCTGGGAAGGGATTAACATCAGGGGGTGATTAACTGTGTGCCTAGCTAGTGTGTTTGTGGGAGGTGCTTTTACTAGGGGAGACATGGATCCTTGTCCCTGCTCTGCTGAAACACAGGATCCATCTCTCCCCTACTGACAGAACGGTGATCTGCGGGTGCCGACAGACATTGAGCCCGCGGTACCTGCAGATCGGCTCCCACTGTATATAATCACAGCGGGAGCTGGTCGCCGGTGACACGCATGTGCGTCCCAGACCCGGAAGTGTCAGATCACGTACTAGGTATGTGATGAGGCACAGTAGTGTGCCACCTTGATGCTGTATAAGTAAGTTATATGGGCGGCAAGTGGTTAATTCTCAGGATAGGTCCTATTTTCTGTGCTAGATATATCGATTTTTTTTTTTTTTTTAATCACAATCAAAATTTATTGAGAGTTTATGAAAAATGACAAAGTGACATCATAGCATACAACAAATACAGGTTGAGTATTTATGTCAGTTTACGAAAATGATATATAGATAACCTGCCCAGCCAGTATGCTGATGGACAAGCTAGATAGAGGGAGAATTTCTTCCATTGCGCCTAACTGGAGGATCCATCTCAAGGAATGGGGCTCTATGACTATGCGGACACTCAGATGACTTGACATCTGGCCATAGATGGCCAAAGATGAAACAAAACTCAGATTCAGCAGGGACCAGCCAAATTTCGATCCATGTGTGGCCACTCCCACTCAACAGAAGTCTTCTGTTGAACGGGCTTGTTGGAAAATGTTTCTGCGGTCGCTGATCAGTGTGTTCTGACAGCAGAGAGTCCCCACTGTGATGCCGCGTACACACGATCGGACATTCCGACAACGAAATTCTGGTTTTATTTCCGACGGATGTTGGCTCAAACTTGTCTTGCATACACACGGTCACACAAATCTTGTCGGACATTCCAAACGTCAAGAACGCGGTGACGTACAACACGTACAACGGCACTATAAAGAGGGAGTTCAATAGCCAGTGCACCAACCTTTTGGGCTCCTGCTAATCTCGTGTTAGTAGAAGTTTGGTGAGAGACGAGTCGCGCGTTTGAGCCTTGTGCTTTTCAGATCGTTACTGCTCTTCAGTTTGTGCTTGTGGGTTTGTATCTGGTCTTCAGTGCGTATATTTATATTACGTATTTGATTTACAGTGGGTTCTTGTCCGCTCGTTTCTGATTTTCAGCTAGCTCTTCTCAGGCCTTTCTGATTTTCAGTGCGTTCTGTTGGTTCGTTCTGACCAGCCCACCGTTTTGAAACCATGTTGCGGGTGCATACTCATCGTAGAGTTCGTGCTGTGCAGGGGCTTGGTGTTGGGGTTCTTACTTTGACCCAAGCCCAGTCCATGAACAGGGTGGGGAGAAGTTCATGGACGAAGAATTGGTTGCTCCATCGTGACCAATTCTCTCATATGCCTTTGTTGCGGGAGATCCGTGAGAATAATTTGGAGATAATTTCTGGAATTATCTCCAGATGATGGACCCCGTTTTTCACCTTTTGTTGGCTTTGCCGTCCCCTTATATTACGAAGCAGGATACCTGCATGCGGCAAGCCATCACTCCTGAACAGAGGCTAGTCGCCACGTTGCGGTACTTGGCGACAGGGAGAAATCTGCAGGACATCAAGTTCTCGACATCTCCCCCCAGGCTCTGGGGATCATTATTCCAGAAACTTGTTCTGCCATCATTCAGGTCCTGCAGATAGACTATATTAAAGTAAGATTTCTCCTTTAACATCACATTATATGTATTTAATGTTTGCTAATGTATTGTATTTATTTAATCATTCCAGAATTACCCTGATTGTAATATGCTGCCAATGTCCAGTTTGTCCTCATGCATGCTAGAAGTTTTTAAAGTTCCTTTTTTGTCCTTCATGCATATTTGCCTTTACTAACCTCCTCAGCATGCTATCCTGGGCCCATACACACCTAGCCTAGTCACTTAACAATGTATTTTGTCAGCTCCATAGTAGTGCTTTACTCTAAACACCCCCTAAAATGAGTACAAATGTTATTTGTGTGCTTAAATTCAGGCAGAGTGGCAGAGGCTTTTTTTGGGGTTCCCAAAATCATTTGGAACCCTCCCTCCCCCTCAACCGCTAAGTCAACCCATACCAATCCTCTATCTGCTGACTTTGCCAAACCCATACAAACTATACCTACCTCTTTTGTGGTCATATTTATGGGTGAATTCACCAAAGCATGTAGTGAAAGGGCCTGCCTGAATACTTTCAAATGCTACTGTTTAAAGTTTTCTTCTCCTATTATCTTTATTAGTAATTGCAGAATGTAAAAATGTGCTTCAATTTGTACAGTGTGTATTTATATTTTTGTATTATGACACATCTTACCTGTCAAATGGGCTGCCAATAGTGTAAGTAAGGATGGGCTGGCCAAAGTAAAACACATTATTTATGCATTCAGCTCTCAATGAAGTGGAGAGGGTTACCTGTCCAAAACATCTCCCCCCCACCCCCACCCCCCCCTAAAATTTTTACAATGGGCCATCAGAGGGGGTGAGGAATCTGATAAGTGGACCTTAGATTTTTTTCTTTAAATAAATGTTATACTGATGTTGGCCAAGAATGTTTGTGTCTAATCTGCTTTGCAATGTTATGTGCAAAAGTACAAATTTTTTTTTCTTGTTTCACTCCACAGTTTCCTTCAAGGCCACAGGAATGGCAGACTGTGGCTTCCCAATTTGCCCAGCGGTGGGACTTTCCTAACTGCAGAGGGGCAATAGATGGGAAACACGTCCACATCGTCCCACCCCCCAACTCAGGGTCATACTATTACAACTATAAGGGTTTAATAGTATTGTGATGTTGGCAGTGGTGTCGGCGACATATGATTTTCTCTATGTGGACGTGGGGAAGAATGGCCGGATGTCGGATGGTGGAGTCATCGCCCAGACCGAGTTCTGTGGAAGGCTCCAGAGTGGTGGCTTGGGATTGCCACCTCCAGAAGACAACGTGGCTGGTCTGTCATTCGTCTTTGTCGCTGATGAAGCGTTTGAGCTGGGTGATCACCTGATGCGGCTGTTCCCCACGAGGACCCTTACCCCGGATCAGAGGGTTTTTAACTACCGGCTGGCCAGAGCTTGAAGCTGGCCGTCCTGGCTTGCCCACCCAAAGTGCCCACGAGGTCCGTCTAAAATATATGGAGTACTTTGCGGGTAGGGGGGCCATTGATATGCCAGAAAATGTTTAACAAACATTTTTTAAATAAATTTGTATTTTAAACTAAAAAACATTTCCTTTGATTTACTGCTGTTTCTTTTAACTATCTACTAGGTTATCCAATGGGCTTTTCTTTTTGGCCATTTTCTTCAGTATTGCAAACGTAATTTATTTTAAACATGAGGTGACAATCTCTTTTTCAGCTAACTATTATGTTGTGGGTCTGCTACACACACACCTTGTTTTTGTTGTTAATGTATGTAATGCATTACTGATTAAAATATTCATCATTTTCAGCATCATGAATTATTTTTTTGGAGTGATGAAAATGGCCTGATTGTTGCAAATTATAAAGCACTGTGGGTGTTATTTACTAAAGCAAAATCCACTTTGCACTACAAGTGCACTGCAAAAGTGCACTTGAAAGGGCACACATGCAGGGCACTGGACGCATGGATATCAATAGTGTTTTTTTTTTTTTTTTTTTGAAGCACTTTAAAAAAAAAGGGTGGGAGCAAAAGAGCACTGTGCCCCGAGCCCACCCAGTTGTGTGACAATAGCAAATTAATATTTGCTATTGTCTTCCTGATTCTCCTCTCGGGCCAATCAGGAAGCGGGTCTTAAGACCTGATTGGCCGAGAGGAGAACCGACTGGCTGGGAGCAGGGGGAAGCTGCCAAAGCTGCTCGCGATCTCAATGGGGTAAGTGTGGGGCTGATGGATAGGCGAGCGACAGGGGGGGTTTGTTCGCCAATCGACTGAGCGACAGGGGAGTGGGGGGTTTGATTGACCGAGCAACGGCTCGGCTGGGCAAATGGGCGTACAGGTAAAATCACGGCATAGTGGGCGCGCACGCCGCATACTCCGTGAGCGTGCCCACGGACTCAATGTCCGCCGAGGGGCTCACGCTCATGTCACGGAGCGGCAGAACAGGGAGATGCCTATGTAAACAAGGCATTTCCCTGTTCTGCCTAATGACATGACAGAAACCTTCTGTTCCCTGTCATCGGGAGCAGGGATGAAAGAACCGGGATTTGTGTGTATCTCACTCTGGTTCTCGCTCTGTCACGAGTGATCGCAAGTGCCCGGTGGTCATCGCACCTACTGGCCACTCACATCGGCTCCGGGCACACGCTGCGGGCATGCGCCCCTAGTGGCCAAAAGGCGAAGTGACGTAAGGTAACGTAGTTTTGCCCAGCGTGCCATTCTGCCACAGTAAAACTGCAGCGGCTGGTCAGCAAGCAGGTAAATACAAGCTGGCACACTCTGCTTGCAGGAGACTGAGAGAATGAGCTCACAGTGTCATTCCTCACTTCTTGTCAGAGGCACTGAGCTCAATGGACAGCTTGGAGTCTTGGACCAATGGTAAAGTACCATTAGCCCAAGCTGTCAAATAAAAACGCTGCAGTGGAGGCATGCCTCTCACTGTAGTGTCATAGAGGGGGCATGTATCTAAAAGACAAATGCTTCCTTCCAGCCCTGCCCTCTTAACTATAAGGAAAAACGTGTTTATGTGTAAAAGGTTTACCCATAATCCCGTGTTTTTCTCACACAGTTAAGAGGGAGAATGAGAATATGCTGCTGCTGAAAAGGTACTGTTATATTCAAGCTAAATCAAATATTATTATGCTATATATGTTATAAGATAATTATTATTTATCTATTTACTATGAAATTACTGGTTGAAAGTTATAACTTCAAACTTCAGTGATTTGTCCGTTAAGCCACCTGCTTGAGTACAGTTTTTGAAAATATAGTAAATTATCTTAAAAATAAAATATAATAATTATGTGTGTATAAATATATAAATATGTGTATAAATATATAAATATATATATATATATGTAGCACTAACTCTCTGGTTTTAGCGGGCCGTTACCTTCACTCTCAATACCTCTGTTTCACCGGCACCGGGTCTAGGGTTCTGTTGAGTTTACCTCTGGACGATTTAAGTACCAACACTGGAGTACGTTTTAAATGCTTTATTGAACCAAGTAACAAAGGAAGTAGCAGGAAAGAGGCAGGAGGAAAACTGCAAGGAAGCTCAAATACCTTTCTTTAGGTTCCTTCAGAACATCCTTTAAGGTTGAATACTGTAATTGAATGTAATCCCCTTTTTTGGGACACGATCTTTGCTCGCCTGGATAGGCCTCTCTCACTTGCCTAGCAGCCAGTACATAGCACTAACAAAAGTCTCTGCCACAGACTTGCTTGAAATAAACCCGTACGATCCTCTGCCACAGGATGTATTGGTTCACGATGAATGTCAGACACAGTACTTGGACCTTTAAGCCAACCGGGTAGTACCATGTAATAGACTACTTCAGGATACGTCCTCCAACCGAGTCACCAGGCCCCTCTCCAGACCAGCACTCTGCGTGATCCTTCCATGACGGGTCCTCCCCTGGGATCTCCTCGGTTGTCCGGCTTCTTCCCTCTGGATAGACAGCTCAGGACCATTCCTCGGCTGCTGTAGTAGGCCCCAGACAGGCTTCTGGGCCCACCCACGCGCCGCAGCGACGCGGGCCTCTGGGACGGAGGACCACGAGGTGGTACTCTAATACATACCTGTCGGCCAGGAGGGCCAGCAGATGGCTGAAAACGAACCCCTAAATATGGCGTCTGTCCCATAAATACCCTCTCCCAGAATGCAACTCAGAGGACTACCTCCACCGAGCCGTCTCCGGGACAGAGGAGCACTCATCCGCTTTAACACGTTGCTTTTCCAACATCCGCCGAAGGTGACAACGACACCCACCGGCACAATGTGGAACCACGCGCAACATCAGCCAAGCTGGAACAGAGGCAAATCTAACTTTCTATAACGAGCAATTCACTAAATTTACCTATCAGATGGTAGATCATAAATCTACCAGCGCTACATATATATATATATATATATATATATATATATATATATATATATATATATATATATATATATATATATATATATATACCCTGTTTCCCCGAAAATAGGACCTAGCGTGATTGTCAGCGATGGCTGCAGTATAAGCCCTACCCCCCAAATAAGCTCTACCCTGTTTCCCCGAAAATAAGCCCTACCCTGAAAATAAGACCTACAAGGACTTTAACTAGGGCTTATTTGGGGGGTAGGGCTTATATTGCAGCCATCACCGACAATCACGCTAGGTCTTATTTTCGAGGAAACAGGGTATATATATTGTTTAGCAGATCCCCTAGGAAATAAAATGGTGGTCACTGCAACTTTTTATGTTACACGGTATTTGCGCAGCAATTTTTCAAACGCATTTTTTTTTTTTTTGGAAAGAAACCGATTCATGAATAATAAAAAAAAATACAGTAAAAACAAAAAAAACCCCACTAAAGTTAGCCCGATTTTTTTTTTGTATACTATGAAAGATGATTTTACGCTGCGCAAATAGATACCTAACATATCATGCTTTATAATTGCGCACACTTGTGGAATGGCGCTAAACTTCAGTACTTAAAAATCTCCATACGAGATGCGTTAAACATTTTTACAGGTTACATGTTTAGAATTACAGAGGAGGCCTAATGCTAGAATTATTGTTCTCGCTCTAACGATCGCAGAGTATGTAACCTGTGTGGATCTGGCTCTGATACTAGCCAGTGACTCACCAGCCACTGACCTCACCGCACGTCCCTGGTACGCTCTACCAGATGGGATTAAATCTATAGAAAAAGTTTTCCCTTATCAATAATATAATCACATATATCAGAATCCTCCTATAAAGGTATACGTGAATCTCACTTTTTTCAGCAAAGTTCTGCTTTGTTTTTAATCTATTACAGTGCATTGATGCTTGTTGGTTTTTTTATAGGTTTAAAGTGTATCTAAGGCCCCTTCCACATGGGGTGGACTCTGCCAGGAGTCCACCTGCGCAGCGGGGAATGCTGATTCCGCTCTCCTCTATGAGCAGTTGTATGTTAATGGACCGTCTTTCCCCATCACTCCATCCAGATCTATAATAATTGTTTTGCCTTTAGTTATATTTAAAGCACAAAGCCACTTTTTTGCACGTTGCTATGTGTTGTGACGCATTGCTATATGCTGAGATTTATTTTTCTCCAGGGCACACCAACAAAGGGCATTGGCGTCAAGTGGCACTATTGTAAGCAAGGCTATTTGTATAGAACTTTGTATCCTTCACCACTTCCAGAAAAACAGAAATATTCATTCTCTGAGTCATTCACTCCACCCTTTGTGGTATTGCTGGCTTTGGCCTTGGCTCTCTCCGTTTGTGGTGGCCGCAGGCCTAGCGCACCTGCATTATCTGGCTGTGGTGGGGCTCTTGGGAGAGGGGATGGGGATTTTTGGTTGGTGGGTTGGTGGGGGGTACCTTGAGCTGGGGGGGGGGTGGGAGGTTGGGAGTGGCAGCGGGTTAATGGTTGGGGGGTTCTTGGGCGGACTTTGGGGGTCTTTATGCAGCCGCTTATATTTTTCTTGATATTTACATTGTTGTGTTGAGATTTTTATTAAATTATGCTTGGACGGTAGCTGCTGTGGTGTCTATGCCTTTTTCTTTTCTTTTTTGGTACAATTGTTTTTTGGTGACACCCACCCATTTACAGTGGGGATAGCACCGCCATATGCTGAACTGGTGGGATTCCCAAGATCCAATTTTTGTTTTGTTTTGAAAACTGAGATAAAATTTACTGTAAGTGTGAAAGTACAATTTAATCACTATAGAATATATCCTAGTACATGATCAACAAACGCTACATCGCAACACGCATTTACAAAAATGTGATGATGTTGTTCATCCAATACAAGCCAAATCTCATCTTAATGAGACACAATGTACAGGGATAGGGACAATTGTAGACACTCACTCAAGTTGAACTGGATGGACTGGTGTCTTTATTCAACCTTACTAACTATGTAACTATATTTCAAAAAATAAGACACACTTAGGCTGGTTTTACATGGGCTTTGGGCTTTGTCTGTAATCCACATCACCCTGCTCAGCAGGAGATCTCTCTGCTGAGCAGGCGGTTGACAGGTCTGTGGCCACTCCGCTATGCAGAACGGACACAGCGCCGCAATTCCCTATGGGGCTGTCAAATGGAAACAGAAAGCCTGTCCGTTTCCATCCAGCTGTCATCCAATCCGCTGTTTTTGGCAGACAGGATCAGATCGGATGCTGGCAGGTGTCAGCGGACATAGAGCTATGGATGGTCTGATTTGGTCCACTTGAAAAATTTTTCAGGCGGACCTGATCAGACAGCCGTGTTAAAACCAGCCTAAAAACATAGCCACATTTCCAAAAGCCATACAAACCTTTCCCTTTACCTACATATTTTTAAATGCACTGTTCAGTTATATTGGACCCTTTATAAAATATACAGGGAGGTACCTTAGTAGACATGTGCGCTGTCCTTTTGTTTCGTTCCGTTTCGTATTAGAATTAATTCGTATTTCGTAATTCGTGTCCGAAATTTTGTACGAAATACAAATTTTCGTTAACTTTTCGTAACAATCATGAATGTTCGTAAAAGATTACGAAGTGGTTAAAGATAGCTAAATAGTGCCAGTGGTTATTTATCTGAGAGTCAGAAACTGCTCATCGCTTAACCACTTGACGACCGCCTCACGCCGATTTACGTCGGCAAGGTGGCACGGACAGGCAAAATCACGTACATATACGTGATTTGCCTTCCGCGGGTGGGGGGTCCGATCGGACCCCCCCCCGGTGCCCGAGGCGGTCGTCTTTTCTCCCACGGCGATCGGAGATGAGGGGGAGGCCATCCGTTCGTGGCCCCCCCCTCGCGATCGCCGCCGGCCAATGAGAACATTCCTTTGCTGCTGTATGCTAAACAGCAGCAAAGGAAATGATGTCATCTCTCCTCGGCTCGGTAATTTCCGTTCCGGCCCGAGGAGAGAAGACAAGTGAGTGAGTGCACAACACACACAGTAGAACATGCCAGGCACACAAAACACCCCGATCCCCCCCCCCGATCGCCCCCCGATCCCCCCCCAATCACCCCCCCCCCCTGTCACAAACTGACACCAGCAGTTTTTTTGTTTTTTTGTTTTTTTTTTTCTGATTACTGCATTGGTGTCAGTTTGTGACAGTTACAGTGTTGGGACAGTTAGTATTACCCCCCTGTAGGTCTAGGATACCCCCCTAACCCCCCCTAATAAAGTTTTAACCCCTTGATCACCCCCTGTCACCAGTGTCACTAAGCGATCATTTTTCTGATCGCTGTATTAGTGTAGCTGGTGACGCTAGTTAGTGAGGTAAATATTTAGGTTCGCCGTCAGCGTTTTATAGTGACAGGGACCCCCATATACTATCTAATAAATGTTTTAACCCCTTGATTGCCCCCTAGTTAACCCTTTCACCACTGATCACCGTATAACTGTTACGGGTGACGCTGGTTAGTTTGTTTATTTTATATAGTGTCAGGGCACCCGCTGTTTATTACCGAATAAAGGTTTAGCCCCCCGGTCGCCCGGCGGTGATATGCGTCGCCCCAGGCAGCGTCAGATTAGCGCCAGTACCGCTAACACCCACGCACACAGCATACGCCTCCCTTAGTGGTATAGTATCTGAATGGATCAATATCTGATCTGATCTGATCAGATCTATACTAGCGTCCCCAGCAGTTTAGGGTTCCCAAAAACGCAGTGTTAGTGGGATCAGCCCAGATACCTACTAGCACCTGCGTTTTGTCCCTCCGCCCGGCCCACCCAAGTGCAGTATCGATCGATCACTGTCACTTACAAAACACTAAACGCATAACTGCAGCGTTCGCAGAGTCAGGCCTGATCCCTGCGATCGCTAACAGTTTTTTTGGTAGCATTTTGGTGAGCTGGCAAGCACCAGCCCCAGGCTGCGCCAGATTAGCGCCAGTACCACTGACACCCACGCACGTACCATACACCTCCCTTAGTGGTATAGTATCTGAACGGATCAATATCTGATCCGATCAGATCTATACTAGCGTCCCCAGCAGTTTAGGGTTCCCAAAAACGCAGTGTTAGCGGGATCAGCCCAGATACCTGCTAGCACCTGCGTTTTGCCCCTCCGCCCGGCCCAGCCCAGCCCACCCAAGTGCAGTATCGATCGATCACTGACACTTAAAAAACACTAAACGCATAACTGCAGCGTTCGCAGAGTCAGGCCTGATCCCTGCGATCGCTAACAGTTTTCTTGGTAGCTTTTTATTGAACTGGCAAGTGCCAGCGGCCTAGTACACCCCGGTCGTAGTCAAACCAGCACTGCAGTAACACTTGGTGACGTGGCGAGTCCCATAAGTGCAGTTCAAGCTGGTGAGGTGGCAAGCACAAGTAGTGTCCCGCTGCCACCAAGAAGACAAACACAGGCCCGTCATGCCCATAGTGCCCTTCCTGCTGCATTCGCCAATCCTAATTGGGAACACACTGCAGCGCCCGTACTTCCCCCATTCACATCCCCAACCAAATGCAGTCGGCTGCATGAGAGGCATTTTTATGTCCTCCCGAGTACCCCTACCCAACGAACCCCCCCAAAAAGATGTCGTGTCTGTAGCAAGCGCGGATATAGGCGTGACACCCGCTATTATTGTCCCTCCTGTCCTGACAATCCTGGTCTTTGCATTGGTGAATGTTTTGAACGCTACCATTCACTAGTTGAGTATTAGCGTAGGGTACAGCATTCCACAGACTAGGCACACTTTCACAGGGTCTCCCAAGATGCCATCGCATTTTGAGAGACCCGAACCTGGAACCGGTTACAGTTATAAAAGTTAGTTACAAAAAAAGTGTAAAAAAAAATATATATATATATAAAATAAAAAAAAAATAGTTGTCGTTTTATTGTTCTCTCTCTCTATTCTCTCTCTCTATTGTTCTGCTCTTTTTTTACTGTATTCTATTCTGCAATGTTTTATTGTTATTGTTATTATGTTTTATCATGTTTGTTTTTCAGGTATGTAATTATTTATACTTTACTGTTTACTGTGCTTTATTGTTAACCATTGTTAACCATTTTTTTGTCTTCAGGTACGCCATTAACGACTTTGAATGGTTATACCAGAATGATGCCTGCAGGTTTAGGTATCATCTTGGTATCATTCTTTTCAGCCAGCGGTCGGCTTTCATGTAAAAGCAATCCTAGTGGCTAATTAGCCTCTAGACTGCTTTTACAAGCCGTGGGAGGGAATGCCCCCCCCCCCCACACCGTCTTCCGTGTTTTTCTCTGGCTCTCCTGTCTCAACAGGGAACCTGAGAATGCAGCCGGTGATTCAGCCAGCTGACCATAGAGCTGATCAGAGACCAGAGTGGCTCCAAACATCTCTATGGCCTAAGAAACCGGAAGCTACGATCATTTTATGACTTAGATTTCGCCGGATGTAAATAGCGCCATTGGGAAATTGGGGAAGCATTTTATCACACCGATCTTGGTGTCATCAGATGCTTTGAGGGCAGAGGAGAGATCTAGGGTCTAATAGACCCCAATTTTTTCAAAAAAGAGTACCTGTCACTACCTATTGCTATCATAGGGGATATTTGCATTCCCCGAGATAACAATAAAAATGATTAAAAAAAAAAAAAAAATGAAAGGAACAGTTTAAAAATAAGATAAAAAAGCAAAAAAATAATAAAGAAAAAAAAAAAAAAAAAGCACCCCTGTCGCCCCCTGCTCTCGCGCTAAGGCGAACGCACACGGCGGTCTGTCGTCAAACGTAAACAGCAATTGCACCATGCATGTGAGGTATCGCTGCGAAGGTCAGATCGAGGGAAGTAATTTTAGCAGTAGACCTCCTCTGTAAATCTAAAGTGGTAACCTGTAAAGGCTTTTAAAGGCTTTTAAAAATGTATTTATTTTGTTGCCACTGCACGTTTGTGCGCAATTTTAAAGCATGTCATGTTTGGTATCCATGTACTCGGCCTAAGATCATCTTTTTTATTTCATCAAACATTTGGGCAATATAGTGTGTTTTAGTGCATTAAAATTTAAAAAAGTGTGTTTTTTCCCCAAAAAATGCGTTTGAAAAATCGCTGCGCAAATACTGTGTGAAAAAAAAAATGAAACACCCACCATTTTAATCTGTAGGGTATTTGCTTTAAAAAAATATATAATGTTTGGGGGTTCAAAGTAATTTTTTTGCAAAAAAAAATAACTTTTTCATGTAAACAATGAGTGTCAGAAAGGGCTTTGTCTTCAAGTGGTTAGAAGAGTTGGTGATGTGTGACATAAGCTTCTAAATGTTGTGCATAAAATGCCAGGACAGTTCAAACCCCCCCCCAAATGACCCCATTTTGGAAAGTAGACACCCCAAGCTATTTGCTGAGAGGCATGTCGAGTCCATGGAATATTTTATATTGCGACACAAGTTGCGGGAAAGAGACAATTTTTTTTTTTTTTTTTGCACAAAGTTGTCACTAAATGTTATATTGCTCAAACATGCCATGGGAATATGTGAAATTACACCCCAAAATACATTCTGCTGCTTCTCCTGAGTACGGGGATACCACATGTGTGAGACTTTTTGGGAGCCTAGCCGCGTACGGGACCCCGAAAACCAAGCACCGCCTTCAGGCTTTCTAAGGGCGTGAATTTTTGATTTCACTCTTCACTGCCTATCACAGTTTCGGAGGCCATGGAAAGCCCAGGTGGCAAAAAACCCCCCCAAATGACCCCATTTTGGAAAGTAGACACCCAAAGCTATTTGCTGAGAGGTATAGTGAGTATTTTGCAGACCTCACTTTTTGTCACAAAGTTTTGAAAATTGAAAAAAGAAAAAAAAAAAAGTTTTTTCTTGTCTTTCTTCATTTTCAAAAACAAATGAGAGCTGCAAAATACTCACCATGCCTCTCAGCAAATAGCTTGGGGTGTCTACTTTCCAAAATGGGGTCATTTGGGGGGGGGTTTGTGCCACCTGGGCATTCCATGGCCTCCGAAACTGTGATAGGCAGTGAAGAGTGAAATCAAAAATTTTCACCCTTGGAAATCCTGAAGGCGGTGCTTGGTTTTCGGGGCCCCGTACGCGGCTAGGCTCCCAAAAAGTCCCACACATGTGGTATCCCCATACTCAGGAGAAGCAGCTAAATGTATTTTGGGGTGCAATTCCACATATGCCCATGCCCTGTGTGAGCAATATATCATTTAGTGACAACTTTGTGCAAAAAAAAAAAACAAAAAAGTGTCACTTTCCCGCAACTTGTGTCAAAATATAAAATATTCCATGGACTCAATATGCCTCTCAGCAAATAGCTTGGGGTGTCTACTTTCCAAAATGGGGTCATTTGGGGGGGGTTTTGTGCCACCTGGGCATTCCATGGCCTCTGAAACTGTGATAGGCAGTGAAGAGTGAAATCAAAAATTTACACCCTTAGAAATCCTGAAGGCGGTGCTTGGTTTTCGGGGCCCCGTACGCGGCTAAGCTCCCAAAAAGTCCCACACATGTGGTATCCCCATACTCAGGAGAAGCAGCTGAATGTATTTTGGGGTGCAATTCCACATAGGCCCATGGCCTGTGTGAGCAATATATCATTTAGTGACAACTTTTTGTAAATATTTTTTTTTTTTTTTTTTTTTTGTCATTATTCAATCACTTGGGACAAAAAAAATAAATATTCAATGGGTTCAACATGCCTCTCAGCAATTTCCTTGTGGTGTCTACTTTCCAAAATGGGGTCATTTGGGGGGGGTTTGTACTGCCCTGCCATTTTAGCACCTCAAGAAATGACATAGGCAGTCATAAACTAAAAGCTGTGTAAATTACAGAAAATGTACCCTAGTTTGTAGACGCTATAACTTTTGCGCAAACCAATAAATATATGCTTATTGACATTTTTTTTACCAAAGACATGTGGCCGAATACATTTTGGCCTAAATGTATGACTAAAATTTAGTTTATTGGATTTTTTTTATAACAAAAAGTAGAAAATATCATTTTTTTTCAAAATTTTCGGTCTTTTTCCGTTTATAGCGCAAAAAATAAAAACTGCAGAGGTGATCAAATACCATCAAAAGAAAGCTCTATTTGTGGGAAGAAAAGGACGCAAATTTCGTTTAGGTACAGCATTGCATGACCGCGCAATTAGCAGTTAAAGCGACGCAGTGCCAAATTGGAAAAAGACCTCTGGTCCTTAGGCAGCATAATGGTCCGGGGCTCAAGTGGTTAAAACAGTTTTTAAACCCAAAAGCAAACATTTATTATATTTCAGCTTATCAATTTGTAGATGTGATGGCTGTGTAACGAAACGTCCCACACTCCACTGGAGTGCTTCCGTCAGTATACCACATCCTTGTAGTCTGGATACAGATATCAGATATTCCAACCGCTCCCAAGCATAAAACAAGACGAGACTTGCTTAGTTGCTAACATGGACTATTTTATTTAGAATCAAAATTACAAGACTTTATATGCCGTTGGAACCTCCTCTAACAATACAACTGTAACCTAATTAACATGAGCTAGTTTAATAAATCATTTACCCAGACTAGGTGACTATTCAATTCACATTACCATAAACATCAACACAGGGTTAATTAGAACAAACAACAATGTGTGGAATACCCTTAGAACCTGTGCTAAGCCAGACTAGACTGTTCATCTCCTAGCCAGTCCTGGAGGCTAATGTGATCAGTTAACAGGTTGAGTTCAGAATCAAACAAACCAATAACAGTCTCTACATACATCCTGGGAGATATTGTGGTCAAATATTACTGTCCCATTTTAAGTGGTCCAAGATATATTTTCTTACTCACCCTGTGCCAGGATAGCACAGGGTGACTTAGACATTAGAGGTGTATGGGGAGCTGAAACAAGAGCATCCCCTACTTTCCAAGGGCATCCCCTACTTTCCAAGGGATTCTGAGTTCCACGGGCCCTCCCGTCACAGGCTGCATTATTTATTTATTTATTTTTTTTTTTATGCTTTCTTTACAAGTGGTGATTTAGCCGGTAAGTCTGTTTTTCAAAAGATGTCCTGAAGAATATATACATCTATAGGGATGAGACAAACCATTTACCACTGACAGGGGTGCTTATGTATTTATGCAAAACCTTTATCCCTAAAAACGTTGTAATTGATTTTAAAGTGAGAGCTGGAGTATTGCTTCAATTTGTTAGTGTATTTAAATCTGCTAGTTCATTAAACACGCCCCTCCCCCCAGAAAATGCTGCTGTCTGCTGTGCCCCCTGTGCTCCTTCATCCAGAGTGGGGGCATTCTAATACAGGACAAACAAAACCAAAGAAAATCCCCAGCTCAACTTACCGACCAGCCCACAACCAACTGAATGATCCTGTCTAACACTATGTGTTTCAACAGGATAATTTGGTTGCGCGCTGGTCGGCAAGTTGAGCTGGGAATTTTCTTTGGTTTTGTTTGACATGCATCGCCCTTTCATGTGCTCCTTGCTGCAAAGACCAGTTATAGGGCGGTGGCCATTTGTACTGTTGGAGGGGATGCACTGGAAACCTTTGCTGGCATTGTGCTATATGCTGGGCGTCCAGTGCGCCCCTGGATGGGTTCCCTCCAAGCTCACCTGCCCTCTACCTATCCATTATTATGCATGTCCTTCTACTATAGAGGCTCACAAAATTGATAGAGTTAGGAATGCAGATAATACTGAGGTGCCATGAAGTGGCTCTGCAGCTTACGCATGTATTTGCAAATGTGTGCAAACTAAACTCCTGTTTTTAATGCATACTGCTAGACAGGATAATTCAGTTGGTTGTGGGTTGGTTGGTAAGTTGAGCTGTGAATTTTCTTTGGTTCTGTTTGGTTTTGTTTGCTGCATCTGTCCCCCAGTGCCTCTAATAGGGCGTACACACGGTCGGACTTTGTTCGGACATTCCGACAACAAAATCCTAGGATTTTTTCCGACGGATGTTGGCTCAAACTTGTTTTGCCTACACACGGTCGCACAAAGTTGTCGGAATTTCCGATCGCCAACCACGCAGTCACGTACACCACGTACGACGAGACTAGAAAAGGTCGGTTCAGAACCAAGCGCGGCACCCTTTGGGCTCCTTTTGCTAATCTCGTGTTAGTAAAAGTTTGGTGAGAGACGATTCGCGCTTTTTCAGACTCGTGGCTTTCAGATCGTTTTCTGCCGTTCAGTTTGTGCTTGTGGCTTTGTATCTGCTCTTCAGTGCGTGCAGTCAGTTCGTATCAGAGTTTTCTGTGTAATCTTGCCTGCTCGTTGCTGTTTTTCAGCTCGCTCTTCACAGGCCTTGCTGTTCTTCAGTGCGTTCTGTTACTTAGTTCTGAGCAGCCGACCGTTTTCTAGCCATGTTTCGTATGCGTACTCCTCGTAGAGTTCGTGCTGTGCGGGGGCTTGGTGTTGGGGTCCTGACCTTGACACAAGTCCAGTCCATGAACAGGGTGGGGAGGAGTTCATGGACCAAGAATTGGTTGCTTCAGCGTGACCAGTTCTGTCATATGCCTTTGCTCCGTGAGATCCGTGAGAATAATCCTGATGATTTCAGGAACTTTCTCAGGATGACGGACCCCGTGTTTCACCGTTTGTTGGCTTCGCTGACCCCCTATATCAGCAGGCAGGATACCTGCATGAGGCAAGCCATCACTCCAGAGCAGAGGCTGGTCGCTACCTTGCGGTATTTGGCCACAGGGAGAAGTCTGCAGGACTTGAAGTTCTCGACAGGAATCCCCCCCAGGCTCTGGGTATCATCATCCCAGAGACCTGTTCTGCCATCATACAGGTCCCGCAGAAGGAGTATATGAAGGTAAGATTTTTATCCTTTTATATCACATTTTATTGTCTTTAATGTTATTGTCAGCTGATCCCAATTCTCTATCTATCCTCAATCATCTATCTGCTGACTTTGCCAAACCTATACACACTATACCCATCTCTTTTGTGCTCAGATGTATGGATGAATTCCCCAAAGCATGTAGTGCAAGGGCCTGCCTGTATACTTTCCAATGGTACTGTTTAAAGTTTTTGTATCCTATTATTATCTTGATAGGTAATAGCAGAATGTCCAAATGTCCTCAAATGTGTACAGTGTGTATTTATATCTTTGTATTATGACACTTCTTACCTGTCCAGTGGGCTGCCAATAGTGTAACTAAGGAGGGGCTGTTCCAAGTAAGACCCATTATTTAGGCATTCATCTCTCAATGAAGTGAAGAGGGTTACCTGTCCAAGATTTCCACACACCCCATAATGTTAGAAATGGCCCATGAGAGGGGGGGGGAGGGGGAATATGATAGGTGTACCTTATACTTTGGCCTTGTTAAATTCCCCTTAATAAATGCTATCTGGAGGTTGCCCCATAATGTTTGTGTCTAATCTGCTTGCCATGTTTCAGAGTAAAAATAGTAATGTTTATTGTTTTTTCCTCAACAGTTTCCTTCCACGCCACAGGAATGGCAGACTGTGGCCTCCCACTTTGCCCAGCGGTGGGACTTTCCTAACTGCGGAGGGGCAATTGATGGGAAACACGTCCACATCGTCCCACCACCCAACTCGGGGTCGTATTATTATAATTACAAGGGGTTTAATAGTATAGTGATGTTGGCGGTGGTGTCGGCTAATTACGACTTCTTGTATGTGGACGTGGGGAAGAATGGCCGGATGTCCGATGGTGGAGTCATCGCCCAGACGGAGTTCTACAGGCGTCTCCAGAATGGCAGCTTGGACTTGCCAGCTCCAGAGGACAATGTGGAAGGACTCCCATTTGTGTTTGTTGCTGATGAAGCATTTGCGCTGGGGGACCACCTGATGTGGCCATTCCCGATGAGGACCCTCACCCCGGAACAGAGGGTTTTTAATTACCGGCTGGCCAGAGCCCGAAGAGTGGTGGAGAACACATTTGGAATCCTGGCCAGCCGGTTCCGCCCATTTCTGACACCTATCCATATGGCAGAGTATAAACTGAACCATAAAATACTTGCGTGCTGTGTTCTCCATAACTTTTTACGGAAACATTCGGCCAACTATGCTGGCTCAGTTGGGCCTGAGGCCGGAATCCTACATCAAACCACACTGACGGCGCTTGAAAGTGGCCGTCCTGGCTTGCCCTCCCTGAGTGCCCGTGATGTCCGGTTACGCTACCTGGAGTTCTTTGCGGGTAGGGGGGCTATCAATATGCCAGACAATATGTGAAGCCTTTTTAAAATTAAAAAAAAAAAAAAATATTTGTGGACATTTACTGCTTGTGTTTGTTTTAGCTGACCCTGACAGAAATGTTTTGAGTGCAGAAAATGTCGTGATTGGGTAACCTTATACAAAGCACTGTTGGCTGTTATTTCCTAAATGCAAAAACACATTTCACTACAAGTGCACTTGCAACTGCACTGAAACTGCACTTGTAGTGCAAAGAGGATTTGCTCTTAGGAAATAACCCCCACTTTTGCATAAAACAGCTATTACATCACCCCAAAAGTGTTGTAGTGTTGAGACAATAATCCACACATTCTTGAGTAAGCCACTTTTTTATACCTGCACAATCACATGTGCATTTACCAAAGGTTTTTAAAACAAACCAACATGTTTGTTGTATAACAATTTTTGCAGTAGCATTATCAAAAATTGAAATGTCCATTTCAGATAAAACAGGCCTGTGTCAAACCAACAAGAAAGGCAAAAAACTTGAACTTACAAAGTTCACATTAGGTAAAACCTGAAGGCTATATCAGACATCAGTAGTTAGGAACTGGCTTTGATATAGCGTTCAGATGGGGGGAAATCACCCCTGGAAAAGCCAAATTTGGAAGATGCACACAAATTTACCAATGTCAACATGTGCTATCTGCCATCAGGGGGGATCAAGGGACGTGTTTTGGGGGAGCAAGCCCTTCCTCAACGCGACTTTATAATTGAGGAAGGGGTTGCACCCCCAAAACGCGTCCATTGATCTCCCATGATGGCAGATAGCACATGTTGGCACACTGTGTGCATCCTCCAAATTTGGCTTTTCAAAACATTTCCAAAAAATTTAAAAGATTGAACCACAATACAAAAAGTGATTTTGTGGGGTTTTAAATTCGCCCCAAAACATCAATGATGTTATTATTTTTTTTAATAACATCATGGATTTTTTGCTGGATGTTTTGCAGTTCGGCATTACACCCCATGATCTCCCCGATCAGGATCTGGGCACTTTCTGAAGTAAAGCGTTCTCTATCCCTCACATCACGATCACCTAAAAAGAGATAAAGAAAAAAAAAAACAGGTCTCAAAAATCTGCCACCATCCATCTCTTTTACCTGAGCCTGTGGTCGCAGACACTCACATGTTGTGGTGCCAATCTCCACCACGTCTTCTTCTTCCTCCTGCTCAGCTTGTGTTGGTGTAAGTTCCCCTTCTTCCAGAGGTGGGGGGTCTCTGGTCTCCTCGGATGAGGGGTGTCCTCCGAGTCTTTTCTCCCCTATGTAAAACAAAAATGGTATAATTAGCACACAGATATTTGATGGCAGAACTATAAATAGGAAACATTGCTTGGAAGTGGGGTACAATTGTCTATTTTAGCCGAGTTCCAAGATGTATTTTTTTTATTGCCCTTTGTCAAGCTGCAATACTTTACCTGTTTAGCACAAGCTTCACAGATGGAGACCCCCCTATAGTATACACTGGAGCACCTGTGTGGCCCCCTAATAAAAATGGTGTTCTTGTGTCGCACACTAGTGCTCCAGTGTCCAGATGTGAAAACAGCTGCTCAGTGTCCTCTCCTTACACACAATCTAGTTTGCATTTCATTCTAGTAACAAACCCATCTACACAAACAAATATTTGGCATCCAAGTAGGCCCAAAAAAAATGTGGGAAAATGCATATGGCCTAAACAATGGTGTTCTAGAGGCCAAAAGAAAAATGTTTGATACGAACGAATAATGGGCCCATGAACATTAGAGTTGCCCTTTTAAACGTTACAATTAATAAAAGCATATGGAGCAGCACGAATGTAATAAAGACAGAAAGAATACGAACACAGCACAACTACTTACTTTTTTGCAGCACTCTCCGGATCTTTCGGTACTGCTCTGGCTCTCTCAACTTCAGGTCCGACCACCGCTTCCTGAGCTGATCTTTAGACCTTCGTACCCCGAAATTCCTGTGAAGGCTTTTGACCACTTTCGCCATGATCTTGGCCTTTCTGATGTTGGGGTTGGGGTAAGGCCCATACTTTCTGTCATAGTCGGACTTCTTCATGATGTCGACCATCTCCAACATCTCCCCAAAGGATATATTTGTGGCCTTAAAACGTCTCCTTCTGGATCGGGACGTGTCCGGATCCGGGCTTTCCTCCTCCTCCTCCTCGTTGCTAGAATTAGCATGCACCTGCTGTAACTCCGCCATGTGCTCTTCACCCACTGCGCCGAACGAAAAGGGGCGGGGAATAGACTAGAAAGAACGTCAGGGGCGGGCGGAGTTACACGCATGCGCAGTGTGTATAAAGCGTAACACGCGTGCGTATTACGTACGATCTGTGAGCGGAGGAAGGAGCATTGGACGCGCCGATCGTAAGAACGAAGGTAAGAGACAAACTTGTGCCTATACTGCTTCTAGATTGAGGCCTATATTGTAACAAGATTAGGAGAGTTTTGTCTGACATTAGGCTTTGTCTTGTGTTGTGTCTTGCAGTGAACATGGATATGCTACTCAAAGATAATGACTTCATGTCAGTATTCATAGATATGTTACGGGAGCTGCCCTGTCTGTGGGAGATTAACCACCCCCATTTCAAGAACCAAACAAAGAGGAAGGCAGCACTGGTGCAATTGTGTGAAATTGTGACGCAGGTGATCCCCACGGCAGACATCACCTATTTAAAGATATTAATTGGTGGCCTGAGGAGCACATATCTAAGGGAGCGCAAGAAAGTCCTGGATTCACAGAGATCCGGAGCAGCAGATGACATCTATGTCCCCAGGATGTTGTACTATGACAGGCTGCATTTTCTGGCAGGCCAGACTGAACCCAGGCCATCCCTCTCCAGTCTTCCTTCCACGCTTCCTTCCCCCCCGGCTGAGGCTTCTGACGCCCAACCTGGGCCTTCAAGGCGATATGTGGAGGAGCCCAGATTGAGCCAGGTATAGCATTCCTCGAAATATTTCTGCTTGTCCAATCAATGATGTTAACTAGATGTTAGTTGGGAGTACTAATTTAGGATTGGGATTGATGATGCAAAACATTACAACCATGTCCCTTTTTCATACACAGGGATGTCTCAGCCAGGAGGTGGCCGGGCCGAGCCGGCTGGCTGATCTGCAGGTCCCTCCACCCCCCCTGAAAAGAGAAAGTGGCAGTAGGAGGAGTGCCCTAGAGGAGGCTGCTATAGGATTCTTTTGGAGGGCTACAGAGGTCCTGGGAGCACCCCACACCATGGAGGAGAACATTGCTGCCTTCATTGCATATAAAATGCAGAGGATGGAGGAGGGCCAACAAGTCATGTGTGAGGCCCTCATATTGGAGGCTCTTGAGAAAGGTATGAGGGGCCAAATTACAGCTCAGACACACCTTTGGGATGGTCCTCCTCCTCCTCCTGCAGGTCCTCCTCTTCCCTCTCCTCTAGGTCCCCCCAGTCCTCCTCCAGGTCCCCCCAGTCCTCCTCCAGGTCCCCCCAGTCCTCCTCCAGGTCCTCCCAGTCCTCCTCCTCCTCCAGGTCCTACTCCTCCTCCTGCCACATCTCCAACTGCACAGCCACAGCCCGGAAGGAAGCGTGGAAGGAAGACCAGACAGTGATTGCGCTGGGTTCAGTCTGGTCGGCCAAAAGATACAGCCTCTTGTGGTACCACAGCCTGGGGACACAGATGTCATCTGCTGCTATCCGGATCTCTGCGAATTCTGGACCAGACTGCCCTCCCTTACATATGGACTCCTCAGGCCACCAATTTTGATGTTGAAGAATTGATGTCTGCCGTGGGGGTCCCAGGCTTCGCTAATTTCTCCTGTTGATCCAGTGTTGCCTTCCTCTTTGTTTGGTTCTGATCCCTTAATAAAGGATTTTTGTTTTGAATTATACTCTCCTATGTGTTTTACTTCAAAAAGGACAGTTTGTGAGGATTCAGGTACATTTCAAATATACAATGTGAAATGAACAAGGGACACCAACAACAAACAATCTCCTTGAGATTAAATAATAAAAGATATCAATGGTGTTGGGGTAACTTGACACACAAAACACACCCAAAAATATTCTGGAGTAAAAATAAAAATAACATTGAACAAAGATCAGCCTTGGAAAAAATCCAAACATTAAAGAAAAAAAAAGGCTGAAAATCCAAAAAAAAAAAAAAAATATAAAACTGTCAGATGTGACAACTAATAACAATATATTCAGGGAATCCCACTAAAAAAACACAAATAAAAGTTTGTGAGAAGTGTGTGTGAATATGAGCAGCAAAACTATTTAATTCTTGTCACATTATAAAGAAGAAGAGAGTGCGCTGTATTAAACCATTTTGAACATTGCAGCGTGACGAAAGTGCTGTATCCATTGCGAACGCTAAGTTTACCAGAACAAGCTGTCCCGTCTCGGAATTTCTTCTGAGCATGCGTGGCACTTTGTGCGTCGGAACAGGCCACACACGGTCGGAATTGACGCGATCGGCTTTTGTTGTCGGAAAATTTTATCTCCTGCTGTCCAACTTTGTGTGTCGGAAAATCCGATGGAAAATGTCCGATGGAGCCCACACACGGTCGGAATTTCCGACAACACGCTCCGATCGGACATTTTCCATCGGAAAATCCGACCGTGTGTACGGGGCATAAGTGTGTATGATTCTAAAATAATAAGTAAACCCATACTTTTTTTTTCCCAAGGACTGTGTAGCATCCGGCTGAGATCCATCTTGGGCCTGTGAAAGTGAACATCTTACTAGACGTTAACAGTGCTGCTAAAGCTGTTACTGAGTGTTACTGCACCTGTTACCGAAGAATTACTGAGCCGGAGATTGCAAGAGATACTGTATCTATGTAAAGCAATACTACTGATGCTGACATCTGTGCTATGCAAGTGGTAGTGTCATCCCTTGAATTGCACTCAGCTAAATACAATATTGATAAACCTGCACTGGACTCTTGAGAATATTAGTTCTTTAGTTCAGTACCACACACCTGGACCCACCTACAGAGCTGAATACCTGTGGATTGGACATTTGTCACCTACGCTACTCTGCGCATTCTTATCCCTTGTTCCCATTTTTGGGGTGTTTGGATCAGGGGTGTAATGGAAGCCATCTCAGGCCTCTAGGTATGTGATAGATAGCTAGATGTTTATATCATATGATGGGTCCAGTAAAATTGAACAGTGCATTTATAAATAAAAAGGAAAGAGGGGAGATCTGTATGACTTTAGAAAAAAAATGGGTAAGCACTTAGTATGCTATATTATTAGTAATAGGAGGTTTTTTTCCTTTTTTGAAAAATCTGTCAGGTAGTGAAAAAATAAAATGTAACCACTGTTTTGTTTGAATGCGTGCTGTGATATAGCAATTGTTAAAAGTGTAATAGAGCATATTCTATTGAAGAGTAAGGTTCGTGAGATTGTATTGATCAATGCAGCCCAAGGCACGTGTTTTTTGTCCGAGTTCTCAGAATACTGATTCTACAGTACATTACAGTCTGACCTATTTTTTCTTCTGTTCTTTATTTAAAAAATTCCAGTTCAGTGGGTGCACAATGTTACACCACCTTGTGTATTACAATAGACATCACATTAATAGTGTAGCACATAAAATGTCCAACAAAAAAAAACAATATGTGTGGGATAAGCATCAGCCATGAAGAATTAACCCTCCATCCATCTCCTCTCTTCAGTTCTCCACAACTGGACTTCATCTAAATGGCATTTGTATGTAAATACATATATTATAGTGACAAGGGAAAGTATGTATCATGCGATTTTGGCTGCAGAGGAAACACAAACCAAGAAAGTAAGAAGGAGCACTGGGATAGTTGGGGGACAGAAGAGAAAAAAGGAAGAGTGGGGTGAAATCGTGAAATGAGAGATATAAAAAAAGAAAAAATGCTGGAAAAGGGGTTAGGATATAGAAGAAGGAGAACTGGGAAAGAGTATAAGGTTGGGGTAGAGGTAGAGGTAAAGGTAGTTTGGGGAACATGTAATCCTCCACCTTCATATGGGTCAGCCTGTCTACTCCTTCATCAGGCCACAGAATTACAGAATGGAGCACCAGGTCAAAACCGGATAAAGACGTCAAAGATAATTGTTGATAAAAAGATAAGTAGTAGTTTGGGGGATACCCCGATATGGGTCTACTCTGTCTACTCCTTCATCAAGCCTGGGATCTCATTCTTTCCAGAAGGGGGTTATGGCAGCAGAATTAGACTTTTTTTTTGCATTCTAAGGAGTAAGTAAAATATTTCCAGCATTACCATATAATTGTGAACTTTTCTAGTTTTGGCTTAGTGAGCATCATGTCCTCAATCTTACAGATATGTGATTCTCCACTCCAATATGGGTCAGCCTGTTTACTCCCTGATCAGGTCATAGAATGACAGAAAGGAGTGCCAGACCAAAAACGGATAAAATAGTCCAAGATCATGTTAAATGTTGGTAAAAAAAGTCATATGAAACTGCCAATGTTTTTCTGGGGCAACACCACATCCCTTCATCAGGGCTCAACACAGGATAAAACTTGGATGGACAAACCAGCATTGAACTCTCCATATGAAGCAACAAATCTGACAGCAGTAGGGGTTATTTGGGGACGTAGGATGCAGAACGCTCCACGCCAATGTGGGTCAGTCTGTGTCAGGACCTGGCTCTGAACCAGGGACCTCTTCTGTGTCTGGCGGTATCTCTTCTTGCTGAGCCACCAAAGATGCTGGACAGCTCCCTGTCTAATCTCTTAGGACAACCTTGCCTTGTGTCTTTTTTGTCTTGAACCTTGAATCCTTTACTCTTTTCCATGAACTTCCTATCAAAGCGATGCCTTTGCACTCCCTGTGTTGCCAAATTATTGTGCTCTTGTCACTCCTGCTGCTGTCCATATCTTTGCTACCACTCATTATTGAAATTTAGCTTGTTCCTCGACTACACTTCTGCTTGATCCTAAACTACAATCACTTGTTACAGACCTTTGGCTTGTTCACTGACTATGCTTCTGCTTGATCCCTACCTACCATATCTGCTACTGGACCCGCCGGCCTGCTCACCTCCTAGTTTGATGATCCTGAGGACCACAACCTAGTACTAACACAAAACAAAACCCATCTCCACCATCAGAAGCTCTGGTGAAAACTGGTTAGTACTTAGACCCTACACCCATCCTGCTGGCTTGTGTGAGTTTCTCCATTGCTATAGCTACTTGTCTCTGAGCCTGGCCCCAGACCGTGACAGTCTGCCTACTCTTTCATCAAGCCAGAGATCTCATGCTTTCCCGGACGGGTTATAGCAGCAGAAACTTTGTTCTTTTGGATTCTTGGAAGTAAGTAAAATATTTCCAGTGTTACAACTTTATGGTGGACTTTTCTAGTTTATCCTGCTTAGTGTGAGGATCATTCCCTCCATCTTACAAATATGGTCAGCCTGATTTATCTGTAGCGGCAGAAAGGGTGTGAGTGGTTCTCAGTGTCTTGGGACGTCAGACGGTTCTTGTGAATGGAGGAGAAACGTCAATGGTGATAAGCTATACAGTCTGACTGATTAAATGCATAACGAGTTATCTCTTATGCCGCTCTTTCCCTCAACCCCAAGAGCTGCACAATTAATTCTGATATTGCCCTCTTTCTTATGAAATCATAGCTGACATCCATTTTTCGGTGCTAGCTGACACTCTGTGTCTCTATAGGCCCATATTTCATTGGGATTAATGACCCACCCCCATACACACTGACACACAGTCTGCTCCCTGCTATGGATTAATCAGATGAGCAATCGTGACCAATTAAAGTGACGGGGGCTCTCCTCTGGATCCTAAACACTGCTGATCCAATTAAAGCCGCCATGTGTGACTTGACGCAGCAAGAAAATTGTCACAGCTGATAAATAATAAGATGAATTTATGGAAGGGAACATAAACACCCTCGAACAACCCATCCCCACATGGATTGGGTTTTCAAAACCACGGCTTGTAAAAATCAACCCAGCAAATAGAGTCATATGTGCCAGGAGGGTTGATGTCACTTTGCTAGGTAGTGGCGCCTTTTGAATTGATGCTGCCATAAGCACATGTGAGCAACAAATCCCCCATCGCCCCCCGTGCGTCAGAGAAAATTAAAGGAGGTTATAGCCTGTTGTCAGTAAATTAACATTTTGAGTTACTAATGTAAAATTGACATGAAAGTCATTTTGACAAGACGCGCATTTTGCTTGCCTGCTTTTTATTACCATTTCATTATTGTATATCATATACAGTGCTGGACGGCTGAGATAAGCTTGTATAAAAGGGAAGTCCATCTCTCTGACCATGATTCATGTTACACCCATATTTATGCCTCGTTTACACTGGCAGTAGAGCCTTGTTCTTACTGCCCCCCCCCCACCCCTTCAATTGCCAAGCTACAAATAAACATGGCCAGGGCACAATGTCGCAGTGCAATAAGATTTACACTATGGGTCGTGTTCAGCAGGCAGTATCACTGCCAAACGCAACCTATTCAAGTGAATAGGGTATCGCCACAACCGCTCTGCAACCACATGTGTGGCTCATGGTTGTGCTGCAGTGTGGAGGACTTTCTGGGGTTAACACAAGCGGTTAAGAGGTGACGTGTCGTCTCCTCACAGTCTGTCAAATGCCTCTGAAAATTGATTCCCTGCAAAATCGCTTTTCAAAGGGGCAGCAATGACACATATGTAAAGAAGCCCTTACAGTTCAGCATTAAACATAGTTACATAGTAGGTGAGGTTGAAAAAAGACACTAGTCCATCAAGTCCAACCTGTGTGTGTTTTTATGTCTGTATTACATTGCATATCCCTGTATGTTGTGGTCGTTCAGGTGCTTTTTTTAATTATCGATGCCCCCCGCTGGGACCACCACCTGTGGAAGGGAATTCCACATCCTTGCCATTCTTACAGTAAAGATCCCTCTACACAGTTTAAGGTTAAACCGCTTTTCTTCTAATTTTGGTGAATGGCCATGTGTCTTTAAATTCCCTTTCGCAGAAGAGTTTTATCCCTATTGTGGAGTCACCAGTACGGTATTTGTATATTGAAATCATATCCCCTCTAAAGCGTCTCTTCTCCAGAGAGAATAAGTTCAGTGCTTGCAGTCTTTCTCCGTAGCTGAGATCCTCTAGTTCCTTTATTAGCTTTGTTGCCCTTCTCTGGAGTCCGGACTCTCTCAAGTTCCAGCACATCCTTCCCGAGGACTAGTGCCCAAAACTGGACAGCAAACTCCAGGTGCGGCCGGACCAGAGTCTTGTAGAGTGGGAGAATTATCATTTTATCTCTGGAGTTAATCCCCTTTTTAATGCATGCTAAAATTCTGTTGGCTTTGCTTGCAGCTGCTTGGCGTTGCATACCATTGCTGAGCCTATCCTCTACTGGGACTCCCGGGTCCTTTTCCATCGTATATTCCCCCAGAGGTTCTCCCCCCAGTGTATAGTTTGCATTCATGTTTGCATTATTTTACATTTTTCTACATTGAACCTCATTTGCCATGTAGTTGCCCACCCCATTCATTTTTTCAGATCTTCTTGCAAGGTTTCCACATCCTGCGGATGAGTTACTGCGCTGCTTAGCTTAGTATCATCCACAAATACAGAGATTGACCTGCTAATCCCATCCTCCAGATCATTTCTGAATAGATTAAATATGGTCACCTTTCAAGCCAGTGATGATGGATGGGAGTTTTTATCTTCCAAGTAGAAGGTCTAGAGCCACGTATGGAACAGCAGGGTCAGAAACCCCGGTATCTGGATTCAACAAAGGGTTTGAATTCAGGTATAGCAGACTGGGCTCTTTAGTAGGGATGAGCCCGATGTTCGAGTCAAACTTACGTTCGACACGAACATCGGGTGTTCGTCCGTTCACCCACTTTAGAAGATTTTGGGGCGTTCACGAGAAATTCGAGCATCCGCGGAATGCCCCACAATGCACTGCGAGGTCGCAGTGCATTGACGGCTGCTGATTGGCCAAAGCATGCACCTGACCTGCATGCTTTGGCCAATCACACGCACTCTGTTGTGAGAGCCATGATTGGCCAAAGGCAAGGTGCCTTTGTCCAATTATTGCTCAGGGGGCTAAGTCCACGCCACACACTATGTAAGGCTGCTTACATAGCGGTCGTACATAGTGTAGTAAGAGCAGCAAAATGACATTTCTAAAGGAAAAAATGTCATTTAAAACTGCTCGTGGCTGTAATGTATTGTCGGATCCCGGCAATATACATAAAAATAATTGAAAAAAAATGGCGTGAGTGCCCCCCAGTCCATTACCAGACCCTTTGGGTCTGGTATGGATATTAAGGGAAACCCTGCGCCAAATTTTGTTTTAAAAAATGGTGTGGGGGTCCCCCCAAAATCCATGCCAGACCCTTCAGGTCTGGTATGGATTTTAAGGGGAACCCCGGGCCAAAATTTAAAAAAATGGGCTGGAGGTCCCCCCCAAAAATCCATACCAGGCCCTTCAGGTCAACAGTCTTTAACAGTTTCTAACACAAAGTGTAACAGTTCCTTCACTTCAACTAAAATCACTTCTTGTAGCCCACTGAGCTCCCAGTCTCTCTCACTAGACTAGATGATTCACTGCCACTGAATCCCTTGAGCTCCTCCAATCTTCAGGGTGGTATCTTCCTCAAGCGTCATCCCCGCCTCTCTGCTGGGTCCCTAGCTTGACACTCAAGATACTTCTCAAGCTTCATCCCACTGGCCTGCTCCGTCCCTGACTTGACACATAAGTCTGTCCTGCAAGCGCACCTCCGCTGGCTGGGTCCCTGTCTTGATACCCGCTGAAGTTTTCTGCTTCCTCACCATCCCCAGTTGGTGAGAATACTGCTCCGGTACTTGCTTCAGCTGCTCACTGAGGTCCCTGGTAATAAGGTGGTTGTTCCCTTAGTGGTGACAGCTTACCCTCTACCTCCGACCACGACAGGTTCTCCGGCCAGCAGAATTGTCACTTTTGGTTGGACTGCAAGCCACAATCCCAACCCTGCGCTGCTCTCTTGCTTCTGGATAGGCCCCTAGCTAGACAGTCTAGCAACCAGATGTGCCTGGGATAGGCTCAAACTCTGGCCTAGCAGCCCAGGCAATACAACGCACGTCCATCCAGACAGCTGTCCAGGTTTCACAGAACCCCGATCATCTGACTCCACCCAAATAAATAGGTTCTCCCAGCAGGCCAAGGGATTTAAGAAACCCCTGCCCATTGGCTGGGATACCCTATATACCCATAAGCTGATTTTGCATTGCCCTTCTCGTATCTAATGCCACCAGGTACCCGGCCACCTAGCGGCAAAAGTGAGAAGTGCAGCAATTACAGTGAAATCAATTGATCCCTAACAATGGGCCAAGGTAGCTATATCTGGCATGTAAATTTAGGAGCAACCCTGCCTAAACACCAGGGTGCTACTGTACATCTATGAAAAGTGTGGCGTGCATTTGTTTTCAGCCCCCCTGAGTCAATACTTTGTAGAATCCCCTTTCTCTGCAATTACAGCTGCAAGTCTTTTTGGGGATGTCTCTACCAGCTTTGCACATCTACAGAGTGACATTTTGCCCATTCTTCTTTGCAAAATAGCTCAAGCTCTGACAGATTGGATGGAGAGTATTTGTATTCTAACACATGAATATACTTTGATCTAAACCATTCCATTGTAGCTCTGGCTGTATGTTTAGGGTCAATGTCCTACTGGAAGGTGAACCTCCACCCCAGTCTCAAGTCTTTTGCAGACTCTAATTCCCTGTACACATGACCGGTTTTGCCGTCGGAATAAACTCCAAAGGTTTCTCCGACGGAATTCCATTCAAGCGGTCTTGCCTACACACGGTCAAACCAAAGTTCGACCGAAGTCCAATCGTCAAGAAGGCGGTGACGTACAACACGTACGACGGGCTTAGAAAAAGGAAGTTCAATAGCCAGTAGCCAATAGCTTCCGTATCGTACTTGCTTCAGAGCATGCGTTGTTTTTGGTCCGTTGGAACAGCATACAGACGAGCGGTTTTCCCGATAGGAATTGGTTCCGTCGGAAATATTTAGAACATGTTCTATTTCTAGGTCCGTCAGAATTTTCTAAAACAAAAAAGTCCAATGAGGCATACACACGATCGGAATATATACGATGAAAAGCTTCCGTCTGACTTTCTGTCGGATATTCCGCTCCTGTGTACAGGTTTTCTTCTAAGATTGCCCTGTATTTGGCTCCATCCATCTTCCCATCAACTCTGACCAGCTTCCCTGTCCCTGCTGAAGAAAAGCCTCCCCACAACATGATGCTGCCACCACCATGTTTCACGGTGTGTTCAGGGTGATGTGCAGTGTTAGTTTTCCGCCACACATAGCATTTTACTTTTAGGCCAAAAAGTTCAATAGTGGTCTGCCCTAACAGGAGCACCTTCTTGAACATGTTTGCTGTGTCCCCCATGTGGCTTCTCACAAACTGCAAAGCAAACTTCTTATGGCTTTCTTTCAACAATGGCTTTCTTCTTGCCTCTCTTCTATAAAGGCCAGATTTGTGGAGAGCACGACTAATAGTTGTCCTGTGGACAGATTCTCCCACCTGAGCTGTGCATCTCTGCAGCCCATCCAGAGTTACCATGGACCTCTTGGCTTCTTCTCTGATTAATGCTCTCCTTGCCTGGCCTGTCCGTTTAGGTGGACGGCCATGTCTTGGTAGGTTTGCAGTTGTGCCATACTCTTTCCATTTTCGGATGATGGATTGAACAGTGCTCCGTGAGATGTTCAAAGCTTGGGATATTTTTTTAAAACTTAACCCTGCTTTAAACTTCTCCACAACTTTATCCCTGACCTGTCTGGTGTGTTCCTTGGCCTTCATGATGCTGTTTGTTCACTAAGGTTCTCTAACAAACACCTAAGGGCTTCACAGAACAGCTGTATTTATACTGAGATTAAATTACACACAGGTGGACTATTTACTAATTAGGTGACTTCTGAAGGCAATTGGTTCTACAAGATTTTAGTTAGGGGTATCAGAGTAAAGGGGGCTGAATACAAATGCACGCCACACTTTTCAGATATTTATTTCTAAAATATTTTGAAAAGCATGTATCATTTTCCTTCCACTTCACAATTATGTGCCACTTTGTGTTGATCTATTACATACAATTCCAATGAAATACATTTATGTTTTTGGTTGCAACATGACAAAATGGGGAAAATTTCAAAGGGTGTGAATACTTTTTCAAGGCACTGTATATCTGCTGTCTTCAGCTTGCTATATTCTTTTGAAAGTGCAGATCGTGTTAGAATTTTTTTCTTCCTGTTCCAGCAGTAGGACTGTAGTCTTGGCTAAGGATGAGCTCCGGCGTGTTAGCAGAGCCCGCCAGGAAGTCGGCACGGCGCTGCTCTAATCGTAGGCAGTGAGACATTTTCCCGATGCGCGGCTGCAGAGATCGGGAAATGTCTCACTGCCTGTGATTAGCGCAGCGCAGTGCTGACTTCCTGGCGGGCTCTGCTTATGGGGAGTGCCAACACGCCGGAGCTCATCCTTAGTCTTGGCATACACATAGGCAGAGGAATGAAGATACTTGCACAACTTTTCAGATATCTATTTGTAAAAAAAAATGAAAACCATTGCTTCCACTTCACAATTATGTGCCACTTTGTTTTGGTCTATCACATAAAATCCCCCCAAAAAATACATTTATGTTTTTGGTTTTAATATGACAAAATGTGGAAAATTTCAAGGGGTATAAATACTTTTTTAAGGCACTGTAAATGTGAAGCTAGCCTAACCCTGCCTCCTCTCTTTCCCCCAGGGGAAAGAGAGGAGGCAGGGTTAGGCTAGCTTCACATTTACAGTGCCTTAAAAAAGTATTCATACCCCTTGAAATTTTCCATCTTTCCTATCCAGCAACGAGACAAAAACACTGAAAGGCTGTACAGCAGCACACAACCCCTGAAAGTGCCAGGGTGCCAACCTGGCTACAGAGGCGGCTCTCTAATTAGGCAAATTAGGCGGTCGCCTAAGGCCTCGCACTCACAGGGGCCTCACGGCCGCCTAATTTGCCTGTTCTCAATCACTGAAGTTGACGCCGGCGGCTCCGCCTACCCCCACTGGGACTCTGTGGCTTAGGAGCTGACGGACAAATCAGATACTGCCCGCAGCCTGAGGAATAGCGGCCTCATCACAGAGCATCCCAGTCCGTGGGGCCTCATGTGTAAGCTTTGCCTAAGGCCTCACAAAGCCTAGAGCCGCCTCTGCCTGGCTACATATGTTAGCAAGCATTCTGTTTAGGAACAATACACCAATAAGCACAAAAAAAGCATCGCCAATAGGTAAAGCTACACACTTTGTACCTTACATTAAATTACAGTGACTTATTATGATGCCCTGGCATTACTATGAGGGGGTAGAGAGAGGGGGCAAGTCTATGAAGAAAGTCAGTACTTATTTTGGGATTTCAGGGGCTTTGGCAGCACTGGCATAAATGAGCACAACCTTGCCATGCATGCTGTTAGGCAGTAACTTTAATTTGCATGTTTTAAATTACCGTAACTACTTCTAAGGCTTACTTTAAGTTCCTTTTTAATGCCTTATTCCTTATCCACTCATTCGCCGGATCTAAAACAGATAACAGTTAGAGGTAATGCAAGTCAATAGCTGGCTTTTGAAAAACATATGAAAAGCAGCTGAATAAAAATCAGAACTCCGCAGGATATATTTCTCGGGTAAACTGTTAAAGAAAATGAAAGCTATACTGATCAGTTTGCTATATTTTTCTTTGCTTCCCCCTCTTCCCCTACATAAGCCAAAAGTACTAACCAATTTACATATTACATATTAACCGCCTGAGCACCTGCAATGTGATCGTTTTTCTGAAAATTACTCATGCAACACTGTACCCAAATTAATTTGATATAATTTTTAGGACAGATAGAGCTTTATTTCAGAGGTATTTAATAACCACTTTTATATATATATATATACATATGGGGAAAAAAAGACTAACAATTCTGCATTAGGTTTCTCTTATAAGCTTTTCTTCTATTTTCATCTGGTGATCTGGCCAATAATGTCGCCTACACTCGAGCGGGCTTTTCGACCGGACTGGTCCGACGGACAATTCGACCGTGTGTGGGCTTTATCGGACCTGCAGCTGACTTTTTCGGTCGAAAATCTGACGGATTTTAGATTTGGAACATGTTTCAAATCTTTACGTTGGAACTCCGCCGGACCCAGTTCCTATCAAAAAATCTGCTTGTCTGTATGCTATTCCGACGGACGATAACCGACGTTAGGGCAGCTATTGGCTACTGGCTATGAACTTCCTTATTTTAGTCCGGTCGTACGTCATCACGTACGAATCTGTCGGACTTTGGTGTGATCGTGTGTAGGCAAGTCCGTTTGTTCGGAAAGTCTGTCGGAAGTCCGCCCAAAGTCCGTCGGATAGACTGTCGGACCAGTCCGGTCGAAAAGTCTGCTTGTGTGTACGCGGCATAAGTCTGTTTTTTTTTAAAAGCACAAGCTCTCCAGCAGAATGTATCAGTAAGACCCCTTTCACACTGAGGCAGTTTTCAGGCGTTTTAGCTCTGGAAATAGTGCCTGTAAAGCGCCTGAAAACTGCCTCCCATTCATTGCAATGGGTGCTTTCACACTGGGGCGGTGCGCTGGCGGGACTTTCGAAAAAGCCCTGCAAGCAGCATCTTTGCGCTCCCAAAATGCCCCTGCCCATTGGGCAGCACTGCTGAAGCGCCACAACACAGGAATTTTAACTGCAGTGTGAAAGGGGTCTTATAGAGCAGGGATCTGCAATTAGCGGACCTCCAGCTGTTGCAAAACTACAAGTCCCATCATGCCTCTGCCTCTGGGTGTCATGCTTGTGGCTGTCAGAGTCGTGCTATGCCTCATGGGACTTGCGCTAATTGCATATCCCTGTTATAGAGATTGAACAAACCATTTAACATTGTCAGGGGTGCTTACAATGATCAGCTTTTATTTATTTGTGGAAAAACCTTTATTCCTAAAGGGAAAAAAAAAGCTTTGCTGTAATTGATTATAAAGTGTTAGCTGGAGTTTGGCTTCAGTTTGCTAGTGTATCTAAATCTGCTAACACTCCCCTCCCCCCAGACTGACAATGCTGCTGCCTCCTGTGCTCCATCATCCAAAGTGCGGGGGGGGGCGCTCTAATACAGGAGGTGTGTTACTGGCCAGATCACCAGGTGAAAACAGAGGGACAAAAACCTAAGAACCCTTTCACACCGGGAGCAGTTTTCAGGCACCCTCTGCTAAGCGTCTGAAAACCGCCTCCCATTCATTCCAATGTGACTTTTCACACTGGAGCGGTGTGCTTGCTGGACGTTCCGAAAAGTCCTGCAAGCAGCATCTTTGGGGGTGGGAGGACTATATTTAGCGCTCCCTAAATGCCCTGCCCATTGGAATAAATGGGCAGCGCTTTCAAAGCGCCTTAAAAGCTCCACATAACGGGAGGTTTTTAACCCCTTTTTTGGGTTAAAAGCACCCCACTAGCGGTCGAAAAGCACTACCAGGAGAGCGGTGCTTTAGCACTAATGGACAGCGCATTCAGTGTGAAAGGGGTCTAAAAGAAGACGAATGCAGCCACCATATCTAATGATCGGTAAGCTGGAATATATTACATTTTTGGTTTTGATATGCGGTGTATTATAAAAAGGTGAAGGGATGTTACCGTGTATTGGTAGCCCATTCTAAGTTAATCAACTTTATGCAATGCACCTTATCATGCAAAATACTAAATGTTAACATTAAGTGGGGCTAAAGAACTGATAACACCTCTAATAACTAAACAAAATACCTAAAAAAGCTCTAAAATATATTGGCCATGTGGTAAATTCATTAGATCCACGCAGTAGTGACATTGGTGAAATAAATGGTGTCAGCCCTGTCCAGTGTCTTTTGCTAAACGAATAAATAATGCCCATTCCTCTGATCACCACCGGGGTGTTGCTAGGTCTACAAAAGATCTGGGGCTAGAGCTCATAGCAACGTAGTAAAGAAAGTCATACGCTTGGGCGGGCATACACATGTATCTAATATACGTGTGTATGTATCCCCAGAGGGCCCCCCCTTACATCAGGGTCCCCAGAGAGCCCCCCTTACATTCGGATCCCCAGAGAGCCCCCCCCCCTTGCATCAGGGTTCCCAGAGAGCCTCTCCCTTGCATCTGGGTTCCCAAAGAGCCTCACCCTTGCATCAGGGTCCCCAGAGAGCCTCCCCCTTGCATCAGGGTCCCAAGAGAGCCTCCCCCTTGCATCAGGGTCCCCAGAGAGCCTCCCCCTTGCATCAGGGTCCCAAGAGAGCCTCCCCCTTGCATCAGGGTCCCCAGAGAGCCTCCCCCTTGCATCAGGGTCCCCAGAGAGCCTTCCCTTGGGGACCCCTGCAGAGACTCGGGGCTATGGGCCCCAGATTCTGAGCTATAGCCCCAAAAGCCACCCCCTAGCGACGCCACTGATCATCACAACATAATGACTAAAGACCAATTCACATTAAAAGGACAGCTGCCGCACAGTAAAACCGCAGCGATTTTCCTCTACAGCAGCTGTACGTTCTGGCTGCAGTGAGTCGGCGGTAAGGTGCATGATTCGGAGCATCGTCCAACGCCCTTCTTTTTTTTTTTTTTTTTTAATCAAACTTGATTCAAAGTGCATTACATGACACTTCATGTCAATGTACAGCAGCACAGTGCACTGTGCTGCTCAATAGTGACATATGATCATGCTCAGTGCCATAGGTGTGCGCACAGGGTGTGCCAGGTGTGCCTGGGCACACCCTAATCACCCTGTGTCATGCAGATTCCCCCTGTTTAGGCTTCTGATATTTCACCAAAGCCCCCTAATGGGGCTCCTAAAATAAAATTTAAAAAAATAAAATAATTAAAAATAATTTACTGACACCATCCACTAGCCAGTGATGCAATTTTCTTCCCTAATGACACCATCCGTTGCTCTACTGACATCATTAGTATATATACACATGCACACACATATGTTTTTGAGCTTTGGGGTGCACACCCTAATGCCATAGGCTGTGCACACCTATGCTCAGTGCGTTGTGCTGAAATGCAGCATGACTGCATTTTATCGCTGAACCCTACAGGGCTGCACTGCAGTGTGAATAGGACAAGTAGGGGAGATTTACTAAAACCCACAGAGTTTGGTACAGCTGTGCATAGTAACCAATCCGCTTCAGCTTGGTCATTTAAGCTTTGAAAATAAACAACTAGAAGCTGATTGGTTACTATGCACAGCTGAAAATGACTCTGTGTACACCAGTTTTAGAAAATCTCCCCCATAGAGAACAATGGTTTTCTGTGTGTCCTGGCGGTGACCCGCAGTTTCCAGTGTCGAAAAAGTGCTTGTCATGTTATATTTAACAGACCAAAAGAAAGCAAATAAGATAAGTTCATTGTTAGAGTTTACACACACATGTTCTAAGAAAAACATTGGGGAGGTGGATGTCTAAATCTGGAATGCCATGTGTATATGAAACATCAGAAATCGCCCTTGCGTGGCCATTGTGCCTGTCGGTGTCTGTGAGCTGACCCTTCACCACATGTCTCGGTTCACAAACAGAGTGTAAAGAGCTGATCAGAGCAGCTCTGTACCTGGCGATTGCAATGATGACCAATCACAACGCTCATAAATGTAAACCGCGCTATGGTTTACATCTAAGGACCCGCCTCTTCCCCTTACAACAGAGGAAGGAGAAACTAAAGAATGGGCGGTCATTTATTACTTCCAGAGCACAAGCAGCTCCAGCTACAGGGTGGTGGACTTGATTGCGGGATCGTTTTTTATTCTTTCCCCTTCCCCTCCTCCCCTGATCTCCATACTGACTCTAATGACCTGTATATTCTGTATATTAACCCCTCACCTCCCTTAATCTACTAATATAGTGCAACATCCCTGCACCTTTTTTACACACCACATATGCTCCTACTGTGGTTGTGTGTCAAGGTCTGTTAATGGGGTGGGCAACTACATGGCAAATGAGGTTTAATGTAGAAAAATGTCAAATAATGCATTTGGGTAACAAAAATATGAATGCAAAGTATACACTTGGGGGGGGGGGGGCTCTGGGGGAATCTAGGATGGAAAAGGACCTGGGGGTCCTAGTAGATGATAGGCTCAGCAATGGCATGCAATGCCAAGCAAAGCAAACAGAATATTGGAATGCATTAAAAAGGGGATTAATGCCAGAGATAAAACGATAATTCTCCCACTCTACAAGACTCTGGTCCAGCCGCACCTGGAGTACGCTGTCCAGTTCTGGGCACCAGTCCTCGGGCAACAAAGCTAATAAAGGAACTGGAGAATCTCAGCTATGGGGAAACTATGTAAGGTACCATTCTAAATTTATTGCATGCTACCGCAAAGCATAGGTCTGAAAGGGCCCTGAAATTGTGCTAGCTTCAAGCTGGTGACAACTATGAGCTGTAGACTCGCAGCCTGTAGTGCGATTTCTACTGAGAAGGCAGGAACAGGAGTCATTTGACATGGTGATAACATTAAGCTTTGAAGTGATAAAATAAGGATTCATGGGAATCTAAGGCGTTCAGCAATTAAATGGCCATTTGATGTGACAATATAATAATTCCAACCCTTAACCATAATTCTGTAGAACAGCAGATTCAGCAGAACATTATTATGTGATTTAATTATACGTGGAAATAAATGTAGTCAGCACCCTTAGTTATAGCCCAACTGCACTTTCAGTTTAAACTAGCTAAATACTTTGCAGGTACAACACAAAATGTGTGCAAAGTCTTACAGTTCTTGTCCTTCAAAAATCAGCCACAGTCTGAGTAGAAAAGCCCGTCCCCTGCTAGAATGCTGCAGAGAGGACCTCGCCCTCTGAATGGAAGCAGTGGTCTCTCGGCAGAGGTCTAACACACCCCCTGCTAAATCAAAGCCAGAGCTCTCCAATCAGCAGGGAGCTTAAAGATGACCTCCGTAGGCACTTTGGCACCTTGACTAAAGCTGCATGCTGGAGATGCACATCGGAACTGGACGACTATTTGCATATTTTCTGGTTGCGCCACAAAATTCAGGATTTTTGGGGGACTTAATAGATTTAATTTTCTCCTTCTTACTACCATTCAGGTACATTTAGATATAACTGCTTGCCAGTTGGGATCGGGTGAACCACTGGCCCCCGACCAATGTAGTTCAAACTTTTTCTGGGAATACTGCTCTGTCCATCTCTATATGGCCATTATCATAAGACCGAAAAACCAAGAACTGCTGATGTTTTCAGCTTGGAAGTCATCAATTAACAATGCTTTGCCTACTTTATAAGATGAGACATAGAGCAGGGATTACCTAGGAAAATTCTAAAAAAACTGGACAGCTTAGTTAGGTACCCAACAGACAACTTTATTGCAGCAATCTATGGTTTTGCTCTTCCACCATATTTCCCTGCTTCCCTGATGATTGGAGGACTTGGTTGGGAGGTTGTGACAAGAGACCTTGTTCCACCTGGATGGAGCAGTGCAAGTCAAGTCAGGCTTTCTGGATCGCATGGCCCCCTTCGTCTTATTTTTAGAGATAACACAAGCGAGATGCTTAGATTCCTCCATAGGGTTGTTCTTCTCTTCCATCTGTTATTACCCCTAGCATCCTGTTTTCTCTACTGTCTACTTTGCAGAGGACCTTCTCCTCCTAAATATTCCCGTACTGCATAGTATCTTGGGATGCCTAACACCATATTCTAGTAGAGCTACCTCCACAGGAGCCTCTAGACAGATCTTGATAGCCACTTGAGTTCTCTGTTTTTCTGCCTCGACTTTGAGAACAACCTCAGCCCCACTGACACACCAGGTTAAGCAAATGGATACTGCATTGCTACTGGGAGCACAATTATAGATATCCTCCACACAACTAAGATTCAGCATCACAAAAGCAAACATTAGACTGGTTAGTGGTAAAGGAACCCAATATATTATCACGGGTTGCAATAAATAGTATGCGCATAAATAGGGAAGTAAAGGATTAGGTCAAAGAGTTCACTAGGCTATAGCAGCACAGAATGGAGTTCTAAACAGCTAAATTAGAGTAAACCTTGTAATCCACAAAATCTGCAATAATTAATTAGAAAACATTAACAGCAATAATAATCGATACTGCAATAACTCCTCTGTAAATAGTAGGCCATATCCACTTTATAGTGCACTTCATATGAATGGAAGCAATGAAATGTAAGACTTCCTAAAAAGGTACCTCTTACTATGGATACAGTAATAGGCAAATTTCTTGTGAAGCAGCTATCTGATTGAGCGGCCTTTAGCCCTTGTTCAGGTGGCTAGCATTGGGGCCTAGTCTTTATGGTGGTACATAGTCCCTGCAATGTCTGCATGAAGTAAATAATGCTGCTTGTTAGATGGCTAGCCCCTATGTGCTTTGCCTCTCCTAGCAGCAACAGGTTAATGACAGCAGCGTCCTCTCGCCAGTCCCAGCAATACAGCAACAGGGGTCTCACTGTTCAGATGTGAGCTCACTCCTGGATCTGCCTAGTGCGACTCCGGTCCTCAGCACACAGGCTTTTAGCAGACTGATGTGCACACAGAAGCAGCAATGTGGACACCTTGGTCTCCTTACAGCAGAGAGGAAATCTCGGTATTCAGCCTGTGAAAATACAGATCTCTCTCTCTTTTTAACTGGTTTGCATTGGGAATTGTAGTTCTATAGTTCATTGACTATGGACTAGCATGATTCTTCCCCTACACTACTTTTCCCATGATTCAATGCTGCCCACCATCAAGTCTCTTGAGATCTTTCTGCTTGTCAGCTCCCCCTGGTGGATGCAGGTTAACGCTACCTCACCTCTGTCCACCAGGGGGAGCTGACAAGCAGAAAGATCTCAAGAGAGCATTGAGCTAAAGTCCATATGGTGCCCAGAGAGCACTCCAGCAGTGTCCTAAATCGCTCTTTGTCTCTAGCCAAGCATCTGGCTACACTCTAATGTACCAACTTGCTGTTTCACAAGCTGGAATTTTTTGTGTGAATTTTAAAAGCATTATAATTTTTCCTGCCTGCACCTTGTGTTTTTCACCTGCATAAGATGTACATTGATCATATCGTTTCATTTGTAGACCTGCACACACACACAGCCCATAGTGGAATAAATCTGGCCATACTTTGATCAGTTTATTTCAATCAGCCAGAAGGCTGTTCGGAAAAAATAAAAGATGAACGGATTCCCGAGAGATGGATGGTGGAATCCTCCTCAGTGTGCCATTGTATTCTGACAGCAGGACTCCTCCGTTGTCAGAATACACTGATCAACGCTGCAGCTGATTGGCTGCAAATGCTGATTGAGTGAAAATATATCAACAGTCCCACTGAAGAGAAGCCGATCATTAGGTTGGCTCCTCTTGGACAGGAACGGCCATAGAAGGAACAAAATTTGTCCGGTCCCTGCTGAACCTTCAGGACTTAAATCTATACACGCAACACACAGGACTCGCGCACCTGCAGCGGTGTGAAGCCTTTAAAACTGTAAATTGTAATAATTAATAATAATTGTAAAAAGCTGAAATCCTTTCCTCTCTTATGGAGTTTGGTGACTAGCGCCTGTGTTGAGCAAGCAAAACCCTGTGTTCAATATGTGGCAAGGCACCTGCTGAAATCCTTGCCCCCACCCCCTTGCAGTTTGGTGAATGGGGCCTCTGCTGACCAAGCAATTCTCTGTGTTCAATATGCAGCATGCACTTGGCATGGGTCCCAGAGCATAGCAGCAATCACTGTAGTAGCAGCAAATACTATACTGATTCTCCACAAAGGTCCCACAGGTATGGTATATGCATACTCGTGTGTGTGTGTGTGTGTGTGTATATATATATATATATATATATATATATATATATATATATATTCTTTTTATTATTTATACTTGTTTATTTATTTGTTTTACTTTTTTGAGTCTAGATCTGTGTTTGTCCCACGCAGATGCCAGAGCAGTAGGAATAGGTTTAAGGGCCATCATTTATGCTTAAAGTGGTTGTAAACCCTTACAATCCACTTTTTGCTACAGGCAGTGGCGTCGCTAGGGGGTTGCTTTTGGGGCTATAGCCCTGAATCTGGGGCCCATAGCCCCGAGTCTCTGAAGGGGTCCTCAAAGTAAGGGGAGGCTCTCTGGGGACACTGAAGCAATGACACATACGCGCCGTTTGCTTCAGTGAGTATGCCGTTACCGGCGGCACCCGCGCGCATTCGCGGGAGTGACGTCATCGCAGCTCCGGCCAATCCTAGCGCCGGAGCCGCCATACCCGGGAGAAATGCCGCTGGCCGCGGGGGCTTCGATCTCAGGTGAGTATTACATTATGAGCTAGTATGCTATGCAATAGAATGGTCTTTTTTGCATTAAGAATAAATACTTGAATAGATTTTAATTTTTCTTTAGTTCAGGGTCACTTTAAGGCCCATCACCACCATAAGAACAGAGTAGAGCCGTGATGGGCTGTTTTTATCTTCGGCTGTGTTAGTTATTGACATCTCTGCGTCTCAGTATAGACTTATCTCTGCTGCGATCACATGTATATAAAGTCCCCTTTTCAGACCCGGATGCAGCGCAGATGAGAATGGAAAGCGGCTCCACGCTGAGAGACGGCACTGACATGTTTATTTCACCTCCATTCTAATCATAGTCATATGTTGGCAAAACACAGGGCCCGGCTCAGGTGGCTCATACAGCGCAAGTCATCACAGGAAGCAATCTTCACAGACTGTGCAAATCTTCACGGTAATTTGTTTATTAAGGTGGAAGCAAATATGGCCAGAAGCTGTGCCAACAACACTGTGACATTGGATTTCATTCATTCAGCTGTTTGTTGAACAAAATGCCCATTGTGTTCTGCTACTGGCGCCTTGTGCTGGAGCGTTTGCGAATGCAATATCGAAATACAAGCAGCAGCTTTTCCAATGGATGTGATTGGGGAAAAAAATGTCTTAAACTTAACCCTTTGTCTACATCTTACGTTTTATAAATGGCGCTGTATAGAACGGGAGCAAGCTCGCGGCTACTACTGCAGCCGCGAGCTTGTTGTTGTTTGTTAGAGCCAGCGAAGGGCTTTTCCGATAAAAATGGTGGCTAATAGACCTTAATAGACCCCGATGTCCAATAAACCCCCATTGTCTTTATTAGGACCTGTCACTTGCCCAATGCTGTCATAGAGGCTTGTTAGCCCCCTTGTGGACGCAATAAAGTTACATTAAAAAAACTAAAATTAAAAAGTGTAAAAAAAAAAAATTACATTTTTTTTAAATACTGTATTTATTGGCATATAACACGCACTTTTTCATCCTGAAAATCGAGTGCAAATAGTGTGTGTGTGTGTGTGTTATACGCCAATACTTCAATTTTAGCTGCCTCGGAGGGGACAGGGAGGGGGGGGGGGGACGAGCGCCGTTAGATTACATACAGTGAGAATCTCCTGTTTACTTTTCGGCCTCTGTAATAGGAAGTCCCGTCTCCTGGGCTGCCTTTGAACCACTGTTCTGTTTATCATAGGAGATTCTCACTGTATGTAATCTGTCGGCGCTCGTCCCACCCCACCCCCCATCCCCGTCACCTCTAGGCTGCAGATGGGCATCGATCAGGCTGCACTGATGGCAATGTTGAGGCTGCTGCATTGATGGCAATGGTGAGGCTGCTGCATTGATGGCAATGTTGAGGCTGCTGCATTGATGGCAATGGTGAGGCTGCTGCTTTGATGTCAATGGTGAGGCTGCTGCATTGATAGCCAATGGTGAGGCTTCTGCATTGATGGCCAATGGTGAGGCTACTGCATTGATGGCACTTGTGAGGCTGCTGCATTGATGGCCAATGGTGAGGCTTCTGCATTGATGGCACTTGTGAGGCTTCTGCATTGATGGCCAACGGTGAGGCTTCTGCATTGATGGCACTTGTGAGGCTGCTGCATTGATGGCCAATGGTGAGGCTGCTGCATTGATGGCACTTGTGAGGCTGCATTGATGGCACTTGTGAAGATGCAGATGGGCATCGATCAGGCTGCATTGATGGCAATGGTGAGACTGCAGATTGGCACTGACCCTTATTTTGCTTCAAAGATCCTTATTTAAAATTTAAGTTTTTTTCCTGAAACTTCCCTCTTAAAATGAATGTGCGTGTTATACGTCAATAAATACGGTAATTTAAAGCCCCCCCATCACACCCATACACAACCCCAATTCAAATGTAAAACGTAGGTTGACCACAATTGCATAAACTTAAAGAGCGCCTCATATGTGAAGTGTCACTGTGAACATCAGAGTAACAGCAATAATGCCAGGGCCCAGGGCCTTAATTCACGGTTAACTGATAACCTGTAAAAGCTTTTAAACTTTGCCTATGGACAATCTTTTGGTATTTTTTTTTGGTATGTTTGGTACCTATATCCTAGACACAACCCTGCCTTTTTTACATACATATTATTTTTTTTATACATTTTTTATTGCTTTTTTCAAAATAAATATGAAAACAAAAACATTTTGACTCTATTTGAGCTCACGCAGGAGCTTCTGCATATATTTTATTATATCCACATTTGCATTACCACAAGAGTCTCATTCTCCCGCAATTAACTCATACCGCGGTGTGGTTTGTATACCCCCTTGCTTTTTTATCTAAAATTGCTTCATGGTTTTGCTCTCTAGACTTCCCACATGTTCACTCCCATCTATCTTCCCTACCTTATTCCTATTTCTTTATGTTTAGTCCATAGACTGTGCTGATGCAGTTGTAGGATCTGCTATCCAACTAGACCAAACTTTCTCATATTTTTTTTTTTATTTCCTCTGTTACAATATGTATCTTTATATAGAGGTGAATTACTATTTACTAGATATTTCCAAAAGGCTAATGACGGTGGAGCCGTTTTTTTCCAGTTTAATACAATTGCCTTTCTCGCATAGAAAAGTAATAGGCTTATTTGTGTTCTTTTTGCCACGCTCTGTTCTAGAGCGACAGATTATCTTTTATATTTTATCTATAATTGGGTATAATATTGTATTTGTTTGCACTAAAATTTATTTTGTGTATTTTTTCCTATAAATATATATTTGATAAATATCTGTACAAATATCGTGCAACATAAAAAATTGTAGCTACCACCATTTTATTCTCCAGAGCTTCTGCTTTCAGAAAATATAATTGCTTGGGGTTGAACGGGGTTGTAAACACTCGTTTTTTTTGTTTATTTTTAAATAAGAAACATGTCATACTTACCTCCACTGTGCAGTTCGTTTTGCACAGAATGGCCCCCATCCTCTTGTTCTGGATTCCCTCAGCGGCGCTGGTGACTCCTCTCCACATCGAGTGTCCACATTGGAGAAGCGCTCTCCTAAGGTGGACACCCGTGGGGGCGCGCTCCCGAGTCCTGCACCTGTGTCCATTCACACAGAATGCAGGACTCAGCCCCGCCCCCTGGGGCCACGTCATTGGATTTGATTGAATAAACCGGGGAATTTTGGGACTTTAAATGAAGCACATATGTGCCTCCATCCCTGGTTTGGATAAACAAATAGAAGGGAGTTGTGACTTTAAATGAGGCTATTGACTGGTTAGGTAGAAATATGTTAGAACATGTTTTATTGACCTATTTTATATAAATGCATAACATTCGTTATAAAAGTACATAATGTGTATAAGGTAATAACACATAATGTGGATGCACCCATGGCAAATTGTCACAAATTGTTTAAAGTACATAACATAGTCAATAACAATATAAAAATAGTTGTACATAACTGTATGAATTCATGTATATACATATGTTCGCTTGGCAGCACAAAAAAACTGTTGGATAATTGAAGTAAAAAATATTGTAATATAGTAAGACTGAATAGACATTGTATCAAGATATAGTCCTATTGAGGTGTATAGCTATAACCTGAAGGACCAACGCGTTTCATGTGTGAATACTTCCTCGGGCGGATGCTATAAGGTATCTATAAAGAACAATATGTTCTGATGTTGGAATAGGCACAACAAAAAAGGACAATAGTATGTAGTGTGGGTAGGGCCAGGGCCAGAAGAATAGTCTATCCTGGGAGCTGAGGTAGTTTGAAGCCCCAAAGCAACAAGGCACATGGGAAGCATCCCCAGACCATAGGTTTCCAATCTCCATGATGATCAACAAGTGATCAGCAGAAAAAATCATTGTCATTGGGGTCTGTAATGGATAAAAAAATATCCATTATAATAACGTAACAATTGTGAAATGATATGAAGATAGGTGCCGAATGAGAGCATAAAAGCATAACAAACAGGTCATACTTACCTCCGCTGTGCAGTTAGTTTTGCACAGACTGGCCCCGATCCTCCTGTTATGGAGTCCCTCAGCTGCGCTGGTGGCTCCTCCCTGCATCGAGTGTGCACATTGGAGAAGCACTGTCCTAAGGTGGACACCCGTGCGGGCGCACTCCCGAGTCCTGCATCTGTGTCCATTTACACAGAATGCAGGACTCGGCCCCACCCCCCGGCGCCACGTCATTGGATTTGATTGACAGCAGCTGGAACCAATGGCTGCGCTGCTATCAATGTATCCAATCAGGACACGAGACACCAGCTAGAGCTGGTATGCTCGTTCCTGGCCGGAAGCTGACAGCGTTCAGGTAAGTAAAACGGGGGGGCTCCGGGTGGGGGGCTGCAGCACTACAGAAGGTTTTTCACCTTAATGCATAGAATGCATTAAGGTGAAAAACCATGAGGGTTTACAACCCCTTTAAAATTATTTCTATAAAGAAATTCAGATTTTAACATGTATGAAAAATGAAAGAATTGCCCCAGTAGACAAGAGATACATTTTTTTTTTTAATTTATTGGGGTTTTTTTTCTCTTTTTGCATTGATGCCTGCAATGTATTGCAAATGTGATCAATAGATTGCAGTTGCAGTGCTCGGGTTCCTGCACACTATTCCTTCAGCCCCAGATTTCTACCTTGGTACGGACCTTCAGTTATGGAGTTGGAGGATGTAAACAAAGGACTAGAAGTGTGGTGACATCACAATGTAAACAATAGACTAGAAGTGTGGTGACATCACAATGTAAACAATAGACTACAAGTGTGGTGACGTCACGATGTAAACAATGAACTATAAGTGCGGTGACGTCCCTGCACTCATTCTCCATTGAGATCTGAGTCCCTCTGCCATTGTGAGTCCTCTGCCAATCACATGCCCCACATCTAGAACTAACGGGTATTTATCTTAGCTGCCAAGGAAGTAGCAGAGAGGGGAAGTTGAACAAAGGTAATTATAAGCAGTGAGTGGGTCTACTTTTAAGGGTGAACCTCTCATTACGCACATTAGATAAAGAAATTGTTATTCTCTTTAAAGCTGCCTTCTGCCTAGTAACCTCTTGCTCTGCAGATGCCAGGTTTCTGTAGATCTACTGTTGTAAACTCCTAGCCGTGCAGTACAAAATTGCCAGACTACATAATGTCAGATTAAAGCCTAACTACAAGTTGGACAAATAATACAGCAAATGTATTGTATAGTGAGGAAGATTTAGATTACCCACAGCCCAGGTTCTTTGAAACAATACCACTTGAAAGCACAACCTTCACAACCTTCAGATGCTCTTGCAATCAACCATCAAGAAGATCTTCCTATGGGTCTAAATGCACTCCATGCAATATTACTCTCCTTATGTTTTTCTGTGCCTAGGCCTTGTATTACAGCTCCAGACCTTCTCTCTAAATTTCCTTCACCCTACAATCATCAAATAGAGTAGTCCCATCAGAAGACCTCTTGTCATTACACTGTAAAGCCCATCTGAAAATCATGATTTTGTAGAAGGAGTGCATAAGCTGATCAATTACCGGGAAGAGTGACAGAGAGAGAGGCCAGAAAGTAGAGGATCATAAGGGTGAAGAGAGAGGAAGCAGAACGCAGGCTGATCAAATACCAAGGAGGGTGAGAAGGCAGAAAGTACAGTATCTCACAAAAGTGAGTACACCCCTCACATTTTTGTAAATATTTTATTATATCTTTTCATCTGACAACACTGAAGAAATTACACTTTCCAATGCCGGCGGCACTCATGCAGCCCCAGACCATGACACTCCCACCACCATGCTTGACTGTAGATAAGACACACTTGTCTTTGTACTCCTCACCTGGTTGCCGCCACACACACTTGACACCATTTGAACCAAAAAAGTTTATCTTGGTCACATCAGACCACAGGACATGGTTCCAGTAATCCATGTCCTTAGTCCGCTTGTCTTCAGCAAACTGTTTTGTGGGTTTTCTTGTGCATCATCTTTAGAAGAGGCTTCCTTCTGGGACAATGGCCATGCAAACCAATTTGATGTAGTGTGCAGCGTATGGTCTGAGCACTGACAGGCTGACCCCCCACCCCTTCAACCTCTGCAGCAATGCTGGCAGCACTCATATGTCTATTTCCCAAAAACAACCTCTGGATATGACGCTGAGCATGTGCACTCAAATTTTTTGGTTGACCATGGCCAGGCCTGTTCTGAGTGGAACCTGTCCTGTTAAACCACTATATGGTCTTGGCCACTGTGCTGCAGCTCAGTTTCAGGGTCTTGGCAATCTTCTTATAGCCTAGGCCACCTTTATGTAGAGCAACAATTCTTTTTTTTTAGATCCTCAGGGAGTTCTTTGCCTCGAGGTGCCATGTTGAACTTCCAGTGACCAGTATGAGAGAGTGAGAGCGATAACACCAAATTTAACACACCTGCTCCCCATTCACACCTGAGACCTTGTAACACTAACGAGTCTCATGACACCGGGGAGGGAAAATGACTAAATGGGCCCATTTTAAGCATTTTCACTGAGGGGTGTACTCACTTTTGTTGCCAGCGGTTTAGATATTAATGGCTGTGTGTTGAGTTATTTTGAGGGGACAACAAATTTACACTGTTATACAAGCTGTACACTCACTACTTTACATTGTAGCAAAATGTAATTTCTTCAGTGTTGTCACATGAAAAGATAGAATAAAATATTTACAAAAATGTGAGGGGTGTACTCACTTGTGTGAGATACTGTAGATGATTATTGACAGGCGGAAGAGAGAGGAGGCAGAACACAGGCTGATCGAGTACGGGGGTGAGTGAGAAGGCAGAAAGAGATCATCACAGATAGGGGGGAGAAGACAGGAGGCAGAACACAGGCTGATCAAGTACGGGGGGGTGAGTGAGAAGGCAGAAAGTAGATCATCATAGATGGGGGGGAGAAGACAGGAGGCAGAACACAGGCTGATCAAGTACCGAGGAGGATCACCAGGCAGAAATTAGATGATCATAGATGGGGGGAAGAGAGAGGAGGCAGAACACAGGCTGATCAAGAGCAAGAGGAAGGAGAAAGCAGAAAGCAAATGATCATGGATGGGGGGAAAAGCGATGAAGCAGCGTATGAGCTGATCAAGTACAGGGAAAGTGAAAGAGAGAGAAGATTATGACCATGAATAGGGGGAAGAGAAAGGAGGCAGAACACAAGCTGATCAAATACCCCAGAGAGTGAGATGGCAGTCCATAGATGATCATGGATGGGGGAAGAGAGAGGAGGCAGAAAACAAGCTGATCAAGTACTCTAGAGAGTGAGAAGGCAGTACATAGATGATCATAGATTGGGGAAAGAGAGAGGAGGCAGTAAGTGAGCTGATCAATTATGAGGGAAAGTGAGAGAGAGAAGGCAGAAAGTATGTAATCATCGATGGAGAAAGAGAGAGGTGGTAGAACACAAGCTGATCAAGTACTGGGGTAAATGATAAGGCAGGAAGTAGATGGTCATGGATGGGGGGAAGTGAAAGGAGGCAGTAAGTGAGCTATCAAATACCAGGGAAAGTGAGAGAGAGAAGGCGGGAAGTAAATGATCATGGATGGGGAGACGAGAGAGGAGACAGTGAGTGAGCTGATCAAGTACTGCGGGAAAAAAAAACACTACCACTTTACAAGACCCTGGTTCGGCCACAACTTGTGTATGCCGTTAAGTTCTGATCAGCGGTACTCAGAAAGGATGTGCTAGAACTGGAGAGAGTCCAGAGAAGGACAACAAAACTATATGACCTCAGTAATAAGGAACAACTACATACACGTATTCTCCCTGGAGAAGAGATGGTTAAGAAGAGACATGATTTCAATACATAAATATCTAAATGGTGATCCTAACAAAGAGAAAATACTATTCAGTCTCAGGTAACTTAAGAATACACAGGCTATTGAATGAAGCTGGAGAGGTTTAATCACAAACTGCATAGGGGATTCATTACTGTTAGAGAAGTAAGAATGTGGAACTCCCTTCTACAATTGATGGTGTCACCTGAGAGTGTTGATAAGGTCAAAAAGCTCTTAGATGGGAATCTTGGCAAACCCAATATACAGGGATACTGGAATTGGTAGAGACATAAATACACATACACACTCATACACCACACAGGTTGAACTGGGTGGACTGATGTCTTTATTCAATCTTGCCAAGTATAAAACCATATGCAACCAACAGCAGAGAAGAAGTGATCTTGGATAAGAGGGAGATAGAGCGTTGGAAATGTAATCATAGACAGGGGATAGAGGAAGATAAGAGTGATCTGATCATAAATCATTTTGAGAACAGATAGACAGAAGTTGAGTGTGGAGAACAGATGGAAGTTGAGTGTGGTTGGGTGTCATGGTGGAAAATGATCGTGGTTGGGAGGGCAGGGAGGTAGAGTTGGAATTGTGGATAGGGGAGAGAGGAAGCAGAGTGAGAGCAGAGCATTGCTGGGGAATAGAGGGAAGAGAAGATTGACAGCTTGACGTGTTCAACTTGGAAAGAATGCAAAGGAGGAACTGGCCATAGAAATGGAGAGTTCAGCGAGAAGATGGAAGTTGATTGTGGACTGGGGGGTGGTCAGCTGTAAACAGTAATTTCTCTTCCCTGAAAGAGGAATGGCAGTGGTAGTAAATCACTGCAGGAGACCTTTGGAACTCCATCTGCTGGCTTCAAGTGGTATATGTGATGTATTCATATGCAATACATAAATATGTTATACAGATTAAGTTGTTCAGGTTTTCTGGTCTTTCAGGACTTCACTGAAGAGTTTTGCTCCCAGGAGGCAGTGTAAGCACTAGGTTCCTAGTACACAACAGTGGATACACTGTGTTAATGATGCAGTCAGTGTTTACACAGCAAACAAAACTTAAATGTCAAGAGGGACCACGCTGTTTACCTTGATTGCTAGGAACAGGCATAAATATGGGTCATTTGGGGATTTCAAATGGAAGCCTTTGTCAACCATTGATGTGCAAACTGATTACCCCATTCCACAGTCACCTAGAGCCTGTTCACATCAAAATACATACTTTTTTTCTAGAACAATTTTACTCTGAAAATAGCAAATGTAATGCAATCACAAATCTTGTAGCAGGTTAAACCGTTTTTTTTTTTTTTACATGTATTCAGCAGTGCGTTATTTGTTTGCTTGGAGAATTTAGCAAGCCTATTGGCTCTATTCAGGGGTATAACTACCGATCATGGGGCCCTAGAGCAAAATTTTGATGGAGCCCCCCCTGGTGACTTCCCTAGCATCATTGATTTAATGTAACATATTTCTAAATCAAGGGCAGGCAGCAGGGGAAGTGTCAACATAGTACATGATGAGGATCGGAGCTGTCCATAGAAGTTGTCAGAGAAAAGTAGCAGTCCACAGAATTAAAGCAAGTGTGAACAGAGGATATTGCTAAGAAAAAAAGGGTCGGACAAAGCATGTATGTTTTTCAAGAAATCTGGCAAGTAGTGCTTGATGTATGTAAAAAAGTGTTTCCAAATTCAAGATGGCCTCTTCTATTGATTGAAGAAGGCTTTCTCTTTCAGGGCCCCTAAAGCAGTGGTTGTCCTGTACTGGGCCTTGGCTTACTGCCTGGCCTAGATTTCCACCTATTCGGCTTGCAGCCAGCTGCAGATCTCATAACCTCCCACAGTGCCTCCAAGCTCCCATAGTGTCCCTCAGCCTCTCACAGTGGCCACCAATGCCCCCCAGACTCCCACTGGCCCCCCCCCCCCCAGCCTATTGCATAATTGTCAGTCCCCAGTGTGCCCCCAACTCCCAATGCTGTCCCACAGTGCCCCCCAGTCCTTGCAATATCCCCAGACTCCCCCAGTGCACCTGCAAAGTCCACAACCTCCTGAAAATATAACCATCCCCCTCCAGAGACCCCAACCCCCATCTTGCCCACTCCAGAAACCCCAGTTCCTACAGAGCCATCAAGTCTGCTGCAGAGTTCCCTAACCCTCTGAAGAACTCCAATCTCCCACAGTGACATTTAGTCCCCATCTAGAGCCTTCCCTCATTTCAATACATTTTTTGCATTCCCTTATTTTTTTTATTTTTTTTTTTACTATTGGGGCATGGAAGGTTTGGGACACTGGTCTCACTAAGGTTGAGAACCTTTCCCCTGCATTGATTCATAAAGGCCCATATACACTAGAGGTGGCCCTTGCTGCCTCGCTGAAGAGTGATCTGCGGTGGTACAATTTTCCAAAGCCAGTTGACAGGGGCTAGGGGGCAATATGTTTATCTCCTCACCTTCTGTTTTAACCCTGAAAAGCTCACTCCACCACACTGAAACTGTGTGCAAAACAGGAGATTGCTGTGTGGCCACATTAACTTAAATGGGTCACGTTCAGTGGTGATACTGCCTGCTAAAGATGTCAAAGGATATTATTTTTGCTGCAGACACGAAGCAAAGCATTACAGCTGTGGCTTATGTACAACCCCCTCCGGCCACTGTGTTGGGTTAAGGGGGGCAGTGGGGGGGGGGGGGTAAAAACACAGCTCAACATCCTATTTTTCCTACCGCAAGTGTGTATAAGCTGCATGTCCAGAGTGTGCCAAGAAGTCCGTTGTAGTTACATCAATACAAAGATTTTGTCAGCCATTACAGAGCTGGACACTAAGGGGTCTATTTCTAAAAAAAAAAAATCACCAAGCGAATGTCTCAAGCTTTCATGCAGCTGTCATGAATAATCCCTGTAATTTGCTTAACCACTTCAATACAGGCACTTACACCCCCTTTCTGCCCAGACCAATTTTTAGCTTTCAGCGCTCTCACGCTTTGAATGCCAACACTGTACCCAAACAAAATTTTTATCATTTTTTTCATACAAATATAGCTTTCTTTTGGTGGTATTTATTCACCACTGGGTTTTTTTTATTTTTTGCAACTTAAGTGAAAAGGAGCAAAAATTTAGAAAAAAAAACAACTTTTTTTTAGTTTCTATGATAAAATTTTGCAAATACCGTATATATTCGAGTATAAGCCGAGTTTTTCAGCACATTTTTTGGTGCTGAAAATGCCCCCCTCGGCTTATACTCGAGTCAAGCACTTTTCTGCAGCAGAGAATGAAATTTTCTGAACCGACTTTGGGGCCCCGTATCGCGGGGCCACTTGGTGCTAGGAACCCCAAATTTGGTGTGCAAACCCAGTGGCACTAGCACTACAACATATCCAAAATGTCATTCTCTGCTGCAGAAAAGTGCTTGACTTTTCTGAACCAAATTTGGTGCCCTGTATTTGGGGCCACTTGGAGCTAGGAACCCCAGTTATATGTTGTAGTGATAGTTCCACTGGGTTTGCACACCAAATTTGGGGTTCCTAGCACCAAGTGGCCCAGAGATACGGGGCCCCAAAGTCGGTCAACTGTGTCCATCTGCAGCAATGTCATTTCGGGACCCTTTGAGTCCAGAGACGCCAAATTTTGGCTGCTCTAGGGGGCATCTAGGAACCCTTAACTACCAAGTTTGAAGTCCAGGGGACCTATGGCTGCAAATGGACACAGTGAGGCCGCAAATGGGCATTGTTGACCCTCTTTTCCACTTACAGTAGCTGCACATTTCTCACCCTAGGCTTATACTCGAGTCAATAAGTTTTCCCAGTTTTTTGTGATAAAATTAGGTGCCTCGGCTTATATTAGGGTTGGCGTATATACGGTAAGTCATTTTTGTTTATAAATTTGGGCCAAAATTTATACTGCTACATCTCTTTGGTAAAAATAACCCAAATTAGTGGATATTATTTGGTCTCTGTGAAAGTTATAGAGTCTACAAGCTATGGTGCAAATCACTGAAAATTGATCACACCTGATATACTCATTTCTTGAGGCCCTGAAATGTCAGGAAAGTACAAATATCCCCCAAATGACCCCTTTTTGAAAAGTAGACAGTCAAAGGTATTTAGTAAGAGGCATGGTGAGTTTTTTTGAAGTTGTAATTTTTTTTTTTTCACAAAATTGTCATAATAACCAGTTATTTCTCACACACAGCATATGCATACTTCCAGTTACACCCAAAAATACATTCTGCTACTCCTCCTGAGTATGGCAATACCCCATGTGTGTGACTTTTACACAGCCTGGCCACACAGAGAGGTTCAACATGCAGGGAGCACCATCAGTGGTCCTAGGAGCATTTTGGAAAGCAAACACCCCAACATCTATTCTATGAGGCATAATGAGTCTTTTGAATGGTTCATTTTTTCCACAAGTCTTCGGAAAACGTGGAAAGAAAATTAAAACATGTTTTTTTTTTTAACACAAAGTGGTCAGTTTATAAGATATTTCTAACTCAAAGCATGTATATAGGAAAAATTACACCCCAAAATACATTCTGCTACTCCTGAGTATGGCGATACCACATGTTTGAGATTTTTACACAGCCTGGCCACACAGCGAGGTCCAACATGCAGAGAGCACCGTCAGGCATTCTAGGAGCATAAATTACACCTCTAATTTCCTAACGACCTATTACAATTTGAAGGCCCTGGAGCACCAGGACAGTGGAATTACCCACAAAATAACCCCATTTTGGAAAGCAAACACCCCAACGTATATTCTGTGAAGCATTATGAGTCTTTTGAACGGTTAAATTTTTTTACACAGGTCTTCAGAAAACGTGGAAAGAAAATGAAAATCTATTTTTTTTACATAAACTTGTCAATTTATAAGATATTTCTAACTCATAGCATCTATATAGCAAAAATCACACCCCAAAACACATTCTGCTACTCATCCTGAGTATGGAGATACCACAGGTGTGAGACTTTTACACAGCCTGGCCACATACAGAGGCCCAACAACTATACCTATATGTACCTATCACATATGTACCTATCACACTTTTGAAGGTCCTTGAGAACCAGGACAGTAGAATTACCCAGAAAATGACCCCATTTTGGAAAGCAAACACCCCAACATATATTCTATGAGGTATGGGCTGCAGATAGGTACTTGGGTACTCTAATGGGCTGCAGATAGGTATTCGGGTACTCTGATGGGCTGGAGACAGGTACTCGGGTAACCTGATGAGCTGAAGATAGGTACTCGGGTACTCTGATGGGCTGGTGACAGGTACTCGGGTACTCAGGTACTCGGGTAGGCTGGTGACAGGTAGTCGGGTACTCTGATAGGCTGGTGACAGGTACTCGGGTACTCTGATGGGCTGGTGACAGGTAGTTGGGTACTCTGATGGGCTGGTGACAGGTACTCGGGTACTCTGATGGGCTGGTGACAGGTACTCGGGTACTCTGATGGGCTGGTGACAGGTACTCGGGTACTCTGATGGGCTGGTGACAGGTACTCGGGTACTCTGATGGGCTGGTGACAGGTAGTCGGTTACTCTGATGGGCTGGTGACAGGTACTCGGGTACTCTGATGGGCTGGTGACAGGTAGTTGGGTACTCTGATGGGCTGACAACAGGTAGTCAGGTACTCCGATGGGCTGGTGACAGGTACTCGGGTACTCTGATGGGCAGCTGACAGGTACTCGGGTACTCTGATAGGCTGGTGACAGGTACTCGGGTACTCTGATGGGCTGCTGACAGGTAGTCGGTTACTCTGATGGGCTGGTGACAGATAGTTGGGTACTCTGATGGGCTGGTGACAGGTACTCGGGTACTCTGAAGGGCTGGTGACAGATAGTTGGGTACTCTGATGGGCTGGTGACAGGTACTCGGGTACTCTGATGGGCTGTTGACAGGTACTCGGGTACTCTGATGGGCTGTTGACAGGTACTCGGGTACTCTGATGGGCTGTTGACAGGTACTCGGGTACTCTGATGGGCTGGTGACAGGTACTCGGGTACTCTGAAGGGCTGGTGACAGATAGTTGGGTACTCTGATGGGCTGGTGACAGGTACTCGGGTACTCTGATGGGCTGGTGACAGGTACTGGGGTACTCTGATGGGCTACAGATAGGTACTCGGGTACTCTGAAGGGGGGTGACAGGCACTCTGAAGGGCGGTGACAGGTACTCGGGTACTCAGATGAATTGTGACAGGTACTCGGGTACTCAAATGAACTGTGACAGGTACATCATATGATACCCGCCCAGGATGGGAGATTCCATCTGCGGACGTCATTTGACTATGGGCCGGGAGTGAAGTGGTTATATGTTTTTTTCCTATGATCATCAGCTCCATCTAGTGACCATAATGTGGTATTTTTCTGAAATGCCTGAACCCGGAAAGGACAACATTATGGTCACTAGATAGAGCTGACAATCATAGGAAATAAATCTATTAGGCAAATTACAGGGATTATTTGTGACAATGTGCCACTTAGGATAGAACTATTTTACCAACCCTCAGCACAGTAAATGGAAATGCAATGAGAGCATGTAAAATGTAGTAACTAAATGCTACCAGTCAGAATATTTCACTAATTTGCTATGGGTTATTGCATGCTTCTCAGGTCTATTGCTTTTTTATGCTGCTTAAATAAGCATCAGTATTCATATTCCAAAGTAAAATCACAGTACACATGTTGTTTTGTACTGGGGCTTTATGCTGACCTACAACTGGTGTATTCAATAGACATGTGCACTGCCGAAAAATGTGTTTGTTTTCGTTTCATTCAGGGTTTTTTTTTTTTTTTTCGGGTCTATTCATTATGATCGAAATTCATAAATTCGTAAATTTGAAAAATTGAACATCCGGAAATTGGGAAATTTGAACATTCATAAATTTGAAAATTCAGAAATTCAAAAATCTGAAAATAAGAGCGAAAATCCGAAAATTTTAAATAATAACTAACAGTAACTAACTATTAAATTATAGGTATTGGAATTTTCTTTCAAATTTGTCTGTTAGTTAACGTAACGAATACAAATGTATCCAAAGTTACGAATTATCCAAAATAACCAATGCCGCATCTAAACGAATGGAACGGAATGAATTAATAATAATAAAAAGTTTTTATTATTGTTGTTTATTATTATTAATTTGTTACTGATGGGGACTTGAACCCGACAGTTGGATAACTTCCACCGGGATCCCGGGAACACAGATTGACACGCGCACAAGATGAGATCAAAATACAGTATCTCACAAAAGTGAGTACACCTCTCACATATTTGTAAATATTTTCTTCTCTCTTTTCATGTGACAACACTGAAGAAATGACACTTTGCTACAATGTAAAGTAGTGAGCGTACAGCTTGTATAACAGTGTAAATTTGCCGTCACCTCAAAACAACTCAACACACAGCCATTAATGTCTAAACCACTGGCAACAAAAGTGAGTACACCCCTAAGTGAAAATGTCCCAATTGGGCCCAAAGTGTCAATATTTCGTGTGGTCACCATTATTTTCAAGCACTGCTTTAACCCTCTTGGGCATGGAGTTCACCAGAGCTTCACAGGTTACCACTGGAGTCCTCTTCCTCTCCTCCATGACGACATCACAGAGCTGGTGGATGTTAGAGACCTTGCGCTCCTCCACCTTCCGTTTGAGGATGCCCTACAGATGCTCAATAGGGTTTAAGTCTGGAGACATGCTTGGCCAGTCCATCACCTTTACCCTCATCTTCTTTAGCAAGGTCGTCTTGAAAGTGTGTTTGGGGTTGTTATGTTGGAATACTGCCCTGCAGCCCAGTCTCTGAAGGGAGGGGATCATGCTCTGCTTCAATATGTCACAGTACATGTTGGCATTCATGGTTCCCTCAATGAACTGTAGCTCGCCAGTGACGGCAGCACTCATGCAGCCCCAGACCATGACACTCCCACCACCATGCTTGACTGTAGGCAAGATATACTTGTCTTTGTACTCCCTACCTGGATGCCGTCACATACGCTTGATACCATCTGAGCCAAATAAGTTAATCTTGGTCTAATCAGACCACAGGACATGGTTCCAGTAATCCATGTCCTTAGTCTGCTTGTCTTCAGCAAACTGTTTGCAGGCTTTCTTGTGCATCATCTTTAGAAGAGGCTTCGTTCTGGGACGACAGCCATGTAGACCAATTTGATGCAGTGTGCGGTGTATGGTCTGAGCACTGAAAGGCTGACCCCCCACCCCTTCAAGTTCTGCAGCAATGCTGGCAGCACTCGTACATCTACCTTATTTATCGGCGTATAGCACGCACATTCATTTTAAGAGGGAAGTTTTGGGAAAAAAAACTTAAATTTTAAATAAGGAACTTTGAAGCAAAATAAGGGTCAGTGCCCATCTGCAGGCACACCATTGCCATCAATGCAGCCTGATTAGTGCCCATCTGCAGCCTCATCAGTCCACATCAATGCAGGAGCCTCACCATTACCATCAATACAGGAGCCTCACCATTGCCATCAATGCAGGAGCCTCACCATTGCCATCAATGCAGGAGCCTCACCATTGCCATCAATGCAGGAGCCTCACCATTGCCATCAATGCAGGAGCCTCACCATTGCCATCAATGCAGGAGCCTCACCATTGCCATCAATGCAGGAGCCTCACCATTGCCATCAATGCAGGAGCCTCACCATTGCCATCAATGCAGGAGCCTCACCATTGCCATCAATGCAGGAGCCTCACAATTGCCATCAATGCAGGAGCCTCACCATTGCCATCAATGCAGGAGCCTCACCATTGCCATCAATGCAGGAGCCTCACCATTGCCATCAATGCAGGAGCCTCACCATTGCCATCAATGCAGGAGTCTCACCATTGCCATCAATGCAGCAGCCTCTCCATTACCATCAGTGCAGCCTGATCGATGCCCATCTGCAGCCTAGAGGGGACATGGAGGGGGGTGGGATGAGCGCCGACAGATTACATACAGTGAGAATCTCCTATGATAGACAGAACAGTGGTCCAACGGTGGCCCAGGAGACGGGACTTTCTATTACAAATACCGCCAAGTAAACAGGAGATTCTCACTGTATGTAATCTGACCGCGCTCATCCCGCCCCCCTCCCTGTCCCTTCTGTGGCAGCTAAAATTGAAGTATTGGTGTATAACACGCACACACTATTTGCACCCGATTTTCATGGTGAAAAAGTGAGTGTTATACGCCAATAAATACAGTATTAAGACAACCTCTGGATATGATGCTGAGAACGTGCACTCAACTTTTTTGGTCAACCATGGTGAGGTCTGTTCTGAGTGGAACCTGTCCTGTTAAACCACTGTATGGTTTTGGCCACCATGCCGCAGCTCAGTTTCAGGGTCTTGCCAATCTTCTTATAGCCTAGGCCATCTTTATGTAGAGCAACAATTCTTTTTTTCAGATCCTCAGAGAGTTCTTTGCCATGAGGCCCAATTTGGACATTTTCACTTAGGGGTGCACTCACTTTTGTTGCCAGCAGTTCAGACATTAAAGGCTGTGTGTTGAATTATTTTGAGGGGACAGAAAATTTACACTGTTATACAAGCTGTACACTCACTACTTTACATTGTAGCAAAGTGTCATTTCTTCAGTGTTGTCACATGAAAAGTTATAATAAAATATTTACAAAAATGTGAGGGGTGTGTTTACTTTTGTGAGATACTGCATGTCAGTTTATTAAGGGAATTGTCCCTTGGCTTTATACAAAATAAGGGAAGGATGGATTACAATACATTTAGGGTTTGGTTACAGAGAAAAAGGATGGCAATTCTTAAAAATGATGTTTACCTGCAAGTGAATGAAGTGTAGTCTCATAATATTTTCAGTAAAAAGTACAAGCTAGAATGTTCTCATAACAAACCAGCCACACTTAATCTGTTAGCCTAAACATTTCTAGCAAATAAACACATTCCAAGTCAAACTCAGATAATAGGAATAATATGTAAATATACAGAATAAAAACAGCATAGAAACCTCATTAACCCTTCAGTTAAGTTCCATTCGTTTAGATACGGCATTCGTTATGATGGATAATTCATAACTTCAAATAAATTCATAATCGATACGTTCTTTAACAGCCAAATTTGAAAGGAAATTCCAATACCTATAATTTAATAGTTAGTAACAGTTAAGTTATTATTAGTTGTTATTTCAGATTTTGGAATTTCCGGATTTTTGTTCTTTTGAATCTTCATTCTTATTTTCAGATTTTCAAATTTTCGAATATTTAAATTTAAGAATTTACAAATTTTCGAATGTTCGAATTTACGAATATTCGGAAAAATTTGTTAAACGGGTTTTTGTTTATTTGGATATTTCCAAATTAACGAATTTGTCAAAATTCGTTAAAATAATTTGTAACGAAACGAATTGCACATGTCTAGTATTCAACTATTTTTGCAGTAAACAATTCTACTTTCAGTAATAATTTTATAGGAACTATAAATGGATTGTAGATTTTTTTTATAAGATGAGCACTTTTAGGGCAAACTCTAAGAACACAATTGGGGGAATTCCAAACGACTCTAGCACAACTTTTCTGGTGGAAGTTCTCTTAACCCGCGTACACATGACCGGTTTTGCCGTCAGAATAAACTCAGAAGGTTTCTCAGAAGGAACTCTGATGGAATTCCATTCAAGCGGTCTTGCCTACACACGGTCAACCCAAAGTCCGACCTAAATCCGACCGTCCAGAACACGGTGACGTACAGCACGTACGACGGGACTAGAAAAAGGAAGTTCAATAGCCAGTAGCCAATAGCTTCCGTCTCAGTGCAAGCGTCGTTTTTGGTCCGTCGGAACAGCATACGGACGAGCGGTTTTCCCGATAGGAATTGGTTCCATCGGAAATATATAGAACATGTTCTTTTTATAGGTCCGTCAAAATTTTCGAAAAAAAAAGTCTGATGAGGCACACACACGATTGGAATAGACGATGAAAAGCTTCCGTCTGACTTTTCTGTCGGACATTGTGTGTACGAGTGTTGGTAACATTACTGACATATGCGGCAAATTCAGGTAGTTCTTACTACCACTACTAAGAAGCTATCGCTATAGCCGTGACAATTTGGTAAAGAATTACCATCAGTTCTCCTTTTAGGAGACTGGCAGTAGATAAGACTTACTTTGATGTGGCGTGCAGAGGTATTCCAGTACCCAGAGTGGGCCATGCCTGTGCTGGGAAGCGGTCATATATGGGCGCAGTGTCCAGGTAGGGAAGGTGGGAGTGCCCTGGGGAAGTAATGTGCAACGTGGACACAGTGCAGACACTGATAAATTCATGTACCTGAACCCTGAAGCTCTCCTTCAACTTACAGTATGTATATCTGTCCCATATTGTCACTATATGCACTGGAGTATTTGTATTTTGCAGAGCAGAGTAGGGACTGGCCATTGAGGACTTTCCGTACTTTAAGGCAGCTGACAACATCTATTGCAATTCATGTGAACTAACAGTTCCTGTTATTTTGCAAAGTTTGATAGAAAGGGTGTATAGCACTGTGCAGAGGGTTCAGCCAGAATTTTTAGGTATATTAACTGGCAGCGGCGGTCCATCCATAAGGGGGCGCAGGGGCGCTACACCCCTCCCATAATCCATGCGCCTGGCCCCTAATTTACATGCATGTTTTTTTTTATTTTTTTTATTTTTTATAAGCACGTGATTAGAGCCTGAGGCTGTAATTGCCTTCAAAAAAGGGTAGGCTCAGGGCGCAGAGCCCTGCACCCCTAGCCCACCCAGTTGTGTGACAATGGCAAATTAATATTTGCTATTGTCTTCCTGATTCTCCTCTAGGCCAATTCCGCCTCAGGAAGCAGGACCTTAGACCCGATTGGCTGAGAGGAGAAGCGATCCTATTGGCCGCCGAGGAGGAGGAGGGAAGAGACACAGGGGAAGCCACGCCATCATGAAGCTGAGGAAGGAGGAAACCCAGTGTGAAGCCGCCGCCAGGAGGCAGCCCACGACTTAGATGGGGTAAGTGCGGGGCCGATCGGGGGGAGGATTGCGAGAGACCCGACCGACCGCTTGGGGGGTGTGTGTTTGTGATGGCACCGGCGGACGAAATGCCTCCCCCCCCCCAAAAAAAATATAGCCGACACTGTTAACTGGGTGCATGTACCGACACTTTTGGTGCTGCACCCCGACAGAATTTTAAAGTGTGTCTACAACGCTTGTTCAGCTGATTTTTTTCTACCTGGCTCCTATGATAATTCATCTTATTTACAGGAATTGGCCGAAATTGTGCTGTGTCTGGTCAACTTTAAGACTAGTACACACGGGACGAATGTCAAGCGGCATCACCTGGTTCAATAGAAACCGGCTGACAATCTGCCCTTGTGTACTGCAGCCGGTCTGACAGAAGCCGGTTGCTTGGCCAAGTTCTGTGACCAATAAAGGTCTACCAATCAGCTCCCGATAAGTGCTGTCAGCCAATGGCTGAGAGAACTGACCGGAGTGTTCTGGCTGCCCCCATGTCCAAACACAATAGCAAAGCAGGGGAGATCGCTGTACTAACATCAGGTAGTTAGTACAGTAGCATCTCCCAAACTGTTAGGTTTTTTTTCGTTCAGCCCTGTTGGGTTGAATGAAAAAAAATGACTAGTATGTACTTGGCTTTAATCTGCTGTAAAGATCATACATTCCTTCAGTTCTTCTTTAATTATGCAATTTGTACTTTTAATAAACAATGAGTCTGTCTAATCATTTAGAAAACAGACATTTAAAATGAATAAAAATAGTACTATCTGCAGGTAAGGTTTACAGAAAAGCAGTGATCCCCTAATTTGGTATGGCATTAATTCTTTTTTTTTCTATAGTGCACAGCCCTTTAAAAAGAACATTGAACAATTTACAGTGGGGACGGAAAATATTCAGACCCCCTTAAATTTTTCACTCTTTGTTATATTGCAGCCATTTGCTAAAATCATTTAAGTTCATTTTTCCTCATGAATGTACACACAGCACCCCATATTGACAGAAAAGCACAGAATTGTTGACATTTTTGCATATTTATTAAAAAAAAAAAAACAGAAATATCACATGGTCCTAAGTATTCAGACCCTTTGCTCAGTATTTAGTAGAAGCACCCTTTTGATCTAATACAGCCATGAGTCTTTTTGGGAAAGATGCAACAAGTTTTTCACACCTGGATTTGGGGATCCTCTGCCATTCCTCCTTGCAGATCCTCACCAGTTCTGTCAGGTTGGATGGTAAACGTTGGTGGACAGCCATTTTTAGGTCTCTCCAGAGATGCTCAATTGGGTTTAAGTCAGGGCTCTGGCTGGGCCATTCAAGAACAGTCACGGAGTTGTTGTGAAGCCGCTCCTTCGTTATTTTAGCTGTGTGCTTAGGGTCATTGTCTTGTTGGAAGGTAAACCTTTGGCCCAGTCTGAGGTCGCAAGCACTCTGGAGAATGTTTTCATCCAGGATATCCCTGTACTTGGCCGCTTTCATCTTTCCCTCGATTGCAACCAGTCGTCCTGTCCCTGCAGCTGAAAAACACCCTCACAGCATGATGCTGCCACCACCATGCTTCACTGTTGGGACTGTATTGGACAGGTGATAAGCAGTGCCTGGTTTTCTCCACAAATACCGCTTAGAATTAAGGCCAAAAAGTTCTATCTTGGTCTCATCAGACCAGAAAATCTTATTTCTCACCATCTTGGAGTCCTTCAGGTGTTTTTTTTAGCAAACTCCATGTGGGCTTTCATGTGTCTTGCACTGAGGAGAGGCTTCAGTCAGGCCACTCTGCCATAAAGCCCCAACTGGTGGAGGGCCGCAGTGATGGTTGACTTTGTACAACTTTCTCCCATCTCCCGACTGCATCTCTGGAGCTCAGCCACAGTAATCTTTGGGTTCTTCTTTACCTCTCTCACCAAGTCTCTTCTCCCCCGATAGCTCAGTTTGGCTGGACAGCCAGCTCTAGGAAGAGTTCTGGTCGTCCCAAACGCCTTCCATTTAAGGATTATGGTAGCCACTGTGCTCTTAGGAACCTTAAGTGCAGAAGACATTTTTTTGTAAACTTGGCCAGATCTGTGCTTTGCCACAATTCTGTCTCTGAGCTCTTCAGGCAGTTCCTTTTGACCTCATGATTCTCATTTGCTCTGACATGCACTGTGAGCTGTAAGGTCTTATATAGACAGGTGTGTGGCTTTCCTAATCAAGTCCAATCAGTATAATCAAACACAGCTGGACTCAAATGAAGGTGTAGAACCATCTCAAGGATGATCAGAAGAAATGGACAGCACCTGAGTTAAATATATGAGTGTCACAGCAAAGGGTCTGAATACTTAGGACCGATAGCTCAGTTTGGCTGGACAGCCAGCTCTAGGAAGAGTTCTGGTCGTCCCAAACGCCTTCCATTTAAGGATTATGGTAGCCACTGTGCTCTTAGGAACCTTAAGTGCAGAAGACATTTTTTTGTAAACTTGGCCAGATCTGTGCTTTGCCACAATTCTGTCTCTGAGCTCTTCAGGCAGTTCCTTTTGACCTCATGATTCTCATTTGCTCTGACATGCACTGTGAGCTGTAAGGTCTTATATAGACAGGTGTGTGGCTTTCCTAATCAAGTCCAATCAGTATAATCAAACACAGCTGGACTCAAATGAAGGTGTAGAACCATCTCAAGGATGATCAGAAGAAATGGACAGCACCTGAGTTAAATATATGAGTGTCACAGCAAAGGGTCTGAATACTTAGGACCATGTGATATTTCAGTTTTTCTTTTTTAATAAATCTGCAAAAATGTCAACAATTCTGTGTTTTTCTGTCAATATGGGGTGCTGTGTGTACATTAATGAGGAAAAAAATGAACCTAAATGATTTTAGCAAATGGCTGCAATATAACAAAGAGTGAAAAATTTAAGGGGGACTGAATACTTTCCGCCCCCACTGTACATAAATTACCCACACAATACACAAGTCTGTCTGCAATACTATATTTGTTGTATATGGTCAATTTCTACTCGTTTTCTACACTTCAGTTACTTGGGTTGATCATGAGGTCTGTGCTAATGAGATGTGTTGACACTCATCTTTGCTGACCTGTCTGCAGTTGGACATGGAAGCTATCCATTGCTCTGTGGATAACAACCTATGAGACTCCTGGATTCCCTGTATCTTTATATCTTACAGACCTGTAACTGTCCAATCTGTTACAGCACTTGGTTGTACGATTGGTTGATTCACTGCATGTTTTCTTCCAACGCTATTCCTCTTCTGTGCATACTGTATTATTGAGTTATCCTGCATCAAATTTACCCTTGGAAGTATATAAGCTTTAACTGCCTTTGCTTAATTTGCCTTTTGGAAACAACATCCTGTCTATTGAATTTAAGTTTTATTATAGGCTATGCCATGGGGTGACTTCTTGTATCATTCATTGCAACTCAACCTATTATATTATTTAACTGCAGGTCCCGTCTTTGCCATGCTGTCATCCATTTACCTTTAGAAAAGATTTATCATTATTTTTTACAGTTCTTTGTCCTATGTTTCCAAGTGACGTCCAACGCTAGTCTTGAGGTCCAACCTGCCCCCTCCTCTCCTGTCGCAGCCGATCCAACAACAGCTATGAAGGAAACAGCTGATTCATAACTACAGTCTTTGTTGGCTATGAGCACTTTCCCAAGACAAGCACTGTCAAGGAATGCAAAGGGGAGGGGCCTGTGAGCCTCTGCTTTCTTCTTGCCGTTGCTTGTCTTGGGAAAGTGCTCATAGCTGAGAGAGACTGTAGTTATGAATGATCTGTTATCATCTTTCATAGCTGTTGATAGATTAGTTAAGGGGAGTGGGGCAGATTGAACCTCATAACTAGAATTAGAAAACACAGAGCAACATGGGACAAAATAATACTTGTACTTAACGAAACTTATTGGACCAGTCCCATAACAGACATAATTTAAAATACAAAATTATAATGATAGATCTTCTTTAGGTCCCCATTATAATTCATCTTGATTTATTCTTTCCAACATATGCAAGTTATAATGCTTCTTGCTGATTGGCAAGCTCAGTTAAACATAGGGCTTACCCCTTACCTCTTCAACTCTGTATATATCATACAGTATGACTCTTGTTGTTCTGCCAATATCAAATCTCACACCACATCTGTTTTCTACTCAAACATACCTTGTTGACATGACCTGTTCTTTACATTTTTTGATAAGTCTCATAGAAATATGCTGTGCATAGACCCAATGATATTTACATTTTATTACATTTTTTTTTATTTTTTTATGTTATTTATTATTGGTCTCAGTGTTTTATGTCATTTTGGTTGTGGGGCAATTAGCGACTTATTTGGACATTGGGGGTCCCCTCTTTGTTTTTGTTTAAATACCGTTTTAGGTCTATATGATTGATACAAAGTCAGCTCTTTCTAAATGTTGATGCCCTTGTAATTGTTCCCTAATGACTTCTACAATACACCTAGTCATGTGTACACTGAGGATACAGCCATTACTTTTATACTGAACTCTTTTGGCGTCTATCTTACCGGTTCGAGTTCCTGACACCTCCCCACACACAGTTATCACAATATTGGATTGCTATTGTGAAGGTGTGAATACTATTATTAGAGCATCCTGTTCTTCCTCCATCCCCTGTATCAATATTCTACCCCCATTCTTTTCTTCCAAAACCCTAACCTCCCACTCCACCTTCCTTACATTTTATTCGACCCATCCCATAACTTCCCTACACTTCTCAACACTGCCTTCCCTTATGTATCCTATTCTGTCCTAGTTTCCCACTCTACCCCTCCCACGTTTTTCTCTTTTCCCTTCATCCTCCATACCGGTCACATCACTACAATATTTCAGGCTGTTTCAATAAATGTGTAGGGTTTTAACCCCCCAGAAGCAATGGCGTCCCTAGGGGGGGCAGAGGGGGCCCTGACCCCCCAACTTCCCAACTTTATTCTGTGCCCCACCATGTGCCCCCCCACCCCCCCAATAAAAAAAAATTTTTTTTTTTTTTACAAAAAATCAATGTCTAAGAGGGAGAGAGTCCCCAGTCAGCTCCTGCGGGTGATTCCTCCCCCCTCCCTCTGCTTGCTGACACTGCATAATGCAAGCGCTCACTCAACCACGGCCGCCCGATCTGCTCCTTCCCCTGCATCCTCATTGGCAGGGAAAAGAGTGAGTTGCAGGAAGGACTCCACCAGGACTCTCAGTTACTGAAAAAACAGACTGATTTCTCCCGTCCTTAGGACAGGAGAACCAGCCTGTAAATTCCAAGAGATGCCAGACCAGAGCAGTCAATAGCAGGGGCAGGACAGCAAGAGGAGGCTGGGGAACCCCCCAGTGGCAGAACACCAGGGCCCGGAGGCAAGACAACCTTTGCAACCCTGATAGTTCTCCCACTGCTTTGGATCCTTATATTTTCTTGGTATGCTGGTGACATATATATCTTGTTTTCTGCCACCCTGGGGGACCCCAATACAGTAGGAAGGGAGCTCACTGCAGAACATGTGAAAGGGCCGTTGTGGGGTCGTAGTAAAGGGCCCCAGTGTGTATATATATATATATATATATATATATATATATATATATATATATATATATATATATATATATATATATATACGCATTTTATAGTTGCCCCCCTACTTTTGTCCCTGTCCCCCCATCTGCCCCCCCTAAATATGAAAGCTGGAGACGCCACTGCCCAGAAGGTAACAAATGCCTTTCAACACTTTTGGTCATTGCAGACATATAAGGTATGCTTACAGGTGACCCACTACTCCCATGTTTCAGCTCCTCGCTTTACACACATCTCAGACACTAAACAAAGAGTGGTGCTGATTGTTTTTTTTTTTTTTTTTAAATCTTGCCGATTTTTTATTCACACAGAACTTTATGGCCATCTGGTCGATAACTAATTAGTGCAGGTTGATAGGTAAATTTAGTATTAGCTCCTCTATTTTAAGGGAGCTGGGGTTGATTGTTCTAGCCTTTTCAAGGTCACAGGCTGCTACTCTGATTACTTTCCCCTGTATTCTAAGACATTCTAGAATCATAGTGGGAGGATAAACAGAGTGGTTAACTTGAATATCTATTGGGAATCCATCCAATCCCTGGGGATCTGTGTCCAGTAGGTAGCTAGAGATCTGAGGCCTGCAGTAGGGTGAGAAGTTGCTGGGTCAAGCCCTGCTGGAGGAGACCCCTGTGCAGGCGTTCTGCCCCTGTGACAGGATCACTGGAGGTGCCACCTATAAGACACCGAGGTCCTAGCTGAAGCTTTAGCTCGGGGGGGGGGGGGGGGGCTATTTTCAGAGATTAATTCTGGAATCTGAGTCTGGAGAAGATCACTGGAGAGTACCAGGTGGATGTTGGAGGGAAAGTGTACAGATGCCCTAAGGTGGCATGAGTCTGTCTCTCCTTCAGTGACCAGTGGATATGGAAGGAAGCAGCTGATGATCCTGTGGCCTTGTGAGTAAAGACCCCAGTGTTGAAAGTTAGTGACTGCAAGCAGCATTAGGTCTTTTTGGAGAATTTAGTTACCTGTCAACATTAGAGATCCTGTGGGGCATTTTATGTTATTCAGCAAGATAGAGAAGAGTCCTCTAAGAGTTCAGTCCACCAATTTTGGGGTATCCCATGTTCCCTTCACCCCATCCAAGTTGACCGTTACAATAAAACCCCAAAAAGATAACCCTCAACTTTTTTTTTTTTGAGCCAGAGACAGTGGAGAAATGACTGTGTGTCTGGTTGTGTGCACTTTAACTGGGGGAAAAGAACCAAGTTTACCAGCGACTCCTTGGAGGGTGCGTTACAGTTGGAACAATCCAATATATGACACCGACATAGCTTCTTGTTAGGCTCTGAATTCTGGTCAGCTGATTTTCCAACCTCTTTCAAGTACTCTACTTTCTTACAAGGTTTCCTGATATTATGTGGCGAGTCCAAACAATACTTCACCCTTCCTTGGACAAAAGGGCAAAATTCCTACACCTTTCCCCTACTCACAATGATTCACCTTCTGAACGCTTTCAAATCCTCTTGACACACAATGGCCTGGTAGATGCATGGTGCAAATTGCACCCCATAAAACAAGATTATTCCCATTTCTTGTAGCCATAGTAAACATTTTTTCACATAGATGAGATTTTCCTCTGATACTCGTCCCACCCTTCCATCTTTTTTATCAGAAATGTGTCCCATTCTATGGTCAGACCACAACCTAATCTCTTGGATTTACTAATAAAAAAGAATCCACACTTTTACTGGTCCATTAATGATTCACTGCTAAGGGATCCATCCTTTGTTTCTCCCTCTAAATACAGCTTTTCAGGAATGCTTATGTCTGAATACTGGTAGCTTACCATCCCAGATCACAGTAGGGAAGCCCAGGCTACAATCAGTTTGATTTATGCAGTTTGCAACACAAAGAAAGAAAATGCGAGCTGAGAAAATGTCTCAACTTGTAGCAGAATATCAGATTCTCAGAAACCCAATTTAAACAATCTCAGATTACAAACCTTTAGACTCGAGTTAATAATGTTAAAACGCAATCTAAATCTAGCTTTGACACATTATGCCGAAAAACAAATTAGGTTGGACACACATAAGTTTTATCTCAAAGGAAATAAAATACACTGTAAGCTAGCCAGACGCCTCTAACAACCAGATGTGTCTTACAAAACCAATACATCTCAAGTCATCTGATGGCTCCCTAACTAGCAACCCAATTTTTCAGCAAAACATATCAGCTATATACTCTAAAATAGCAATAATTTACCTCACAAAATGCTGACTCTCTCCTAGACTACAAGACTCTCTACCTACTATCCATTCATCATTTCTAGATTTCCTGGAAAGTGATATTACCTTTCTTGAAGTCCTAGCAACAATTACATTTTTAAAGTCAAACAACAGGCAGAATTTCCCCCACATATCAGAAATTTACAAATATCTTCAGTCCCAGACTCCTTGCAACGTTCAACAACTTTCTTTATGGCTATTACATAAGCTCAGATACCTTGACAGCTGCAGTATGTTGGTTGACAAATCCAGCAATTGACCACTCCACTAGATCTAAATAGAGACCCATATCGTTACTTAAACTAAGTGTCAAACTTTTGGCAAAAGTCCTGGCTACCATACTTGGTCTATCTTAAAACTGTATGACAAGTTGGACTGTAGGACAACCTACCTTTAAAGCTGTAGGACAAGTTGGCGGGTCACCAAGCCATAGACAATGTTCTGAGGCCTATGCATTTAATACACATTTACAAGTCTAGGTGGATATCTTCCATGCTACTATGTTCCTAACTTTTCTCCCCAACCTTCTCTATTGCGCCACTTCACTTCTATCTTCAAAAAACAGACAAAACTCCAAACTGAGATATTTCCCTATCTCCCCTATCCTTGCACATACACTCAGCAGTCTTAAGAATTTTATTGACACTCAACTGCCTCCTGTACATAGGGATCATTTTCACCAAGATGGATGATGGAAGACAGCAAAGTGTCACCACATTCACTAAGCTTTGAGTAAAATCCCTTGCAAAGTGCAACTTACCTTCTAAAGTAAAAAGTCTATTTGCCTTTAGTAAACCAACCCCTATGTATCAAGCCAGAGCCATTTACGCCCCCTGTAAAACATAATTTGCAAAAACTCCTCCCAAAGTGGAAGCATTATCCTTTCTCCAGGCTAGGCTGTGTGGTCACAATTAAAAAGTGATTTCCTCCCCAAATTATTATACCACTTCCAGGTCTTCCCAATCCCTGTGCCTTTATATATCATATGCATACTTCAAAATTAAACCTCGGGATATATATCGGGACCCCACAGACTTGGGGTTACTTGCCAAACTTTTTACAAAACTAAATCAGGTGGTCTGGGTGTTCTGCGTGGCAAAATCAACCTCCTTCTTTGGTAAGCCCCAAAGCCTGCGCTGCTGATCCAGTTATCATAGCTAAAATTCTCTGGATCCCACTTCGCTACAGATGTCATATTAAAATCCCCTCACAAAGCATTCTTTAAAAATATAGGATGGCACTTAGTAGTTAAGTCAACTACTATTCTTCAATCTACCCATCTCCACACTTTAAGGTAGTCCATTCTTCCACCCAAGCTAAGTTTCTCCATAATCCTTTCAGTGGTGGTGCTCCGCAAATTTTTTTCCAACGTACAACTTTTGACCACTATCCAACTTGATAAGTTACCCCCTATAAAGTCCTATAAAATCTCTTCATGAGATTTTTTTTGATACCTCTAATTTAAAAAACTATGCCACATTCCTGCTCCGCAACATCTATTTCCCACACATTGTAACTTCATTTGAAGAAATTTTTTTAAATGATCCACACTCACCAAGTATAATTTTGTCTTTATATTTTTCAACAATCTCTGCTGCTTTCTCATCCCCCCCTATATATCTTCATTAAAGGGAGCGAGAGAGATTCTGCTCAAATTCCAACAACAGAAGATAGGGAAGATATATATATATATATATATATATATATATATATATATATATATATATATATAATATATATGGTTGTCAAGTCGGTCACGTGTTTGGAAAGCTTCCGATCGCAAGAAAGTCACAAATACATGCCAAACTTAGAAATACATCATGCATGGCTCCTCCCATGCACCTTGGAGGTCCCTTGGTGTATGGGAGCAGCCTACACATTACCCAGATCCCCCAACAGGATAATAGTAGAGCTTTTTTTAAAATAACAACCATAGGTACTAAGTGACAACCACCTCAGGTTCCAACGCCATCAAATTGCTATCTCCTAGCAGGTCTGAATCAGAAAAAAGCTCTGCCGCCATGAACAAAAAATAACTTTTCCTCTTGTGTCAGTCAAGAATATGCGGTAGAGGTGGAAACAGAAACTGCATGATTCCCCCATGACTCCCAGCGATCTTATAATCTATGAAAGTGTTTTTAGTCCTGTTCTAGGGCGACAAAGCTGCTCCTCCATAGATACAGTACAGTGAGTTAGCATAGCAATACCAGGACAGAACTTTTGTTAATGGCCGGATCACAAAGTGAAAAAAAAGGTCTAAAAAATGGTGCAGCCACCACAACTGGACTGGTATGCTGGTATGCTGCCATATATTACATTTATGTCATTGGGTTTGATAAGCTTTACCAGAAACCTGTACTTAGAAGAATGCAAAGGTTGCCATTACTGACCTCTCCTGAAAATGCAAGTTTTCAGGCAAGTGTGTAGATTAGGGAAGCACCGAATGGGTTTTTTGGTGCCGAAACCGATACCGAAAATAAATCTTCCTTGTTCCCAAAAACCGATACTGAAACAACACAGATACCGAAAGTGACTGTTTTTAAAAATATTTTTATACAGGAGATGGTCAGCGACTGGGGACATGGTACAGGAGATGGTCAGAGACTGCAGAGATGGTACAGGAGATGATCAGAGACTGCAGAGATAGTACAGGAGATGGTCAGAGACAGCAGAAATGGTACAGGAGATGGTCAGAGACTGCAGAGATGGTACAGGAGATGGTCAGAGACTGGAGAAATGGTACAGGTGATGGTCAGAGACTGAGGACATGGTACAGGAGATGGTCAGAGACTGCAGACATGGTACAGGAGATGGTCAGAGACTGGGGACATGGTACAGGAGACGATCAGACTGCAGACATGGTCCTTGAGATGATCAGACATGCAGACATGGTACAGGAGATGGTCAGAGACTGCGGACATGGTACAGGAGATGGTCAGAGACTGCGGACAGTGCTTGTCAGATGCAGCCAGCCAGTGTCCCCAGTAGTGCAGCCAGTATCCCCAGTAGTGCAGCCAGTATCCCCAGTAGTGCAGCCAGTGTCCCCAGTAGTGCAGCCTGTGTCCCCATTGCAGCCTGTGTCCCCAGTAGTGCAGCTTGTGAAGGGAGAGGAGAGCCGCCGCCTGTTTGATTACAGCGCCGGGAACATCACAGCTTTCATTTCAGTAGCTGTGTGTTCCCAGCTGCGTGACGTCACATACAGCCCCTCCCCCTTGTCCGGGCGCTTTGATAGACAGATCACCCGTCCAATCCTGGGACGGGTGATCTGTCTATCAAAGCGCCCGGACAAGGGGGAGGGGCTGTATGTGACAGCGCGCAGCGGGGAACACACAGCTATTGAAATTAAAGCTGTGATGTTCCCGGCGCTGTAATCAAACAGACGGCGGCTCTCCTCTCTTCTACGATATAGGAAGCCCCCCAAAAGGGCCATTTTCGGCCGATATGTTTCGGTGGCCGAAATTTCAGTGCATCCCTAGTGTAGATCAATACTTCATTGACTGCTCGCTGGTTTGGGGTCAGTAACTCCAAAAGTAATAAATAGGAGTGTTAGCATGACTGTCAAGAAACTAGAATTTTTAGATACCCAGTGTGGCAACCATTGTATTTCTCTCAGCGGGTGTGTCTGGTGTGAATCAGTTGGTGTCGAAGGGCAGTATCTCAATTTTTTTGGGGGGGAAGGACTTACGGGTTTTGGTGTAGATTTTGATGCAGGGTGACCTGATCCTTTTGGCGTTGGTTAGGTACTGTATGTACTGGTTTAGAAGAGGTTAGAGCTTGCCATACGCCAGTAGATGTTGGAGCATATGTTCGTACAAACATTTGTACAGATACTTGTATGAAAATTCTTCAAGGCAAATGTTCAACGACTTGACGTATGTCGTTCAAAACTATATCAAAAATGTTATTTGCTTTTAACATTCAATTTTGGAATGAATGGACTTTATTGAACTAAAACCACAATCACTGTTAGAAATTCAACTTTGATTGAATTTCAACTAGTGTATGGCTAGCTTAATTTGGTGCTAGGGATAAAGGATAGAGGTTAAAGTTATGGTTAGATGTTAAAGATATGGTAGGACATTGTTAGGTTAAAGTACATGTAAACCCAATCACTAACATCTCATATAAGATAAAAGTCACTTTCATTAAAATAATACTTGGTGAATCTTGGTGATACATGGCCACTCATTTGAAATTGGAGAAGTGGTTTGATCTTAAACTGCATAAGGGGTTCTTTAATGTCAGTGTGATAAGGATGTGGAACTCCCTTTCACAAGCAGTGGTGTCAGCAGGGATTGTCGATGGTTTCAAAAAACGATTAGATGAGCATCTTAAAGTGATTGTAAAGTCTCGCCTTTTTTTTTTCCTATAAAAATAACAAACATGTTATACTTACCTGCTCTGTTGCAGTGGATTTGCCCAGAGCAGCCCGGATACTCCTCTTCTCATGTCCCTCTTCTGTGATCCTGGCCCCTCCCTTCTGATCAGTGCCCCTACAGCAAGCTACGCTATGGGGGGCACCCAAGCCGAGTCACAGCTCCTCAGACACGGCGCCCCACCTCCTCCCCTGATTGGCTGGCTGACTTTGATAACAGTGGGAGCCAATGGCACCGTGTCTCAGAAAGGAGAATCTCAGACGGCTGGGACACTCATGGAAATTGCTGGACAGAGAGGGACCTCAGATAAGTGTTAGGGGGACTGAGGGGGGCTGCTGAACACAAAAGGCTTTTATCATAATGCATAGAATGCACTAAGATAAAAAAAAAAAACCTTCTGCCTTTACAATTCCTTTAATGATCGCAACATATAGGGATATGGATATTATTATTGACAAAAACTTACACACACCCATACCCATACCGGGTGAGCTGGATGGACTGATGTCTTTATTCAACCTTACCAACTATGTAACCTACCATGATGGTCTTTGGTCAGACACTTCCTCTCATAGGGTTAGAATACTCACTTAACATATTCCAGTTGTGCTCTTATGTTGTTGCCCTATCAGATGCTCTCCCAATGCAGACTACAAGCAGCTATACCGTGCACATTGCACAGACAGACATTGCACAGACATGTACTTCTGTTATCACTGTCAGGAAACCCACACTGAGAGGGTAGAGGTGGCCTTTGAAGTAGACCTGCTGTGTTACAGGGAACACATAGAAATGTAAATTGCACCTAAGCAGTACCATGAAAAATCTAACTTTTTTCCAGAATTACTCCTGAAGATAGCAGTATGCATCCTTTGCCTAGGCACTTCTGTTCTGTAGATTCATAGCTGTCATGTGAGATCTTCCAAGACACTGCTTCCTCTGACTGCTAGTCTCATGAAATTTGGTGAAAGCTGAACTTGAGGACCTGCAGTGCAAGGATCTCCCTGCTCCTGCTTAATTCATTCTATAGATCTGTTCTTCCCCCACCTCCCCTGCTGCTTCTTCAGCTCTGACATGAGGAAGCAAAGCCTTTCTTCTTTAGCTAGATGGTGGCCTCTAGACAGAGACACAGCCTACAACAAGGCATGATAGGTCAGTAATAGGGAAAAGATCAGCTACAGAAACACCACAGGCCTTACTGGTGCATTCAGTCCTTTTCCCTATGCCTGCCTTCCAGAGTTCATATCTTCTTTAAGGTTAAGGAAAAGGTTAAAGCCCAACTCCGGGCACGAAAAAAAAAAACCCTTGCAGTAGAGCCATCCCATAGCAAGCGTTAAAAGCTCATAAGGTTTGGTTGGTTGCTGAGGAGGCTGTATTACTTACCATCTCTTTGCTACAGCATGTTTCCCTTATACATGCAACTGGTCTGCTAAAGCCTCCCAGCTGTGGTCACATTCCTGCCTCTACTACATATAATACAGGGTAAATAGTCCTGCACTGTATATGATGACAGACTTGAGATTTAGGCCCCATTTAGACTAGCAGTTGGGCTGGGGGGGGGGTGTTTAAAATTGCACAGTGGAGCCACGAGGGTGTTTACATGCCCCGGTCACAATGCTTCCCTTTGCACATGTGGTAAAAACCACCAAACATGTTGCGATCGGTGAATGGCAAGCCCACCAAATGGCTCACTCAAGTGCATAGGGAAGCACCACTAACACCCCACAGCCACATGCAATGCACCTGGTTGCGGTGCGTTTGTTTAGCAAAAATGGCATTAAGACAGGCAGTTAGGAGGCATCATATCAGCTCCTCACCCGTCTGCCCGTATGTCTATCACCTCTAAAAAAGTGGTCTGAATGCAGATTGCTCTTCAGAGGAGTGGCGGGTTTAAACACAGGTCTAAACCTAGCCTTAGGGACAGTAGTACAGCAGGGAGTCATGTGAGTGAGAGATCCTCTTCTGCAAGAATTTAACCCTTGCAATGTGGAGGGCCCCTCTGCCAGCATTTTTCCTCTTGTTCTCAGAGCTGGACTTTAAGTGTTCAATTTCAGGGTCAGGCTAAGCATTCAATGCTATGGTGATTAAGGGTTAGTTATAGGGGAGGGGTATTAGCGTAGGTTTTCCTAGGATTAGGTTAAGGTTGGAGGGTCAAGGTGCATGGTAGCCACTTTTTAGGCTTGTTTCCAGAGATGAAAACGCACCACCAAAATGCACCAGGCGCCGGGCTCTCTGTGCTGGAAACCCACATTCCGTGCTGGTGTTACCTGCCCTTTACAAGGGTTTAGCAGAGCTCCTCACAGTGCTTCTAGTAAAAGATGCTTGTCAGTTTTATCCACATGAATAGCATAATCGCTATCGCAGCACATACTGTAACCAACTTCAGGCTTCTGGTTTTTAGAATGTTTCAGCTAATGAATATCCATTGAAGGGATTGAATCTGTAATTAAAAGTATTTTCTTGTTGCAGTCACCCTAGCATTCCAGCTGTCATTTTAATCGAGTGTGATAGACGGTAATAGATGGAGATTTTCAATTTGGTGATTTGTGTACAGCAAACAGCTCGATAGCTTAGAGCAGACATTCCCCACTTTTTGCTGCCTGTGAGCTACTTATTTAAGGAGGCAATCCAGTTATTGGGCTTATTTATTATAAAAACATACAAAACCCAACTGAGTCATTATTGATTCCAGAATGATCATTGCAAATACGTTACTGTGAACAGGCATATCCAGTATGCTACGTGCAGACAGCTGCTGTTAGTCGTGCTACTGCTACATATGACATCAGGATCAATGTAAAAGGGTCTATCAATAGATTGTTATGTACTTTATAAATAATTATAGAAATTAGGCCATTCTTGCTTCCTCTTTTAAGAACTATATAAAACAGCAGGTAGTAAAACAGAGCACATGCTGAGAAGCTGCTGAGTGCATTATTAGAGGGAAGTGTGAGTCACATGTGACTCTCGAGCCACTGGTTAGAAATCATGCGTAGAGGTAGACCATACAGATCAACTAAGTTCAATGTATTTAGTTTTCTATACTAATTGATCTAGGAAACTCAAAAGGCATTGTCACAATCATTGACCAATACACAATGTTGCACAGGCCTGCAGCTAATCTTGCACAATATGAAGCCACTTGCTGTTTGCAGCACTTTCTTGTTTTTTTCTCTGGTTGACAATCACCCAAGCTAGAACACAAGCCTCTGCAATGGGAAGCTACAGTATATATTCATTGGTATGGGAAGTAAAAGTAACTTACCTTAACGGCTTCACTATGGCTGACCCTGTCTAAAGATCGCCCATTCGCTTTCAGAATTTGATCCCCGACTCGAAGTCCTTCTTCTTCTGCCAAAGAACCAGGTTCAACCAGTGACACATAGATGCCTGTGCCATGTTCTACACCTCCGCGGATGCTAAAACCAAGTCCCTCTTGGTTTTTGTTTCTTTTAAGTAGTACCTGACGAACCTCATGAACCTCAGGCTTGGGGGCAGCAGATGGGGAGTTATTGTAGACTGGTGGTCCTCCAGGATATGATGCTCTAGGTATTGTAGGACCAGGTTCTTGGGTACCAAAGGCAGGAGCTGTCCCTGGTACTGAAGTATTGAAGGCAGGACCAGTTCCTTGTCTTGGAGTGCTAAAGGCAGGAGCTGTCCCTGGTACTGAAGTATGGAAGGCAGGACCAGTTCCTTGTCTTGGAGTGCTAAAGGTAGCAGCTGTCCCTGGGGCTGGAATACTATAGGCAGGATTTGTACCTGGGATAGATGAGTTAAAGGCCTGTGCTGTCCCTGATATTGGGTTGCTAAATGCTGACACACCACCATCCCCTAAAGCTGAATTGTATCCAGAAGGTCCTGAAGGCAAATCCTTTATGTATAGTCCCTCTGAGGTGTACTGATCAAACAATAATTGATCAGAACGTGGGATAACAAGGCGTAGCATTGGGAAAAGTTGCCTCTGGTCCTGGGGGCGCAGAATAAGGCGCAGTGTCCTTACCAGGTCAAAAACATTCCTACGAGAGTGGTAGAGTCGCAAACAGTGCAAAAGCTGTTCCCTCTCCTGTTCGCTTAGCAGTCGGTTTAGGGCTCCATGGAGTCGGCGGACATTGGAAGAGAGGACACGACCAATGTCTCCGGAGCAAATTGAACTGGAGGATGAGGAGTGGATGGATCCTGTTAATGACTGATGGATGGAACCCCGTGGAGAGGGGTGAAGCGTACCTGGTTCTGAATTCATTGCCCAAAGGCTGCAAGATTTGTCATGGCATTTTGGATGTGGACAACTTCTTCAATGGTTTGAAGGCTCCTATGAGATACTTCCACATGCCAAATCTTCTGTGTGATGCTTTTAGCTGGACCTCCTGAAGAGAAAACAAATGCGTCTTGATTACCTCTCAGGCTGTATTACATATTATAACTTAAGCTTTATGTTGTCAACAGTTCTGCATCATTTGTCCTTCTAGACTCATTGTCTATCATATGCTTAGGTCTCCGGTATCTAACTCCGCTTTCACGATTCTCTCTTCCCCAATCTAGCCTGCCTGTAACACTCACTTCTTCAGTGCTTTAAGTCTGTGCTGCTGTTTTATTCTACGTCCTCCTTCCCCCCTCCCCTGTCTTCTCTCCATTTCTCAAGGTGATCCTGTGGGTCTATTTTCCTCCGCTCCGTCGACCATCCCCTATCAAGAAATAATGAATACCGAAGACACTTCTAAAGGCAACAAATACTGGCTTTGTCTTCTTTGGCTCAATGCCTCGCTACCTCATCCAAATCTAATTTTTAGGAGTCCTTTTTTTACATTTCCCTGTTTTGTTACAGCTACTATTTAACATTTGTTCAGTTCTATCTTACCTTCTTCCACTCACCTGATCTCTCTCGCAAAAATGCCCATCGTTCGGAGTCACTCAATCCCTCAGCATTTCATCACTCTGGAGCAGTCTAACAGGTGTCATTCCATACCTCTGTCTCACAGATGACCAATCTCACACACTGCAGATGTCTCTCGCCATCTGTTAAATTATTTCATGAGGTCTTTTCTGTTTGTCTCTCAGGGACGAAGTGGCAGCAGATTAACAAAACGTCTTCATTTTATTTTGAACTAAATTGTTTCCTTTATTTGATGTTCCTCGTTCATTTTCCTTGTTGAGTAGATCACTGTATTCTTTGGCGTACCTTCTTCGTTCTTCTAACAGATGACTCGTATTATGATGACAGCTGTTTATTTTGATATTAAATGTTTTTCTTGAATCTGAACCGTCCTTCTCAGAAGTTTTTTAACCAAAATTAGGTGGTGTTGTTTTCGGGCAGATCGGTAGTTATGTTTATCAACTTGTTTCAGTCACTCACTTTTTTTGACTGCAGGTTCATTTCCATCCCATCTAAGATGCACCGTCTGCCTCCTGTAGGCTGTCTTTCTTGCTTTGGATCCAGTGACTCTCTCATAGAAAATTTTGCTTTCCCCCTGCCGGTCTCTCTGCAATGTGTTTACTGTCACTCAGGTGGTCGTCTCACTGGCTGCTCATGTCTCAGCCTGTCACAGGTGTCTCTCAATGCCTTGGTTGGTCTCTCCCGGATCTGACGTCCCTCAGTATTGTCAGCGTTGCCAGGAGACTGAGAAGACAACACTAATATGCACAGCGCTTAACCCTGCACTGCCAGACGGCTGCATAGAAATCTTGTGGCTTTAATACTCATCCTTTAACCCTTTAAAGCCCTTAGCCAGCTGCTACTGAGTCACGTGACCACCTGTCTGTAGACTAGGTTGTTGAGTCTCCTGAAGAATTAGTGTAGGAATGACACTTTTTAGGTCAACCTTTCACAACCTTTTTACCATGGAGGAGTCCTTGAAATAGTTTTAAAGCCTCAGGGAAACACCACTATTATTTATAAATTTACATCTCATCGTACATTAGTGTTATCAGTAGGTTGCAGAGAGTTTTAAATAAAATAATAATTTAAAGAATGGGGTTTACTTTGCTTTACTTATGTTCTAATAATCAGTCAAAAAAAGAAATACACAATGAAAAAAACTTACTTTGGTGGTCAGTGTAGAAGTCACACTATACATTGGTGATCATTATAGAAGTGACACCATATATTGGTGACTGTTATAGAAGTGACTCCTTACATTGGTGGTCAGTGTAGAAGTGACCACTATACACTGGTAGTCAGTGTAGAAATAACCACTTGCATTGATGATCAGTGTAGAACTGACCCCTTATATTGTAGATCAGTGTAGAAGTGATCCCTTACATTAGTGGTCAATGCAGAAGTGATCCCTCACATTGGTGATCAGTGTAGAAGTGACCCCTCACATTGCAGGTTAGTGTAGAAAGGAACCCTTACATTGATGGTCAGTCTAGAAGTGACCACTTAGTTTGATCAGTGCAGAAATGACCCCTCACATTGGAGGTCAGTGTAGACATGACCCCTTATATTGGAGATTGGTGTAGATGTGACCCCTTACATTGGTGATCACTGTGGAAGTGACCTCTTACATTGGTGGTCAGTGTAGAAGTGACCTCTTACATTGTTGGTCAGTGTAGAAGCAACCCCCTACATTGGAGATTGGTGTAGACGTAACCGCTTACATTGGAGATCAGTGTAGAAGTGACCCCTTACATTGGTATTCAGTGTGGAAGTGACTCCTTACATTGGTGATCAGTGTAGATGTGACCCCTTACATTGGTGATCAAGTGTGGAAGTGACTCCTTATATTGGAGATCAGTGTAGACGTGACCCCTTATATTGAAGATCGTTGTAGATGTGACCCCTTACATTGGTGACCATTGTGGAAGTGACCCCCTACATTGGTGATCAGTGTAAAAGTGACCCCTTACATTGTTGATCAGTGTAGAAGTGACCCCTTACATTGTTGATCAGTGTAGAAGTGACCCCTTACATTGTTGATCAGTGTAGAAGTGACCCCTTACATTGGTCATCAGTGTGGAAGTGACCCCTTACATTGGTCATCAATGTGGAAGTGACCCCTTACATTGTTGATCAATGTAGAATTGACCCCTTAGATTGTTGATCAGTGTAGAAGTGACCCCTTACATTGGTTACCAGTGTGGAAGTGACCCCTTATATTTGAGATCAGTGTTGACGTGACCCCTTACAATGGTGGTCAGTGTAAATATGACCCCTATATTGGTGTAGAAGTGACCCATTACATTAGAGGTCTATGTAGGCAGGAAATTATTCTGCCACTGCTCTCTTCTCAAGCAAGCCCCTAGCAACCTGGAAAAAGGCTGGTTTAGGCAAACTATATAAGTATTAGGATGCTGAACACAAATATTATCATATGATTGTAAAGGCCTATCTGATTAGATATAAACTAAATGGGTTTTTAGATGGACCATTACACTACACAGCTGTTTGTAAATCAAAAAGAGATTGTACAGGAATTGCCAAATCACATTGTAATATGTATGGCTAACTAAAGCTGGATGTAAGAATAACGTAATACTTGCATATATTTCTTAAAGTGGTTGTAAACCTCAGACATGAAATATGAACAAAGCATATCCCTCTATAGTGTATGCTTGTCTCACTCCAGAGCACTTAGTGTCATTTCTGTCTGCTGATTTGTTCCTCTGCTATCAGCATGAATCACTTCTGCCAAGTTTTTCTGACACCAAGAGAAAAAAAAGGTGACAGGGGAGGGATCTCCAGCAGACTTACAGCCTCAGCTCTGTTCCTGTGTGAAGAGGTTGTGTCTTTTCCATTTCCGTCCCCTTTCTTTTGACACTTTGATTGGATGTAGAGAAGAGAAGACTGCAAATAAACAGGTACAACTTATGTAAGAGGATTTGTTTAAATCCCTGTGGATCACCTGAAGATAGTCCCTTCACTGCGTATATGTAAGGGTTTACAACCACTTTAAGTGGCTTCATATACTAAATTTCAAAGTGGTTGTAAAGGCTGGACAGTTTTTACCCTAACGCAATCCCTGCATTAAGGTAAAAAAATGTCCCTCTATTTGCATCACCCCCTTGGCCATTGGCTCCTGCTGCTGACAATCAAATTCTGTGAGCAGGGGGCAGGGCCGAGCCACGCTGTGTCTATGGACACAAGAAGCATGGCTTGGGAGCAAGTCCACAGGTGGGTCCCCATAGGAAGCGGCTTCCTTTGGGGTACACCGAGAAAAGGAGCCAGGAGCACTGGTGGGGGACCCGAGAAGAGGAGGAGCCAGGAGCAATTTTGGGGGACCCGAGAAGAGGAGAAGCCAGGAGCAATTTTGGGGGACCCGAGAAGAGGAGAAGCCAGGAGCACTGGTGGAGGACCCGAGAAGAGGAGCCAGGAGCAATTTTGGGGGACCCGAGAAGAGGAGAAGCCAGGAGCACTGGTGGGGGACCTGAGTAGAGGAGAAGCCAGGAGCACTGGTGGGGGACCCGAGAAGAGGAGGAACCAGGAGCACTGGTGGGGGACCCGAGAAGAGGAAGTTCGGGGTAGCTCTGTGCAAAGCCATTGCACAGAGCAGGTAAGTACGTTGTATCATATGTTTGTTTAAAAAAAAAAGTGAAGATTTACAATCAATTTAAAACATCCCTGTTACTACAAGGTCCAATGTAAATGAAGCTAACTTTTTAGTTTTAGGAAGAGTAAGGAAAGCAAACCTTCACCCTTCTTCCACTACTTCCCTCCATTCCACCCCTGCTTCCATCCTCTATACGCATCGCGCTGTTTTTTTTTGGCAAAAATGTATGGCCCCACCTCCCCATGCATGTCGGTCTCCTTAGACAAATGACATGCACACTGCCCACTGTGCCACATCACATATCCCTGGAGGCAAAGCCTTCCATACAGGAAAGGAGGATGGGGAAGGCCTATCAGTGCGTCATCGGGAGGCCTTCAACCACGTCAGAAAGGACATGGTGGCATGGGACAGAGCAGAGATGTGGCCAGGCATGAGACAATCTCAGCAGGACAATGCTGGATGGGTGAGTATCTGAAATGTGAAGATACCAGTACCACCTTAAGGTAAGCGGGGGTGAAAAAAAAATGGGGGGGTTGGGTGCAGACATTTAAACCTTTTTCGATGTCTGTATCCTCCTGAGGTGAATTCCCTTTATTTCCTATCCTGGAGAAGTAGCATGAAATTAAAGTAAATTTCTCCAAAGTAAACCAATTTCCCATCTTAGAGATTTGTCAGAGGATCAGATGTACCCATCGATTTTCCCTCACCTCTTACTCTAGTGACTATTCAACCACTTTCTTTCTTGGTGACAATGGTCGCCAGGACCAGAGAATAGTAAATTCTCCCACAGGGAACACAGATCCCAATAAAATCTAATATGGGGTCTAACCCTTCTCTACTCTATGCAAAATATATAAAATAGACTTTGCATACACTTCAAAACAGCCATTCTCAACCAGGGTTCTGTGGAACTCACAGGTTTTTCCAGGGTTACTAGGGGTGCCTTGAACTGTGGTTATTGACTTTCCATCCACTAAAGATGCTTTGAAATGTGTGTACACTAATGCCGCGTACACATGATCGGACTTTACGGCATACTTGGTCTGGCGTACCAGATTTCGTCTGACAATTCGATCGTGTGTGGGCTCCAGCGGACTTTGTTTTCTCAAAAGTTTGACGGACTTAGATTTGAAACATGTTTCAAATCTATCCGACCGACTCAAGTCCGGTCGAAAAGCCTGCTCGTCTGTATGCTAGTCCGACGGACAAAAACCCGACGCTAGGGCAGCTATTGGCTACTGGCTATGAACTTCCTTGTTTTATTCCTTGTTTTACAACATCACGTACGAATCCTTCGGACTTTGGTTGATTGTGTGTAGGCAAGTCCGTTCATTCGGAAAGTCCGTCGTAAAGTCCGTCAAAGTACGCCGGACAAAGTCTGCCGTATAGTCCGCTCGTGTGTACGTGGCATTAGCCTTTTGTAGCACCATTACACTAATCTGCATAACGGGAAAGCAAATTAGGAAATGGGCATGAGCACTGGCTGCAAGAAATTCTGTAGACCAGCCATTCTCAACCAGGGTTCCATGGTGTTCTCTAGAGGTTACTAGTGGCTCCTTGAGGTATGCCCCATTGACCTTCAATGAGACGGTGCCTGCAAAGTTCCAGGGCCAGTGTCACTTGGTACAGCCCAACTGAACGACTCAATTATATATATTTTTTTTTAGCTGTCTGTCGAGGTGGTATTCTCATTTTCACTGTTAAGGACATTCTTCCCACTGGTCACCAACATAAGGGACATTTTCCCACAGATTTTCCAGGCCTTTGGGACCTCCTGTTAAAACTTTAACAGGAGATCCCAAAGACCTGAAAAATGATTTCAAGTGTCCCTTTATGGTTGAAAGGTTGACAAAGGCTGCTTTAAGATATTATACATATAACTGCTCTGTCAATTTTAATATCTTAGATCATTCTACAAGCAAAGTTTATATCAAAAGATGTTAATTCAAAGGTTGTGGGTTCGAGTCCCACCAGAGTCGGTCAAAAAAAAAAAAAAAAGATGTTTGCACGTGACTATGTGTGGAGGAGTAAGGAATTTACTGCTGACTGATGCGGGAATAAAGTACCTGTCCTGCTTACTTTCATAAACCTGCTATGCTCAGCATGTCACATTGAGAACAGTGTGATTTTTGATTGATCCATCAGCTCACATTCTGAGCAGTACAACTACTTTAAAATATAGGACAGTCAAAAAATTGGAAAATCAATAACAAGATAAGATAACATAGTGCTCTATGTAATGATAACTGTCTTTTTTTTTTGACTGTCCTATAAATCAAATTAATTGTACAGTTATCATTACATGAGTGACACCTACAGCATCTTATCTCTGAAGAAATTAATTTGATTTTCAGGTTTTTTTTGTGTCTGTCCTATATATAAAATTAGTTGTACTGCTCAGTATGTGAGCCCGCTGAACAATCCAAATACTGCTATAGTTCAATCTTGACAAAAATGACATAAAGAAGATTTGCAGTCCAGATGAAAAAAAATTCTGTAGTTTCCTGTAAAGCTTTCCTAAGAGAGACGTAGTTGCTGCCATTGTAACCTTCTTCCGAAAATACTAGCTGCCTTTGGCTATCATGCTGACCCAATGCTGGCTTCAGTACTTTTTCAAGAGCATACTCAACAAGGGGTTTGGAAACTTGTTAACCGCTTGCCGACCAGCCGCCATCATTATATTATATTATTTTATTTTATTATTATATTATTATTGCGGCAGGTCGGCTCATTCCTGCAAATCACCATAGCTGTACGTCGGTCCCTCTAACAGCTATAGCAGGCGCACGCCCAGGGAGCTGATGCGTGTGGCCGGCGGCCGGGATGTCCACCGGCCACCCGCGATCGCTCCACAGAGAGCCAGAACAGAGATCTGTCAGTGTAAACAAACAGATCTCTGTTCTGACAGGGAAGTACAGAGTGATCGTCTGTCCTTGGTGATTAGGAACAGCGATCTCTCTGTACTCCCAGTCAGTCCCCTCCCCCCACAGTTAGAAACACCTCTTAGGGAACACATTTAACCCCTTGATCGCCCCCTAGTGTTAACCCCTTCCCTGCCAGTGACGTACAGTATTCATTGCCTTTTTTTTGGCACTGATCGCTGTATAAATGACAATGGTCCCAAAAAAGTGTCAAAAGTGTCCGATCTGTCCGCCGCAATGTCGCAGTCCCGCTAAAAATCGCTGATCACCGCCATTACTAGTAAAAAAAAAAAAATAATAATAAAAATGCCATAAATCTATCTCCTATTTTGTAGACGCTATAACTTCCAATCAATATACGCAATTTTTTTTTTTTTTTACCAGTAATATGTAGAAGAATACATATTGGCCTACACTGATGAAGAAATGAGTTGTTTTTTGGGGGGGATATTTATTATAGCAAAAAGTAAAAAATGTTTGTTTTTTTTTTTTTTTTTTTTTTTATATTGTCACTCTTTTTTTGTTTATATTTTGTAGACGCTATAACTTTTGCGCAAACCAATCAATATATGCTTATTGAGATTTTTTTTTTGTATATATAGATGAATACATATCGGCCTACTGAGAAAAAAAATGTTTTTTTTATATATATATTTTTATTTTTTTGTTTTTTGGGGATATTTATTATAACAAACAGTAAAAAATATTGCTTTTTTTTTTAAATTGTCACTCTTTTTTTTGTTTATAGAGCAAAAAATAAAAACCGCAGAGGTGATCAAATACCACCAAAAAAAAGCTCTATTTGTGGGGAAAAAAAGGACGCCAATTTTGTTTGGGTACAACATCGCATGACTGCGCAATTGTCAGCTAAAAAAAACGCATGCCGAATCACACAAAATGGCCTGGTCTTTAAGGGGGTAAATCCTTCCGGTCCTTAAGTGGTTAAACTTGCATGTGTAGTCAGATGAAGGAAAACTTAAAACAAGCTCAATAGCTCTGGCAAGGCAACTCCCACACAGCAAGGCTTCCTTCAATGGGTACTGACAGTAGATTAAACCATAGAAATCAAGAAAGTAGTACCAAACCAAAAAAAAAATGGATAAACCAGTTCAAGATCATTTTAAGTGTTTGTAAATAGGTAAAAAAAAAAAAAAAAAATCCAACGTGTTTCAGGGGCAACACCACACCCCCTATATTAGGTCCCAACACAAGCTAAAACTGTGACTTTACTGATTTATATTCAAACCGGTATTAAACTCTGTTCATGAAGTAATAATATAATAGCTATTGCTGCTCAGCAACTGTTACATTGTGGCTGCATGAGCGGAGTTTAATACTGGTTATAATATAGATCTGTGAGTCAGAGGCTGTCCAAGGCTCACCCTGTGTTGAGCCCTGATGAAGGAGGGTGGTGTATCCCCGAAACACGTTAGATGTTTTTTTTTTTTTTATGACCTATTTACATTGCATCCGGAAAGTATCTTCTCAATGAATGCGAAGCCAGGGGCATAGATAAGGAGGGCTAGGGGGCCCAAAACCCTCCAGAGTGTCAATGGCATACAATGCTGACACTAGTGTATTGCCACCGTAACAAATTTAAAGTGATTGTAAACGATCTCCTTGTAAAATAACCCATTCAGTTTAAAAAGGAAATGAAAGGAAAACATTTGTGTATAGATATAAAGAAAAAAATCATAAATAATCATAACTTTTTTTTCCATTTTTAGCAATCACATTCTCTTTGCCCCCCTCTGTTCTCAGCTGAATAAGAGCTGGGGGAGGGGAAGCAACAGTACACTGATCTTCCCAGTGAATGGCTGGGGGGGGGTGGTGGTGTCAGCATAAGTCTGATCATTGGAAGAGAGCAGGCTGAGTTCCCAGCACAGCTAGAGAACTGACCACGGTGTGTTCTCCTGCTTAGTGTGGCCAGTGTTTGATGGGAAAGCAGAGGGACTGGCAGAAACACCAGGGATTCAAAGAGAACAGGATACTTTTTAATAGTAAAGTAAGTAAATGGTACAGCAGGCACATATCATGAATATGAAATGTTGGGGTTACATATTCTTTAAAGCTGAACTCCAGTTAACACTTTTAAAGTAGTTATAGAAACTTCTTTATTTTCCTTTGGGATAAAGGCTTTGGAAAAAAAAAAAACGACCATTGTATGCACCCCTGTCAGTGTTTAATGGTTTGCCTCAACGCTCTAAATGTCACTTTTGTTGGACAGCTTGGCCCGCAAAAGGACGTTGAAAAATAACAGACTTACTGGCTTGATTACTAAGTGAAAAAAAAGAAAAAGGGCCTAAAAAAGGAAAGTAATGCAGCCACCGCATCTAAGGTGAGCTAAACTGCAATACAAAAAATTATATTTAATATATACTATATAATGGGTTTAAAATGCTTAAATGCTAATTCAAACAAATTTTTTACTTGGTGACGAGGTCTCTTTAACATGAATCTTTAAAAAACAATCTGTCAGGTCTTCACTCGTCACGAGCATTACTATTGTATGATCGTTCATATGAATATTCCTGCTTTTACCAGTGTGCAATGTGGAAGTATTTCACAGCAGACTACTACAAGGGACATCTAGCATCTAGTCAGCAAAGTGTCACCGTGCAATGATACCACACTTCAGCACACAGATCAATTATCTTCATGCGGAACATTTGCACGCCGTGCCCTGGGGCGGATTTGGGTAGCAGAGAATGAGCTTGTGGGGTGCCCGGTTAATAATTGAAAGCATGTCTGATCACTAAGTCTATGCCAGCTGAAAATAAAGCTTGGAATATATTCGGCCCTCTACTGAATACAGATCACTAAAACAAGAAACCGGATGATAAATTTTAGTCTGCTTAGAGAACATTTTAGAAACATTTTAGAAAATAAAATGGCAATTCCAGTAAAATACACAGTTGGAAAGGTGCGGGGGGGGACGGTTTTACTGCCCATATAATTTGTAACGTAAATGCATGTACTTGACTGAGCCATATGGCTGCGCTCCATAAGGAGGTGACAATACTCTGAGAAGTCTGTGCTACCTCTCCAAATCTTGGATGCTCTTGGTGAGCTAGGGAACATCTCACAATTTCTGTAGCCTCAATTCTAAGTCAACTGTCCCCCTCCAGTCAAACCAGACACCTCGCTTTTACTTTGTGGTTTCTCCATCCTGTAGGCTTCCACGTTTTAAAGGACACTGTTGGTGTCAATATTTTCTAAGCCAAAACCACAAAACACATATGCAGATGAAAAGTTTTGACTTTACACTCATTACCCTGACTCTACTTCATACAATGATGTCCCTAGCCTGAGCTCCACTACTAATGATAAGCTGAATGCACCTGGGCTTTGTTTGAGGCAGGTTTGGTGAACTCTACCAATGTTCATGTCCATGTTTGGTCAATGACGTCACCCAGGATTTCCTGACCCTTGGTTTTACATTTAGTGTTGGGGATCGGGATCTGTCTTTCGTGGCATGTAACCTGTCTTGGTGGGTTTTTTCTTTCAGCAGGTCACTGGGCATCATTGGTTGTGAGGGACGAGGACTTGCATCACTGGATAACGTTATTAATCATGTATTTAAATTGTGGATCTTTTTTTTAACTAAAGGACTTGTCAGAAAATGTCAGTGTGCTTATTTACTGTTTCATTTTTTTGTTAATGAATGACTAGGGGTGCTATGAGGGGGCCTGTATCTGGGGGGGGGGGCTCTTATTTTTAAAAGGGGCTTCCAGACTTAGATAAGCCTCTTGCCTGCAGACCCCACAGCCACAGGGCCTGGATTGTGGGAAAGATGCCCTTATCCTCATGAACAACCTGGGCAAGGTACTTCCCATGTTGAGGCCATTTGACCTGATATGGACCAGTATTGGGGGGGGCGCACACTTATTTCCTCCCCATATCCAGCCAGGCTGCATGCTCTGATAAGGGTCTGGAGGTGAATGGGCTGGGTGGATGGCTATAAGTCACTGGTTGTTATAGGTGACGGTGGCTGCCGGCTCCCTAACAACCAGCCTAAGCTGGGTACTGTAACATTTAGCAGCGGTAGGAATACTGCTCCTAAATGTTTCAGTTCCAGGTGCAGCCAGAGGTGTAGCTTGGTTGAACACCAATTTAGTTTGGCCAATTGCCAAACCTCTGAACAAGCAACATTCAGTCCAAACATGGACAGAACCCCTTGTATTGCTTTGTCTTTTAGGTTTACTTTGCAGTAAAAGCAAGTAAGCAAAGAAAACTTTGTAGTACATTATTGTGTTTTGCTTTACTAAACAAAAATGCTGTACCTATAAACGTATTATGTATAGCTTTAGGAAGTGATACAAGACCAGTGGCGGCCGCTCCATTAGGAGCGCAGGGGCGCCGCCCCCCTAAACCATGCACCCAGCCCCTAATCGACATGCAGGGCACTGGACACATGGATTTCAATGGGATTTTTTTAAGCACATGGTTAGAGCCTGAGGCTCTAATTGGCTTTTAAAAGGGTAGGCTCGGGGCACAGAGCAATATTGCTAATATCTTCCTGTTTATCCTCCTGGCCACTCAGGAAGTGGGTCCTGAGACTCGATTGGCCAGGAGTCCTAAGACCCCATTGGCTGGGAGTCCGAAGACCAGATTGGCTGGGAGGAGAAGCAGCGACCGCTGGGACACGGACTAGACAGAGGGGGGAAGCAGCAGCCGCGACCTGGATGGGGTAAGTGCCGGTTGATCGGCGAGCTGGCGACTGGGGGGGAGGTTAGTGTGGGGTGGTGGGCTGGAGTGACGGGGGGGTAGATGTCTGAGTTGTTTGCCGCCCCCCTCGACCGATGGAGCACCAGCTGCCACTGTACAAGCCATACAGGGTATTACAATATATGCATACATTATACACATGCACAAACTATCTATCCTTCCCAGCAAATTAGCATGTATAATGTATTTAAGGAGGATACACTAAAAGTTATTTAAAGTGATTGTAAAGTCTCGTTTTTTTAATATTAAAATAACAAACATGTTATACCTACCTGCCCTGTGCTGTGGTTTTGCACAGATCAGCCCCAAACCTCCTCTTCTCGAGTCCCTCGCTGGAGCTCCTGGCCCCTCCCTCCTGTTGAGTGCTCCCATAGCAAGCAGCTTGCTATGGGGGCATTCCAGCTGAGCTCCAGCTCTGTGTATCTATTCAGACACTGAGCTGCGGTTCACCCCCCCTCTCCTGATTGGCTAACTGAGTTTGATAGACAGCAGCAGGAGCCAATGGCGCTGCTGCTGTGTCTTAGCCAATCAGGGGGGAGAGTCCCGGACGGCCGAGGTACTCGTGGAAATCGCTAGATAGAGATGGGGCTCAGGTAAGTATTTGGGGGCTGAGGGGAGCTGTTGCTCACAGAAGGCTTTTTATCTTAATGCATATAATGCTTTTAAGATAAATAACTTCTGCCTTAACAATTACTTTAACTTGGGTGGTAGATTTAGTGTCATTCCTAGGTAATGTTCCTGTTTTCAGTCTTTGTTTATGATGGAATCATCTGCTAGAAAACAGGATCTCTTGCAGACTGCTTCTTCCCCGAAGTCCTGTAAACTTCTTTTGTTCAGCACCTGTCTATAATCAAGTCCTTTTCCCTCTCCCTACTTCCTGCCTGCATCACTTCCTGTCCTGAGCTTCATGAACCAGTCCAATTAGTTAATTAGCATATGAATAGGGGAAGCCCAGCTTCTACTTATATTTATGCTCTAAAAATCCCTAAAATAGCCATAGCAACACAACCAGGAACTCATCCCTACTCACTACAGGTATCTATTAACATAGATGACAGCTGTAAATACAGATTACACTTGCAGTGCTACCCCCTGGAAAATATGGTTTTATGGAATGAACATACAAAACATCCACAGTCCACCAAGTAAAGAAAACCATAGAAGGTTGGCGGGTTCCACTGTTATTCCCAAAGTGGGTTTCTACACAAAATAATGGGAGATTCTGTAAATCATGTTCAATAACCTGATTTATCTCAGTTTATTATAAAGAGAGAACTGAGTTTTGGGTAGTCATCAAATACCTAAATGTCAGGAACCCTGATGGTGAGGCCCCTGTCCCTCAGTTAGCAGCACTACATATTTGCCTTTAGAGTGGGTCTCACTCTTCTTGTTGAATTTTTCCATCTTTTTATGTGATGTGAATAGGGAAGCAAGCATGAGACATGAGGACAGAAGTGAGGTCACTTTACGATAAGCCAATGGGTGACAACCCTTCAGAATCCACCAATAGGTGATATGGATGCCTTCTCTGGGTTCTCTTACACAGGTTTTTTGACAATTCAAGATCGCTTTGATGGTCAACATAATCCCTATACCTGTGTTTGAATACACCCGGCTAGGAAGATTTGACAATTTTGTGCCATGGTGTCTCCTTCACTCTTTTATGCAAAACCTCTGGCCTTAAGCTTTAGGTCTTATTAGACCCTTGTGGATCAATAAGTATTTTCTTTTATTAAAAAAAGTTAGTTGTGCATCCTGATATTATATATGTTACTCTCCACTAACCTTGGGTGCCGCGCCCCCTCACAGGGGTGCGGTTATACATGAAATATTGATTCAGTCTCTATTATACATTAGGTAGCCCTCTCTTGATTGGCCTTTTGATTCTCTTGGAGCTGGTACTGGTGTCCTTAGTTGATTCTTCTATTTATATTGTGTTAGATATACTCACATTTTCAGTGTTTGATGTATTTATTTGAACATGATTTGGCAGAATGTGTATCTAAATTACATTTGTCTTTTAGTGTCCATTCACTGTACTCCTCAACAAAGAACTCCCTGAGGAAGACTGTTATAGATGAAACGCGTAGGGCCATTGTTGTGATGCAGTTTTGCTTTTGAGGAATGATATCATATTCACTTCTTTGATCTAGACATGTACTGCTTACCTTGCTGTATGCACCATGTTTGATCCTATATGGATTTTAAAATGTAAAAATGTTTGTACCAATAAAATCTTTTTTTTAATACATTATCCATTTCCAAGTGTCCTGTGGTGCCTTCAAAGTCCCGTCCAACTTCTCTTTCTTGCGCTAGTAATTATTGGGATGTGGCACCTTCCTGACACTTGGATAACTTAGGCCTTTCTGACATAATATTTCTCTTGATATGGATGCTTATACGATGACCTGACACTTTAGGTGACCACATCTTCTGGTGTAAGGACGGCTTTAGCAAAGTAATTTAGAATTACCATCTGTGTTTCTGACAACAACTGCAGCTTTTCCACAGACACCTCTTAAAATTACAATTTGCAATAGAATACAACAATATTAAGCTAATCTATAAGACAAAAAACTCATTACTGTTGGCTGATTTCATGGTGCATCCGACGTGCTTCTTGATTGCAAACACTAGGCAAGGCCTGATAGCTGGGGAGGGAAGGGGTGAACGGCTGCATTCACAGGCATAAACACTGTAATATCATCAGTCCTCCAACATGCACATACTCATTACCTCCTATTAGCCGACACATGGGGACAGGTGGGTGGAAAGCAGAAAGCTTTATAGCAAAACCATAGTCATATCTGAATGTACTTACTGACATACATTCAAACAGCGTGTGGTATAAGAAGCATAGGCTTATTATACTACTGTCAAGAAATATATGTGTATATATATATATATATATATATATATATATATATATATATATATATATATATAAATATATATAGATCGGGTAAAATAAGAACTGGCACACATCACCATTTTTCCAGGTAAATATATTTCTAAAGGTGCTTGTGACATTTTTATGACATTTTCACCATATGTCGGTAACAACCCATGCAATCCATACAAAGAAAGACACCAAAACAAATAAGTTCAGATATGAAGTTCTGCGTAATAAAATGGAATCTGAAATGTACTTAATACTTGGTACAAAATTCTTTGTGGGTAACGACAGCTTCAAGATGCCTCCTTTATGGAGAAACTAGTCGCATGCATTGCTCAGGTGTGATTTTGGCCCATTCTTCCACACAAACAGTTTTCCAAATCTTGAAGGTTCTGTGGGCCTCTTCTATGAAGTCTGATCTTTAGTTCTTTCCATCGATTTTCTATTGGATTCAAGTCAGGTGATTGCCTGGGCCATTCTATCAGCTTTATTTTCTTTCTTTGAGCCCTGGTTCACATTGCAGCGATTTGGCATGCGATTTGACATGTCAAATGGCACGCTAAATCGGCAGCTATTGCCGGCAATGGCACCGTCCGAAGCGACGCTGCACCGATTCCCAAAAGTAGTTTCTGCACTACTTTTGGAGACTTGCGGGGTGCGATTTCAATAGAAACCTGTGCAGAAACCCGCACAGATGCCTCTGAAATCGCCCCCAAAGTCTGGACTGACATGCGGGAATGCCGCCTCATCCGTGCCCATCAGTGCCACTAAAATAACACTAACATACCTCCCAACTTTTTGAGATGGGAATGAGGGACACCTGTTAGCAAAAGTATGCAGGCATAGGACATACAGAAAAAAAAGATTAGTTAAAGTGAGTGTAAAGTCCTGTTTCTTTTTCTATAAAAATAACAAACATGTTATACTTACCTCTTCTGTTGCAGTGGATTTGCACAGAGCAGCCTGGATCTTCCTCTTCTCGGGTCCCTCTTTGGTGCTTCTGGCCCCTCCCTCCTGTTCAGTGCCCCCACAGCAAGTAGCTTGCTATGGGGGCACCCAAGCCGAGTCACAGTCCCCTGTGTCTATTCAGACATGGAACCCTGACCCGGCCCTGCCCCTTATCTTTTCTGATTGGCTAGCTGGCTTTGATTGACAGCAGCGGGAGCCAATAGCATCACTGCTGTGTCTCAGCCAATCAGGAAGGAGAATCTGGACGGCTGAGACACTCGTGGACATCGCTGGACAGAGAGGGACCTCAGGTAAGTGTTAGGGGGGCTGCTGCAAACAGAAGGCTTTTTATCTTAACCACTTCCCGACCGGCGCACGCCGATGTACATCGGCAGAATGGCACGGCTGGGCAAATGAGCGTATCTGTAAGTCCCATTTGAATTCCCCGCCGTGCCATTGCGTGCGCGCCGGCCAGGAGCTACGTGAGTCGGGTCGCGGGTCCCGCGGACTCTATCGCTGCGGGGATACCCGCGATCGCCTCACGGAGAGGACGAATGGGGAGATGCTGATGTAAACAAGCATCTCCCCGTTCTGCTTAGTGACAGTGTCACTGATCTCTGCTCCCTGTCATCGGGAGCAGAGATCAGTGACGTGTCACAGCTAGCCCATCCCCCCTACAGTTAGTAATCACTCCCAGTACTGACTTAACCCCTCCCCGCCCCCTAGTGGTTAACCCCTTCACTGCCAGTGTCATTTACACAGGAATCGGTGCATTTTTATAGCACTGATTGCTGTATAAATGACAATGGTCCCAAAAATGTCCGATGTGTCCGCCATAATGTCGCAGTCACAAAAATAAACGTTGATCGCCGCCATTACTAGTAAAAAAAAAAAATATTAATAAAAATGCCATAAAACTATCCCCTATTTTGTAAACGCTATAACTTTTGCGCAAACCAATCAATAATCGCTTATTGAGATTTTTTTTACCAAAAATATGTAGAAGAATACGTACCGGCCTAAATTGAGGAGAAAAAATGTTTTTTTAATTATTTTTTGGGGATATTTATTATAGCAAAAAGTAAAAAATAATGTGTTTTTTTTTTTAAATTGTCACTATTTTTTTGTTTATAGCGCAAAAAATAAAAACCGCAGAGGTGATCAAATACCACCAAAAGAAAGCTCTATTTGTGGGAAAAAAAAGGACGTCAATTTTGTTTGGGAGCCACGTAGCACGACCGCGCAATTGTCAGTTAAAGCGACGCAGTGCCGAATCTCAAAAAGTGCTCTGGTCAGGAAGGGGGTAAATTCTTCTGCAGCGGTTAATGCACAGAATGCATTAAGATTTAAAAGAAAAAAAAAAAAAAAACCTGACTTTACAACTTCTTTAACCACTTGCCACCCGCCCGCTGTCAAATGACGGCCTCTCAGAATGACCGCTCTAGCGCGGAGGCTCACATCGCGGCGATCGTAGCCGCACCGTGTTGCTAGGACACAGCGCGACCCTGATCTGTGTAAAGAGCCGCGGCTCTTTAATCATGTGATCAGCTGTGTCCAATCACAGCCGGTCACATGTAAACACGGAGATGCCGGTAATCTGCACTCCTCTCCTCACAGGGAACAGCTAGGTATGTAATCAGGGAACTGATTACAATTAAGTGCCCACCAGTGCCAGCAATGATTGCCCACCACAGCCAGAAATCTGTACCCAGCAAAGTGCCAGCAATCAGTGGCCATTAGTGATGCCAGTCAGTGCTGGCTATCGGTGCTGCCCATCAATGCCCATCACTGTTGCCCATCAATGCCGCCTATCCGTGCCCACCAGTACCACCTATCTGTGCCCAGTGATCATCAGTGCCACCTATCAGTGCCCATAAGTGCAGCATATTTGTGCTTCCTCATCAGTGCCGCCTCATCAGTGCCCATCAGTGAAGGAGAAAAATGACTTAAAAATTTACTGACAGAAATTAAGAAAAACTTTGGAAAAAAATAAAAAACCCAGAAGTTATTAAATATAACCAAAAGAAAGCTTTATTTATGTGAAGAAAATTCTAACAATTTCACATGGTTACAGTGAAGCATGACCACGCAATTGTCATTCAAAGTGTGACAGCGCTGAAAGCTGAAAAATGGCCTGGGCAGGAAGGGGGTGTAAGTGCCCGGTATTGAGCTGGTTAAACACAATTTAGAAATTGAATGAGAGGTAAAGGAAAACACTTTTTAAAAGGTGAAAAGTGCATTTTATGTACAACTATATAGATCAGACCAAAATGAGGGACAAATGAGAGGGGCAGAGGGACTTTGTTCCAAATCACGGACAGTCCCTCGAAATCAGGGACAGTTGGGAGCTATGCAGTAAACAGGAAGGGGAGGAAAGAGGGAGATACCAAACCACATAAGTAAACAAGTTATAGTGGCCCAAAACCACCACTAGGTGGCAGCATACTGCAGAACAATAGAAACCTGATGCAGTTCAATGGAACAGAAAACATACAAATGGGTGTACAGCTTTAAACTATGGACGCACAACAGATGTGTATTCAGCTCCTATATAAGAAGTGGTATCTCCCCCCCCCCCCCAATTTTTAGATGCCCTCCTGTGTATAGAGAACCTGTCCTGGGGAGCAGAATGAATAACACGGGGATGAATTGTGCTCATACACAGTGCAATCTTTGGTAATTTTACTGCAAGGTTGTTACTTAATTAAGTTCTCATTTTTAGCTATTCAGCTTAAAACACATTATCCATCTGAAGTGCCAGAGATTGCTTGGCAAGAGCCAGGAGCAAGCATTAAATAGAATGAATAATCTGTTTTAATGATTTTTTTTTTTTTAGATATACATGTAAAGTGATCAGCATGATGAAATGAATGGTGTCGGTAAAGTGTATATAATGAGTTAAAAATACCATTGAACTTGTTTTGTTATATCTGTTTGATATTGGCAAAAATACCCATTGATCCTGACAGAAATCCAGTGCTAGATATGTATATGTGAATGCTAGACTTGGACCTTTACTCTATCATAACAGATGTTGGTTGGGCTTGGCAGGTCTACCACAGAGCCAGGGTTCTACCAAGGTGCAGTGGCCTCCCAGTTTGAGAGACAAAGTCAGCAAAAAGAGCACCAGATGGTCTTCCTACGAGTCTTTAATCATTTATTTCAGATTATAGCAGAAAGATAAAATATAGCCAATGTGTTTCTGGGGGGGGGGAAGGACAATTCCCCCTTCATCAGGGCTTATGTCAAATGACAATGCTTCCTATAGGACTCTGGGTATTCTATATCTGTCATAATTAAACATGTGCACTGCCAAAAAATGAGTTTGTTTTCGTTTTCATTCTTTTTTTTTTTTTTTTTTTTCGGGTCATTCGTTATGATTGAAATTAATAATTTAGAAAAATTTGTAAATTCGAAAATTTGAGATCCGAAAATTTCAAAATCCAAAAATAAGAAAGAAAATCCGAAAATTCGAAAGAACAAAAATCCGAAAATAAGAACAAAAATCTGAAATAATAACTAACTAATAAATTATAGGTATTGGAATTTCCTTTTTAAAATTGGCTGTTAGTGAACGTAACGAATACGAATTTATCCAAAGTTACGAATCATCCAAAATAACGAATGCCACATCTAAACGAATGGAATGGAATGAAATTAATAATAATAGATAATAATAATAAAATTTTTTTATTATTATTTTTATTATAATTTATTATTATTAATTCATTGTGTTCCATTCGTTTAGATGCGGCATTCGTTATTTCGGATCATTCCATATTCGTTATGTTCACTAACAGCCAAATTTGAAAGGAAATTCCAATACCTATACATTTAATAGTTAGTAATAGTTATTTTTAGTTCGTTATAATTTTTGGATTTTTGTTCTTTTGAGTCTTCAAATTTTCGTTGTTATTTTCTAATTTTAGATTTTTGGATTTTCGAACTTTCAAATTTCCGAATTTTCGGATTTTTGAATTTCTGAATTTTTGAATTTTCGATTTTTGAATTTCCAAATTTCAGAAAAATTTATTAAACGGGTTTGTGTTAATTCGAATTTCCGAATTAACGAATTTGTCGAATTTCGTCTAATAACGAATTCGGAACTAAACAAATTGCACATGTCTAGTCGTAATAGATATGTGCTTAAGATAATTGTGCTGCACGATCATAACTGGAAACATTGTCATTTGCTTTACGCCTTGATGAAGAGGGATTGTTAACCCCCGAAATGTGTTGAATGCCTTTTAACTTTCTGCTATAATCTCCAATAAGTTAAAAAATGATGGACTCTTGAGATGACCACCTGGCACTTTTTGTTGAGTGCTGGACCTGGGAGTCTTTATATCAGATTCCTACAAGAAGAATTGTCATATTCAGCCCTGATAAAGGGAGATTGTTGGCCTTTGAAACGCGTTGGCTATGACTTATCTTTATGTTATAATCTGCAAAAAAATTATTATGGACTGTTAAGATGACCATCTAGCGCTCTTTTTGTTGATTTCCTTTAAAAAATTGTTTTTGCCTTCCTCTGGATGGCTGAAGCCATTTATTATCAATCAACTGTGTTTACTCTTTTTAAAAACATAATCACAACAGAAACCCAAATGACCCTGATCAAAAGTTTACATGATAACATGCACACAAGTTGACACAAAGGGGTTTGAATGGCTATTAAAGGTAACCATCCTCACCTGTGATCTGTTTGCTTGTAATTAGTGTGTGTATAAAAGGTCAGTGAGTTTCTGGACTCCTGACAGACCCTTGTATCTTTCATCCAGTGCTGCACTGACGTTTCTGGATTCTGAGTCATGGGGTAAGCAAAAGAATTGTCAAAGTGTCAACGGGAAAAGGTAGTTGAACTGTATAAAACAGGAAAGGGATATAAAAAGATATTCAAGGAACTGAGAATGCCAATCAGCAGTGTTCAAACTCTAATCAAGAAGTGGAAAATGAGGGGTTCTGTTGAAACCAAACCACAGTCAGGTAGACCAACTAAAATTTCAGCCACAACTGCCAGGAACATTGTTCGGGATGCAAAGAAAAACTCACAAATAACTTCAGGTGAAATACAGGATTCTCTGAAAACATGCGGTGTGGCTGTTTCAAGATACACAATAAGGAGGCACTTGAAGAAAGATGAACATTCCATCTTCGAGTCACCAGAAGAAAGCCATTACTACGCAAATGCCACAAAGTATCCCACTTACAATACACCGAACAGCACAGAGACAAGCCTCAAACCTTCTGTCACAAAGTCATTTGGAGTGATGAGACCAAAATTGAGCTTTTTGGCCACAACCATAAATACTACAATTGGAGAGGAGTCAACAAGAGGCCTATGATGAAAGGTACACCATTCCTACTGTGAAACACGGAGGTGGATCACTGATGTTTTGGGGATGTGTGAGCTACTAAGGCACAGGAAATTTGGTCAAAATTGATTGGAAGATGAATGTAACATGACAATGATCCAAAACACAAGGCCAAGTCGACCTGTCATTGGCTACAGCAGAATAAAGTGAAGGTGGTGAAGTGAAGGAGGAAGGACACCACTAGATGGCGTCCTTCCTCTGGGTTGAATAATGACCAGCATCATTCAACCCATTTCTCATGAGCCCTGGCTGTGAAGTACACATCCCTGGATGGCATCATGGTGCCAGCCTGGGGAGGGGAGCGGAATTGGCATTGCAACCTAATAGAAAACTAAAAACTTACATGATAAAGTAAAAGACTCAACATTTTTCTCCTGTCTTTCAGACTGTTCACTTGCTAGAAGAATGTATTGTTGCTGGATTTGGAGTCCTCAGCTTTCCCAACAGATGTCACACTCACATGGGTGATTGTGCCGGAACCCAGGATATACCGTAGGCGTTGTTTTATATATTCCCTGATTATTTATTTATTTATTTTTTGTAGGTTTAATTTGGGGGTGGGGGGCATTTCATGCAAGTTCCTCTGTAAGAAGCAGCTAAGTGATGACAATGAAATGTAAAGTTCCCTCTACTGGCCAAGGTACAAATCTCTATTTTTAATACAACAGCAAAATATGGAAGGGCGAGCATGTAAAAATGTGAATGGAACATCAAAAAAGAAAAACAGTACAATAAAATGCACTGAAATTTCAGCCGCCGAAAATAGGGTTTTCATCGTTGTGCCGAAAGAAAAAAAAAGTCCCGATAATGGCTGCCGAAAATGCCTGCGGTTTTGCCTCTATTTTACCTTGCTTATGGTGTGTTTTTCACAGGTCATGTGACTCAAAAATGCAACATGGGTGAATTTTTGATGCGTTCTTGCTGCATTTTCAATGCAATTTTCAATAGGGAGGTGCATTTTTTTTAATGGACCAAATATGCACCAAAAATGCAGCAAGCAAGATTTTTTAAGGCCCGATTCACACCTATGCAGTACTTTTTGCGGTGCATTTTGCAGTTTTTGACACATTTTTTGTGCGTTTTGCATTTTTTATGCTTTTTTTTTTTTTCGGCCGATTTGTTGGGTGGATTAAAAAACGCAAATTGCGGCAAAAACACACTACATGCTTTTCTGCAGCTTCTCCGTTGAACCAAAAATGCACAGTTTTTTTTTTTGTTTTTTTTAAAGTCCCTGACCCTTTCCAAAAACGCAGCGGCTGAAAAGATCATAGATGTGAACGGGTCCTATAAGAAACCATGCTGTAGTGCGTTTCTGCAAAAGGCATTAAAAAATGCACAGGTGTGAACTGAGCCTTACACTGCTTCAAAAGGTGCCGATAATGGGCGACAATAAATTTATATTAATTTAAATTCGTGATATTAATTAAAAAGTAGAATATATTACAATTATTTATAAAAATATATACTATATATATTTAAAAAAACCCATCAATTTCGGTTTCGGCCAAGTGCATCCTGAATTTTCAGTTTCGGTTTCGGCACCCCCTAGGGACACACTTAACTCCGTGATCGCCCCTGGTGTTAACCCCTTCCCTGCCAGTGTCATTTATACAGTGACGGTGCATTTTATTTTTAGCACTAATCACTGTATTGGTGTCACTGGCCCCCAAAAAGTGTCACTTAGTGTCAGATTTGTGCGCCGCAATGTTGCAGTCCCGCTAAAAATCGCAGATCGCCACCATTATTAGTAAAAACAATAAAAAAATAAATAAAAAGTCCAAAAATCCTATCCCGTAGTTTGTAGACGCTATAACTTTTGCACAAACCAATTAATATACGCTTGGTGGGATTCTTTTTGTACCAAAAATATGTAGCAGAATACATATTGCCCTACATTGATGAAGAAATTAGATTTTTTTTTAATTTTCTTTTTTTTGGATGTGTTTTATAGCAGAAAGTAAAAAATATTGTTTTTTTTTTTTTTTTCAAAATGGCCAGACTTTTTTTGTTTATTGCGCAAAAAGTAAAAACAGCATCAAATACCACCAAAAGAAAGCTCTATATGTGGGGAAAAAAAGGACATCAGTTTTATTTGGGTACAGCTTCGCACGACTGCGCAATTGTCAAAGTAACGCAGTGCTGTATTGCAAAAAATGGCCTGGTCATTGAGGGGGGGGGTAAGAAACTTCTGGGGCTGAAGTGGTTAAGCACCTCTGTTTTCATAGGCATGGGTCTTTGGAATCGTAATGTATCGTCTACGTCTTTATATAATATAGCTATATGTTATACCAAGTGTCTGAAATGACTGTAATTTAACTGTTCATTGATGATCATGTAGTCGTTAAACACCTAGGAAGCCTCATTAATCAACCTCAAGCAATTACTTACACTGTATTACCATCTCACATCTGTTCTCAGGACATACGCTTGCAGCCTCATGTTAAAGTGCTATTAACCGCTTCAGCCCCGGAAGATTTTACCCCCTTCCCGACCAGATCACTTTTTGCGATTCGGCACTGCGTCGCTTTAAATGACAAATGCGCGGTCGCGCGACGTTGTACCCAAACAAAATTTGACGTCCTTTTTTTCCCCACAAATAGAACTTTCTTTTGGTGGTATTTGATCACCTCTGCGGTTTTTATTTTTTGCGCTATAAACAAAAAAAGAGCGACAGTTTAGAAAAAAAAGCATTTTTTTTTTTACTTTAAAGTGGATGTAAACCCGAATTTTTTTTTTTTTTTATATATCATACTGTAGAATATAAGGGCTCCATCACACGGACGTTCCCCGCTGAGCAGGCAGATGACAGGTCCGTCGCTGCACAGAGCGCTGCTCTCCCCTATGGGGGATCGGGTGATGACGGACCGTAGAGTCCGTCGTCACCCAATACGAACCGAAAATGGATGGAAAAGTAGGTTTTTCCTCCGTTACACTTTTTCGGATCGGAGCGGGTCGGATGTCAGCGGACATGTCACCGCTGACATCCGACGCTCCATAGAGATCTATGGAGGGTCCGTTCAGGTCCGCCTAAAAAACTGACAAGCGGACCTGACCGGATCGTCAGTGTGAAAGAGGCCTAAGATTTCCTATCATTTGAGCCCAGTCTTGCCACACAGAGTTAATTCATCTCTGACGCCTTTTATTGTTCAGTGAGATAAATCTTGACAAACTGACAAAAACTTTGTCAAATCCTCCCCCTTGCTGTGAGTGACAGGTGATTTACATCTCGTGCACCAGCCTAAGACACAGGCATTATTTTTTAATTCCCACCCCCACTACTTTCTTAAGCAGCTCTGCAAGGATTGGCTGTTCCACACCTCAGCATGATTTGGCATGCTGAAGTCATGTGGTTACTTTCCTGTCTTTTCACTGGATGTTAGAGATCATAGCAGAAGTTCAGTGTAAGAAATACACAGGAGAAAATGCATATTGACAAGGGGAGTGTAGAGGTGGGCGGGGAGTCTACTGACATCACGACTCCACCCACCGAGCTCCAGACAACAGACCCGCCCACAGAATCTGCAGTTTTTCGGGTCTCATAACAGACAGAGGGGAGACATTTGACAGGTAAAGATACATGCAGGAGGCATGTATATCCTTATAGATAACCCCTATGGCAGTAGTTTAGAAAGGATGACATTGGGTTTACATCCACTTTAATAAATATCCCCCAAAAATATAAAAAAAAAATATATATATATTTATATTTTTGGGGGATATTTATATATATATATAAACACATTTCTTCCTCAGTAGGCCGATATGTATTCTTCTACATATTTTTGGTAAAAAATTGCAATAAGCGTATATTGATTGGTTTGCGCAAAAGTTACCGCGTCTACAAAATAGTGGATAGATTTATGGCATTTTTAATATTATTTTTTTTTTATTTTTTAGTAGTAATGGCGCCAGTCTGCGATTTTTATCATGACTGTGACATTATGGTGGACACATCGGACACTTTTGACACTATTTTGGGACCATTGTCATTTATACAGCGATCAGTGCTAATAATATGCACTGATTACTGTGTAAATGACACTGGCAGGGAAGGGGTTAACCACTAAGGGGCAATGAAGGGGTTAAGTGTGTCCTAGGGAGTGATTCCTAACTGGGGGGGATGGGCTTCCACTCACATGACAGCGATCACTGCTCCCGATGACAGGGAGCAGTGATCTCTGTCTTGTCACTATGCAGAACAGGGAAATGCCTTGTTTACATAGACATCTCCCCGTTCTGCGGCTCCGTGACACGATCGCCGGGACACCGGCGTACATCAAGTCCGCGGGACCCGCGGGCACGGTCACACTGTATGCGGCGGCAGTGCACGCCGCGCCAATTAAAGAGGTCGTACAGGTACGCCCATTTGCCCACCGCTGCCATTGTGCCAACGTATATCGGCGTGTGGCGGTCGGCAAGTGGTTAAGCTTCATTCACATGGCCGTAAAAATTTTACTGATGGTATGACGCATGTGTTCCTGTGTAGTGATCAGTAAAATACTTGCATAGAGATGCGCTTAAAGTCCAGGGGTCTCAAACTGGCTGCCCTCCAGCTGTTGCGGAACTACAAGTCCCATCATGCCTGTGGCAGTCATGCTTGTAACTGTCAGCCTGGCAATGCCTCATGGGACTTGTAGTTTCACAACAGCTGGAGGGCCGCCAGTTTAAGACCCCTGGTTTAAATGCATAAAGGAGTGTAAACGTGCAGATGTACTTAATGATCTTTTTTTTCCCCCCTTTTGCTTAGTCTTAAAGTGATTGTTAGGGTTCTTTTCTTTTTTTTTTTTTAATAACATATCATACTTACCTCCACTGTGCAGCTCGTTTTGCACAGAGTGGCCCCGAACATCCTCTTCTGGGGTCCCCCGGCGGCTCCTCCCCCGCATCAGATAAGCCCCCTAGGAGAAGCGCGCTCCCGAGTCCAGCATTTGATGTCCATAGCCGCCGAATGTATGACTCGGCCCCGCCCCCCCTAGCGCCCGCGTCATTGGATTTGATTGACAGCAGTGGGAGCCAATGGCTGCGCTGCTATCAATCTATCCAATCAAGAGCCGAGAACCCCCTGCAGAGAGACAGTGCATCCTCACCAGGTCAAGTTCCAGGGCTCAGATAAGTAAAACGGGGGGGGGGGGCGGTCACTGCCAGGTGTTTTTTATCCTTAATGCATAGGATGCATTAAGGTGAAAAAACACAAAGGTTTACAACCCCTTTAATTTACGAGCTTACACCGCGTATACATGCGTTTATATGCGTAGGTGCGTAAAGGGCATCTTCTTAGATGCAGATTTTTGTATTCTGTGTTACGGATCTCAATGCAGTGCACGTTTACGCACCTGTGTAAATGGCTCCATTGAAAACCAATCCATAATTGATTCAGATATGTAATTAAAAAAAACGCTTGTATATGCATTTCTTCTACCGCTATTTGAATGAAGCCTTAAAGTGGATGTAAACCTTCTCCTATACCCAGTGAAGTGAACAACCTCAGACAATACAAAGGGATGAAACAAATCTCCCTACATAAGTTTTACCTGTAAGGTGCCTTGAAAAAGTATTCATACCCCTTGAAATTTTCCCCATTTTGTCATGTTACAACCAAAAACATAAATGAATTTTATTGGGATTTTATGTGATAGACCAACACAAAGTGGCTCATAATTGTGAAGTGGGAGGAAAATGATAAATGGTTTTCAAACTTTTTTACAAATAAATATGTGAAAAGTGTGGGGGGGGGGGGGCATTTGTATGGCGCCCCCCTGAGTCAATACTTTGTAGAACCACCTTTCACTGCAATTACAGTTGCAAGTCTTTTTGGGGATGTCTCTACCAGCTTTGTACATCTAGGGTGTCATTTTGCCAATTTTTCTTTGCAGAACAGCTCAAGCTCTGTCAGATTGAATGGAGAGCGTCTGTGAACAGCAATTTTCAAGTCTTGCCACAGATTTTCAATTGGATTAAGGTCTGGACTTTGACTGGGCAATTCTAACATATGAATATGCTTTGATCTAAACCATTCCATTGTAGCTCTGGCTGTATGTTTAGGGTGGTTGTCTTGCTGGAAGGTGAACCTCCATCCCAGTCTCAAGTCTTTTGCAGACTCTAATGCCCCGTACACACGATAGGATTTTCTGACAACAAAATCCATGTTTTTTTCTGACAGATGTTGGCTCAAACTTGTCTTGCATACACACGGTCATACAAATCTTGTCTGAAATTCCGAACGTCAAGAACGCGGTGACGATACAACACGTAAGATGAGCCGAGAAAAATGAAGTTCAATAGCCAGCGCGGCTCTTCTGCTTGATTCCGAGCATGCGTGGAACTTTGTGCGTCGGAATTTACAACAGCGGATTTTTTTGTCGGAAAATTTGAGAACCAGCTCTCAAATTTTGTGTGACGGAAATTCCGATGGAAAATGTCCGATGGAGCCCATACACGGTCAGAATTTCCGACAACAAGCTCCCATAGAACATTTTCCGTCGGAAAATCCTATCATGTGTATGGGGCATAACAGGTTTTCTTCTAAGATTGCCCTGTATTTGGCTCCATCCATCTTCCCATCAACTCTGACCAGCTTCCCTGTCCCTGCTGAAGAAAAGCATCTCCACAACATGATGCTACCACCACCATGTTTCACGGTGGGGATGGGGTATTCAGGGTGATGTGCAGTGTTGGTTTTCCTCCACACATAGCGTTTTGCTTTTAGACCATAAAGTTTAATTTTGGTCTCATCTGACCAGAGCACCTTCTTCCACATGTTTGCTGTGTCCTCCACATGGCTTCTCGCAAACTGCAAATGGGACTTCTTATGACTTTCTTTCAACAATGACTTTCTTCTTGCCACTCTTCCATAAAGGTCAGATTTGTGGAGAGCGAGAACTAATAGTTGTCCTGTGGACAGATTCTCCCACCTGAGCTGTGGATCTCTGCAGCTCCTCCAGAGTTACCATGGACCTCTTGGCTGCTTCTCTGATTAATGCTCTCCTTGCCCGGCTGGTCAGTTTAGGTGGACGGCCATGTCTTGGTAGGTTTGCAGTTGTTCCATACTCTTTCCATTTTTGGATGATGGATTGAACAGTGCTCCGTGAGATGTTCAAAGCTTGGGATATTTTATTATAACCTAACCCTGCTTTAAACTTCTCCACAACTTTATTCCTGACCTGTCTGGTGTGTTCCTTGGCCCTAATGATGCTGTTTGTTCACTAAGGTTCTATAACAAACCTCTGAGGGCTTCACAGAACAGCTGTATTTATACTGAGATTAAATTACACACAGATGGACTCTATTTACTAATTAGGTGACTTCTGAAGGCATTTGGTTCCACTAGATTTTAGTTAGGGGTATCGGAGTAAAGGGGACTGAATACAAATGCACGCCACACTTTTCACATATTTATTTCTAAAATATTTTGAAAGCATTTGTCATTTTCCTTCCACTTCACAATTATGTGCCACTTTGTGTTGATCTATCACATAAAATCCCAATAAAATACATTTATGTTTTTGGTTGTTTAAGGGGTATGAATACTTTTTCAAGGCACTGTATACAGTATCTGCTGTCTTCAGCTTGCTATATTCTTTTGAAAGTGCAGATCGTGTTAGAATTTTTTCTTCCTGTTCCAGCAGTAGGACTGTAGTCTTGGCATACACACTGGCAGAGGAATGAAGATACTCGCAGAGCTGTGCTGTGTATAGACAAGTTCTCTGCTAATCTATTTATAGCACTCTCCCCGACACAAATTTTCCGCTGTTTTTTTTTCCTGTGTCAGAGAATTTGTCAGAAGTTACGCTGATAACAGAGGAACGGAGCAGCAGAGAGAGACAACACTTAGGGCTTTGAGGAGAGATGCATTGAAGGCAAATTATAGCTCACACTTTATAATCAGTTACAGCAAACCATTTTTTTTTTTTGCTTTTGGGATAAACGTTTTACATAAATAAAAGCTGATCACTGAAAGCACCCCTGTCTGTGTTAAATGGTTTAGCTCGTCCTGTAAACTGATACATCCTACTAGAAAACTTGTTCTGTTAAAAAAACGACAGACTAATGCTAGCCATACACCAGTAAAAAAAAGTGCAAACGCGTTTTAAAAAAAACAAGCATGCAGTCGTGAGAGCAAACGATATTGCCATCATGTAATAACCGAATTTCAAATGATAGATCATTCAATGGACATAAATTAATCCGTTTCTCATTTGTATGCGCAGAACCAACACTTCAATTTTTAATGGGCGAAAAACACAATAACCTTTCAATTTATCGTCCGTTTTTCCAAACTTTTCCTTAAATTTTTTGGCCCAAAAAACGTCAAAACCAATTTTCGATTTATACCCATTAACTGGACGAAAAACAAACAAACTGTCCAAATAACAGATTTTCTAGTCGTATCGTCTAGTGTATGCGTACAATTACTGACCAGATCACCAGATGAAAATAGAAGAAAAAAAGCCTCGTACACACGATCGGACTTCAAACAAACTTTTCCGTGGATTTCTGTCCAAAGGCCGTTGGCCGTGAACTTGGTATGCATACACACGGCAGGACTTTTTCGGCCAACTTTCACCAAATCACGTGGTTTTTCAGCTCATTACCGCCACCCTTTGGACAACTTCTGTATTGTTGTCTGATCTATTGCATTGGTTCTGAGCATGCGTGTTTGTACTTTGGACTAAAATCCAATGGATTTGTGTACACACGATCTGACTAGACGACGAAGGACTTTTGTTGCAGGAAAGTTTATCTGTTCGCACAGCCAACATTTGTCCGATGAAAACTGAAAAAGTTTGTCCGATGGAGCGTACATATGGACGGATGTTGCCTTAAAACAGGTCATTTGCATGTTTGTTGTCAAAAAGTCCGATCGTGTGTATGGGCCTTAAGGTTTGGTAAGCTGCAGTATCATAAATATTTGCTTTTGGCTTTTAATACCACTTTAAATGGGCTGGGCCAAGAAAAACTTTCCGCATAATACCAAGAGTGAATTGGGCGTACATATGTTTTTGTATTCAGAATTGTATTGATCTTCCCTGAATAAATGTCCAATACACAATAGAACAATGCTGAGAGATTAAAAATGGAGAAGACAACTCTAACCATCGTCCAGCAAACCTTGTTTATCTGTCACTCAGGAGTGATTAGGAATTAGCCGAATAATATCAGCAAGGGAAAAACTCCCCTAGAATTCATATATATATATATATATATATATATATATATATATATATATATATATATATATATATATATATATATATATATATATACACACACACAAATAAACCTGGGCAGGATGGATCATATTCAAGAACTTTCCTGAGTAATACCCACCTGGAAAATGCCTGACCCAGCCTTTCTTAACCTATTTAACATGGAGGGACCCTTGAAATTACTTTCTGGTTTCAGAGAACCCCTCTTAATATCTACTGCTCCCTGTACATAGGATCAGGTCAGTAGGAAGAATGTTCCTTGGATTTGTGGTCAGTGGGGGGAATCCCTCTCCTACAGATAGCTAAGAAGATCAATGGTGTCAGAGGCAGAAATTGCTCATTGCTCAGGGAACTCCTAGTAAACTCTGGTATAACACTAAGATTCCATGGGACCCTTGTTGAGAAAAATTGGTCTAATATTTCTTAATATGTTACTACTATCTAGATTAAGCATGTACTTATAGCCTTCTTAAAATGTTTAATTCCATGACGCTGGTGGCTCTGGACATCTTCATCCACTCAAGCTAGTCTACATAGATTCCAACCATCATATGGAAAATACAAGTTTCAAGTTTTCTGCAGGAGCTCCAGTTTTAAATAGTTCAACACAACTGCACCTAAGTTTCATCCCCTAATGCCCTGTACACACGAACGGACTTTTCGACCGGACTGGTCCGACGGACCAAATCCGGCGGACAATCCGACCGTGTGTGGGCTTCCTCGGACCTTCAGCGGGCTGTTTCTGTCGAAAATCTGACAGAGTTTAGATTTGAAACATGTTTCAAATCTTTACATTGGAACTCCGCCGGACCCAGTTCCTATAGAAAAATCCGCTCGTCTGTATGCTAGTCCGACGGACGAAAACCGACACTAGGGCAACTATTGGCTACTGGCTATGAACTTCCTTTTTTTAGTCCGGTCGTACGTCCTCCCGTACGAATCCGTCGGACTTTGGTGTGATCGTGTGTAGGCAAGGCCGTTCATTCGAAAGTCCGTCGAAAGTCCGTCGGAAAGACTGTCGGACCTATGTTGCCGAAAAGTCCGCCCGTGTGTACAGGGCATAAGTGTGAGGTGACAGCTATTATCCCTGATCACCATTCTGCCTAAGGGTTGGTACTTGATACCCCATCTTAGCTGTTTTATTAGCTTATTGTCACTGGCAAGGCTATTCTATAAACTGAAAGCTGGCAGTACTCACCCAACAATTTTCGAACCTACCACCAGGGGCTTTGGTGAAAACTTGGTACTTTCAGAAACTGCAGCTTGACAAATTAATCCATGATTCTGGTGTCTTTGAAAATCTTCATCCATTCAAACAAGTCTCCATAGATTCCAATCCTCATGTGGGATCCTTACAAGTTTTCTAGAAGCATCAGCCCAGTTTTTAATAGGCCAAAATAACTGTATCTAATTTCCGTCTGAATCTAGGGTTACCACCTAGCAGGACATACTGTTCTTGTTATTAATAAGTAAGACTTCATAATGCAAGCATTTTTCTCCGAGAATCAGAAAAAGCCCACCATTAGAGTCATGAAATCCCTTGGCTCAAAAAACAACATACGTAATTGAAAATAGCCATTTTACACTATAAATACACAGCACAATAATGTGCATGAAAATATGTTGAAGTAGCACCCTCCTAGCATAGCTTGCTAGGCTTCTTATGTAATCAAGGGAGCAGTAATTGTTTGTTCTAGCCTGTTCAGGGTCTCACGGGTTGGGAGTTTGATTGCTTCCCCCTGCCTCTGGAATAAGCTTCCAGAGCTTAGGGCAGGAAATTCAAAACAACTGGCCTGAATATTTATTGGGCTCCAGCCTATCCCTGTAGGGGAAGTGTCCAGTATGAGACTGGAGTGTGGATAAAAAGTCTGAAACACTGGAGAGCAAACCCTGTTCTCCCCTGCTCTTCCCTGCTCTCTGCTGCTAGACAACCCATGGATTGAACAGCTGCTCTAGGAGGCCTGATAAAGGGCAGGAATGAAGGCTAAAATAGACTTTCTCAGAACTTACTACAGAACCACACCACACGTGATCCAGTCTTGAGAGGCGACATGCCACTCATGGGTTTGGGTCCAGGGGAAGCTGGAAGGGGGCAGCTGCCCTGGGGACTTGTAAGTAGTGACCTTGAATTGATTCCTAATGATCCTGTCTGCTGGATGCTGAACTGGGTACTAAGGGTTGTGCATTGGTGGAAGGTAGCCAGGGGCCCAAAGAGTTGCTCCATGATCTTCAGTTGTAGGGCCTGAGGACTGTTCATTGTATGATTCTATTTTATTTTGTGTGGTTATATGTTATGCACTATAGTTATAGTCACAGTTATAAGCATATGAGAGTTAGCGCCTACCTTTTATATGTTCTAATTGTTCACAATTACCTACTACTACTTGAAAGACCATCCTCTGTTCACTAACCATTTGCAGATTGTTTTGGAGTACCCAATGCCCCGATCCCCATTCTGTTCTCAAGTGTACAAGCTGTAAAAACACAAAAAGACAACCCCTAGACTGTTTATTGGAGCCAGAGTGATTGAACTGTTGTTTGGGTGATTGGCGCCCTCTGGTCCAGCTTGGGAAAGAACCAGTTAATCTGAGCGCTACATTTATTACCTGTTTGTAATATCTTCATGCATCAGGATTTGGTTTAGGCTCAGGGCCCTCAAAATGACCATCTAATACCGCCTTTATCAACCTTTTTACCCTAGAGGAACCTTTAAATTAATTTTCAAGTCCAGGGGAACCCCTGGACATTACATTGGTGGTTAATGGGAAGAATGCCCCCCCTTACTGTGGTGGTCAGAAAACCACCCTGACCGACAGTAAAAAAGATCACTGGCGTCATGCCTGGCTCCTCTAATTGGCTTTATCCCCAGAACTATGGAGGCCAATCAGCCAAACCTCAAGGAACCTCTAACCGCTTTTGGTGGAACTTTGGGGTTCCACAGCAGCCTAGTTGAGAATGGCTGCTCTAATAAGTTTAGCGGCCAGTAGTACAACACAGGCTGTATAAATGGGAGGTCAATCAGCCACAGCCCCAATGAACCCCTAAACACTTCTGGTGGAACCTTGTGGTTCCACAGAGCCCTGGTTGAGAATGGCTGCTCCAATAAGTTTAGCGGTCACAGGCTGTATAAGCTCAGGCGATTTTAATAAAAACGCCGCCACAGCCGAACAGAAGGTAAAGCCTCCTTTGGAGTTAATGAAGACATTTGTACCTGATTAAAATGAGCACTTGCTGTGATACTTTGAAAATGAAGTGGTTTCCTACAAGTCTGCAGAGCCCTCCTTCAGCCATGAAGGAAGAATTTGTTCTGTACAAGCTAAAGACCATAAATCAAATCGTACTAGGATATGGTATCTGTTTAAAGATAATTCGAAAGACTGCTTAGTAAGCATCCTTTGAGCACACATTTACTACGGTTAGCCCCTTGAGCTGATGAAGCTTAAAGCCCTCTCAATCTCTTATGTAGTGTGATACCTCAGCCTCACCAAGATCCTCTGAGACCTTCTGGCAGAAGGCAGCAGAGCAGGAATTCTATTTAATTAAGAAGACGGGGGCCTCCTTTTGGTGCAGATATTCGTTTGGTTACTGAGAGGAGATGGGAATCAGCACTGCAGAACGGAGCTAATTACACCCCAGAAATTCATTCTCTCTTCACTGTTCTATTAAGAACAGAGATTGCTGCGGCTGTCTTTCAGTGTGTGGCTCCACCTGTCACTCCAGCCCCGATGGAGACATTACGGTGTGTTAGATGTCGGGAGCTTCAAATGTCATTAACGCCACGAGAGGTCAGATGGAATTTTACAGTCGATATGCAGATCCGCTGCAGAATTTCAGACAGGCTGTCTGCCGGAGCTAAGGATTGTCGCAGCTAGTGATGAATATTTCCACTTATCTGGAGGGGGGCGGCTTTTAAATGCCACCGGCCTAATCTCCTAGGGTTGTCATTTCTGAGAGCTTGGAACTTTCCGTTAAGAAGTTTTAATCTGTGCGCAGTTCAAGACGTCTTAAAACATGCAAATTTCTAATAGGAGGGGGGGGGGGGGGATCACTTTTTGGATTTAGAGCCATTTTCATGGTGACTGCCTTGCTAATTTTTCAAATACCCCTGAAGCATGCTTTTTCTTTCAACTAGAGCTCATCAGTAAAGGAAGGTCTGCTTCAGGTGAAGTGCATTAGGCCATTAGTTCTACATGTTATGAGCAAAGTAAGGTGATCTTATTTAAAGTAAACTTCATCTTTGTCAGGCTGAATTTCCACTTGCGGCAGACTTTGCTGCCCCTCTGAGAAGTGGTCCGCAGTGGTGTTTGACAGGCGTGGAGGAGGCGATGCGTTTTAAGCCCCATAAAGCCCACACCACTGCACTGCAACTGCATGCATTTTCAAGGCAGTTGTGACACAGCCCCATCCACTTGAATAGGACGCCTTTGACAGCGTTAATGCCTGGCAAACATGACAGGGGGTATAATTTTTGTGCAGCTCCGTCTGGCTGCAGAGCTTGATATGGATTTTGAGAGTCAGCGATGGAGCTGCCCAATCACTTTTACAGGGCACTGAAGGTGCAGCTTCCTGACTGCCGTCTGTGCCCGTGGTGGTTCATGGGCTCTCCCATTCCTCAGACCACTGTAAACTACTCTACCAGGAGCACATCGAGGAACATCCATTCCCTGATCCCCCTTCCACTAATGAACCCAGAAACAACATAAACTATAAAGTTTGTAGAATTCACCTCCGTAACATCTCTAAAATTTGCCCCTTTTTAACAAATTAAACCACCAAGCTCCTCATTCGCTCCCTCGTTATCTCTCGCCTTGATTATTGCAACTCCCTTCTCCTTGGCCTACCTCTCCATAGGCCCCTCCCCTCTTCAGTCTATCATAAATGCTGCTGCCAGACTTATCCACCTTACCAACCGCTCAGTGTCTGCCAACCCTCTACTTCAATCCCTACACTGGCTCCCAATCAGTGTCTGCCAACCCTCTCCTCCAATCCCTACACTGGCTCCCAATCACCCAGCGAATTCAATTCAAAATACTAACCACAACATACAAAGCCATTCCCAACTCTTCCCTGAGCTACATCACCAATCTTGTCTCCAAATATCACCCAAATCGACCTCTCCGCTCTTCTCAAGACCTCCTACTCTCAAGCTCTCTTGTCTCCTCCTCCCATACTCATCTCCAGGATTTCTTCAGAGCCTCTCCCATCCTCTGGAACTCGCTACCTCCACCTGTCCAGGTTTCCTCTACTATTGCTACCTGCAGGCGATCCCTGAGAACTCATCTCTTCAGGAAAGCCTATCACGTCTCCAACTAATCTTTTCCCACTTCATCAGCTCATTCCCCACAGTTACAACCTTTTGTACCACCTGCCTTTTAGATTGTAAGAACGTCTGAGCAGGGCCCACTTAATCCTCTTGTATTTTATTGTATTATAACTGTATTGTCTCCCTTTTATATTGTAAAGCGCCGCATAAACGCTACATAAATCCTGTATAATAATAATATTGTCAAAAGTATTGGAACACCTGCCTTTACACACGCACACGTGAACTTTAATGGCATCCCAGTCATAGTCCGTAGGGTTCAATATTGAGTTTATAACGCAAAAAAAAAAAAAAAGAAAACGCATCAAACGCTATAACTTTTGTGCAAACCAATCAATATACGCTTATTGGGATTTTTTTAACAAAAAAATTTGTAGTAGAATACATATTGGCCTAAATTGATGAAGAAATTATATTTTTTAAATTTTTTTTATTGGATGTGTTTTATAGCAGAAAGTAAAAAAACATATATATATATATTTTTTTTTTCAAAATTGTCTGTCTTTTTTTTTTGTTTTAACGCAAAAAGTAAAAAAAAATGTATCAAATACCACCAAAAGAAAGCTCTATTTTTGGGGGAAAAAAAGGACATCAATTTTATTTGGTGTACAGCGTCGCACGACCGCGTAATTGTCAGGTAAAGTAACGCAGCGCCGTATCGCGAAAAAAAATGACCTGGTCCTGAAGGGGATAAAACCTTTCAGGGCTGAAGTGGTTAAAGATGTCTTTTTGTTTTGAAAAAAAAAATAAGGAACGCAAACGAAAAATGAAACGCTAAATGCTTCCCCGACTTTGCGATCTGAGCTGTAATGGTTGATGCGACCGCTCTGCTAATAAAGGATAACTCTATAAGGGATAGATAAGGCTGAATTATTTTCTCTCAACTATTATAAGATGTTTATTACACATTACGGTAACCGGTTCAATTACGTTTTGGAAGAGAAATAGTAATTAAGATGTCAGGTTTATTGTTATGTATTAGTGGAGCCGCATAGAAAGGTTTACGGGAAGGGCGCACACTGTCTGTTGGAGATAAAGGGACGAGTGTCTTTCATTGTATAACACGCTCATGTTATTGAAAGGGTCCTAAATAGTCAGTTTGTTCCTTGAAAATTAAAATAAACAGTATTGGGCTTATTTATAACAAAGGTCTAATTGCAAGGCCATCTATCTGCTCTAAATTGTTCCAAGTTCTTTTCCAAATGTGTTTTCTGTATGTCAGTACTCTTCAGTCTTCATTATTAACCACTTGCAGTCATGGGGGAGCATCTTTTGCTAGAAAATTACTTAGAACCTTCAAATGCTATATATTTCCTGAAAGCAGAGGCCCCGGAGAGTAAAATGGTGGCTGTTGCAATTCTTTTAAGTTAAATGCAGATTTTCAGCAAAAGGAAAAATTCACTGAAAAGAATTTTAGGGCGCACAAATATATAGTTACATAGTAGGTGAGGTCGAAAAAAGTCCATCAAGTCCAACCTATGTGTGTGATTATATGTCAGTATTACATTACATATCCCTGTATGTTGCGGTCATTCAGGTGATTATCTAATAGTTTCTTGAAACTATCGATGCTCCCCGCTGAGACCACCGCCTGTGGAAGGGAATTCCACATCCTTGCCGCTCTTATGCCCCGTACAGATGATCGGAATTTCCGACAACAAAACCGTGGATTTTTTTTCCCCAGGCTCAAGTCTTTTGCGGACTCCAATGCCCTGTACACACGATAGGATTTTCCGACCACAAAATTCATGTTCTTTTTCCGACGGATGTTGGCTCAAACTTGTCTTGCATACACACGGTCACACAAATGTTGTCGGAAATTGCGAACGTGGGAACGCGGTGATGTACAAGAAGTATGCCGAGCCGAGAAAAAGGAAGTTCAAAAGCCAGTGCGGCTCCTTCTGCTTGATTCCGAGCATGCGTGAGCTTTTGTGCGACGGACTTGTGTACACATGATCGGACTTTCCGACAACAAGTGAAGTTGGCGGAAAATTTGAGAACCTGCTCTCAAACATTGGTGTGTGGAAATTCCGACAGCAAATGTTAGATGGAGCATACACACGGTCGGACTTTCCGATAACAAGCTCACATCCAACATTTCCCATTGGAAAGTCCGACCATGTGTTTGCTTGCACAGAGTCCTGACCTCAACCTAATAGGACACCTTTGGGATGAATTAGAGCACAGACTGTGAGCCAGGCCTTCTCGTCCAACATCAGTGCCTGACAAATGTGCTTCTGGAGGAATGGTCAAACATTCCCATAGACTCACTCCTAAACCTGGTGAACAGCCTTCCCAGGAGAGTTGAAACTGTTATAGCATTAAAGGGTGGGCCAACTCAATATTGAACCCTACGGACTAAGACTGGGAGGCCATTAAAGTTCATGTGCGTGTAAAGGCAGGCGTCCCAATAATTTTGATAATATAGTTGTAGCCAAGTCCCGGGGCTCTTTAGGCATAATGGTGGTCTCTAGAGTTGGGGACAGCTGACATCCTCCTGTATAGAGTGGGTTACGAGGCATGGTGGATGTAATGTAAGGTAGATTAATGGGTGCGAGACACTTCTTGAATGCAAAGAGATTTATTTTCTCTTAAAGAGAACTGTGGGAGAGAGGGTTAGGACCAGGACACCCTTTAGTAGTTGCAATGTTATTTAGCAGACTCCGAGACTTCTATAGGTGGACAGCCATGCAGGGAAAGGCACCCAGCCGGACATCACGTCTGCATGTGTAGAAACACTGTCTCCTATGGCAACAATCTTGAACAGTTTCTAACGAAAAGTTGTAATGAACTCTTTTTCACTTCCTCCACAATCTTCTTTTTAGATCTTCACTCAACTGAGCTCCCAGTCTATCACTTAGACCCGCTGATCCACTGCCACTGGATCTCCTGAGCTCTTCCAATCTTCTCACTGAGTATCTTCCTCAAGCGTCGCCACCGCGTCCCTGCTGGGTCCCTAGCTTGGCACTCACAGACACTCTTCAAGCTTCACCCCACTGGCCTGCTCAGTCCCTGGCTTGGCACACAAGGCTGCTCTACAAGCGTCACTTCCACTGGCTGGGTCCCTGGCTTAACACCTTCTGAAATTTCCCAATTCTTCACCGTCCCCAGTTGGTGAGAATACTGCTCAGATACTTGCTTCAGCTACTCATGGTGGTCCCTGGTAACAAGGTGGATGGTCTCTTAGTGGCGACAGTTTCCCCTCTACCTCTGACCATGACAGGTTCTCCGACTGGCACAACCGTCACTTCTGGTTGGACTGCAAGCCGCAATCCCAACCCTGCGCTGCTCTCTTGCTTCTGGATAGACCCTCAGATAGCCTAGCAGCCAAATGTCCCCGGGATAGGCCTCAGGCTCTGGCCTAGCAGCCCGGGGCAATACGACACACGTCCACCCAGACAGCCATCCAGGTGGCCCAGAACCTTGATCACCTGACTACACAAAAATAAATAGGTTCTCCCAGCAGGCCAAGGGACTCAAGAAAATACCTGCCCATTGGCTGAAACACCCAATTCATTCCTAATCTGTCCTTGCAATGCCCTTGTCTTATCTAATGTCACCAGATACCCGGCCACCTAGCGACAGAAGAGAGAAGCGCAGCAATTCCAGAATTAGGGTGGAAACAGTTGACCTCCTAACATTTGGCCAAGGCAACTATCACTTGGCAGATAAATTTATGATCAACCCTGCCTAAACATCAGGGTGCTACATAGTGTATGTCAAGATTTAAAAATGAAAATGGTGACAAACTACGGCACTTAAAATTGTCCATAGATGATGTTTTAAAAGCCTTTACAGGATATCAGTTTAGCGTTAAATTTGAATTCAGGCCCTAGAATTATTGCTCTCCCTTGTTTGCACCAATAGCTCGCATTTTGTGATGCAATCACCATTTCCAGATGTATGTCAGATCTATGCACACGTTTGCATTTGCATGTATGTGCAGGGGGGACAAGGGTGCTTTTTACTTTTTTGCATTTCTTTTTATTTCCTTTACATTTTTTTTTTTTTTACACTTTTTAAAAAAAATTTCATTCAACTTTATTGCTTTCACAAGGGGGCGAACAAGCTCCCTTGTGATTGCTTTGGACAGGAGGCAGGTACTTTTTATGGAGACATCAGGAGTCCATTAGGCCCCTGATGTTTCCCCTGCCCTCCAAAGCAACTAACCAAGCACAGATCGTGCTTGGTTAGCTGCTTCCCTAACTGTAACAGCCAGGAAATGACGGCTCTGAAACCAGAAGTGACAAAAACATCGTCGCTTGCGGGTTCATTCGTCACAGAGGAGATGTTCTTGAATTTACCATGGCTCCCCAGAGGAATGCGAGAACCTGGGAACCACTGCAGGTTGCTTTGGGAAGCTTTGAAACGCTGTAAAAGTAACCGGCAGTTGTAAAGCCGCACAGATCACTTTTACAAGAAAGCCAATCGCCAACAGAAAAAGACTGTGCCAGGATCATAGAAGCTGTTACCTCCAGGACATAATGTCATTATTATGTACATATTGGTTAAACATGTAGGTGATCAAAACTGAAGTTTAGCTAAAAAAATAATAATAAAAGAATCCCTACAGTTTTAGGCCCCTTTCACACTGCATATGCGTTTTTACTGCAATTTTGCAGTGTTTCGGATGCATTTCCCCCTGCGTTTTTTGGCCGCTTGCACCTGTGAAAAATGGACATGTGATTCAAATCCGCGAATTGCGGCTGCGTTTTGCATTCATTTCAGTGGAAAGCTGCGTTTTTGGTGCGGTTTTGGATGCAGCATGCAGGACTTTTCCAAACACACCGCACCCACAGCGCAGTGGTGTGAAAAGTCCCATAGGATTTAAAGGGAAAAATGTTCCTGCGTTTTTCTTGCAAGGTAAATACGCAGGAAAAAACGTATCAGTGTGAAAGGGCCCCTAGTCATATCACTTAGGAGAACAGCAGTACAGACACACCCCCCACCTACCACCTCCTCCTCCAACGTTCTTTCATTCATTACACTCCCTGCAACATGACCTGTGAATAGAGGAGAGAATCCTGTGACTGATCGGGCTTTCCTCCATTCACAGATCGTGTGCTTGTTCGGGATGTACGCTGAGCTGTGCATGTGCAGCTCAGTGTACAATTTCAGCATCTGCATAGTTGAACAAACTCCCACGCATGAGCCGGGGCGATGTTGTCTCAGCCCGGCCAATGAAAATGGCTAAAGTGTCAGGCAAGGGAACTCCTGGACACAGCATCACTGGAGTGAAGGTGAGTATATCACACCTCCCAACTTTTTGAGATGGGAATGAGGGACACCTATCAGCAAAAGTATGCAGGCATAGGACACACCCCTGACCACACCCCCTTAAGGCCAATTGTACAAAAAAACAAGATTGGTTAAACCCACAAGGGCTTTTTTTAACCACCACTATTCCTACTTTATTTTGGCTTTTGGAGTTTACAAATGCAGCAATTTAGAAATCTGATGAAAGGTTTAGCACTGGAAAACACTTTTTGAAAGATAAAAAGTGCATTTTATATACAACTATATAGATCAGACCAAAATGAGGGACAAATGAGGGGGGAAGAGGGACAGAGGAAATTTGCTCCAAATCAGGGACAGTCCCTCGAAATCGGGGACAGTTGGGAGCTATGGTATAGTTTCTGCTTTGAGCTATACACCACATACCTCACCGATTTCCAGGAATCATCCCCTTAAGTCCTCTTCAAAATCGGTACTTGTAGATGCGTCAATCTCCTTGGTCCCCTGCAGCTCTCACTACTTCCTGCTGCTGACCTCCATGCCAGTCCTGTCCCAGCAATCACACAGAGGTTAGCAGAAGGAACCAGTGAAACTACATGGGACCCAGGATATTGACACTCCTGGAAGTGTCGTTTCCTAGAGCAGTGCCCGGCCGTCATTCTGCTATACTACATGCCGGGCGGGAAGTGGTTATGTAAAGGTTTATACTCACACAATCAAAGTATGTAAATACAAAATATGCATTGAAATGCTGTAATGCTCTGGATGGGGGCTGGGCGTGGGGATGAGGGTTCTGTAGGGGGTTGGGGGACTGTGCAGCAGACTTAGTGGCCCTGTAGGGGGATGCAGCTTCTGGAGGGAGCTGGGGCAACTGAGGTGATGGGGTCTTTTCAGGAGGCTGGGGACTTTGCAGAGACACTGTGGGAGACTGTAAGATCATAGGACTGGGGGACACTGTTGGAGGCTGGGGCACTATAGGGGAACCGGAGGCTGTGCAGCAAGCTAGGGGGTGCTGAGGGTTCTCAGGGGGTTTGGGGGCACTGTGGAAGGTTGAGGGGAACAATGGGAGCTTGAAGGCACTGTGAGAGGTCGGGGGATCTGCAGCTGTCTGGAAACCTTTAAGGAGGGAGGCTTTGGCCTGGCACCACTGTCCTAGAGGACCTTGGGAGATGATTTCTCAGAATCGGAGTAACATTAACATTAGTAAGTATTCACTGTCTTCTTTTAAGGGTTTAGCTTGCTTAAATTATGTTTGAATAGCAACAGGGTCACTCTAGGGACCTTTAGCCTGAAAAGTTTTTTCTTTTAGAGTTTCCTTCTGTGATGATTAAAGTTTATACTCACACAACAAAGGTATGGGAATACAAAATACGAACTGAAATGTTGGAAGTCAATGGATGGGGATGGGTGTCACTGTGGGGTTATTGGGGTTCTGGAAGAAGTTAGAAGACTCAGCAGCAGACTTGGTGGCCCTGTAGGGGATGAGGTTTCAGGAGGGAGCTGGGGCAACTGTGAGGAATGGGCTTTCTCCGGGAGGCTGGCGGCTTTGCAGGGACACTGTGGGAGACTGTGGGACACTGTTGGAGTTTGGGAGGCACTAGCAGCAGTTCAGCAAACTAGGGGGCACTGGATGGTACTATGGGCGGTTGGGGGGTACTCTGGGCGCTGAGGGCTCTCAGGGGGTTTCATGGCAGTGTGGATGGTTGGGGAGGGGGGGGGGGGCTGTGGGTGCTGAGGGCTCTCAGGGGGTTTCATGGCAGTGTCGATGGTTGGGGGGGCAGTGTGTGCTGAGGGCTCTCAGGGGGTTTCATGGCAGTGTCGATGGTTGGGGGGGCGGTGGGTGCTAAGGGCTCTCAGGGGGTTTCATGGCAGTGTCGATGGTTGGGGGGGCGGTGTGTGCTGAGGGCTCTCAGGGGGTTTCATGGCAGTGTCGATGGTTGGGGGGGCGGTGGGTGCTGAGGGCTCTCAGGGGGTTTCATGGCAGTCTGGATGGTTGGGGGGGCTGTGGGTGCTGAGGGCTCTCAGGGGGTTTCATGGCAGTGTGGATGGTTGGGGGGGGACTGTGGGTGCTGAGGGCTCTCAGGGGGTTTCATGGCAGTGTGGATGGTTGGGGGGACTGTGGGTGCTGAGGGCTCTCAGGGGGTTTCATTTCATGGCAGTGTGGATGGTTGGGGGGCGGTGGGTGCTGAGGGCTCTCAGGGGGTTTCATGGAAGTGTGGATGGTTGGGGGGGCGGTGGGTGCTGAGGGCTCTCAGGGGGTTTCATGGCAGTGTGGATGGTTGGAGGGGATTGTGGGTGCTGAGGTCTCACAGGGAGTTTGGGGACAATTAAGGTGGTTAAAAGGGGGAGCTCTGTTGGCTTTGAGGGCTCTTGGGGCAGTCTGGAGGCACTGTGGGACCTTTCACAGTTTCCTTCTGTGATAATATTTACATTGATATTTATATAAACACGAAAGTAAATAAATAATGTATAGAGATTGATTAGGAAATGCTAATAAAGTACTTTAAATGGTTCCATTTATATAGATTGCTTTGCTTGTTAATGTGTTTCCAGCAATAGCAATGCTATACCTCTAGGCTGAATTTGAAACTCAATTTTTTTACTGTAACGTAATATGTGACATCTGCAAACAGTATGATAATAGTACATGTCACATACAGCTGGAATCTCAGGGATGGCAGATCTTGGATGTAAAGAGATAATACTAGTCTGGGTGTTGGTGTTATAAAGACTGTGAGAACGAAGCTTGTTAGTATGATGTCTATTGGACTGAATATCAATTTCTGGGACTTCAATGGGATTGTACAGGGAAAATGCCGTTACTGCATTATTCGCAGATATCAGCAGTCTAGCAGTGGTATTGGTATTTTTCTGATCTTGTTGGTCTAGCGCCTCGCTCACATGCTCTAGAAAATAACGTTCTGTTTAGTAAGGCTAAAAAGAAATTTGAAAAAGAGGTCACACGTCTTAGTATGGTGTTTCCCCGAAAATAAGCCTGGGTCTTATGTTAATTTTGGCAACAAAAAACCCAGTGGGGCTTATTTTTGGGGTAGGGCTTGACATATGCTGTCTTCTCTCCCCATCTCCTTCCATGTCTGTCAGGCCAGTGGAACTGAGTAAAAGTGGGTGTAAAAAATCCCAATATGCACCCAAAATACACAATGTAAACCGTGCATTTCTCTGCAATCTGTGATAAGCACCCTGTAATAGCGCCGTGACCCGCCGATCCTCTATTCCCGCACTGACCTTAATTTTCTGGTGCAGTCCAGGGCACGCTCTGAGCAGTGCAGAGGGAGCTGAACGCCGCTCGGTGCTTACATGACCCGCCGGAGCTTCCTTCCCTGCTCCGAGGACTGCAGTGGGGGGGGGCCGAGATCCGCAGCTGCCAGCTGGGAGAAGAGGAGGAGAGCATCGGGGGGATAAGCTGAGTGCCGAGCGGCACCACACAGAAGGCATTAATCAAACATAGATCACAGGACATACGGTACACAGTTCACACTATATAAAACTGCAATAAAGTGCATTTTAGGATTTTACAATCTTTTTAAACTAGGGCTTATTTTAGGGGTAGGGCTTATATTGCAGGTCTTATTTCTGGGGGACACACGGTATAACCTCTTTCCACCCACATAACGCATATGCGAAGGGGAAGAGGGTGGGCTTTAACGCCGACATGCCACACACTAGACACGTGCAATTTGTTTTGTTCCAAATTTGTTTATTTAAAGAATTTAGACAAATTTGTTAATTCGGAAATATCCGAATGAACGAAAACCCGTTTAACTTATTTTTCCGAATATTCGTGAATTTGAATAGTCGAAAATTCGTAAATTCATCTACAGCGGAACCTCGGATTGCGAGTAACGCGGTTAACGAGCGTTTCGCAATACGAGCACTGTATTTCTAAAAATCCAAACTCGGTTTGCGAGTGTTGTCTCCCAAAATAAGCAGGATTCGGGCCAAAGCGGTGTGCAGTACTGCTTTTGGCCTGTGGTGGGGGGCGCCGGAGCCGAATGCCACCGATCGTCGCCGTTCGGAAATGCACGGAAGGGCCCGTGGACAGTTCGGCTGACCTCGGCAAACCTCGGAAAGGCTTGTGAACAGAGTCTTTCTGAGGTTTGCCGAGGTCAGCCGAAGTGTATTCAGGCCTTTTCGCCCGTTTCCGAGGCTCTCTGGCGCCCCCCCCACCTCTGGCCGCATGCAGTATTGCATCCCATTGAAGTCAATGCGGAACAAATTATTTTTGTTTCCATTGACTTCAATGGGAAAATTCGCTTTGATATGCGAGTACTTTGGATTACGAGCATATTCCTGGAACGGATTATGCTCGTAATCCGAGGTTCCACTGGAAAATTCGTAAATTCATAAATTCAAAATTTCGGAAATTTCTTAAATTTGATAATTCGAACATCCAAAAATAAGAACGAAAATTCGAAAATCTGACATAATAACTAACTAATAATTACTTAACTATTACTAATTATTAAATTATAGGTATTGGAATTTCCTTTCAAATTTAGCTGTTAGAGAATGTAATGAATACATATATTTATCCAAAGTTACGAGTTATCCGAAATAACGAATGCCGTATCTAAACGAATGGAACGTAACAAATTATTAATAATAAATAACAATAATAATAATGTTTTATTATTATTATTAATTTGTTCCATTCCATTTGTTGAAATATGGCATTCATTATTTTGGATAATTCGTAACATCGAATAAATTTGTATTCATTACGTTCACTAACAGCCAAATTTGAAAGGAAATTCCAATACCTATAATTTAATAGTTAGTTATTATTAGTTAATTAGTTATTATTTCGGATTTTCTTTCTTATTTTTGGATTTTCGAATTTTCACATTTCTGATTTTTCAAATTTACAAAATTTACGAATTTTCTGATTTTTTAATTTTCGGATTTTTAAATTTACGAATTTTCGAATTTACGAATTTCGATCATTACTAATGACCCGAAAAACTAAAAAAAAACAAATGAAACGAAAACGAAAAGGAACAAATTTTTCGTCAGTGCACATGTCTACCACACATACGCTCCCATGGGTGGCAGAGGTCTCTATGCTGAGAATGTTCTCCCAGCACAGTGACTGAGCTGTAAAATATAGGTCACGGTCTCTAGCAATGATCAGGAACCATCAGGTCCAGCTCCCGATCATGTGACCACCAATCATAGTAGTGACGTGATCAGGCAGACTTTCCCGACCTCTGGGTGTAATAGCCCATTTAAAGGGATGGGCAGGAAGGAAATAAGGATATTTTCTAAATCAACAATGGAATATGCATAATAATAATCTTTAGGCTGGGTTCGTACATGCGGTTACGGTAATCCCTGCGTTTTGTGCGCATTTCCTGCACTGCATTCAAATTGCACTTGCGATCTGCAGCGGGTTTCAGTGCAGTCTTAACAGTGCCCCAAGCGCCGGTCACAAACGCAGTGCATTTGCCCGCATTAGATCGCATGGGGGTCGCATGGTACAGAAGCACTATGTGATTCGATTGCAGTGCAGTTCCAAAATTGGTGCATGCATCACTTTGGTGCATTGTGGTGCAATTTGAGCCCATTTAAATTGGTTCCTGTGCGATTTACATGTGATTTATTGTGTGACCTTAAGCTTATTTAGAGACACAAACTTTAATTAGTTTCCCCCCCCCCTTTCTCCTTCCAATTTACAGTAATTGTCTGCTTTGATTAACCACATGCCGACCAGCGCACGGCGATATACATCGGCACAATGGCACGTCCCCTTTAAGAAGTGGCATTGTGGGCGCACGCGCCTGCCGCGTGCTCCATGCCGCAGCCGCGGGTCCAGCAGACTCAATGTCCGCTGGGTGCTTGTAAACAAGGCATTTTCCCATTCTGCCTATTGACATGACAGAGATCACTGCTCCCTGTCATGTCAGTGGTAGCCCATCCCCCCCCACAGTTAGAATCACTCCCTAGGATACACTTAACCCCTTGATCGCTCCCTAGTGGTTAACCCCTTCCCTGCCTGTGTCATTTACACAGTAATCAGTGCATTTTTATAGCACTGATCGCTGTATAAATGACAATGGTCCCAAAATAGTGTCAAACGTGTCCGATGTGTCCGCCATAATGTCGCAATCAGGATAAAAAGCGCAGATCGCCACCATTACTAATTAAAAAAAAATTAATATTAAAAATGCCATAAATCTATCCCCTATTTTGTAGGCGCTATAACTTTTGCGTAAACCAATCAATATACACTTATTGCGATATTTTTTTTACCAAAAATATGTAGAAGAATACATATCGTCCTAAACTGAGGGAAAAAAAAAAAATTTTATATATTTTTGGGGGATATTTATTATAGCAAAAAGTAAAAAAAAAAAGCTTTTTTTTTTTGTTGCTCTTTTTTTGTTCATAGTGCAAAAAATAAAAACGGCAGAGGTGATCAAATACCACCAAAAGAAAGCTCTATTTGTGGGAAAAAAAGGACGTCAATTTTGTTTGGGTACAGCATCGCAGAGATCGCGCAATTGTCAGTTGAAGCAACGCAGTGCCGAATCGCAAAAAGTGCTTTGGTCAGGAAGGGGGTAAAATCTTCCGGGGCTGAAGTGGTTAACTACTTCCAGATCGCCGACCGCACATATACTGTGGCAGGGCAGTCCGGCTGCGTGAAACAATGCACCTGTATGTTGTTCGCTTTTTCCGAGTCTGGGGCGCGCGTACGCCGCCTGCGACCCGCTTTTACTGTGTTTGGACACAGCGGGAGCCAATCAGCAGGTACAGCGGACGCGATGTCCACTGGGAACCCGGTGATCACTCGTAGAGAGGCAGAACGGTGGTCTGCCTATGTAAACAAGGCAGATCGCTGTTCTGTCAGTGAGGAAGAGGGAGATCTTGTGGAACACGGATCTCTCTCTTCCTCCAGTCAAACCATCCCCCACACAGTTAGCAAGCACCCCCTAGGCACACATTTAACCCTTTGATTGCCAAGATGTTAAACCACATCAATATCGGGCACTCTCCCCCCCCCCCCCCCCCTTCAGTTTTCAGCACACTTTGAATGACAATTGGGTGGCCATACAACGCTGTACCCAAACTACAATTTTATAATTTTCTTCCCACAAATAGAGCTTTCTTTCAGTGGTATTTGATCACCACTGGGGTTTTTTTTTTTCTAATCAAATTAAAAAATACTGACATTTTTGAAAAAAAAAAAAGTTTTTCTTCGTTTCTGAAATTTAAATTTATTTTTTTCCTTCACCGACAGGCACTGATGAGGTGGAACTGGTGGGCACTGATGAGGAGGCACTAATATACAGCACTGATATGAAGCACTGATAGGTGGCACTGATGGGCACTAATAGGCGGCAATGATGGGCACTGATAGGCAGCACCGATGAGGAGGCACTGATGGTTATTACTGATGGGCACTAATTGGCATCTGTCATGGGCACTGACAGGGGTTACTAATAGGAATTTATTTGCATTTTGAAAGGCACTGATTGGCATCTGTCACGGGCACTGATTTGGTGGCACTCATCCGTGGTGGCACCTCTGATGGGGGCTGCGCTGATGATCAGATCAGCAAAGACCCCCTGCTCTGTCAGGAGAGCCGCCGATCGGCTCTCCCTTTCAGCGCGAACCGAGGAAAGCCGGTTACCGGCACTTCCTGGTTAACGCTGTGATCAGCAGTGATTGGTCTCAGCTAATCTCGTGGTTAAGAGCCTACGTCATAGTATCTTTACCATGATCGGAGATGTGGTGTGTCGGAGCGACGCACAGCACCACCGATCGCAGCGATGCGCGCCTCCGGCTTATCCTGCTGGACGTCATATGACGTCAATCCGCAATAGGGTGGGCGGAAAGTGGTTAAAATGTTTACCGGTTATCAAGATAAACCCTAACCATGTTGTCCAGTACTCTCTATGTCCCTATAGACTCTGGAATAAATTGTATCTCAACAGGTAATGCTGAGGCCTGGAACCAGCATAATGGAAGTCATAGCAAATAATAGGCAGAGGTCACTGTGAGATGGTCTCATAAAGCAGCATAGTTCTGAAAAGATGGACATGGAGAGGTGCCCCCCACTAATGTCTCAATGGAACTGGAATGTATCCTCACACAATAGATTGAATGATAAGAGAACAAAGGATAATATTATCCTGTATAAATGATGTTCTTGTGTTATAGAACAAAGCTATGCTGTATAGGCCAGTATGAAAAAACTTCAAAGCTAACCTTCACCCGACAATCAAATTTACCATCATTACCTTCCTCCCCCCTGCCTCTAATTACATTGCAGTTCTTTTTTTTTCTTTAGTGGAGTGAGTGCCTTTTTTTTTTTTGAAGGTCCATGCACCCACTTCTTCAAAGCCTTGGTGAGGATCACGTTGTTTCAAGAATGACTGCTCTCACTCAGGCGTTCGTGGCCATACCTCAGATATGTGGCGCAACTGGTGTCTACAAACATGTGCATGCTCTTTGGTTCACATTGACATGCGTGTGTGGGACAACAGGGTTGCTTCTACATTTTGTTTACTTACATTATTTATTTTTTTTGCTAAAACACACACACACTCACACACACTATATACACTACAGTATATTACCAAAAGTATTGGGACACCTGGCCTAACACGCACCTTAACTTTAATGGCATCCCAGTCTTAGTCCGTAAGGTTCAGTATTGAGTTGGCCCACTCTTTACAGCTATAACAGCTTCAACTCTTCTGGGAAGGCTGTCCACAAGGTTTAGGAGTGTGTCTATGGGAAAGTTTGACCATTCTTCAGAAGCGCATTTGTGAGGTCAGGCAGTGATGTGGGCAAGAAGGCCTGGCTCGCAGTCTCCACTCTAATTCATCCCAAAGGTGTTCTATCAGGTCAGGACAGTCAAGTTCCTGCACCCCAAACTCACTCATCCGTATCTTTATGGACCTTGCTTTGTGCACTGCTCCAAATCATTTGGTGGAGGGGCGATTATGGTGTGGGGTTGTTTTTCAGGGGTTGGGCTTGGCCCCCTTAGTTCCAGTGAAGGGAACTCACTAAGGCATCAGAATACCAAGACATTTTGAACAATTTCATGCTCTCAACGTTGTGGGAACAGTTTGGTGATGGCCCCTTCCTGTTCCAACATGACTGCGCACCAGTGCACAAAGCAAGGTCCATAAAGACATGGATGAGTGAGTTTGGAGTGGAAGAACTTGACTGGCCTTCACAGAGTCCTGACCTCAACCCGATAGAACCACAGTAGGTGGCAGGAGCAAGGGGATTAGGACCTTTAGGCCTCATTTATGCATATAGTATCCCCCAGCGGATCACTTTTCAGAGTTATGTTTTATGTCGCCTCCTCTATGACTGTTTTAATCCCTAAAAGACTGAACCACCACGTTGAGACTGCATCCTTTGCATGTGATTGTGGAGCAGGTGCCGTGCAGCCCGTTCACTTGAATGGGTCGCATTTGGTGCTTGGTACTGTCTGCCGAACAGGAGAGGGGACATGTTTGCTGTGTCACAATGCAAAGCCCCCATACAGCAGCTTTTACAGCTTGGCGGAAGCAGAAGTTGGGGGGGGTAAAAGACATGGCTTAATCGCCGTTTTTTCCCGCCCAGCTGCAAGTCAAACCTAAGCTGGCCATACAAAAATTCTCAGTTCATTTAACAGCTTGACGAATGTTATTCAACATTACTTTAGTATTTTGCTTGTTTTTAACATTCACTGCAATGCCCCGTACACACGGTCGGACATTGATCGGACATTCCGACAACAAAATCCATCGTATTTTTTCCAACAGATTTTGGGCCAAACTTGTCTTGCATACACACGGTCGCACAAAGTTGTCGGAAAATCCGATCGTTCTGAGCGCGGTGACGTAAAACACGTACGTCGGGACTATAAACGGGGCAGTAGCCAATAGCTTTCGTCTCTTTATTCTGAGCATGCGTGGCACTTTGTGCGACGGATTTGTGTACACACGATCGGAATTTAAACAATTGGATTTTGTTGTCGGAAGATTTTATATCCTGCTCTCAAACTTTGTGTGTCGGAAATTCCGACGGAAAAAGTCCGATGGAGCCTACACACGATCGGAATTTTCGGCAACACAATCCGATCGCACTTTTTCCATCGGAAAATCCGACCGTGTACAGGGCATTAGAAGTTCATTGTTTTGGGAAAAAAATTCCATCCTGCTGCTTAGAATTTTTTCATTATTGCAGTTGAAAACATCTGCCAATTTGACCCTATTAATTAGAAAATCGAAGGAGCGTTCATAAAAATAAATACAATTTTAATGAAATTCTACTGCTATATAGCCAGCTTTACAATGCAGTAAAAACTGAGAATACGCTAAAAATAACAGTGCCAAACATATGGCTGCTGCTGTGAGCTTATTTTAACCACTTGTAGCCCAGTGATGTGTGTGTGTGTATACAGTCATGGTCAAAAATATTAGCACCCCTGCATTTCTGTCAGATAATGCACCACTTTGCCCAGAAAATTGTTGCAATTACAGATGTTTATAGGGTTGTCAACGATTTTCATTATCGATTAGTTGGTCACAGCGCGCACCTTACTCCCTGCCAGTCAGCTCTGTCTCCATCCGAGTCTTCTTTCTACAGGTGATACTCGAAAAATTAGAATATCGTGCAAAAGTTAATTTATTTCACTAATGCAACTTAAAAGGTGAAACTAATATACGAGATAGACCAGTGATGGCGAACCTTGGCACCCCAGATGTTTGAGGCTTCATGCACACGAGATGCTGAAAGCTGAAAACGGCGTTTAGAAACGCCCGTTTTGCGAAAATTTGGAGCCCCGTATCTCAGGGCCACTTGGTGCTAGGAACCCCAAATCTGGTGTGAAAACACAGTGGAACTAGCAACATATCCAAAGCTGGGGTTCCTAGCTCCAAGTGGCCCCAAAGTTGGGGTCACAAAATGTCATTCTCTGCTGCAGAAAAATGCTTGACATTTTGCGATCCGAATTTGGGGCCCCATATCTCTGGGCCACTTGGTGCTAGGAACCCAAAATTTGGTATGCTAACACAGTGGAACTAACACTACAACATATCCAAATTTGGGGTTCTTAGACCCAAGTGACCCGAGATATGGGGCCCCAAATTTGGGTTGCAAAATGTCAAGCACTTTTCTGCAGCAGAGAATGACATTTTGTGACCCGACTTTGGGGCCCCATATCTCGGGGCCACCTGGTGCTAGGAACCCCAAATTTGGATATGTTGTAGTGGTGCCACTGCGTTTGCACACCAAATTTGGGGTTCCTAGCACCAAGTGGCCCCAAGATATGGGGCCCCAAAGTCGGGTCGCAAAATGTCATTCTCTGCTGCAGTTTACCATCATATTTCTGTGTTTTCTGGTCCAAAAAATAGGGCTCCTTTAAAAACACTTATAAACGAAGCGTTTGGTGTCTGAAACATGGAAAACTTTTGCGTCTGAACTCTTTTTTTTGCTTCTGGAAAAACGCTGTTAAACGCAACTGCCTAAAAAACAAGACTGTGTGCATGGACACATAGGATAACATTGAGAGAGTTCAGGGGCAGTTGAAAAAAGTGTCCAACTGCCTCTGAACGCGTGTTTAACAGCGTCTCGTGTGCATGAGGCCTTAGAACTACATTTCCCATGATGCTCATGCACTCTGCAGTATAGTTGAGCATGGGAAATGTAGTTCCAAAACATCTGGGGTGCCAAGGTTCACCTTCACAGAGATAGACTTATTACATGCAAAGCAAGATAGTTCAAGCCATGATTTGTCATAATTGTGATGATTATGGCTTACAGCTCATGAAAACCCCAAATCCACAATCTCAGGAAATTAGAATATTGCATGCAATCAATAAAACAAGGATTGTACATAGAACTATATCGGACCTCTGAAATGAGGTATGCATGCATATGTACTCAGTACTTGGTTTAGCCCCTTTTGCAGCAATTACTGCCTCAATGCGGCGTGGCATGGAAGCTATCAGCCTGTGGCACTGCTGAGGTGTTATGGAAGACCAGGATGCTTCAATAGCGGCCTTCAGCTCTTCTGCATTGTTCGGTCTCATGTCTCTCATCTTTCTCTTGGCAATGCCCCATAGATTCTCTATGGGGTTCAGGTCAGGCTAGTTTGCTGGCCAATCAAGCACAGTAATCCCACGGTCATTGAACCAGGTTTTGGTGCTTTTGGCAGTGTGGGCAGGTGCCAAGTCCTGCTGGAAAATGAAGTCGGCATCCCCATAGAGCTCGTCTGCGGAAGGAAGCATGAAGTGCTCCAAAATCTCCTGGTAGACGGCTGCGTTGACCCTGGACTTAATGAAGCAGAGTGGACCAACACCAGCAGATGACATGGCTCCCCAAATCAACACAGACGGCCGCCTCTCTCCTCTTCTTTGCTGATGTCAGCGGGGGGATACTCAGCCCCACCCGCTTTGCTGCCTCGTGAGAGGAGAGATAAGAAGAGAGAAGCAGCCGGTCACATGGGCGCCAAGCTGCGATATCAATAAGGTATACATACAGCGGCTTACTTTTCAAAGTAAAACAGTGACATGAATGATATTTCTGAGAGGACAAGTGCCCCACCCCCTTGGAGGGGGGGTTGTGCATATCATTGGTGTCCTGCGGGGGAATAGTGCACCATCATTAGTGTTCTGGGGTGGCGGAATAGTGCCCCATCATTGGTGTTCCTGGGAGGAATAGTGCCCCATCATTGGTGTTCCTCGGGGGGGAAATAGTGCCCCATCACTGGTGTTTTCTGGGGGGGGAATAGTGCCCCATCATTGGTGTTGCTGGGGGGGAATAGTGTCCCATCATTGGTGGTCCTGGGGGGGGGGAATAGCGCCCCATCATTGGTGTTCCTCGGGGGGGATAGTGCCCCATCACTGTTGTTTTCCAGGTGGTGGAAATAGTGCCCCCTCATTGGTGTTGCTGGGGGGAATAGTGCCCCATCATTGGTGTTCCTGGGGGGGAATAGCACCCCATCATTGGTGTTGCTGGGGGGAATAGTGCCCCATCATTGGTGTTCCTGGGGGGGAATAGCACCCCATCATTGGTGTTCCTCGGGGGGGATAGTGCCCCATCATTGGTGTTCCTTGGGGGGGAATAGTGCCCCATCATTGGTGTTCCTGGGAGGAATAGTGCCCCATCATTGGTGTTCCTCGGGGGGGAAATAGTGCCCCATCACTGGTGTTTTCTGGGGGGGGGGGAATAGTGCACCATCATTGGTGTTGCTGGGGGGGAATAGTGTCCCATCATTGGTGTTCCTGGGGGGGGGAATAGCGCCCCATCATTGGTTTTCCTCGGGGGGGATAGTGCCCCATCACTGTTGTTTTCCAGGGGGTGGAAATAGTGCCCCCTCATTGGTGTTGCTGGGGGGAATAGTGCCCCATCATTGGTGTTCCTGGGGGGAATAGCACCCCATCATTGGTGTTCCTCGGGGGGGGATAGTGCCCCATCATTGGTGTTCCTTGGGGGGGGAATAGTGCCCCATCATTGGTGTTCCAGAGGGGAAATAGTGCCCCATCATTGCTGTTCCTGGGAGGAATAGTGCCCCATCATTGATGTTCCTGGGGGGGAATAGTGCCCCATCATTGGTATTCCTGGGGGGGAATAGTGCCCCATCATTGGTGTTCCTGGGGGGGAATAGTGCCCCATCATTGGTATTCCTGGGGGGGAATAGTGCCCCATCATTGGTGTTCCTGGGGGGGAATAGTGCCCCATCATTGGTGTTCCTGGGGGGAATAGTGCCCAGTCATTAGTTTTCCTGGAAGGGGGAAGAGTAGTGCCCCATCATTGGTGTTCCTGGGGGGGCTTCTTGTACTATAAACCCCATCATGACAGGATACCTGTAGATGACCTGTGTAACACTCCTTTTTTTTAATTATTATTTTAAATAAACGAAAAAATGGCATATTACGTTTTAGTTTAATGATTTTTTCCAATTAATCGAAAAAATAATCGGCCAACTAATCGATTATGAAAATAATCGTTGGTTGCAGCCCTAGATGTTTAGGCATTCTTGTGTTTATTTCTTCTGTTGTATTGGTATGACATAAAAAAGTGGAGAAACAAAAAGCCAAATCTGACACGTTCCATACAAAAATGGACAGGACAAAATTATTTGCACCTTTTCAAAATTGTAAGAAATAATTGCATTCCACGTTTGTGATGCTCCTGTAATTTGTAATTAAACTCACCTGTATCAATTATCAGGTGCTGACAATAAAAAATAGAAACCACACCGGCAACCAGTTAAAATTATGAAAAATTGACTCAACCTTTCTGTTGTGTGTGTCTCTGTTTCTCTTCTCCATGCTCTGTGTGGGCCACATGGAGCATGGAGAAGAGAAAGCACAGCAAAGAATTGTCTGAGGATTTTAGAACAAAAAATTGTGGAAAAGCATGGACAATCTCAAGGTTACAAGTCCATCTCTAGAGATCTTAATGTTCCTGTGTCTACTGTGCACAACACTGTCAAGAAGTTTACAGCCCATGGCACTGTAGCTAACCTCCCTGGTTGTGGACGAAAGAGAAAAATTGATCAAAGAGTTTGCCAAAACTTAACTGAGGAAGCCAAAAATCCTTTTGGGAGAATGTGCTGTAGACAGACGAAACAAAATGACAACTTCTTGGTAAGGCCCATCATTCTACTGTTTTCAGAAAAAAGTAATGAGGCCTTTAAAGAAAAGAATACGGTCCCTACTGTCAAACATGGTGGAGGTTCATTGATGTTTTGAGGTTGTTTCGGTGCTGCAGGCACTGGATATCTTGACCGTGTGCATGGCATTATGAAATCTGAAGATTACCAAAGAATTTTGGGTGCAATGGAGGGCCCAGTGTCAGAAAGTTGGGTCTCTGTCATAGCTCATGGGTCTTACAGCAGGACAATCACTCAAAGCACACATCAAAAAGCACCCTGAAATGGTTTAGGACAAAGCGCTGGAGAGTACTGAACTGACCAGCAATGAGTCCAGATCTAAATCCCATAGAGCACCTGTGGAGAGATCCCAAAACAGCAGTTGAGAAAAGGAACCCTTCCAATCCGAGAGACCTGGAGCAGTTGGCGAAAGAAGAGTGGTTCAAAATTCCAGTAGTAGAAGGAGTACAGGAGGTGATTTTTTTTTTTCCAAGGGGTATGCTACAAAATATTAAATTGAGGTGCCGATAATTTTGTCCAGTTCATTTTTGGAGTTTTGCGTGGAATGTGTCAGATTTGGCTTTTTGTTTCTTCACTTTTTTGTGTCATAGCAATACAAACAAAAGAAATAAACATGAGAATGCCTAAACATTTGTAATTGCAACAAATTTCTGGGTGAAGTGGTGCATTATCTGACAGAAATGCAGGGGTGCCAACAGGGGCGGACTGATAACTCATGGGGCCCCCGGGCAATAGGAGATTATGGGGCCACACAGTATACACACACAGTATACAATCACACATTATACACATACATGTACACACAGTATACACAGACAGATGTAAAAAAACCACAGATTTATACATACTGTCCCTGGTTTTACTGAGGCTGGCAACCCTGATGGGGCCCCCTAGTGGCCCAGGGCCCTGGGGCAGTGCCCGAGTGGCTCATTGGTCAGTCCGCCCCTGGGTGCCAACAATATTGGCAATGACTGTATGTATACAGTATCTCACAGAAGTGAGTACACCCCTCACATTTTTGTAAATATTTTATTATATCTTTTCATGTGACAACACTGAAGAAATGACACTTTTCTACAATGTAAAGTAGTGAGTATACAGCTTGTACAACAGTGCAAATTTGCTGTCCCCTCCAAAATAATTCACACAGCCATTAATGTCTAAACCGCTGGCAACAAAAGTGAGTACACCCCTAAGTGAAAATATTCTAATTGGGCCCAAAGTGTCAATATTTTGTGTGGCCACCATTATTTTCCAGCACTGCCTTAACGCTCTTGGGCATGGAGTTCACCAGAGCTTCACAGGAGTCCTCTTCCACTCCTCCATAACGAGAGCTGGTGGGTGTTAGATATCTTGCGCTCCTCCACCTTCCATTTGAGGATACCCCATAAATGCTTAATAGAGTTTAGGTCTGCAGACATGCTTGGCCAGTCCATCACCTTTACCCTCAGCTTCTATAGCAAGGCAGTGGTCGTCTTGGAGGTGTGCTTGGGGTTGTTATCATGTTGGAATACTGCCCTGAGGCCAAGTCTCTGAAGGGAGGGGATCATGCTCTGCTTCTGTATGTCACAGTACATGTTGGCATGCATGGTTCCCTCAATGAACTGTAGCTCCCCAGTGCCGGCAGCACTCATGCAGCCCCAGACCATGACACTCCCACCACCATGCTTGACTGTAGGCAAGACACACTTCTCTTTGTACTCCTCATCTGGTTTCCGCTACACACGCTTGACACCATCTGAACCAAATAAGTTTATCTTGGTCTCCTCAGACCACAGGACATGGTTCCAGTAATCCATGTCCTTAGTCTGCTGGTCTTCAGCAAACTGTCTGCAGGCTTTCTTGTGCATCATCTTTAGAAGGGGATTCCTTCTGGAAGCCATGCAGACCAATTTGATGCAGTGTGCAGCGTATGGTCTGAGCACTGATAGGCTGACCCCCCACCCCTTCAACCTCTGCAGGAATGCTGGCAGCACTCATACGTCTATTTCCCAAAGACAACCTCTGGATATGACGCTGAGCACATGCACTAAACTGCTTTGGTCGACCATGGCGAGGCCTGTTCTGAGTGGAACCTGTCCTGTTAAACCTCTGTATGGTCTTGGTCACCGTGCTGCAGCTCAGTTTCAGGGTCTTGGCAATCTTTCTATAGCCTAGGCCATCTTTTTGTAGATCAACAATTCTTTTTTCAGATTCTCAGAGAGTTCTTTGCCATGAGGTGCCATGTTGAACGCCCAGTGACCAGTATGAGAGAGTGAGAGCGATAACACCAAATTTAACACACCTGCTCCTCATTCACACCTGAGACCCTGTAACACTAAGGAGTCACATGACACCGGGGAGGGAAAATGGTTAATTGCTCCCAATCTGGACATTTTCACGTAGGGGTGTACTCACTTTTGTTGCCAGCGGTTTAGACACTAATGGCTGTGTGTTGAGTTATTTTGAGGGGACAGCAAATTTACACTGTTATACAAGCTGTACACTCACTACTTTACATTGTAGCAAAGTGTCATTTCTTCAGTGTTGTCACATGAAAAGATGGAATAAAATATTTACAAAAATGTGAGGGGTGTACTCACTTTTGTGAGATACTGTATGTGTATGTGTGTGTTTTTGTATTTGTATAAATATACCGTGTGTGTATCTGTGTACAAATACCGAATAGCAAGTGGTTAAGAAGCAATGTCACGGATCAACATATGTGTAGGCTGCTCTTTGAAGACTGAGAACTGCAGCATATTTAAAAAGAGTTGAAGCAAACATTCAGCAGTAATAGTCTAGCAATATAACTGAATCCCTGGGGTAATGCAGAACAGGGAGCTTGAACAGAAAATCGTGTCACTTTGGGATGGATGCAAACGCATCCCCCCCCCCACCCCCATCCCCCTCCTGAGTTATAAATCACAGCAGTATAGCAGTACAATGATGTATTCTCAGTCCTCCTAGTGACTACGCACCCTCAGCTCAAGAGGGTGATGACCCTGTGAGGTTCAATGATATATTATTTAATATGAAGCCAAGTCACCATCTAGGTGATCAAAGTGCAGTGGCAATGCAAACGTTAAAGATCCATTTATAAAAAATTCAGTAAAAGTGCATGCACATTTATTCTGTGCAAACTGGGGCAAAAAACAAACGTTATTATGCTAATCGCTGTGCTGGTCGAATGTTTTTCATTTATTTAAACAGGAAGATACTGCAGTTGGCCACTAGATAGTGCTATTATTTCTATAATATGTAATGCCATCCAGTGGCTAAATGCTGTATTTTTCATTTTAAATCAAAGGAGAACGATCAACCAACACAAGGAATAGCCTAATGACATTTGTGTTTGTCCCCCCATTCACACAGAATGAACATACATGCAGTTTGCTATGCATGTTTTTTTTTTTTAAGATTCACCCCGATGGCTAATATATCCCAAAAAATAAGCGCAGATATAGTGATGTGGCAATATAGCTGTAGCAGGATGAAATGTGCTGTAGCACCGAGTCCCCCCCTTTGAGAGTTATGGACCCCTGTTATTCAAGTTATGTGCCTGCAAAGTATAAGTAGAGAAAAGTAGACAAGGGAGGGACAGTAGGGGGGGGGGATGCGTGCGTGCCACACATTGGGGGGGTATCAGGCCACCCCTGCTCGCCGCTTAGGTGTGACACCCAGGGCCGGCCGTCGGTTTGCCTTACTAACACAGGAGGCAAAACAGGACTGAAGCAGCAGTGCTGAATAGACTGTGAGAGTTGCCGGACTTAACTTTCCAAGTTAACCACCAAGTGATTGCTTGCTTGGGGGGGGGGGGGGGGGGGCTGTGTAATGAAAAGGGGTCCAGAGGTGTGGGGGGCTGTGAAATGTAAAGGGGACCAGAGGTGGGGGGCTGTATAATGTAAAGGGGTCCAGAGATGTGTGGGTGGGGTGTGTAATGTAAAGTGGTCCAGATGTGCGGGAGCTGTGTAATGTGAAGGGGTCCAGATGTGCAGGGGCTGTGTAATGTGAAGGGGTCCAGAGGAGGGGATGACACCAAGTTTTACTGCACCAGGTGACACCAACCCTAGTAACGCCACTGGCAGTAGCACACAGTAGGTGTGCCACTGCAAGTTACATGGATTTCTGTCTGGCGCCTGATGACAATCCTCGGGTCGGTTGGCGCTGTTTTTGCAGAGGAGGAGGGGGGGCCTGGCCACCTGGGGAGCAGAAGGAGGAGGCTTCTTCCGTGTTCCGGGCCGCAGTATGCATGAATCTATCCATTATACATATAGGGGGTGGTGTGGAGAGAGGGGGCGGAGCCCGGGCGCCCCTAATGGATGGGCCGCCACTGCTGCCCATAGAAATCAATTACAGGGTGCAGCTGTGCATGGATATGTGCTGGTACATGCGTAGGAACACATACATAATTGATTTCTATGGAAGGATGTGTGCAGCAGCTGTGGATCCTGGGCTTGAAAATACACCTGAATTTGATGTTATACATCATCAAATATGATGCAAGTCCCTGAATTTGACACATCAGCCTCTTGCAGTCTACTTTACAGCAGAGTTAGAGAAGGGGAAGGAGAAACCGCAGAATGAGACAGTCGGTTGTGCTGCAATGCAAGGGGCATACTGATAGGAGGTGAGAGCAGAGTGACCAGAGGAATGAACTCATCAGTCTGCTGCTTCTCCTTCAACTGTCCAGTCACTGTGGGGAGGAGACCTGTAGGTGAAAGTGAAACTACAGCTGAGAAAGATCAGATCCATTCCTGGACTAGATTAGACAGTGCTGTATGGCAGAGCTGTGTAAATCTCAGAACTGGATGGTCAGAAATATAAATCGTTTGGCAGGTAAAACAGCTCTCATATACAGTGGGGACGGAAAGTATTCAGACCCCCTTAAATTTTCCACTCTGTTGCTAAAATCATTTAAGTTCATTTTTTTCCTCATTAATGTACACACAGCACCCCATATTGACAGAAAAACACAGAATTGTTGACATTTTTGCAGATTTATTAAAAAAGAAAAACTGAAATATCACATGGTCCTAAGTATTCAGACCCTTTGCTCAGTATTTAGTAGAAGCTCCTTTTGATCTAATACAGCCATGAGTCTTTTTGGGAAAGATGCAACAAGTTTTTCACACCTGGATTTGGGGATCCTCTGCCATTCCTCCTTGCAGATCCTCTCCAGTTCTGTCAGGTTGGATGGTAAACGTTGGTGGACAGCCATTTTTAGGGCTCTCCAGAGATGCTCAATTGGGTTTAAGTCAGGGCTCTGGCTGGGCCATTCAAGAACAGTCACGGAGTTGTTGTGAAGCCACTCCTTCGTTATTTTAGCTGTGTGCTTAGGGTCATTGTCTTGTTGGAAGGTAAACCTTCGGCCCAGTCTGAGGTCCTGAGCACTCTGGAGAAAGTTTTCGTCCAGGATATCCCTGTACTTGGCCGCATTCATTTTTCCCTCAATTGCAACCAGTCGTCCTGTCCCTGCAGCTGAAAAACACCCCACACAGCATGATGCTGCCACCACCATGCTTCACTGTTGGTACTGTATTGGACAGGTGATGAGCAGTGCCTGGTTTTCTCCACATATACCGCTTAGAATTAAGGCTAAAAAGTTCTATCTTGGTCTCATCAGACCAGAGAATCTTATATCTCACCATCTTGGAGTCCTTCAGGTGTTTTTTAGCAAACTCCATGCAGGCTTTTATGTGTCTTGCACTGAGGAGAGGCTTCCGTCCGGCCACTCTGCCATACAGCCCCGACTGGTGGAGGGCTGCAGTGATGATTGACTTTCTACAACTTTCTCCCATCTCCCGACTGCATCTCTGGAGCTCAGCCACAGTGATCTTTGGGTTCTTCTTTACCTCTCTCACCAAGGCTCTTCTCCCCCGATAGCTCAGTTTGGCTGGACGGCCAGCTCTAGGAAGGGTTCTGGTCGTCCCAAATGTCTTCCATTTAAGCATTATGGAGGCCACTGTGCTCTTAGGAATCTTAAGTTCAGCAGAAATTTTTTTTGTAACCTTGGCCAGATCTGTGTCTTGCCACAATTCTGTCTCTGAGCTCTTCAGGCAGTTCCTTTGACCTCATGATTCTCATTTGCTCTGACATGCACTGTGAGCTGTAAGGTCTTATATAGACAGGTGTGTGGCTTTCCTAATCAAGTCCAATCAGTATAATCAAACACAGCTGGACTCAAATGAAGGTGTAGAACCATCTCAAGGATAATCAGAGGAAATAAGTGTCACAGCAAAGGGTCTGAATACTTAGGACCATGTGATATTTCAGTTTTTCTTTTTTAATAAATCTGCAAAAATGTCAACAATTCTGTGTTTTTCTGTCAATATGGGGTGCTGTGTGTACATCAATGAGGAAAAAAATTGAACTTAAATGATTTTAGCAAATGGCTGCAATATAACAAAGAGTGAAAAATGTAAGGGGGTCTGAATTCTTTCCGTCCCCACTGTATGTGTTTAGTTTTTCTTTAGCTGTTTGATTAGAGCTCAGCTTTGTCCTTGGAATAATTTATGCGGCATGCAAGCTTTAGCTGTGTACTTCTATGTTTATTTATGTAAGTTCACAATTATATCAATTACTCAGCACTATGGTAACTTAAATGTAACTCTAATCAAGATAAAAAAAATACTTGAAAAATCGCATAACGGATGCATATTTACCTGGATTTCTTTTTGAATTGTAAACCATAGACCTGTCTGAAGGTTATACATTATGCAGATAGAGCGCTGGTGGTTGGGGGAGGAGTCATGGTTGAATGGTGCATTTTGTATAATGTCTACTGCATACATACTAGCAGGTTATTATAGGAGACATCTTTTCCTGATTGAAACTCATACATTGTAGAGCAGTGTCCAATAAACTTGTGAATAACCTCCTACAATTCAAAAATAAAAATAGGCATAAAGGCAGTAAACGATATATAACACACAAAATAGTATAAACAACTAGCCTGCACAGCTAGTAAATGCAGGGATTTATCACAGTCTGTAGACCAAAAGACCAAACCTCACCTCCCTTGCTTCCCCAGACCAGTCAAAGTACTACTGTCAAAACGTAATAAGCTTGGGTTCAGCCCAAACTTGGATTCGGCCGAATCCAGAAGCCAGCTGTCATTTCTCAGCCGGTGGGCCAATGAGCCGAATCTGGCAATACAGAAAGGGGCAGGGATGCTCAAGACATTATTGACCTAATGGCCATGTTAGGTCAATGACATTGACCAATTAAAATCACATTGCCATTTGAGGTCAATGACATTGGCCATTAAAACCATGTGGCCATATTAGGTTGATGATGTTATGAGCATCCTTGCTGTCAGTGCTGGGCCAATGAAAAGGGAGCGGATGTTCAAGACACCATTGACCAATATGACCACATGACCATATTAGGTCAATGACACTATTTGGCCATATCATTGACCCAGCACTGACCACGGGGATGCGTGTGACATCACATAAGGCCACATGGTTCTAGAAATCAATGTCATTGACCTAACATATCCACCCATGTGGCTATATTAGATCAATGATTGCATGGGCATCCCGTCCCTTTGTGTATGTGTAACTACAAGTTGTGGAATTCCCCACCCACAGCTCATTGGCCCAACACTAACATTTGACTTCTGGGTTTGGCTGAACATGAGCCCGGAGCCAAACTCAAGCTAATCCTCCCTCCTTGCAGCTGAAAATGTTAATAAACCAATTTTAACATGTTAATATCAATAACTGCAACTGATGCCAATGCTTACTTTGTGTGCCTCTTCTTCTTTACTACTTCTCCAGAGATCGTTTCCCAAGGTTCCAAATCTTTCTGGGGAATACCTGCAGGGGCCTATGGAGCCACTCTTTCATGTTCTCTGCCAGACGAGGGACTCCAAGACAGTGCTGCTTGACCCAAAATGCACAGGCAACCAGGGAGGACTAAACAGAGTATGTAAGCACAGTGGCTAAGCTGGTGCTTAGAATTATGGGACATATAGTTGCAAGGAAGGGAAGTTAGGGGGAATTTCAAAGAAGGTGCAAGCTGCCTGACCAAGAGTTCAGAGAAACGTCACACAGCAACCCAGAGACTGTGGTGGTGAAGATAACAAATTTTAAGCATTTCTGGACTTCTCTTTTAGCAAGCATTTATTGTCAAACTCGGTCAGGTGATAGCTCGACCATTGTTCCTAATTTTTTCAGACAGTTTACTAACAGGAATGGTAACAGCTGATTGCAGAAAAGCCAACATGGTACCAATATTTAAAAAAGGGTCAGAATATATCCCTGTAAACTACAGGTCAGTCAGCCTAACATCAATAGTCTGTAAGCTACTGGAGGGGGTGATAAAGGACTATAGCCAAGATTTTAGTAATGAAAACAATATCATTAGTAGTAATCAGCATGGATTCATGAAGATTAGTTCTTGCCAGACAAATCTATTATCGTTCTGTGAGGGAGTGAGCTGCAATCTAGATAAAGATAGGCTAGTGGATGTGGTATATCTGGATTTTGCAAAGGCATTTGCTACAGTTTTTCACAAACGTTTACGTTACAAACTGAGGTCTGTTGGCATGGACCAAAGGGTGAGTACATGTATTGAAAACTGGTTACAGGAGCATATCCAAAGGGTGGTGATAAATAGCGAATACACGGAATGGTCCGGTGTGGTAAGTGGGGTCCCCCAAGGATCTCTCCTGGGACCATTTCTGTTTAATTTACTCATAATCGATATAGAGGATGGAATAAACCTTTCAGTTTCAATATTTGCAGATGATACAAAGCTAAGTAGGGCAATAACTTCACAGTAAGATGTGGAAACCTTAATGGAGGACCTCAATAAAAAATTGGGTTGGCAACAACCTGGCAAATGAGGTTTAGGCTGGATTCACACATGTGCGGTGCGAATTCCAGCTCTGGTTTGTCTGCGAAGAGAAAAAGCAGCTGTTCAGCAGTTCCTCTCCGTTGTAGCTGCAGATCAGCTGACCTGGGAGAGGGGGAGGTGTAGTGAGGAGGGGAAGAGGATTTGTGTTCAGAACGGAACACATCTGCAAATCAGATGCGTTACCATAGAAGATTATGTGCCTGCAATTCGCACGGCACTGCATAGAAAATGCACACATTTTTTGGGCAATGCGGATGTAATGCACATAAGTGAACCAGACACATTGAAAAGAACAGATTTTTAAACGTTCTGTGAATTGGATGCCGTGTAAGCCGCAACCAAGTCGCATAGGTGTGAATCCAGCCTTAATGTTGAAAAATGTAAAGTAATGCATTTGGGTGTTAAAAATACGAATGCAAGTTACTTTCTAGGGGGAGAACCTCTGGGGGAATCCAGGATCGAAAAGTACCTGGAGGTCCTAGTAGATGATAGGCTCAGCAATGACATGCAATGCCAAGCTGCTGCAAGCAAAGCCAACAGAATATTGGCATGCACTAAAAAAGGGGATATAGTCCAGAGATTAAACAGTAATTCTCCCACTCTACAAGACTCTGGTCCAGCCGCATCTTGAGTATGCTGTCCAGTTCTGGGCACCAGTCCTTAAGAAGGATGTGCTGGAACTGAAGAGAGTCAGGAGAAGGGCAACTAAAGGATCTCGGCTATGGGGAAAGACTACAAGCATTAAACTCTCTGGAGAGGAGACGCTTGAGAGGGGATATAATAGTGATATACAAATACCTCAATGGTGACCCTAGCAAAGGGTAAAAAAACCTTTCAGTGAAAAGGAGTTTAAAAAGACACGTGGCAAGTCACAGAAATTGGAAGCAAAGGGGTTTAACCGTAATCTGCATTGAGGGTTCTTTACTGTCAGAGCTACAGTATGTGGAATTCTCTTCCACAGGCAGTGCTATCAGCAGGAAGCTTCAAAAGTTTAAAAAAACAGTTCGATGGGCATCTTAACGATCACAACATACGGGGATATACAATGTACTATTGACATAACCACACGCACACAACACAGGTTGAACTGGATGGACTGGTTTCTTATTTTCAACCTTACAGACTATGTAACTTTGCAACCAATAGCTGTTCACATTATATATTTATTTGTGAATTTGTTGTGTAGCCATGAAATCCTGTCTTAAGGGCCGGTTTATACCACAATTTTTGCATTCTGGAAGCATTTTTTGCATGTGCATTTTTTTCCCTGTTTTTTTCTTCATCGCAATTGAGGACATGTGGATTCCAGTGCGTTTTCAGTGCGTTTTGCTGCATTTCAGGTGCATTTCATACAGAAAAAACGCAACATGTTCTACTTGTGTTAATTGCACTGGAACGCACTGCACTGGTGTGAACTAGAGTATACGCCGTATGTGCGTAAAGTTGCATTCACACGTGGGCTTAAATCTCCAAATGCAGCTTGTGTGTGTCCACTAATTTATGCCTATGAGCAGGTTTAAACAAGTATAACGTACAGGTAGCGCATTCATCACTATGGGCAGCTGTAATTTGCAGGCGTGGAAGTACGCCCGCATTTTAGGTTGTATGGCTTCATGTGTCCATGTGCATGAGATCTAAATGGATTAATTAGTATGTTTGGCATCATGTCTCACAGTATACAGCTTTGTTAAGCAAAGTTTTGGGGTTTTTATTTATTTATTTATTTTTTTGTGAATCTGTTGCAGCTTTTCTTGCGTGGAGATTCACCAGTAACAGCACTTCCTGTCGCAGGCTGACAACACTAATCCATTGCTTTGCATTGCTAATGCCGCGTACACACAAGAGGAATTTCCGACAGAAAAAGTCAGATGGGAGCTTTTCATCGTATATTCCGACCGTGTGTATGCCCCATCTGACTTTTTACGTCGAAAATTCAGATGGTCCTAGAAAGAGAATGTTCTATATTTTTCCGATGGAACAAATTCCTATTGGGAAAACCGATCGTCTGTATGCTGTTCCGACGTACCAAAAATTATGCATGCACTGAAGCAAGTTTGAGACGTGGTACGTGTTGTCCCGTCATACGTGTTGTGCGTCACCGCGTTCTTGACGGTCGGAATTTGGTGTGACCGTGTGTATGCAAGACAGCTTGAGCGGAATTCCTTCAGAGTTTATTCCGATGGCAAAACCGGTCGTGTGTACAGGGCATAACAGTGTTGTCAGCCTGGCATGTGCACTCCTTCAGTTGGCTGTTAAGCTGCCTATCTGAAAGACCTAATTGCCAGCTCTATGGCCATCAGAAGGAGCAAACACCTCAGTTACATAGTAGGTGAGGTCGAAAAAAAGACACAAGTCCATCAAGTCCAACCTATGAATCTTGGGGTAAGACCTGCTAAAACCAAGTCATTGGCAAGTCAGGGGGATAAATGCCCCTTACTTTGGTGGCCACCTTACAGTGGTGGTCAGAATGCCACATTTATAAACCCCTTGGTGTTCTGAAGCTGGCTCTGCCAAGTAGCGTTGGCACCATTACATGAGAAGTCAATCAGCTATAGCTTAAGGAACCCCTAGCGTCCTCTGGAGGAACCCTGGGGTTCCATGGCACTGTGGTTGAGAATGGTTACAGTAAAATATGATATACATACTGAAAAATACATTTTTGGGTTTACATACATTTTACCATTTACTCATGGAGCTATCAGCGACATCATCAAAAGTATCTATCAAAATCCACTGCTGCTTGAGGGCACAAGCATTAACCATTGCCATTTACATGGCATTTAAAGGTAAATATCAAGAAATGGTATAAACGGTATTTTGTCTCTTTCTTCAGGCGGCTCTTATGACGATGATAATTTTCCTGTCCAGAATGAAATCCTGAAAGGTCTGATGTTCAATAAGATACTGGCAGGGAAAATAATAGCATGGGATATACCATGCAGAATACAGTATCTGTCTGTAAGATATATTACAATAATTTTATCACCAGCTATAGAATGCTATGAAGCTCAATTTCCGCCACCCACGAACAAACATAAAAGCCGTGACCTTTTTCCAGAGAGAATAATGCTGTGTTCCTCTGTATTAATCAGGCAATACCTCACCTGTATACAGACCATAGTCAGAGACGCTCGAAGGGTAATTTCTAAAGCAGCGTTGTGGCCATAGCACGGCTTAAAGTGGAACTTGACCTCCCAAATGTTTTTCTTCCCATTTACCTTTGTGCTCCTGACCTGAGAGGGATGGGAAAAGGAGCCAATCACCAAGTCAGCCCCTTACCCTATAGTCTCCATATATTAGGACTTAGTCAAGGGGGATAGGAAATAAGAGAAGAGACGGGGGTGGGGGGGGGAGAGGTGTACCAATACAGGTGTGCAGTGTATTGCTGTCTCCCAGGGGCACGCTGGATTATTTGTATCCTGAATATGCAGCGATGGGATTGTATTGAGCCTTCAGCATTGCTGATACTAAATCCAGGATCTAAGTGGTGCATCCGGTGTTGGCCCTCCTCCCTCTAATGGCTGCTCCCTTAATTAGGAATATTGTTTACATGCCCCTGCTGAGATATTTAGCTATATCTAATATACTTTCTTACTGCTGATTGAACTTTCTCATGCTGCCGTGACTTGCATGATTTTGCATTCCAATTTACGATAGAGAGACATATTCCCTTCACTGTCTCATCTGTGAACCTTGGCCGTGTCCTGAGGAAGCCTAACGGTGAAACGCGTAGACATACAAGGGCTCACTGCACAATAATCATAGATGCTATATGTTACAATTGTCATTGTTTTTTAGATATTTGTATTTTTCAATAAATTTATATATTTTTTATACTGCTATATCTTCTCCACTGTTTCTTAGCCTAAAAAGTCTGCCTCCCTGGTAATACTCAGTACTACCTTATTTTGTATCCTCAATGTTTTATGGACGTGGCTCATTTTTGGTGCACTTTCCTCTCTTTCTTTGTGTACCGAGAAATATTGTGAGGAGAGGGGGTGGGATAACCACCAGCTACCCTCTCCATCTACTTCAGGTAACGACATATGTTGTATATAGGCCAAAGTGCCTTTAGATTGTATCTTTGAAAATAGTAAGGGACCGTAGAACAAATTAAACGTTGTCTTGTATCAGTTCTTGATAACCTTGAGATTTTTGGTAATTAATCCAGGTTTCCAATATATTCCAGAAAAGCCATCTTTTTTTTATTGAAAAAATTATATATAATTACAGTGCTCCCAATTGTGTAAACATCACAACAAATCAAAAAATCGGTGGAAAAAAACGTCCATATAATTGTGCAAATGTGCTCCAATCAATAAAGTGCACTTGTGCTTCAAACTTCAAGGTGCATCACACACCCTTCCTGTGTCCCCACTCACCAAAAGGAATGGACCCCTAGCTTTTCAGTCCAGGAGTCATTCAGGCTTGAACGTTGGCCATGGAATGGCAATTCATAGAAGAGTCCAATGAACAATCTCCCCCAATCGTGATGGTCATAGGTAAATATTGGCACCAAAAATGAAAGATGACGCCTTCTGGGAGGGCGAAACACGTTGACGTAATTTCCGGTGTTCGAGTCCAAACGATGTCACTTCTAGTTTCAGTGGAAAGCACGCTGGATGCAGTGTTTCCTTGATTTTATCACTGCAATACCAATTTTTCTAGTCTGTAAGTACCTTACCAGGTTTGCGCAATAAAATCCTGCCAAACTGTACTTCGCTATTAGTCCTGCTTTCATTTTTGGTGCCAATATTTAACTATGACCATCACAATTGGGGGAGATCTCCATTGGACCCTTCTGTGAATTGCCATTCATGGCCAACGTTCAAGCCTGAATGACCCCTGGACTAAAAAGATAGGGGTCCATTCCTTTTGGTGAGTGGGGGTACAGGAGGGGTGAGTGATGCACCTTGAAGTTTGAAGCACAATTGCACTTTGAAGCACATTTGCACAATTATATGGACTTTTTTTTTCACAGATTTTTTGATTTGTTGTGATGTTTACAATATTGTGTACGCTGTAATTATATATACGGTCATTTTTTCATTTTTTCATTTTGTCAAGTGTATAGCACTTTGTGTACAGCAGCTGTAATTACTAATGGAAAAATGGAAATTACCGCACTAAAATGAAAAAAAAAATAACTAAGAAAAAGAACCACAAAAAATAAAAAATAAATAAAATAAAGCAGCTGCTAAAACTGTGAGATACACACATGTACAGATATGAAATTCAATGTAGCAGCGCTATACAAATAAAAATAAATAAAATAACACAAGAAAAAATAGTGACTAATCCAAAACAGTGAATGTATGTGAACTACAACACACAGCAACATGTGTAAGAATAATAAACAGTCCATAAAAAACACATTAGTGTAGATTCTTGTGATATACACTGCTCAAAGACAGTGCACCACCACCACATAGAATGCGCGCTTACCAAAAGGCAAGCCTATATGAGCCTGCGGCTAAAATACCCAGCCAGGGCCTCTATCCGGGGGGATGTTGAATGTCCACAGGAATTGCAACTGGAACTATGCACCAAACGACCGGGGAGACTCGAACATCAAACCACCAGAGAGATAGGTCAGGCGTTACCCAGAAAAGCAAAAAGACTCTCCATAGTGTAAAACGTACCAAAGGTTTATTAGAACTTTTAAAATCGCACTTGTGAAGTTGTAACGATCAAAAGAAAAACAGCCGGCCGGCTTGCGAACACCTGTCCACTGAGTACAGTGTAATGACGTCAGCACGTCAACCTCCCTCCACGCGTTTCGTCACAAACTGGCGTCATCTCGGGGAAGCTGCAATCACTAGTTTAATAATTTAACTTCTAGCGTGATTCAATATATACTATATATTTTATTCACATCTTTTTTATTACATCACTGGGAGCTGGCTAGCTCTCCCCGTTTCTTGCAGGAGAAAAAAAGTCCTACTATAGGACATCAGGCAAATTGCTGTGTTCTTGTGTTGGGCAATGTGGTCTAATGCTGCTGAACCAGCCCTTACCACACTGCCTGGCCTTCCTGACCTTAATGAGCACCCTCCCTCCAGATGCTTACTTACCTGAGAAGGACTAGGGCACCCTCCCCAATGTTTACAAAGGACAGCTGTACTAGGTTAGTAAACAGCTGAGGAGGGATAATTTAGGTCAGGAGGGTTGGAGAAGTGTTCAAGTGTTAGCTTTCAATCACACTTAAACAGGTTGTTGTGCATTTCCAGATGCCCTACAATAAGATTTCTATTTCATTCCATGGGGCCCGTTCACATCTGAGCGATGTGCTGTCTCTTGATACCCCAAAGAAGTGCAGGTGCTGCTTTGAGGCAGGATCCTGTGTTTTGGCCCCATAGACTTCAATAGTAGAGCGTGAAAAACATGTATAGCATGCAGTTTTTTGCATATTTTTTTTCCTAACAACCAGTTTGGTCCTCCTAGTAACCTGGTTTCATTGGCTTAAACAAAAAAGCTTATCGCTGAAAAACACTAGTAAAAAAAATGCTTCAAAAATGCCTGAAAAAGCTGACTCTGATATATGAACCAAGCCTGAACATTGCCATATAAGCTTTGATAAATGGTCGATTTCTTTCCAAATTGATCCCTTCGGATAGGAATGGTGGATGTATAGTGGACAACCCATGTGATTGAAATGCCACGCCAGGGTCATCATTAGAAATCAAGGGGTCTTGATCATTGGAGGAGAGCAGACACAGCCAGAGTACTGACCATGTTGTTCTCTCATGCCTAGTGTGGTCAGTTTTAAATAGGAAAGCAGAGAGACTGGCAAAAACACCAAAGATTTCACGCAAAGGAAGCAATACAAAGAGAACAGAATACTGTTTTTATACAAGTACACTGTACAGCAGGCACGTATCAGGAATATGAAATGTTGGGGTAACATTCAGCCCTGGTCAATCGTCTCAGTTTGTTTGAAATTGAGTCTAAGTCAATCAGAAGGGAAGTTATGGCCATTAGATTGTTTGCGGATTTGATCAGTTTTGATCCACACATGGATCGAATAATAAAAATGAAGAGTGGCCCCCTTAAGTCTCAAAATAAGACTTACCTGCTAAATTAAATTGGTACTGTATAAGTCTTCCATGCAAGTAAAATAGAGGATACGCACCTCTTCTGTGCCGCTGATCTCCATCGTAATGAAGAGAAATGGCTGCCAGGAGAATCTTTGCAGTCCAAGATTTTAAAAAGAGCAAAGATGGGACAAGAAAGTAAAACATCTCTTCTTTACATTGGGGTTGTCTTCTCTAACTTTTACTTTTGCAACAGGGCTGCTTTAATGAAGCTGCTGCAACCCATTGGGGAGAGAGGTGGCTCTGTCAAGGTGGCAGCTATCGTCTCATGATGCTCGTTATCCAGCTTTATTCTTACTTTACTTTGCCAGACCTCATTGCAAGTCTTCCATTGTGAACTAGCATGCTATGAAAAGCGACGTTCACTTTCCAGCTATTCAGTCGGTGAAGTTAAACAAACAAGACGTGTCCTCAGATTTGCATAGTTGCCAAGATTTTCAAATTATTTCCAGAAACCCCTTGCTGTTGAGCAGCCTATTTCAAATTATTACGCACAATTACTGTCCCAGAGCTCGTTATGGCGCTATTAAGAAAATTGTGAAACTTCGACTAAATTGGAATACGATTTTTTTATTTAAAAATATTATCTCTAAAAAAGCCCAGAGTAAAATCACAAACATGAACGGGAGATGCAAATAATCTGGCTTTTACATTTTCAGGTACAAATCTTCCTTCCTACTATTTCGGGTACTGTCAGATCATATACAATGCTATGCAAAAGTCTTATGCCGCGTACACACGAGCGGAATTTCCGTCAGAAAAAAACTTGGATGGTTTTTCCAACGGAATTCCGCTCAGGCTTGCTTTGCATACACACGGTCACACAAAAGTTCTCTGAACTTTCTACCGCCAAGAAGGCGGTGACGTACAACACTACGACGAGCCGAAATGAAGTTCAATGCTTCCGAGCATGTGTCAAATTGTTTCCGAGCATGCGTGATTTTTTGCGCGTCCGAATTGCATACAGACAAATGCATTTTCGGATAGGAACTTTTTCTGCCCGAAAAATAGAGGACCTGCTCTCAATCTTTTGCTGGCTGGAATTCTGCCAGCAAAAGTCCGATGGAGCATACACACGGTCGGAATTTCTGACCAAAAGCTCACATCCGACTTTTGCTGGCAGAATTTCTGATCGTGTGTCTGGGGCATAAGGCAGGTATAAAAGAAAATAAAAAATGTACACAAAATTCCTTACTTTTGTGTACATTTTTTTGTTGGTTTCATTTTTATTTGAGGCACATGGTTTTACTCTGTCTACCAGGCAGCAGGATGGGTTCTGCCCCACCTGCTTGCACAGTTTATGCTATGCTCATGTATTGTAGAATATGTCTATCTGTGACTGTGTCACAGGTGAAGATCCGGAGACTGTCTACAATAAACACTTACCAATGATGGCCCCTCCTTTCCATTATTTCTTGGAATGTTCGAGGTTTGAATTCCAAGTTTAAACGTTCTCTCATGTTCAGATATCTGAAAAGATAGCATCCCCACATCTGTATACTACAGGAGACGCACTTAATGGGGAGCAGGGTACTGGCTCTCAAAAAACCCTGGGTGGGATATGTATCACTCAACCTACTCATCCTATTCCAGGGGAGTCAGTGTTCTAAGCCACAAGTCTCTGCAGTTTCCTCTCCTGGATCTCCACCTAGACTTAGAGGGGAGGTATGTTATACTACATGCTATCTGTGAGTTAATTATTGCTGGCATCTACAGCCCTCCTTTGGCCAATCTAGTACCATTGCAAAAAATGGCGCCACTTTTGGCTCTCTATCCTACGGCAAATATTCTGTTGGCTGGGGATTTTAACATGCCTCCGAACCCTAGCCCAGATAAACTTAATTTGGACTCTGCTACAGATTCTCCATTGTCCCACTGGGCTAAGGTTTTTGGTCTGTGTAATGTGTGGCAGTGGAAGCACCCTTGGGAGAAACAATTCACCTGCCATTCTACTACATATGCTACATTCTCCCGGATTGATCTGATATAGGTCAGTAACCCTTTACTGTCTCGCACCCACGATGATGCGATACTGCCGCAAGGAATGTCAGACCTTGCCTCAGTGCTGCTGACACTCAGGATTGACTCAGTTTCCGGACCTTGTTTTTGGAGACTGTCTCCATTCTGGGTAACTGATGAGCGGGTGGCCGCGGGGATGACAAAGGAGCTGTGTGACTATTGGGCGCATAATCGGGGTACTACCACCCCAGCTTTGGTTTGGGACGCCTTTAAGGCACATGCTCGAGGTCAGTACCAAGCTACTAATGGTAAGGTTCGCAGGGAGTCTAGCCTCTCCCTAGAGGAAGCTGAACACAAGGTTCAGGCTTTAGAATCTTAAAGTGGGGTTCCACCCAAAAAAACTAAAATACCTGAAAAATTGTAAAAACAAAAAACAAAAAAAATTTGAATATTTTTTTTTTTTTACTTACCTCTAAATGCCTGTTGCTAGGTGGTCCCTCGTAGTCTGCCTCTTCCTTTGCCTGGGCTGGTGACATCACTTCCCCCCAGGCACAGGAAGGGCTCGGCTCTGCTCCCTCCCTCCTGTCAATCATCTGGGACCCAGTACAGGTCCCAGGTGATTGAGCGGCCAATCACGGCGCGCGGCGCCGCTCGCGCATGCGCAGTGGGTACCGGGCTGTGAAGCCACAGCCCGGCGCCCACAGTTGAAATGCTGGCGCCGACGAGCGGAGGGGGGGACGAGCGGGGCTTCGATCCCCCGCATCGCTGGACCCAGGGACAGGTAAGTGTCCAATTAAAAGTCAGCAGCTGCAGTATTTGTAGCTGCTGACTTTTAATTTTTTTTTTTTTTTTTAATGAAGCTCCTGGGTGGAACTCCTCTTTAATATGTAGTCAGCAGAGATGAGGGGACCTATCACAAAATGCAAGTATTGTATAAAGAAATAGCATTGCTGTGTTCTACCTCCTGACAGAAGCTTCTACTTTCCCAATCCCAGAGGATTTTTGAGCAAGGTGAGAGGACATTCAGACCCCTGGCATGGCTGACTAGGGAATGCTCTACCACATTGCTAGAGACATTAGAGATGACAGTGGCTCTTTACAGTCTGACCACTTGCAGATTATTGCTCAGTTTGAAGGGTATTATGAGTGCCTTTATATATTTGTCAGCTGCACATCCATGATGCAAATATCTCCACCACATCCCAAAGATGCTCTATTGGATGGAGATCTGGTGAGTGTGGAGGCCATTAGAGTACAGGGACCTCATTGTCATGTTGAAGAAACCAGTGGTGAGATGATTGGAGCTTTGTGACATTATCCTGCTGGAGGGAGCCATCAGAAGATGGGTACACTGTAGTCATAAAGGGATGGACATGGTCAGCAACAACACTCAGGTAGGCCGTGGTGTTTATATGATGCTCAATTGGTACTAAGGGGCCCAAAGTTTGCCAAGAAAATATCCCCCCCACACCATTACACCACCACCACCAGCTTAGGGTTGCCACCTCATCCCTTTGAAACTGAATGCATATTAATTACACAGGTTCTGTGGCTGATTAAGGTGGTAATTAAACCCCCTTGGTGCCTTTTCTGCATTAAATTTGCCTCAGAACCTGTGTAATTCATTATGTGTTCAGGTTTAAATGGATGAGGTGGCAACCCTACACCAGACTGAGCCATTGATACAAGGCAGGTTGGATCCATGGTTTCATGTTGTTTATGCAAAACTCTGACCCGACCATCTGAAATCGAGACTCCTCAGACCAGGCAATGTTTTTCCAATCTTCTATTGTCCATTTTTTGTGAGGCTGTGCAAATTGTAGCTTCAGTTTCCTGTTCTTGGCTGAATGGAGTGGCACCTGGTGTGGTCTGCTGCAGTAGCCTATCTGCTTCAAGGTTCTATGTGTTATACATTCAGAGATCGTATTCTGAATATCTTGATTGTAACTAGCGGTTTCTATCATCTCGAAACAGTCTATTCATTCTTGTCTGACCTCTGACATCAACAAGGCATTTTCCTCCACACAACTGCCACTCAATGGATATTTTTTTTTGACCATTATCTGTACACCCTAGATCAGAGTTTCTCAACTCCAGTCCTCAAGGCGCCCCAACAGGTCATGTTTTCAGGATTCCCCGCTGATGAAATGGCTTTGTGATTACTAAGGCAGTGAAAGTGATTAAATCACCTGTGCAAAATAATGGAAGGCCTGAAAACATGACCTGTTGGGGCGCCTTGAGGACCGGAGTTGAGAAACACTGCCCTAGAGATGGTTCTGCGTGAAAATCCCAGTAGATCATCAGTTTTTGAAAAACTCAGACCAGCCCGTCTGGCACCAACAACCATGTCACGTTCAAAGTGACTTAAATCCCCTTTCTTCCTCATTCTGATGCTCGGTTTGAATTTCAGCAAGTTGTCTTTAACACGTCTAGATGCCTAGATTTTGCTCCGTGGCAAAATGTGGGCGTTGCTTAAATTGCGTCACATATTGGGAGTGGCTTAAAGGGCTTAAAAGTCTAAGATGACTTACATAGTGCAGAATGCAGTAATGTTAAACATGAATGTACTGTGCGGAGTGTACGGCGGTGGGTATAATGTGCAGTGGACGGCGGTGGGTGTAATGTGCAGGTGAGGAGTGTACAGCTTTGGATAGTATGTGCAGGGCGGTGTCAGTAGTTTTTTATTTTTATTTGTTTACAATTTAATTTTTAGTATTTTTTTTTTAAATGCTTTTTGGGGGCCAGTGGAATTGGTCAGTAGAGCAGTGGATGGTGTCAGAATCTTTAAAAAAATGTTTACAATTTTATTAATATATTTATTTGTACAATTTATTTTTGTATTTTTTATTTTTCACAATGATTGGGGGTGGGGGAGGGGGGTAATGAACAGTATCAGAAGAGCAGTGGATGATGTCAGTGTTTTTTTTTTATTTACAGTTTTGTTTTTTTTTGTTGGTTTTTTTAATATTTTTTTTTCACAGTGCTTCTGGGGAAGGGGGTGGGGGGGTGCGCGGCAGTGGACGGTGTCGGTAGAGCAGAGGACAGTGTCGGTAGAGCAGAGGACGGTGTCGGTAGAGCAGAGGACGGTGTCGGTAGAGCAGAGGACGGTGTCGGTAGAGCAGAGGACGGTGTCGGTAGAGCAGTGGACGGTGTCGGTAGAGCAGTGGACGGTGTCGGTAGAGCAGAGGACGGTGTCGGTAGAGCAGTGGACGGTGTCGGTAGAGCAGAGGACGGAGTCGGTAGAGCAGAGGACGGTGTCGGTAGAGCAGAGGACGGTGTCGGTAGAGCAGAGGACGGTGTCGGTAGAGCAGAGGACGGTGTCGGTAGAGCAGTGGACGGTGTCGGTAGAGCAGTGGACGGTGTCGGTAGAGCAGAGGACGGTGTCGGTAGAGCAGTGGATGGTGTCGGTAGAGCAGAGGACGGTGTCGGTAGAGCAGTGGACGGTGTCGGTAGAGCAGAGGACGGTGTCGGTAGAGCAGTGGACGGTGTCGGTAGAGCAGAGGACGGAGTCGGTAGAGCAGAGGACGGTGTCGGTAGAGCAGAGGACGGTGTCGGTAGAGCAGAGGACGGTGTCGGTAGAGCAGAGGACGGTGTCGGTAGAGCAGTGGACGGTGTCGGTAGAGCAGAGGACGGTGTCGGTAGAGCAGAGGACGGTGTCGGTAGAGCAGTGGATGGTGTCGGTAGAGCAGAGGACGGTGTCAGTAGAGCAGTGGACGGTGTCGGTAGAGCAGAGGACGGTGTCGGTAGAGCAGTGGACGGTGTCGGTAGAGCAGAGGACGGTGTCGGTAGAGCAGTGGACGATGTCGGTAGAGCAGTGGACGGTGTCGGTAGAGCAGTGGACGGTGTCGGTAGAGCAGTGGACGGTGTCGGTAGAGCAGTGGACGGTGTCGGTAGAGCAGAGGACGGTGTCGGTAGAGCAGAGAACGGTGTCGGTAGAGCAGAGGACGGTGTCGGTAGAGCAGAGGACGGTGTCGGTAGAGCAGTGGACGGTGTCGGTAGAGCAGAGGACGGTGTCGGTAGAGCAGAGGACGGTGTCGGTAGAGCAGAGGACGGTGTCGGTAGAGCAGAGGACGGTGTCGGTAGAGCAGAGGACGGTGTCGGTAGAGCAGAGGACGGTGTCGGTAGGGCAGTGGACAGCGTCGGTAGGGCAGTGGACGGCGTCGGTAGAGCAGTGGACGGGGTCGGTAGAGCAGTGGACGGTGTCAATAGGGCAGTGGATGGTGTCAGTGGTTTTTTATTTTTACGTATTGATTTTTTTTACAATTTAGTTTGTTTTTATTTTTTTCACAATGCTTTTTAGGGGAGGGTGGTAGGGCAGAAGGGAGTGGTGTCAGTAATTTTTTATTTTAATTTTTTTTTTTTTACAAATTAATTTTTTTAATATGTATTTTTTTTTTTTGCTCTTATCAGCCCTGTTGGGGGTGGCTTTAGTAAGATATCAGGGGTCTAAACAGACCCCTGACATCTCCCATTTGAGACAGGGAAAAGGAGTGAGGACACAGATTCCACAATCCCTTCCTCAGCACTGAAGATGAATTGACAGGAAACACAGATTCCCGTCCATTCATAAACAGAAGCAGAGTAATCACAGGTGCTCAGTTATTACAGGACACAGAGCGATAGCTCACCGTGTCCAATTCAGAAAAGAAAGGGGTCGGTAAATGACATATTTACCAACACCTTCCTCCGCTCTCCATCCTGACACATCCCCCCCCACAGCCGGTGGGAGAGGAGGGATGCCGGGGGTGGACGAAGGACAGCGGACTGCAGGAGAACAGAGGGGGACACATGGATGACACCACTGCCTCTCCCAGGATCAGCCCTGCAGCCGGGAGATCGCAGGGCACTTGTGGGTGTCTGGGAGCCTGCTACCAAAGGCTGGAAACTCCCGCACTTCGCGGGAGACTTGGGATGTCTGGCATTGATTTGCTGCCATGTGATTGGCTGATCAGCAATTTGTGTTATCCAGCAACTGAACAGGTGTACCTAATAAAGCAGTATTTTTTACAGAACTTTTGGCTTTGATAACCCACACCTCCCAACATTTTGAGATGGGAATGAGGGACACCTACTAGCAAACATATGTTGGCATAGGACACGCCCCTGCCACACCCCTTATAGGGGACATATCCAAAAAAAAAAGGGGGTTAATTAAATCCACAAGTGCTTTTTACCACCAATATTCCTTTATATTGGCTTTTAAAATTGCCAAATGCAGCAATTTAGAATTTAGATGAAAGGTTTAGCACTGGGAAACACTTTTTGAAAGATAAAAAGTGCATTTTATATACATCTATATAGATCAGACCAAAATGAGGGGGAAAGAGGGACAGAGGGACATTGCTCCAAATCAGGGACAGTCCTTCGAAATCAGGGACAGTTGGGAGCTATGGATAAACTGTTGTACAAACATTGTGCGACTTAAAAAAAATTGGAGCTACCGCTAATTTATTCTCCAGGGTCTCCGCTTATACAAAATATATCATGTTTGAGGTTCTAAGTAATTTGTGTGTGAACATTTTAAATATTTGCCTTGGTGGACAAGCAATTAAACTGTATTTGTTTTATTGAATGGAAATCATTCCTGCTGATTGGATGGAAACTTTTTAGAGAGACTGGACAATGTTTCCGGGAACTTCACAGCACGTGACTCAGGCAGCGCCAGTCATGTGACTCGGACCAGCCCAGAGGGCGTGGTGAGCATGACGCGGTCACGTGGTTCCTCATTGACGTGTTCTTGGTCATCTGATCCGAACTCGGTCATCGGCTGAAGTCTCCGGAGAGGACAGTGTACAGGGGGAGTCATGGCCAGCCAGTCCGCGGGGATCCAGCAGCTACTGCAAGCGGAGAAGAGGGCGGCCGAGAGGGTGGCGGAGGCCCGGAAACGTGAGACTCTAATCCGGTCACTTGTTGATTCATTGGGAGCTCTGCTTCTAACTTGCTGTGTAAAGACTACAACTCCCAACATGCTTTGCCGGGCTGTATCTCAGGAGGAATGCTGGGAGTTGTAGTTCTTCAGGCTATTATTTTATTCCAGGAGCCCAGAACTTGTCCCTGTCTGGTCGCTTTGTGGCTACAAGTCAGTGAGTGAAGCCGCACTCTGCTACATGAGCATTCAATCAACTTTATTGATCAGAACATTCTACCCCACAGGCCCCTCCCTTCTGATATGGTGCACCCTTAAAGGGCCAGTTCTCTCCGATGAAGAGTTGGGGTGAAATGTATCAGAGGGGAGGGGGTCTGCCGAGAGTTGTATGTACCGATCTGAACAATAAAGGTAATTGAATGGAAAAGTAGCGGTGTGTACGGCTTTGCTCACTAACTAGGATAGGGTGTGGGCTCCTGCAATGAAAGGACTGCAAGTTCCAGCAATCCTCAGCTGCAGCATGGCATGCTGGGAGTTGTAGTTGTACACTGCTGAGATTTTTTTTCGAATAGTCCAATATGTGAGATCTTTTAGGAAATGTTTAAAGACTGCGGATGTGATACAGGTGTGGGGGGGCTCTGCGGGGGGGGGGGGGGGAGGGAGGCTCTGCGGGGGGAGAGGGGGAGAGGAGGGGGGGCTCTGCGGGGGGAGAGGAGGGAGGCTCTGCGGGGGGAGAGGAGGGGAGGAAGGAGGCTCTGCGGGGGGGGGGGGAGGGAGGCTCTGCGGGGGGGGAGAGGAGGGGAGGAGGGAGGCTCTGCGGGGGGGGGGAGAGGAGGGGAGGAGGGAGGCTCTGCGGGGGGGGGGGAGAGGGAGGCTCTGCGGGGGGGGAGAGGAGGGGAGGAGGGAGGCTCTGCGGGGGGGGGAGAGGAGGGGAGGAGGGAGGCTCTGCGGGGGGGGGGAGAGGAGGGGAGGAGGGAGGCTCTGCGGGGGGGGAGAGGAGGGAGGCTCTGCGGGGGGGAGAGGAGGGGAGGAGGGAGGCTCTGCGGGGGGGAGAGGAGGAGGGAGGCTCTGCGGGGGGGGGGGGGAGGCTCTGCGGAGAGGAAGAGGGAGGCTCTGCGGAGAGGAAGAGGGAGGCTCTGCGGGGAGGGGAGGGGAGGAGGGAGGCTCTGCGGGGGGGAGAGGAGGGAGGCTCTGCGGGGGGGGGGGGCTCTGCGGAGAGGAGGAGGGAGGCTCTGCGGGGGGGGGAGAGGAGGAGGGAGGCTCTGCGGGGGGGGAGGGGAGGGGAGGAGGGAGGCTCTGCGGGGGGGAGAGGAGGAGGGAGGCTCTGCGGGGGGGGAGGCTCTGCGGAGAGGAGGAGGGAGGCTCTGCGGGGGGGGGAGAGGAGGAGGGAGGCTCTGCGGGGGGGGGAGAGGAGGAGGGAGGCTCTGCGGGGGGGAGAGGAGGGGAGGAGGGAGGCTCTGCGGGGGGGGGGGGAGGGAGGCTCTGCGGGGGGGAGGAGGGGAGGAGGGAGGCTCTGCGGGGGGGCTCTGCGGGGGGGGAGAGGAGGAGGGAGGCTCTGCGGGGGGGAGAGGAGGAGGGAGGCTCTGCGGGGGGGAGAGGAGGAGGGAGGCTCTGCGGGGGGGAGAGGAGGAGGGAGGCTCTGCGGGGGGAGAGGAGGGGAGGAGGGAGGCTCTGCGGGGGGGAGAGGAGGAGGGAGGCTCTGTGGGGGGGGGGGGCTCTGTGGAGAGGAGGAGGGAGGCTCTGCGGGGGGGGGAGAGGAGGAGGGAGGCTCTGCGGGGGGGGGGGAGAGAGGAGGAGGGAGGCTCTGCGGGGGGGGAGAGGAGGGAGGCTCTGCGGGGGGGGGAGAGGAGGAGGGAGGCTCTGCGGGGGGGGAGAGGAGGAGGGAGGCTCTGCGGGGGGGGAGAGGAGGAGGGAGGCTCTGCGGGGGGGAGAGGAGGAGGGAGGCTCTGCGGGGGGGAGGCTCTGTGGAGAGGAGGAGGGAGGCTCTGCGGGGGGGGAGAGGAGGAGGGAGGCTCTGCGGGGGGGGAGAGGAGGGGGGAGGCTCTGCGGGGGGGGGAGAGGAGGAGGGAGGCCCTGCGGGGGGGGAGAGGAGGAGGGAGGCTCTGCGGGGGGGGGGAGAGGAGGAGGGATGCTCTGCGGGGGGGGGAGAGGAGGAGGAGGGAGGCTCTGCGGGGGGGGAGAGGAGGAGGGAGGCTCTGCGGGGGGGGGAGAGGAGGAGGGAGGCTCTGCGGGGGGGGGAGAGGAGGAGGGAGGCTCTGCGGGGGGGGAGAGGAGGAGGGAGGCTCTGCGGGGGGGGAGAGGAGGAGGGAGGCTCTGCGGGGGGGGAGAGGAGGAGGAGGGAGGCTCTGCGGGGGGGGAGAGGAGGAGGGAGGCTCTGCGGGGGGGGGAGAGGAGGAGGGAGGCTCTGCGGGGGGGGAGAGGAGGGGGGGAGAGGAGGAGGGAGGCTCTGCTTGGGGGGAGAGGAGGAGGGAGGCTCTGCGGGGGGGGGAGAGGAGGAGGGAGGCTCTGCGGGGGAGAGGAGGGAGGCTCTGCGGGGGGGAGAGGAGGAGGGAGGCTCTGCGGGGGGGGGAGAGGAGGAGGGAGGCTCTGCGGGGGGGGGGAGAGGAGGAGGGAGGCTGTGCGGGGGGGGAGAGGAGGAGGGAGGCTCTGCGGGGGGGGAGAGGAGGAGGGAGGCTCTGCGAGGGGAGAGGAGGAGGGAGGCTCTGCAGGGGGGGGAGAGGAGGAGGGAGGCTCTGCGGGGGGGAGAGGAGGAGGGAGGCTCTGCGGGGGGGAGAGGAGGAGGGAGGCTCTGCGGGCGGGGAGAGGAGGAGGGAGGCTCTGCGGGGGGAGAGGAGGAGGGAGGCTCTGCGGGGGGGAGAGGAGGAGGGAGGCTCTGCTTGGGGGGAGAGGAGGAGGGAGGCTCTGCTTGGGGGGAGAGGAGGAGGGAGGCTCTGCTTGGGGGGAGAGGAGGAGGGAGGCTCTGCTTGGGGGGAGAGGAGGAGGGAGGCTCTGCTTGGGGGGAGAGGAGGAGGGAGGCTCTGCTTGGGGGGAGAGGAGGAGGGAGGCTCTGCTTGGGGGGAGAGGAGGGGAGGAGGGAGGCTCTGCGGGGGGAGAGGAGGGGAGGAGGGAGGCTCTGCGGGGGGAGAGGAGGGAGGCTTTGCGGGGGGGGAGAGGAGGGGAGGAGGGAGGCTCTGCGGGGGGGAGAGGAGGAGGGAGGCTCTGCGGGGGGGAGAGGAGGGGAGGAGGGAGGCTCTGCGGAGAGGGGGAGGGAGGCTCTGCGGAGAGGGGGAGGGAGGCTCTGCGGGGGGGAGAGGAGGAGGGAGGCTCTGCGGAGAGGAGGAGGGAGGCTCTGCGGGGGGGGGGAGAGGAGGAGGGAGGCTCTGCGGGGGGGGGGAGAGGAGGAGGGAGGCTCTGCGGGGGGGGGGAGAGGAGGAGGGAGGCTCTGCGGGGGGGGGGAGAGGAGGAGGGAGGCTCTGCGGGGGGGGGAGAGGAGGAGGGAGGCTCTGCGGGGGGGGGAGGGGAGGAGGGAGGCTCTGCGGGGGGGAGAGGAGGGGAGGAGGGAGGCTCTGCGGAGAGGGGGAGGGAGGCTCTGCGGGGGGGGGGGAGAGGAGGAGGGAGGCTCTGCGGGGGGGGGGAGAGGAGGAGGGAGGCTCTGCGGGGGGGGGGGAGAGGAGGAGGGAGGCTCTGCGGGGGGGGGGAGAGGAGGAGGGAGGCTCTGCGGGGGGGGGGAGGGGAGGAGGGAGGCTCTGCGGGGGGGAGAGGAGGGGGGGGGGAGGCTCTGCGGGGGGGAGAGGAGGAGGGAGGCTCTGTGGGGGGGGGGAGGCTCTGTGGAGAGGAGGAGGGAGGCTCTGCGGGGGGGGAGAGGAGGAGGGAGGCTCTGCGGGGGGGGGAGAGGAGGAGGGAGGCTCTGCGGGGGGGGGGAGAGGAGGAGGGAGGCTCTGCGGGGGGGGAGAGGAGGAGGGAGGCTCTGCGGGGGGGGGGAGAGGAGGAGGGAGGCTCTGCGGGGGGGGGAGAGGAGGAGGGAGGCTCTGCGGGGGGGAGAGGAGGAGGGAGGCTCTGCGGGGGGGGAGAGGAGGGGGGAGGCTCTGCGGGGGGGGGGGAGGAGGAGGGAAGCTCTGCGGAGAGGAGGAGGGAGGCTCTGCGGGGGGGATAGAGGAGGAGGGAGGCTCTGCGGGCGGGGAGAGGAGGAGGGAGGCTCTGCGGGGGGGGGAGAGGAGGAGGGAGGCTCTGCGGGGGAGAGGGCCGCTCTGATGTGCTGTAGGGGGGGGGGCGCCATTCTTCGGGGGACAGTGGGAGGCTAATGGCGCTCTGCAGGGAGGAGGGCCGCCATCCTTTGGGGGACGGTGGGAGGCTGATGGCGCTCTGCGGGGGAGAGGGGCTGTGCGGGGGGTGGGGGGCACCATTCTTTGGGGGACGGTGGGAGGCTGATGGCGCTCTGCGGGGGACGGTCATAGACTGTACATACATTACAGGTGTAGTTGGAGACTGGGGGATGAGGACTTCTTTTTGTACATATCTTGATGCCCCCCACTGGCTCCTGGAGTCCACAGGCCAAACAAATCTCCTTTATTTCTGGAATCCTGTGTATCGCCTGACTGGTAGTTGCAGACTTCTCCTCTTCCTGCTCCTTCTCTTCCTCTTCCTCTTCTTCCTCCTCCTCTTCCTCCTCTAATCTGCAGAACATTATGAAAGCAGTCATGGGTTTTGTACATTCCTTCTTTTTCTGGGAGGGGGTTGGCTGGTTTAGACCGGTCATCCAATGCATTTCATTTACTGAGCGCTCTGACCTCCACTTAGACCTCATTAAGTGATTGCTATCTCTATGTGGACGTCTATTCAGTCTTACTTCCATTAATGCCTTCACAGATGACTTGCATTTTATTCCTTCCTCATCCCTGGCTGAACACTTCTGCATTTTCTGCCCTGTTGCACATTATTGTGCCTGAAGCCGACATACAGTGTACAATGGAGATAGGAGGAGCCCAAGGAAACGTGTGATTTGGTGTTGAACCTTCTTTTGATGAAAATTGTGTTTGATTTCTACACATGTACAGTTGTGCCCAGAAGTTTGCATACCCTGGCAGAAATTGTGAAATTTTGGCATTAATAATGAAAATATGACTAATCATGCCAAAAAAGCTGTCTTTTATTTAAGGATAGTGATCACATGAAGCCATTTGTTATCACATATAGTTTTTTGGATCCTTTTAAAATCATAATCACCCAAATGGCCCTGATAAAGTTTACATACCCTGGAATGTTTGGCCTTGGTACAGACACAGAAGGTGGCACACACAGGTTAAAATAGCAATTAAAGGTCAATTTCCCACATTTGTGGCTTTTTAAATCACAATTAGTGTCTGTGTATAAATAGTCAATGAGCTTGTTAGCTCTCACATTTAAGCACTAAGCAGGCTAGACACTGAGCCATGAGGAGATAGAAAAGAACAGTCAAAAGACCTGCGTAACAAAGTAATGGAACTTTATAAAGATGGAAAAGGATATAAAAAGATACCCAAAATCTTGAATATGTCAGTCAGTACTGTTTAATCACTTATTAAAAAGTGGAACATTCGGGGCTCTTTTGATACTAAGCCAAGGTCAGGTAGACCAAGAAAGATTGCAGCCACAGCTGGCAGGATAACTGCTCAGGATATAAAGATAAACCCAGAGGTAACCTCATGAGAAATACAGGCTGCTCTCCAAAAAGACGGTGTGGTTGTTTTTAAGGAGCACAATTCAACGTTACCTGAACCAAAAAGAGCTGCATGGTTGAGCTTCCAGAAGGAAGCGTTTACTGCGCCAATGCCATAAAAAAGCCTAATGAGGCATGTCAAGGTGTTGTTGGGCATATTGTAACCAGGCTTTTTTGTGGAACTTGTACAGTAAAGTCTTCTTTCTGGCAACTTGACCATACAACTCTTTACCTGTGGGTTTTTCTTTGTATCCCGAACAGTTCCTGTGGCAGTTGTGGCTGAAATCTTTTTTTTGATCTACCTGACCTTGGCCTGGTATCAAGAAATCCCCCAAACTTTCCACTTTTTATTAAGTGAACAATACTGATTGGCATATTCAAGCCGGACTCCCACTTTAAGTATAAACATTGTAACAATTTGTCAATGGAATAGACTTCCTGTGTAAGTGAAAAAAGTTTAACCACTTAAACACTAAACCTTTTTCTGACATTTGTTGGTTTCAAGTTAAAATCATTTTTTTTTTGCTAGAAAATTACTTGGAACCCCCAAACATATATTTTTTTTAGTAGACACCCTAGAGAATAAAATGGTGGTTGTTGCAATATTTTATGCCACACTGTATTTGCGCAGCGGTCTTTCAAATGCAATTTTTTGGGAAAAAATTACTTTAATGAATTAAAAAAAAAAAAATCTAACCAGTAAAGTTAGCCCATTTTTATTTTTTTTGTATAATGTGAAAGATTTTACGTCGCGGGAATCGTGATCTTTTTATTCTAAGCAAAAAAACCGTGATTCTCATTTTGACCAGAATCGTGCAGCTCTACTATTTATACACAGACACTAATTGTGATTTAAAAAGCCACAAATGTGGGAAATTAACCTTTAACTGCTTCCCGACCAACCACCAGGTTGGCTCCCCTGCACGAGCCTTCGTAGCTTAAAAAATAAAATAAAAAAATCGCAATAAGCGTATATTGATTGGTTTGCGCAAAATTTATAGCGTCTACACAATAGGGGATAGATTTATATGGCATTTTTATTTTTTTATTTTTTTTTACTAGTAATGGCGGCGATCATTGACTGTGACATTACTGTGGACAGATCGGACACTTTTGGTGCCATTCACATTTATACAGCGATCAGTGCAATTTAAAAATGCATTGATTACTGTGTAAATGTGATGGGCAGTGAAGGGGTTAAGTGTCCTAGGAAGTGATTCTAACGGTAGGGGGGAGGGGCTGTGTGTGACACGACACTGATCACTGCTCCCGATTACAGGGAGCGGTGATCAGTGTCCTGTCATTAGGCAGAACGGGGAAATGCTTGTTTACATCGGCATTTCTCTGTTCTTCATCTCCGTGAGATGATCACTGGTATCCCCACGGACATAGAGTCCGCAGGACCCGCTATCACATTCACAGAGCTCGCGGCACACAAGCAAACAGCTGCTTAAAGGGCAACGTCCAGGTACGTTAATATGCCTGTACGGGCCCTTCTGCCGACGTATATCGGCGTGCGCCGGTCGGCAAACACTTAATGTTCAGTGATGACCTCTACTCTGATAGAGGTGACACGTTTTAGTTTTTTCAAAAATGTTGGTTTTATATTTTCATTACTGTGTATGACTATTTAAAAAATCTCTGGGTGTCTCAAAGCCCCGGTGCTCCTCACCATTTCCCCTTTCCTTTGTGGGCCATGTTGTATATGAATTAGGGCTGACGCCCACCATTGGTTATTGTTGGCTGTATATGGGCTATTGCCCTAGAGTCAGTAATTCAGAATATAGAAAGAGGAATGGGGACCTTCCTGACTGTGCAGTGTTGTAGAAATCACAAGACTGAACACATTTACAAATGCTTATGCCGGTAAACCTATTTGTATTTAGTGCTGTGCTTGGAATTCCACTTGGTCTATGACATTACTGACTGTGATAATGCAGCTCTTGTATAAAGTGAAGGATCTGAGTATCACATGGCTGCACTTTTTTCTTATAATCCAGGAAAGAACAAGCGTCTGAAACAGGCAAAGGAGGAGGCCCAGGCTGAGATCGAGCAATACCGGCTGCAGCGAGAGAGAGACTTCAAGGCCAAGGAGGAAGCTGTATGTATTTGGGTGGGATTCAAATAGGGTTCAGTGATCGCTGTTCCTTTTTGCAGGAGTTCATGCTAACCCCCGAGTAACATAACGTTTTTTTTTTTTCCTCCAGGTGATCTTTTCAAAAGGCCAATTATTGGTTACAGCTTATATATCTAAGTGACCCTAAAGTGATACTAAAGTGTTATTTTTAGCTAAAAAAAATAAAGTAAAAATGTTCTACTTACCTGCTCTGTGCAGTAGATTTGCACAGAGCAGCCCCTATCCTTCTCTTCGGTGCTCCTGGCCCCTCCCTCCTGTTGAGTGCCCCCACAGCAAGCAGCTTGCTATGGGGGCACCCGAGCCAAGCCACAGCTCCCTCCCTCCGTTCAGACACGGAGCTACGGCCCCGCCCCCTTTTTCTTTCCTCATTGGCTGACTGATTTTGACAGCAGCAGAAGTCAGTGGCGCCGCGCTGCTGTCTCAGCCAATGAGGAGAGGAGTCCCGGGCAGCCGAGACACTCCTACAACAGCGCTGGATCGAGATTGGCTCAGGTAAGTATGGGGGGGCTGTTGCACATGGAAGGCTTTTTATCTTAACCACTTGCAGACCGGAAGATTTTCCCCCTTAATGACCTGGTCGTTTTTGCGATACGGCACTGCGTCGCCTTAACTGACAGTTGCGCAACAATGTACCCAAACAAAATTTACGTCCTTTTTTTCCCCACAAATAGAGCTTTCTTTTGGTGGTATTTGATCACCTTTGCAGTTTTTTTTATTTTTTGCGCTATATACAAAAAAAAGAACAACAATTTTGAAAATTTTTTTTTTTTTTTTTTTTTTTTTTTTCTTTTTGCTATAATAAATATCCCAAAAACGTTTAGGCCAAGATGTATACTTCTACATATTTTTGTTAAAAAAAAAGGCGTATATTGATTGGTTTGCGCAAAAGTTATAGCGTCTACAAAATAGGGGGTAGATTGGCATTTTTATATTATTTTTTTTTACCAGTAATGGCGGTAATCGTCGATTTTTAGCCAGACTGCGTCATTGCGGCGGACAGATCGGACACTTTTGACACTTTTTTTGGGACCATTGACATTCATACAGCGATCAGTACTATAAAATTGCACTGGTTACTGTATAAATGACACAGGCAGGGAAGGGTTAACACTAGTGGTGATCAAGGGGTTAAATGTGTTCCCTGGGAGGTCTTTCTAACTGTGGGGGGGCCGAATGGAGGAGGAGAGAGATCGCTGTTCCTAGTCGCTAGGAACTGCAGATCTGCCTCTCCTCCCTTGTCAGAACGGGGATCTGTCTGTTTACATTGCCAGATCCCCGTTCTGGCTCTTTCCAGGGATCGTGGGTAGCCGGCAAACATCGCGGCCACGCAAATCGGGTACTCCGCCTTGCAGCGGACGCGCGTGCCTGCTATGGCTCTTAAAGGAGCCGATGTACAGCTACGGCAATTCGCTGGAACGAGCCGACCTGCTGCAGTATAATGACGGCGGCTGGTTGGCAAGTGGTTAAAGTGGATGTAAACCCGAAACATCCGGTCTACCTCGCACAGCGAAGCAATAGATGCCATCTGCCCCGGGATGTCAGGAAAGGAGCAGCCAGTCATCTACAATCCTCTCCAATTTCCAACAGTAAAGAAAACCGACGCACAAAAAAAAAATTTTTTCCTTTTCCTTTTCCTTTCCTTGGAAAACATGGGGCCCTGCACAAGCGTACGAGGCCATACATGCATAATATTATACTGTTCAAGTTAAATGGTGGGTGGGGGGTGTGGTGTTTCTTTTATTGCTTTTGGGTTTTTTTTTTTCCCCCATTTTGCATAGAGGTTTAGAACCCCTGTCAGATTTTTATAGCTCTGTAAATCTGTAACGGGGAGACAGGCAGAAAAAAATATAGGACGGGGTTGTTTTTATTGCACTATTTATTATCACTCCCTGTCTGGTGAAAAGTTGTATGCAGGACAGGAAGTGAAGGGAAACTGGACCCTGCATAGTAGAAAAGAAATCTGGCAGGGGTTCTAACCTTTTCCCTTTTCTTAAAACGAAGAAAAAAGGTTTTTGTTGTACATGCACTTAACCCCTTGCCGCCATCCCTATAACTGGTGCCAGGAGCCGGGGGATTGCTTTCCAATTTTGTAAATGCTGTGATTAGCACAATGATCACAAGATTGGGAGTCCTTCCCAGGCTGCCGACCATAAACAGTGACCAGGAGCTGTCGTTGTGCTGGCTGTACCAAGTGAGTGCACTCCTAGTACAGTTCAATGGACACATATATACACTATATTGCCAAAAGTATGGAGACACTTGCCTTTACACGCACATAAACTTTAATGGCATTCCAGTTTTCGTCTGTAGGGTTCAACATTGAGTTGGCCCATCCTTTGCAACTATAACAGCTTCAACTCTTCTGGGAAGGTTGTCCACAAGGTTTAGGAGTGTGTCTATGGGAATATTTGACCATTCTTCCAGAAGTGCATTTGTGAGGTCAGGCACTGATGTTGGACGAGAAGTCCTGGCTCGCAGTCTCCGCTCTAATTCGTCCCAAAAGTGTTCTATGGGATTGAGGTCAAGACTCCTTTGTGCACTAGTGTGTGGTCATGTTGGAACAGGAAGGGGCCATCCCCAAACTTTTCCCACAAAGCTGGGAGCATGAAATTTGTCCAAAATGTCTTGATATGCTGACACCTTAAGAGTTCCCTTCACTGGAACTAAGGGGCCAAGCCCAACCACTAACCCACACCAAAATCTCCCTTCCACCAAATGATTTGAACCAGTGCACAAAGCAAGATCTATAAAAACATGGATGAACGGGTTTGGGGTGGAGGAACTTGACTGGCCTGACCTCACCCTGCTAGAACACCTTTGGGATGAATTAGAGTGGAGACTGTGAGCCAGGCCTTCTTGTGCAACATCAGTGCCTGACCTCACAAATGCGCTTCTGGAAGAATAGTCAAACATTCCTAAACCTTGTGGACAGCCTTCCCAGAAGAGTTGAAGCTGTTATAGATGCAAAGGGTGGGCCAACTCAATATTGAACCCTATGGACTAAGACTGGGATGCCATTAAAGTTCATATGCGTGTAAAGGTAGGTGTCCCAATACTTTTGGCAATCTAGTGTATGCCTGGCTTTAAAGCCCACTTCTGTGGTGCTGCATTTATATATATGCGAGGTCCGTGTCAAGAGGTTAATGAACTAACAAATGCTCTTTATTCTTGATCGGTTTATCTGAGCGTTGCTGTGTTTTTTAGGCTTTGGGCTCCCATGGAAGCTGCTCTGAAGAGGTGGAGAAGGAGACATCTGCAAAGATGTCCATAGTCCAAGAAAACTACAAACAGAATCAAGAACTTGTATTAGAGCAACTGCTATCTCTTGTTTGCGAAATAAAACCTGAAATCCACGCCAACTATCGCTTCAGCGGCTAGAGAGGACCCATGTGCGCAGATGGGTTGTTGCTGACTCCTTTATTGCTGTCCTATTATTTATTGTGCCCTAGGCCATGATAAGCCATTTTCTTGAATCTAGCACCGCTCCAGTGTAGTCTATGCAATTTATTATTCCAGCAGAGGGGGCCCTTTGTGGGTGCCAGTAAGATGAATATTTTACCAAAGCCTTACACGGAGGGTTAAGCTTTACACGAGGTTGGGTCTTTGAAAAGGGAAGTAGCCGGCAGGAATTGGTAGGACGAGGAGGGGTTGGTGAGGAGTCTTGTGTTGTAGTTTTGAGGAAGGAGTGAGTATTAGTCAGAGTTTCTACCACTGGTTCTTAGTTTTGCTTTTTCCATGTATACCTTTTTAGAAATAAAATAATTTTCTTTTTCCTTCATGACCAGTGTCGTTTTTTGCAGCTTTCTTATTGGGTCCGTCAGTACATCTTCTCTGACCAGGTAGCCGTTTTTGTTGGATCACCATGAAAAAGAAGCTTACCGGTTTCCTAGGAACCAGTCATGTTCAAGGTGCAAAGTTTGTTTTTATACACTGAGGTCAGGGTAAGGCATAAACATTAATTTCACCTTTTTGGACCATGTTTCATGGTTGTCATTTTTGGGGTGTACATGAAGCACGGTCGCATACCGTATCCCCAAAACCTAAACTGCCCCCTTCCTGAATCGCAGGGTGCTGGAATCTGTGGAACACTCAGTGGTTTTTCGCAGACTCTCTAGAATTCTTATGCTTCTCTAAACAACAAATGCCGGTGCGAGTGATGGTTTTGTGTACCTTTTTGGTAACAAAAATGTAAATCTTTTACGTGGAGGAGCCGCGGACACTCCATCCTTTATCACACAGAGAAAAAGCAGCCTAGTGCATATCGTAAGACTCTTTATTGAAGAAAAACATACGATAATATAAGATGAACTCCGGACTCTGAAGAGGGTTCTGTTCTTGAAACGCGTAAGCTATGCCCCTGCAGATGGGCACCACTCAAGCATTGGGCCTGGATTGAGTTCATGCTTGTATTCACCTTTTTGTGAGTATGTTGAATTTTATCTTTCCACAATAAAGAGTCTTGTGATAATGCCCTCAGCCGATGGGCCCTTTTTCTTTGTCTTTGTTTCAGTTCCTGGTTTGTTGATTTCCCTTATCTGATGTGCCCAGCAAGGCCTTTATGTTGCAGAATTTGTTATTGTTGGTTTCTCGTTCAATATTTTTATTAAGGTTTACATGAGATATACATAACAATCTGTAGGCATGGGAAACAGTCAAATCATGAATAATAAAAAAAATATGAGTATATAAGTCACGGTATGTTCAACAGGAATTATATCCGAAAATAAGACTTATAATAATATAGATTCACTTAAATAGCCAACATTAGAACCCCAAAAACGGTGTATTTAATGAAACGTGCCTCCAGACCACCCATCCACCCCTAATGGGCACAAACTGTGGATAGGTGGGGGCAAAGCTGTATAAATCGGGAATATTTACACCAAAATAATTTTAAATATTGCAAAAGACATAAGGGGGTCTAGGTATTCCAATGATAGATTACACATGCCATTTATATTAGATCAAAACACTAAGAATTAAGAGAAATATCAGATAATATATAAAACCATACATGTAAGAAGAGAGATCCCCTTATCTGTCAGGATAAGAAAAGATAGGAAGAAGAGGGAAGAAAGAAAGAGAAGGAAGGTTCTTCCATGGTGGTAGTGCAGCCCACACCCAAAAAAATGCATATCGTTAATAAAAATAAAAAAAAATATTGTATTGGCGTATAACACTCACCTTTTCACCCCAAAAATTGGGTGCAAATAGCTTGTGCGTGTTATACGCCAATACTTTAATTTTAGATGCCTCGGAGGGGAGGGGGGACGGGACGAGTGCTGTCAGATTACATACAGTGAGAATCTCCTGTTTACTTGGCGGCCTCTGTAAAAGGAAGTCCCGTCTCCTGGGCCGCTATTGGACCAATGTTCTATCTATCATAGGAGATTCTCACCATATATAATCTGTCGACGCTCATCCAGCCCCCCTCCCTGTCCCCTTTAGGCTGCAGATGGGCATCGATCAGGCTGCACTGATGGCAATGGTGAGGCTGCTGCATTGATGGCACTTGTGAGGCTGCAGATGGGCATTGATTTGCAGCAACAATGAATAATCAGTCAAGGGGCAAAAAATGTTTAACCCAAGGTTTCCAAATTTTGTTGAATTTACCGATATCATTTTCTATGGCCGTCATTTTGGCAAATAGAAGGGCCTTCAACATCCTATGTTTGGCTTCAGCCACAATTAAGGTGGGAGTTTTCCAAGCCTTGGCTATAGTTTGTTTGGCTGCGGTTGTAAGATTAATGAGCAGTTGAAATTGAGTATGAATAAGTGCAGCTGGTTTAAGATTTAGGAGGGCCACAGCTTGGTCTGGGAGTATAGCGATTTCCAAGGCTTTAGAAACCATATCAAATATCTTTCCCCAGAAATCTTGGGTTACCGGACCACCAAATATGGAAATGTGTACCTGGTGAGGAACATCCTCAAACAATTTTCTGGGTATGCTGGGATAAATTTTGCAATCCTTGCTGGTACCAAATACCAATGTGCCATAACTTTGAAATTGGTTTCTAATGCATAACAATTTGGGGGAAGAAGTTTTGGTGGCCAGCCAAATATTGGACCAGTCATCTTCGTCAAATGTACGATTCAAATGCAACCATTTAGCAACATATGAGGGAAATGAGTCGTTAGGTATAGAGATGTTGATATAGGAGTGAAATCAGTCCTCTAATATGTGGGTCACTCTTGCAAATACGTTCAAATTGTGACATTTGGTTAAGAATCGAACCTGTACTAATGAGAGGTGTATAAAAATTCTTGATTTGCAAATAATGAAAAGATTCAGTCCTAGGAAGCCCAAAAGTTTCACAAAGTGTAGGTAATGTATGAAAATTGGTGGAAGATGATAATTTGCCTAGCCGGGTCAAATTCGTAGTTGACCATGATGCAAAAGAGTTCGGAAATTTCCAGGCAGGGTAGAAAGCTGGATTCTTGAGGAAAGAAAGAAGGGCATTATGTGGTGATTGAAGATTATGAGAAATTTTAAATTTGTCCCATATAGCCAATGAATGTTTAGTAACGGGATTGGAAAGGTGGGCTCTGTTTGGTTTGAAGCCATAGCAGATTAGCCACAGAAATGGGGTCACTGTCAATGGACTCGGCAGCCACCCATAAGGGGATTTCTCTAGTAGCATGATATTTAGGGAGCTGTGATAATTGAGATGCAAAATAATAGGAAAAAAAATTTGGCACGCCCAGCCCCCCTTTTATTTTTACGAAGATAAAGTGTTGCAAGAGGTATTTGGGGTTTGGTAGGTCCCCATATAAATGACATAACCCTTCTTTGTACTAGTCTTAAGAAATACGATGGCATTGAAATAGGAAGTACTCTAAATAAATACAGAAATTTCGGTATTGTCATCTTTATAGCATTAATTCGCCCTAACCACGACAAGGGGAGAGAAGTTTCATTAGTCCGGTGATTTGTTTCAATAATGGAAGGTAGTTTGCTGCAAAGAGATCTGTCAAGGAGTTTGTAAGTTGGACTCCTAAATATAAACGTTGGTGAGATACCCAGTTAAAAGGTAAAGAAGATTTAGCTTGCATTAATTCAGTGTGTATTAAAGAAATATTAAGTGCATTTGATTTTGTAGGGTTAACAAACAGACCAAAAATATGAGCAAATTTATCTAGTAAGTCTAGTAAATTTGGAGCAGAAACGTGGATGAGTTAGGAAAATTAAAACATCATCTGATAGTAGACAGATCTTATGCTGTAATCCTCCCTATTGTTGGTTTCTTCTGAATACTGAGACAGAAGAGGAGCATTTTTTTTGGGCGGGGGGGTGGCCCCTATGCAGACTCACTTTTAAAGTGGTTGTAAACCCACTTTGGGAAAAAAACAAAAAAAAACTAACACCTGCAAGACAAAGGCATAATGAGCTAGTATGCATAGCATACTAGCTCATTATTTAATAGTCATTATGTAATAGTCACATGAGATCAATGCCTTCGCTGTGGTGCCCATACACAGCACCGGCTGGTGACATCACTCCCGGGGGTTACTGCCTGGTATCGCGGCTCCGGCCAATCACAGCGCCGGTGACGTCACTCCCGGTAACGGCACACTCACTGAAGCAAACGGCACGTACGTTGTGCCTATGACGTCGGCACATGCAAATACAGGGATATCTCCTAAACCGTGCAGGTTTAGGAGATATCCTGGGTAGCTACAGGTAAGTCTTATAATAGGCTTAGCTGTGGCACAAAGTGGTTGTAAAGGATTTACAACCACTTTAAGAGTCTGTCTTCTGTAGCACTGATTATTCTTTTCATTCTTTACTCCTCCCTCCCTTCATGTTCAGGCCCATGCTAGCTTAGGACATTCTTGGCTGTGTAGTGGGTGGTGTCATAGCAACAGGTGACTCCCCTCCAAGCCTATCCAGCTGCTCCAGATTCTCTAGCCGACAGATAAAATTATAAGGGTGTATGAAAAAGGTATGGCGCTACCTCATAAATAGATAATTAATGCTCACTTACTACAATAAATGATCCATTTGGGTCTTAATGGTTCATAACTTTCAACCAATAATTCATAAAAAGGTGTATAATTATAATCTTACACGAACCAAGAAAAGTCCCATTACCATATATAAAGAAGATCCTACCGGTCTATTGAGATAGATAATGATAGGAATGAAGCAAATGATGATGATTAACTTCCAAACCGTGCATGGAGAGTTCAAACTCACCACCGCTCATTGACTGGGACCCCTAAAAGGACAGAGGGGTTCCCTATAGCCAGCAATGTAGGAGATGATGGTTCCTCATTCTCAGAAAACTATTAGGCAATCGTACTCAAGAAAAAAGACACATAAGAAGGATCAAAGCGGGGTTATATATGCAGGTAGATATAACAATGCCCACTCGCATTAGGAAGTGCTAGCACCAAAAGCCTAGGTACCTCTGCACGCCATCCTGATGGCCACAGCATGCGTTCCAAAGCAGGGGACGTGGAAACCAATAAGACCGGAAATGACCATTGGACATTTCCGGTCTTATTGATCCTTCTTATGTGTCTCTTTTTGAGTATGATTTGCTTCATTCCTACCATTATCTATCTCAATAGACTGGTAGGATCTTGTTTATCCCCATGTTTGGACTTTTCTTGGTTTGTGTAAGATTATAATTATACACCTTTTTATGAATTATTGATTGAAAGTTCTGAACCATTAAGACCCCAAAGGAAGCATTTTATTGTAGTAGGTGAGCACATTAATTATCTATTTATGAGGTAGCGCCATACACTTTTTTTTTTTTTCATTTTCATACACCCTTATTATTCCAAAGTGGTTTATTCACTTTTAATGGGGCAGCGTCACTCATTTATTATATAGTCACTGGTTGGCACCATTTCTCGTCACTTTATACGACAGATGAAAGTTAACAAAGCATTGTGGGTGCTGGTGACATCATTGTCCAAATTTGGCATATTGATCATATTTAGACAATAATAACACCAGAGTCTCTGCCCTTTTAGATTACTTTCAGCCAGCTGGCAGCTGAATGGGGGCAGAATGATCGGTTGCTTACAGTTACAGCTGCTGGCTTCATAGAAACCTGTGCAGGAAACTGTCAATCCTGATGGTTTCTTCATATTCATTTTTTATAGCTATATAGTTTTATGCACATTGCACTTTAGATAATTTCTTGGCGTTGATTGTCACTATACACTTCATACTAGCACAAAAGCCTCACTCTGAGCACTGATGTCTCTCTGTATGGCAAAATTAATTTAGAGTCTCTTGCAGCCATAGCCGCAGATTGGATTCTAATGGTAGCTGTAAAAATAAATTAGTCGGGAAGCTTAGTGAAACATTTCTTTGGCCTTACCGCCAAAAAAGTGTTGTAACATCTTTAATGAAATCCCCTGTGTGTTTTTGAATTTGGCACGGTTGTGCTTGGCTTCGTTCACACACATCATTCAAGCCTTGGGTTGTTGACATTACATTACTAGTCCTGTCTGCCACCGCGGCAGAAGGACTGTGCAGAGCCGTGACGGTTATCCTTTCTCCCTTAGGCCCCTGTAATCCAGTTGCACTTCCTCAAGGCCAGGTCTATACCTCCATACAGACCTAAGGCTGGGAGAAAACATTGGAGGAACCTGTGCATCACACTTGGAGCCCTTTCACACTGGGGTGTTGGGGGCGTCGGCGGTAAAGTGGCGCTTTACCGTCGTTTTAGCTGTGCTTTTTGGCCGCTAGCGGGCCCTTTTAACCCCCTCTAGCGGATGAAAAAGGGTTAAAAGCGCCCGCAAAGCAGCGCTGCCCATTGATTTCATTGATGTCTGTAGACACGCACACTCACTCAGGTTGAACTGGATGGACTGGTGTCTTTATTCAACCTTACTAACTATGATGTATACACCGCTCCTACAGAGCCTCAAAGATGCTGCTTGCAGGACTTTTTTTTTTTGACGTCCTGCCAGTGCACCGCTCCATTGTGAAAGCCCTTGGGCTTTCACATTGGAGTGAGAGGAGAGGCGCTTTGCAGGTGCTATATTTAGCGTCTATTAAGCACCTCAGTGTGAAAAGGGGTCTTATTGTGGGTGCAGCACTCTGTAGGCTGGATTGCAACAATTTGTAAATACACATTTTATCATTAGATCAGTGCTTCTGCATATACTAATTTAAGCAAAAAGTAGAAAAAGGGTGGACTAAAACTTTAAAGAGCGCTTGTCACACAGAGAAGGAGGGCAAACTGCAGCAGAGGTGAAGTACAGGCACCTAGCCAGACCTGTACATAACTACAGCCACCCCCTGAAGTTTCTTGTCGCGGCTAAAAAAAAAAAAAAACGCCAAACTTAATGGTATTGTCTGAGCTTGCCAGAAAGCTTTGTTTGCACTTTCTTATTGGTCACTGATCGGTAGCATCACTGACCAATAGGAATGTGCAAGAGGAAGGAAGGGGTGGGTGGGCGGGCAAGCTCTCTCAGAAAGTGCTAAAGCTAATGTCAGAACGCCCTGAAATTTGGCTGTGCCAGAAAGGGTTTTCAAGGCTGCTGCTGGTATGTGCACCCCTAGATGCCTAAACTTCCTACCTACAGCAGTCCCCTCCTTTATTCTCTACAGTGACATCAGCTCTTTAACTACCTCGCTACCACCATTTTATATAAAAAAAAATAATGGGAAGGTGGGCATCTACAGCGCTACAGAAGTAAGGAATGGGTAGCCAGTGCGCCCATTCAGTGTTTGTGATGGAGCTGTCGTTGGACCGCGCGCATCACAGCCAAAAAGCACAGAGCTGATCTGATCTATTTTGATAGTTATCTATTAGGAGTGATTAACTAGGTTTTACCTACCCCAAGAGTTCATGTCACATATTGATTAGATTAAGTTAACTGTCAGCGCCTAACTACTTTCTAACAATTTATTTATGAATAGTCAAGGATATGCTATTTAAGTGAAGGCGGCAGGCTTGCTATACATTTTTTACCCTACACACAGAGTGGTAGCGTGAGAGTAACGCATAACAAAAGTCTCTTATGTGCTCTTCATAATCTCTTCAAAGTGCTCTTGATTACTTGTTACATATAAGGTCATAATTATAAATATATTATGGTATTCTGAATGATAAACCGCCCTTCAAACAAAAAATACCTCCACCGTGCCCCCTGTACTTCACAAACTATATGTGAATATAATAAACTACGTGGTGAAATTACTCCCCACAAACAGTGTAGAGCCGCCCCTTTTAATTATAATGTATAAACTAAATATTTAGTCAAAGATGCCTGTAACTACCACAATCCTCCTACAGGCCTCCAGGACAAAATAAGAGGCGCTTCAAAAAGTGTCCAAGTGCCTTTAACACAATAATGGTGTGACCCTCTGCATGTGTACTACACACTGACAAAAAGTAAAATCTTGCTCTGAACAGATCTATAAACTAAAAAGTATATATGTACATAAACAAACTATATAAGTGTTCAAGTGTCTTAAACTCAGTGGTGGTTGTTGTAATATGTTGTAATGTTCACCGATTTATGTTGGACATGGTTGTGTGTATGTACACATGCAGTCAATGTTGACCAGGCCAGAATTGAGTTGACGATGGTCTATTTTGTCCAAACCAACTCAATTTTAATATAACAGCTGAAAACCCTTTGATGTGTTAGTCTCATGCAAGTCTACCTAGGGGTGTGAGGTATGGGCTGTTAACCTAATTGAACATTTCAAAGGGTACATTGTTTAAAGGACCATAGAAGAAATATTTATTGATGGTAATTAGACTTGAGGGGGTAACAATGGGATCAAGGAGTGTTTTGGGTTGGCCTAGCGGAGGCTCCCTCCTGTGGGGCTAATTTATCAGGGGGGCTTGTTGATATGCAGGAATGTAGGTATTCCAAGGGCTCAAAAGGGTGTTCTGTTTATCTAATTAATATATCGAAAAGGGACTTGTTGATGTTGATATGCGGGAGTGCAAATTGGGGTGGTTCACGGCTGTTCACGGCTGGGGGTTGTTGTCTGTTTGAAAGACTAAAGCTAATCAAAGTCCTAAATTGAAACAGCCAATCAAATTGCTCAGCCATTCAATATTTAGTGAATATAACACGGCATTCAGTCTATAGGTTTTGGGGAGTGAGGCTTGTCTGTGCATGGCTGGTTAGACTGAATAATATGGGTCTCTGAATTATATTTCCTCTGTCGGATTTCTTTGTCATCTGTGGACTTTGTTCTGTGTTGGAAGTCAATAAAGTGCATCTCTCTGGAAGAATTGGGTTGCTGCGGAAGAGTACTTACATTATCATTATAATAATACCTAAATATTAATTATCATACCCACTCTACATCATATCACCCAGTATACATTAATATATTCGATCACTACAGTGGTGTGACCCTCTTCATGTGTATTAAACACTCACATAAAGTGTACTCTTACCAAAAACATAAATGACAATACATCTCCAGTGATATATTTTGTGCAATCATTTCATACCATGCTGCACATGCAAAAAAACATATTGTATAACATATCTTAAAAATAAATCAGTCCAAAAAAGACATGACATCACACGTGATAAAAGAGTGTCCAAAAGGGTAGTAATAAATCTTGATCAAGACAAAGGTGATACTGTGTCTCTTCCACCTCTCCCCTCGTGAACAGTGCTTCCACTCCCTCAAGAATTACACTCACCGACTTATTTTGCCAGCACTTTCATGCAAAGCAATAATCGCTTGTTTACCAAACACAAGGGTAATTGGATCGATCATTGTTCCACAGTGAATGTTTTAAATAAGGTCCACATGAAAGAAATAATATGTGCTCCAATAGTGTAAACCAGTATCACACATTTATTAAAAACACTGCAATCTTCTATCAATACACTCACATTTAAAACGATAAAAATCAGCCAAAGTAAAGTGCAGATCACATCAAGCTCAATTCAGTGAAACCAAATATAACAAGTGGTCACGGCGGACCCGAGGTGTGCTGGTGCCGAGCTTCCAATCTCACCCCTCCCTTGGTTGTCCTCCGTTCCTCCGTGTAAACAATACGCCTCTCCTTCAGTGTGGCTAACAGCATTATGCGTCATGTCTCACAGCCACGCCCCCGACATGTTTCGTCATAGGTTGACTTACTCATGGGATAGGCTGTGCCCCCTGCCACTCATCCCTTATATGCATTTCTAGCTTACGCCCATTAGCCAGCTCATCGCGCATGCGCACATCTAGGGTCCCCGTTGTATGAATTACGCTGAGAACTCCGGAAACATTGGCATATTTTGTGCAGAGATAGGCACCTGGGAGAAGTGCTACCGAGTCACCCAAAGTTCATATACAGAAGAGCCCCGAGTTTCGGTGACCATGTGGTCAAGAAAATATTGGACCCGCCAGGGCAAAATGACCTGAGATTGGACTTCAGGGGCTTTTACTGCTGCAGGAGATGCATTTGCTGCAGAACGGTGAAAGTAAGTCACAGAGGAATAACTAGTGTAACCAATAGTGAAGGCGAGTCCTTTGACATCAAGGAATTTAGCACCTGCAACTCCTCACATGTTGTATATCTAATGTGGTGCCCATGTGGCCTATTATATGTGGGGAGAACGAAGAGGCTCTTAAGGATTAGAATCTCAGAACACCTAACCAATATAAAGAATGGTTACAAATACCATAGCGTTTCTCTACATTTTAAGGAAAAACATCAACAGGACCCCTCTCTACTACAGTTTTGTGGGATAGATGTGATTCATCCCTCATGGAGGGGATCCAACAGAGTCAGGAATCTATCCCAAAGGGAAACTCGGTGGATATTTTTATTGAAGAGTCTGACCCCGAGGGGGTTAAATATAGAACTAGACCTGAACTGTTTTATCAATGATTTTTAATTACACAGATTCTGAGAACGTCTAGCACTTTAGTTATGTAAAAGCCATAGGATGTATCTGCTGAGATATTAGATACATGTCCAGGTATTAAGATTAATTGTTATTTATTAGAAATGATTTCCCACGCTTAATTAGAAAAGGTGGGGTGGGGCTGGACGTATATGTAGTTGCCCTTCTTATTAATTTTAATTTTTATTCTGAATAAAAATTAATTATTAATTTTAGTTCGAATTTTATATTTATATAAATTTAACATGCTTATTAGTTGGTAGGTACATATGTAAATATACTTATTTTTATAGTACTAGGTTAAAACTATTTTAATATTCTATTTTTAATAATCCAATTGTCTACTAGATATGCACGCATGTATATGAATAATGCCCATGGTATATGTATGCATATAGATATGTTGGGGGTTCATACCTAGAAGGAATGATTAGTAGATTGTATTCAGCCTACTAAGATAGGGAGATTCTCACCATGTGGAGGTATACATCTGTGTGAACAGTACAAGATATCCAGCAAGCAGTGTGAGAGCGGTACCTACAGTGAATGACAGTGCGTTATGCTGTGTGGTAACGCTGCTTACAATATGTGATGTGACATGCAGCGATCAGTTGAAACTTAAGCTACGCCTGCATTACACCTCGCAGAATAGGATAGTCTTTGTAAACATCAGTCCATACTATTAGAATGCCCGATCCCTAGTGTGTTGTGCACCGGAGTTCTCAGCGTAATTCATACAACGGGGACCCGAGATGTGCGCATGCACGATGAGCCGGCTAATGGGCGTAAGCTAGAAATGCATATAAGGGATGAGTGGCAGGGGGCACAGCCTATCCCATGAGTAAGTCAACCTATGACGAAACATGTCGGGGGCGTGGCTGTGAGACGTGACGCATAGCGCTGTTAGCCACACTGAAGGAGAGGAGTATTGTTTACACGGAGGAACGGAGGACAACCAAGGGAGGGGTGAGATTGGAAGCTCGGCACCAGCACAACTCGGGTCCGCCGTGACCACTTGTTATATTTGGTTTCACTGAATTGAGCTTGATGTGATCTGCACTTTACTTTGGCTGATTTTTATCGTTTTAAATGTGAGTGTATTGATAGAAGATTGCAGTATTTTTAATAAATGTGTGATACTGGTTTACACTATTGGAGCACATATTATTTCTTTCATGTGGACCTTATTTAAAACATTCACTGTGGAACAATGATCGATCCAATTACCCTTGTGTGTGGTAAACAAGCGATTATTGCTTTGCATGTGGCAAAATAAGTCGGTGAGTGTAATTCTTGAGGGAGTGGAAGCACTGTTCACGAGGGGAGAGGTGGAAGAGACACAGTATCACCTTTGTCTTTATCAAGATTTATTACTACCCTTTTGGACACTCTTTTATCACGTGTGATGTCATGTCTTTTTTGGACTGATTTATTTTTAAGATATGTTATACAATATGTTTTTTTGCATGTGCAGCATGGTATGAAATGATTGCACAAAATATATCACTAGAGATGTATTGTCATTTATGTTTTTGGTAAGAGTACACTTTATGTGAGTGTTTAATACACATGAAGAGGGTCACACCAGCACTGAGTTTAAGACACTTGAACACTTATATAGTTTGTTTATGTACATATATACTTTTTAGTTTATAGATCTGTTCAGAGCAAGATTTTACTTTGTGTCAGTGTGTAGTACACATGCAGAGGTTCACACCATTATTGTGTTAAAGGCACTTGGACACTTTTTGAAGCGCCTCTTATTTTGTCCTGGAGGCCTGTAGGAGGATTGTGGTAGTTACAGGCATCTTTGACTAAATATTTAGTTTAAGGTCATAATTAGCTTGTGTCCCTTAAGAGTTTCAACTCCTTTCCAATGCTTTCACAATAAAAGGTGCCTGTATGCTCACTCTCTCCTTTCTTTGCAGGTCCTCATCCACCTCTGGGATATATTTCCCAATCGCCATAAAACAAAAGACAATATATATATATATCGCTTAACCTTCCAAAATGATTTATTGTTGTCCACAGTAAAAAAAAAAAAAATTCTACTCACATTCACTTGTGCATTAGCGCACAACTTTAAACAGCATTACAATGTATTTGCCGATACTAGATACTGCACTTCCTGGTTCTTCTGTGATGATGGTGGCCTCCAAAAGCTCTGCCCCAATACGTTTCGTCACTGACGCACGTGACTTCCTTAGAGGAATCGGCTTGTGTTTACATCTCAGCAACCCCCTCTTCCTAATCTGTTGCCTTTCTGCTTTATTCTTACAAAGCTGGTGGTTCTGCTTGTTCCTGTAAGGCATATTGCTCCCACTGACCACCAATGAAAGGAGAGCACGATAATCAGCAAGGAAGGGGTTGTGGAACACTCGCACGCACTCGCTCACTCTTTCTAAGTGCCGGTTCACACGGGCGGCTTCAAAGTTGTCCTGCTCTGAAGCCGCCCCGTACAGTGCGAGTTGCAAAATGACTTCTGTATAGAAGTCAATGCAAGCCCCTCTGAAGTCGCCCCAAAGTAGTACAGGAACCTTTTTCTAAGTCGGAGTAACTTGAGTCGCTCCTATTAGAATGGTGCAGACTTAGCCATCTGATAGGTCGCCCCTGTGTGAACCGGGTCTAACACACACACACACACACACACACACACACACACACACACTCTTTAACACGCACTAGCACACTAACTACAGGAAGTATATTGACTTTAAAGTGGGAGTAAACTCCCTTGGTTGACCTATAGGTAAGCCTATAATGAGACTTACCTATAGGTACAGTTAATATCTCCTAAATGTGCACCGTTTAGGAGATATTTACTTGCAAAGCCGCCGGTGACGACACTGGCGCATGTACTCTGAAGGAATGGCCTACCCGTGCCGTCCCTTCACAGTCCTGTGCCGTGAACAGCATGTGTGTAGGAGTGATGTCATCGTGGCTTGTCCAATCAAAGGACCAGAGCCCACCAATCTTGAAGGCAGACCGGGTGAAGATGGAAGCCCTGTCAGCAATGACAGTGCGCAGCTGGAGGGCTTTCTTCTAAAGTTAGTTTCACATAATCTGTTCGTGTGCGATGCATATTGGCACATTATAACTTTGCCTTGCAGCTTCTTTTTTTTTTTTTTTTAAAGCCGGTGTTCTGTCAGAATAGGGAACTCATCAGATTAGGTAATTGTCCACCGCTATCAGGTTTGCCTAACAGAACACCTGCAGTCAGAAGAAGGTAGCGGACATCTTACTACACCCAGCTATGTCTTGAATTTCAGGGTAATTTTAGCAATAAAGTGAGCGTATATGAATCTAGTATAGTGACATCTGCGATGCTGTTTGGATGTTACATTTTTAAAGAAGCTGGACGCTAGCAGTAGGAAGGTGGCGAAGGCCATGTTGGTACACCCGCATTGGTCAGCACTAAACCTTTATGCCGCGTACACACGGTCGGACTTTCTATCCTACTTGGTCCGGCACACTTTCCGACGGACTTTGTCCGCCAGGTGCGCCGGACTTTAAAACGGACGGACTTGCCCACACACGACCGGACTTTCCGGCGGGCTAAGTCCGCCCGTCTTTCCGACGGACTTTCGCCGGAGTTACGGCGGACTTTCAGAATGAACGGACTTGCCCACACACGGACAAGTCCGTTCATTTTGAACGTGACTCAGGTGTGACGGGACTAGAAAAGGAAGTCAATCTTGCCGCTTTTATCGGCGAGATTGACACCTTGCGAGCCCCGTCGCGGGGCATACCAGGCCCTTAGGTCTGGTATGGATTATAAAGGGAACCCCCTACGCCGAAAAAACGGCGTGGGGTCCCCCCTAAAATCCATACCAGACCCCGATCCGAGCACGCAGCCTGGCCGGTCAGGAAAGGGGGTGGGGACGAGCGAGCGCCCCCCCCCTCCTGAACCGTACCAGGCCGCATGCCCTCAACATGGGGGGTGGGTGCTTTGGGGGAGGGGGGCGCCCTGCGGGGCCCCCCACCCCAAAGCACCTTGTCCCCATGTTGATGAGGACAAGGGCCTCTTCCCGACAACCCTGGCCGTTGGTTGTCGGGGTCTGCGGGCGGGGGCTTATCGGAATCTGGGAGCCCCTTTAATAAGGGGGCCCCCAGATCCCGGCCCCCCACCCTATGTGAATGAGTATGGGGTACATGGTACCCCTACCCATTCACCTAGGGAAAAAGTGTAAGTAATAAAACACACTAAACAGGTTTTTAAAATAGTTTATTAAACAGTTCGGGGGGGGGGATCTTCCTCCGGCTTCAGGGGTCCCTCCGCTTCATCTTCTCCCGGCGTCCGGTTGGTTCTTCTCCCGGTGTTCCAGTTCTTCGGCCGGCTCCTCTGCTGTCTTCAGGTAGCTCTCTTGCCAGCAGAGGTCCGGACTCCTGGGCTTCTGGGCTTCTTCTCTTCTCTTCTCTTCTCCAGATGTTGACACGACGCTCTCTCCGGCTGGACTGCTCTCCGAGGGCTGCGTTGTGACTTATATAGGCGGAGACCCCGCCCCCTTTTGATGTCACAGTCCCTGGGCATGCTGGGACTGTGACGTTTTAGGGGGCGTGGTCAACATCACCCAGTGACCACGCCCCCTAAAACGTCACAGTCCCAGCATGCCCAGGGACTGTGACATCAAAAGGGGGCGGGGTCTCCGCCTATATAAGTCACAACGCAGCCCTCGGAGAGCAGTCCAGCCGGAGAGAGCGTCGTGTCAACATCTGGAGAAGAGAAGAGAAGAGAAGAAGCCCAGAAGCCCAGGAGTCCGGACCTCTGCTGGCAAGAGAGCTACCTGAAGACAGCAGAGGAGCCGGCCGAAGAACTGGAACACCGGGAGAAGAACCAACCGGACGCCGGGAGAAGATGAAGCGGAGGGACCCCCGAAGCCGGAGGAAGATCCCCCCCCCCGGAGCTGTTTAATAAACTATTTTAAAAACCTGTGTAGTGTGTTTTATTACTTACACTTTTTCCCTAGGTGAATGGGTAGGGGTACCATGTACCCCATACTCATTCACATAGGGTGGGGGGCCGGGATCTGGGGGCCCCCTTATTAAAGGGGCTCCCAGATTCCGATAAGCCCCCGCCCGCAGACCCCGACAACCAACGGCCAGGGTTGTCGGGAAGAGGCCCTTGTCCTCATCAACATGGGGACAAGGTGCTTTGGGGTGGGGGGCCCCGCAGGGCGCCCCCCTCCCCCAAAGCACCCACCCCCCATGTTGAGGGCATGCGGCCTGGTACGGTTCAGGAGGGGGGGGGGCGCTCGCTCGTCCCCACCCCCTTTCCTGACCGGCCAGGCTGCGTGCTCGGATCGGGGTCTGGTATGGATTTTAGGGGGGACCCCACGCCGTTTTTTCGGCGTAGGGGGTTCCCTTTATAATCCATACCAGACCTAAGGGCCTGGTATGCCCCGCGCTCGCCGCAATAGGAAAATGTGTTTTTCCTATTGCAGCGAGCGCGAGATGCAATACCCTGCCCTCGTGTCGTATCTGGTCCGTCGGACCAGCATACACACGAGCGGGCTTTCCGTCGGACCAGCACACACACGAGCGGACTTTCCGCCCGAAACTGAGTCCGGCGGAAAGATTTAAAACTTTCTTCAAATCTAGGTCCGGCGGGCTTTTGGGAAAAAGTCCGCCGGAAAAGTCCGCCAGCGCCTACACACGGGCGGATTGTCCGGCACACTCTGGTCCGCCGGACTAAATATGCCGGAAAGTCTGACCGTGTGTACGCGGCATTAGGCTTTCAAAATGAAACATCCAAAAAGCATCAAAGATGTCAATATAATATTTTTATATCCGCTCACTTTATTGCTAAGATTACTCTGAAATTCAAGATGTAGCTGGGTGTACTAAGATGTGTCCGCTGCCTTCTTCTGACTGCAGGTGTTCTATCAGATCAGCAAACCTGGTCGCAATGTGCAGCTGATGCAACATCACTTCGGTTACATTATCTGATGGGTTCGTTAATCTGATTGAACACAGGCGGTTTCCTATCGCTTTTAATTGCCACTCTTTAAGGAGACAAAATCCCTTACCACACATGTTATGGGGCACTCACCACTGATCACCAACATTATAGGGAGCACACACCACAAATATGTGAGCTGTTCTGTGCGTTACGTAGTCCTGACCCCCTGCACTCTGACTTGCTCTGCTATATTCTAAACTAAAAAAAATAATGGTGGCAGTTTAAGGGCCTCAAAAGTGAGACGCAATTTTTTAAAATATTGGTCTTTTTTCCTTTCTATATAATAAAAAAGTTAAACCCTATGGTTGTTAAATACTACCAAAAGAAAGCTCTATCTGTCTCAAAATGATATAAAATTTTTTGATTACAGTGTTTCATGACCGAGTAATTGTCAAAGTACAACAGCACTGAAATCTGAGCAATGGCCTGGTAATGAAGGGGAGTATATAATAAACAGACAAATACTTGCACCTGAGCTCAAAAATAAAAATATACAGAAAATTAAGGAGTAGCTAGAACAAAATGTAGGCAAAGCACTAAACATAAATGTAGTAACAAGTGCAGTGCTAGATGTTAAAGCTAATTAGCATATGATCCCACCACAAAAGTGTGGAAAAGTGCACACACATAAAATCAAATAAATGCAAATGATCATAAATCCATAAAAAATAGTGCTTAAAGATGTAGATTAAAGGAGTCCTCCACTTTCACCCCAATAATACATCCTCTTACGGTTAGGATTTTAATGGTCAAATAGCGCAGTTATAAACCTCCAGATAAAAGTCATCTATCGGCTCCAAGCATATGCACTGCTACCAGATCCAGTAATAGAGAAGCAAAATCTCTCTCAAAACATACAGTGCTTTGAAAAAAGTATTCATACCCCTTGAAATTTTCCACATTTTTCTCATGTTACAACCAAAAATGTAAATGTATTTTATTGGGATTTTATGTGATAGACCAACACAAAGTGGGACATAATTGTGAAGTGGAAGGAAAATGATAAATGGTTTTCCAAATTTTTTACAAATAAATATGTGATAAGTGTGGCGTGCATTTGTATTCAGCCCCCTTTTACTTTGATACCCCTTCACTTTGACTGGGCCATTCTAACACATGTATATGCTTTGATCTAATCCATTCCATTGTAGCTCTGGCTGTATGTTTAGGGTTGTTGTCCTGCTGGAAGGTGAACCTCCGCCCCAGTCTCAAGTCTTTTGCAGACTAACAGGTTTTCTTCTAAGATTTCCCTGTATTTGGCTCCATCCATCTTCCCATCAACTCTGACCAGCTTCCCTGTCCCTGCTGAAGAAAAGCATCCCCACAATATGATGCTACCACCACCATGTTTCACGGTGTGTGCAGGGTGATGTGCAGTGTTTGTTTTCCGCATTTTGCTTGTAGGCCAAAGTTACATTTTGGTCTCAACTGACCAGAGCACCTTCTTCAACATGTTTTCTGTGTCCCCCACATGGCTTCTCACAAACTGCAAACAGGACTTCTTATGGCTTTCTTTCAACAATGGCTTTCTTCTTGCCACTCTTCCATAAAGGGCAGATTTGTGGAGAACACGACTAATAGTTGTCCTGTATACAGATTCTCCCACCTGAACTGTGGATCTCTGCAGCTTCTCCAGAGTTACCATGGGCCTCTTGGCTGCTTCTCTGATGAATGCTCTCCTTGCCCGGCCTGTCAGTTTAGGTGGACGGCCATATCTTGGTAGGTTTGCAGTTGTGCCATACTCTTTCCATTTTCGAATGATGGATTGAACAGTGATCTGTAAGATGTTCAAAGCTTGGGATATTTTTTTTATTACCTAACCCTGCTTTAAACTTCTCCAGAACTTTATCCCTGACCTGTCTGGTGGGTTCCTTGGCCTTCATGATGCTGTTTGTTCACTAAGGTTCTCTAACAAACCTCTGAGGGTTTCACAGAACAGCTGTATTTATACTGAGGTTAACGTAAACACAGGTGGACTATTTACTAGTTAGGTGACTTCGGAAGACAATTGGTTCTACAAAATTTTAGTTAGGGGTATCAGAGTAAAGGGGGCCGAATACAAAGGCACAGTACACTTTTCACATATTTATTTGTAAGAAATGTTGAAAACCATTTATCATCCTTCCACTTCACAATTATGTGCCACTTAGTGTTGGTCTATCACATAAAATCCCAATAAAATATATTTACTGTTTTGGTTGTAACGTGAAAAAATGTAGAAAATGTCAAGGGGTGTGAATACTTTTTCAAGGCACTGTAATTTAAAAAAAGAGAACAAGGCCACCTCATAGTGTAGTAAGAACCACAAAGAGATCATTAATTAAAGTATTGCACTTGCAAACATCAGTAGAAAAAACAGCATGTCACATGACGGTTTCAAACCTTCAAGATAGCCACGGTTTGTGCCTGTGTACAATGACATCACACACTCTATGACTCCACCTATGGATCGTATGTCTTATGCTGTACCTTTTACATCAATTATCCATACAAGCATTTCTTAACACTGCACTCATTTTAATAAATGAAGGACTATCAAGGCCAGCACTCAACTGGTTAAACTCGATATGTGGATTTTTTTTTTTATTTGTTAGATCAAATATATTTCTGAAATGACCAATTGGTGATCCAGAACACAAATGCTGAGTTTAGAAGTGAATAGGCAGAGGAGCAGAAAGGACTGCCCAAAGCTTGCCGATTTTTGTTGGCAACGACGGCTCCATTTTAATAGTTCCTACAGGTACACACTGCATTAAAGGGATTGTAAAATATTGTCATTTGTTTAGTTAAAAATAACAAATCTGTTATACTTACCTGCTCTGTGCAGCGGTTTTGCACATAGCAGCCCAGATCCTCCTCTTCTCGGCTCCCTCTTTGGTGCTTCTGGCCCCTCCCTCCTGTTGAGTGCCCCCACAGCAAGCAGCTTGCTATGGGGGCACCCAAGATGAGTCACAGCTCTCTGTGTCCATTCAGACAGGGAGCTCCGGCCCCGCCCATTTCTCTCCTGATTGGCTGACTGACTTTGAAAGCAGTGGGAGCCAATGGTGCCACGCTGCTGTCTCAGCCAACGAGGAGGGGAGCCGAGACAATCCTACAACATTGCTGGATCTAGATGGGGCTCGGGCAAAAGAGGGGCTGAGGGGTGCTGCTGCACACAGAAGGCCTTTTATCTTAATGCATAGAATGCACTAAGCTACATGGGGCACCTTTTAGCCGATAATTTGCATTCCCAAAAACGTCAGTGATTAGACTTTGACCTTTATTGGAGCATATTATAGCGTGCTTTTTAAAAGTGCAATGTAAATTTGTAAGTTCTGTATATAATTGTATTCTATTTTGTATGTATTGTACACTGCCCTCACTGTGCACACAGCACTAATAATGTTTTCATTACATGTTTACATTCTTTCCAGTCCTGATTAGAATAAGCCTGCCTATGTAACGCCCCTTGTTACCATAAACGTACAATTGTAATATTAATGTGATACCTACGTAATCATGTGCATAAAAACCTTCAATTGCGTCATAATAAAGCAGAACAGTTATTTGGAAAGATGCTGAGCGTATCTTTTGTGTCTGTTCCCTACTGCAGTAGTTATTAATTTGGAACCACTAATCAATATAAGGATAGGAGTTGCCTATCATCAATTTAACCAAGTCAAAAGCATTCACAGCATTAGCAAGCTTCAAGCGGCTTTTTAAACTAGAGTTCCATTATCAGAAGTTTAAACATAGATTTTAATGGGAGTTCTGACTGCTACCTTAAATAACCGCTAGCAGGCTTATAAGGAGTTTTGAACCCTGCTGATAGTCAGGTCCATAAGTATTGGGACATGGACACAATTCTAATCTTTTTGGCTCTATACACCACCACAATGGGTTTGAAATGAAACAAACAAGATGTGCTTTAACTGCAGACTTTCAGCTTTAATTTGAGGGTATTTACATCCAAATCAGGTGAACGGTGTAGGAATTACAACAGTTTGTATATGTGCCTCCTACTTTTTAATACTTGGTTGCAAATCCTTTGCAGTCAATTACAGCCTGAAGTCTGGAACGCATAGACATCACCAGACGCTGGGTTTCATCCCTAGTGATGCTCTGCCAGGCCTCTACTGCAACTGTCTTCAGTTCCTGCTGATAATATTGCCCGAAACACTTCAGAATTCATCCTGCTGCTTTTGTCAACAGTAACATCATCAATAAATACAAGAGAACCAGTTCCATTGGCAGCCATAGATGCCCACGCCATGACACTACCACCACCATGCTTCACTGATGAGGTGGTATGCTTTGGATCATGAGCAGTTCCTTTCCTTCTCCATACTCTTCTCTTCCCATCACTCTGATACAAGTTGATCTTGGTCTCATCTGTCCATAGGATGTTGTTCCAGAACTGTGAAGGCTTTTTTTTATATTGTTTGGCAAACTCTAATCTGGCCTTCCTGTTTTTGAGGCTCACCAATGGTTTACATCTTGTGGTGAACCCTCTGTATTCACTCTGGTGAAGTCTTCTCTTGATTGTTGACTTTGACACACATACATCTACCTCCTGGAGAGTGTTCTTGATCTGGCCAACTGTTGTGAAGGGTGTTTGCTTCACCAGGGAAAGAATTCTTCAGTCATCCACCACAGTTTTGTTTTCCGCGGTCTTCCGGGTCTTTTGGTGTTGCTGAGCTCACCGGTGCATTCTTTCTTTTTAAGGATGTTCCAAACAGTTGATTTGGCCACACCAAATGTTTTTGCTATCTCTCTGATGGGTTTGTTTTGTTTTTTCAGCCTAATGATGGCTTGCTTCACTGATAGTGACAGCTCTTTGGCTCTCATATTGAGAGTTGACAGCAACAGATTCCAAATGCAAATAGCACACTTGAAATTAACTCTGGACCTTTTATCTGCTCCTTGTAAATGGGATAATGAGGGAATAACACACCTGGCCATGGAACAGCTGAGCAGCCAATTGTCCCTTTACTTTTGGTCCCTTAAAAAGTGGGAGGCACATATACAAACTGTTGTAATTCCTACACCGTTCACCTGATTTGGATGTAAATACCCTCAAATGACAGTGGCTTGTTTGAAAAACACACTTCAAGCATGTCAGGAATATGTAAACACTTAAATGTCCATAGCATGGCTACGTGTCCATTTAAAAGTATACCTAGCCAATTCAAACTTACATGATAAAAAAAAAAAAAAAAAAAACAGTTGGGCAGAGGTTACCCCTAGTAAGGACCTCCTTATGGAAATGAAAAGCATAACTAGACATGATATGACTTTTTTCCTTTTAAAGGCTCAGCTCAGTCTAGCCCCTTCCTGCCTCTTAAGCTGAATGTACCATCTACATATCCAGCCAGATTGGGCAATGACCCTAATGTCCTCTCAGACCCACAGACACCTCGTGTGTGTGGTCCCCTGCAGGTACCACACACACGAGGTTCAGTGACGTCTGGCAGCACGCCAAGGTGGCGATTTTATACCTGTATGCCTTTCATTGATGTAAGTGCGTTTCTTTGTGTTTTTAAACAATATATTTTAGCAATATTACGCTATGTGCATCTCTCTCCATTGGCATATGTTATACTTATATCATCATATTGGAGTAATCGCCATAGATGTGGATCTTGGAATCCCATAAAGTTTGCGACTGGTGGGAGACATCTCAACTAGTGACTTAGGATAAAGACCTTGCAAATGTAAAGCTTACTGCTGGTGAGTGGGGACCCAGGAGAGGAGCATGGAGTGGCACTTTTATCCTCACAAGCAGAAGTGGATATGTTTATTTTGCACTAAAGGACTTTATTCTATTTGCACTTTGTGTTTGGACAAGCACTTTAATATATTATATTATATAGTTTATGTGTATATTTAGGAGCAGCGCTAAGTTTAATCATTTTGTATGGTCTTGATTATAGAATAAGGGTTTTCCTAATAAGTTGACACAATGGGGTTTATTTACTAAAGCTGGAGTGCAAAATCAGGCTCACTTCTGCATAGGAACCAATCAGCTTCAAGGTTTTATTGCCAAAGCTTAGTTGAACAAGCTGGGGTTTGAGGCTGAATGGCTACCATGCACAGCTGCACCCGATTCTGAGTGCACCAGTTTTAGTAAATCTACCTAAATGTTTGTTCAGTGCGCCTTTCCCACCTTGCTCCATAAACCTAAGCAGGAATGACCTATTTGTGTGTTTAGGAATGTAGTGATTGACACAGATGTCTAATAATGGTTGGACTGGCTGTATTTGTGACCCTCCTCTAGTGCAGGGATCTCCAAACTATTGCCCTCCAACTGTTGAGGATCTACAAGTCCCATCATGGCTCTGCCTTTGGGAGTCATGTCTGTGGCTCTCTGAGTCTTGCAGTGGCACATGAGACTTGAAGTTCCTCAACAGCTGGAGAGCCGTAGTTTGGAGACCCCTGCTCTAGAGCTTAGATACCTACCTATAGACTTTAATGTATTGCGTCCTTTCTAAGCCCATCTCCAGCTTTTTCTTTAAACAAAATCTTTTCTAAGTATTATTTGCTCTCTCTATGCTCTGGAACTGCCCTTCAAGTCCTCCTCCATGGTCCAGCACCTATCTTCTTCTTGGGTAAATGGCACCCAGCATCAACCTATTTTCTGTGAGCTTCAAAGCATCATGGACACATCCCATGGCATCATTCTCTGCAGTATAGACGGTTGCTCATTGCCATTGTAGGAAGAGGACGTCAGGATATCGCATGGACTGGCCAGAAGGCTGCTTGAAAAAAAAAAATGTAAGTATACATTACATTTTGCAATTTTACAAATTGCAAGGGGGGCTTTAATGGAAAGATCCACACAAATAGATCAATGGGAGGTCTATGGAATTGGACAAGGTCATTTTTATCCTGCAAGGTCCTAAAACATAGGACCTTGCATCCTTGCTTACTTTTGTATGTTACAAATATTGGATCTGCTTTTAAATTCGCTCCTTCTCGTGTTTCTGAAGGTCACCAGCTTGTGCTTTAACCGAGCCTAGGCCAAGGCTGCAGCCACTGCAGAAAATGACTGAACTAGATACAAGTTCCATATTGTGAATCACTAGCACAGAACGGGGTGGTGTGTATTTTGAAATATTAATGAGATCAGCATGTGTTCACATAGGTAATGAAAATTAGCGCTCAGGTTACAATAGAATGCCATTCTGCTCTCTTCAGGAGTAGCAGATGCACAGCAAGGGGTTATATTTAGTATCTACACATTAAAATACTGAGCGCTGCAGTTTTGTGTTAGAACAAAAAGATTAATTGCCTTTTCACTCCTACCTGTTTTAGCAGCAAATGGCAATATTCTTTCAGTTTTTTTGCAATTACTTTGTATTGTATTCCAGGTAATAATACCTACATGAGATGCAATAGCCGTTCAGCTATAACGATTTACTACTGGTGCTATTTGCTTAACAAGGGCAGAACAGGGACTTGGCTCAAGTGAACTGCTCTATGCACATAATGCAGTACTGTGCTTCTATGGGAGGAATAAACATAGAATTTTAAAGGGTCAGACCACCCAGAATTGATATTGCAGTTTTAGTTGGGACAACCTTGTAGGAAATTGGGCCACAACTGCAAAAGATTTTGAAAGAAGCACCTCTGTGTTTAAAGGTATAGTTCACCTCTATCATAAAACAGTCTATGAAGGCAGTGGTGGTGCGTCCATTAAGGGCGCACGGGCGCCGCCCCCTCTCTCCAGCCACCCCCCCTATATGAATAATGGATAGATTCATGCATTGCATGAATCTATCCATGGCTGCAGCCACCTCCTATCCAGGCGTCCGGCCCCTCTTTGGACACGGGCGCCTGAATTCCAGCGGCGGAGGTGTATTTTTGAAGCACTTGATTAGAGCTATAGGCTTCAAAAGAGGTGAAATCGGAGCGCAAAGCACTGCGCTTGCAGTTCATCCAGGTGTGTTAGAAAAGTGAATGAATAGTGGCATCATTTGGGCACAGTGGCAGCATTTAATGGCACAGTGGCAGCGTTTGATGGGCACAATGGCTGCAATTGATGGGCGCAGTGGCTGCGTTTGGGCATGGATTAGAGGGCGGCGCCGCCACTGGTTCTCATGTATGGTTAACCCCCTCCCCACTGGTAATATCATGTACCTGGTGATGGCTGGAATGTTGTGGAGGCCTCTCTTACACCTCCTGCCCAACCCTCCTAAAGGTGGAGACGGAGAGTGAGGGCACGGAGTGGCACGAGTGCTGGAATAGCTGGCTGGCGAAGTCAGTAATTGCTCATGGTGATAGGCCATGTTAAATAGGCCACTGAACTAGGGCTGAAACAACTAATCAATTAATCGACAACTAATCGATTATGAAAACAGTAACATAATGGGGTTAAAAAAATAAAATGAGCCCTTTTATAGTACAAAAAGAGCAAATAATCGCTACTGTAAATATTACTTTCACAGTTCTACAGTAAAAAAATTAACCCCTTACAGTAGCGATTATTTGCTTTTTTTGTACTATAAAGGGCTAATTTTAGTTTCTTTTAATCCCATTATGTTACTAAACGTCTTAGACCTGGTTCACATCTATGTGTTTTTTGGTGCTTTTTGCAGAAACACACTAGAGTTCATTTAACATGGTTTCCTATGGGACACGTTCACATCTATGCTTTTTTTCAGCCGCTGCGTATTTGGAAAGGGTCAAGGACTTCTTTTTTTTTTTTTAACGCAAAACGGTGCTTTTTAGGTGCAATATAATTCAATGGAGAAGCTGCAGAAAAGCATGTAATGCTTTTTTGCAGCAATTTGTATTTTTTAATCTGCCCAACAACAAATTGGCCAAAAAACAGTATTTCTCTTCTAATAGTGTATACAGTATATCTCCTCTAATAGTGTATATACAGTATATCTCCTCTAATATATACAATATACCTCCTCTAATAGTATATACAGTATATCTCCTCTAATAGTATATACAGTATATCTCTTCTGTCTGTTATTCTCAGAGTGGATTCGATATTTTGCTCCCTAACCATATAGTTGGTTATTTACATTTACCACCGCATAGAGATATTTAAGAATAAATTGCCTTTTTTTTTAAACTTTACATATTAACTAAATTATACACCACACTTCTTTTTAAGGTTATAAACCGATTAATCGAAACAATAATCGGCCAACTAATCGATTATGAAAATAATCGTTAGTTGCAGCCCTACACTGAACGCTAAGTACGCTCGCTAATTCGTATGCGTACATGTGCATGCATGAATGCAAGCACAATGAACTGGAATAGTACATCCATTGCCTCTTTGTCTAGAAGTATTGGCATGTGAGCAATGCACACGTGCATGAATATGAGCATGAGCCCGCACTGATGTTCTGGTGCTGGGAATCTGATTTACCTTACAGATCCCTTCCCTGTGCTTCCCCGACAGTCTATTTTCGGATCATGTCAGAGCTCACATGCAGTTAACTTCTTCTTCCACCTCCTCATGTGACAGTGTTTAGGACTGCTAAATGGCCACTCAGGCCTGACTGAGCACTGCGTTCTGGGAGGAGATTACATGCTCGTCTATACTTGGAAGGACCTGGTATTGGAGGGCTCCAACAGAGTAACAAAGCAGTATGGTAACACTGCAATGGTGATTATCAACTGGTAGGGGGAGATCTTAGAAGAAAACATGTCACTTTGCTTAAATGGGTGAAGTGACAGCTTCCATTGAAGCCAGTAGTAAAAGCACTGATGTGAGTGTTTCTGTAATAGGGTGACAGGTCTCATTTGCATGGATGCAAACTTTCAGGTTCTTGGGTGGATTCCCAGACACATGGTAAATGCTACTTGGTTGATAGAAACCTGTGGGCTTGCATGTGGGCTCTTTGTATGTAATATGGGTGAGTGCCAGTGGAGAGTGGGTCAGAGGACTGGAGCGTAGCAGTTGTCTATCACATGGAGTGTGCTGGTTCAGTGTGCGAGAAGAGTTCAGCACCTGGCAGAAGAATAAGATCTGGTCGTTCTGACAAAGAGTAAGGGGTTGGCCGTGAAGTTAGGCATTACTCTGTGCCTATGGGCCCTTGTGAGCTGCCCTAAGAGTTTGTGGAGCGTTATCATTGTCATATCAGACTGTTAGGGTTTGGAGATACATTTAGGGTTAAGAGTTGGGGTTAGAGGTGGATATTATGAGGATTACTGCAAATCCCTTAGTTTTAGGTTTCTTATCATACCCAAACATTAGGCAGTAGTGCTAAATGTATCTAGTGTATCAGCAATAATATGGTACTTAAAGTATCTCACAAAAGTGAGTACACCCCCCATATTTTTGTAAATATTTTATTATAGCCTTTCATGTGACAACACTAAAGAAATGACACTTTGCTACAATGTAATGTAGTGAGTGTACAGCTTGTATAACAGTGTCAATTTGCTGTCCCCTCAAAGCAACTCAACAGACAGCCATTAATGTCTAAACCACTGCCAACAAAAGTGAGTATACCCCCTAAGTGAAAATGTCCAAATTGGGCCCAAAGTGTCAATATTTTGTGTGGCCACCATTATTTTCCAGCACTGCCTTATCCCTCTTGGGCATGGAGTTCACCAGAGCTTCACAGGTTGCCACTGGAGTCCTCTTCCACTCCTTCATGTTCACATCACAGAGCTGGTGGATGTTAGAGACCTTTGTGCTCCTCCACCTTCCGTTTTGAGGATGCCCCACAGATGCTCAATAGGGTTTAGGTCTGGAGATGTGCTTGGCCAGTCCATCACCTTTTACCCTCAGCTTCTTTCACAAGGCATTGGTCATCTTGGAGGTGTTTGGGGTCATTATCATGTTGGAATACTGTTTTGCGGCCCAGTCTCCGAAGAGAGGGGATCATGCTCTGCTTCAGTATGTCACAGTACATGTTGGCATTCTTGGTTCCCTCAATAAACTGTAACTCCCCAGTGCCGGCAGCACTCATGCAGCCCCAGACCATGACACTCCCACCACCATGCTTGACTGTAGGCAAGACTCACATGTCTTTGTACTCCTCACCTGGTTGCCACCACACACGCTTGACACCATCTGAACCAAATAAGTTTATCTTGGTCTCATCAGACCACAGGACATAGTTCCAGTAATCAATGTCCTTAGTCTGCTTGTCTTCAGCAAACTTTGCAGGCTTTCATGTGCAACATCTTTAGAAGAGGCTTCCTTCTGGGACAACAGTCACGCAGACCAATTTGATGCAGTGTGCGACGTATGTTCTGAGCACTGACAGGCTGACCCCCCCCCCCACCCCTTTAACCTCTGCAGTAATGCTGGCAGCACTCATATGTCTATTTCCCAAAGACAACCTCTGGATGATGCTGAGTATGTGCTCTCAACTTCTTTGGTCGACCATGGCAAGGGTTGTTCTGAGTGGAACCTGTCCTGTTAAACTGCTGTAAAGTCTTGGCCACCGTGCTGCAGCTCAGTTTCAGGGTCTTGGCAATCTTCTTATAGCCTAGGCCATCTTTATATAGAGCAACAATTCTTTTTTTCAGATACTCAGAGCGTTCTTTGCCATGAGGTGCCATGTTGAACTTCCAGTGACCAGTATGAGAGAGTGAGAGCGATAACACCAAATTTAACACACCTGCTCCTTATTCACACCTGAGACCCTGTAACACTAACAAGTCCAATTTGGACATTTTCACTTAGGGGTGTACTCACTTCTGTTGCCAGCGGTTTAGACATTAATGGCTGTCTGTTGAGTTATTTTGAGGGAACAGCAAATTTACACTGTTATACAAGCTGTACACTCACTACTTTACATTGTAGCAAAGTGTCATTTCTTCAGTGTTGTCACATGAAAAGATAGAATAAAATATTTACAAAAATGTGAGGTGTGTACTCACTTTTGTGAGATACTATATGTACTGTTCACTAGCTGCAACGTTTCATCACTTTTGTTAATGGCCATATCTGAAACTGGAGAGGAGGAGGGCCTCGAAACCAGATTTTTGGTTGAATTGGCAGACGTGAGCAGATGTAAGATGGAGGAGAAATTCAGCGTGGCTTACATTTCACCCCTTACACATACACACACACTCTTGTTATTTGAGTACCAGGTGTAAGGTATCCAAAGTCTTCACACCTGCACTTCTCTGCTTTCAGCCATTATCTACTGCAGTGGTCTCCAAACTGTGGCCATATGCTTGCCCTTATCTGGCACTTGGGGCACTATTCTTTCTACTGATAGGGGGCATTATTTCTCCCACTGACGCTTAACAATGGGGCATGATTCCTCCACTGACATCAACAATGGGGCACTCTTCTTCCCACTTACACCAACAACGCTGAGATACTATTGTTCCCACTGATGCCAGTGATGGGGCATTATTCTTCCCACTGACTCCAACAATAGGGTACTATTCCTTCCACTGACACTAATGATGGGCACTATTCCTCCCACTGACACCAATGATGGGGCACTATTCCTCCCCTAATAACAAAGATGGGGCACTGTTTACTGTCACTGACACCAAGACAATTTCTACTCCCACTGGCTAGAGTCTGGCCCCTCTATAGTCTGAAAAACAGTAAACTGGCCCTTTGTTTAGAAAGTTTGGAAATCTGTCGCCACCATTCATCTCACCAATGAATTGAGGCTAATAAAGGGTCCTCCCATGTCAGCACAAGTGCGCACTTCAGAGGACAAAAATCAATATGTCTGTCAACGTTAGTTGAGAAGTTCAAGTGTGAAAATTTTAGTAAGTGCACCGTACTTGCCTATTGGATACAGTTGTTTGAGAGATCGTTATTTATCTCTGTTTCACCGTTGCTGAAACATATTTCTCTGAAAGGCTTCAACTCTTTGATATGGCACTGAATAAGTTCTGATGAGCTTGCATTTATCTGCTTGATATTTTGCTCATGAATGGTATTTGACAAATTGAACTGTTGTGTTTTACATATACTTGGTGGCATTTAGAAAGGAGTACTTCTAAATATAAAGAACATTTGTCTGTCATTTTGCAGGTCCGTTCTACATTTCACACCCCACTGCTAATGTTGGCAGAAAGCACTTGGAGTGTATGCATGAGTGCCTGAGAGGTTCCTCAACCTGACCGTCTTTGCTGTTTTGAAGTACTACAAGACTTTGCATGCTATGCTAGTAGGCTGCCATACCAAGCTGTGATTTCTACTTTACTTACATCTTATTTATAATTATAATCTTATTTATAATGAAGCATATCTAAACCCAAAAACAAAAACGTAATATTTTATTTTGAATTTATATTAATAATATATTCTTTTAATATAAAAGGACAGCTTGACAGTCCTAAGGTATGGTGGCTGCATTCATTTTCTTTGTCAGCCTTTTTTTTTCCCCTTTATATTCACCTGGTAATCCCGCCAGTAAATCACTTCCAGTCCTAGGATGAAAATATTCACTCACACAAAATTTTTGAACGTGCGTTCATACAAACATTCGATGACTTGATGATTATCGTTTGAAAATACGGCAAAACGTGTTTTGGTTTTAACATTCGATTTTAGATTGAATGGACTTTATCAAATGAAAAAACATACACTGTTTAGAATAGTGGCGGCTGGTGCTGTATATTTTGGGGGGGTGGCAAACAAGACATCCCGCCGCCAAACCCAACAATCCCCCCCCCTTATTTGGTCTATCAGCCGGCTCCGCACTTAACCCATCTAGGTCGCGGGCAGCTTCGCCTCCTTCCTGCGTCTCCTCCTCCTCCTCTGCCTCTCGTCTTCCTTCGGAGCAGCGGCCAATAAGATCGCTTCTCCTCTAGGCCAATCAGGTCTCACAGGCTTCCTAAATGGCCGGGAGGAGAATCAGGAAGGTAATAGCAAATATTTTGCTATTGTCACACAACTGAGTGGGCTCAGGGCGCAGTGCTCTGTGCCCCGATCCCACCCTTTTTTGAAGCCAATTAAAGCCTCAGGCTCTAATTATGTGCTTCAAAAAAAAAAACAAAAAACATTGAAATCCATGCGTCCGGCGCCCTGCATGTAGATTGTGGCCTAATGGAAGGACCGCCACTGTGTTAGAATGTCCTTTGATAAAAATGTTTCATCCTGCTCCTTCGAATTTTTGTTACTGCGGTAAAAAATTCATGTCGGGTTGACCCCACTAACAATTAGAAAATCAAATGAACTTTCTTAAAATTAAACATTTTGAACTAAATTCTACTAAAGTATGGCCAGTTTTTAGCAGCTCAAAAGATTTTTTGCAAGATCAACAGGTATTTTATTTGTTGTTTATCAAACTGATTTAACAAATATTTCCAATGTTATAATTAAAGTGGTCGTAAACCTCTATGTGAAAAATGAACAGAGCATATCTTTCTGTAGTGCGTCTCCATCCAGAGCATTACTGTCTGCTGCCTCGTTCCTCTGCTATCAGAATTAATCACTTTTGGCATGTTTTCCTGACACCAAGAGAAAAATGGTGGCAGGGGAGGGATATCGAGGCACACAGCCTGTGATTGACAACCTCAGTTCTGTTCCTGTGTGCTGTGTCCCCTCCCTCCAATCGGCTGTCTCTGAGCTCTGCAGAATGCCATTTCAGTTCACCACCTCCTGCTTTCTGAAAGTTCAGACAAGCTGTATAAATTCTGTACTTTGAATGGCTGAAGAGAAGACTGTAGATAAATAAGTACAACTTATGTAGAAGAATTTGTTTCATCTCTGTGTATCAGCTGAGCAGTGTTGCCGAAGGGACATTTACACTGGCTGGAAAGGGGTTAGCATTTGACAAGATGCCAAAAATTTACTGACGACACCAATTTTTTTACTTGCACAACACATGAAATTTACAGCCAGCCAAATTCTTTGCTGACACTTTTAAAAAGTACATAAAATGACAATTTACAGTGCAAATATCAATATTTAAAGCACCTTTACAAAAAACATAATGCACTTTTTTTGCAGGTAAAAAAAAAAAACACATTTATAATTTTTTTTTGTTAGGAGCCTATAAAGAATTGCACCCGTGATTAGCAGATCGTGGGTGTAATGCCACAGTCCTGAAGACTGTCTGTGTAGCTGTCTGCCCGTACCTCCGATACAATGAATAATGCAGCCGGGTAGGTATAGCCCCACACGACCACATTTTTTATTTTTAGATTGTGACAGCGAGTGGGGGTAGAAGATCCCCCACTCGCTGTCAAAATGGGAGATCGGGGTGGGCTGGTGTATCTGTAACATATTACATCCTATATATGGCGCTACTTTTACATAATTTTTTTCACACAAGTAAAACTTTCTTTTGGTGGTATTTTGATCACCACTGTTTTTTTTTCTTTTTTTGTATTACATAAAACAAACAAAAAGGCAGAGCTACATATCAATGAACACAATCCAATTTATTCCAGGTGTGCTGTCATAAAAAGTGCATACATATATGAAAGTCCAATATCTATTGCAAATATATGTGATTCCACTATATATATATATATATATATATATATATATATATATATATATATATATATATAATATATAGTTAAAGTCTTTTGAATAGTTCTCAATTACACCACTGCAGTAGTGACCTGTCACCAACACCTCCACAGGTGAGAAGAGAGGGGGATGAATAGACCCCCTTATGAATAAACGCTTACCAGACAGCGCTGGAAAATAAGCATCAACATCAATCTTGGATAATCTCTCTGAATGGATTTCACTTTGAAACTTATTAAAAAACGGGAGGATGGATCACACGCCAATGGGCTCATTCCGAAGTGAAAGATAAAAACTCCATAGCGTAATTCTATTTTAAAAAAATTATTACATTTCAAAACATCCCCCCTTTTAGCACTTACTTAAAATCAATATCACATCAACATTTTGTTATTGCAGCGTACAACCATATGGGGAAGAACCCAGGCGGTGTCTCCTACCACATGCTGCTCAGCTCTCTAGCGATAGTGGTGTCCCCGATCGGCGTGCTGACGTCACATATGGTCATTGTTTAGCCCACACTGACGCGTTTCGTCATCAACGACATCATCTGAGGGTGTGGCATAACGAAGCGACGTACCATTCTTTTATACTGGCCCAATGCAGGCTGTTAACCCCTTGTATGCTACGGGCAACAACCACCGCCATAATATCGTATCCGTCAGCATCGGTGAGCCCAAGTGGCTGACCTACCTCCCCCAGCATGGACCCTATCCATAACCGAGGAGAAGAGACAAGCCCCACAGAGCCACCGATGCAAGCAGAACTCAACAAATCATCATACTTTTGTCTAATTAAATATGAAATTCATACAGAATGCACCAATAATCTTATGCAGCAATCTTATCTAATAAAACAGTATATGGCTTGATTGAAATTCGAATATTAATCTATATTTAAGTCTACAGTCCAGACCGTGAACCAATTCGATTGCCAGAGTAACTAGTAAATTAGAAGATAAACGCTATGTGTAATTAAATTAAAATAATTAATATAAAATTTCTAAAACTGATAAAATAAATGATTCCCTAATTAGAACAGAATTAATTTGGCCCACACCAATATTAATCAGCCATAAAGAATTAGTAGGGGAGTAAAGAATGAATGCTAGCCTAAATTTAGTAATCACTGATAAAACAGTTAACATCAAGTTCTATATTCATTCCACCAGGAGTCAAAGTATTCATAAGAAATATCCATCATGTCTCTCTCTTTCTCTTAGATATCTCCAGTACTAAATTAGATGACCTCCAGTTCAGTTGAATGCAATCTACCCAACCCCCCCCCCCCCCCCCCCAAAAAAATGTCAAACCTGACCGGTCCTGGTTGTGATCATTTTTAAAATGTAAGGACATGCTATGGTATTTGAACCCGATCTCTATATTGTGTATATGTTCTGAGATGCACTTCTTCAAAGTCCTTTTTGTCTGCCCTACATACATCAAGTTACATGGACATTGTAGGACTTGCACCACATGTGTAGTGTTACAGGTGATGAATTCTGACATTTTTAAAGTTTTTTTTATTGTTACCAGTAGAGATTAATTCTGTCAATCCTCTAATTGGACTATTAACTTGAGAGCAAACCTTGCATCTCCTACATGGAAAGAACACAGCGCAATCCCAAAACATACATGGTCTGAGAGGGGGTCAAGCACTTTTTTGACTACCCTATCCCCAAAATTGGGAGCCTTTCTATTAATGAAAGAAGGATTTTCTGTCAGTGCCTTATTAAGGACCCTGTCCATACATAAAATGTGCCATTGGCGTCTAAAGATGTCTTCAATTTCTTTGTATTGTGCATGAAAGTTGGAGATAAAGCCCCATTCCTGTCTTGAGCTTAGCTGACGTTCTTTATCTCTCAAACAGGATTCTCGCAGGGTTTCTCCCAACTCGTGCACAATTTTATCCTATCGTTGTTCACTATACCCTTTCTATATGAATCTGTCTTTAATCATTTTAGATTGTGTAAAAAAAAAAAAGTCACTGTCTGTAGTATAATTTCTCCTTACTAGCATCAGCTGGCCTTTAGGGATATTTTTAAGCCAATGGGGGTGGTGGCCACTACTGAGCAGGAGATAAGTGTTCCTATCTGTAGGTTTGAAGTAAATGGTCATTATCAGTGAATTCCCCTGTCGCAAAACATTTACATCCAGATAGTGTATTTGTGTACTGTTATACTCATAATCCAACTTTATGTTATTATTATTGGAATTAAGTTCTATCAGAAACTCATGCAGTGAACTCTCGTTTCCTTCCCAAATAAAAAATTATAGGTCATCAATAAACCTTTTATAAAAAAGCAGACCATCTTTTTTTTGGCAAACACAAATTAGTCCTCTCATTCCCCAATAAATAAATTTAGCAAGGCTGGGAGCAAACTTTGCGCCCATCGCAACACCTCTTTTTTTGCAAATATAACTTATGATTATACCAAAAGTAGCCATGAGACAGGCAAAAATCTAATACCTGTCTCAAAAACACTTTCTGTTCGAATGGTATATCATCTCGTTGGCTTAATGCCCAGTTTAGCGCCAGCAGAATGTCATCATGCTGTATGATAGTATAAAGTGATGACACGTCTGGCTTCCCTACCAAGTTAATTTCACGAATGAACTGCAGAAAGCTTTTTGTATCTTTTAACCACTTGCCGCCCGCCATATAGCAGAATGACGGCGGCAAAGTGGTTTTAATATCCTGACTTGGCGTCATATGACGTCCTCAGGATATTGATCGCGGCAATCGTTGTTGCGGGGTGTCTGTCTGACACCCCGCAATACCGATCTAGGTAAAGAGTCTCTGACGGAGACTCTTTACCACGTGATCAGCCGTGTCCAATCACGGCTGATCACGATGTAAATAGGAAGAGCCGGTGATCGGCTTTTCTTCACTCGCGTCTGACAGACGCGAGTAGAGGAGAGCCGATCGGCTGCTCTCCTGACAGCACAGCCCCCCCTTGGATCCTACCCAGGACCACCAGGGAAACCAGCCACACTGGACCACCAGGTATGCCCCTAGACCCCCAGGGAAAAACTAATCCGTGCAAAGGCAGCTACCAATCAATGCCCAGGCAGCTGCCAATCAGTGCCCACTCCAATGCCTGCCAGTGCCACCAGGGATGCCTATCAGTGCCACCCATAAGAACCCATCGTTGCAGCCTATCAGTGCCCATCAGTGCCACCAATGAGTGCCCATCAGTGCCGCCTATCAATGCCCATCAGTGCTGCATATCAGTGCCACTCATCAGTGCTGCCTACCAGTGCCCATCAGTGCTGCATATCAGTGCCCATCGTCAGTGCCCGCTCACTGGTGCCACCTCATCGCTGCCGCCTTATCAGTGCCCATCAGTGAAAGAGAAAACTTACTTATTTACAAAATTTTTAAACAAAAACAAAAGCAAAACTTTTATTTTTTTCAAAATTTTCGGTCTTTTTTTATTTGTTTCGCAAAAAATAAAAACCGCAGAGGTGATCAAATACCACCAAAAGAAAGCTCTATTTGTGGGAACAAAATTATAAAAATTTAGTTTGGGTACAGTGATGGATGACCGCGCAATTGTTATTCAAACTGCGACAGCTCTGAAAGCTGAAAATTGGTCTGGGCAGGAAGGTGTATAAGTGCCTGGTATTGAAGTGGTTAAGTATGCTTTTGTCCGTAAGACACTCGCTTGTAGGAAAGTGTCCAGGTAGTGTCCCAATCTTGCTGTGACCGACCCTATACTGTTCACAATAAGGCATCCTGGAGGGTTCATAGGGTCTTTATGCACCTTTAGTATTGTATAAATCGTTGGAATTCTACAAAAACTAGGTACCAAATATTTATATTCTTTCTTATTAAGGACTTTTTTGTCAAATCCCAAATCGACCAATCGTTGTAGATCTTTCTGGTACGACAAGGTAGGATCGGAATTCAGCCTGACATATGTACGCTCTTTAGATAACATATTGTCAAGCTGAGTATCATAAAAACTCTTGTCCAGAATTACCACGCCTCCGCCCTTATCGGCTGGGCGTATTTTAATGTCCCTTCTTTCCTCAAGTTGCTCAATGCCTTCCTGAATAAATCTTGGATTTATATTTTTCTTTGGTATAATATAATCCAAGTCTTTCAAAACAAAATTCTTAAAGACCTCTACATGTTGGTTTGCCGTATTGGCTGGATTGAACAGCGACCTATTTTATAAACAGCTGTCCACACCTGTCACCATGTCATTATTCCTAGGTCCACTATTCAGAAAATATTTCTTTAAATTGATTGTTCTTATATATTTATGTATATCCATATATACATCAAACTTATTTAAAGTTTTTTTTTTTTAGGGGCACATTTGAGTCCAGTATTTTAAATGTTAATTTCTTTGTGGGTCAGTTCAATTTTGCTAAGATTATATATTCCCACTAATCCAGCTCCCTCCTTTTTTTGTTTAAATTGGATCCTCTTGGCTGCCCTACACCCTCTCTTTCCCTTCTTAGTGGTTCTGGTGGGTGTTGGTACGGCCTCTCCTCGTGTTGGGGTTTCCACCATCCCTGATGGTGGAGGGGGGGGCTGGGGGACCAGGTGGTCTTCCCCTGAAGGGGCGACTTGCCCAGTAACCCCCAAAATCCCCTCTTCCCTTGCCCTTAAAAGGAAGTGGGGACCTAATGTTCCACCATTCATCATATTGTATTAAAGGATCAAATCTATTATGTATGGGCATCGAATACTGGTAATCGTTGTAAACTTTCGGTGCCCTTTTCTGTGAGCCCCCTCTCAATCTATTTCCTCCTTGCATCCCTCTTCCCCTACCACCCCTCTCTCTGGCATTCTGGGGCTGAGGAGTTAGGTGATAGAGGGGATTGCATGGTGTAGAATGAGCTTCTGGGTTAAGGTTACTTTGCCTCATCCTGATCTGCGGAGTGTCAGGAGGGTCAGGAATGATAGTGATGACCACTGATAAAGTAAGTTTTTATTTTTCCATAAATAAACGGAGTCACTTTTAAAATCGCCCATATCTCTATGGAACTTTATTTTAACTTTTTTCTTTTTTGTGTCCTTATCGACCTTATCCAATTTTTTATTTATACTATTATTAAAATCTATCCATTGTTGTGCATCTTTAATAGGATCTAATTAAATATGCAATCCATTAATTTTATTCTCTAATTTTATGATTTTCTTTTGTTTCCGCTTAAGAACTAATTCCTGCAATTTAAAACCCACCCCATTAAAAAAATCAAGCCATTCTGTCATAGATTCTAAATCGTCTAAACCATCTTGGGGAGTTACCTCCCATCTTAAACTTCTCACAATATTTTTTTCTTTCAGGTACTGTACAATGTTTACTGTGTGTATTATGTACTGTTTTTACTGAGTGTTGTGCCGGTTTTAATCTCCCTGCTTAGCAGGAAGCAAAAATATGGCACGTCACCGCCGTCTGTAGAAAGCTCTATGTTATTTACCAACACAGAGCTCTCTTCTGTCATTCGCTTAGACGATCAGCTGGTTCTGGCCCTAAATCATTGGCCCGGGCCCACTGATCAGCTTGTGCTGTAGCGAATGAAAGCACAGCCGGGCTGGCCAGCACAACTGTGCCCCCCTACCTGGAAGTGCTGGATCCCATACATGTACATAAACCAGCACAGCGAGGTCGCTCTGCCGCAGTAAATCTGCAGTACGCAGTATGCAACAGTTAAGCTACAAACCTGTAGCTAGTGCTATTAACAATGTGTATAACAAAAGGCAAAAAACATATTTCTCCATATTTCCCCCTTACATCAGAGTCTGCAAGGTTCCCTTTTACAGTTCAAGGGGAACTCTGAGGACTGTGATGTAAAGGAGAAATATGTGCAGTCTGATGTAAGGGGGAATGCTGCGGAGTTAAAAGGGAAACTCTGATGTAAGGGGGTCTCTGGTCACCAGAGCACCCCCCTCCTTCCTTGCACAAGGAATCCACAGGGGTCCCCTTTACATCACAGTCCACAGAGTTCCCCTTTGCATCAAAGTTCTCCCTTACATCAGAGTCCACAGTGTTTCTCTTTTAATCAGAGTCCGTAGGGTTCCCCCATAAGCCTCTTATAGACGATACGATTGTTAGCCAACCGAGCGTCTGATTTTTGTCAAAAGGGCGTGTGCCTGGATCTTGTCTTGCATACTAACGGTACACAATTGTCGTGTAACAAACGCAAACGTAGTGACATACTACAAGGAATTTCAGTTCTTGAGCGCCACCCTTTGGGCCCCTTCTGCTAATTTCGTGTTTGGTGAGTATTGATTCCGAGCATGTGTGTTTGTACTTTTGACTTTTGTGAGACAGATTTGTGTACTGACCATACGAAAATCTGATGTCAAACCGTTGTCCACCGAAAATTTACTAGCCTGTCATCCAACATTTGTTGGCCGAAAGTTGGACAACAATTGTCCAAAGGAGCGTACTAACGGTAAGATTTTAGGACAACAGTCTGTCAACAGACAATCCCCTGCCAACAATCGTGCCGTGTGTACAAGGCTATAGAGTATAACTCAGCAGACCTTGATGTAAAGGTAAAACACCGTAGACCCTGAAGTAAGAGGAAATGCTGTAGACCATGATGTAAAGGGGAACTTTGATGTAAGGGGGTTTTCTGGTCACCAAAGTCCCCTCCCCTTACATAAGAGTCCAAAGGTTCCCCCTTTACATCAGTGTCTGCAGGATCCCCCTTGTAGTGCAAGTGGGAACGCTGCAGAAAATGATGTAAGGGGGAATGCTGCGGACTCTGATGTAAGGTGGTCTGTGGTTATCAGAGCCCCCCCCCCTTACATCAGAGTATGCAGAGTGCACCTATATCAGAGTTCACACTTACATCAGGGTCTTCAGCATTGCCCTTTACATGAGAGTTCCCCTTGCACTGTAAAGGGGAATTCTGCATAATCTGATGTAAGGGGAAACTCTGTGGACACTTGATTTAAGGGGGAACACACACAGATTTTGTGTGGCCCCTGGAGGCTGAAGCTGCCTGAAATATAAAGAAAAAAAAAACACACACACACATCTTGTAGACAGACATGCCCCAGCCCCTGTCCTTTTCATCCAACTACCTCTTATGCCATGTCTGTCCAAGTTTCTTCCCCAGTCCTAACGCACCATTATCCTGATTACAGCCAGCCCAGATGACAACTCAGGCGGGCGGCGGTGCTCCCAAGTCCCAGGCCCCGGCTCTTCCCCCTCCAGTCCTGGCTGCTGTTCATAAAAGGCACCAAGTGGTGCCATGACGTCACTGTGCATGTGCCTCCCCCCGCCCAAACATGGCCAAGCTTGGCCGGCTTTGGAACTGCGCACAGGCGACTGCTGTCCCTAACGGACATTTACGGACAGTTTGTAAATCGCCAGAGCTTTACAAACTGGCCAAGAGTTGAGCAACCGTTGGCAACCCTGCACCTGAGGCCAGTCACTTCACTGTATTAATATAAAGGTTTTGCAACCACTTTAACAGACCAAAAGGGAGCAAATAAAATAAGTTTTCTAAAAGAGAAAATTTGCGCTAGGTATAAAGTGAAGGATGTGAGTCAATAAAACTTAATTTTTGTATGCAAAATTATTAATAATAGTGAACCTGTGCGGAAATATCCTGCGGCTATGCGCTATAACCCTGATAGGGGGCACCACTAAGAATATCTATAAAGAGCGCAGCGCTGGATTTAAATATACAGTGAAAAATAACAGTGAAAAACAGCAAAATTATTTGTTCAAATAAAAACTGTGCATAATAATTTTCAAATAATGTCCATAGAAAATACAAAAAAATATAAGTGATTAAATGTCCGTGAAGCACAAAGAACCAATCTGGATGTCTAACTTCCACCGCTGTGAAGCCCGTCACCAGAAGAATTAAAGGCTTACCAGACCGCCTTTTTTAAAAAGGCATGAATCAATCTCCACCATGGATACTGTCCCTCTCCTGGCTGGATCCTGCCGTGAGGCACCGGATGGTTGATCCCAAATCTGTCAGCCGTGAAGGAGCGCCAATCTTAGTAGCAATCTCAATAGCGTGAGTATCCGAAAAAAAGGGGAGAAATGCTCCAATGGTGTAGTAAAATAATGGTTCCTTTTATTAAAAAAGCCTAAAAGGCGTTTAACAATACAGCAGTCCTTGCAAGGAGTAATAAAAACAAATCCGATAGATAATGAAAGTACGCGCATGCGCAGTCCGTGCGTACGTGTCTACCCTACGGCCGTTTCGTCAGAAATGACATCATCAGGGGCACGCCTACACGTCCGCGCATGCGCTTTAAGTACCCGAGCGGCGAGGCGAAGATACTCAGCCATTGGTTGTATAATTAGTAAAGTTTGGAGACAGCTGAAGCATCATCACTAATGTTAGTACTGATATGCTTCCTTGGATCCTATCTAGTGCCATCTTGTGGACAATTTAGATAATACTCTAAATTTTGGTCTGGTATTTAAACCTATAAAAAATTAGAAAAAGTATATATAAAAATAAAAAATATATATAAAAAGAGGCTGAAAGACAATTCGCATCCCCCTTCGAGTGGGAAACATTTCTTATGATATTTTCTATCGTTGAAATTAAAATAAAATTTCAAAAATTACATTTAAAATTCAAATTAAAACCATCAAAAAATAATGTTACAAACCAAAATTATGGTCATAACACACACATTATTTTGCTAGAGGCTGAAACGTTTTAAATGAGGAAAAACATCCAAACATAGGACAATAGCCCCTACATAGGAGAACTTAGTACAAACCAAATGACCCAATAACAAGGATTTTTTATATATAAGGTCATTTGCTATGTACAGAAAAAGATGTTAGCCAAAGAATATAGAGGGGACAATCTAAACCCCAGGTGGGCGGGGAGGAGGAGGAGTTAAGAGCTTATTAACTATTGTTAACAAAGCAATTAATGTCCCACTCCACATTCAGGCCTGTAGGGACATGACAGCCCAATCTATATATCCAGTTGGTCTCACTTCTGGAAATACTGCGTTTACCATTACTCCCTCGCCAATGAGGTATGTATTTTTCAAGGGCTAAAAACGTGGTCCCCGTGGGGTCCCTTCTATGTTTCAGGTCATAATGTTTTGAAACATTATGTTTGTCAAAGCCCCTTCGAATATTGGCAACATGCTCCCCTAATCTTACCTGTAGCTTTCTAGTAGTGCGTCCTACATATTCTAACCCACAAGGGCATCTCAAGAGATATACTACGCACTTTGTAGAGCAGGTGATAAAGGATTTTATTGGATATGTATTGCCTGTTCCTGTGGATGTAAATTCCGTTAACCTTCTGCCCTTAAAGGTATTTATGCTGCAAATTTGGCACTTTTTGCAGGGAAAAAAGCCCTTTAGATCACCAAAAAAAGAAGGTCTGACTGGTGGGTCTGGAACATTAGGTGCTATGAAGTGCCTAAGGTTGGAGGCTCCCCTGAAGAGCACACAGGGTTTTTCTGTCAATAATGGTCCTAAGATCCTATCATTCTTAATAATGGGCCAGTGTCTTTTTATTATGCGTTTTATAGCCCAATGCTGGCTAGAGTAGGTGGTTAGGAACGCCAGACCAAAATCATCCCTTTGTTCCGCTTGTGGTGGTTTATCGATCAGGAGGGTCTGACGATCCCTATTTCCCACTTCTGTTATTAGTGTATCAAGAACTTGGCCATCATAGCCTTTGTTCAAGAATCTAGCTCTAAGTACCTGTGCCTCCTCTTTGAAATTTTCCAACTTGGAACAATTTCTCCTGAGCCGTAGAAACTGTCCTTTCGGAACTGCCGACAGCCAGGAACGGTGATGACATGAATCTAGAGGGATGTAGCCGTTCCTGTCTGTCGTTTTAAAGTATGTGGATGTGGTGATCACCCCATTTTCTATAGTTATTTTCAGATCCAAAAAATGGATTTGGATGGGGTTGACCTCATGAGAGAGGATGATCCCTCTGTCATTGTTGTTCAAAAAGGACAAGAAGGTTGTGACAGATTCAATGTCACCATCCCATATGAAAAGGACATCGTCGATGAATCTTTTCCAAAAAATTAGTTCATCGCGTCTATTGTGTAATACCACGTCCTCCTCCCATTTGGCCATGAATAAGTTAGCCATGCTGGGAGCAAATTTTGCTCCCATGGCTACTCCCTTTTTTTGTAGAAAATAGGTTCCATTGTGCCAGAAGTAGTTATGTTTCATCGAAAAATCCAACAGCTCGACCACGAATTTCTTTTGCGTGATCGAGATGTTGGAGTCACGATGTAAAAAAGATTGGACCGCTTCATGGCCTAACTCATGAGAGATGGCCGTATAAAGTGAAGCTACGTCCGCAGTTACCAATAGATAAGTCGGTTTCCACTCTATCTCCCCAAGCAAGTTGATGACGTGCTTCGTATCTTTTAGGAAGGAGGGGGTTCCCATCACCAGTGGTTGTAAATACCTGTCAATGTATTTCCCGACTCTGGATGTGACAGAGTCAATCCCACTGATGATGGGTCTCCCTGGTGGATTAACCAAAGTTTTATGTATCTTTGGTAATATGTATATGACCGGTAACCTCGGCGCCAGGGGTACCAGAAATTCCTTTTCCTTCCTATTGAGGATACCCATATCAAAACCCTTTTGTACAAGTGTTTTTAAATTCTGTTTGAACCTAGATGTAGGGTCTGCCGGCAGAGGAGAGTAAGTGTCAGAATCAGCGAGAATCCTTGACAATTCATTGGAGTATGCCTCCTTGTCGAGGACGACAATGGCACCCCCCTTGTCCGCAGGTCGAACCACTACATCTTTTCTCCTACAAAGTGATTCTATTCCCATGTCAATATCCCGCTTAGATTTGGCCTTTCTTGTATTTAAACTAGCCAGATCTTTGATAACCAAGTCCCGAAAGATATTGACATTAGGGGCCAAATTCCCCGGCGGGTTGAAGAGCGAGGCGTTGGCCAAGTTGGAATGTACTATAGTGGAGGTTTCCCTCATTTCCTGTCTGGCGGGATTACTCATGATATACCTTTTAATATTTAATTTTCGTGTATACTTGTGTATATCTATGAATGTTTGGAACTTATTAAGGTTCCGTGCAGGGGCATATTTTAATCCCTTGCTTAGAGTCAAAAGTTCATCCTTGGATAATTCCTTATTGCTAAGGTTAATGATGCCACTAGTATCTAGAATCTTCTTCTCTTTGGAGTGAAGTTTCCTCCCCCCTCTGCTCCCTCTCTTCCGTCCCCATTTCTTTTTTGGGGTCCCCTGTTGGCCCTTTGAAAATCCCATTGCCCTTGGGATGAATGAGGTCCATTTCTACTCCCCCTAGTTGTTGAGTCAAAGTTTCCATTATTGTTATTGTTAGATAATGGGATAAACCTATTTTTCGTGACCACCCCATATTGGTTGTGCGGGTCATTATTTCTCCTGGATTCATGTGTCATTACCCGATCGGGATGGGCATACTGTCCCTCCCTATGTCCCCAGGGTGATGGTGATTGATGAAAGGGACGGGAAAAAGACCCTCCACCCCCTCCTCTTGTTGCAGAATGACCCCGATGTGGCTGCCTGCCTGATCTCTCTCTAGGGGGTTTTGGTGAGGCACGATATGTCCCATGCTCGCTGTTTATTACAGGAATGGCATTGGGGTTTGCTGGGGTGGTTGCAGGTGGTAATTCAGGGGGAGGAATGACCTGCCACTTAAAAACCACGTTGTCTCTATAGTCTTTTACATCCCTGTTGTACTTTCTTTTTTTCTTTGTTCTCTGTTCAGATTCCTCTTTTATTAAAATGCTTTTTAAGGCCTCTGATTTTTGTATGTACTCTGCTTCACCTTTAAATGGCATTAGCTTACTCTTAATGTTATTAATCTCTAAATCTAATGTAGTTAGTTTACGTTTCTTTTTTGCTATTAAGAATTGCAAAAAATTTACTCCAGCTTCATTAAAATATTTGAACCATTCAGGTAGTTCACTGTCCTCCTTTTGAGGGTTAACATCCCATCGGAGACTCCGAGGGACCATATTTAACCTAACATATTCCTCCAAATACGCTATGTCCCATCTAGTATGAATCTCAGCAATGGTTAGGTTTTTTAATCTTAGGAAACAACCTCCCAGATCATCCCTTGGATCCTCATTGCCATCAAAAACACCTTCAGTATTAGTGACCATCTGAGACCTATATTCAAAAATGTCCATTATGGACACACCAGCAGCAAATAATACGTATCAAAAACAAAAAATTTTCTAAAAGAGAAAATTTGCGCTAGGTATAAAGTGAAGGATGTGAGTCAATAAAACTTAATTTTTGTATGCAAAATTATTAATAATAGTGAACCTGTGCGGAAATATCCTGCGGCTATGCGCTATAACCCTGATAGGGGGCACCACTAAGAATATCTATAAAGAGCGCAGCGCTGGATTTAAATATACAGTGAAAAATAACAGTGAAAAACAGCAAAATTATTTGTTCAAATAAAAACTGTGCATAATAATTTTCAAATAATGTCCATAGAAAATACAAAAAAATATAAGTGATTAAATGTCCGTGAAGCACAAAGAACCAATCTGGATGTCTAACTTCCACCGCTGTGAAGCCTTGCAAGGACTGCTGTATTGTTAAACGCCTTTTAGGCTTTTTTAATAAAAGGAACCATTATTTTACTACACCATTTACTACACCATTGGAGCATTTCTCCCCTTTTTTTCGGATACTCACGCTATTGAGATTGCTACTAAGATTGGCGCTCCTTCACGGCTGACAGATTTGGGATCAACCATCCGGTGCCTCACGGCAGGATCCAGCCAGGAGAGGGACAGTATCCATGGTGGAGATTGATTCATGCCTTTTTAAAAAAGGCGGTCTGGTAAGCCTTTAATTCTTCTGGTGACGGGCTTCACAGCGGTGGAAGTTAGACATCCAGATTGGTTCTTTGTGCTTCACGGACATTTAATCACTTATATTTTTTTGTATTTTCTATGGACATTATTTGAAAATAAATAAAATAAGTTTCTTACTTATTTAATAACATTGTAAAGTATAGGTGTTTTTTAAAGTGAAACCTTTGCACCCTCAAAAAAAGTGGTTCTGAAGTCTAACAGCTTTTAGCTTTAACAACTTCAGCGCCGGAAGATTTGGCTGCTCAATGACCAGGCCATTCTTTGCGATTCTGCACTGCGTTGGTTTAACTGAAAATTGCGCGGTCGTGCGACGTTGTACCCAAATATTGACATCCTTTTTTTTTCCCCCACAAATAGAGCTTTCTATTGGTGGTATTTGATCATCTCTGCGATTTTTATTTTTTGCGCTATAAACAAAAAAAGAGCATCACATTTTTTAAAAAACACTACCCTGTATTTTGTACTTTTTGCTATAATAAATATCCTCAATTTTTTTTTTTTTAAGTTTAGGCCGATATGTATTCTTCTACATATTTTTGGTAATAAAAATCGCAATAAGCGTATATTGATTGGATTGTGCAAAAGTTATAGCGTCTACAAAATAGGGGATAGATTAATGGCATTTTTATTTATTTATTTTCTTAATAGTAATGGTGGCGATCTGCGATTTTAATGGGGACTGCGACATTATGGTGGACACATCGGACACTTTTGACACATTTTTGAAACCAATGACAATTATACAGCGATCAGTACTATAAAAATGCACTGATTGCTGTGTAAATGTCACTGGCAGGGAAGGAGGTAACACTAGGGGGCGATCAAGGGGTTAACTGTGTTCCCTAGTGTGTGTTCTAACTGGGGGGAAAGGGGACTGACTATAAGAGATGACAGATCGTGGTTCCTAGCTATTAGGAACTCACTATCTGCCTCTCCTCTCCTCACAGAACAGGGATGTGTGTGTGTTTATGCCTGCACAGGTGCCCCCATAGCACACAGCTTTCTATGGGGGCATCCGCAAGAAGAAAGTGCCAATGGGGGACCCCAAAAGAGGAAGTAATGAACTGTAGTAAGGGACTGTTCTGTGCAATACCATTACACAGAGCAGGTAGGTATATTATATTTTTTATTTTAAAGAAGTACAGCCAAAGCTCGTTTGGCTTTACTTCTCGTGGATCACAGGAGTGAAGTTCGTTCTGCAATTTTGTGACCGTATTCAGCTGACAGCGGGCTGAAGGCTCGGGCAAGATCGTGACAATGAAGTCGGGATTCACCCACGTACCTGGACCCCCACCTGGCTCAGGCCCTCAGCAAGCTGCTGAGAGCCTGAGCTAGCCTTTCCTGCCCCTGCTCACCAGCTCTCACCTCACGGAGCTGTGAGAACCAAACAATCGGTGGTGTTCGATCGCTCGGTTCTCAGTGTTTTAGAGGCGCCAAGGGACAAGTGCAGCACCTAGGTAAGTATGATTCTTAAAAAAAAACATACATCTCTTTGAAATACAAAAAAATAGGCTTTAATGCAATTAAAAAATATAGCTGTGTCTAATGTGCTTATATTATTCATATGGATTAAAAGTAAAACTCTAAATTCTTTACTGCAATGGGATAGTCCACCGAAAAGTGATATTTTGGTTATGGGTACAGCTTGGTGGAGTCAGATCTTGGCTTTCTACATATCTTGATACTCCAACAACGTGCTCAGGTTTTGTGTTACAGCATCTTCTAAAGCATTGTCTAGCTCTATAAGAAAATTAATTTTAAATATACAACAGGACAAATTAATGTCACCTACCTGGAGGACAGTGGTGATGAACTTGAGGCAGGGACTGAAGTGAATGTGTGATATATATATATATATATATATATATATATATATATATATATATATATATATAATTATTGTTTTTTTTATACAGTTTATGATTTCTTGGCTATTTTTCAGAGAATATGAATGGTAACTCGTGGTTAATGTTTGGTTGAAGCCATTTATTATCAATCAACTGTGTTAACTCTTTTAAAATCCTAATGACAACAGAAACCCAAATGACCCTGATTAAAAGTTTACATACCTCAGTTCTTAATACCGTGTATTGCCCCCTTTAACATCAATGACAGCTTAAAGTCTTTTGTGGTATTTGTGGATGAGGCTCTTTATCTTCTCAGATGGTAAAGCTGCCCATTCCTCTTGGCAAAAATCCTCCAGTTCCTGTAAATACTTGGGCTGTCTTACATGAACTGCACGTTTGAGATTTCCCCAGAGTGGCTCAATGATATTGAGGTCAGGAGACTGAGATGGCCACTCCAGAACCTTCACTTTATTCTGCTGTAGCCAATGACAGGTCGACTTGGCCTTGTGTTTTGGATCATTGTCATGTTGGAATATCCAAGTACATCCCATGCGCAGCTTCATGGCTAATAAACGCAAATGTTCCTCCAGTATTTTTTGATAACATACTGTATTCATCTTGCCAACAATTTTGACCAAATTTCCTGTGCCTTTGTAGCTCACACATCCCCAAAACATCAGTGATCCACCTCCATACCTTTCATCATAGGCCTTGTTGACTCCTCTCCAAATGTAGCGTTTATGGTTGTGGCCAAAAAGCTCAATTTTGGTCTCATCACTCCAAATGACTTTGTGCCAGAAGGTTTGAGGCTTGTCTCTGTGCTGTTTGGCAGATTGTAAGCGGGATACTTTGTGGCATTTGCGTAGTAATGGCTTTCTTCTGGTGACTCGACCATGCAGCCCATCTTTCTTCAAGTGCCTCCTTATTGTGCATCTTGAAATTTTCTGGCAGTTGTGGCTGGAATTTTAGTTGGTCTACCTGACCGTGGTTTGGTTTCAACAGAACACCTCATTTTCCACTTCTTGATTAGAGTTTGAACACTACTAACTGGCATTCTCAATTCCTTGGATATCTTTTTATATCCCTTTCCTGTTTTATACAGTTCACCTACCTTTTCCCGCAGATCCTTTGACAATCATTTTGCTTTCCCCATGACTCAGAATCCAGAAACTTCAGTGCAGCACTGGATGAAAGATGCAAGGGTCTGTCAGGAGTCCAGAAACTCATTGACCTTTTATACACACACTAATTACAAGCAAACATCACAGGTGAGGATGGTTATCTTTAATAGCCATTCAAACCCCTTTGTGTCAACTTGTGTGCATATTATCAGGCCAAAATCACCAGGGTATGTAAACTTTTGATCAGGGTCATTTGGGTAGTTTCTGTTATCATTATGATTTAAAAAGAGTAAACACAGTTGATTGATAATAAATGGCTTCAGCCAAACACTAACCATGAGTGAAAGAAATGATTTTGTGTTATCATTCATATTCTCTAAAAAAGAAATAAATTCTGCCAGGGTATATAAACTTATGAGCACAATAGTGTGTGTGCGTGTGTGTGTATGTGTGTGTCTGTGTGTGTGTATATATATATATTTAGATATAGATCTATATAAATATATAGCACTGTGTACCTCTGCTGGGCCATGGTCTCCTCCTATGCTCCCAGCCAGCCCTAACCTCCCACAGTGCCACCCAGCCTTCCATAGTTGCCTGGAGTGCCTGTGCCCCTCCACTTCCCACAGTGCCCCCAGGCCCCTGAGAGCCTGAAGCCTCACAGTGCCCCCTCAAGCTCCCAGAGAACCACCAACCTCCCTGCAGTGCCCTGTAGCTTGCTGCGGAGCCTCCAGCCCCCCATAGTGCCCCCAAACCTCCAACAGTGTCCCACAGTTTATCCCCAACCTCTTTTTGTGCCCTCCAGTCTCCCTCAGTGCCTCTGCAAAGCCTTTAGCCTCCTGGGGAGACCCCCAGCCCCCCACAGTTGACCCCAATGCCCTCCAGAAAGCTCTTTCCCAAACAAGACAGCCAAGTCTGCTACAGAGTCCTCTAAATGCCTCCAAAACCTCCTTTCCCCCAGAGGAAAATCCAGCCTCATCCAGAGCCTTCTAGCATTTTAATACATAAAGTATTTTGTATTTGCATACTTTTACTTTTTTTTTTTTTTTTGCTGTTGGGGAGAAGAAGGTTTTGAAAGAATTTACTAGATCCTGGTCTCAATAAGGTTGAGAAGCACTGATGTAGGATGTTTGCTAATGCACAATTGATATGTTAGCATGGTCATCTGGAATGCAACACATAAGCTCCAGTAATATGGCCATGTTAGCACAACAACTATGGCTGTGGGAGTGCAGCAGCCACTGAAATAAACCTCTCTCCACATATTTTGAATCCTTGTATGCATAAATCCCTATGCACAAGTATAACCCTGTCATCCAGCATACCTCCCAACTTTTTGAGATGGGAATAAGGGACACCTATCAGCAAAATTATGCAGGTATAGGACACATTCCTGCCATGCCCACTTAAAGGAGAATTGTACAAAAAAAAACAAGATTGGTTAACCCCACAAGTGCTTTTTTTTACCACTACTATTCCTTTATATTGGCTTGTGGAATTTACAAATGCAGCAATTTAGAAATCAGATGAAATATTTAGCACTGGAAAACACTTTTTGATAGATAAAAAGTGCATTTTATATACATCTATACAGATAAGACCAAAATGAGGGACAAATGAGGATGACACAGGGACATTGCTGCAAATCTGTGACAGTTTGGAGCTATGCATACAGTACTCCTTTGCATGTTGTTAATGTATTTATGGCCAGTTTTTTAGCCTTCATATTCATCAGGATAAATGTAGCTGTGTTATGGTCCTGTCACATACCTAGTAGAGGCTGAGCTGATGGGATGGCTCTCTCTCACACCACCTGTCCTGTCTTTTACCTGAGATACTGACTAGGTATGGCAGGACATGGAGTGACACATGGGCTTGTGGTAAGTCCTGGTCACTTGGAGTTCTGGATCATGCAGAGTGGCAGTAGATGTAGAGCAGGAACTTGTGGTGGATGTTCTCACAGGAACTTGCGGATGCAGAAGACAGAACCATGGTCAGGCGAGCAGAAGTTGGAAGCAAACAGACTTCGGAGATGCAGGTTCAGGAGATAAGAGCGTCAACTGAAGCCAAGCCTGGGTCAATATTACATGGGAAGAAAATGGTACTAAAACAAATGCCAAGATGCGTAATCACACAACAAACCAGAGGGGACAGAACACTGAGGAGCGGGGAAGAGGGGATAGAACACTGAGGAGCGGGGAAGAGGGGACAGAACACTGAGGAGCGGGGAAGAGGGGACAGAACACCCAAGAGCGGGGAAGAGGGGACAGAACACCCAAGAGCGGGGAAGAGGGGACAGAACACTGAGGAGCGGGGAAGAGGGGACAGAACACCCAAGAGCGGGGAAGAGGGGACAGAACACCGAAGAGCGGGGAAGAGGGGACAGAACACCGAAGAGCGGGGAAGAGGGGACAGAACACCGAAGAGCGGGGAAGAGGGGACAAAACACTGAAGAGCGGGGAAGAGGGGACAGAACACTGAAAAGCGGGGACAGAACACTGAAAAGTGGGGAAGAGGGGAGAGAACACAGAGAACCGGGGAAGAGGGCACAGAAAGCAGAGGAGCGGGGAAGAGGGCACAGAACACAGAGAAGCGGGGAAGAGGGCACAGAAAGCAGAGGAGTGCGGAAGAGGGGACCGAACACAGAGGAGCTGGGAAGAGGGGACCGAACACAGAGGAGCTGGGAAGAGGGGACCGAACACAGAACCCTATGTGATGAAAATAAAAATATTAAGTAATAAAAAAATTAAAGTTGCAACCAAGCACATAAAATCCCCCCCCCCAATTTTTTTTTGGATACCCCTCCCACTCCCACATATACACACATGAACATAAACACACCCGTCGGGGGCGCCTATGCATGAACACTTCGATTGTGATACACATGTTATGTGTCCACATGCCCAGCGGAATGAGAGCAATATTTCCAGCACCAGACCTCCTCTGTAACGCTAAACTGATGACCTATAGGGGGCTTTTAATGCATCGCGTATGGAAAATAAAGTACTCGGGTTTGTCGCCATTTTATGGGTGCATGCAAATGTAAGGTTTGACATGCTAGGTACTGTATCTATTTACTCAGTGCAACTTCGTCTTTTATATTTTACTAAAAATTTGTGACTTTTTTTTGTTTGTTACTGAAAGTTTCCTTGACCTTTTGCGGTAATATCATGTGACAGCCTAAAATTATTTTTTAAACGTATTGCAAAAACAGCTCTAGCAGCAAAAGGGTTAACGTCCATAAACATCAGGATCTCATTACAGTTTGTCTTAAAAGTTCATCTTCTTTCAGCTATCAGTTTGTAAAAAATGTTGGTGCAACCTAATGTTCTGTAGTGATGGTCATCTACATCTAGCAGCCGTCATGCACACTACTTTGTTTAACCACTTGCCTACTGGCCACTTTCACCCTCTTCCTGCCCAGGCAAATTTTTAGCTTTCATCGCGGTCACATTTTGAATGACAATTGCGAGATCATGCAACACTACCCAGATGAAATTTCTATCATTTTTGTAGCACCCTCTAGTGTGCTAGAATAATGCAGGTTTTTTAGAATAGGTACCTTTCCTGGCTTGGCAGGCAGCCAAGCCTGGCTGTTTTTTTGTGATCTGGGTTGGGAGTGGCTCCGAGTAATGCTGGGTGACTCACAGGTGGTTTCACCAGGACCTCCTACTTCTTTCCAGAATCTTCAGGTACTTTCTGGAAAGAGGTGGAGAGGGGAGGTGGAGCCACCTGGGGTGTTCTAAAGAGCCCTGACCAATCCCCAAAATGGATTGGCGGGGGCAGGCCTTAAAGAGGAGTTCCCATTAAAAAAAAAAAAAAAATTAAAGTCAGCAGCTGCAAATACTGCAGCTGCTGACTTTTAATTGGACACTTACCTGTCCCAGGGTACAGCTATGTGGGTAATTGAAGCCCCGCTCGTCTCCCCATTCGTTCGGCGGCGCCGGCATTGCAACTGTGGGCGCCAGGCTGTGGCTTCACAGCCGGGCACCCACTGCGCATGCGCGAGCGGCGCCGTGATGGGCCGCTCAGTCATCTGGGACCTGTAATCGGTCCCAGATGATTGACAAGAGGGAGGGAGCAGAGCTGAGCCCTTCCTGTGCCGAGGGGAAGTGATGTCACCAGCCCAGGCACTGAAAGAGGCAGACTACTAGGGACCACCTAGCAACAGGCATTTAGAGGTAAGTTAAAAAAAAAAATTTCCAAAGTTTTTTTTTAGTTTTTTTTTAGGCACATTCATGCATTTTTTTTTTTAGGGTGGAACACCACTTTAAATACCCAGGGTCAGCCCAGCTGGGGAGGAGTTGATCAGGTGGAAGAAAGAGATGGAGTGTTAGGCTGTCGGGCCGTTGAGGGAGCTCCCCAGTCGGGGGGGGGGGTGACCTTGGGCCTGGGCTCTGGTGTGGACGGGACCCTATTACAACCCGCGGAGGTGTCCTGGACAGGAGGCACAGGAGAAGCAAGCAAGGAGAGCAGGAGAACACTGCCGGGCAAGTCTCCAGGAGTTCCACAGAGGCAATCAAGAGCGCTGGTGAGTGTACCCACCATCGGGATGACTGAGATGAAGCAGTCTGGGATGGGTGCAGAGCCAGTCTGGACCATTGTGGTGGCATGGGCAGTGGAAAGGGGCAGCTGCAGCCAGGAGGGCTGGCAGTGCCTGAAGAGGTGGTACTGGAAACAGTAGCCACAGGGACAGCTAGCACTGGGACTGTTCTAGATTTCTTTCTACACCATAGGGGCCCGCGGTCCCTGCCCGTAAAGGCATCTGCTTTAGGCCTGGCTGAGTCAGTGTCAGGGCTACATGCTAGCTAGACTGAAAAGAGAAAGGAATTGATTAGCAGGAGGAGAGAGGAGTAATCCTCTGCAAGAAAGGAAGTGCAGGAGGAGAAAAGGAGATTGTATATACTGTGATGTATATAGTAGTCCCAACTTTGACTTTGATCACCTGGGCATCTCATAAGTTCCCATCCCCATGCAAGTTTAATTCCCCTCAATAAAACATAAAAACAAGTGCAAGGACTGCTTTCTTGTCTTGGAGTGAGTGAAAAGTGTTTGCCTGGCTGGGGCAGGGTGACAGACGGACTACTACACTCAGCAGCCCCTACGGGGGTACCGCTACATCTTTTTTTCACACAAATATCGTTTTCTTTTGGTGGAATTTATTCACCACTGGGGTTTTTTATTTTTTGTTGAACAGACTGAAAACTTTGAAAAAAAATTTTCATAGCTAAAATTTTGCAAACATTTTTCTCCTTCACTGATGTGCGCTGATGAGGCTGCACTAATAGGTGGCACTGATGAGGAGGCACTGATAGGTGGCACGGATGAGGAGGCACTGATAGTTGACACTGGCAGCACTGGTAGGCACTGTTGGGACTGCACTGATAACCAGGACACCAATAATCAGTGCCCTGATTATCAATATCGAAGTCCCTTTAACATAAGCTGGTTATCAGCTCTCTTTTTCTCTCCTTGCACTTTAAAGTGGAGTTCCGCCCAAAAAAAATAAAAATAAAAATCCAGCAGCTACACATACTGCAGCTGCTGGCTTTTAACAATAGGACACTTACCTGTCCTGGAGTCCAGCGATGCCGGCACCGCAGCTGATGTTTCCATCAGCTGTCGGGTGCTGCCGCCGCCATTGCGGGTAAGGGTCCTCGGCAGTGTAGCCTTACAGCTTCACGCTGGGAACTCTACTGCGCATGTGCGAGGCCCCTCTCCTCTCTCTTCTCTCCTACTGGCCCGGGGTCGGGAGAGGAGGAGGGAGACCCGCAGTGATGTCACGGGCCGCGGCCCGGACTCGGGAACAAGATACCTGTCAAAAATGGGTATCCTGCCCCCCTCCCCCCAAAAGGTGCCAATTGTGGCACCGGAGGGGGAGAGGAGACAAATGAGTGGAAGTTCCACTTTTGGGTGGAACTCTGCTTTAGGCGCGAGGAAAGAAAAGCCAATAACCGGCTTGTGTTTACTTCTGTGATCGGCTGTCATTGGACATAGCTGATCACATGGTAAAGGGGCGCTGTGATTGGCCTTTTACCTTGATCTGTGATCAGCTGAGTCTGAAGAACTGATTTACCACCAGTGAATGTTTGGTGAAAGTCACATTAAGGCTGGGTTCACACTTATGCCGGATCCTGTTTGCAGCAGGGGTTCGGTGCATCCCTGGTCTGCATTTCATAGACTAATCGGGCCTGAATTTTTGGCTGAATTCAACTCTGAAACTGAACCAAAGACACACAGGACTCAGTGGCAAGCTGCTCCGCAGCCGCCACAAAGATGTGTGAACCGGCTCTACAGAAAGTCAGTCACAGTCTCCTGTCTTGCATATTCAGTGTGGGGAAACCCGCATTGAATTCGCATAACTGTGAGCCCAGCCACAGGGCGCATGGACCTAGTGTATGTTTTGCAGTGCTTTTCCACACCAGGGGAAAAGTAGGTGCTGCATATAGCCTGCCATACAAGTGAATGTCTTTGTGACCTGGGAAAAGTGTGTGGGCCACTCAGGCTGAATAGGGAGGGGGGTATGTGGACAGAGCTGCTGCTAGAGTAGTAGAAATGCTTATATATATTTTATCTTGCACTCACAATTGTTTACATTGCACAGAGGGAAGCACTCTAGGCCAAATTGCACTGATAGATCCTTTCCTCCATACTAACACCAATCATAATTAATTACACACACCTGCTACCTTTTTTCACCTAATGAGTGACTACCGATGATGTTTAAATACTCCCCATATGCATTAGTTCTCTATCCCCATGACTAAGCTCCGGGGGGCAGAGTGAAACGTGTTGGGGGGGGGGGGGGGTGGCCTGGTCGAAGTCTAAGCTGAGCTTGCCACTCCATTCATTGCGGTAGGACACCATAGATGTGCGACTTCTAGGAGTTACCCTTCCTTTCAAGTGAATGTCTTTACTGGGGCAGCACTTTTGTAAAGGCTGATGCTTCTTTGCCTTGGCGTTTACCCACGCATGCATGTCCGACATACTTCTTGAAGGTGAAACTTCCGTGTTCAGGAAATACATGTGCGAGTAAATGCTGATGCAAAGAAGCATTGGTGCTTACAAGAGTAAGGCCCCAAACAGATATTCACTTGTATGGCAGGTTGACTGCAGCACCTGTGGCTCCCCCAGGCACAGTAAAGCAGCGGGAAATTTACGCTAGGTCCCGGAATGTGACTTTCACCAAATATTCACTGATGGTAAATCATTCACTGTCATTAAAAACACATGTCTAAAGATGAGTAGAAACAAGTTGCTGTATGCAAATATTCAGCCAGCAGAAAAGGACGGTGTCAGTAGAGCAGGGGACGGTGTCAGTAGAGCAGGGGACGGTGTCAGTAGAGCAGGAGACGGTGTCAGTAGAGGAGAGGACGGTGTCAGTAGAGCAGAGGACGGTGTCAGTAGAGCAGGGGACGGTGTCAGTAGAGCAGGGGACGGTGTCAGTAGAGGAGAGGACGGTGTCAGTAGAGCAGACATTCACTTGTATGGCAGGTTGACTGCAGCACCTGTGGCTCCCCCAGGCACAGTAAAGCACCAGGAAATTTACGCTAGGTCCCGGAATGTGACTTTCAACTTTCTGCCAACACTTCTGTCCAGGTTCCAGGAGTTCGGCAAGGCGGGAACGCATTCTACCTGCCGCGATTAACAGGTTGCCGACCCCCGGTTATGGTGAAATGAGACTAAAGGGACTTAAAGCCTTCCAAGCAAATTTAGTGAATAGCACGGTAAAGGCTTGAAGTGACCGTAAAGGTTTTTTTCGTTTTTATTTTAAATAATGTCATACTTTCCTGCTTTGTGCAAGGGTTTTGCACAGAGCGGCCCCAATCCTCCTCTTCTGGGGTGCCCCCACAGGGAGCCACTTTCCACGGGGGGCACTCGTGTGGGCGCTCTCACGAGTCCCGCTGCTGCGTCCATTGACACAGACAGCAGGACTCGGCTCCCGTGTCACTGGATTTGATTGACAGCCAATGGCTCCTGCTCCCAATAAATCTATCCAATGAGGACCCGAGACCAGGTTCAGGTAAGAAAAAGGGGGGGGGGGGGGTCTGGGGGGCAGCTGAAGCACAGAAGGTGTTTCACCCTAATGCATTACAATACTAAAGCCTTGTATGCACAGGCCAAAAATCAGCCAAAATTGACCGCTTCAGATTGGATCACTTTTGGCCCGCGTGTACAGCCGCCTGTTCTACAGAAGCATGTCTTCTGTTGAACGGGCCTGTTGGAAAACCAGCATCAGAAGACAAAGGCACAGTGGGGGAGACCCGCCACACCTGCATCGCTTGTGTTAGTACAGCGATCTCTCCGTTTTTTTTTTCACCCTTCCCTCTGGGTTGAACGAACAAAAACTTCTCGTGTGCATCAGGCTTAAAGCATTTGTTAACCCAAAAAAATAAGAAAAATGGATCTTGCTCCTTTAAAGCATGTTATATGACACAGTGCTTGTCCTTATTTGTGTCATTTGGCCCCCTGTAATACCTAAAAAAAACCTGGCCGATCCTGCCAGTTTCTCCCCTCTGCTCTGTAAACTGACCACGGTGTATCATGGCTGCTGAGATCTGACACCGTGGTCAGTTTACGTGCCTCTGTCAACAGCAGCCTGCTATCTGCTCTCCTCTCTGCTCCTGTTTCCTCCTCCCCCCTCATCTCTCTGTGTGTGAGCCGCCCCTCCTGCTGCTCTCATAACACTAACCTGTATACACCATCAGCACTGCCTCCTATTGCAGTGTCCCCCTCTGTGAATGATTTATAAATATAAATGCTGTAAATACCTCATTTAAGAGCCGAGATTGCGATCATATGACCTGCTAGCTCATTCCTCCCCTCCAGACTGACATTAGCAGAGGAATCTCAGCCCCGTCCACTGCATCTCTCAGAGGAGGAAAGGAGAAAGCTGGCCAGTCATGTGATCACAATCTCGGCAGTGAAATGAGGTCTTTGCAGCATTTATTTTTATAAATCACACACAGAGGCGGATACTACAATAGGAGGCAGTGCTGATGGTGTATACAGGTTAGAGTGGCTTAACAACCACTTTAAAGGGAACAAAAACCCTCCAGCCAAATCAGTGCATAGCACAATAAACTCTTCTTAACCACTTGCCGACCAGCTGCTGCAGTTTTACTGCGGCAGAATGGCACAGCTGGGCGAAACGACGTTATGTTACGTCGCTTCGCCCTGTGGCCACTAGGGGCGCACGCCCGCTGCTCGCCCCCGGAGCCGATGCGAGTGCCCGGCGGGCGCGATGACCGCTGGGCTCCCGGGATCGCTTGTGACACACAGATCTTGGTTCTCTGAGGGGAGAAAAGACTGATCATGTGTTCATACAAAGTATGACCAGCGATCTGTCATCTCCCTTAGACAGTCCCATCCCCCCCTTCAGTTAGAACACAGCGAGGGAACACAGTTAACCCCTTGATCGCCCCCTAGTGTTAACCCCTTCCCTGCCAGTGACATTTTTACAGTAATCAGTGCATTTTTATAGCACTGATCGCTGTTTAAGTGCCAGTGGTCCCACAAATGTGTCAAAAGTGTCCGTTGTGTCCGCCATAATGTCGCAGTCCCAATAAAAATTGCAGATCGCTGCCATTACTAGTAAAAAAAAAAAAAATAATAAAAATGCTATAAATCTATCCCCTATTTTGTAGACGCTATAACTTTTGCGCAAACCAATCAATATACGCTTATTGCAATTTTTATTACCAAAAATATGTAGAAGAATACATATCGGCCTAAACTGAGAAAAAATTAGCTTTTTTAAAAAAAAAAATGGGGATATTTATTATAGCAAAAAGTACAAAATATTGTGGGTTTTTTTCAAAATTGTCGCTCTTTTTTTGTTTATAGTGCAAAAAATAAAAAATGCAGAGGTGATCAAATACCACCAAAAGAAAGCTTTATTTGTGGGGAAAAAAGGACGTCAATTTTGTTTGGGTGCAGCGTCGCACAACCGCGCACTTGTCAGTTAAAGCTACGCAGTGCCGAATTGCAAAAAATGGCCTGGTCATTCAGCAGCCAAATCTTCCGGGGTGGGAGCGGTAAATTCCATTATCCCCAAAATATGTCGATTCTAAAGCTAGTTCTAAAAATGCTGCAAAAAAGTCAATTGCTCATCATTTGAGCCACAAATTGCCAAACTTTCTGCAACCCAGATATTATGTTGAATATAACACATTTTTTTTCCTACCAACAAAAATTTTAAGGCGAGTGATTCTGTAGCTCTGTACCAATTTGAAAAGTCCATTTGATCCCTAAATACGAATGGTCTCATTGGGTAACCTGTTTGGGTTTCTAAGGAGGCAGGAAACCGTTACAGACACTTCTGGCGCTAATTTGTCACGCGGAAAATAACACAAAACATTTGCTTTCTGCAGATCAAATTTGACGAAGGCTCCAGGCAAAGCTGGAGGGACAAATACTAAGGTAAGCTGGATCTGTTGACAGCTTCTGCTGGTGGTTATCTGGACCTTCTTCCGCCTGTTTAATATTTGTACCTCCCATGGGTTCTCTTTAAGCTCTTTCTTGTTGTGTTATCTCCCTATCTTTGGCTTTGCTGCTCACTTTTGTACATATGGTTGCACAAGGACTTTAAACGCTTCCCGCTTCCAAGGTAAATTAGCGAAAAAGGACTTCTGTCAAAACTTTACCCAGGGGGGGTCTCGCTGTCGTCTGCACGAGCCAGAATCTAGATCCAAACCAATTAAATGGAAAATATTTTCACATATTCAGACAGCCTGCTAAAGCCAAGGCCAAATGTAGCATGAAAGACAAGTAGAGTAAATTAGTTTGGCAATAAACTAAGATGTGCCACTTTCTTGATGATCGCTTTGTGGTTTTTGTTGGGATTGACTAAGCCATCTGTTTTAACAATTATATTTTTGTGTGGCATAGCTTTGTTTTCATTTAAAAAAAAAATTACGAAAGAAGACAATAAGCTCAATAGGCCCGGAGCCCAAAGAGAACGTGTTGTGGATTTGTACATTTTTTATTTCTTTATTTCTTTATTTATTATAGTCAAAATGAAAAAAAAAAAATAAAATGAAAGATAAATTATATATATCGTGCTCCTTAGCTTATTTATTCTTTGTTTCTCCCCAATCCAGTGCTTCCAAAGGGATCTTAGCCTACACCATTTTGAGGTCTGCACAGTGGACCTTAGCTTATAATCGCCTAACCTTTCCCGTTGAACACATGTGGGTGTATACACAGTGGTGAATGACTGCCCACTCCCTCCCTCCTCCTCCATGCCCACTAACCAGCTAAACACAATGAGGGCATATTACATGTAGATGAATGGAGGCTTCACCTCCCTTTTGTTCTAAGACACAGGCTGGAGGGGTGTTACATAGTACTTGAATCAGAAAAGGGCTGGCGACTCGGATGCTCTTGAATAAAAGTCCTTTATTGGGTTACATGGGTACACGGGTAAAGGCTACCCTGACGCGTTTCGGCTAAGAAGCCTTCATCAAAGCAAGTTATATAGTAGGTGAAAAAAGACACAAGTCCATCAAGTCCAACCTATGCCTGTGACTGACAGAATTCCGCCCACACCATGTTATTTTGCACAAAATAATAAAGATTTAATTTCAGATATATATTTGTACGAAAATATAACCACTTGCCGACCAGCCCCCGCTGTATACGGCGGCAGGACGGCTCTCCTGTGCAAAACGCCATAGCTGTGCGGCAGCTTGCGCAGTTGTGGGCGGGCGCATGCACGTTGCGGGAGCGTGCCCATGGGTCGAGCGGACTCAATGTCCGCCGGCGAACCGCCAGCGCCTTGCACAGAGGCAGAACGGGGATTTGCCTTTGTAAACAAGGCGAATCCCCATTCTGACAGGTGACATGACAGAGATCTACTGTTTCCTGTGATCAGGAACAATAATCTCTGTCATTTCCCTGGCAGCCCATCCCCCCTACAGTTAAAACACACCCAGGGAACAAAGTTAACCCCTTGATCGCCCCCTAATGTTAACCCCTTCCCTGCCAGTGTCATTTTTACATTGATCAGTGCATTTTTATAGCACTGATCAATGTAATAATGTCACTGGTCCCCAAAAAGTGTAATTTGGGGTCAGATTTGTCCGCCGCAATGTCATAGTCCTGCTAAAAATCTCAGATCGCCCCCATTAATAGTAAAAAAAATTAAATAAAAGTCTCTAAATCTAATCCACAGTTTGTAAACGCGATTGCGCAAACCAATCGATATACGTTTATTGGTATTTTTTTTAAACAAAAATATATAGAAGAATATATATCGGCGTAAACTGAAAAATTCGTTGTTTTATTTTTTATTTTTTGGATATGTATTATAGCAAAAAGTAAAACTTTTTTTTTTTTTTTAAATTGTTGCTCTTTGTTTGTAACAGAAAAATTAAAAACCGCAGAGGTGATCAAATACCACCAAAAGAAAGCTCTATTTGTGGGGAAAAAATAAAGGACGTCAATTTTGTTTGGGTACAACGTCGCACGACCGCACAATTGTCAGTTAAAGCGATGCAGTGCGGAATCGCAAAAAATGACCTGGTCATTAGGGGGCAAATCCTTCCGGGAGTGAAGCTGTTAAAAAAAGGGAAATTTTTTTTTTTTTTTTTTTATTGAAGTGATTAATGACACTAATAAGAATAAGGGGGAACTTATTTATAATTTTATTTTTAAACACTTTATAAATATAAGCACGATAAACACGGTGGGGTGGGTACCATTTATTTATTTATCTTTTTTTTTTTTTTCTCTTCACACAATATATAATTATGAATTGAAGTGATTAATGACACTAATAAGAATAAGGGGGAACTTATTTATAATTTTATTTTTAAACACTTTTATAAATATAAGCACGATAAACACGGTGGGGTGGGTACCATTTATTTATTTATTTATTTATCTTTTTTTTTTTTTTTTTTCTTTTCTCTTCCACAATATATAACAAGGAATGGAGGGGACTAAAGACACCAATTAGAATAAGGGGGGAAGTATTTATAATTTTTTTTTTTTTTTTAACACTTTATAAACATAAGCACGATAAATACGGTGGGGTGGGTACCATTTTATTTTTTTTTTACAAATTTTTTTTTTTTTTTTCCCCTCGCATATGTAAATGTCGGCCGCTGGGACAGGGGGGAAAATGGTGGTAGGTGATGTAGGATGTAATGTGTAGTATGTTTCTATTGTTTGAACAAAGGGGTATAGAATGTTGTATAAATGGTGTATATATAAATGAAATAAACAATAAAATTTTTGATTATTAAAAAAAAAAAAAAAAAAAACAGTTTATTGATATTATTTATTTCTTTTTACTCTGGGTTCCAAAGACTTTTTTTTTTAATTTTATTTTGAACATGTGACCAGCAGCAGAGGACTAAAAGTTCCTCCTGCTTATGTTTCCCTGCTGACAGGCTGGGAGAGAGCTGGGTCATGTGACAGCTGTAGATCGATTAGGAAAAAGGTACTTAGATGTAAATAATTACAGTCATCCACATACAGAAATAAGAAGGGAAAATGTCAATTAAGCAGTGTGCGTTTAATGTCACTTTAAGCAATGATAATTTTTTTTCAACCCAAAAAAATAATAAAATGATCTGGCATACGAAGGAATAATAGGAAAATCACTATTCGATGTCTAAGCCATCATTATTTTTCTGTAAAACCCGCAAGCAGTGTGTAGTTGTGTCTGGAAACAGCCCTGAATCTGCTATTTCTCCTAACCTACAAGGCCGATTAAATGTCTAAAAATATCTACACACTAAAATATTGAAGAGCCTTGCTTTCAAATTGTTTTTCTTGCGGATGAAAAGCTCCCGCGTGGCATCACCGTTAAAGCCTAATCAAGATTGCCACTTGCTCAGGTAAATGGTTGTTTGAATGCTTCAGCTGTCAACAGTTGATGGAAAATTGTCTTTCAAACGCCTTCCTTTACAGCAGGCCTTAGTGTTATCATTGAATCCAGGACTTTCTCGTTGGTTGAATATGAGCTAGCTCTGATTGCTGATGCTGACCACGGATGAATTGATTTTTTTTTTTTTTTTTTTTTTTTTTTATAGCTTTTACAATGAAAGTTTCTGTATTTGTCTGTTTTCCAGGCAGTTGAATAGCACTATATATAGAAAGATATATTTCTGAAAATAAAATACAAAGACAGGAAAACGTTCCCTTGTACCGCTATTTATATCTAACCTGCCAACTATGTCAATCGGTCACATGTGCAGTGGATAGGTGGTAAAAATAGGTGGTTGATCATTTTTAGCACATCCTGACCGCCTACTGGAAAGGTAACGTAGGAAGCAAACATGTTTGTAGACATTGCCACAGTTTTTTTGTGTGGCAAGTATATACCCTGTTTCCCCGAATATAAGACCTAGCATGATTGTTTGTGATGGCTGCAATATAAGCCCTACCCCCCAAATAAGCCCTAGTTAAAGTCCTTGTAGGTCTTATTTTCAGGGTAGGGCTTATTTTTGGGGAAACAGGGTAGGGCTTATTTGGGGGATAGGGCTTATATTTCAGCCATTACCGACAATCACGCTAGGTCTTATTTTCGGGGAAACAGGGTAGCATAGTTACAGAATTGGTGAGGTTGAATAAAAACACCAGTCCAGCCAGTTCACCCTAAGTTGGGCGGCACAGTGGTGTAGTGGGTAGCACTCTTGCCTAGCATTAAAAAGGGTCGCTGGTTCGAATCCCAACCATGACACTACCTGCCTGGAGTTTGCATGTTCTCCCTGTGCCTGCGTTGGTTTCCACCGGGTACTCCGGTTTCCTCCCAAAAAGACATGCTGGCTTCTGTCTAAAATTGGCCCTAGTATATGAATGTGAGGGACCGATATGAGTGTGCGATATATGTGTGGAGCACTGCTTAAATTGATGGCGCTATATGGGTACCTTAAATAAATAATAATATAATAGATGAGCATCTTAATGAGACACAATGTACAGGGATAGGAACAATTGTAGACACGCACCCACACTCACTCAGGTTGAACTGGATGGACTGGTGTCTTTATTCCACCTTACTAACTATGTAAGTGTGTGTGAGGACCCAGATCTGAACCTGCAACCTCTGCCATGTCTGGCAGTATCTCTTCTTGCTAAGCCACCTGAGATGCCGGACAGCTTTCTGTCTGCTTCCTTAGACAACCTTGCTCTATGTCTTGTTGCGCTTGAACTTCAAACCCTTTGCTCCTCCCATTAACTTCCTATTTAGGCCATGCCTTTGCACTTCCTGTTTTCCAGATTATTGTGCCCTCTCCAGCCAATATCTCACTCTTGTCGCTCCTGCTGCTGTTCGTATCTTTGCAACCAATTGTTATTTATCTTTGGCTTGTTCCTCAACTATGCTTTTGCTTGATCCCAACCTGCAACCACTTCTTACTGACATTTGGCTTGTTTACTGACTATGCTTCTACTTGATCGCTACCTGCTATATCTGTCTTGCTCACCTCTTGGTACACCAATTCTGGGGACTACGATCTGGACTAATACGCAGCAACACCTATCTCCCCCATCAGGAGTTCTGGTGAATACAAGTTAGTGCTTAGACCCCGCACCTCAGGTGAGCCCACGTAATCTGCCAAGGTGACCTAATAAGTCATCTTCCTGTCCCCTTAAACAGGAAGACAGGCTAGACCACATTTTATTTATATATTATAAAATGCTTATGAATGCCTATGCAAGCAGTTTCTTGTGTGCAATATGTAGCTATAAGCTGAAATGTCAGAATAAGCTAAAAACTAAGTCTTGGGCCTAAATTAAAGGTATATAAACTTATAGCTGCCAAGATGGAGTCACTGTTGTTCGGTCATATTACTTAAGCTTGTATACCTATTTGGTAGGAGCCTCTCTACTGCTATAGCCACTGGTCACTGAGCCTAACCCCTGACCATGACAGTGTGTGTGTGTATCACTACCATTTTCCATATCCCTGGACATTGTGTTCACTAAGAAACACATATGTTGTGTAAACATTTTTGAATTTATCTACACTCTCCACTGACACCACCAGCTATGGAAGGGAGTTCCACATCCTTTACTGCTCCAATAGTAAAGAACCCCTTACACAGTTTAAGGCTAAACCACTTTGCATTCAACTTCATTGTGTGGCCGCATGTCCTCTTTAGAGATGTTTGGTTAAATTGGTTCCTTCCAATGCTAGAATAACCATTGAAAGATTTTTTATGTTGTGACCATATCTTCTCTTGACGTCTCTTATCCAGAGAGAATACATTTATTGTTTGTAGTCATTAATCAGAACTGAAGTCCTCCAGCTCCCTTATTAGATTTGTTGCCCTTCTCTGGATTCAAGAACATCCTTCCTCAGGATTAGTAACTGGAACTGGACCGCATACTCAAGATATGGGTGAACCAGAGCATGTTGGAGTGGGTAGATGGGGTGGCTTGGCAACCGAACCTCATTCAAGGCAATGGGACAGCTCCACAACTGTGCCGCAACTGCATCTAAGGTACACGGCAAGTGTCCGATTATTAAAAGTCAGCAGCTGCAGTATTTGTAGCTGCTGACTTTTACATTTTTTTTTTTTTTAGTGGGAACTCCTCTTTAAGACCTCATCCACATGAGCACTCCAGAACAACATACTCAGAGAGGTGCTGGGCACTTTTTTAGATTTGTACGTGTAGTCAGAAAAAGGAATACTTCAAACAAGTTCAATAGCTCTGGTAAGGCGACTCCCATGCAGCAAGGCTTTCTTCGATGGGAACCTAATCGTAGCTCAAACCATAGAAATACAGAAAGGGGCACTAGACCAAAACCGGATAAAAGAGACCAAGAAACCATCCAACACATTTCAGGGGCAACACCACTCCACTGTCAGTGGTCGGAGGTAGAAGGGAAGCTGTCACCACTAAGGGACCAACCACCTTTACCAGGGACCACAGTGAGTAACTGAAGCAAGTACCGGAACCACATTCTCACGGAACAGGCACAGTGGAGAATCAGGAAACTTCAGGTGGTAATCAAGTCAGGGACCCAACCTGCGGAAGACACGCTTGCAGAGCAGCCTTGTGAGTGAAGCCAGGGACCTCACCAGGTTAGCAGGGGTGAAGCTTGAGAAGTATCTGAAGTACCAAGCTAGGGGCCCAGCAGGGAAGCGTGGGTGACGCTTGAGGGGATACCACCGCAAACCTTGGAGGAGCTCAAGGGATTCAGAGTCAGTGAATCAGAGGGTCTAGTGAGAGACCGGGAACACAGTGTTGAAGAACTACAAGGAGAAGTTGTAGTGAAGCTGAAAGGACTGTTACGTTTGAGTTGGGAACTGTTAAAGACTGTTGCCCTAGGACACAGCATTCCTGATAGTGCAGATGTGGCTTCTTGCTGCTGGGGTCTTTTACTGCACGGCTGTTTTCTTATTGAAGTCACGGAGTCTGTTAATTGAATTTGCAACTACCTCTTTTCCTCAAAAATACAAAAAAAGGACTGTTAAGAGAAAAAAAAAACTCTTTTACATCCAAGAAGTGTCTGGCGCCCAATAACTTTTGTCCATCTTGTACCCACCATGCCTCACAACCCACCACATACAGAAGGATGTCAGCTATCTTTGGCTTGGAAAGTTCTCATTAGAATGGACAAGGCCAGAGACCTTGCTACAAAAGAAATAATAACTAGCAAGGCCTTACTAAATAGTAAGGAAAACTCAGAAAAACCAATGTAACTTTAAACATATAAACTTACACTACCTTAACCACTTGACGACCGCCTCACGCCGATGTACGTCGGCAAGGTTGCATGGACAGACAAAATCACGTACATGTACGTGATTTGCCTTCCGCGGGTGGGGGGTCCGATCGTACCCCCCCCCCCGGTGCCCGAGGCGGTCGTCTTTTGTCCCACGGCGATCAGAGGTGAGGGGGAGGCCATCCGTTCGTGGCCCCCCCCTCGCGATCGCCGCCGGCCAATCGAATCATTCCTTTGCTGCTGTATGCTAAACAGCAGCAAAGGAAATTATGTCATCTCTCCTCGGCTCGGTAATTTCCGTTCCGGCCCGAGGAGAGAAGACAGGTATGTGAGTGCACAACACTACACACACACAGTAGAACATGCCAGACACACAAAACACCCTGATCGCCCCCCGATCACCCCCCAATCACCCCCCCCCCCCCCCCCGTCACAAACTGACACCAGCAGTTTTTTTTTTTTTTTTTTCTGATTACTGCATTGGTGTCAGTTTGTGACAGTTACAGTGTTGGGACAGTTAGTATTAGCCCCCTGTAGGTCTAGGATACCCCCCTAACCCCCCCTAATAAAGTTTTAACCCCTTGATCACCCCCTGTCACCAGTGTCGCTAAGCGATCATTTTTCTGATCGCTGTATTAGTGTCGCTGTCGATTAGTGGGGGTTCACCGTCAGCGTTTTATAGCGACAGGGACCCCCATATACTACCGAATAAATGTTTTAACCCCTTGATGGCCCCCTAGTTAACCCTTTCACCACTGATCACCGTATAACTGTTACGGGTGATGCTGGTTAGTTTGTTTATTTTTTATAGTGTCAGGACACCCGCCGTTTATTACCGAATAAAGGTTTAGCCCCCTGATCGCCCGGCGGTGATATGCGTCGCCCCAGGCAGCGTCAGATTAGCGCCAGTACCGCTAACACCCACGCACGCAGCATACGCCTCCCTTAGTGGTATAGTATCTGATCCGATCAGATCTATACTAGCGTCCCCAGCAGTTTAGGGTTCCCAAAAACGCAGTGTTAGCGGGATCAGCCCAGATACCTGCTAGCACCTGCGTTTTGCCCCTCCGCCCAGCCCACCCAAGTGCAGTATCGATCGATCACTGTCACTTACAAAACACTAAACGCATAACTGCAGCGTTCGCAGAGTCAGGCCTGATCCCTGCGATCGCTAACAGTTTTTTTGGTAGCATTTTGGTGAACTGGCAAGCACCAGCCCCAGGCAGCGTCAGGTTAGCGCCAGTAGCGCTAACACCCACGCACGCACCGTACAGCTCCCTTAGTGGTATAGTATCTGAACGGATCAATATCTGGTCCGATGAGATCTATACTAGCGTCCCCAGCAGTTTAGGGTTCCCAAAAACGCAGTGTTAGCGGGATCAGCCCAGATACCTGCTAGCACCTGCGTTTTGCCCCTCCGCCCGGCCCAGCCCAGCCCACCCAAGTGCAGTATCGATCGATCACTGACACTTACAAAACACTAAATGCATAACTGCAGCGTTCGCAGAGTCAGGCCTGATCCCTGCGATCACTAACAGTTTTTTTGGTAGTATTTTGGTGAACTGGCAAGCACCAGCCCCAAGCAGCGTCAGATTAGCGCCAGTACCGCTAACACCCATGCACGCAGCATACGCCTCCCTTAGTGGTATAGTATCTGAACGGATCAATATCTGATCCGATCAGATCTATACTGGCGTCCCCAGCAGTTTAGGGTTCCCAAAAACGCAGTGTTAGCGGGATCAGCCCAGATACCTGCTAGCACCTGCATTTTGCCCCTCCGCCCGGCCCAGCCCACCCAAGTGCAGTATCGATCAATCACTGTCACTTACAAAACACTTAACGCATAACTGCAGCGTTCGCAGAGTCAGGCCTGATCCCTGCGATCGCTAACAGTTTTTTTGGTAGCTTTTTATTGAACTGGCAAGCACCAGCGGCCTAGTACACCCCGGTCGTAGTCAAACCAGCACTGCAGTAACACTTGGTGACGTGGCGAGTCCCATAAGTGCAGTTCAAGCTGGTGAGGTGGCAAGCACAAGTAGTGTCCCGCTGCCACCAAGAAGAAGACAAACACAGGCCCGTCGTGCCCATAATGCCCTTCCTGCTGCATTCGCCAATCCTAATTGGGAACCCACCGCTTCTGCAGCGCCCGTACTTCCCCCATTCACATCCCCAACCAAATGCAGTCGGCTGCATGAGAGGCATTTTCTTTATGTCCTCCCGAGTACCCCTACCCAGCGAACCCCCCCCCAAAAAAGATGTTGTGTCTGCAGCAAGCGCGGATATAGGCGTGACACCCGCTATTATTGTCCCTCCTGTCCTGACAATCCTGGTCTTTGCATTGGTGAATGTTTTGAATGCTACCATTCACTAGTTGAGTATTAGCGTAGGGTACAGCATTGCACAGACTAGGCCCACTTTCACAGGGTCTCCCAAGATGCCATCGCATTTTGAGAGACCTGAACCTGGAACCGGTTACAGTTATAACAGTTAGTTACAAAAAAAAAGTGTAAAAAAAAAAAAATATATATATAAAATAAAAAAAAAATAGTTGTCGTTTCATTGTTCTCTCTCTCTCTATTCTCTCTCTCTATTGTTCTGCTCTTTTTTACTGTATTCTATTCTGCAATGTTTTATTGTTATTATGTTTTATCATGTTTGCTTTTCAGGTATGCAATTTTTTATACTTTACCGTTTACTGTGCTTTATTGTTAACCATTTTTTTGTCTTCAGGTACGCCAATCACGACTTTGAATGGTTATACCAGAATGATGCCTGTAGGTTTAGGTATCATCTTGGTATCATTCTTTTCAGCCAGCGGTCGGCTTTCATGTAAAAGCAATCCTAGCTAATTAGCCTCTAGACTGCTTTTACAAGCCGTGGGAGGGAATGCCCCCCCCCCCACCGTCTTCCGTGTTTTTCTCTGGCTCTCCTGTCTCAACAGGGAACCTGAGAATGCAGCCGGTGATTCAGCCAGCTGACCATAGAGCTGATCAGAGACCAGAGTGGCTCCAAACATCTCTATGGCCTAAGAAACCGGAAGCTACGAGCATTTTATGACTTAGATTTCGCCGGATGTAAATAGCGCCATTGGGAAATTGGGGAAGCATTTTATCACACCGATCTTGGTGTCGTCAAATGCTTTGAGGGCAGAGGAGAGATCTAGGGTCTAATAGACCCCAATTTTTTCAAAAAAGAGTACCTGTCACTACCTATTGCTATCATAGGGGATATTTACATTCCCCGAGATAACAATAAAAATGATTAAAAAAAAAAAAAATTAAAGGAACAGTTTAAAAATAAGATAAAAAAGCAAAAAAATAATAAAGAAAAAAAAAAAAGCACCCCTGTCGCCCCCTGCTCTCGCGCTAAGGTTAACGCAAGCGGCGGTCTGTCGTCAAACATAAACAGCAATTGCACCATGCATGTGAGGTATCGGCGCGAAGGTCAGATCGAGGGCAGTAATTTTTGCAGTAGACCTCCTCTGTAAATCTAAAGTGGTAACCTGTAAAGGCTTTTAAAGGCTTTTAAAAATGTATTTATTTTGTTGCCACTGCACGTTTGTGCGCAATTTTAAAGCATGTCATGTTTGGTATCCATGTACTCGGCCTAAGATCATCTTTTTTATTTCATCAAACATTTGGGCAATATAGTGTGTTTTAGTGCATTAAAATTTTAAAAAGTGTGTTTTTTCCCCAAAAAATGCGTTTGAAAAATCGCTGCGCAAATACTGTGTGAAAAAAAAAAATGAAACACCCACCATTTTAATCTGTAGGGCATTTGCTTTAAAAAAATATATAATGTTTGGGGGTTCAAAGTAATTTTTTTGCAAAAAAAAATAACTTTTTCATGTAAACAATGAGTGTCAGAAAGGGCTTTGTCTTCAAGTGGTTAGAAGAGTGGGTGATGTGTGACATAAGCTTCTAAATGTTGTGCATAAAATGCCAGGACAGTTCAAAACCCCCCAAATGACCCCATTTTGGAAAGTAGACACCCCAAGCTATTTGCTGAGAGGCATGTCGAGTCCATGGAATATTTTATATTGTGGCACAAGTTGCGGGAAAGAGACAAATTTTTTTTTTTGCACAAAGTTGTCACTAAATGATATATTGCTCAAACATGCCATGGGAATATGTGAAATTACACCCCAAAATACATTCTGTTGCTTCTCCTGAGTACGGGGATACCACATGTGTGAGTCTTTTTGGGAGCCTAGCCGCGTACGGGACCCCGAAAACCAAGCACCGCCTTCAGGCTTTCTAAGGGCGTGAATTTTTGATTTCACTCTTCACTGCCTATCACAGTTTCGGAGGCCATGGAATGCCCAGGTGGCACAAAACCCCCCCAAATGACCCCATTTTAGAAAGTAGACACCCAAAGCTATTTGCTGAGAGGTATAGTGAGTATTTTGCAGACCTCACTTTTTGTCACAAAGTTTTGAAAATTGAAAAAAGAAAAAAAAAATGTTTTTTCTTGTCTTTCTTCATTTTCAAAAACAAATGAGAGCTGCAAAATACTCACCATGCCTCTCAGCAAATAGCTTGGGGTGTCTACTTTCCAAAATGGGGTCATTTGGGGGGGTTTGTGCCACCTGGGCATTCCATGGCCTCCGAAACTGTGATAGGCAGTGAAGAGTGAAATCAAAAATTTTCACCCTTAGAAATCCTGAAGGCGGTGATTGGTTTTCGGGGTCCCATACGCGGCTAAGCTCCCAAAAAGTCCCACACATGTGGTATCCCCATACTCAGGAGAAGCAGCTAAATGTATTTTGGGGTGCAATTCCACATATGCCCATGGCCTGTGTGAGCAATATATCATTTAGTGACAACTTTGTGCAAAAAAAAAAAAAAAAAAGTGTCACTTTCCCGCAACTTGTGTCAAAATATAAAATATTCCATGGACTCAATATGCCTCTCAGCAAATAGCTTGGGGTGTCTACTTTCCAAAATGGGGTCATTTGGGGGGGTTTTGTGCCACCTGGGCATTCCATGGCCTCCGAAACTGTGATAGGCAGTGAAGAGTGAAATCAAAAATTTACACCCTTAGAAATCCTGAAGGCAGTGCTTGGTTTTCGGGGCCCCGTACGTGGCTAAGCTCCCAATAAGTCCCACACATGTGGTATCCCCATACTCAGGAGAAGCAGCTGAATGTATTTTGGGGTGCAATTCCACATATATATCATTTAGTGACAACTTTTTGTAAATATTTTTTTTTGTCATTATTCAATCACTTGGGACAAAAAAATAAATATTCAATGGGTTCAACATGCCTCTCAGCAATTTCCTTGGGGTGTCTACTTTCCAAAATGGGGTCATTTGGGGGGGTTTTGTACTGCCCTGCCATTTTAGCACCTCAAGAAATGACATAGGCAGTCATAAACTAAAAGCTGTGTAAATTACAGAAAATGTACCCTAGTTTGTAGACGCTATAACTTTTGCGCAAACCAATAAATATACGCTTATTGACATTTTTTTTACCAAAGACATGTGGCCGAATACATTTTGGCCTAAATGTATGACTAAAATTTAGTTTATTGGATTTTTTTTATAACAAAAAGTAGAAAATATCATTTTTTTTCAAAATTTTCAGTCTTTTTCCGTTTATAGCGCAAAAAATAAAAACTGCAGAGGTGATCAAATACCATCAAAAGAAAGCTCTATTTGTGGGAAGAAAAGGACGCAAATTTCGTTTGGGTACAGCATTGCATGACCGCGCAATTAGCAGTTAAAGCGACGCAGTGCCAAATTGGAAAAAGACCTCTGGTCCTTAGGCAGCATAATGGTCCGGGGCTCAAGTGGTTAAGGCTGCATTCACACATGATTGCGGGCGGAATTGCTGTGATTCCTCCCTGCGATTTTAAACGACTGCAAAATGCTTGACGCGTTTGCGATGCTACTACTTCTAATGGCACCTGAATTGCGCCGTGATTTTGCCATGATGCAATCGTGGCAAATCGCAATGCACACCACTTGCCGCTAAAAAAGGAACACTAGCTTCTTTTGAGCGCCAGCATCACGTGTTTTGCAATTTGCCGCATTTACAGCACGATTTATCTTGCGACAATTGAGGCAAAATCGTGGCACGAATGGGGCCAATAAAAGTAATGACATTACAAACGCGTCCCGTGTTTTGCAGCCATTTGAAATTGTGGGGCGGAATTACATCGATTCCACCCGCGATCATGTGTGAATGCAGCCTAAAAGCGGACAGTGTCAGTCAGTAGAGCAGTGGACGGTGTGTGGAAAGTGTCAGTAGAATAGTGGACGGTGTCAATAGGACAGTGGACAGTAGCATTTTTTTTTTTTTATTCTTTTTTTTTTTTTTACATTTTTTTTTTTTAATTATTTTTTACAATTTTATTTTTATTATTTCTTACAATTTTGTTTATTTTTTTTTTTCTTACAATTTTTTTTAACCACTTAAGCCCCAGACCATTTGGCTGTCCAAAGACCAGAGCACATTTTGCGATTCAGCACTGCGTCGCTTTAACTGACAATTGCGCGGTCGTGCGACGTTACTCCCAAACAAAATTGACGTCCTTTTTTTCCCACAAATAGAGCTTTCTTTTGGTGGTGTTTGATCACCTCTGCGGTTTTTATTTTTTGCGCTATAAACAAAAATAGAGCGACAATTTTGAAAAATAAAACACATTATTGTTTACTTTTTGCTATAATAAATATCCCCAAAAAATATATTAAAAACCCAATTTTTTTTCCTAAGTTTAGGCCGATACGTATTCTTCTACATATTTTTGGTAAAAAAAAATCGCAATAAGAGTTTATTGATTGGTTTGCACAAAAGTTATAGCGTCTACAAAATAGGAGATAGTTTTATGGCATTTTTATTAATAATTTTTTTTTTTTTAATAGTAATGGCGGCGATCTGTGATTTTTATCGTGACTGCGACATTATGGCGGACACAACGGATAATTTTGACACATTTTTGGGATCATTGTCATTTTTACAGCGATCAGTGCTATAAAATTGCACTGATTACTGTAAAAAATGACATTGGCAGTGAAGGGGTTAACCACTAGCTGGCTAGGAAGGGGTTAAGTGTGTCCTAGGGAGTGTTTCTAACTGTGGGGGGGGGGGGCTGTGTGTGACACATCACTGATCATAGCTTCCGATCACAGGGATGGGAATGGGGAGATGCTTGTTTACATTAGCATCTCCCTGTTCTTCAGCTCCGTGAGACGATCACTGGTATCCCCACAGACATCGAGTCCATGGGACCGGCGATCCTACTCACGAAGCTCGCGGCAGGGTCGCGCGCACACGCCGCCAAATTCAAAGGGACGTACCTGTGCGCCCATTTGCCCAGCCGTGCCATTCTGCCGACATAAATGTACATGCGGCAGTCGGCAAGTGGATAAGAGCCCCCGTTTGGGGGCTTTGGTGAAGTATAAGGGGTCTAAACAGAACCCTGATGTCTCACTTTTGAGACAGAGAAGGGGACAGAGGACAGAGATTCCCCAGTCCCTTTCTCTGCAGCCCCAGCTGCACTGGACAGTGAATGAATGGGAAGTGTGCTGAGCAGATTCCCGTTCATTCACAAACTAAAGCCTAGTAAACAGAGTTTACTAGGCTTCAGTTATGAATTGGCACAAGAGTGATCAGTACTGATCACTCACTGTGCTCATTCAAAAAAGGAAGGGGGCAGGAAGTGACATACAGTATTTACTGGCCCCTTCCCCCATTCTCTATCCTGAAACAACCCCTTCAGCAGTCGGCAGGAGAGGAGAGAGGGAAGCCAGCAGCACTGTGGGGGGTGGTGAGGGGGGGGCACAAGGGGACCACACAGGGTGACGGGCAGCCAAAAGAGAAGGGACAGGAGGGGCGGCGGTGGCAGCATTTACTGGTGCTGACCCCCTTTTTTTCCTGCAGCCACTGAATGTAGGAGGGAGAGGAGGAGAGGGGGATCGGTACCAGTAAATGCCGCCACCACCGCCGCACCTCCAATCCAAGTTGCGGGGGTCGGAAAGGAAGGATCGTAGTCTGCCCGTCACCTACCTGTGATCGATGGGTTGCTGACCCCTGCTGTATAGTGTGTGTGTGTGTGTGTTTGTGTAAAATAAAATATTTAAGTATTAAAGTATTTTAAAAATGCATATTTTTTTTTACATTTTTAAATATTATGAAGTATTATTTTGTATAGTATTTTTAAAGTGTATTTTATTTCATTTAAAAATGAACTTATTTTAAAATTGCAATCATCCGAGGTCAGTATTTGCTCCAGTTCTATTTTTAGGTTTATATTCCTTAAGTGGAGGTTAGCAGTTGATCCGCTGCCGTAAGGTTAACAATATATGAACTCATAAAGTCTTTGCAGCACTTCATGTTCTGGAGAGCGGAGAGCTGCAGGGTTGTTGCAACAAAGCGAATAACTGAAATTGTATTGGCCGCCCGCCAGCTTTTATTATAGTGAATGAGGGAGGAAAGGGAATAAGAGGATACATAATAATGGTCTTTTTTATATACTTGGTACATGACAGCTGAACCCTGTAGAACACAAACTGGATGAATATGAATGAAGTGAATGCCTTTGTCATTCTTAGCCTGGAGAACTGCAGGCAGTGCCAGGACTAGGGATGAGCCGAACACCCCCCGGTTCGGTTCGCACCAGAACCCGCGAACGGACCGAAAGTTCGCACGAACGTTAGAACCCCATTGACGTCTATGGGACTCGAACGTTCGAAATCAAAAGTGCTCATTTTAAAGGCTAATTTGCATGGTATTGTCCTAAAAAGGGTTTGGGGACCCGGGTCCTACCCCAGGGGACATGTATCAATGCAAAAAAAACTTTTAAAAACGGCCGTTTTTTCGGGAGCAGTGATTTTAATGATGCTTAAAGTAAAAAAAAAAGTGAAATATTCCTTTAAATATCGTACCTGGGGGGTGTCTATAGTATGCCTGTAAAGTGACGCGTGTTTCCCATGTTTAGAACAGTCCCTGCACCAAATGTCATTTTTAAAGGAAAAAATCTCATTTAAAACTGCTTGCGGGTTTAATGTCATGTCGGGTCATGGCAATATGGATGAAAATCAGTGAGACAAACGGCATGGGTACCCCCCAGTCCATTACCAGGCCCTTTGGGTCTTGTATGGATATTAAGGGGAACCCCGCACCCAAATTAAAATAAGGAAAGGTGTGGGGCCACCAGACCCTATATACTCTGAACAGCAGTGCAAACAAGACAGGGACTGTAGGTTTGTTGTTAAGTAGAATCTGTTTGTAATTTTGAACATTTTTAACGTGTTTAGCTCCAGCCAAAAAATCTTTTCTAAGCTTTTTGGAAAACATAGGGAAGGGTTATCACCCCTGTGACATTTGTTTTGCTGTCTTTCCTCCTCTTCAGAAGATTTCACCTCACTTTTTTGTCCCAATGAAAAATGTTTTTTGAAAATTTGGGTTTTTTTGTGGAACAAGGATTGGAAAGCATCAGTGGAAAGGAGAAATTGTTTTCCCATATTAACTCTTACAGGAGAGAATTTCCCTTCCTAGGGGTAGATTTCATCTCACTTCCTGTTGTCTCCTTCCGTTTGCAAGTAGGAGTCATTTGTAAGTTAGATGTTTGAAAGTAGGGTCCTGCCCTATATACTCAGCAGAAATTTGGGCCTTAGGTATTGCTGTGGCCACAACACTGTAAGCCCTCACAGGGCCCTGCTGTGAAATATTAGATCAAGAATTGTAATTACATGCCCCTGTTGAACAGGAGCTGAAAAATTAGGCCTTAGGCACTGGTGCTGGTGCCACAACACTGCAACCCCTCACAGACACTCTAGTTGGAACGCAGGAATGAGCCCTGCTGCAAAGTATTGCTTCAAAAATTGTAATTACACGCCCCTGTTAGACAGGGGCAGAAAAATTGGGCCTTAGGCACTGGTGCTGGTGCCACAACACTGCAACCCCTCACAGACACTCTAGTTGGAACGCAGGAACGAGCCCTGCTGCAAAGTATTGCTTCAAAAATTGTAATTACACGCCCCTGTTAGACAGGGGCAGAAAAATTGGGCCTTAGGCACTGGTGCTGGTGCCACAACACTGCAACCCCTCACAGACACTCTAGTTGGAACGCAGGAACGAGCCCTGCTGCAAAGTATTGCATCAAAAATTGTAATTACACGCCCCTGTTAGACAGGGGCAGAAAAATTGGGCCTTAGGCACTGGTGCTGGTGCCACAACACTGCAACCCCTCACAGACACTCTAGTTGGAATGCAGGAACGAGCCCTGCTGCAAAGTATTACATCAAAAATTGTAATTACACGCCCCTGTTAAACAGGGGCTGAAAAATTGGGCCTTAGGCACTGGTGGTGGCGCCCAGAACCAAAAATGTTCTTACAAGCTATCAGCGTGATGATTGAGGAGGAAGAGGATAATTACTCAGGGATAGTCACTCAGCATCAGCATAGGCAGTCTTTGAAGGGATCTGAGATTTCAAAAAAAATTATTCGGTTACATCAGCATCAGGTGCTTGGTAGCTGGTGGTGATCCAAGACTCATTCATTTTTATGAAGGTCAGCCGATCGACCGAGTCGGTGGACAGACGCACCCTGTGATCGGTTACCACGCCTCCAGCAGCACTGAATGTGCGTTCCGAAAGAACGCTGGATGCAGGACAGGCCAGTAGCTCAATTGCATACTGTGCAAGCTCTGGCCAGTGATCCATCCTCAAGACCCAGTAACCCAGAGGATTTTCGGTGGGAAAGGTGTCCAAGTCTGATCTTGCCCCTAGGTATTCCTGCACCATATAAAACAGACGCTGGCGATGGTTGCTGGAACCGATCATACCTTGGGGCTGCGGACCAAAAAATTGTCTGAACGCATCGGTCAGACGGCCACCTTCTTCACCGCTCCTTCTTTGACTGACCGAAGCCTCAGCAACACGTTGTCCAGAAACAGGAGTTTGTAACCTCCCAGTCTCTGGGAACGCGTTGCACAGACCTTTCTGCAAGGCCTCCCGAAGATGTTTCATCCTCTGCTCCCTCTGCGATGGCAAGATAAGGTCCGCAACCTTACCCTTGTAACGTGGATCAAGGAGGGTTGCCAGCCAGTATTGGTCCTTCTCCTTGATACCACGAATACGAGGATCCTTACGCAGGCTTTGCAGGATCAGGGAGGCCATGCAGCGTAGGTTTGCTGAGGCATTCGGTCCGGAGTCCTCTGGGTCACTAAGAACGACATGGTCCGCAGCCACCTCCTCCCAGCCACGTACAAGTCCATGTGTTTCTTGGGACTGATCCCTTAAAGACTGCTGCTGATGCTGAGTGCCAGGCTCCACCTCCATACTGACACAATCTTCCTCCTCCTCCTCTTCCTCCTCGTCCTCTTCCTGTGTGATCGGCGGGCACGCAGGAACACTGTCTGGATAAAGGGGGCCTTGAGAGCTAAGGAAGTCCTCCTCTTCCTGCCTCTGTTCTGCCTCAAGTGCCCTGTCCATTATTCCACGCAGCGTGTGCTCCAACAGGTGGACAAGGGGGACAGTGTCACTGATGCATGCACTGTCACTGCTCACCATCCTCGTGGCCTCCTCGAATGGTGACAGGACAGTGCATGCATCCCTGATCATGGCCCACTGGCGTGGGGAAAAAAAACCAAGCTCCCCTGACCCTGTCCTGGTGCCATAGTCGCACAGGTACTCATTGATGGCCCTCTGCTGCGTGTGCAGCCGCTGCAGCATGGCCAACGTTGAGTTCCACCTGGTGGGCATGTCACAGATTAGGCGGTTCTTGGGCAGGTTAAACTCCTTTTGGAGGTCCGTCAGCCGAGCACTGGCATTATATGACCGGCGGAAATGCACACAGACTTTCCTGGCCTGCCTCAGGACATCCTGTAAGCCCGGGTACCTGCCCAAGAACCGCTGCACCACCAAGTTAAGGACGTGAGCCAAACAGGGCACATGGGTCATTTGTCCCTGTCGGAGGGCAGAGAGGAGGTTGGTGCCATTGTCGCAAACCACCATTCCTGCCTTAAGTTGGCGTGGCGTCAACCACCTCTGAACCTGCCCCTGCAGAGCTGACAAAACCTCTGCCCCAGTGTGGCTCCTGTCCCCCAAGCACACCAGCTCAAGCACCGCATGGCATCTTTTGGCCTGCGTACTTGCGTAGCCCCTTGAACGCCTACGGAGCACCGCTGGTTCCGAGGAAGAGGCCATAGAGGAAGAAGAAGAGGAGGGGGTGGAGGAGAGAGGTGTGTCACAATCAGCATTTTGGAGGCGTGGTGGCGGAACAACCTCCAACACTACTGCACCTTGTCCTGCATCCTTCCCAGCTGCCAGCAGAGTCACCCAATGCGCCATGAAACTTAGGTAACGTCCCTGTCCATGCCTGCTGGACCATGAGTCAGCGGTAATATGCACCTTACCGCTGACCGCCCTGTCCAGCGAGGCATGGACATTGCCTTCCACATGCCGGTAGAGAGCCGGAATCACCTTCCGTGAGAAAAAGTGGCGTTTGGGTACCTGCCACTGAGGAACCGCACATTCCACAAACTCACGGAAGGGGGCAGAGTCTACCAACTGAAAAGGCAGCAGTTGAAGTGCTAGCAATTTTGCCAAGCTAGCATTCAACCGCTGGGCATGTGGATGGCTGGGAGCAAACTTCTTTCGGCGGTGCAGCAGCTGGGGCAGGGAAATTTGCCTGGTACAATCTGACGTCGGTGTACCAAAAGCAGATTGCCCACAAGTACTTGGCTGTGACACACCTAATTCTACACCTTCATTCCTCTCACTGCAGGTCTCAGAGAGGACTGAAGGTCTAGTGGGGTTGGAAATCTCAGCTGATGAGGAGCAAGGAGAGATCCTCTTTGTTCTTTGGTGTGGGTCTTTTAGATACGCTTGCCAACGAACTGCATGGCAGGTCAACATATGTCTGGTCAAGCATGTGGTACCCAAGCGGGAGATGTTTTGGCCACGCGAGATACGCTTGAGACATATGTTGCAAATAGCAGCGGTGCGATCTGATGCACTCGTCTCAAAAAAGGCCCACACCAAAGAACTTTTTGAATAACGCGCAGAGACTGCAGCGCCCTGCACATGTGGAGCTTTGGGGTGTGATGCAGTCAATGTGCTGCCCTTAGGCTGGCCCCTGGAGGGCATCCTGCCTCGTTGGTGATGTGCCGCCGCCTCCTCCTCCTCCTCCTCCTCCTCCTCCTCTCTCCTATCAGGCACCCACGTTGAGTCAGTGACCTCATCATCCCCTCCCTCCTCATCACTGGAGCAAACCTGGCAGTATGCTGCAGCAGGGGGAGCATGACTGCCAGATTGCTGTCCTTCTTGGGCACCCCCTCTGTCCGTGCTCATGTTACTGCCTTCATCGAGCTCAGTATCGTCATCAGAGCCTTCCAAACGCTGGGCATCCTCCTGGAGCATGTACCCAACACTGTGGTCAAACAGTTCGAGGGAATCCTCATGAGGACATGGTGGAGCTAGGGAAGGAGTCACTGATGACATTGAGCTGAGGGAAGAGGCCGCTGCTTTGCCAGACAAAGCACCCTGGGCATGGGTGAGAGAGGATGAGGAGGATGAGGACGGCTTGGTCATCCACTCGACCAAGTCTTCCGCATGTTGCGGCTCAACACGGCCAGCTGCCGAAAAAAAGGCCAAGCGTGTCCCATGGCCACGTGCTGATGAGGATGCACCGTCTCCACGACCAGCACTAGACACAGAGCCTGCTTGCCCTCTCTTATTGGCTTGTGACTGTCTGCCTCTCCTTCTTGGCCTTCCAGACATACTAATGGCCTGTAGCTGCACTAAGCTGGGATAGAACACCTGTAATTTTCTTCAAGTAGCTTTATATACTGTAACCAGACAAGCCTGCCTGTCAGTAGGAAGATAACAGGAACGGATCTAGCTGAACACTGTGAGCAGGACGCACTGTACTAAATGTAAATAGTCTAGCTGCCTGACCGTGGTACTAATAGGATCAAATAGAACACCTGTAATTTTCTTCAGGTAGCTTTATATACTGTAACCAGACAAGCCTGCCTGTCAGTAGGAAGATAACAGGAATGGATCTAGCTGAACACTGTGAGCAGGACGCACTGTACTAAATGTAAATAGTCTAGCTGCCTGACCGTGGTACTAATAGGATCAAATAGAACACCTGTAATTTTCTTCAGGTAGCTTTATATACTGTAACCAGACAAGCCTGCCTGTCAGTAGGAAGATAACAGGAACGGATCTAGCTGAACACTGTGAGCAGGACGCACTGCACTAAATGTAAATAGCAGGAACGGATCTAGCTGAACACTGTGAGCAGGACGCACTGCACTAAATGTAAATAGCAGGAACGGATCTAGCTGAACACTGTGAGCAGGACGCACTGCACTAAATGTAAATAGCAGGAACGGATCTAGCTGAACACTGTGAGCAGGACGCACTGCACTAAATGTAAATAACAGGAACGGATCTAGCTGAACACTGTGAGCAGGACGCACTGCACTAAATGTAAATAGCAGGAACGGATCTAGCTGAACACTGTGAGCAGGACGCACTGCACTAAATGTAAATTGCAGGAACGGATCTAGCTGAACACTGTGAGCAGGACGCACTGCACTAAATGTAAATAGTCTAGAAGATAACAGGAACGGATCTAGCTGAACACTGTGAGCAGGACGCACTGCACTAAATGTAAATAGCAGGAACGGATCTAGCTGAACACTGTGAGCAGGACGCACTGCATTAAATGTAAATAGTCTAGATAGAAGATAACAGGAACGGATCTAGCTAAACTGAATACAGTGTATATATATATATGCAACACCTGGGATGCATATATATACACAATACACTGTAAGTGCAGCTAACTGACTGACTGTTCTGCCTAATCTATCTAACTCAAATCAAATGACACTGTCTCTCTCTCTCTCTATCTCTCAGCACACCGGAACACACACTACACAGGGCCGCCGTGCAGGCGGCCTTATATAGTGTGGGGTGTGTACTAAATCCCCTGAGCCATAATTGGCCAAAGCCACCCTGGCTTTGGCCAATTACAGCTCTCTCTACTGACGGCGCTGTGATTGGCCAAGCATGCGGGTCATAGTGCATGCTTGGCCAATCATCAGCCAGCAATGCACTGCGATGCCGCAGTGAATTATGGGCCGTGACGCGCCACACGAATTTAGCGCGAACGGCCCATAACGTTCGCAATTCGGCGAACGATCGAACAGCCGATGTTCGAGTCGAACATGGGTTCGACTCGAACACGAAGCTCATCCCTAGCCAGGACAAGGCCATCTAGTGTCCAGGGCAAAGATGCCAAACTGTGCCCCCCCCTTCTTTTAGTGTTGGGGTCGGGGCGCCCACATCCCTTCAATAAACTATTGCGCCAAGGGCAGCCGCTCCTCATGCCCACCCCTTGTGCCAGTCCTGACTGCAGGGCGCCATGTAATAATTGCACAGCCCAAAGACAGGTTTATTTATTTGTGAAAATTAAGGTACCTTTGATTTGTATTATATGCAGATCAGTACAAGCAAGTCTTCTGGTTCTGGTACATGGTTATTATGTAATGCCAAGAAACACCCCTTTTCAGATCTCTGATTGACAGGAGACCCTACCTGAGATTGTGGTTCCTGATTTATTATGACTTTAAAGTGGAGTCCCATCCATTTAAAAGTCAGCAGCTACAAAATTGTAGCTGCTGACTTTTAATAATCGGACACTTACCTGTCCCACAGTCCAGCGATGGGGGCGCCCAGCTGTGGCTTCATCGAAGATTGCCGGGAGGGACGGGGGAGAGGTGAACTTCCGGAGGAAGTGGGAGCTAGTTGCCTGTAAAAACGGGGTACCCGCTACCCCTCCCCAAAAAAATGACATGCCAAATGTGGCATGTCAGTGGGTCACCAGCACTTAAAGCGAAAGTTCCATTTTTGGGTGGAACTCCGCTTTAACTTAAAAAAAGGCTGACTGATTCCTACTCAAGTGGTTGTATTTCAAACCGTGGAAGGCCCTGCTGTTGGCACCTCTTGGCTTAACAACAGTGGTGGCTGGTGCTCAATAATTTGGGGGGGGGGGGCACGGCAAACAAACTTGCCCCCCCTCACTCGCACCACCGCCTACAACCCCCCCCATGGGAGACGAACTGGGAAGGTGGAAATCCCCCCCCCCCGCCGCGGGAGACGGACAGGAAGGTGCCTATCGCAGGCCTTACCGTAAAGAGGCAGATGGGATCTGGGGTGAGATGAAGAGATGAGCTTGCTGAGGGAAGAGCCGGGGCTTCTCCTCCCAGCCAAACAGGAAGCGAGTACTGAGACCTGATTGGCCGGGAGTCCTAAGAAAAGTGCAATGCCCCATACACACAATTGGATTTTCCAGCTTGTTGGCTGAAAGTCCGACCGTGTGTATGCTCCATCGAACATTTGTTGTCGGACGTTCTGCCAACAAATGTTGGCTAGCAGGTTCTCAAATTTTCCGCCAACAAATGTTTGTTGTCGGACCTTCCGATCCTGTGTGCACAAGTCCGTCAGACAAAATTCCACGCATGCTCGGAATCAAGTACGAGCTGGAGATATAACCAGCTCTCGTAATGGAGACATCACGTATGTCTTGTACATCACCAAGTTCGTAATTGTTGGCCAACATTTGTGTGACCGTGTGTATGCAAGACAAGTTGGAGCCAACATCCGTCGAACAAAAATCCATGGTTTTGTTGTCGGAAAGTCCGATCGTGTGTACGGGGCATAAGAATGCAAAGCTGCCCCTTTAAGTGGATTCCCCACCTCAAAGCAAAAAAATATATATTAAAAGGTAAGGCGCTACCACACAACGTAAACGATTTAAAATGACAACAATCAAAAAAACTCAATCCCATTAATGTAACATAATAAAACAAAAATAAATTAAAAACAATTCATACTAAAAGTGCAAAGTCCATAAAAAAATTATGAAGTTTGAATGAATGCACCTTTGGTAACTGGGGGTATCACTCGTTCTCAAGTAGCAGATGAGAAGATCCACACATGTGATGGTTTATGGAGGTACAGTGTATACCAGCCACTGGCCCCTCAGGTTTCTTTACTCTCTCCCCAGCAGCCCAGACCCAGAAGAAATAAAGTTCCAGATAGTGCAATTCCTTTTTTATTTAAAAAGATAAAAAAGTAAAAACAATTATGCGCTTTACATATTAATGTCCTCAGGTCAGCACCAACATATACAGCCTGGTTGGTGTAAGGTCCCACAGAGCTGCTCAGCCAAGCCAGAGTGTGTTCCACCGACCAGAAATGCTGTCCAAACCCAACAGGAAGTGACGTCACGGATGGTGGTCGCGCAGCCTCAATGCATTTAGCATATACGAGCGTCATCAGGAAGTTCCATTGAGTTTCTTTTAGTGTCATTTTCAATAGTTTAGGTTGCGTGGTAGTGCCTTACTTTTTAATATATATATTTTTTCCATTATTCTCTAGGGCCTCTGCTAAAATATATACAATACCTCGGATTGTGAGTAACGCGGTTAACGAGCGTTTCGCAATACGAGCTATTATTTTTAAAAGAATCCTGGCTCGGTTTGCGAGTGTTGTCTCGCAAAATGAGCATGATTCAAGCCTCTGTGGTGTGCAGTACCGCATTTGGCCAGAGGTGCGGGGGCGCCAGTGACACTCGGTGCCGCTTGGATGCACTTGGAAACACTCGGAAATACTCAGAAACACGCCGTTCCGAATGCATCCGAATGACTCTGAGTATTTCCGAGTCTCTTCGGCACCCCCACCTCTGGCCACATGCGGTACTGCATACCATAGAAGTCAATGTGGAACGAATTATCTTCATTTCCATTGACTTCTATGCGTAATCCAAGGTTCCACTGTATATATAATGTTTGAGGGTTCTAAATAATTTTCTAGCAAAAACAAATACAGATTTTTACATGTAGGGGGGGATGTCTGAATTGGCCTGTGTGGGAACTGGTTAACAAAGAGGAGAGGAGGAGTAGCTTCAGGGGAATAGCATTGCTCAATCTAGGCGGGAGGGGTGGGGCAGAGAGGAGATTGGCTCTCATGCAGACTACGGAAGAGACAGGGAGAGAGGGATGGGGGGAGATGCAGAGACATTGAGGAGTTAACTGAATGACAGAGGCACGTAAATGGACCATGCCACATGGTCAGTTTACAGAGTGGAAGACAGGGCCAGGCAGGATCAACCAGGTATTGTACAACATAGAAAGGGACAATTGACATGACAGAAGCACTGTGCTATATCTTGTGCCTTAAAGGGACAGGAGCATGTTTTCATTTTTTTAGTGTTTCAACCATGGGCGTCCGCACGGTGGGGCAAGGGGGGGTGAGTACTCCCCCCTGGAATCGGCAAGGTGCGTGGTCTCAGTGGCGGCAGTGCTGCTATGGGGGTGAGGATCACACCCGGGTGACACCAGTCAGATGTAGCAGGTGCTGTCTCCCCCCCCATATGTAAAGAGATGTCAGCAGCGGTGCTGTGATAGGGGAGAGCTGCGGGTCGCTGTCAGGATGTTTCCCTCCCCGCTCGCCCCCCCACCTCATGTCGGCAGCACGGGAGAAGAGAAAGCTTTCTGTCTGCTGTTCTTCCCTCCCCATTGGCCACAGCAGAGGTCCAATCAGAAGAAACTAGAGGTGCATCATGGAAAATGTAGTTCTGGAGATTGATGGCCCAATTGTTCTCAGCAGGGAGCAGGCTACAGTCCCCAGCATGCACTCTGCTGGGGGAAAAGAGAAAATCCAGAAACAAGCTGAGGAGTGCTAGACTAGCAGCCACAGGAGACATGGAAAAAAAAAAAGAGAGGACTGTGCTGGGGGAACTAATAGCCCCAGCACCACCAGATAGAGCCACGCTGTACCTGCACCACCAGATAGAGCCACGCTGTACCCGCACCACCAGAGAGAGCCACGAAAACCACGATGTACCCGCACAACCAGAGAGAGCCACGCTGTACCCACACCACCAGAGAGAGCCACTCTACCTGCACCACCAGAGAGAGCCACTCTGTACCCGCACCACCAGAGAGAGCCACTCTGTACCCACACCACCAGAGAGAGACATTCTGTACCCGCACCACCAGAGAGAGAGAGCCACGCTGTACCCACACCACCCGAGAGAGCCACTCTGTACTGCACCACCCGAGAGAGACATTCTACCTGCACCACCAGAGAGAGCCACTCTGTACCCGCACCACCAGAGAGAGCAACTCTGTACCCGCACCACCAGAGAGAGCCAACGTACTGCACCACCAGAGAGAGAAAGACACGCTGTACCCACACCACCAGAGAGCCACTCTGTACTGCACCACCAGAGAGAGCGAGCCATGCTGTACCCACACCACCAGAGAGAGACACTCTGTACAGCACCACCAGAGAGCGAGAGCCACGCTGTACCCATACCACCACAGAGAGCCACGCTGTACCTGCACCACCAGAGAGAGCCACTCTGTACCTGCACCACCAGAGAGAACCACAAGAGCCACGCTGTACTGCACCACCAGAGAGAGCCACGCTGTACCGCACCACCAGAAGGAGGGCGCCACGCTGTCCAGCACCACCAGAGAGAGAGAGAGCAGGTCAGTGTCACTGGGCAGTGTGGGCACAATAGGAGACAGACAGTACTAGCATTGTATGGCCACAATAGGACTGGAGTTATATGGACACAATAACATCTTTATGCTATTGTGCCCATATAGCTGCAGTTGTGCCCATATAGATGCTGTTGCGCCCATATAGATGCACAACAGCAGCTATATGGGCACAATAGCATAAAGATGTTATTGTGACCATAAAGCTGCTATTGTGCCCATATAGCTCGCCCTCCCCTTCATGACATTGTTGAAAAGGGGCGGAGCATGGGTGACCTTAAAATGATGCTTCCCCCTGAAAAAAGTTCTGCGGACGCCCATGGTTTCAACCACTTTACATGTGTATGGCTAGCCTAAATAAGACGCACACAATTCTGCGGGAAAGACATCACATATCCCCAGCTGACAGCAAGAGATTAAATTACTTTAGATAATATCATATGTTGCTCCTGTTGCTGTTCTAAGTGCTGTATAATTGAATTGAAATCGATTTTATACCATAAAGATCTGAATCATTTAATATATAAAGCCATCCCCTGTCATATACAGTTAAGGTAATATGCTTGTCTGTACAATACTCAATGTTCGCATGTTTCCAACATACACAAATAGCTTGTATATCAAACATGTCGTCATCTCCTTCCTTTTGATCGAAATATACTGATTTGCTTACTTGATAACACTAACATTTCTGTATCTCTCCAATGGAGCCATGGATAACATTACAACCTTACAGGGATCTAACTCTTCTTAACCTCATCCAAAAAAAGAGAAAGTTTTGGTTGGACATACACTTCAAAACTTGGAGCGTTTATGCTTCTCTACCCTCTTCTTTACCCACCTCAATACTACAATACGTATATACAGGCTTGTATTGAGGTGGTTATACCGGGTTCATGATTGAGGCTACAGCCATGATGCCGGTACAATTATTCCCAGAAGTAGATTTCCTACAGCTGCTTGATCACTTCTACAGGTGGTGGAAAGGGCTACCCCCCCGCTGTTTTTACCGCGTTCTCCCATCCGATCGGGGAGTCCGGGAGGATACGACCATCAGCATTGACTTCCCTGCACACAGTGAGAAGAACTGTGATGTGTGATTAGAAACCAGAAGCTATGAAGATTTTGTCACTTCCGGTTTCAGTTTGTTTGTTGACAAGCCGTTACCGATCTTGGTTTGATCAGACGCTTTGGAGGCCAAAGGAGAGATTTGGGGTCTAATATTCATTCGCTGGGTGGGCTCCAGACTCCATGCTCTGCACCACGAGCCCACCCTATTTTTAAGCCAATTGGAGTCTCTGGCTCTAATCCGTGCTTCAAAAAACACCCCCCGCCTATCCCCGCTATAGGAATTAATGCGCCCAACATTCTAAAAGGGGCCAGGCGCATGGATGGGGGGGCAGCACCATATGGTTTACATACTCTTTAAGAGCACACTGGATTTCTGACAGATCAGGTATTTTATGCGTGCTCCACCTACGTATGCGGTCACTTCTGCGCGTGAGCACGAGGGGGTGGGGGCAGGCACACTTTTTTTTTACATTTTTAATTTTTACATTGTCCCTTGGGGCTATTTTACACTTGCTTCAAAACAAGGCTTTGGACAGGCTTTGTTAAAGCTCTCTGAACGCCAGTCAAAGCTCATGTCACTAAATAAAAAGGTTAGATTACAGTCCTGTTTACACCTTGTTTTTGCTTGGTGCTTCGGTGGGGCTTTGGTGGAGCTTCAGTGAGGCTTCGGTGGGGTTTGATGAGGCTTTGGTGGGGCTTAGATGAGCCTTTGGTGGGGCTTCGATGAGCCTTTGGTGGGGCTTCGATGAGCCTTTGGTGGGGCTTCGATGAGCCTTTGGTTGGGCTTCGATGAGCCTTTGGTTGGGCTTCGATGAGCCTTTGGTGAGGCTTTGGTGGGGCTTCGGTGAGGCTTTGGTGGGGCTTCGGTGAGGCTTCGGTGGGGCTTCGATGAGCCTTCGGTGGGGCTTCGATGAGCCTTCGGTGGGGCTTTAGTGTGGCTTCAAACGAGCTTTGCCTCAGCCTCATTTACACTTTCTTCAGCTTCAACACACATGAACGGCTAGTTTACACTTTCTTCAAAACAAGGCTTTGGACAATCTTTGTTAAAGCAATCTGAATGCTAACACTAAAAAAAAAGGTTAGCTTACAGTCCTGGTTACACCTTACTTTTGCTTTGCTTTGCTTCAAAGCTCGCTTGAAGCCCCATGAAGCCTCATCTTAGCTCCAAGCAAAAAGCAAGGTGTAAACAGGACTGTAAGCTAACCATTTTATTTAGTGACATGAGCTTTGACTGGTGTTCAGAGAGCTTTAACAAAGGCTGTCAGAAGCCTTGTTTTGAAGCAAGTGTAAACTAGCCCTAAAATAGTTTTTCTTTATCACTTTTATTCCTATCACAAGAAATGGAAAAATCCCTTGTGATGGAAATAAAGCATGAATGATCCTCTTTATGGAGAAGTCTATTGTAAGCCAGTGCAACCCTTGTCATTTGTAATGACCTTAATGTGCACAACTTTGTACCAAGTTCATTATATGGACTATTTATGTATTTATACAAGGTGATCCTATCCTCCTTTTAATGCCTCTTCTTAAGGAATGAAGGGAAGGTAAGTACATGATGGGGATGGGTAGGGGATTAAAGCACACCTGTCTGTTTACCTTTGCTAATTGCTGCCCTAATTCAACTCAGTTTCCAGTGAATCAGGAGACTAGAAAACTCCTTCCCATCTCACAAAGCAGAGCTTGGTGCCTGACAGCCATTACATAGGGTGGAGGTGGATGTGGTGACACTTAGGGGTGTATTTATTAAAAAATTGCAAAGCTGCTTGTCCAGCAAAAGGACATGTAGATTGTAGATTGTAGTGGTTCTGTGCAAATGAGGTGAAACCACCAGTTTCCAGACTATTTTCTCCATTTGAATGTGTGAATGAGGAAAATTTAGCATTATGGTCACTAGATGGTGCAAACTTTCATAGGAAATAAATATTCTCCTCAGCACCATCTAGTGGCCATAATATGGAATTTCCCAAACTCACAGGTTCAAGTTGCAGAGAATATTGTCTGGAAACATTTGAATTTAGCACCATTCACAAATTTACATGTAAATTTTGAAGGACAAACAACTTTGCAAATTTTTAATACATACACTCCTATGCAAATACCAATAATGTGAATACCAGTATTTGAATTCCAGCTTTTTTATTCATGTAAAACCTTTAACTACAGAGTGAGCTGGAGTTTGGCTTCAATTTGTTAGTGTATATAAATGTGTTAGACCATCTAACACTCCCCTCCCTCCAGCCTGACAATGCTGATGGCTGCTGTGCTTCTTCATCCAGAGTGGACGCACTTGAATACAGGAGGGGTGTTACAGGCCAGATCACCAGGTGAAAACAGAAGGAAAACATCCTAAAAAAGAAAACAAATGCAGCCACCACATCTAAGGATAGGTAAGCTGCAATATATTACATTTTTGACTTTGGGTTAAATACCGCTTTGAGGTCTGTACTGAAGGGAGTGATCTGTACTGTGGGGAGAGAGGAGATCTGTATCATAGGGGATCTGTACTGGTTGGAAAGGAGGTGTGTACTGGAGGAGGGAGGGGGACAGTACTGGTGGGGAGGAGAGAGGTATGTACTAGAGGGGCTAGGAGTGGGTATGTTGTGCTGTGGGGGTGGTCTGTACTGGGGGGGTCTGTATGAAGAAGGGGTCTAGAGGTAAAATGTCTGTGTTGAGGGGTGAAATCTATACTGGGTGGGTGTTTGAGGCTGTGAGCGGAGATCTGTATTGGGGCACATGGGCTTGGGGGAATAAGGGGAATTTGTACTGGGTGAAGGAAATAATTTTTGTTGATATACAATGGCCTATGTGTTTCTTCTGATCCCTGCACTCACTGCGTTACATACTCCTAACCACTGTATTCTGTGCGAAATGTTCTTGTGACCTCCGTACTCTGTACAATAACACTCTTGACCCCTGTGTTTTAGACAATAACCACCCCTGACCTCTGCACTCCTGTCCCCTGCCCTCTGTGATAACTACTCCTGATCCCTGCACTCTTTGCATTACACCCTTTTGAACAATCCTGGCCCCTGCACTCTAAGTACTTCTAATCCCTGCATTTGATTGATCCTGATCCCGGCACTCTGTACGTTGTGCATTTCTGCCCCCTGTACTCTGTGCTAGGGATGGGCTTTATGTTCTGGTCGAACTTGAGTTCAACTCGAACATTGGCTGTTTGCCGTCCGCCGAATAGCAAACAATTTAGGGTGTTCGCGGCAAATTCGAAAGCCGCGGAACACCCTTTAAAAGGGAGAAATCAAAAGTGCTCATTTTAAAGGCTTATATGTATGGTATTGTCATAAAAAAGTGTTTGGGGACCTGGGTCCTGCCCCAGGGGACATATATCAATGCAAAAAAAAGTTTTAAAAACGGACGTTTTTTCGGGAGCAGTGATTTTAATAATGCTTAAAGTGAAACAATAAAAGTGTAATATTCCTTTTAGTTTTGTACCTGGGGGGTGTCTATAGTATGAATGTAAAGTGGCGCATGTTTCCAGTGTTTATAACAGTCCGAGTGCAAAATGACATTCCCTATGAAAAAAAAAGTCATTTAAAAGTACTGTCGCCGGCTATAATGAATTGTCGGTCCGGCAATACACATAAAAGTTCATTGATAAAAACGGCATGGGATTTCCCCACAGGGGAACCCTGAACCAAAACTTTAAAAAAAAAAAAAGCGTGGGGGTCCCCCTAAATTCCATACTAGGCCCTTTAGGTCAGGTATTGATATTAAGAGAAACCCTGTGCCAAAATGTAAAAAAAAAATGGGGTGGGGGTCCCCCTCAAAATCCATACCAGACCTGTCTGGTATAAATTTTAAGGAGAACCCCGCACCAAAATTTAAAAAAAAATGGCGTAGGGTCCCCCCAAAAATTCATACCAGACCGTTATCCGAGCACACAACCTGGCAGGCCACAGGAAAAGAGGGGGGACGAGAGAGCGCCCCCCCCTCCTGAACCGTACTAGGCTACAAAACCTCAACATTGAGGGGGTGCTTTGGGTTAGCACCTTGTCCCCATGTTGATGGGGAGAAGGGCCTCATCCCCACAACCCTTGCCCGGGGGTTGTGGGGGTATGCGGGCAGGGAGCTTATCAGAATCTGGAAGCCCCCTTTAACAAGGGGACCCCCAGATCCCACCCCCCCCCCGTGTTAATTGGTAATGGGGTACAAATGTACCCCTACCATTTCACAAAAAAAGTGTCAAAAATGTTTAAAAAGACAAGAGACGGTTTTATCCTTTATTAATTTCTTCTTCTTTCCCCGCTTCTTCTTCCATCTTCTTTCTTCTGGTCTTCCTTCGGGTGTTCTTCTTCTTCCTCCATCTTCTTCTTCCCCCGCTTCTCCCTCTATCTTCCTCCGCTTCTTCCTCCGGTCTTATTGTCCGGCATCTTCCTCCGGCTTCTTCTCCGCTTTGTCCTCCGGACGATCCGCCTCAGTGGGAGTCTTCCGCGGTGTGACGCTTCTGTTGAAGTGTAAAAAAGGCAGTACAGCGCAGAAAAAACACTCCTAAAAATAAAATAAATTAAAATAAAACAAATAAACAGTCCATTTTCTTCATAGGAAAAACATAGATCAAGCTTGCTATATTTTCAGGCAAATCGTCATCAGCTTCCAGGTAAATACATGAAACAAAAGCAACCAAATCTAGTGCTCTCTGAATAATAAAAGCTAATTTATTGTAATAGTAAAAACAATGCACTCACAAGAAACGCACTGAGCCCCAGTGCGAAGGATGGATAGCATAAACACACATAGTGTTCCATGGAGATCGGCGTGTAAGGACGCGGGTGACATCGCGATCAAAGTCACTTGGTATCCGTACGCATTACGTCCCAGGGGCGGGACTTCATCAGCGGTGACGGCATGACGTAAGCCACCCGCTTTATACACAATAACAGCTGACCACTGTGGACAGTGAACGCAAGTGTAGAAACCATCACCATGGTGACCAAATTGACCACAGAGCGCTCAACGCAGCAGCAAGAGAAATCATAAATGGGAATCAAATAATAACATACCAAATAGCTATTTGCTTGACAGTCAACTTCAAAAGAACTTTGAAAACGTTGACCGAGCAAGGGCAAACAAATGCCAATAAGTACTAATAATCAAAAAAAAAGGGGAAAACGTTACCCCACGTCCCTGCTTTTCTCCATGGAGCACTAAATATAAAAATATTGCAAAAACATCAAAAGACAATAATTACAGAGTAAGTTAATTTGCACAAAAATAAAAATAAAATAAATGAATATACAGTATATATAAAAAATACATAAAAAAGATATGAAATATAAACGTAGAGCACCAATCAAATATAATCACCGATCAGATATAAAACAATTAACATCAAACTCTACATTGAGGCCTCCTGGCACAAGAACTTTGGTTTCATGGATCCTGGAAGCTGATGACAATTTGTCTGAGATATAGCAAGCTTGATTCCCGCCACCAGTATCCGATCCTGTTGACTCTGCTGACATTACCCCTTAAAGGCACCACTGTGTTTGACCTGACTGATACACACAGGGGTCCATTATTTGAGGTGAGCGGCCATTACTACTGATGGTGGAGGTTGTCACACAAGTCACTATACTGGAACCTCAGATTACTGACTTCTCTGAGCACATGCTGGCGTCTCAGCCAATTTCATCTATGTTTTTCCTATGAAGAAAATGGACTGTTTATTTGTTTCATTTTAATTTATTTTATTTTTAGGAGTGTTTTTTCTGCGCTGTACTGCCTTCTTTACATTGTTATCTACGGGATTTGATATTTTGACCCTCAGTATTTCAGCTGCAGTATTTTTAGGGTTTAATTTTCATTTTTGCGCTGGTTGATTTCTCTTTTTATGCTTCTGTTGAGGTGACAGTACATACCCATTTACGTAAACAGGGTGACCCCGCCACCCTCTGACAACACGGGGAAAGCCATAGGGAAGTCCCCGTGCGTCAGAGGGGGGCGGGGTCACAGGGTGGCCCCACCCTCCATTATATAAGAACTGTCCACTCATCAGAATCGTCACACAGCGGAAGACTCCCACTGAGTCGGTTCGTGCGGAGAAGAGGCCGGAGGAAGATCCCGGGCGAGAAGACCGGAGGAAGAAGCGGGGGGAGAAGAAGAACACAGAAGGAAGACCAAAAAAAATAAGAAGTGCCTAAAGAAGGAGGAATTAATAAAGGAATTGTCAAAAACCGTCTCTTGTCTAACATTTTTTACACTTTTTTGTGAAATGGTAGGCCCCATTATCAATTCACACAGTGGGGGGGCAGGATCTGGGGGTCCCCTTGTTAAAAGGGGCTTCCAGATTCCGATAAGCCCCCCGCCCGCACACCCCCACAACCACCGGGCAAGGGTTGTGGGGATGAGGCCCTTCACCCCATCAACATCGGGACGCTACCCCAAAGCACCCTCCCAATGTTGAGGGCATGTGGCCTGGCACGGTTCAGGAGGGGGGGGGCGCTCTCTCATCCCCCTTTCTTTTCCTGCAGCGTGCCAGGTTGCATGCTCGGATAATGGTCTGGTATGGATTTTTGGGGGGACCCCACGCCATTTTATTTTAAAGTTTGCCGCCGGGATCCCCTTAAAATCCATACCAGACCTGAAGGGCCTAGTATGGAATTTAGGGGGACCCCCACACATTTTTTTTTTTTTTTTTATTTTGGTTCGAGGTTCCCCTGTGGGGAAATTCCATTCCGTTTTTATCAATGAACTTTTATGTGTATTGCCGGACCGACAATTCATTATAGCCGGCGCTAGCGATAGTACTTTTAAATGACTTTTTTCCTTTAGAAATGTCATTTTGCGGACTGTTCTAAACACGGGAAACATACGCCACTTTACAGGCATACTAGAGACACCCCCCAGGTATGAAATTTAAAGGAATATTACACTTTTATAGTTTCACTTTAAGTATCCCGAAAAAACTGCTGTTTTTAAAACTTTTTTTTGCATTGATTCATGTCCCCTGGGGCAGGACCCAGGTCCTCAAACATTTTTTATGACAATAACTTGCATAAAAGCCTTTAAAATTAGCACTTTTGATTTTTCATGTTCGTATCCCATAGACTTTAACGGTGTTCGTATGTTCGAACAAAGTTTTTGCCCGTTCGCATCTTCTGGGGGGGGGGGTGTTCGGCTCATCCCTACTCTGTGCATCACGCTCTCCTGATCCCTGCGCTCTGTACATTATGCACTACTGATCCCTGCGCTCTGTATGTTATGCACTCCTGAACCCTGTACTCTATACAATATGCACTCCTGAGCCCTGCAGTCTGTACGTTATGCATGCATGATCCCTGTACTCTGTGCATCACGCTCCCCTGATCCCTGCACTCTGTATGTTATGCACTCCTGATCCCTGCACTCTGTACGTTGTGCACTCCTGACCCCTGTACTCGATGCATCACGTTCTCCTGATCCCTGCAATTTGTGCATTAAGCACTCCTAATCCCTGCAATTTGTGCATTAAGCACTCCTAATCCCTGCACTCTGTACATTATGAACTACTGAGCCCTGCACTCTTGTACTCTGTACATTATGCACTCCGGAACCCTGCGCTCTGTACGTTATGCACTCCTGAGCCCTGCAGTCTCTACGTTATGCACTCCTGATCCCTGTACTCAGTGTATCACGCTCTTCTGATCCCTGCACTCTGTACATTATGCACTGCTGATCCCTGCACTCTGTACGTTATGCACTCCTGATCCCTGCGCACTCTACGTTATGCAATCCTGATCCCTGCATTCTGTACGTTTTGCACTCCTGATCTCTGCACTCTGTACGTTTTGCACTCCTGATCCCTGCACTCTGTACGTTTTGCACTCCTGATCCCTGCACTCTGTACGTTTTGCACTCCTGATCCCTGCACTCTGTACGTTTTGCACTCCTGATCCCGGCACTTCTGAGCCATGCAGTCTGTATGTTACTCACTGCTGACTTCATCACTCTGTGCATTACACACTCCTGACCCCTGCATTTTCTGCGATACCCACCTGTATTCTGTGCATTACACACTCCTGAGACTTGCACAATAGACATTACATTGTATATTTCATACTCCCGATGACTGCACTTTGTATGTTGGGTTTTATATGACATACTCCTGACCACTGCACTCTGAGTACATTCTATATTGAAGCATATTTTGTGGTTAAAAGGACAGCGGCATACGCATGCTGTGAATATAGTGAGTAGGATCAACAGGCGTCGCAGTACTCAGCAGAAAGGTCAGTGTCAGATGATTTTTTTTCTGCATATTTTATGCTGAATGTATTTGAAGTTTAATTGGTGTTTATCGCTGTATTTTCTGCAGGGGCTGTTGAGCTGTCATAAACAACTAGTACTAACAATGGTAGCTAGATGACCAAATACATAAATCATTTTATTAATGAACATTACCTTCTTAGATGTTTTTTTTTTTAATAAAAAAATCTTCCAGTGCCAGGTGGGGGATATCGTATAAATCACACCCATACGACCGCGCCTACTTTTCCACTGGCCACACCCACTTTTCACCATGTTGTGCTATGCATGCCACATTCTGTCCTTTTGCAAAGTTTGGAAGTTGGGAGGTATGCAGAATAAGTCATGAGATCAGGATAGGAGAGCTCACTGGCTGCATACTTGTGACATTTTTAGGATGTGTGGACCGCAATAACAGTCCCCCGTATTTCTCCATCATAATGGATTGTCTACACTTGCCGACCGGCCTATAGAACATTTACTGCTACAGGGTGGCCGGCGGCGCAGAATTACGTATATATCCATGATTCTGCACTTCCAGGTTTTGGGATGATCAGCGGGTCCCATGAACCCAATGTTCACCGACACCCGCTAAACAGGGCAGATTGCCGTTCTGTCAGTACAGAAGGCATGGATCCTGTGTTTCTGTGAAACAGGAACACAAATCCATGCCTTCCACTAGTAAAAGCACCTCCCCCACTACACTGAATCACATGTTAGGCACACAGTTAACCCTTTAATCACCCCTGATGTTAACCCCTTCCCATATTTTAAGCACTGATCACTGTATTAGTCTGATTTTTCTGCCGCAATATCTCAGTCAAGCTATAAGTTGCTAAATGCAGCCATTACTAGTAAAAAATAAAGAAAGAAATAAAAATTCCATAAATATATCCTATAGTTTGTAGGCGCAAATCAATCAATATACGCTTATTGGGATTTTTTTTTACCAAAAATATGTAGCAGGATACAAATTGGCCTAAATTGATGAAGAAATTAAATTTTTTTTTTACATTTTTATTGGGTGTGTTTTAGAGCAGAAAGTAAAAAAATATGTATGTTTTTTTTCAAAATTTGTTTTTGTTTATAGTGCAAACAATAAAAACCGTAGATGTGATCAAATAACACCAAAAGAAAGCTCTATTTGTGGGAAAAAAGGATGTCAATTTTATTTGGGTACAGCATTGCAAAACCACGCAATTGTCAGTTAAAGTAACGCAGTGCCCTATAGCAAAAAAATGGCCTGGTCAGGAAAGGGGGTAAATCTTCCCGAGCTGAAGTGGTTAAAGAGATCTGTGTGGAAGGGAAGATGTAAATTGCCATCTCTGCCATCTCCTTCCGAAAAATGGCCGTCATGCTGAGCCTCTGGCTTCACTATGATCAGGAGTCAGTGCAGGGGCGGATCCAGGGGGGGGGCAACAGGGCAATTGCCCCCCCCGAAATAGTAGCACTGACATTTCTTGATACCAGTGCCAATGCCGCTGCCTCTACCCGAGTCTCTCTCTCACATCAGCCGATCAGCGGCGCCGAGAGAGAGACTCGCACTGACATGGCAGGATACCAGGAGGAGGAGGAGGTGGGTGGAGCCTCTTCCCTGCACTCGTTGCTAACGCCAGGGCCGCCTGGCGTCTAGCAACGAGTGACGTCAGCGAGTCACGTCGGACTCGGACTTGAGTCTGAAAGCCGACGTGACTGTGACAGGTCAGACGGAGCTAAACAGTCATGTAAGTGCAGGTACGGCGCTCGTACAGTCACACTGAGAGGGGGGCTGGATGGGAAGCTGCTGGGTGGCTCGGCAGGGGGGGGGGGGATGGACTGGCCAATCAGTGGGTGGCGGAGCAGAGAGATGACATCATCTCTCACCGCCCGGCGCCCGCCCTGCATTCTGGCAGTTCTGCCCTCACTCACTGTGCAGGCAGCAGAGAGATTACATCATCTCTCTGCTGCCTAACTCATACTGGGACGCAGGAATTGACAATCCCCATTCCCCACCTTAGCAGGAAAGTAACTATCTGCAACTTGTGGCAGGTGATGTGGCAAGTGGACAATCCGCAATGTGTGGCAAGTGAACAATCCGCAATGTGTGACAGGTGACGTGGCAAGTGACAATCCACAACTTGTGGCAGGTGACGTGGCAAGTGGACAATCCGCAACTTGTGGCAAGTGAACAATCCGCAATGTGTGACAGGTGACGTGGCAAGTGACAATCCACAACTTGTGGCAGGTGACGTGGCAAGTGGACAATCCGCAACTTGTGGCAAGTGAACAATCCGCAATGTGTGACAGGTGACGTGGCAAGTGACAATCCACAACTTGTGGCAGGTGACGTGGCAAGTGGACAATCAGCAATGTGTGCCAGGTGATAGTGGACAATTTGCAACACGTGGCAAGTGACAATCCGCAGCTTGTGGCAGGTGACGGGGCAAGTGGACAATCCGCAACTTGTGGCAGGTGACGTGGCAAGTGACAATCCACAACTTGTGGCAGGTGATGTGGCAAGTGGAGAATCAGCAATGTGTGGCAGGTGATAGTGGACAAATTGCAACGTGTGGCAGGTGACGTGGCAAGTGATAATCTGCATCTGGTGGCAGGCGATGTGGCAAGTGACACACTCGGGGCTCCCACTGATTCTGCATTATGGTGAGTTGAACTATTTCATTTTCTGTAACAATGCAATAATAGAAGTAATGTGTTTCAAACATCCTGACACTATAATAACCATGGTGCCGTGATGATTGAAGCTCCAACATCAGCCATTTCCCTGATAAATTGCCCCCAAAAAAACGTATTTTCTGGCAGTGCCCCTCCCGACACTAGACTCTGGATCCGCCCCTGTGTCAGTGACCATTATCACAGCGGCTTTACATTTCCACATCACCAGGATATACATGTTGTCTGATCACAAACATGCCGCAGAGAACCCAGTACATCAATTGTGCTAAGAGCAGAGCGCTGTGCGTCACCGGCGACCATTCTTCCTCCTAATAACTGGCTTTGTCCGTGTGTCACCAGGCAGCCGTATTAATTGCTCTGCATTCTAAGACCTCTTTACAAAAGCCGCGGCGAGGAAGGAGCCTATGGGCTGGATAATTAATTGCTGGAAAAATGCACCCATGGAAAAAAAAAATCGAAATTTGCCCAGTATGATTTAGCAGAATCCGCTTGCCAATATCATACAGGATTTGTCTTATGTATTATATAACATTCGCCGGGTGCCCCCCATACCCAGAATGACCCAGCTAGGCACACCGAGCATGCAGGCTGGTATCCCTATAGCAAGGGGGTGGTGAATGCATAACCCTTCTGCTATGCTGATACCAGACCGCATGCCCTTCAGCATTGGGAGTTTTGCAGAGAGAGCTTCCCTGAAAAAATGGAGGTCCCCTTCCCAAAGCTCCAGTTCACTAATGTTGATGGACACTTGGCTCTTTGGCACCACTGCCCAAAGAATGAATACGGCAAAGGGAGGAGGCTTATGTCCTATAGGGGGCTTGTAGATCTTTACCCCTTCCAGGGAAACTTGTTTTTAGTGGTCCCTTAACGCCTTCCAGCCCTGCCCCTGGTACCTCTTTAACACTTTTACTGCCACAGACCTATGCCATACTTTGTTGGCTCTGGGGGGGTTTACCCACACTTGTGGCGGCTGCAGCTGTGTGTATATCTGACAAGATGACTGTCAGATGAAGCGATTCAGGGGGTCAACAATTGGGTCCTTGGGCCCCATCGTGGGTGTTGTTGGGAGGAATTGTGCCCCATCGTAAGTGTCGTTGGGAGGAATTGTGCCCCATCGTGGGTGTCGTTGGGAGGAATTGTGCCCCTTCGTGGGTGTCGTTGGGAGGAATTGTGCCCCATCGTGGGTGTCGTTGGGAGGAATTGTGCCCCATCGTGGGTGTCGTTGGGAGGAATTGTGCCCCAATCGTGGGTGTCGTTGGGAGGAATTGTGCCCCATCGTGGGTGTCGTTGGGAGGAATTGTGCCCCATCGTGGGTGTCGTTGGGAGGAATTGTGCCCCATCGTGGGTGTCGTTGGGAGGAATTGTGCCCCATCGTGGGTGTCGTTGGGAGGAATTGTGCCCCATCGTGGGTGTCGTTGGGAGGAATTGTGCCCCATCGTGGGTGTCGTTGGGAGGAATTGTGCCCCATCGTGGGTGTCGTTGGGAGGAATTGTGCCCCATCGTGGGTGTCGTTGGGAGGAATTGTGCCCCATCGTGGGTGTCGTTGGGAGGAATTGTGCCCCCTCGTCGGTGTCGTTGGGAGGAATTGTGCCCCATCGTCGGTGTCGTTGGGAGGAATTGTGCCCCATCGTCGGTGTCGTTGGGAGGAATTGTGCCCCATCGTCGGTGTCGTTGGGAGGAATTGTGCCCCATCGTCGGTGTCGTTGGGAGGAATTGTGCCCCATCGTCGGTGTCGTTGGGAGGAATTGTGCCCCATCGTCGGTGTCGTTGGGAGGAATTGTGCCCCATCGTCGGTGTCGTTGGGAGGAATTGTGCCCCTATCGTCGGTGTCGTTGGGAGGAATTGTGCCCCATCGTCGGTGTCGTTGGGAGGAATTGTGCCCCATCGTCGGTGTCGTTGGGAGGAATTGTGCCCCATCGTCGGTGTCGTTGGGAGGAATTGTGCCCCATCGTCGGTGTCGTTGGGAGGAATTGTGCCCCATCGTCGGTGTCGTTGGGAGGAATTGTGCCCCATCGTCGGTGTCGTTGGGAGGAATTGTGCCCCATCGTCGGTGTCGTTGGGAGGAATTGTGCCCCATCGTCGGTGTCGTTGGGAGGAATTGTGCCCCATCGTCGGTGTCAATGGGAGGAATTGTGCCCCATCGTCGGTGTCATTGGGAGGAATTGTGCCCCATCATCGGTGTCATTGGGAGGAATTGTGCCTCTTCACTGGTCTCACTGGGGGGGAGATTATGCCCCATTGTTGGTATCAGGGGATGAAATACTGCCCCAAGAGCCAGATAACAGCAAGCAAAGGGCCGCAGTTTCGAGACCACTGGCCTAAGGCCCCTTTCACACTGGGGCGGTTTGCAGTCGTTATTGCGCTAAAAATAGCGCCTGCAAACCGACCTAACACTGCCGCTGTTGTTTCTCCAGTGTGAAAGCCCGAGGGCTTTCACACTGAAGCGGTGAGCTGGCAGGAGAGAAAAATAACTCCTGCAAACAGCATCTTTGGAGCGGTGAAGGAGCCGTGTATTCACCGCTCCTAAACCGCTCCTGCCCATTGAAATCAATGGGGCAGCGCGGCTATACCGCGGCGCTATGCGAGCGCTTTTAACCCTTTTTCGGCCGCCAGCGGGGGTTAAAAACGCACCGCTAGCGGCCGAATACTGCAGCAAAAATGACGGTAAAGTGGCACTAAAAATAGCGCCGTTTTACCGCCGATGCCCCCACCGCCCTAGTGTGAAAGGGGCCTAAGGTTTTGCTTACCTCCTAAAAAAGGAAATCTGATTTGTTTAAAAACCTCTGTCTTGCATGAATCCATGCTGTATATTGCCTAAAATATTATTTTCTAGCAAAAACTAGCAATGTGGTCTTTTAGTAAATTGCACGTGAGCACGGAGGGATGGCGGCGCTTTTACATTTTTTTTTTTTCCTTTTTTTTTTTTTTTGTTATAAAAAAAAAAAGCCAGTAGCGTTGGCTGTAGAAAGCTGTAGCTGTAGAATGAGTTTTGCAGCGTTTTTGCAGTAGCATTCTTCAGCGTCTTTTAGCTTTTTTATGCTGTTTAAGTTTTATGCTGAATACGTTTTTTTAATCTTTTATCAGAGTAAGGGCTTATGCACATAGGACATTTTTACAGCTGCTATTAGGGGCATTTTGACTTTTTTTTTTAACTGCCTCCAAAAGCCCCTCCATGTTAGCCTATGTGTCCATACACACAAACCGTCAGAGGCGTTTGGGGGCTGTAGAAAAAAAACGACAGCCTGTGCTTCCAGGAGCAGTAAAAACGAGCTGTAAAAAAAAAAAAAAAAAAAAACGTTAAACATGTTTAGCTGCGTTTGATGTTTTTAGGCGTTTTTACAGTACAGGGGGTGTTTTTAATGAAAAAACGCCCAAAAATGCTAACGCCAAAAAAACGCACAATAACACTAATGTAAAAACACGGCTAAACTGTGTTTTTAGTGCTGCTGTAGCGCTGGTGTTTTTCAGTCATCCTGTGTACATGAGCGTTTTTACAGCTGAAAAATTCCTCTTTATACCCACTAGTTCTGGGTTTTTTTTCAGCCAGAAAACGCTGCAGCCAAAAACTGCTGATAACAGCCTATGTGTGCATGGACACATAGTACATGCTGGGGAGTTTATTGGCTGCAGGAAAAAACACCTGAAGCCAAAAACTGCAGCTGTAAAAACATCCAGTGTGCATGAAGCCCTAAAATCAAAAATGTGATCTTTTGCTTTAACTACTGCTGTCGCAGTTGTACGTCGGCTGTTTGAAGTGGAATACCGTTGTTATGGGAGCACCTAGCTGCCATAACCCCGGTATCCTCTCCAACAGCAGGCGGTCCGCTTTCAGATAAAAGTGGTCTCAGCGGCGGATTCGCTGCAAGATCACTTTAATAAGGGATGGAAGAGGGGCCCTCATGCTGCGCTCCGGAGGTCTCTGCTGCTTATCGGAGCCGTCGGTAGCGGCGGAGACTAACAGGTTCTTTCCCCTCACAGGCTGGATGCCGAGTGAGGGAAAGATGGCCCCCACTCGGCTCCACACCATTGGATGGCGGAAGTGACGTCAAACGTCCCTTCTGCTCAGTGGTCTTAAAGGGGGGATTTTTTTTTTTATGCAAAAAAAAAAAAAAAAGACATTTAATTTTATTTTTTGTATCGTCTTTTAGTGTAAATATGAGATCTGAGGTCTTTTTGACCCCAGATCCCACATTTAAGAGGACCTGTCATGCTTTTTTTCTATTACAAGGGATGTTTACATCCCTTGTAATAGGAAAAAAATTTACCCAAAAACCTTTTTTTTTTTTTTTTTTAAGGACAGTGTCAAAATAAAAAGTAAAATAAAGAAAAAAACCAAAAACGCCCCATCCCGCCAAGCTGTTGCGCCCGCATAAGAAAACGGTATTCAAACCACACATGTGAGGTATCACCGTGATCGGTAGAGCGAGAGCAATAATTCTAGCACTAGACCTCCTCTGTCACTCAAATCTGGTAACCTGTAGAACATTTTTAAAGGTCGCCTATGGAGATTTTTAAGGGTCAAAGTTTGTCGCCATTCCACAAGCAGGAGCAATTTTAAAGCGTGACACGTTGGGTATCAATTTACTTGGCGTAACATTATCTTTCACAATATAAAAAAAAAAAAATTGGGCTAACTTTACTGTTGTCTTATTTTTTAATTTAAAAAAGTGTATTTTTTCCAAAACAATTGTCCTTGTAAGACCGCTGTGCAAATACGATGTGACAAAGTATTGCAACGACCGCCATTTTATTCTCTAGGGTGTCTGAAAAAAAAATATATATAATGTTTTTGGGTTCTAAGTCATTTTCTTAGTCAGTTCTAAGTCAAATTTGCGTTCATGGCTTGAAGGGGTTAAACCCGGTCACCCCGGTACCGTTTTTTAGACTGGCGGTTGGCCCTTTAGTGATTGCAACCAATGCGGCTAAAAGCCCCTTGGCTGTTTTCTAAATGAGCAGGAGGGGACGTTCACCCCACCCCCCACCCTCGCCGCCTTCCGCCGCTCTTCCCGGGCCTCCCTTCTCACCGGGAGACCTGAGCCACCAGACGGCGCATCTGCCGTTAGGCTGAGACCCAAACAAAGCTGGATTTGGCTCTGATCGGGTCACCGAAGTAAAATCACGTTGTCACTTCCTGTTTACTCGGCTACCAATGGCGCCGATTAAAAAAGAAAAAATTACAGTATTCAGAATCGCCGTTTTTGGCGATCTGAATACTTTTAAGTGCAAAGGAGGGATTTGGGGTCTTTTTGACCCCCCAGATCCCTCCATAAAGAGTACCTGTCTCCACCTATTACTGTCACAAGTGATGTTTACATTCCTTGTGACAGCAATAAAAGTGATCAGATTTTTTTTTTTTTTTTAAGGGACAATGTAAAAAATATATATAAAAAAAAAGAAAGCTTTTTTTTTTAAAGCGCTCCCGTCCCCGCGTATGCATACGTAAGTTGCGCCCGCAAATGTAAATGGTGTTCAAATCACACATGCGAGGTATCGCCGCGATCGTCAGAGTGAGAGCAATGATCTAGCAAAAGACCCCCTCTGTAACTCTAACCTGGTAGCCGTTACATTTTTGTAAACGTCGCCTATGGAGATTTTTAAGTACCGTAGTTTGTCGCCATTCCACGAGTGTGCGCAATTTCAAAGCGTGACATGTAAGGTTTCTACTCAGCATTATATCAACTTTTACATTATACAAAAAAATTGGGCTAACTTTACCGTTTATTTTTTTTAATTCATGAAAGTGTCTTTTTTTTTTCCCAAAAAAAAAAAATGCGTTTGAAAGACCGCTGCGCAAATACCGTGTGATATAAAATATTGCAACAATTGCCATTTTATTCCCTAGGGTCTCTGCTAAAAATATATTTATGTGTAATGTTTGGGGGTTCTAAGTAATTTTCCAGCAAAAAAAAAATAAGGATTTTAACTTGTAAGCAACAAATGTCAGAAAACCGCTTAGGCGTGAAAGGGTTAAACGGTAAGACCCTTAAAGTTTAGAAACAAATGTAGATTCCGGTGTTCTATGAAACTATTCATAATATGATATTATTATTATTATTATACAGGATTTACGCAGCGCTTTACAACATGAGGGCAGACAGTACAATTACAATACAATTCAATACAGGAGGAATCAGAGTTGCCATATAAACATAAAAATAGTATCAAGCGATAGAAAGCAGTCAGTTGTTGTTGTAATACCAATAAAAGCTATTCATAGATCTGGGAGCTCGCCATGCATGACATCACGGGACCGGGACAATTTCATTAGAATTCGCACATTCATGGTAAGCCTTCCACATATCGCTTGCAAGCCCGGAATATACTTACTGACATTCATTACAGAAGCAGCCGAACGAATTATCTCATCTACCGTAAAATGACATTGTGCAATGGAGTGGAGATGAGAAAAGCTGGGAGTTTCCAGCGGAATAAAAGCGCTCTGATGAAGACACGTCCTCTTTCATGCCTACTGCAATTCATTTACATTCGTTCAACATACCGAGCGCTCTTCAGATATCGGGAATATTTTCTTCAGTGCAGGATTTCCAGAAATTACCATCCTCTATCCGCAATCCAAATGGCAGAATTACTTTTCCTTTTTATCACGGAGACACGGATCCTCTAATACAGGCCTCCAGGGTGAAATACACATGTATTTAAAGCAGGGGTACAGCCAAAAGTAAAAAAGACACAAATGAAGAGAATAGTCCTTGGTTTTCTTCTATTCCTATATATGTGCTGTTGTTGACCACACTATATTACCAAAAGTATTGGCACGCCTGCCTTTACACGCACATGAATTTTAATGGCGTCTTAGTCTGTAGAGTTCAATATTGAGTTGGCCCACCCTTTGCAGCTATAACAGCTTCAACTCTTCTGGGAAGGCTGTCCACAAGGTTTAGGAGTTTGTCTATGGGAATGTTTGACCATTCTTCCAGAAGAGCATTTGTGAGGTCAGGCACTGATGTTGGACGAGAAGGCCTGGCTCGTAGTGTTCTATCGGGAGGTCAGGACTCTGTGCAGGCCAGTCAAGTTCTTCCACCCCAAACTCGCTCATCCGTGTCTTTATGGACTTTGCTTTGTGCACTGGTCCAAATCATTTGGTGGAGGGGGAATTATGGTGTGGGGTTATTTTTCTGGGGTTGGCCCCTTAGTTCCAGTGAAGGGAACTCTTAAAGAGGAAGTAAACCCTGATGGGTTTTACTTCTTCTTTATTTCCCTGCAAAGGTAAAGCATAACGGGCTACTTTGCATCGCATAGTAGCCCATTATATGTCACTTACCTGAACCCTGCGATTTCACCACTGTCCCCACTAGCAGCGAGAGTCCATCTTCACCCCTCTTCCTTCCGGGGTCGCGAACTCCGGCTCTGTGACTGGCTGGAGTCACGTGGCGTCACTCCCGCACATGCGCGGGAGCCATCAGTCATGGCATGACCCCCTTTAGAAACAGCACCATCTGCCCTTTCTAGATAGTAAAACATTCTTTTTCTGGCAGTAAATCCCTTATACAGCCCACTTCCTGTTTCTTGTCTGGTCATTAGCCTAGGCTTATGACATCATGCCCAGCTCTCTCTTTCACTCTCGTGAGAGTTTGCCAGGAAGGGAGGGGGGAGGAGTCATAAGAGGGCCAATGAAAGCTGCAGAGCTGGAGGTGTGCCTCTGTAAATCCAGGTATTCAAAAACGCTGATTTTTCCGTTTTAAATACTTTGAAGTGCAGAGGTGGGGTTTGGGGTCTTCTAGACCCCAGATCCCTCCATAAAGAGTACCTGTCACTGCCTTAACCACTTGCCGATCGGGCCATAGGCGAATGACGGCTACAGTTCGGTCGGCTAATTCTGGGAGGGCGTACAAGGACGTCCACCCAGATTCGCGCTTCCCACACGCCCCCTGGGGGTGGATCACAGTAAAGGGCCAATGACAGTGGCCTTTTACCACATGATCGCTCCGTCCAATGCCGGAGCAATCACTTGTCAACAAACCGTCCAAAGTCCGGTTCAGCTCTCTCCTCTTCTCCTCGCACGCTGTACATACCGATCGGTACAACGTGTGAGAAGAGGAGGGAGACTGCAGCAGCACTTACCTCTGCCTCATCCATGCCTCATTCATGCCCATCTGTGCCTCTTCATGCCTCATTCATGCACATATGTGCCTCATTAGTGCCTCATTCATGCCCATATGTGCCTCTTCATGCCACTTTCATGCCATATGTGCCTCATTCATGCCCATATGTGCCTCATTAGTGCCTCATTCATGCCTCATCTGTGCCTCAATTATGCCCATGTGTGCCTCATTCATGCTCATATGTGCCTCATTCATGCCTCTTTGTGCCTTATTCTAGCCCATCTGTGCCTTATTCATGCTGCATCTGTGCCTCATTCATGCCTCATCTTTGCCTCTTTCAAGCCAATATGTGCCTCATTCATGCCTCATCTTTGCCTCTTTCAAGCCAATATGTGCCTCATTCATGCCTCATCTGTGCCTCATTCATGCCCCATCTGTGCCTCAATTATGCCCATCTGTGCCTCACCCATGTCTATCCAGGCCACATCAGTGCTCATCCGTGCCTCATCCATGCCACATCAATGCCTCATCCGTGCCCATTGATGCCACATCAGTGCTCATCCATGCCACATCAATAGTCAACCATGGCACATTGGTGCCACTACAGTGCTTATCACTGCCACTACAGTGCCTCACAAAAGTGTAATAGGTAGTCATGAAATCTGATTTGTAATTTTATGTCCCTAGAGCACCTGATGGTGCCCCCTAAATGTTGGGCCTCTGTATGTGGCATGGGGCTGTGAAAAAGTCTCACACGTGTGGTATCGCCATACTTGGGAAGAGTTGCAGAATGTATTTTGGGGTGTAATTTGTGGTATGTACATGCTATGTGCTTGTATGCTTATAAATGGACAACTTTGTGTAAAAAAAAACAAAATGCGTTTTTATTTTCTTTCCACATTTTTCAACTTGTGGAAAAAAAATGACATGTTCAAAAGACTCATAATGCCCAATATATGTTGGGGTGTTTGCTTTCCAAAACGAGGTAATTTTGTGGTTGTTTTCATTGTCCTTTTGCTCCAGGGCCTTCAAAAGTGTAATAGGTTGTCTGGAAATTATATGTGTAATTTATGCCCCTATAACGCCTGGAGGCGGTCTGTAGCAGAATGTGTTTTGGGGTGTCGTATGTGAAATAACTTGGTAATATGACAATTTTGTGGAAAAAAAAAAATCGCAATTTTGCAAAGAATTGTGGGAAAAAATTACAACTTTAAAACACTCACCATGCCTCTTACTAAATACATTGGATTGTCTACTTTCCAAAAAGGGGTCATTTGGGGGGGGGGGGGGGGGTATTTTTAATTTCCTGGCTTGTAGTGTCTCAGGAAATGACTGATAGAAGCAGGCTATTGAACCTAGAGGGTTGGTTATATGCTATCCATGGTTGCCAGACCTTGAGGAATTTATTGTGTGTGTCAGAAGCCAGGGACGTTAGTTTCTCATTGATCATAATATCATTCATTCGATTTTTCACTGCTTCAAAGCTAAGTATAGGGGTTTTCCAGGCCCTTGCTATGGTCAATTTGGTAGCATTAAAAAGGTGTAGAGCCAATTGGCGTTCCGGGCGAAGCAGTTCAAGGATTGGTTTGCATAAAAGGTGTGATCAGTTTTCAATGATTGGCACCATAGCTTGTACACTCTACACAAAGCTTGTGGTCTTCACAAAGACCAAATAATATACACTGATTTGGGTTATTTTTACCAAAGATATGTAGCAGTGTAACTTTTGGCCAAAATTCATAAAGAAAAATGACTAATTTGCTAAATTTTATAACCGAAATGAAGAAAAATGCACTTTTTTTCAAAATTGTTGGTCTTTTTTTCATTTATAGTGCAAAAAAAAAAAAAAAAAAACAGTGGTGATTAAATACCACCAAAAGAAAGATTTATTTGTGTGAAAAAAAAGACATAAATGTCATATGGGTACAGTGTTGCATGACTGATTAATTGTCATTCAAAATGTGAGAGTGCTGAAAGCAGGGGGTTTAAGTGCCCAATGGGCAAGTGGTTAAAGTAATACTAAAGTCTTGTGGTTTTTTTTCTATAAAAATAACAAACATGTTATACTTACTTACCTGCTCTGTGCAGTGGTTTTGCACAGAGCAGCCCGGATCCTCTTCTTCTCGGGTCCCTCTTCTGTGATCCTGGCCCCTCCCTCCTGTTCAGTGCCCCCACAGCAAGCAGCTTGCTATGGGGGCACCCGATCTGAGTCACAGCTCCCAGTGTCCATTCAGACACGGAGCCCCGGCCTGGCCCTCCCTCTCCTGATTGGCTAGCCGACTTTAATTGACAGCAGCAGGAGTCAATGACACTGCTGCTGTGTATCAGCCAATCAGGAGGGCGAGTCTCGGGTAGCTGAGACATTCATGGACATGGCTGGACAGAGAGGGGGCTCAGGTAAGTATTAGGGGGTCCAAGGGGGGCTGCTGCACACAGAAGGCTTTTTATCTTAATGCATAGAGTGTATTAAGATAAAAAACCTTCTGAGTTTACAACTCCTTTAACCACTTGCCGACCGGGCCATAGCCGAAAGATGGCTACAGCACGGCCGGCTAGTTCTGGGTGGACGGTCCGTGGGACGTCATTCCAGAATGTTGCTCCCGCACACCCCCTGGGGCGCGCACCCGGGAACATCCGTGACCGCCGGGTCCTCACGGATCACGGTAAATAGCCGCCGATCGCGGCCGTTTACCACGTGATCATTCCGTCAAATGACGGAGCGATCACATGTAAACAAATCGGCGTCACGTCATGACGCCGGTTCCTCCCTCCCCTCTGTGTACCGATCGGTACAGTGCGAGGGGGAGAGATTGCAGCAGCGCTGTGGGCTGAATGTTTAGTTACCGCAGCGCTGCTCAATGTAAATAATCTGCAGTACTCTGCAAAACTGCAACACTGTGTAATACTGTGCAATACTCTGCAACATTGTGCAATACCCTGCAAAACTCTTTTAACAGAAACAAAGAATTTTATTTTTTTTTTTATCGAATTTTCAGTCTTTTTTGAGTTATAGCGCAAAAAATAAAAAACCCAAGGGTGATTAAATACCACCAAAAGAAAGCTCTATTTGTGTGAAAAAAAGGACAAAAATTTCATATGGGTTCAATGTTGCATGACTGAGTAATTGTCATTCAAAATGTGAGAGCACCAAAAGCTGAAAATTGGTCTTGTTAGGAAGGGGGTGTAAGTGCCCAGTGGTCAAGTGGTTAAAGTGTTACTAACAACAGTAAAATCACATACTTCACAACTTTTTGAGATGGGAACGAGGGACACCAATTGGCAAAAGTATGTAGGCATAGGACACACCCCCTGCCACACCCCCTTAAAGGAGAATTATATATAAATACAAAAAAGATAAGTTAAACCCACAAGTGCTTTTTATTTTTTACCACTATTATTCCTTTATATTGGCTTTTGACCTTTACAAATGCAGCAATTTAAAAGTTTAGCACTGGGAAACACTTTTTGAAATATAAAAAGGGCATTTTATATACAACTATATAGATCAGACCAAAATGAGGGACAAATGAGGAGGAAAGAGGGACTTTGTTTCAAATCAGGGACAGTTGGGAGCTATGAAATCAGTGTGTATAAGCAGTAAAGCATGCTTGTTATACTCACTATAGAACCTAAGGAGTTAATCCCCTGCCCTGTATAAAAAAGCTTTTTGATCCGGTCTTCTCTGATACTCCCCTTCTTCCACAGTCCCCAATCCATCTCCTGATAGAACAGAGACTTGAGTGCACTCTGCACATGCTCGGTTTGGTGTGTATTGCTAGAGAGTTTTTTTTTTTGTTTTTGGGAGGGTGTATGTGATCTGCACAGGGCCAATCAGCACTGTCCAGACAGAGGGTCAGGGGTCATGCAGCCTTTTAGGACAGTCAGAGGAGAGTGAAAACTCCTCCAAGCTTTAACCAGACACCGATAGAAGTCAGACTGCTATATACTGCTGATGAGAAAAGGTATTTAGCAGTTTATATTTACTAAAATAATTGCATTTCCATGTTCTGTGTACTGTGAGAGAAAAGATATAGAGAATGCAGGCTGCTGGGTTGTGCAACACTTTAATATTACTGACTCAGATATACAGGACAGTAGATGCTATTGCCTGGTGGCTCTAACATCATGGCACATAGGCATGACTTCATTAGCACTGAGCAGCTAGACAGGAAGGAGGAGACACGGGATGGTGTGAAAAAAGAGAACGGCTCGTTCAGACTTTCCAGAGGGGGCAGCAGGGCAGAAAGTGAAGGAACGTTGGTGAAAGGCTCTCGGAGACTGGTAGACCGGTGACTGCCTACTGAGCTATTACTAGGTAGGAACTTTAATTCTTTTTTTTTCCTTTAAAATGATCAATTTAAAGCTGTATGTAGCGCCAGAGGGCGGATGTGTGTGCAAGGTGGATTCTATCACCTTAAGGGCAGGTTCCCACGAGAACTGCAATCTGCAGCAGGTGTCAACCTTTCACGTCTAACATTTCTGACATTTGTTGAAATCAGTATTCTTTGCTAGAAAATGACTTAGAACCCCCAAACATTATATATATATATATATATATATATATATATATATATATATACACATACATACATACACACACACATATATATATATATACACACATATATACATACATACATACATACATACATACACATATATATATATTTATATATATTTTTTTTTAGCAGAGACCCTAGAGAATAAAATGGTGATCGTTGCAATATTTTATGTCACACGGTATTTGCGCGGCGTTCTTTCAAACACAGTTTTTTGGGAAAAAAGACACTTTCATGAATTAAAAAAAAAACGAAGCAGTAAAGTTAGCCCAATTTCTTTCTATAATGTGAAAGATGATGTTACGCTGAGTAAATAGACGTCTAACATGTCATGCTTTAAAATTGCGCACGCTCGTGGAATGCCGACGAACTACAGTACCTAAAAATCTCAGTAGGCGACACTTTAAAAAAAATTTAACGGTTACCAGGTTACAGAGGAGATCTTTTGCTAGAATTATTGCTCTCACTCTAACAATCGCGGCGATACCTCACATGTGTGATATGAACACGGTTTACATTTGCGGGCGCCACTTACGAATGCGTTTTCTTTGCCGCTCGAGCACGCAGGGACGGGGGTGCTTTAAATGTATTTTTCTTCTTATTTATTTAATTTATTTTTTTTAATTTATTTTTTCACATTATTATTTTTTTTACATTGTCCCTTTAAAAAATAAAAATTAAATTCTGATCACTTTCATTGCTGCCACAAGGGATGTAATTAACAGTAATAGGTGGTGACAGGTACTCTTTATGGAGGGATCGGAGGTCAACAAGACCCCAAATCCCTCCTTTGCATTTAAAAGTATTCAGAACACCAAAATCAGCAATTCTGAATACTGTAATTTTTGTAAAAATCGGCGCCATTGGCATCCGGCAATTTGCGCAGGGGAGCCAACCTGCCGCTGCATCTTGATAGCAAAGCGGCCTTCACTTGAAAGGGGTGCATTGGTTGGGTGCTGTTGGGCAGCGGATGTGACAAGGGATTTAATTCCTGCCTGTGTACACCACCTTTGTACTACCTTTGCAGCTTATCGGAGGAGCAATTGTGAGACGGTAAAAATGTGGCTCAATTGCGTGTTTTTACCACCATCAGCCCTCTCCCCTCCTAAACCTGATGTGTAAACAAGCTTTTTGGAAGGGGTTTTAGGCCTGATTCACACCTGTGCAGGTTGCAGTTTGCATGTTCCAGGTGCATTTTGCGTTTTTCAATAAACGCTTTTGATCCATTCAAGTCTATGGAACCAAAAACCAGAAAAAAAAAAACCCCTGACCCTTTCCATAAAATGTGAACATGACCCATAGGTAGGGTTGCCACCTTTTCTTCAAGGCAATGAAATAACATTTCTAATCATATGATGTTAATCACAAGAGTCCCCCTTTTACATCAGAGTCCACAGAGTTCCCCTTTTACATCTGAACTTGCAGAGTTCCCTTTTACTGTAAGGGGGGACTCCGCAGACTCTGATGTAAGGGAGAACTCTGGAGACTTTAAGGGATGCTCTGGGAACCCTGATTTAAAAGGGAACACTGAGAACTCTGATGTACGGAGAGGACTCTGATGGAAGGGGGAACACTGTGGCCTCTGGTGTAAAGGGAAACTCTGATGTAAGGGGTGCTCTGAGAACCCTGATTTGCCTTAGTGTACTCACTCAGAGGAAGGAGAGAGTCGAGGGGAGACAGTCATAGACATGGATGGATGGTGAGCTCACTCACCCTTTGGCAGTCAGCACCTCTCATCCAGATGTTTCTCACATCTATACTTCAAATATCTGGCCCCCACTTTCCTTTTCTGAGGCACAGCGCCGGGGATTGGAGTGTGGGCAGACACAGAGGGGTAGGGGTGGGAGGTGGAGGAGTAGATCGAGCCCTCTCTCGTGTGTGTGTGTGGGGGGGGGGGGGGGAGTGTTAGTGTTGGCTTTGGGCAGTGTGAGAGACAGTGTGAGAGACACTCTTGACTTACACAACTGCAGCCAGCAACCCTGCTGGGAAGCCATAGTCCAGTCTGAATAATGTGTCCGGGTTTCAGGTGGTCTGAAACCCGGACGCATGAGTCCAAACCTGAACTGTCCGGGTGTATCCCAGACAGGTGGCAACAATACCCATAGGAAACCATGTTAAATGGAATGTAGTGTTTCTGCAAAACTGAAAATGCACTAAAAAATGCATGACCTTATAGTGAATCCTCAGCTTTGATGGTTTTTTTTTTTTTTTTTTTTTTACAAGAAGAGTTTTTATTCAATGAAAAAAAAAAAAAAGATTAAGCAGTATACATAGAACAAGTACATGGAATCCATAAAATGAGAAGTACAGGGTTCCAGGCCATGAACTGAGCACATGGCCAGATTATTTAAACTGTGCTGAATAAGAGAGGAAGTTAAAAAGGGGGGGTGAAAAAGTTAGGAAAGGGAGGGGACAAGGAGTAAAAAAAGAAGAGTGTGTGGAGGGGGGAAAGGAGAAAATCAAACAAAACCTAAGAAATAAAGCAAAGAGAGCACAGCCAAGCATATAAGAAATCATATCAGGGCTCATCCCATCTAGGAAGAGAGCCAACATCCCTCATAGAGCCCCAATCATCTATCCAATTTGACCGGCAAATTTTGTCAAACTTTCCTGGACAATTCCAATTAATGAGAAAGTAAAGTGCTGCTTTTTTTTTTTTCTTCCGGACCTGCAAAGTAAAGGCATAATGTGCTAGTATGCATCGCATACTAGCACATTATGTGAAACTTACCTGCAAACGAAGCCCTTGTCACCACTGGAGCCCGCATCCATCTTCACTTGTATTCCTTCCAGGCCCATGGACTCCGGCTCTGTGACTGGCCAGACTGCCGAGTACACCGTTTTTATATGCGGGCGCAACTTACGTATGCGTTCATTTCTATGCGCAAACTCGGTGGGACGGGGTAAAAATATATTTTCTTATTTATTTTACTTTTTTATTTTTACACTATCCTTTTAAAAAAACAAATTGGGTCACTTATATTCCTATTAGAAGGAATGTAAACACCCCTTGTAATAGAAAAAAAGCATGACAGGTCCTCTTTATTGTGAGATCTGGGGTCAAAAAGACATCAGATCTAACATTTACACTAAAATGCAATAAAAAAAATGATATGTAATTTTTTTTTTTTTTTTGCAAAAAAAAAAAAAAAAAAATTGCCCTTTAGGACCATTGGGTGTAAGCGACGTTTGACGCTTCCGCCATCCAATGGTGTGGAGCCATGTGGGGGCCATCTTTCCCTCACTCGGCTGCATGCCTGTCAGGGATGAGGACCCGATCATCTCTGCCCGTAACCAACGGCTCCAGTAAGCGGCAGAGATGACCAGAACGTGGCGGGATAAAAGTGATCTCGCTGCGAATCCGCCGCAGAGACCACTTTTATCTGAAAACAAGCCGCTCGCCGTTGTTGAAAATACCGACATACAATGAGGGCGTTTTGCGCTAAGTGGTTAAAATAAGTGAGCTCATACAATGGTAAAACTGAGTGCGCCAGGTGGAAACCATTGAAGTAGCTTTCCAACGGAGAAATATTTCCCTCCGCACATAAAAGGTGGCATAGCAAACAACTAACTTGGCATAACGGCCCATGGACTGGGCATCAAGAACATTTAACGGCAGTTGTTTGGGATCCAACTCAAGGGTTAAGTTAGCAACCTGAATAATATCAGCGAGCACCACCGTCCAAAAGCAGTGGAGAGATGGACATGGCCAGACCATATGCAGAAAGGATGCCTCGGGCATGTCCCATTTGGGGCATGATACCGGAGAAGAGGGGCAGATAGCCGATAACCTTTTTGGGCGTGAAATAAGCTCTGTGCAGAAATTGAAGTTCAAGGAAACGATCTCTGGCAGAGTTTATTGTGGTCACATAGGAAGACGGACAATCCTCCCATTCGTCTTCCATCAGGTCAGGGAGGTCCTCCCGCCATTTAGCAAGGGTTCTAGTAAGTTTGGCTGTGGATGCTATAGAAAGGCGGAATTATATGGAGGGCAGTGGCTTGTCTAAGACCCTGGAGGTAAGTAAGAGTTCCACTGGATCAGAAGTCCAAAGTGAAGTGAGGCGGGAATTGTTTTCGGAAGGCGTGACGTAGACGTAAAAAAAAAAAAAAATCCAATTCGTTAAGGTAAAAGAAGCTTTAAGGTCAGAAAAAGAACGTAATTTACCAAACAAAACAATGTGTTTTATTCCCACTACCCCCCCCCGGTCGCCCAAACCTGAGGATCAGGAACTGTTTTGATATGCAGAAAAGCTGGTTTACCCCATTTTGGGGAAATATGGGGCGAGAGCGTCCTGGAGGAATGATAATGAGCCCTATCCCTATTCCATACTGGGATAGGGGTTCACATCAAACTAGTGATTCCGGGATAAGACCTCACCCCCCAGGACACCAGATTACTAAGAGTGGAATAGGAGTCCATGATGGCCGTCTAGCTTGGATGGAGTTTATATAAAAAGATTTGATTGCTTCAGCTGACTGCAGTATCCTTTGATAATGATCAGTCCATGCATAGTATGTGATATTCCTATAACGGGTGTAGGTGATCAATCACAGCAGGTGCCGTGCATCTGCAGACCTGTCGCTGTGCACACATCTGCTACTAACATGAATAATCACCGTACAGTCAGCCTCAGGTGTGCTGACACATTTCATTTAGATATATGCTGAATTCCCAGAAAATATTTTTAAATGACTTTAACTGCAGGTTCCTGACCAGGCTTATTCATATACTGTCATCACATGCGTACAGCGTCTTGAAAAAATATTCATACCCCTTGAAATTTTCCACATTTTGTCATGTTACAACCAAAAGCATAAATGTATTTTGTTGGGATTTTATGTGATAGACCAACACAAAGTGGCACATAATTGTGAAGTGGAAGGACAATGATAAATGGGTTTCACATTTTTTTACAAATAAATATGAGAAAAGTGTGGCGTGCATTTGTATTCACCCCCCTTTACTCCGATACCCCTAACTAAAATCTAGTGGAACCAATTGCCTTCAGAAGTCCCCCAATTAGTAAATAGAGTCCACCTGTGTGTAATTTAATCTCAGTATAAATACAGCTTTTCTGTGAAGCCCTCAGAGGTTTATTTGAACCTTAGTGAACAAACAGCATCATGAAGTCCAAGAAACACACCAGACAGTTCAGAGATAAAGTTCTGAAAAAGTTTAAAGCAGGGTTAGGTTATAAAAAATACCCCAAGCTTTGAACATCTCATGGAGCACGGTTAAATCCATCATCCGAAAATGGAAAGCGTATGGAACAACTGCAAACCTACCAAGACATGGCCGTCCACCTAAACTGACAAGCCGGACAAGGAGAGCATTAATCAGAGAAGCAGCCAAGAGGCCCATGGTAACTCTGGAGGAGCTGCAGAGACCCACAGCTCAGGTGGGAGAATCTGTCCACAGGACAACTATTAGTCATGCACTCCACAAATCTGACCTTTATGGAAGAGTGGCAAGAAGAAAGCCATTGTTAAAAAAGTCATACGAAGTCTCATTTGCAGTTTGTGAGAAGCCATGTTGGGGATACAGCAAGCGAGGAAGAAGGTACTCTTGTCAGATGGGAACAAAATTGAACTTTTTGGCCTAAAAGCAAAACACTATGTGTGGCGGAAAACGAACACTGCACATCACCCTGAACACACCATCCCCACTGTGAAGCATGGTGGTGGCAGCATCATGTTGTGGGGATGCATTTCTTATGCAGGGACAGGGACACTGGTCAGAGTTGGTGGAAAGATGGATGGAGCCAAGTACAGAGCAATCTTAAAAGAAAATCTGTTATGCCACGTACACACGGTCTGACTTTTCGTCCGGACGGGTCCAACAGACTTTCCAGCGGACTTTTGACGGACTTCCGACGGACTTTCTAACGAACGGACTTGCCTACACACGATCACACACAAGTCCGACGGATTCGTATGTGATGACGTGCATCGGACTAAAATAAGGAAGTTGATAGCCAGTAGCCAATAGCTGCCCTAGCGTCGGTTTTTGTCCGTCGGACTAGCATACAGACGAGCGGATTTCTGGGTCCGGCGGAGTTACGACGTAAAGATTTGAAGCAAGTTCCAAATGTAAAGTCTGTCAGATTTGCGACTGGAAAAGTCCGCTGAAGGTCTGGTGAAGCCCACACATGATCGGATTGTCCGACATATTTGGTCTGTCGGCGTCCGTCGGACCAGTCCGGTCGAAAAGTCAGTCCGTGTGTACGTGGCATAAGAGTCTGCAAAAGACCTGAGACTGGGGTGGAGCTTCACCTTCCAGCAAGACAACAACCCCATACATACAGCCAGAGCTACAACGGAATGGTTTAGATCAAAAGCATATTTATGTGTTAGAATGGCCCAGCAAAGTCCAGACCTAAATCCAATTGAGAATCTGTGGCAAGACTTGAAAATTGCTGTTCAGACGCTCTCCATCCAATCTGACAGGGATTGAGCTATTTTGCAAAGAAGAATGGGCAAAAATGTCACTCTCTAGATGTGCAAAGCTGGTAGAGACATCCCTAAAAAGACTTGCAGCTGTAATTGCAGCAAAAGGTGGTTCTACAAAGTATTGACTCCGGGGGGCTGAATACAAATTCACGCCATACTTTTCACATATTTGTAAAAAATGTTGAAAACCATTTATCATTTTCCTTCCACTCCACAATTATGTGCCACTTTGTGTTGGTCTATCACATAAAAATAAAAACCCAATAAAATACATTTACATTTTTGGTTTTGGTTTTTGGTTTTGAGTAACAAATTTAAAAGAGCGAACAAAAGTTCTGGATGGCTTAACTCCAATGTAAAAATGCATATAAAAGCAAAGGAGAAGGCCTTCAAAAAATACAAGGTTGAGGGATCATCATCAGCATTTAGACTTTATAAGGCAACAAAAAACGTAAGAGTGCAATTAGGGCTGCTAAGATAGAACAAGAAAGACACAGAGGAGGAAAGCAAAACAAATCACAAGAAATTCTTTTAAGTATGTAAACAGTAAAAAAGGGAGGACAGACCATTATGGCCCCATAAAGAATGAGGAAGGTCATCAGGTTATAAAGAATGGGGAGATGGCGAAGGTATTGAATTTATTCTTCGCCTCAGTCTTCACAAGGGAATCAGGGGGCTTCAGTAACCAAAACTGCAGTGTTTATCCTCATTACACATCACAGGAAGCACCTCCATGATTAACAGAGGACAGAATTAAAAATAGACTTGGGAAACGTAACATTAATAAATCACCGGGACCAGATGGCTTGCACCCGAGGGTACTTGGGGAACTCAGTCAAGTAATTACCAGACCATTGTTCCTAATTTTTACTGACAGTCTACTGATTAGAATGGTACCAGGTGATTGGAGAAAAGCCAATGTAGCACCAATTTTTAAAAAGGGCCGAAAATACATCCCTGGGAATTACAGACCAGTTAGCCTAACATCAATAGTATGTAAACTCTTGGAGGGGATGATAAGGGACTATATACAAGATTTTAGTAATAAGAACGGTATCATTAGCAGTAATCAGCATGGATTCATGAAGAATCGTTTTTGCCAAACCAATCTATTAACCTTCTATGAGGAGATGAGTTGCCATCTAGATAAAGGAAGGCCCGTAGACGTGGTGTATCTGGATTTTGCAAAAGCATTTGACACAGTTCCCCATAAATGTTTACTGTACAAAATAAGGTCCGTTGGCATGGACCATAGGTTGAGTACATGGATTAAAAACTGTCTTCAAGGGCGAGATCAGAGGGTGGTGATAAATGGGGAGTACTCGGAATGGTCAAGGGTGGAAAGTTGGGTCCCCCAGGGTTCTGTGCTGGGACCAATCCTGTTTAATTTGTACATAAACGACCTGGAGGATGGGATAAACCGTTCAATCCCTGTATTTGCGGTTGAACTGGATGGACTTGTGTCTTTTTTCAACCTGACTAACTGGGGGAATCTAGGATGAAAAAGAACCTGTGGGTCCTAGTAGATGATATGCTCAGCAATGGCATGCAATGCCAAGCTGCTGCTAACAAAACAAACATAATATTGGCATGCATTAAAAAGAGGATTAACTCCAGGGATAAAACGATAATTTTCCCACTCTACAAGACTCTGGTCCGGCCTCACCTAGAGTATGCTGTCCAGCTCTGGGCACCAGTCCTCAGGAAGGATGTACTAGAAATGAAGCGAGTACAGAGAAGGGCAACAAAACGAATAAAGGGTCTGGAGGATAGTCGTTATGAAGAAAGGTTGCGAGCACTGAACTTATTCTCTCAGGAGAAGAGACGCTTGAGAGGGGATATGATTTCAATTTACAAATACCGTACTGGTGACCCCACAATAGGGATAAAACTTTTTCGTGAAAAGGGAGTTTAATAAGACACGTGGTCACAACCTTAAACTGTGTAGAGGGTTCTTTACTGTAAGAACGACAAGGATGTGGAATTCCCTTCCACAGGTGATGGTCTCAGCGGGGAGCATTGATAGTTTCAAAAAACTATTAGATAATCACCTGAACGACCACAACATACAGGGATATACAATGTAATACTGACATATAATCACACACATAGGGTGGACTTGTATCTTTTCAACGTCACCTACTATGTAATTATATTGTAAAACACCATCCAACCATTGACCCAATTTCTCGTTTAGAGAGCCAATACCAGAAATAATAGGTCTCCCGTGTAATGGATTGAGTCCCTTATGGGTTTTGGGCAAATGGTGGAAAATAGGCGCTACAGGATGATCAGGAATCAAATTTGCTGCCAATTTCTTCTCAAAAATACCTAAACTGACCCCATCATTAACCAAGGAGGCCAATGACATTCTATATTTCTTTGTGGGGTCACCCTTCAACCTGCTCTACGCAATGCAAAGAGATCAGTGCTGGTGGGAGGGGCTAGAAGGGATCTCCACCCAACACCCCCCCCCCCGTTTTTTATTTCTCCTACTTACCAGGAGTTTGGATCTGTACATTTCAGATACTCACCCATCCGGCGGATCCAATGTTGTCTCGCTGAGATCCTCTCATGCCCGGCCACCGCTCTGTCCCGCACCTCCATGTTCTTTCTGACATCATCGAGAGGCCCGCCGACTATTTCGGGTTCGGTGGGTGGGCCTCCCAATGATGCTTCGATAGGCCCGCCCCCTCCTCTCCTGAATGAAAGGATATGACTCCTGGGATATGTGGCATGCATTTCCCGCGAGGCACAGCGGGAGGTGTGCACGTTGGTCGCTTAGGGTAGGCAGTGCCCGACAGTTTTTTGCAAAAAAACAAAAACGCTCTACACCAACAGGATGGGAGGAGGGTTGGAGTGGAGAGAAAATGAGGGTTGACTCTTGGGAGGAGATATGAAAATATCAAATTGCCTTGATGGGTAGATATCAGTATAGAGAAGTGGGGCTTCCTAGGCTGGCTGTATTTGCACACAGACTGCCCCAAGTAATGAATGAAACAGGCGTGTCAAGGATAGTAAGGCTGTCGAGGAAAGAGTTGGATGATGCTGGATGTCCTCCAGTTAGGCAATGAGGCAGACTGCATCTGATCTACTTACAAGCTTGCTTGAATATTAAGATTACAAGTGAATTCTCTGCACTGCTGCTCTTCCAGTTGTCACCAGTGGCATTGGCAGGGGGGGCTGACAGTGGCTGAAGCCCTGGGTGGGTCCCCAAAAAGCCCCGGGTCTCGAGTGGGCATGGTTCTATTAATAGCCCTGAGTGCCACCGAGCAGGGACCGATCTGATCCTGAGCACCGCTGAGTCACATAGCAGGTCCCGCCTTCTGGAAACTGTTGCGCCGATGGACGTCCCATGGTGGGACGTGTGACCTCCATCCTAGGCGCTGCAGGCTTCAGAAGGCGGGAATTACAATGCGGCCGCTGCGCCACTGTGAGATTGGCTCTCCTCTCCTCCAGCTGCCTGCTGTGATGATGGGCACACACCGCACACCATGGCTGAGCTGCTGCTGCAGGACACATGAAGTCTCCTGGTCAGGTACTGTAGGTTAGCGTGTGTCACTACTGTCAGTGTATGAAAGTCAGTGTATGTGTGTCAGGTAGGTCAGTGTATGTCAGGCAGGTGAGTTTAGTGGTCAGCATTGATGGGCACCGGTAAGCCAGGCAGCAACCAGCAAGTGAGCTTACCCTCCCCCCCACACAACCACACAACTCCACCGCCCAGCCAAAAAACCCCGCGCCACTACCGCCGCGCCCGTGCCCCCCCATGCCAGCCTGGGACTTCGCGCTGAAGCCCCTGTTTTTTTTTCCACCTAGCAACTCCCCTGGTTGTCACGGAGAGTGGTTGCTGGGGGGTCCCATCACAATTTTACTAAAAGACCTATCTTAAAAATATTATATCACATTGGGGACTTTTGTCCTATATGTCATATAATGTATTGTTTTTCAGTGTTTGTGTGCCCTAAAATTAACTTAAATGTGTTCTTTTACTCATATTTTGCACTTGATAAACTGTTGTACAAATATTGAGTAGCATGAAAATATTGGGACTACCACTATACCATCCCAGGGTGTCTGCTTTCAGAAAATGTATAATGTTTGAGAAATGGGGTTTAACTAATCTTTAGGCCTAAAGAAGTTTTTTAAATGTGTGAAAAAAACGCAAAAATGTTTTCGGTAGTGAAAGGGTTAACGCTCCTTCAGCTATACCTGACCTGTTCTTGTGTCAAAAATGTGAGTTGTTTGCTTTTTTTTAACAAAAACGATGTATTGCAGTGGCTGCCTATTTATCGGCTGCACATTGTCACAAATGCCCATGTAGTGCCACGATTGCTCATTTGTTTTCCATGTTTTGTCATGATTGCCCATTTGCTACCCATGTATTTTTCATGATTGCCCATTTGTTACCCATGTATTGTCACAATAACACAAAAACTTTTCTTTCACTCATGGTTAGTGTTTGGCTGAAGCCATTTATTATCAACTGTGTTTACTCTTTTATGCCCCGTACACACGGTCGGACATTGATCGGACATTCCGACAACAAAATCCTAGGATTTTTTCAGACGGATGTTGGCTCAAACTTGTCTTGCATACACACGGTCACACAAAGTTGTCGGAAAATCCGATCGTTCTGAACGTGGTGACGTAAAACACGTACGTCGGGTCTATAAACGGGGCAGTAGCCAATAGCTTTCGTCTCTTAATTTATTCTGAGCATGCGTGGCACTTTGTGCGTCGGATTTGTGTACACACGATCGGAATTTCCGACAACGGATTTTGTTGTTGGAAAATTTTATCTCCTGCTCTCCAACTTTGTGCGTCGGAAAATCCGATGGAAAATGTCCGATGGAGCCCACACACGGTCGGAATTTCCGACAACATGCTCCGATCGGACGTTTTTCATCGGAAAATCCGACCGTGTGTACGGGGCATTAGAATCATAATGACAACAGAAACTACCCAAATGACCCTGATCAAAAGTTTACATACCCCAGTTCTTAAAGCCCAGCCTCGTTTTAAGATTTTGGTGTTTACATGTTTAAAACAGTTTTTTTTTTGCTAGAAAATTACTTAGAACCCCCAAACATTATGTATTGTTTTTTTCTAACACCCTGGAGAATAAAATGGCGGTCATTGCAATACTTTTTTCACACTGTATTTGCGCAGCGGTCTTACAAGCTCACTTTTTTTGGAAAAAATCCACTTTTTTGAATAAAAAAATAAAACAGTAAAGTTAGCCCAATTTTTTTTATATTGTGAAAGATAAAGTTATGCCGAGTAAATTGATACCCAACATGTCACGCTTCAAAATTGCACCCGCTCGTGGAATGGCGTCAAACATTTACCCTCAAAAATCTCCATAGGCGACGTTTAAAAAATTCTACAGGTTCCATGTTTTGCGTTACAGAGGAGGTCTAGGGCTAGAATTATTGCTTTCGCTCTACTGATCGCGGCGATACCTCACATGTGTGATTTGACCACTGTTTTCATATGCGGGCGATTCTGCGCGCAAGCTCGTCGGGACGGGGCGTTTTAATATTTTTTTTTTTCTTATTTATTTTACTTGATTTTATTTATTTTTACACTGTTTAAAAAAAAAAAAAAAAATTGGGTCACTTTTATTCCTATTACAAGGAATGTAAACATCCCTTGTAATAGAAAAAAGCATGACGGGTCCTCTTAAATATGAGATCTGGGGTCAAAAAGTCCTCAGATCTTATATTTTAAATTAAATGCAATAAAAAAAAAAAAAATTTTGTCATTTGAAAAAAATAACTTAAAAAAGTGCCGTTAAGAGGTACTGTATGGGCGGAAGTAACGTTTTGACGTTGCTTCCACCCTGCAGTGTCATGGAGACGGGTGGGGCCATCTTCCCCTCACTCGTCTCCATGTCAGCCCAGGGGACAGACGCGATCGCCTCTGCCGCTGCTGACTGCTCCGGTTAGCGGCGGAGTGCACCGGATTGCGGCGGGAGGGGGGCCCCTCTTCCGCCACCGATAAAAGTGATCTTGCGGCGAATCCGCCGCAGAGACCACTTTTATCTTGTAGCCGAGCGCCGGCCGAACACGGGGATACCGGGGTTAGGGCAGCTAGCTGCTGCCATAACAACGATATCGTCCCCAAAAAAAGGAAGTATATGTACATGCGGCAGTCGGCAAGTGGTTAATACCGTGTATTGCCCCCTTTAACAATGACAGCTTGAAGTCTTTTGTGGTATTTGTGGTTGAGGCTCTTCAGCTTCTCAGATGGTAAAGCTGCCCATTCCTCTTGGCAAAAATCCTCCAGTTCCTGTAAATTCTTGGGCTGTCTTGCATGAACTGCACGTTTGAGATTTCCCCAGAGTGGCTCAATGATATTGAGGTCAGGAGACTGAGATGGACACTCCAGAACCTTCACTTTATTCTGCTGTAGGCAATGACAGGTCACCTCGGCCTTGTGTTTTTGGATCATTGTCATGTTGGAATGTCCAAGTACGTCCCATGCGCAGCTTCCTGGCTGATGAATGCAAATGTTCCTCCAGTATTTTTTGATAACATAACCAAATTTCCTGTGCCTTTTGTAGCTCTCACATCCCCAAAACATTAGCAATCCACCTCCATGTTTCACAGTAGGAATGGTGTACCTTTCATCATAGGCCTTGTTGACTTCTCTCCAAATGTAGTGTTTATGGTTGTGGCCAAAAAGCTCAATTTTAGCCTCATCACTCCAAATGACTTTGTGCCAGAAGGTTTGAGGCTTGTCTCTGTGCTGTTTGGCGTATTGTAAGTGGGATACTTTGTGGCATTTGTGTAGTAATGGCTTCTTCTGGTGAGTTGACCATGCAGCCCATCTTTCTTCAAGAGCCTCCTTATTGTGCATCTTGAAACAGCCACACCACATGTTTTCAGAGAGTCCTGTATTTCACCTGAAGTTATTTGTGGGGTTTTCTTTGCATCCCGAACAAATTTCCTGGCAGTTGTGGTTGAAATCTTAGTTGGTCTACCTGACCGTGGTTTGGTTTCAACAGAACCCCTCATATTCCACTTCTTGAGTTTGAACACTGCTGATTGGCTTTCTTAATTTCTTGGATATCTTTTTATAACCCTTTCCTGTTTTATACAGTTCAACTACCTTTTCCCGCAGATCCTTTGACAATTCTTTTGCTTGCCCCATGACTCAGAATCCAGAAACGTCAGTGCAGCACTGGATGAAAGATGCAAGGGTCTGTCAGGAGTCCAGAAATTCATTGACTTTTTATACAAACACACACTAATTACAAGCAAACAGATCACAGGTGAGGATGGTTACCTTTAATAGCCATTCAAACCCCTTTGTGTCAACTTGTGTGCATGTTATCATGCCAAAATCACCAGGGTATGTAAACTTTTGATCAGGGTCATTTGGGTAGTTTCTTCTGTCATTATGATTTAAAAAGAGTAAACACAGTTGATTGATAATAAATGGCTTCAGCCAAACACTAACCATGAGTGAAAGCAAAGTTTTTGTGTCATTCATATTCTCTGAAAAATGGCCAAGAAATCATAAATTCTGCCAGGGTATGTAAACTTATGAGCACAACTGTAACTGGATACTAGCATTTATAGGTAAAGTTGATCCAGGGAAAATCCGATTGCCTTCTGGGGGATCAGGAAGGAATTTTTTCCCCTGCTGTAGCAAATTGGATAATGCTTTGCTGGTTTGGTTTTTTTTTTTGACTTCCTCTGAGTCAACTGTAGGTATAGGATTGTATGTATTTTTTTTCCACTTTTATTGGTTTCACTAGATGGATTTGCATCTTTTTTCAACCAGACTAACTATGTATTGTCATGATTGCCCATTTGTTTTCCGTGTGTTATCATAACTGCCATTTGTTATCCATTTATTGTCATGATTGCCTATTTCCTGCCCACATATTGCCTTTTTGCCTGATTTTTGTCCACTTCTAGTAGGGAAGTGGTTAAATAGGGTGATCGCAGTAATCAGAACAATGATTGGAAATGTGTCGGTGTCATTTCATTGCAGCAGCCCACACACAGCACAGCACAGGGAAATAATGTCAGTGTGAAATTATTTCACAGTTAAGCCAGAAAAACAGGCCTTCTTTATAAATGAAATGAATCAATTAATAATTGATCATGGTCTGTCTGTAAGCAAAGCTGATTGTAAAAAAAAAAATATATAAATTTCACAGCCAACTATGCACTGCCAGAGTACGCCTCTATAACACCAAGTATAGCTTTAACCCCTTCTCTGCACCGCCTCCTGGCCCTTATGAAGCTTCAAGATTCCGGGAGGCGAGCATTTGGGTCATCTAGTGGACCACAGGGCTCTTCGGCTCACACAGTACCCAATGAACTCCGACAGTGCTTGCCCACCTCCCAAAGTGCCACCCAGCATCCCACAGTGCCTCAGCCCCCTGCAGTGCCCTCAATAGACAACAGTGTCCCACCCTGCTCTCGATGCTCTCAGTGCCACGCAGCCCTCTGCAGTGCTACCCAGCCTACCGCAGAGCCTCTACCCCCCCCCCCCCTTTAGTGCCCCCATTCTTCAACAGTGTCCCACACTGCCCCTCGACCTCCCATAGTGCCTCCCAGCACCGTCCATTTTACCGCAATGACCTTGCAAAGTCCCTAGACTCCTAGAGAGATCCCCAGCCCCTCCAGCAACCCCATCCCCCACAGTTTTCCCCAACCCCCTTTAGAAACCTCATTCCCTTCATGGCCTCCAAGTCTGCTACAGAGTCCCCTAACCCCACCCAGAAACAAATTCTATTACGTGAGCATAACCTTTTTTTTTACTGTTGGAGCATGGAAGGTTTTGGAAGATTGTATCGGGCCCTGGTCTCTCCCATTATTTTGTATTGGGATCACACAGGACTCTCCCATCTATCTTCTATTGGGATCACACGGGACTCTCCCGTTATGTTGTATTGGGATCACACAGGACTCTCCCGTTATGTTGTATTGGGATCACACGGGATGCTCCCATTATCTTGTATTGGGATCACACGGGACTCTCCCATTATCTTGTATTGGGATCACACGGGACTCTCCCATTATCTTGTATTGGGATCACACGGGACTCTCCCATTATCTTGTATTGTAATCACACGGGATTCTCCCATTATCTTGTATTGGGATCACACGGGACGCTCCCATTATCTTGTATTGGGATCACACGGGATTCTCCCATTATCTTGTATTGTAATCACACGGGATTCTCCCATTATCTTGTATTGGGATCACACGGGATTCTCCCATTATCTTGTATTGTAATCACACGGGACTCTCCCGTTATCTTGTATTGGGATCACACGGGATTCTCCCATTATCTTGTATTGTAATCACACGGGATTCTCCCATTATCTTGTATTGGGAATACATGGGACTCTCCCATTATCTTGTATTGGGAATACACGGGACTCTCCCATTATCTTGTATTGTAATCACACGGGATTCTCCCATTATCTTGTATTGGGATCACATGGGACTCCCCCATTATCTTGTATTGTAATCACACGGGATTCTCCCATTATCTTGTATTGTAATCACACGGGATTCTCCCATTATCTTGTATTGTAATCACACGGGATTCTCCCATTATCTTGTATTGGGATCACACGGGACGCTCCCATTATCTTGTATTGGGATCACACGGGATTCTCCCATTATCTTGTATTGTAATCACACGGGACTCTCCCGTTATCTTGTATTGGGATCACACGGGACTCTCCCATTATCTTGTATTGTAATCACACGGGACTCTCCCATTATCTTGTATTGTAATCACACGGGATTCTCCCATTATCTTGTATTGTAATCACACGGGATTCTCCCATTATCTTGTATTGGGATCACACGGGACGCTCCCATTATCTTGTATTGTAATCACACGGGACTCTCCCGTTATCTTGTATTGGGATCACACGGGATTCTCCCATTATCTTGTATTGTAATCACACGGGATTCTCCCATTATCTTGTATTGTAATCACACGGGATTCTCCCATTATCTTGTATTGGGATCACACGGGATTCTCCCATTATCTTGTATTGGGATCACACGGGACGCTCCCATTATCTTGTATTGGGATCACACAGGACTCTCCCGTTATGTTGTATTGGGATCACACGGGATGCTCCCATTATCTTGTATTGGGATCACACGGGACTCTCCCATTATCTTGTATTGGGATCACACGGGACTCTCCCATTATCTTGTATTGGGATCACACGGGACTCTCCCATTATCTTGTATTGTAATCACACGGGATTCTCCCATTATCTTGTATTGGGATCACACGGGACGCTCCCATTATCTTGTATTGGGATCACACGGGATTCTCCCATTATCTTGTATTGTAATCACACGGGATTCTCCCATTATCTTGTATTGGGATCACACGGGATTCTCCCATTATCTTGTATTGTAATCACACGGGACTCTCCCGTTATCTTGTATTGGGATCACACGGGACGCTCCCATTATCTTGTATTGTAATCACACGGGATTCTCCCATTATCTTGTATTGGGAATACATGGGACTCTCCCATTATCTTGTATTGGGAATACACGGGACTCTCCCATTATCTTGTATTGTAATCACACGGGATTCTCCCATTATCTTGTATTGGGATCACATGGGACTCCCCCATTATCTTGTATTGTAATCACACGGGATTCTCCCATTATCTTGTATTGTAATCACACGGGATTCTCCCATTATCTTGTATTGTAATCACACGGGATTCTCCCATTATCTTGTATTGGGATCACACGGGACGCTCCCATTATCTTGTATTGGGATCACACGGGATTCTCCCATTATCTTGTATTGTAATCACACGGGACTCTCCCATTATCTTGTATTGTAATCACACGGGATTCTCCCATTATCTTGTATTGTAATCACACGGGATTCTCCCATTATCTTGTATTGGGATCACACGGGACGCTCCCATTATCTTGTATTGTAATCACACGGGACTCTCCCGTTATCTTGTATTGGGATCACACGGGATTCTCCCATTATCTTGTATTGTAATCACACGGGATTCTCCCATTATCTTGTATTGTAATCACACGGGATTCTCCCATTATCTTGTATTGGGATCACACGGGATTCTCCCATTATCTTGTATTGGGATCACACGGGACGCTCCCATTATCTTGTATTGGGATCACACGGGATTCTCCCATTATCTTGTATTGTAATCACACGGGATTCTCCCATTATCTTGTATTGGGATCACATGGGACTCCCCCATTATCTTGTATTGTAATCACACGGGATTCTCCCATTATCTTGTATTGTAATCACACGGGATTCTCCCATTATCTTGTATTGTAATCACACGGGATTCTCCCATTATCTTGTATTGTAATCACACGGGATTCTCCCATTATCTTGTATTGTAATCACACGGGATTCTCCCATTATCTTGTATTGTAATCACACGGGATTCTCCCATTATCTTGTATTGGGATCACACGGGACGCTCCCATTATCTTGTATTGTAATCACACGGGACTCTCCCGTTATCTTGTATTGGGATCACACGGGATTCTCCCATTATCTTGTATTGTAATCACACGGGATTCTCCCATTATCTTGTATTGTAATCACACGGGATTCTCCCATTATCTTGTATTGTAATCACACGGGATTCTCCCATTATCTTGTATTGGGATCACACGGGACTCTCCCATTATCTTGTATTGGGATCACACGGGACTCTCCCATTATCTTGTATTGTAATCACACGGGATTCTCCCATTATCTTGTATTGGGATCACACGGGACGCTCCCATTATCTTGTATTGGGATCACACGGGATTCTCCCATTATCTTGTATTGTAATCACACGGGATTCTCCCATTATCTTGTATTGGGATCACACGGGATTCTCCCATTATCTTGTATTGTAATCACACGGGACTCTCCCGTTATCTTGTATTGGGATCACACGGGACGCTCCCATTATCTTGTATTGTAATCACACGGGATTCTCCCATTATCTTGTATTGGGAATACATGGGACTCTCCCATTATCTTGTATTGGGAATACACGGGACTCTCCCATTATCTTGTATTGTAATCACACGGGATTCTCCCATTATCTTGTATTGTAATCACACGGGATTCTCCCATTATCTTGTATTGGGATCACACGGGACGCTCCCATTATCTTGTATTGGGATCACACGGGATTCTCCCATTATCTTGTATTGTAATCACACGGGACTCTCCCATTATCTTGTATTGTAATCACACGGGATTCTCCCATTATCTTGTATTGTAATCACACGGGATTCTCCCATTATCTTGTATTGGGATCACACGGGACGCTCCCATTATCTTGTATTGTAATCACACGGGACTCTCCCGTTATCTTGTATTGGGATCACACGGGATTCTCCCATTATCTTGTATTGGGATCACACGGGACGCTCCCATTATCTTGTATTGTAATCACACGGGATTCTCCCATTATCTTGTATTGGGATCACACGGGATTCTCCCATTATCTTGTATTGGGATCACACGGGATTCTCCCATTATCTTGTATTGTAATCACACGGGATTCTCCCATTATCTTGTATTGGGATCACACGGGATTCTCCCATTATCTTGTATTGTAATCACACGGGACTCCCCCATTATCTTATATTGGGATCACACAGAACTGCATTCCAGTGATAAAACGGCCGCACACTGTGCAGCGCTATATATATATATATATATATGTAATATTCTGGTGCTGCTGAACGATCCTCATTCACATTGAAATCTGTCAGCACATAAATGCGCAGCGATTCAGCATTTTCTTTCTTGGCCGGAGTCCCCCACCTCCCAGAATCCTCTGCGCTCAGTACTATTGGCAGGACGCCAGCGAGAAGTACAGTGCGAGACCAGGACGCCTCGTGATGGGCGGGGCCACAGCTGAGGCGGGGCCAGGCTGCATAGGAGACTACAGAGGGGCGGGGCTGGCCTGCTGCTTTTTCTGACAGAGGGGGGGCGGGGGCGGGGCCGCTCCGCTTACCGAAAGGGGCGGGGCCAGGCTGCAGCGCTGACAGCTTTGGATCAAGCAAAGAGGAAGAGTCGCAGCGCTGAGCCGTGTCTATAGATAGATCTATAGAGATCGCCCTGTGCTTCCTGTCTGCTGATTGATGATGTATAACAATGTAACAGTGAGGGATTCTCCATAGACTCGGATGGACTCACACATGGATAGATGTCAGTGGAGATCTCCTGGACATAACAGGTTCATATCCACGTCTCCTCTTCACTGTCACTCTCCTCCCTCTTCTCTATCAGTATCTGGGGGGGATCATCCTTTCTAATGGGGGGATCAGTGGGCAGAATGCAGCAGGTGGGCGGGGCTTCACATGGAAACATTGTATCAAATAATAATAATAATCACATGGAGGGAATTTCCACTAAATAGAGTTCTAATTTATTTATATATAGTTTTTTTTTTTTTAAATCTTACTATATATAATATATACACCGTATATATGTTTATATACTGTATGTGTATATTTATTTTATTTCATATAGATTTATTTTCTGTGTATACAGTATATAAACTCACCAGCTGCTTTATTAGGTACACCTGTTCAATTGCTTAGTTGCACAACTTGTTAATCAGCCAATCACGTGGCAGTGACTCAATGCACTTAGGCATCCGGACGTGGTGAAGACGACTTGCTGAAGTTCAAACCGAGCATTAGAACGGGGAAGAAAGGGGATTTTAAGTGACTTTGAACGTGGGCATGGGTTGTTGGTGCCAGACGGGCGGGTCTGAGCATTTAAAAAAAAAACTGCTGATCTACTGGGATTTTCACACACAACTGTCACGTTTACAGAGAATGGTGGGGAAAAAGAGAAAATATCCAGTGAGTGGCAGCTGTGTGTGGTTCAAAATGCCTTGTTGATGTCAGAGGAGACTGGTTCCAGATGATAGAAAGGCAACAGTAACTCAGATAACCAATCGTTACACCCAAGGTATTCAGAATACCATCTCTAAAAACACAACACATCGAACCTTGAAGAAGATGGGCTACAGCAGCAGAAGACCTCACCAGGTGCCACTCCTGTCAGCTAAGAACAGGAAACTGAGGCTACAATTCGCACAGGATCACCAACATTGGACAATAGAAGATTGGAAAAACGTTGCCTGGTCTGCTGAGTCTCGATTTCAGCTGCGACATTGAGATGGTAGGGTCAGAATTTGGCATAAACAACATGGAAGCCATGGATCCATCCTGCTTTGTATCTACGGTTCAGGCTGGTGGTGGGGGTGTAATGGTGGGGGGGATATTTACTTGGCACACTTTGGGCCCCTTAGTACCAATTGAGCATCGTTTAAACACCATGGCCTACCTGAGTATTGTTGCTGACCATGTCCATCCCTTTATGACTACAGTGTACTCATCTTCTGATGGCTCCTTCCAGCAGGATAATGCACAATGTCACAAAGCTCCAATCATCTCACCACTGGTTTCTTGAACATGACAATGAGGTCACTGTACTCCGATGGCCTCCACACTCACCAGATCTCCATCCAATAGAGCCCCTTTGGGATGTGGTGGAACGGGACATTCGCATCATGCATTAACAGATGACAAATCTGCAACTGCGTGATGCCATCATTGTCAATATGGACCAAAATCTGAGGAATGTTTCCAACACCTTGTTGAATCTATGCCATGAAGAATGAAGGCAGTTGTGAAGGCAAAAGGGGGTCCAACCTGGTACTAGCAAGGTGTTCCTAATAAAGTGGCCAGCGAGTGTATATAAATATATATGTTTATTTTAATTTATATATAATTATATACATAGAATTTTTTTCATTTTGTATATGTATGTGTGCGATTTGATAGTATAGGTAGGTTCTTATTGCAGGGTTTTGGTAAAGAAAAAAAAAAAAAAAATTAATGTTTCTCAATGTGTGTAGTTCATGTGAGTGTCGTGGGGTAGGGGTTAATTGGAAGCCAATTTACGGTAAACCTTCCTATTGTGGTGCGTTTACAGTATACATGTTAGTGAACGTCATTTATCATGAACCTGTTTTGGTGTGGGCTGCCAACGCATTGCACTGGACTGAAAATTGGTCCTGGTCCATTTTTGATAACACAGCGCAATGCGTTACTGAGCATTGCAGTTTGCTGCATTACCAAAGAAAAACAAAAGGTGTATTTGTAGTGAAAGATCACCATCGCTCAACCCTAGTGACTCATTAGGTAGGACTCCTAATAGCCAATCATTAGATATATAAAAACATTTCCATGAACTCTTCCATGCTTACGCGTTTCAGCCCAAACAGGGCCCTAATCTTAGCAAAAGCCTTTTGCTATGATTAAGGCCCTCTTTGGACTGAAACACGTAAGTGTAGAAGCAACCATGGAATTTGTTTCCCATGGTGTTTAATAAAACCATTCAAGCAATCCCAGGTTGGTGTGTCGGTCTTTACCTGTCAACGCAGGTGTATTCCCTTGTGTGTTGAGGTGCTACTTAAAGTAGAAGTCCACCCTTACAATAAAATTCCTGCATCTACAGACATCCACTATCCATTTTTTTGGGGGGGGGCGGGATTTAGGTCTGGACTTTGACTGGGCCATTCTAACACATAAATATACTTTGATCGAAACCATTCCATTGTAGCTCTGGCTGAATGTGTAGAGTCGTTGTCCTGCTGGAGGGTGAACCTCTGCCCCAGTCTCTAGTCTTTTGCAGACTTACCTTGAAGGTTTTTCCAACGGAGTTCCGCTCAAGCTGTCTTGCCTATACACGGTCACACCAAAGTCCGACCGTCCAGAACGTGGTGACATACAACACGTACGACGGGACTAGAAAACGGAAGTTCAATAGCCAGTAGCCAATAGCTTCCATCTCGTACTTGCTTCAGAGCATGCGTCATTTTTGGTGCGTTGGAACAGCATACAGACGTGCAGTTTTAGTTTGTTCCATCGGAAAAATATAGAACATGTTCTCTATCTAAGTCCATCTGAATTTTCGACAGAAAAAGTCCGATGGGGCATACACACGGTCGGAATATATGATGAAAAGCTCCCATCGGACTTTTTCTGTCAAGAAATTCCGCTCGTGTGTATGCGGCCTAACAGGTTTTCTTCTAAGATTGCCCTGTATTTGGCTCCATCCATCTTCTCATCAACTCTGACCAGCTTCCCTGTCCCCGCTGAAGAAAAACATCCCCGCAACATAATGCTGCCACCACCGTGTTTCACAGTGTGGATGCTGTGTTCAGGGTGATGTGCCGTGGTAGTTTTCCACCACACATACAGAGCCTCGAAAAACTATCCATACCCCTTCAAATTTCCCACATTTTGTCATGTTAAAACCAAAAAATGTAAATTTATTTTATTTGTTTTTTTTTTGGGCTTGACCAACACAAAGTGGCACATCATTGTGAAGTGGAAGAAAAATGATAAATGGTTTTCCAAATTTTTTTACAACTAAAAATCTGAAAAGTGTGGTGTGGATTTGTATTCAGCCCCCTTTACTCTGATACCCCTAACAGAAATCTAGTGGAACCATTTGCCTTTGGAAGTCACCTAATTATTAAGTAGAGTCCACCTGTGTGTAATTTAATCTCAGTATAAATATCTGTGAAGCCCTCAGAGGTTTGTTAGAGAATCTTAGTGAACAAACATCATGAAGGCCAGAGAACACACCAGACAGGTCAGGGATAAAAAGTTGTGGAGAAATTTAAAGCAGGGTTGGGTTACAAAAAAAAAAATATCCCAAGTTTTGAACATCTCATGGAGCCCTGTTCAATCCATCATCGAAAATGGGAGTATGGCACAACTGCAAACCTACCAAGAAATGGCCGTCCAACTAAACTGACAGGCCGGGCAAGGAGAGCATTAATCAGAGAAGCAGCCAAGAGGTCCATGGTAACTCTGGAGGAGCCGCAGAGATCCACAGCTCAGGTGGGAGAATCTGTCCACAGGACAACTATTAGTCGTGTTCTCCACAAATCTGACCTTTATGGTAGAGTGACAAGAAGAAAGTCATAAGAAGTCCCGTTTGCAGTTTGCGAGAAGCCATGTGGGGAACACAGCAGACATGTGGAAGAAGATGCTCTGGTCAGATGAGACAAAAATTAAACTTTTGGCCTATAAGCATGTGTCGGAAAATGAACACGGCACATCACCCTGAACACACCATCCACACCATCCACACCATGTTACATGGTGGTGGCAGCATCATGTTGTGGGATGCTTTTCCTAAATAGGGACAGGGAAGCTGGTCAGAGTTGATGGGAAGAAGGATGGAGCCAAATAAAGGGCAATCCTAGAAGAAAACCTGTTAGAGTCTGCAAAAGACTTGACTGGGGCGGAGGTTCACCTTCCAACAGGACAACGACCCTAAACATACAGCCAGAGCTACAATGGAATGGTTTAGATCAAAGCATATTCATGTGTTAGAATGGTCCAGACCTAAATCCAACTGAGAATCTATGGCAAGACTTGAAAATTGCTGTTCACAGAAGCTCTACATCCAATCTGACAGAGCTTGAGCTATTTTTTAAAGAGGAATGGGCAAAAATTTTACCCTCTAGATATGCAAAGCTGGTAGAGACATCCTCAAAAAGAGCCGTGGATCTCTGTAGCTCCTCCAGGGTTACCATGGGCTTCTTGGCTGCTTCTCTGATTAATTCTCTCCTTGCCCGGCTGGTCAGTTTAGGTGGACGGCCATATCTTGGTAGGTTTGCAGTTGTGACATACTCTTTCCATTTTCGGATGATGGATTGAACAGAGCTCTGTGAGATGTTCAAAGCTTGGGATATTTTTTTTAATAACCTAACCCTGCTTTAAGCTTCTCCACAACTTTATCCCTGAAATGTCTGGTGTGTTCCTTGGCCTTGATGCTGTTTGTTCACTAAGGTTCTCTAACAAACCTCTGAGGGCTTCACAGAACAGCTGTATTGATTTTGCAATAAAATTGCACACAGATAGACTCTATTTACAAATTAGGTGCCTTCTGAAGGCAATTGGTTCCACTAGAAATGCACACCACACTTTTCACATATTGATTTGTAAAAATTTGTGAAAACCATTTATCATTTTCCTTCCACTTCCTAATTATGTGCCACTTTGTGTTGGTCTATCACATAAAATCCCAATAAAATACATTTCCATTTTTGGTTGTAACATGACAAAATGTGGAAAATTTCAAGGGGTGTGAATACTTTTTCAAGGCACTGTATATTTTTTTTCCTTGATAATAGTAAAGTTGCCAGTGTAAACTATAAAATGATAAATGTAGATCTGCTACAGTCATTGGTAAGTGATACCGGGGAGGTGATCATTTTATAGAGAAGTTGTATAATTGGATATAGTTTGTCACAAGAGCCTTGAGTAATTTACATACCAACATTAATACTGTAAATATTAATACAGGCTCTCCGCTCAGCGCAGCTAACAGACCAGGAACCGGTCCGCATGGATCCAACTTCTGAGCCAAGCAACGTGCCGCCTGCCATGGTATGATGAGTGGGAAGGACAGGGCGGTGTGGTCGGCGAGAGATAACGCTGAGCCGGTGGTCACCTTACATTCAGGTAGGTTGTCTGAAGTTAAAATGCCTCTTTTTTTTTAAACCTTTATTTTTTTTTTCCTTGTCAAAAGAAGTTTATTGAGTATACAATGTTATAAAGATACATAAAGATACATAAAGTAAGTTTACAAGGATCTATAAAGTAAGCTCATTGTTTTACAGTAGGGTTTATATAGGTAAATATCATGAAATTTCAAATATTAAACATTGGGTTCACGTAAACCTAAATTAAAGATATATATCATTTCCTTAGTTACTTTTGTAGGTATTTAAATGATTTATACCTACTATACATATTGTTTACAAGTAGAGTGTATATAGGTCAAATAAATTCTGATAATGAGCTTTAATCTTAAGGTGGAGAAAAGGAAAGAAAAAGAAGAAAAAGGGTTGAAAGGTAGAGGTATGGTCCACAAGGTTGTCCCGCTCGTCAGTTTATTATTCTTTTTAGTTCTCTTTGAAGCCTTAGAATGGGTGTCTCTGTAAGTCATTTAATCTGTTACCATGGCAACAGGACAGAGTCATTGAAATTTGACAGGAACTGTTGTTTTATCCAAGGATGCCAAAGTTTTTCAAATTTTGGAATTTGATTTTGATCGATGGCTACCATCTTAGCATGGGACATTGTATTATTCATTCTGTGAATTGTTTCTGCTAGTACCAATGTAGGAGATTTCCATGCCTTGGCCACTGTTTGTTTTGCAGCCGTTATTAGTTGGATCATAAGTTTGAATTGAGAGAGTGTTAACCATTCCGGTTTTAGATTAAGTAAAGTTAAATATAGATCTGGTTGTATTATTTTTTTAAATATTTTAGATGCAATCACGAAGACTTCCTTCCAGAAGGTTTGGATTACTGGGCACGTCCACCATATGTGTAAATATGTGCCTATTTCTGGGCATCCTCGAAAACAAAGAGCTGAGGTATTAGGTGAATATTTTGCCACTCTAGCGGGTACAAGGTACCAGCGAGTTAGGACTTTATAATTTGTCTCCAGTGCCAAGATGTTGGGTGAAGATGACTTAGATGTGAGCCATATATTAGACCAGTCCGTGTCTTCTAAAGTTCGTCCCAGGTCCTCCTCCCACCTCTGAACGTAAGAGGGTCTATTAAGATTTGCTACTCCATATAATTGATTATAAAGTGATGAAATTGTACCTTTAGCAAATGGATCTTTTGTACAGATTGATTCAAAAATGGATAATTGGGATAATGGTGTATCCCCCTTTAGGAATGGTGTATAGAAATTTTTGATTTGGAGATATCTAAATATCTCAGAGTTTGGTAGATCATATTTTTCTCTAAGCGATGGGAATGAAAGGAATGATTTAGATGCTATAAAGTCATTTAGTGTCTGAATGCCTGATGCTGTCCAAGCCTTAAAAGAATTTGGGTAGATCCATGCCGGATAAAAGGCCGGATTTCTGATAAAAGAAAGGAGAGGATTGTGTGGAGATTGTAACTGATATTTGGTTTTTAGTTTATCCCAGAGAGATAAGAAGTGTTTAGTTATGGGATTATGAATTTTAAAGCGGTCTTTAGGATCAAGCCATAATAAATTTGATATTAATAGAGGGTCATTTTCTGAAGCCTCTATAAATACCCATAATGGGATTTCCTGTTTTGCATGGTATTTAGACAGACTGGCCAAATGTGCTGCTCTGTAGTAGTTAGTAAAATTAGGGTATCCCAGGCCTCCTTTATTTTTGGGAAGATGTAGTGTGTGTATAGGTATACGTGGTTTAGAAGATCCCCATATAAACGAAGTTGCTCTTTTTTGTACTATTCTCAAAAAATAGGAAGGAATTGGAATAGGGAGGACTCTGAATAGATAAAGCAATTTGGGTAGAATAGTCATTTTGATTGCATTAATCTTCCCTATCCAGGATAAAGGAAGTTGCGACCATTGTTTTATTAGATTTGTGATCTGTCTTAATACAGGAGGATAATTGGTTGAGAATAAGTCAGAATGAGATGCTGTTAAATGAATTCCAAGATATGGGATTGATTTTTCTGCCCATGTGAATGGGAGTGCAGCCCTAGCCGGGATCAATTCCATGTTTGTGAGTGAAATATTAAGCACTAGGCATTTCTTAGGATTAATCATAAGGCCGGATAGGGCTGCAAATCCATCAAGAGCTGGTATTAAGTTAGGACCAGAGACCTGTGGTGATGATAGAAAAAGTAATATATCGTCTGCAAATATACATAATTTGTGTGTAATACCTCCTACTTCAATGCCAGTTATAGTTTGGTTTGTTCTGATGTATTGGGCCATGGGTTCGAGTATAAGGGCAAATAATAAGGGAGATAATGGGCAACCCTGTCGGGTACCTCTTTCGATATTAAAGGCTTCAGATTTGTATCCAGCATATTTTATATAGGCTTTGGGTTTATTATATAATGCTTTGATCCATGTTAAAAAGTGGGGTCCAAAACCCCACTTTTGTAATGAATATTGCATATATTGCCAGGATACTGTGTCAAATGCCCTCTTAATATCGAGAGATAGAAAACATAAAGGAATTTTCCGTTTTTTAGCAATATGTGCCAATAACACTGCCCTGCGTATATTATCGCCTGCCTGTCTATTTGGCATGAAGCCTACTTGATCTCTATGTATTAATTTTCCTATAATGCTATTGAGGCGTTTTGCTATTATTTTTGCTAATAATTTAATATCGAGGTTTAACAGAGAGATAGGCTGATAATTCACACAGGAAGTATCATCAGAAAGGGGTTTTGGGATCATACAAACAATTGCCATTAGTGTTTCTTGCCGAAAAGAATGTCCATCTAGAAGTTTGTTAAATGTTTCAGTGAGAATGGGAGAGAGTATTTCTGAGAATGTTTTATAGTATAAAGCCGAGTAGCCGTCTGGGCCTGTTCTTTTGTTAAGTTTTAGGTCTTTTATGGCGTTAGCAACTTCATCTATAGTTATAGGCTCATCCAAACTGCTTTTTTGATTCTGAGATAACTCAGGTAAGGTTATTTTTGAGAAGAAGGATTCAGCTTCTGTAGGATTAAATTCATTGTTTGTCTTGTATAAAGTTGCGAGATGTGAGTGAAATTTATGGACTACTTTAACTGGATTACAAGTGTAAACATTTTTTGATAATTTCAAACGTATTGGTTTGAAAGATTTGTTAGTTGAATTTAATGCCCGAGCCAAATATGTACCTGGTTTGTTTGTATTCATGTAGAAATTGTGTTTGGAGCGTTTGAGGGATTTATCAACTGACTCAGTGAGAAATAGATCGTATTCCAATCTAGATTTTTCCAGATGAGATTTTGTACTCTGAGATGGATTATCTTGAAATGATATGTAGGCTGCATTAAAATTGAGTTCTAGTTTTTTTGCTAGATTTTTGCGTTCCCGTTTAAATAGTGCCATTTGTCTTTGTATTGTACCACGCAAGACAGGCTTATGAGCTTCCCACAGTGTTATTGGGGAGATGTCTGTTGTATTATTAATTGATATGTATTCCTTTAAAGCTTGTTCAATGGCCATCTGATGTAGTGGGTGTTTGAGCATTATGTCCGGTAAGTACCACGTTGGGTCATGCGCTTTTGGTATGGCTGAGGCTATAGTAGTGTATACTGCATTATGGTCAGACCACGGAATCGGAATTATATCTGATGCAATAATTTCTGGTATCATTCCTATTGTTAGAAAAATATGATCTATTCTGGTGAAGGTTTGATGAGGGTGCGAGAAATAAGTGAATTTCTTTTTCATTGGGTTACTTTCTCTCCATGAATCTACCAAATTGTATTTGGAAAGAAGTTGAGAAAAAGGTAATCTAGAGGTTATTTTGGATGGTGTAAAAGGTGATTTATCTAGAAATGGGAGGAGGACCTGGTTCGAATCCCCACACATTATCACTGTTCCTATTTTGTGTGTATTAATCACTTGTAATATATGTGAGAGGAATGGTGTAGGTTGTTTGTTAGGAGCGTAGTAGGAAATCACCGTGATTGCTGTATCCATTATATAACCCATGAGTATCAGGTATCTACCTTCTGGGTCTTTAATTTCTGATGATAAGGTGAATGGTGTGGATCGGTGAAATGCAATTAGAGTTCCCCTTTGCTTGGTACAGGCAGAAGCCGTGTAAATTTGTTGATAAAAAGGAGAAATATATTTTGGAGTAGAATCTTTGGTGAAGTGTGTTTCTTGGAGGCATACTATGTGAGCCTTCTTGTTATGGAAAGTACGGAAGGCTTTGGTCCTTTTTTGAGGGACATTTATTCCCTGAACATTCAGGGAAAGTATATTCAGTGGTGCCATGGCAATAGATCAAATAGTTTTGACTTACTTTTTGTTATGCAGAGCTGACTGCGCAGATCAACCTGTGTGGACTGAAGAGATGAATAGATAGAAAAGAAACCAGTGAATTCTGGAGTAAAGAGTAAACAAAAAACATATGAGATTAGATGATACATTGTATAAATTATTTTTTGCAAGTAATCACAATTTACCCGTGAAAGAGAATAAATATCTCTCTCAGGGGAATAAGTGCCTTCGTCACACTCCCACATAATATGGTTGGGAGAATGAGGAGGGCTAATGGGGGTACACGGATCTTCCGCTTACAGGAGAGAAGTGCTATGTCAAAAGACATCAAAATGATGTTTCATTAATTGGAGTGCAGAATATAGTTTTTGTTGAAATTATTTATTCCAGGGTGGTTGTATATGGTTAGTCTTGCCCTAGGCTAAATAATTCAGTTAGAAAGGTACTGTTAATAACTTTGGTATTGATGAAGATAGTTTGAATTATTTTGGGATTTTAACCCTTTTAGAGTAAACAATTACATATTTTATTCATATGTAACTGTTTAGATATGTTAACTCATAAAATTGAGGTTGTATTGCTTCAGATTAGAATAAACAAAAACATAATTCTAGGAACTAGTTAGGTAATAATATATTTGTTTTAAGAAAAGAAAGAAAAAGCTTCCATTACTTCTGGATTATTGAACATATTTGTCCTAAAAAGTAATAAATCTATTGTTATTACCTGATAATATATAACTGAACAAGAATTTCCTTATTTCACTTATATATTCTAAGGCTATATGAATCAGAAGTAATAAGAAATATAACTGGAATGTAACATGATCCCACACAGTGTGTGACTATCAGAATGCAGTTACATTCAGTTATAAATATAGGTTTTTTATAGAGAACCATCTCTTAGTATAATAAATGAAGAGATATCAGGAATTAGGATGTCAGTCCATTGAATCTTCTTGGTCCATGGATGATGTGGCATAACGGCCTCTTTTGTGAGAATGATGATTCCCATTTTGTTCTGAAATTTTCTGGGTGCTGCCTGAAGGTGAAGATGATGCTATTCTTCTGCGTGTGGGAGTGTTGCTGCTTGTGGGTTCTGTCAGATTTAATTTTAAAAGGGTTTGTTGTAGTTCATCTGCTGATCTGCTTCTGTAAATTGTACCTTGGTAGTTAAATCTGACTGAAAAGGGGAAGCCCCATTGATACATAATGTTGTGGCGTTGCAGTTCCATTAGTTGGGGTTTCATGGATCGTCTTTTAGTAATAGTAAGTTGGGATAGGTCAGCAAAAATTTGATAATTGTGTCCTTGAAAATTAAGTTCCTTTTTTTCTCTTGCAGCAATTAGTATTTGTTCTTTCGTTCTGTAATAATGACATTTTGTGATTATATCACGTGGGGGTCCATCTTTCTTTTTGGCTGTGAGGGCTCTGTGTACTCTGTCCAGTTCTAAACGTTCCATAGGGATATCTGGCTTTAGTTCTTGTAATAGAGCAGTAATAGTAGATTGCAGGTCTGTCACAGTTTCAGGTATTCCCCTTATGCGCAAGTTTGAACGTCTGGCTCTATTTTCGTAATCTTCGAGCTTAGTTTGAAGTACTAAATTCTCTTTTTTTAATTGTTCCAATTCTGTTATATTTTCTTGGGTTGTAATTTCAATTTCATCCATTTTTATTTCTAAGGCTGCGGTGCGGTTTCCCAGCTCTCTTATTTCTTTGGTTAGGCTTTTTGTTATTTGGTCTGAGGTTTGTTTTAAAGCCTTATGAAGCATCTTTTCAAATTGTAATAATATTACTGGGGATACTGAGGAGGCTTGTGGAGAAGTTTGTGAGAGGATTTGTTCTGTATCTGACTCAAATGGAGAGTCTTGCTGTGACATTTTCTGTCTGTGAGAGCGCCCTGATGCTGTATCTTGTGAGGTGACTGGAGCTGCTTCAGCTGCAGTGAGTGCCTGTGAGCTCTTTGTGAGGTGATTTTTATTTCTGCCACGGTTTCCTCCCAGTACCATATTTCCTGCCCAAACTTTCACAGTTTGTTCCCTGGGGCAAAAAGGTTCAAATGGATACCTTTTGAGCCTGCAGGCTCCGCTTTGTCCTTCTCTTCTCTCCTCTGGAGCTCTAACAATGCATGTCTGCTCTGCTAGGCTCCGCCTCCTGCCCTCAAAACCTTTATTTTTTTTAAACATACCTCCACTTTTAATGTCACTTTTAAATAGTTCATTCAGGCCAAGCTGGCCTAAACAAACCATTTACTGCACTTGCTGGGTGCTCTGTATGAACTGTATGTAGTATGACCTACATAGTACCCAGCCCTGTGTTCTGCCTGCAGAAGGCGAACTTCCAATCCCACACCCTGAACGAAATAGAGACGGGATGAGCGCTGCTCAGCCCTCCACGGGAGGTTTTATATGAGAGGGAAAGGCGGGCGGATGACGTCAAGCTGCCCCTCACTTGCTGGCATTCTCGCCTAGGCAAGAACCATGTACTCCCAGCTGCCCGCAGCCTCCAGGAATGCTCACTTCACGCATCCCAAGAAGCTTTGGGGCAATCTAGAACACATTGCGCTTCATCTGGGGGCCAAGGTCTCTTCAAGATTCTTGCATTTGGCCCCCTGATGACACTCAGTGGAGCATGGTCGTCATCAGGGGTCCAACCGCAAAAAACTTAAAGAGACAGCTGGGATCTGATGACCTAAGAAGGTGTTGGCGCTGGACCCGATCTGAGGCAGATTACAGCAGGGCAACGCTGAATTCACTGGACATGAGAGTATGGGGTTTGAGAATACTGCAGTGAACAAGAGGGAATTAAAAAAATAAAAGAACAGAGTTAAAAGATAACTCCACTTTTGTGAAAAAATATAGCACAAAAAAATTACACCTGATACAATTGCTACAAAAGCCATACTATAATTTAATGTTATTAAAATGTACCCTTTCAATCTGCAGCTGCTCCAATTTTCTGTAAATGTAATGCAATATAGCAACCTGAAGGCGTTCTGTACACAACTTATGTACAGAACACCCCCCCCCCCCCAATTTATGTAATTTCCTGTTTGTGTGATTGGCTCACTGATTTTCCCAGAAGTCTGCACTAAGATACTAGTCGGATTTTAAGCATCCTTTGACATAGGAATTTTAGTTATGGTTAGATACTCCCCAAGGGATGCAGACACAGTAACTTTCTCATTAGAAAACTGAGAGTACCTCAGGTGATTATAATTTATCTTAAGAACACAAAAAGGTAGGACCTTGCTAGAAAGTTTGTTAAAATCCCTGCAATCTACATTAATCACCCAGAGGGCATTGTTTTTTTTTCTAAACAAAATCAGTGTTACAGTTTGAGTTCATCTTTAACAAGTTCATTATAAACGGTAAGAAAATCAATGCTGTTTACAATGTGAATTCCAACTGTAATGTAATGTGCATTGAACCCCTGCCCTATATACACATTACACACCTGACCCCTGTCCTATGTACATTTCAAACACCTGACCTCTGTCCTATGTATATTACGCACACCTGACCCATGTCCTATGTATATTACGCACACCTAATCCCTACCCTATATACACTATCTCACAAAAGTGAGTACACCCCTCACATTTTTGTAAATCTTTTCTTCTCTCTTTTCATGTGACAACACTGAAGAAATGACACTTTGCTACAATGTAAAGTAGTGAGTGTACAGCTTGTATTTGCTGCCCCCTCAAAATAACTCAACACACAGCCATTAATGTCTAAACCGCTGGCAACAAAAGTGAGTACACCCCTAAGTGAAAATGTCAATATTTTGTGTGGCACTGCCTTAACCCTCTTGGGCATGGAGTTCACCAGAGCTTCACAGGTTGCCACTGGAGTCCTCTTCCCCTCCTCCATGACGACATCACAGAGCTGGTAGATGTTAGAGACCTTGTACTCCTCCACCTTCCGTTTGAGGATACCCCACAGATGTTCAATAAGGTTTAGGTCTGGAGACATGCTTGGCCAGTCCATCACCTTTACCCTCAGCTTCTTTAGCAAGGCAATGGCCTTGGAGGTGTGTTTGGGGTCGTCATGTTGGAATACTGCCCTGCGGCCCAGTAGGAGATCATGCTCTGCTTCAGTATGTCACGGTACATGTTGACATTCATGGTTCCCTCAATGAACTGTAGCTCCCCAATGCCAGCAGCACTCATGCAGCCCCAGACCATGACACTCCCACCACCATGCTTGACTGTAGGAAAGACATACTGGTCTGTTCTCCTCACCTGGTTAACGCCACAGACGCTTGACACCATCTGAACCAAATACATTTGACTTGGTCTCATCAGATCACAGCCCATGCTTCCAGTAATCCATGTCCTTAGTTTGCTTGTCTTCAGCAAACTGTTTGTGGGCCTTCTTGTGCATCATCTTTAGAAGAGGCTTCCTTCTGGGATGACAGCCATGCAGACCAATCTGATGCAGTGTGCGGCGTATGGTCTGAGCACTGACAGGCTGACCCCCCCACCCCTACAACCTCTGCAGCAATGCTGGCAGCACTCATGCGTCTATTTCCCAAAGACAACCTCTGGATATGACGCTGAGCACGTGCACTCAACTTCTTTGGTTGACCATGGCGAGGCCTGTTCTTTATGTTGAGCAGCAATTCTGTTTTTCAGATCCCCAGAGAGTTCTTTGCCATGAGGTGCCATGTTGAACTTGACCAGTATGACCAGTGACCAGTATGAGAGATTGAGAGCGGTAACAGCAAATTTAACACACCTGCTCCCCATTCACACCTGAGACCTTGTAACACTAACGAGTCACATGACACTGGGGAGGGAAAATGGATAATTGGGCCCAATTTGGACATTTTCACTTAGGGGTGTACTCACTTTTGTTGCCAGCGGTTTAGACATTAATGGCTGTGTGTTGAGTTATTTTGAGGGGACAGCAAATTTACACTGTTATACAAGCTGTACACTCACTACTTTACATTGTAGCAAAGTGTCATTTTTTCAGTGTGGTCACATGAAAAGATAGAATAAAATATATCCAAAAATGTGAGGGGTGTACTCACTTTTGTGAGATATTGTACATTGCACACACCTGACCCTTCTCTTGTAAAAATACATACACTGTGCATGCCCACCATTGCCCCATTTATTCTTATAGGCAGCCTCCAGCAATTACTTGCAGGAAGGCTTTCCTATAGGAATGAATGGGACCTCAAAGTTAATGCACAATACAAAGCGGCCACTATCAGGAGAAAGGATTTGGAGGTCCGAGCAGGGCCGCACAGTGTAGATGGTTGGATCGGGGCTGAAGAGAAGTATTTGTCCTAGTAGGATGCACTTAGGTGGGTGGAGGGAATTGATTGTAAACTGTAATCAGTATCACCTGCTAGTTCTGATTAACCTTAAAAGAGGGTATATAATGTCCCGAGTCATGTCAGGCAGCCTGGACCAGCTAAAGCTCTGACCTTTCCTTTATGCAGGTCTATACAACGGACGATTATTGACTGTTCTGCCTTGTACATCGGGAGCTGAACACACGGAGCAATGCTTCAAACGCCTACAGGACTGCGGTATACAGGTGATCAATGATCTGCATTGAAAACGGTTTCATGAAAGTAGCCATTATAAAATGTAAAGGTTAACTCCACTTTCGTGGGAACAAAATAAAATAAAAAACACACAATGGGATATACAATTGTGACACAAGTCATATTGTAATTGAATGCTCTTAAAAATGACCTTTCCTTTTCAATGTGCAGCGCTGTCAATTTCTGTAAAATACAATGCAATATGGCAGCCTGGAGGCGCTCTGTACACAGATGGTGTACAGAACGCCCCCAGATATAGCATTTCCTGCTTGTGTGATTGGCTCACTGATCTTCCCAGAAGTCTGCACTAAGATACATGTTAGATTTTGGCAACACAAATGTCATTTTTGGTGAGACACTTCCAAAGGAAAATCGCGTCTAAGGCGGCAGACCCTGCCACTTTCTTCATTAGAGCCCTGCAAGTGCAGTAGCTGAATGATAATTATAATGACACTCCCATTCACATTCAGCTATTTCTTCAGAATAACAAAAGGTAGGAATCTGGGACAAAGTTTGTTAAAATCTTTGCAATGTACATAGATCATCCAGAGGGGAATGTTTTTTTTCTCAACAAAAGTGGAGTTACTAACTAAAGTGTGTGTGTAAACCTCAACAATGTACTTCTCTTAATTGCTTCCTTTTCGTTCTCAAAGTATACCGTTGAAAGTGTTTTGTTCTATCTGATTCATAAGTGTCAAAATTGCTGTTGACTGCCAGAAATCATGTAAGTTGATAACTTCCTGTGCTCTCTAAGTAGATGCTGAATACTCGCACTTCTGGTCAAACCTTATATAAATCACGCAGCTGAACACCACACTATGGTCTTAACTTGCACCACAGATTCAGGATATACCAAAAGAAAAAGAGCAGTGCTATACCTTTAAGACTTACATTACCCAATATTTGTCTTAAAGTGGTTTTAAAGGCTCAAGGCTCAAGGCCTTTTACTTTCATGTAAAAAGCCTTCTGTGTGCACAGCCCCCTAATACTCACCTGAGCCCCCTCTCGATCCAGTGATGTGCATGAGAGCTGAGCTTCTTACGGGTCTCTTATTCCTAATTGGCTGAGACAGCATCAGCAGCCACTGACTGTCAATCACAGCCAGTGAGCCAATGAGAGATAATGGGCAGGGCCAGTCTGCAGCTTTATGTTTCTTATGGATGCATAGAGCGTGTCTCGGAAGCAAGCACGCACCAGTGCCCCCCAGAGCAAGCAGCTTGCTCTGGGGGGCACTGGCTGAAGAGGAGGAGCCAGGAACACAGGCGGGGGATCATGGCTGCTCTGTGCAAAACCACTGCACAGAGAAGATAAGTATATCATTTTTTTTTTTTTTTTTTAACCACTTGCCGACCAGCCGCCGTCATTATACTGCGGCAGGTCAGCACAATCCCGCGAGCCGTTGTAGCTATACGTCCGCTCCTTTAAGCATGATAGCAGGTGCCCGCTGCACTGCAGGGGTGCCGATGCTCGTGGCAATGAGCGCTGGCCACGAGCGATCGCGGGCGCGAGAGGCAGAACAGGGACGTGTGTGTAAACACACAAATCCCTGTTCTGTGAGCAGAGGAGAGATAGATCGTGAGTTCCTAAGAGCTAGGAATCACGATCTGTCATTTTCTCTAGGTCAGTCCCCTCCCCCCACCATTAGAAAAACACACAGGGAACACAATTAACCCCTTGATTGCCCCCTATTGTTAACCCCTTCCCCTAACCCCTTCCCTGCCAGTGACAGGGGGGGAATGTCTGACCACATCTGTTACATTACACAGAGCACTAGGTCCATCTCCTGGTGCCTACTGAACTGCTCAGTCATTTGTATGTAGGGTCCTAAGCAGTCCCTAGTTTAAATTTAGTGGTTCTACTAGGCCAAAGGTAGGGATCTACCTTTACAACATGAAGGAGATCAAAGATCACTGGAGTTTGGTGCTTTTTTTTTTTTTTTTTTTTTTTTAAAGGAATTGACTAGCAAGGCCTACCTAAACAGTAAGGAAAACATAGAAAAATATAATAAAACAAGTATCACTGTAATGTACTGTAACAAGTTAGCTTACCTTAACCGCTTCACCCTCGGAAGATTTGGCTGCTGAATGACCAGGCTGTTTTTACTGACAATTGCACGGTCGTTCACCCAAACAAAATTGACGTCCTTTTTTTCCCCACAAATAGAGCTTTCTTTTGGTGGTATTTGATCATCCCTGCGGTTTTTTATTTTTTGCGCTATAAACAAAAAAAGAGCGACAATTTAACAAAAAAAAAAAAAAAAAAAAACACACAATATTTTGTACTTTTTGCTATAGTAAATATCCCCATTTTTTTTAAAAAAAAAGCTTATTTTTTTCAGTTTAGGCCGATATGTATTCGTCTACATATTTTTGGTAATAAAAATCACAATAAGCGTATATTGATTGGTTTGTGTAAAAGTTATAGCGTCTACAAAATAGGGGATAGATTTATAGCATTTTTATTATCATTATTTTTTTTTTACTAGTAATGGCGGCAATCTGCGATTTTTATTGACTGCGACATTATGGCGGACACATCGGACACTTTTGACACATTTTTGGGACCATTGGCATTTATACAGCGATCAGTGCTATAAAAATGCTTTGATTACTGTAAAAATGTCACTGGCAGGGAAAGGGTTAACACTAGGGGGCGATCAAGGGGTTAACTGTGTTCCCTCTCTGTGTTCTAACTGAAGGGGGGATGGGACTTGCTAGGGGAAAAGATAGATTGGTATTCATACTTTGTATGAACACATGATCAGTCTCTTCTCCCCCTCAGAGAACCGGGATCGGTGTTAACAGGGTCTCGCCGTGTCACGAGCGATCGCGGGAGCCCGCCGGTCATCGCAACAGCCGGGCACTCGCATCGGCTCCAGGGGCGAGCAGCGGGCGCACGTGCACCTAGTGGCCACAGGGTGAAGCGACGTAAGGTAACGTCGTTTTGCCCAGCCGTGCCATTCTGCCTCAGTACAACTGCAGCGGCTGGTCGGCAAGTGGTTAAAAGAGTACAATGTCAGTTGGTAGAGCAGTGGACGGTGTCAGTAGAGCAGTGGATAGTATTGGTAGAGCAGTGGATGGTGTGTACAGTAGGGGCTGTGGGCGGTGTCAGTAGACAGTGTCAGTAGGGCAGTGGATTGTGTCAGTCAGTATGGCAAAGGTTGGTGTCAGCAGGGCAGTGGACAGTGCCAGTCATTAGGGCAGTGGATTGTGTCAGTCAGTAGAGAGGAGGACATTGGCAATAAGTAGAGCAGAAAACGGTGCCAGTCAGTAGGGCAGTGGATTTTGTCACTAGGACAGAGTCAGTAGGGCAAAGGTTATTTTCGGTAGGGCAGTGGATGGTGCCAGTCAGTAGGGCAGTGGACCGTGTCAGTAGTTTATTTATTTTTTAACATCCCTGCTGTGGGACTTGGGTGAAATATCAGGGGTTTAAACAGAACCCTGATGTCTCACTTTTGAAACAGAGCTGTGTCCTCAATCTCCAACTCTGTAGCCTCAGCTGAAAAGGACGAATTAACAGGAAGACCTCTGCAAAGTCTTCCTGTTCATTCACAAACTGAAGCATAATAAACACAGTTTTTGGTACTGATCACTCACTACGTTCATTCAGAAAAGGAACGGGCCAGTAAATGACAGATCTACCAGCCCCTTCCGCTGCTCTCCATCATGAAATGATTCCTGCAGCAGCTGGAGGGAGGGAGAGGAGGGGAAGTGGGCAGCACCTGTGAGGTGGGGGCCCGGGTAGCAGAAGAAAGGGGAACCTGAACAGGAGGGATGGCGAGGGAGGCATTTACTGATACCTTTCACCCCTGCAGCTGCTGAAACATGGCAAGAGGGAGAGGAGGAAAAGCCTTGATGAAGACTAACGTCTACTGACAGCACTAAGGAGGCTTTTTTTTCCCCTGAAATACATGGCTGTATTTGTTGCCAAAGAATGTACCAAAAAAAACCTTAAGGCCTCTTTCACACTAACGATCCGTATGTCCGTTTTTCATCCTTCCGTTTTCGGATGAAAAACGGACATACATGAATCTCTATGGAGCGTCGGATGTCAGCGGTGACATGTCCGCTGACATCCGACCCGCTCCGATCCGAAAAGTGTAACGGAGGAAAAACCTACTTTTCCATCCGTTATCGGATCGGGTGACGACGGACACTACGGTCCGTCATCATCCGATCCCCCCATAGGGGAGAGCGGCGCTCTGACAGGTCCGTCGCTGCACAGTGTGCAGCGATGCACCTGTCATCTTCCTGCTCAGCGGGGATCGGCGGAGTGATCCCCGCTGAGCAAGCGGATATTCACAGGGCAGATCATCACTGATCCGCCCCGTGAGAAAGAGCCCTAAGTATCATTATCAGAGAGGTAGCAGCCTGGGACCAGAACAAGGTCCTTCAATACTATATTTCAACCAGCCCTCAAAAATTCCACTCGCCAGCTCGCATTTTGCAAGTGGATTTTGAGGGCTGGCGAGAAGGGCTGCCTGGGAGTGGTGAGAGGGGGGGTGCGAGCACCGCCGATCACAGAGGGGAAGAGAGGAGACCCGCAGGCTGGAGGATCAGAGCAAGGAACATCACAGCTTTCATTTCATTAGCTGTGTGTTCCCCTGCCATGCGCCGTCACAGCCCCTCTTTTTCCGGGACTGTGATAGACATATCACCTGTCCAATCCTAGGACTGGTGACGTGTATCAAAGTTCCCCGGACAAGGGGGGGGCTTATGTGGCGACGCATGGCGGGGGAACACACAGCTATTGATATGAAATCTGTGATGTTCCCCCGTGTTCTGATCATCCGGCCGGTGGCTCCCCTCTCTTCCCCTCCACAGGTAGGCTGCATTGGGCATAGGCTGCATGGCGGACACAGGCTTCATTGGCGGACATGGGCAGGCTGCATTGGCGGCACGGATAAAGTTGTTACTATTTTTAAAACTTAATTCTGCATAATACATTTAAGTGTCATTGCATGAGATAATTTATGAGGGTGGGTTTAGGGGCAGGGCAGGGGTTGGGCGGGGCAACTGGTGGCGAGAAACCCTTGAGGCCTGGCTAGTAGCTCAGGAGGACTTAAAATTTGAAACCCTGTTTCAACCATAGATCTGCTTTGGTGAAAGAAAAATCACTTTACGGTTGATGAATCAAAACCAACTTTCAGTTCTGTCGGTCCAGTGCCATCACACACACACATATCAGGCATGGTGATAGTGTAAGAAGATAAAACAAACTAAATCTTTGTCTCCCTGCCAAACCAGTAGGATGTTTATTGCCAGTGGTGTATGCTGGAAAGATACAAATGTTTGGTGTACCTTGGAAAGCCCTCTTCCTCTCGGGCCCACTGCCTGGAGAGCGTATGCTTTGCTAGAGTTCTCTTCCACCCAGGCCTGTAGTTTGGGGCGGTGTTGTGCTAAAGAGGGTCCAAGCCTGGGGTCTGAGGCTTTCTGCTTTAGGGTATTTCCAGGGAAGGCGGTGCAGGAATGTCTCCACCTGGATTGGAGCACCATTGGTGATTACAATGCTGAAGAGTGTCTGGAAGATCTGGGTACAAGCTGTGGACATTACAGGGAATTCTGGTGACTCGTTCAAGGAAGTCACAAGATGCCTTAAACCTGCTTCACAGGTTTCTACTGTATGTTTTATTTAGGCTTAAACATCTATTGTAGTCTCCAGTCTTTCTGCTGACATTTTCTCTTCCTCATTTGCATTTCCACTAAGAACACAAAACTGAAAAAAAAAAATTCCTTTTTTGACCCTTCTGACTGCCCCAGCTCGTGTCTGATCTCACTTCTCCATTTCTTTGTAAGACACATTTATTCTGAAATTGCAAACATTTTTTCTCCTATGTTAGAAAAGTCTTTATTCTACTGAAATTTCTGGTATTAAAGCGGAGCTCCAGCCCCCCCACTCAAAAATGAAAAGTCAGCAGCTACATATACTGTAAATGCTGACTTTTAATATTAGAACACTTACCTGTCCAGGGATACCGCAATGTCCACACCCCAGATAATTCAATCCGCTCTCAGGTGTTGCCGCTGCCATTCCTTGTAAGGGTAAACCGGCAGTGAAGCCTTGCGGCTTCACAACTGGTACCCTACTGCACATTCCCGAAGCACACTGCGCTTTTTGAATGGCCCGGTGGCAGTGGAAGGAGGCAGCGGCGAGGTCTCCTGAAAGTGGGGAGGGGTACCAGTTAAAAACAGTTACCTGCTCCCCCCAAAAGGTGCCAAATGTGGCAGCTGAGTGGGGGGAGGAAGCAAACAAGTGGAGCTCCACTTTAAAACTACAGTGCCTTAAAAAAGTATTCACACCCCTTGAAATTTTTTCACATTTTGTCATATTACAACCAAAAACCTAAATTTATTTTATTGGGATTTTATGTGATAGACCAACACAAAGTGGCACGTAATTGTGAAGTTGAAGGAAAATAAATGGATTAAAAAAAAGAATATGTGAAAAGTATGGCGTGCATTTGTATTCAGCCCCCCTCAATACTTTGTAGAACCCCCTTTCGCTGCAATTGCAGCTGCAAGTCTTTTTTGGGGATGTCTCTACCAGATTTGCACATCTAGAGAGTGACATTTTTTTGCCCATTCTTCTTTGCAAAATAGCTCAAGCTCTGTCAGATTGGATGGAGAGCGTCTGTGAACAGCAATTTTCAAGTCTTGCCACAAATTCTCAATTGGATTTAGGTCTGGACTTTGACTGGGCCATTCTAACACATGAATATGCTTTGATCTAAACCATTCCATTGTAGCTCTGGCTGTATGTTTAGGGTCATAGTCCTGCTGGATGGCGAACGCCCCAGGCTCAAGTCTTTGGCAGACTAATGCCACGTACACATGGTCGGATTTTCCAACGGAAAATGTGTGATAGGACCTTGTTGTCGGAAATTCCGACCGTGTGTGGGCTCCATCACATATTTTCCATCGGATTTTCCGACACACAAAGTTTGAGAGCAGGCTATAAAATTTTCCGACAACAAAATCCGTTGTCGGTGTTTCCGATCGTGTGTACACAAATCCGACGCACAAAGTGCCACGCATGCTCAGAATAAATAGATGAAAGCTATTGGCTACTGTCTTCCCTGTCCCTGCTGAAGAAAAGCTTCCCCACAACATGATGCTGCCACCACCATGTTTCACGGTGAGGATGGTGTGTTCAGTGTGATGTGCAGTGTTAGTTTTTCACCACACAGTGTCTTGCTTTTAGGCCAAAAAGATCAAATTTGGTCTCATCTGACCAGAGCACCTTCTTCCACATGTTTGCTGTGTCCCCCACATGGCTTCTCGCAAACTGCAAACGGGACTATTTATGGCTTTTTTTCAACAATGGTTTTCTTCTTGCCACTCTTCCATAAAGGCCAGATTTGTGAAGTGCACGACTAATAGTTGTCCTGTGGACAGATTCTCCCACCTGAGCTGTGGATCTCTGCAGCTCCTCCAGAGTTACCATGGGCCTCTTGGCTGCTTCTCTGATGAATGCTCTCCTTGCCCCGCTGGTCAGTTTAGGTGGATGGCCATGTCTTGGTACTTTTGCAGATATATCATACTGTTTCCATTTTCGGATGATGGATTGAACAGTGCTCCATTAGATGTTCAAAGCTTGGGACATTTTTTTTATAACCTAACTCTGCTTTAAACTTCTCCACAACTTTATTCCTGACCTGTCTAGTGTGTTCCTTGACTTTCATGATGCTGTTTGTTCATTAAGGTTCTCTAACAAACCTATGAGGGCTTCACAGAACAGCTGTATTTATACAGAGATTAAATTACACACAGGTGAACTCTATTAATTAGGTGACTTTAAAACAATTGGTTCCACTAGATTTTAATTAGGGGTCCTATTAAAACTCTATACTCCTCCAACCTATTCAAACTCTATACTCTTTCATCCTATTGGCCACTATTCACCACTCCTGACTCTCTCCTTTTTATAGTTGCGTAGTTACATAGTAGGTGAGGTTGAAAAAAGACACAAGTCCATCAAGTCCAACCTATGTGTGTGATTATATGTCTGTATTACATTGTATAACCCTGTCTGTTGTGGTCGTTCAGGTGCTTATCTAATAGTTCCTTGAAACTATCGATGCTCCCCGCTGAGACCACCGCCTGTGGAAGGGAATTCCACATCCTTGCTGCTCTTACAGTAAAGAACCCTCTACGTGGTTTAAGGTTAAACCTCTTTTCTTCTAATTTTAATGAGTGGCCATGAGTTTTGTTAAACTCTCTTCTGCGAAAAAGTTTTATTCCTATTGTGGGGTCACCAGTACGGTATTTATATATTGAAATCATATCCCCTCTCAAGCGTCTCTTCTCCAGAGAGAATAAGTTCAGTGCTCGCAACCTTTCCTCATAACTAATATCCTCCAGACCCTTTATTAGCTTTGTTGCCCTTCTTTGTACGCGCTCCATTTCCAGTACATCCTTCCTGAGGACTGGTGCCCAGAACTGGTCAGCATACTCTAGGTGCGGCCGGACCAGAATCTTGTAGAGCAGGAGAATTATAGTTTTATCTCTGGAGTTGATCCCCTTTTTAATGCATACCAATATTCTGTTTGCTTTGTTAGCAGCAGCTTGGCATTAAATGCCATTGCTGAGCCTATCATCTACTAGGACCCCCAGGTCCTTTTCTATCCTAGATTCCCCCAGAGGTTCTCCCCCCAGTGTATAGATTGCATTCATATTTTTGCCACCCAAATGCATTATTTTACATTTTTCTACATTGAACCTCATTTGCCATATAGTTGCCCACCCCATTAATTTGTTCAGGTCTTTTTGCAAGGTTTCCACATCCTGCGGAGAAGTTATTGCCCTGCTTAGCTTAGTGACGTCTGCAAATACAGAGATTGAACTGTTTACCCCATCCTCCAGGTCATTTATGAACAAATTAAATAGGATTGGTCCCAGCACAGAACCCTGGGGGACCCCACTACCCACCCCTGACCATTCCGAGTACTCCCCATTTATCACCACCCTCTGAACTCACCCTTGTAGCCAGTTTTCAATCCATGTACTCACCCTATGGTCCATGCCAACGGACCTTATTTTGAACAGTAAACGTTTATGGGGAACTGTGACAAATGCTTTTGCAAAATACAGATACACCACGTCTACGGACCTTCCTTTATCTAGCTTGCAACTCACCTCCTCATAGAAGGTAAGTAGATTGGGTTGGCAAGAATGATTCTTCATGAATCCATGCTGATTACTGCTAATGATACCGTTCTCATTACTAAAATCTTGTATATAGTCCCGTATCACCCCCTCCAAGAGTTTACATACTATTGATGTTAGGCTAACTGGTCTGTAATTCCCAGGGATGTATTTTGGGCCCTTTTTAAATATTGGTGCTACATTGGCTTTTCTCCAATCAGCTGGTACAATTCCAGTCAGTAGACTGTCTGTAAAAATTAGGAACAACGGTCTGGCAATCACTTGACTGAGTTCCCTCGGGTACAAACCATCTGGTCCCAGTGATTTATTAATGTTAAGTTTCTCAAGTCTAATTTTAATTCTGTCCTCTGTTAACCATGGAGGTGCTGCCTGTGATGTGTCCTGAGGATAAACACTGCAGTTTTCTTTACTGAAGCCCCCCGATTCCCTCGTGAAGACTGAGAAGAATAAATTCAATACCTTCGCCATCTCCCCATCCTTTGTAACCAGATGTCTTTCCTGATTCTTTATGGGGCCAATATGGTCTGACATCCATTTTTTACTGTTTACATACTTAAAGGGGTTGTAAAGGTAATTTTATTTTTTTTAAAAAATAACATGTTATACTTACCTTCACTGTGCAGCTCGTTCTGCACAGAGTGGCCCCGAACCTGCTCTTCTGGGGTCCCTCGGCGGCTGTTTCAGCTCCTCCCCGCAAGAACGAACCACCTTAATGCGAGCTCCCTTGCATGGTGGTTAGTTATTGCGGGCGCGCTCCCGTGATACAGCCGGCGGCTATAGCCGCTCACTGTATCACTCGGCCCCGCACCCCGGCACGCCGCGTCATCAGATGTGATTGACAGCAGCGCGAGCCAATGGCTGCGCTGCTTTCAATCCATCCACTGCAGCCAATCAGCGACCAGGCTGAGCTGCAATAGAGATGACGGGAACGAGCAGCGGAGATTCGAGGTGTCAGGTAAGTAAAACGGGGGGGGGCTGGGGGCGGCGGTATTGTCAAAAGTTTTTTCACCTTAATGCATATAATGCATTAAGGTGAAAAAATTTTTACCTTTACAACCCCTTTAAAGAATTTCTTGGGGTTTTTTTTGCTCTCCTCTGCTATGTGTCTTTCATGTTCTATCTTAGCCGTCCTTATTGCACCCTTACATTTCTTGTTGCATTCTTTATAAAGTCTGAATGCTGATGATGATCCCTCAATCTTGTATTTTTGAAGGCCTTCTCCTTTGCTTTTATATGCATTTTTGCATTGAAGTTAAGCCATCCAGGACTTTTGTTCGTCCTTTTAAATTTATTACCCAATGGGATGCATTGGCTAATGCCCTTATTTAATATGCTCTTAAAGCAAACCCATCTCTCCTCCGTGTTCTTTGTTCCTAAGATTTTATCCCAATTTATGCCTTCTAGCAAGGTTCGTAGTTTAGGGAAGTTGGCTCTTTTGAAATTCAGTGTCTTTGTATTCCCTTTATGTTTCCTATTTGTGTGATTTATACTGAAACTGACCTGTGATCAATGTTACCTAAATTGCCTCGTATGTCCACATCCATGATCAGGTCTGTATTGTTGGTAATCAGTAGATCCAGTAAAGCTTTATTTCTAGTTGGTGCGTCTACCATCTGACCCATAAAATTGTCCTGCGAGCCTTAGATGAATGCGCGGTTCCCCCTCGCCCAGTCTATGTCTGGAAAATTCTTTTCCCCTTAGCTTCATCCCTTTGGAGCTCTACTCATAAGGTTTCCACCTCCTCCCTAGCTCCCTTAGCGATGTCATCTCTTACATTCACTTCATTATTCTTGATATATAGGCATACCCCTCCCCCTTTTTTACCCTCTCTATCCTTGCGATAAAGGGTATACCCTTGAATGGTTGCCAGCCAATCATGAGAGCTGTTGAACCAGGTCTCTGAAATTCCCACAAAATGCAAACCCCCCTCGTACAACAGTATCTCTAGTTCACCCATCTTGTCTGCCAGGCTCCTGGCATTAGTAAACATGCCACAAAGTTTAGACCGGTCGCATATTATCCTTGTATTGGGTGTTCCGAGATTGCAACTAGGACTTGCTACTATACTTACCTTGGGTACAAGATCTTGCATTTTCTCACCGTTATCCCTAAACTCTTGCCTTACAAATCTTAAAGTTAAATTGGTATTAAACCCAAATAGCTAAAAGCTATTTATTATATTTCAGCTTACCAATTGTTAGATGTGATGGCTGCATTCGTTTTCTTTTTTAGTCTCTTTCCTTTATTTTCACCTGGTGATCCAGCCAGTAAGTCTGTTTTTCAACAGAACAAGCTGTCCTACAGATGTAGTAGTTGGAGGGATGAGACAAACCATTTACCACCGACAGGGGTGCTAACAATAATCAGTTTTTATTGATGGAAAACAATCGAAACAGAAAACAAATTGTTGCTGTAACTGCTTAAAAGTGTGAGCTGGAATTTGGCTTCAATTTGTTAGTGTATCAAAATCTTCTGTCCATTAGAATAAATGAACGCTAAAGCGCTAAACGCATCTAGCCTTTAGGTACGTCAAATGTTTTTTTTCTGCCCGAAAGCTCCTCTCCCGAATGCGCTGGTGGTGCATTTTTTTTTTTTTATCAGCCTGTAAACACTCCTTTTCTAATACGCCTGTAAACACCTATATGTGCATGGCCACATAGGCTAACAGAGGTGCTTTAACTGGCTTAAAAAAAATTCAAATGCCTATAAAAAAAAAGGCATTTTTAACCACTTCCTGCCAACCTGGTGCATATATTTAACCCTGAGCATCCACATATACTCTATGTGGCCCTGGCTAAACACTTTACTGTGCTGAAAACACGCTCCCTGTGCACTAGCACAGTAACAAACAGGTACTGGAAAGCTCTTAATGCATTCTTGCAATCAGCTTTTCGATCATGTGACCTCTTGTTTGCCAATCACAGTGGTTACATGATTGGAATGCCCGCCTCTGCCGCCCGGCATTTAGACCCACTTTACAGGTCCGGAAGGCGGCGGCGGGCAGTGGTTAAGCCCTGTGTGCAGAGCTGCTGTTAGAAACCACAGGGCCCCCTACAGACAACCTGACACAGGGCCCCATACAGCCAATGCTTCAGTTATAGGGGGTATGCCTATGTATCAAGAATAATGTACAAGTAAATGTGAGAGATGACATCACTAAGGGAGCTAGGGAGGAGGTGGAATTCTTATGGGTAGAGCTCCAAAGGGATGAAGCTAAGGGGAAAATACTGGGAGTATGCTATAGGCCCCCTAACCTGAGGGAGGAAGGGGAGACAGATCTATCACAATTTGGATTAGCAGCAAGGATGGGATGTGTTATCATAATGGGGGATTTTAATTATCCAGACATAGACTGGGCAGAGGGAACCACGCATTCATCTAAGACTCACCTGTCCCTAAATGTTTTGCAGGACAATTTTATGGGTCAGATGGTAGACACACCAACTAGAAATAAAGCGTTACTGGATCTACTGATTACCAACAATACAGACCTGATCATGGATGTGAAAATGCGGGGCAATTTAGGTAACAGCGATCACAGGTCAATTGGCTTCAGTATAAATCACACAAATGGGAAACATAAGGGGGGAATACAAAGACACTGAATTTCAAAAGAGCCACCTTCCCTAAACTAAAAACCTTGCTAGAAGGCATAAATTGAGATAAAATCTTAGGAACAAAGAACAGGGAGTAGAGATGGGTTTGCTTTAAGAGCATATTAAATAAGGGCATTAGCCAATACATCCCATAATAAATTTAAAAGAGTGAACAAAAGTCCTGGATGGCATAACTCCAATGTAAAGATGCATATAAAAACAAAGGAGAAGGCCTTCAAAAAATAAAGGGTTGAGGGATCATCATCAGCATTCAGACTTTATAAAGAATGCAACAAGAAATGTAAGGGTGCAATAATGACGGCTAAGATAGAACATGAAAGAAACATAGCGGAGGAGAGCAAAAAAAAGCGCCAAGAAATTCTTTAAGTATGCAAACAGTAAAAAAGGGAGGGCAGATCATATTGGCCCTATAAAGAATCAGTAAGGACATCTGGTTACAAAGGATGGGGAGATGGCGAAGGTATCTGTCTTCACAAGGGAATCGAGGGGCTTCAGTAACCAAAACTGCAGTGTTTATCCTCATGACACATAACAGGAATCAACTCCATGGTTAACAGAGGACAAAATTAAAATTAGACTTGGGAAACTTAACATTAATAAATCACCGGGACCAGATGGCTTGCACCCGAGGGTACTTAGGGAACTGAGTCAAGTAATTGCCAGACCATTGTTCCTAATTTTTACTGACAGTCTACTGACTGGACTGGTACCAGCTGATAGGAGAAAAGCCAATGTAGCACCAATATTTAAAAAGGGCCCAAAATACATCCTTGGGAATTACAGACCAGTTAGCCTAACATCAATAGTATGTAAATTCTTGGAGGGGATAATAAGGGACTATATACAAGATTTTAGTAATGAGAACGGTATCTTTAGCAGTAATCCGCATGGATTCATGAAAAATCGTTCTTGCCAAACCAATCTACTAACCTTCTATGAGGAGGTGAGTTGCCATCTAGATAAAGGAAGGCCCGTAGATGTGATGTATCTGAATTTTGCAAAACCATTTGACACAGTTCCCCATAAACGTTTACTGTACAAAATAAGGTCCATTGGCATGGACCATAGGGTGAGTACATGGATTGAAAACTGTTTACAAGGGCAAGTTCAGAGGCTGGTGATAAATGGGGAGTACTCAGAATGGTCAGGGATGGGTAGTGGGGTTCCCCAGGGTTCTGTGCTGGGACCAATCCTGTTTAATTTGTTCATAAACGACCTGGAGGATGGGGTAAACAGTTCAATCTCTGTATTTGCGAACAACGCTAAGCTAAGCAGGGCAATAACTTCTCCGCAGGATGTGGAAACCTTGCAAAAAGATCTGAACAAATTAATGGGGTGGGCGACTACATGGCAAATGAGGTTCAATGTAGAAAAATGTAAAATAATGCATTTGGGTGGCAAAAATATGAATGCAATCTATACACTGGAGGGAGAACCTCTGGGGGAATCTAGGATGGAAAAGGACCTGGGGGTCCTAGTAGATGATAGGCTCAGCAATGGCATACCAAGCAAACAGAATATTGGCATGCATTAAAAAGGGGATCAACTCCACGAGGCTTTGGTCCGGCCTCACCTAGAGTATGCTGTCCAGTTCTGGGCACCAGTCCTCAGGAAGGATGTACTGGAAATGGAACGAGTACAAAGAAGGGCAACAAAGATAATAAAGGGTCTGGAGGATATTAGTTATGAGGAAAGGTTGCGAGCACTGAACTTATTCTTTTTGGAGAAGAGACACTTGAGAGGGGATATGATTTCAATATACAAATACCGTGCTGGTGACCCCACAATAGGGATAAAACTTTTTCGCAGAAGGGAATTTGACAAGACTCGTGGCCACTCATTAAAATTAGAAGAAAAGAGGTTTAGCCTTAAACTACGTAGAGGGTTCTTTACTGTAATAGCGGCAAGGATGTGGAATTCCCTTCCACAGGTGGTGGTCTCAGCGGGAGGGATCGATAGTTTCAAGAAATTATTAGATAAGCACCTGAATGACCACAACATACAGGGATATACAATGTAATACTGACATATAATCATACACTTGACAGGTTGGACTTGGTGGACTTGTGTCTTTTTTCGACCTCACCTATTATGTAACTATGAATGAATCACTCATTGTGTTCATTCAGGAAAGGAAGGGGGCTGGTAAATATGACATTTACCGGACCCATTCCCCACTCTCAATCTTGAAGGATCCTATTGCGTGCTTGCAGCTACCGGCAGGAAGAAGAGGGAAGCCAGCAGCGCTGCGGGTGTAGAGGGGGCAAACAGGTGGAAATATATGGCGCACAGGGAGTGTGATCGGTGTGGTGGTGGTGGTGGGCAATTACTGGAACAGATCCTTTGTGTGGCTCTCTGCAGCAGTTGAAAGTCATTTGAAAGAGGAGAAGAAGCCAGCTTTCAGCTGCTGCAGAGAGAGCCATATAGGGAATTGGTTCCAGTAATTGCCCCCCCTCGACATGCCGATCACCCTTCTTGCCCGCATCCAATTTACTCTGATGCCCGGGCCCCCCTGCTGGCCCGAGCCCCGTACAGGAGGACTAGTGGTACTCCCTAATCTATGGCCCTTGCTGTGTGCATGAGTCCTACTACAGGAGGTGTTACTGGCCAGATCGCCAGGTGAAAACAGAGGTAAAAAAGCCTAGTAAAATAAAACTAATGCAGCCACCACATCTCATGATTGGTGAGCTGCAATATAGGACATTTTTGGTTTTGGGTTTAAGGCCCCATTCACACCTGAGCGTTTTGTAGCTTGAAGCCTGAAGCTACAACAACACAGGAGGGGAAAAAAAAAAAAAAAAAAAAAATCAATTCTCTATGGAGATGGTTCTCCACTCCAAAACGCCTGAAGCTCAAACAGGTTCTGGAATTTTATTTTTAGGCAGATTTGGACATTTTTCTGCTTTTTACATTGGTGACCTGTACAAAATCGCGCAACTTTCTGCCTGAAAACCCTACGCATTGGTGTGAATGGTGCCTCATACCACTTTCAATCCTTGGTCAGTTCATGATTACAAAATCACTTTTTTGCAGATGATAGGTAAATATATGGCTTGGTTCCTAGTCTCACTTCCTTATTATTTTGTAGTCCTATTTGCTTTTCTGTTTATTTGTTCCCTGTTCTCAGGAAAGCCTTGCTTCTTTGGGTAGTATTTTTTTTTTTTTTTTTTTTTAACACAACTTGCTGGACCCAAAGTAGTATAGCTTTACCAATCGCAGAGCACGTCATGTTAATCTGATTTTTTTTTTTACTCTATTACTAATGTTTTAGACCAAGGTGGTGGTGCGAGTGAGCATTTGGCTAAAAAGATAGATATCAGAGTGTAGATGTAAATGGGGTTCATTTGAAACAAAGACCAGTCACTACTGATGTACCACAAGGCTCTTTAATAGCTCTTGTTCTATATAATCTGTTTGTTAGTGATATAACTGAAGGTTTGGTAGATAAAGTACAGTATGTCCGTTTGCTGATGACCCAAAGGTTTGCAATTGCATAGTTGCCAACATTGTAAAAAACATTGATAGGGACACTCTCTGTAGGTGGAGTCTTATTATAATTAGGGGGCATGGCATTTCGTTTGTAGGTGTGACGTAGCGGGGGGGGGGGTAAGAAAAATGTGGTGCGCGAAGGGTGCTGTGAAAATGGATGTAGCTTAATATTGGGTGTGGTTTAAAGGGGCATGGCTCAAAGTAGGTGTGGTTAGAGTCTGAGATGAACGAGGGATTGAGGGAAAAAAAAGGGAGAGAGAAGAAAGAGGGATGGACAGCAGGCCCAGCTCCTACACTGCAATAGAAATATGTGTATTTCAGAAAGTTTAACAATCAGCAGATAAAGATACTCCAAACACCTGGTGCTAGGGCACCATGGTTGTTATGATGTCAGGATGATTGAAGCGCATTATTACTATTATGACATTGTAATATAAAATTAAATAGTTCAACTCACCATAATGTAGAATCAGTGGGAGCCCTGAGTGTGTCACTTGCCACGTCGCCTGCCATCAGGTGTCCCCAGCTGAGTCTCTCCTTACATCAGGTGTCCCCAGCGAAGTCTCTCTTTACATCAGGTGTCCCCAGCGGAGTCTCTCCTTACATTAGGTGTCCCCAGCCAAGTCTCTCCTTACATCAGGTGTCCTCAGCCTAGTTTCTCCTTACATCAGGTGTCTCCAGCGGAGCCCCCTTCACATCAGGTGTCCCAGCAGCGGAGTCTCCACCGCCATTACAGAAGACCAGAAGTAACAGGCAGAGGGGAACAAAATGGAGGCAGAGCCGGCCGGGTGGCTGCCAATAGAAATTGAGCTGCCTCCCACCCTCCACCCCGCGGCCTTTCCCACAACAGGTCACAGGCAGACCGGAAGCGAGGTGGGCAGCAGCATAATTTCTATTGGCAGCCACCTGGCTGGCTCCGCCTCTTGTCTGTTCTCCCCGGCGTTACTTCTGGTCTTCTGTAAATGTTAGCTGGCGGACCTCTAGCGGTGACGAAAAATCGGGAAAACATGGATTTCCCGGGCAATGCTAAAACCTGGATAAAGGTCTAAATCCCAGGAATGTCCCAGGAAATTTGGGACAGTTGGCAAGTATGCAATTGGGTTGATATTCCTGGAGGCGTCTGTAACATGGAACATAATTTGACATTGCTAAAAGATTGGCCAAAGGAGTGGAAACTGCAGTTCAAGGTTTTTAAATGTAAAATCATGCACCTATGGAAAAATAATCTCATGACATAGTACAGTATTGGGGGGTACAATGTTCGCCCACACTACAGGGGAAAAAAGACTTAGTGATGCTTATTTCAGATGATTGCAAAATGAGCAAACAGTGTGGCCAGGCAGTGGGAAAAATTCATAGAATTCAACAATCATCACTAGAAGGATCACTAGAAGGAGGAAGAAAGGTATGATTTCTCTGTATAAAGCTTTAGTTATCTCTAGAAGGATCACCAGCAGGAGGAAGAAGATTCAGGTTCCTCAATATAGATTTTTAGATATCACTAGAGGGGTCACCAGCATGAGGAAGGAGGTCCAGATTTTCCTATATAGATCTTTAGTTCTCACTAGATGGAAAAATAATCCCTTGGTAGTGTACAATATTGGGGGTATAGTGTTGACCAGAACTACAGAGAAAAAAGACTTTGCGACGCTTATTTCAGAAGATTGCAAAAATGAGCAAACAGTGCGGCCAGGCAGTGGGAAAAGTGCGTAGAATTCTAGAATCATCACTAGAGGGATTACCAGGAGGAAGAAGGTTCTGGATCCTCTATATACCTGTAGATCTTTAGTTATCACTAGAGGGATCACCAGCAGGAGGAAGGAGGGCCTGATTTGTCTATATAGATCTTTAATTCTCACTGCAGGGACCACCAGCAGGAGGAAGGTGGTCCTGATACCTCTTTATACAGTATATCTTTATATCACTAGAAGGTTCATCGGAAGGAAGTCCTGATTCCTCTATATGGATCTTTATATCACTAGAGGGATCACCAGCAGGAGGAATTAGGTCTTTATTCCTCCATTTAGATCCTTCTATCACTAGGGGGATCACCAGCATGAGGAAGGAGGTCCCGATTCCTCTATATCAGGGGTAGGCAACCCCCGGCACTGGTGCCGCAAGCGGCACTCGACACCTCTTTTTACGGCAATCGACTCCCTCCCTATCAGCAGAGCAGGGCAGGGAAGGGTCAGTGAGACACTAATGCATTCCAATCTCAGAATTCCCAACACCGCACCTGCACTGAGGGGGAGGCACTGTGCCCCTACACATTGTAAAAGATGGGAAACATGGTTTGGTTTTCTAACTTTGCTGTAGCTGCGATCGTCAGCTTTTGTGATGGGGGAAGAGATTGGGTGCAGTTCTGCTAGTGGGGTGGTCCCTGTTTCCAGGAGGAGGACTGTCATTGGCCACTGCATGAATCTATCCATTGCATATAGGGGGTGGCCTGGAAAAAGGGGGCGGCGCCTGGGCGCCCCTAATGGATGGGCCACCACTGTTGAGAGCACTGATCGGGAGCTGATGGGCAGACCTTTTTCAGTCATGTCCCATCTACAAAAGCCGGCCGAACAGACCAGCTGCCATACACACAGGCCGAATGTGGGCCGGTTTCTATTGAACCGGCCGATGCCACCCGACATTCAACCCATGTGCATTAAGCTTTAAGTTCAACCATTTGTTTCATCCACTGTTAACTTATTTCATCATAATTTTACTATTGATCTTAATTATATATTTGATTGACATTTATTAATTTTATTTCAGTTGACAGTTATGATGGACCAGATGGAGCCCGAGTGTGAGGGCTATAGATATATATATCTATATAGATATAGATTTCTTATAGTTCTGTTAGTACCAACACTGATTTCAGTATTTGCTTAACAATTGTATAAAACCTTCTTTTATATAATATTTGATATGACATACTGTATCGCCGTGTTTGGTTTAGGCATTTTTAATTTTGTTATAGGTCATATGAATTTTAGAACATTTTACCCCTAATAAAGAGGGAGTGCTAGAGCTCCCAAAACACATTGGCTGTTCTATTTCACCTTGTTATGGACTAATTAAAGGTGATTTGGTCTTTTTCCCCATTTCTATTTTTATGGCAAGATAAGACAGAGCTACGATGGATAGGCATACTTGCCAACAGTTGTAGGTACAAAAGTGGTATGCCTAGCAAGCTTATTGGAAGACATTAGATCAGTATACAGAATGCATGGTATCAAAGTGTACGTAAGGTGTAAGTGCCTTTTAGGGTGATAAAATGCAATCTGGTTTAGACCAATTTGGACTCTTTGACCATTGGTCTAGCACTCTTTTTTTCTTATTTTATGTTCCCTCTGGGTACCCCAAGTTAGGGGCTCCCTGTTTCATGACATTGGTCTTACCAGAGCTAGTGATATCCATAGAGTGAACTAACCATACATAATTTTGCAAATTTGATAACACAAGATCCAGTGCCTTGGTGTAGGGACCAAGTAGATGAAAGGGTTCCTCTTGCACCCAATACTCCTCCTGATGGTGACAGAGTGTGTGAGGGCACAGAATGACACAAGTGTTGGAACTGCAGGCAATACTGGATCTGTGTTGGAAGATCAGTATCTTCTGGGCAGACACTGAGGTCAGGGACAGCCGAGCAGTGTAATACCAAATCAGGTGGCAGAGTCAGACTCCAGGAAAAAAAAAGCTGAGCTCTGTAACAGCCAGGCATTAAAAAAAAAAAAAGCACAAAGCAGAAGCCAGTAAGCAGAGTCCAGAAGACAGGGCAAGGTCACAGGAAAGAGAGAAACGTCCAGAGGCACGTTGGGAGGTAAGTCGGGTAATACATGATTAGGCAGAATTAGCAAATCCGGTCTTATGTAAACAAGGACAGGTTGGAGACCACTTAGCAACTTCTTTTTGCAGTGTTTCCGTTTATATAGGCCACTATGCGCCAATACCAGTGCCAAGCCTGCAAGCTAATTCTTGCACATGCTAAAGCAATGCCACATCGTACATGTACCCTGTGTACAGAGGTATGGGCAGAGGTAAGCTCATGCGCTTAAAGCCCACATTGGGTTTTTCTCACACTTTGTGAACAATGCAGAACAAGGCAAGATAAGTCAGTAATGGGGAAAAGATCAACTGCAGGGAGACCATTAGTCACTAGCCATTTGCTTAGCTTTTGGGACACGACTGCCACGTTTCAGATCCTCCTTAACCCCTTTCTGACCCTACCTCCCTGCGTGCCACAGGGCACACTCTATGATCACTGTGTCCTTCGGACACAGCTGATCACAAATCGAGGTAAAGGGCCAATCACAGGGGGCCCTTTACCATGTGATCAGCTGTGTCCAATCACAGCTCATCACATATAAACAAATGCCAGTTATCGGCATTGCTTTTCCTCACTGCTGTCAGCGCTATCTGAGGAAAGCAAAGCCAATATCTAGCTATGCTGTGATGTGACAGGGCACATTTACACTGATAATCAGGGCACTGGTCATTAGTGCCGTTCCATTAGTGCTTTATATCAGTGGCTAGACATGTGTACTGATGAAAAATTTGTTCGTTTTACCTTCTTTATTTTTTGTTTTTCAGGGTCATTCGTTATGATCGCAATTCTTAAATTTGAAAATAAAGAAGATTCAAAAGAATAATTTCCTAAAAATAACTAAAATTATAGATATTGAAAATTCCTTTCAAAATTTGCTGTTAGTGAATATAACGAATATGAATTTATCCAAAGTTATGAATTATCCGAAATCACGAATGCCGCATCTAAACAAATGGAAGGGAACCAATTATTAAATAATACTTTTTTATTATTATTATTAATTTGTTATGTTGCATTTATTTAGATACCTCATTCGTTATTTCGAATAATTCGTAACTTTTGATATATTCATATTCGTTACGTTCACTAACAGCCAAATTTGAAAGGAACCACTTAACCACCCAAATCGCCGTGCTAGCTGCTATAACTCCGGTATTTTCAGGAACTGTGTGTGTTTCTCTTTGGGATAAAAGTGGTCTCTGCGGCCGATTCGCCGCAAGATCACTTTTATTGGTGGCGGGAGAGGGCCTCCCGCCGCTTACCGGAGCTTCTCCCCTCACTGCCTGGATGCCGAGTGAGGGAAAGATGGCCCCTGCTCTGCTCCATAGCATTGGACGGAAGTGAAGCAAATGCTCTTAAAAAAAAAAATTTGCATTTTAGTATAAATTTGAGATTTGAGGTCTTTTTGACCCCAGATCTCACAAGTAAGAGGTCCTGTCATGCTTTTTTCTATTACAAGGGTTGTTTATATTCCTTGTAATAGGAATAAAAGTGACCCAATTTTTTATTTTAAAAAGGACAGTGTAAAAATCAAAGTTAAAATAATGAAAAAAAAAATTTTTTAAAGCGCCCCCATCCTACAGAGGTCGTGTGCAGAAGCGAACGCATACGTAAGTCACGCCCGCATATGAAAATGGTGCCCAAACCACACATGTGAGGTATCGCTCTAATGATTGTTAGAGCAAATGTAATAATTCTCGCACTAGATCTCCTCTAACTCAAAACTGGTAACCTGTAGAAATTTTTAAACGTCACCAAAGGAGATTTTTTAAGTGCCAAAGTTTGTCGCCATTCTACGAGCGGGCGCAATTTTGAAGCGTGACATGTTGGGTATCAATTTACTCGGCCTAACATTATCTTTCACAATATAGAAAAAAAATTGGGCTAACTTTACTGTTGTCTTATTTTTTTTAACTCAGAAAAAGTGTATTTTTTCCAGCGAAAAATTGAGCTTGTAAGACCGCTGCGCAAATACGGTGTGACAAAGTATTGCAATGACCGCAATTTTATTCTCTAGGGCGTCTGAAAAAAAAAATTATATGTATTTGGACCGAGCCACTTTGACACTGTTTACAAATTTTCTTTTTCATACATCATGGGACACAGAGTTAAGCTAATGTTAATTGCCTGTGCTTGTAAAATTGTTATTTATAAGGTGCATCTCCCACAGCGCTGTATAAAAGATTACAATAGTCCATAAAATATATAGTACAAATGCATAAAAACATTTTACATTATGGATACATAAAATGTACAGCAACATTATTTGGGAATAACAGGAGAGAGAAAAACCCTGCCCCTATGAGAATATCATTCTAGAAGAAAAACATAGGTTAAATTTTTTGTGTGTATAGTCTGTAATTATACATGTATGTGGAAATGGCTACATTTATTCATTATGTATGTAGGTGGTGCTTCCTGCATTGTAATGCCACACAATGAATGTGCTTCACTGCTCCCCACAATGCAAGCCTATGATTAGGGAACACTTTGTAGGAAGACACTAAAAACACACTACATTTTCCTTTTAGCCACTTGCCTACCGGACACTTTCACCCCCTTCCTGCCCAGGCTAATTTTCAGCTTTTAGTGCTGTCGCACTTTGAATGACAATTGCGCGGTCATGCCACACTGGCATTTTTATCATATGTTGCTGTACATTTTATGTATCCATAATGTAAAATTTTTTTATGCATTTGTACTATATATTTTATGGACTATTGTAATCTTTTATACAGCGCTGTGGGAAGCACCTTATAAATAACAATTTTGCAAGCACTTTGTCTCATGGTAACTTCCATTCATCTGGAGATGAAGTATAACCCAGCAGGTAATTAACATTAGCCTAACTCTGTGTCCTATGATGTATGAAAAAGAAAAAACTGATCTTAACTTGTAAACAAGTGTCAAAAAGAGGCTCGGTCCTTAAGTGGTAATAGTGAAGGTATTAGTTATTTCAGGTTTCTGGGTTTTCAGTAATTCGAATATTAATGAATTTGTTGAAATTCGTTAAAAAACAAATTCGAAACGAGTGCCGCCTCATCACTGCACATCAGTGAAGAAAAAACAAAAACAAATTTGCTACATTTTATAACCGAAACCAAGAGAACGTTTTTTTTTTTTTTCAAAATTTTTGGTCTTTTTTCGTTTGTTTAGCAAAAAAAAATGATAAATGTCATATGGGTACAGTGTGGCATGACCACGCAATTGTCAAAGTACAACAGCACTGAAAGCTGAAAATTAGCCTGGGCAGGAAGGGGGTGAAAGTGCCCGGTAGGCAAGTGGTTAAAAGGAAAATGTAGTGTGCTAAGTGAGGGTTTGATTTTTTTATAGCAACTTTTATGTTTTTTACTGTATTAAAAGGGGTTGTAAAGGTTCGGGTTTTTTTACCTTAATGCATCCTATGCATTAAGGTGAAAAAACACCTGGCAGTCACCGCTCCCCTAGCCCCCCCCCCGTTTTACTTACCTGAGCCCCTTCATTCTCTTCAGCGGGGAGGCGCCGTCCTCTCCACGGAGTCCCGTCTTTGATTGGATAGATTGATAGCAGTGCAGCCATTGGCTCCCGCTGCTGTCGATCAAATCCAATGACCCGGGGTCCGAGTCATACATTCAGCTTCTATGGATGCCGAATGAATGACTCGGGAGAGAACCTGAAAGGTAACCCCCCCTCGGGAGAGCGCTTCTCCTAGGGGGTCATCTAATGCGGGAGGAGCCGCGAGAGCCCAGAAGAGGAGGTTCAGGGCCACTCTCTGCAAACAAGCTGCACAGTGGAGGCAAGTATGACATGTTTATTTAAAAAAAAAACGAAGCTTTAGAATCACTTTCAACACAAACATTATGAGATTAGTCACTAGAGGGAGCACTCAGTGACTTTGGAATCTCTCAAACTCTGCTTAACAGCTGTTGAGAAAAGACATTAGCCACACAGGGAGTGTATTGTTTTAAACCAGTGTTCCTAATCATAGGCTTGCATTGTGGGGAGCAGTAAAGCACATTCATTGTGTGGCATTACAATGCAGGATGCACCACCTACATACATAATGAACAAATGTAGCCATTTCCACATGCATGTATAATTACAGACTATACACAAATGTTTCTGGAAGCATTAATACGCATGGATATGATCATTTATAGCAAGCTGATCTCTTTTAAATGTAATGCTGAAAAAAAACATTAAAAAAGACTACACACTTGCTTTAAATGTAACCTACTATTTGTTTTTTCTCTCGTTTGATGCTTTTTCTTCTTTTAGAATGATATTCTCATAGGGGCAGGGCTTTTCTCTTGTTATTCCCATATGTTGTTGCTGTACATTTTATGCATCCATAATGTAAAATGTTTTTATGCATTTGTACTATATATTTTATGGACTATTGTAATCTTTTATACAGCGCTGTGGGAGATGTACCTTATAAATGAATAACAATTTTGCAAGCACTTTGTCTGATGGTGACGTTAAGAGACTCAAATATTCTTTCAAGGCCCTTGGTGGTAAATTTCCTAGGCCTGTTATGTTGAAGTGACACCTTAACAAGTGTGGCTCTATTGCTGTCATTCTTGATAAAACCGCTTGTTGAAAATATATTAAAGGATAAGTACACTTTTAGTGCAATCATCCTATTCTGCGCCTCCTTCCCCCAACACCTTCATAAGAGATTATACTTACCTGCAGCCCTCTAGGGACTTTACTGTGCAACCTTTTCACAGCCATGCAGCTCCTGCTCAGACTCTTGAATAATAGCTAAACCGAAAATCAAAAAGTGAATGTATTGCAGCCTACAAGGCCTTAGATATGGTGACTTAGTTTTTTTAAAAATGTTATTCCCTTTATTTTTACCTGATGATCCTACAGTCCCTTCTGTCATTTGGGTGCAAACACTCACTTCTCTCCTTTATCTGTGGAGGGAGCCATGGCTACCATATAGGCTGGACTTTAAACATGTCAGCCTTTGTTCATCCTCATTACATGGCACCCTTGGTTTCATAGCCTTTTGAGGACGGACAAGACAGAAGTTCTCCCTTTTAAGAGACTAAGCACCCATGTCACTGTGAGCAGCCGAGCACTTGAAGATGTTTATTCTATTGAGATTGGTTTTAAGCTACTATGTTGCAAATGCCATCTCATAGAACGTTAATAGAATCGATTCTTCATGAATCCATGCTGATACCATTGTCATTACTAAAATCTTGTATATAGTCCCTAAACCCCTCCAAGAGCTTGCAAACTATTGCTGTTAGGCTAACTGGTCTGTAATTCCCAGGAATGTATCTTGGCCCTTTTTTAAATATTGGTGCTAGATTGGCTTTTCTCCAATCAGCTGGTACCATTCCAGTCAGTAGACTGTTCATAAAAATTAGGCACAATGGTCTGGCAGTTACTTGACTGAGTTCCTTAAGGACCCTTGGGTGCAAGCCATCTGTTCCCGTGACTTATTAATGTTACGTTGTTTGAAGTCCATTTCTAATTTTGTCCTCTGTTGACCATGAGGGTGCCTTCTGTGATGTGTCATAAGGATTTATAATTTAATATATAAACTTTATTCTCTGGTTGATTTGATATTGGTACATCTGCGCTGCACTTTATTTTACTGTATGTTGAGGGAAAGCTGTTAAAATGCAAGCCGAATCCAACTGGACTTTCCGTGTTTGTAATGTGCTGGGATGTGGAGAAGGAACTCCCCCTAACGGGACTTTAATGGCTCAAGTAGTAGTAGTACACAATGTATGTAAAAGGAGTATACAAAATTTATTGAAATAAACAATTCAAAAATGTACAGAAAAACGTGTATATACACATGTATGCATAATATACCAGACAGCCAATCGGATCGTTGCTGGGATATGGCTGTCTGGTTTTTACAAAATCACTCTGTGGCTGTGACATGTACTTGCATTTTCTTTGGCAACATGTAAGTGCTCCTTTATAGTTTCATCATATACCTGTACTCAGATATGTTTTTGAATAACTAATGGCTGTATATTCTGCATACATGTATATACACATTTTTCTGTACATATTATAATTTGTCTGTTTTTAAAGATAAACAAAATTGCTCTTAACATCCCTGAAGAAGGAGTTTCCTAAAACGCATTGGGTGTTGTCTGTGTGACTTGCCGTGGTGACCATATGACGGTAGTCCCTGGACCTCTCTAGAGTTTTGCTCTGTTTTTTGCCATATCTATGTAATTCAGATGTCTATAGTCACCTATTGATTCAAATTTTAATGGTTTATATTTCAATAAATTTTGTATACTCCTTTTACATACTCTGTGTACTACTTGGGCCATTAAAGTCCCGCTAGGGGCGAGTTCCTTCTCCACATCCCAGCACATTACAGACACGGAAGGTCCAGTTGGATTCAGCTTGCCTTTTAACTGCTTTAACTCAACATAAAAACAGTCAAATAAAATAGTGCATGTACCAATATCAAAAAATTAACCAGAGAATAAAGTTTATATTTTAAATTAGATATCTTCATGACACGTCACAGAAGGCACCCTCATGGCCAACAGAGGACAAAATTAAAAAAATAGACTTAAAAAAAATTAACATTAAGGTCCCACTCTACTGTCTTTTTGGGATGTAGGCTCAGCCCATCGGTCAACCATACCACCCCTCTCCTCTTTGTACCTAATGTGCTGGGATGAACAGTGAGCCCAGACTTCTAAAAGGTCTCTGTCCGGAAGGAGTAGTTGGCCGGTACAAGTGAGGGCACTGTGCCAAAGTAAATCTCTTGGGTCTTATTAGTCAAAATGGACTCACTGCTTGGAGCTGCAATATCCCGTCGGCCCTATGCATAGTGCCTGAAGCTACAGGAAATGGAGAGACCTCTGTGATACAGGAGTGCCCATTATTATTATACAGGTTTTATATATAGTGCCAACAGTTTACGTAGCCCTTTACAATATAAAGGGGGACAGTACAATTACAGAAGGAATAAGAGCTCTGCTCGTGGAGCTTGCAATCTAAAGGTGTTGATGTTGTATTATGTAATAATATGGCGTATACAGTGCCTTGAAAAAGTATTCATACCCCTTGAACATTTTCCACATTTTGTAATGTTACAACAAAAACGTACTGTATATACTCAAATATAAGCTGAGGCACCTAATTTTACCACAAAAAACTGGGAAAACGTATTGACTCACATATAAGCCTAGGGTAAGAAATGCACAGCTACTGTAAGTGGAAAAGAGGGTCACAAAATGCCCATTTGCAGCCTCACTGTGCCCATTTGCAGCCATAGGTCCCCCGAACTTCAAACTATGTAGTTAAGGGTTCCTAGATGCCCCCTAGCTGCAGCCAAAATTTGGGGTCTCTGAACACAAAGGGTCCCGAAATGACATTGATGCAGATGGACACAGTTGACCGATTTTGGGGCCCCATATCTCGGGGCCACTTGGTGCTAGGAACCCCAAATTTGGTGTGCAAACCCAGTGGAACTAGCACTACAACATATCCACTGGGGTTCCTATCACCAAGTGGCCCAGAAATATGGGGCCCCAAAGTCGGTTCAGAAAATATTCTCTGCTGCAGAAAAGTGCTCGACTCCAGTATAAGCCGAGGGGGGCATTTTCAGCACAAAAAAAATGTGCTGAAAAACTCGGCTTATACTCTATTATATACGGTAAATGTATTTTATTGGGATTTAATGTGATAGATCAACACAAGGTGGCAAATAATTGTGAAGTCGAAGGAAAATGATAAATGGTTTTCAAATTTTTTTTACAAATGAATATGTGAAAAGTGTGGTGTGCATTTGTATTCAGCCCCCTGAGTCAATACTTTGTAGAACCACCTTTCACTGCAATTACAGCTGCAAATATTTTTGGGGATGTCTCTACCAGCTTTACACATCTAGAAGAGTGACAGAGCTTGAGAAATTTAATGGGCAAAAAGGTCAGATTGGATGGGGAGCATCTGCGAACAGCAGTTTAAGTCTGGCCACAGATTCTCAATTAGATTTAGGTTTGGACGTTGACTAAACCATTCTAACACATGTATATGCTTTGATCTAAATCATTCCATTGTAGCTCTGGATGTATGTTTAGGGCGGTTGTCCTGCTGGAAGGTGAACCTCAGCCCCAGTAGTCTCAAGTCTTTTGCAGACTCTTAACAGGTTTTCTTCTAAGATTGCCCTGTATTTGGCTCCATCCATCTTCCCATAGACACTGACCAGCTTCCCTGTCCCTGCGGAAAAAAAGCAGCCCCAACAACATGCTGGCACCATGTTTCACGGTGGGGATGGTGTGTTCAGGGTGATGTGCATCATGTGTTCGTTTTCCGCCACACATGGCGTTATGCTTTTAGGTCAAAAAGTTCAATTTTGGTCTCATCTGACCAGAGCACCTTCTTCCACATGTTTGCTGTGTCCCTCACATAGCTACTCTCAAACGGGACTTCTTATGGCTTTCTTTTAAGTGCTTTTTTTCTTGACACTCTTGCATAAAGACCAGATTTGTGGAGAGCACGACTAATAGTTGTCCTGTGGACAGATTCTCCCACCTGAGCTGTGGATCTCTGCAGCTCCTCCAGAGTTAACATGGACCTCTTGGCTGCTTCTCTGATGAATGCTCTCCTTGCCCGGCCTGTCAGTTTAGGTGGACGGCCATGTCTTGCTAGCTTTGCAGTTGTGCCATACTCTTTCCATTTTCAGATGATGGATTGAACAGTGCTCTGTGAGATGTTCAAAGATGGGACATTTTTTTTTATAACTTAACCCTGCTTTAAACTTCTCCACAACTTTATCCCTGACCTGTCTGGTGTGTTCCTTGGCCTTCATGATGCTGTTTGTTCACTAAGGTTCTCCAACAAACCTTTGAGGGCTTCAAAGAACAGCTGTATTTATACTGAGATTAAATTACACACAGGTGGACTCTATTTACTAATTAGGTGACTTCTGAAGGGAATTGGTTCCACTAGATTGTAGTTAGGGGTATCAGAGTAAAGGGGGCTGAATACAAATGCACGCCATACTTTTCACATATTTGTAAAAACAAATTTGTAAAACCATAATTTTCCTCTCAATTATGTGCCATGTTGTGTTGGTCTATCACAAAATCCTAATAAAATACGTTGTAACATGACAAAATGTGGAAAATGTCAAGGGGTATGAAAACTTTTTCAAGGCACTGTATATGGCCTGGGTAACTGACTCTCCTATATCTGAGCTTTCTGGAAGACGCTTACAGGATTCTGAGTGTTAGAGGAATCTGCTGGAAGGGGCAGTTGCTTTATTAAGGCTTCATTCACACTACAGCGTTTGAAATCACGGGCAGATTTGCCACGGATCTGTCTGTGATTTCACAGCGCTGAGGTGTGAATGACAAAACGCAGGACTCGCATTTGAGATGCCATTCATTTGAATGACACCTCAAATCGCAATGCTGGTCTGCCACGATTGTCACACGTTAAAACATGCTGCAATCGAGGGATGCATTTCGCCCAAAGATAGTTCAGGAGCTACTTTGGGGCGACATGCTTCCTGCGTATTGCGTGGCAGACCTGCACCGCTATTTGAGGTATTATTCAAATGAATGGCATCTCGAATGCAAGTCCCACGTTTGTCATTCACACATCTGTGCTGTCAAATCGCAGGCAGATCCGCGGCAAATCTGCCCGCGATTCAAAACGCTGTAGTGTGAATGCAGCCTAACAATTACACAAGTGGGAAATGGACGCCCCACAACTGCAGTTATTGTTTAAGAACTCTTTAGAGTGATAAGCATACATGCGTGGTGCAATGGACAATGAAGAGCTCGTCAGCCCTTCGATTTTTCTATAAATAAAATAGAGGCCATGCTGGGCATGTGTAGGCAGCATTCTGGGCATTCAGAAGATTACAGGCCAGAGGGGACGTTGGGAAGGTCACACTGAAGACTTCAGAGGTACAGGGTCGTAGGTTAGTATGGTCTTTTAAAAAAAAAGCATTCAGAGGGCACAACGGAGGTTAGAAAAGGATCAGCGTACCTATCAGCGCTTCCCATACTTTGATCAGTCAAGTTCCACCATCCAAGTGCCAGCTGAGAACTGTAATCTCCTCTCACGAATACAACTTCAATGCTACTTTAGGTTTTCTAGCAACCATAGCCTTGACCAGGCACCTTTTCTTCAGGTGGGTTATTTTCACTCCCTATGAGAAAGCCCAGGGACGCCACGATTGATAATAAACTTTTATTTTATATAGCACCTTTAAAGGTAGCTTCTCAAAGTTCTTTACAAGGACAAGAGAAACAAAAACACAAGAAATACACAGGGTAAAACAATGGGGAAAAAAAAAAAAAAAAAAAACACAATTACGTGAAAGGTTGTCTAAAGAAAAAAAGTTTAGATTCAATTTGAATGAGTTTAGAGAAGATGACCGATGATCTTTGGAAGTGAATTCCAGAATTTTGGGGCATAGCAGGAGAAGACTGTCTCCCATCAAGTGTAGGTGAGTAGGAGGGGGGCACTCAGACCGAAATTTGAGGAATGGAAGTAAAAGGGGGGCGGGGGGGTTTGGAGTTCATAAACGTTCAGACAGATATTGGGGTACCAATCCATGACGAGCAAAAGGATCTTGAAGTCTATATTTTATCTCTTAAAACAATTCTTCTGCAAGCTTCCTTTAATAACCAATGGCAGCTGTCACTTAAATTGACATTCATACCTAAAGAGGCCTCTAGCATAAATCCTGAGTGCCACAGAGTAAGGACATGTGCCACCGGTGCAGCGATTGGACTCCCACACTGGTGTACAGATTAAAGTTGTACAGATCTAGAAACTACTGCAATACAATTCATGATTAACATGTTGATGTACATAATTGGCAAAGTGTTGTCTAATGAGAAAGTGGATTATTATGGAAGTCTTTAGTAAGGGAAGCATTTGTACCACTGTTTTGTGTTTAAGATGTGTGACATTCTAATTATGCAACTTCTGGCTGCAGTAATAGATCTGTTGGTTTGTTTATTATATTTTTTTTACTTTACCTTTCACTTTGGGTTGCCTTTACTAGATTCCAGGTAATGGTTGGATCAGATAAGCTTGAGCCTAGAGAGGATTTGGAACCAGGAGTGCTTTCAAATAACCCTTCTATTGCTTTGCGGGCTGCATTGTTATCTAACCTGATATGTATTACAAGGGGCATGAGGCAACATGAGCTTGCAAACTGGTGATTATGTTTTGCAGAACATCTTATACAAGCCAGAACAGTAGTCGAGGACATAGAGACGATTTCTTCTTGCCTTGTAATAGTGATTAAGCCCAATGGCGTGTGATTGCGAGTCCTGTCATGACCATCAACTTCTCCTTTTCCAGCTCCCTGTGGAACAATGCCGGCACTCCTTACAGATCCCCGCAATTATTCCAGAGGTCCACAGATACATTTTCTTCAGCTCTCGTGGTTTTGGGATGATTCTGGCCCTGGTGAGCATGTAATATCTGAAATTACAATAGCAAGGAAACAGTAAATATGAGATGTCATCACTCCATCTGGCTTATTGCTTATCAAAAGATCGCAGCATACAGCCGCCTATAGCTGCTGGCACTAATCACTGTATTCTGAGGGATAGGAAACCTCCCACTGTCAGAATACAATAGCACAGCGGGAGGGGTTCCCCCCCACAGCCAGTGTTGATGGGGGGAATCTAGCAATTTTCTTTCAACCTGTGGTTGAAAAAAAAATAGTGTAATGTATGGCTTGCTTTATAAAGGAACTTGGCTGGTCATTTCCAGAAGAACTAATAATCTGGATTTTTTTTTTTTTTTTTTTTTAACTATTGGTTCCATGGCTTAAGCCCTGAGTGGATAAGGCATGCCTCCTCATCTTAAAATTATAGACATAGCAGGAATACTTGGGTTTAGAGAGCAATTGTTCCAAGGTTGAATTTGACCTACATGTCACAACACCATATCTTGTATCCATCAGAAACAATGTTCTAAAATATTGTATCTGATAATGTCATTTTGCATTCAGGGAACACTTAATTAGAAGTAGACATGTGCATTCGTTTTCGTCCGAATGCATTTTCGTCCGAATTTCAGGTATTTTCGTTATCGTTTTAACAATAACGAAAGTGCATAATACGAAAAACAAATGCTTTATTTTCGTTTTCGTTGATACAACAGTTCGATATAGATAGGAGATTCGACATGATGATGACAATAACAATCTGTGTCCATCAAACCTGTGGTCGAATGTGCCTAACCTTAACTCTATTAGTCCAAGATGATTCGACGTAGGCGAGAAAAGATTCGACGTAGGCGAGAAAAGATTCGACGTAGGCGAGAAAAGATTCGACGTAGGCGAGAAAAGATTCGACGTAGGCGAGAAAAGATTCGACGTAGGCGAGAAAAGATTCGACGTAGGCGAGAAAAGATTCATAAAAATGATGATGATGATGAATGTTATTGGCTGATTGTAACCAAAGAGGAGGAGCAGTAAAATAGCTAGAACTAAGTACACACTTTGGCTTATGGTGTCTGTTGAAAGTTCTAAGAAGATTCGACGGAGCAGGTAAACTATACAGCATCGTACAGTTTAGTTGAATCTTTGAACATTCGACAGACACCATAAGCCTTCAATGACAGATTCGACCTTAATTTGGATTTTCGGGCAAATGCAATTTTTAATAAAAAACGAAATAAATAAAAACGAATTTCGGGAGTAACTAAATTTATTTTTCGAACGAAAACGAAATTCCGAAACAAAATATTTCAGTGTGCAGATGTCTAATTAGAAGCATCGCCTTAACATAAACGGTCAAAAAGTAAATCAAGTAGCTGCAGCCAAGTACAGTGCATCCAGGAAGTATTCACAGCACTTCACTTTTTCCACATTTTATGTTACAGCCTTATTCCAAAATGGATTAAGATCATTATTTTCCTCAACATTCTACAAATACTCCATAATGACAACATGAAAGAAAATTGTTTGAAATGTTTTTGAAATTATTAAACATAAAAAACGAAAAAAATTCCATGTACTTATAAGTAATCACAGCCTTTGCTCAATATATATAGTTACATAGTAGGTGAGGTTGAAAAAAGACACAAGTCCAACCTATGTGTGTGATTGTGTGTCAGTATTACATTACATATCCCTGTATGTTGCGGTCATTCAGGTGATTATCTAACAGTTTCTTGAAGCTATCAATGCTCCCTGCTGAGACCACCGCCTGTGGAAGGGAACTCCACATCCTTGCCGCTCTTACAGTAAAGAACCCTCTACGTAGTTTAAGGTTAAACCTCTTTTCTTCTAATTGTAATGAGTGGCCACGAGTCTTATTAAACTCTCTTCTGCGAAAAAGTTTTATCCCTATTGTGGGGTCACCAGTACAGTATTTGTAAATTGAAATCATATCCCCTCTCAAGCGTCTCTTCTCCAGAGAGAATAAGTTCAGCGCTCGCAACCTTTCCTCATAACCAAGATCCTCCAGGCCCTTTATTAGCTTTGTTGCCCTTCTTTGTACTCGCTCCATTTCCAGTACATCCCTCCTGAGGACTGGTGCCCAGAACTGGACAGCATACTCCAGGTGCGGCCGGACCAGAGTCTTGTAGAGTGGGAGAATTATCGTTTTATCTCTGGAATAAATCCCTTTTTTAATGCATGCCAATATTCTGTTTGCTTTATTAGCAGCAGCTTGGCATTGCATGCCATTGCTGAGCCTATCTACTAGGACCCCCAGGTCCTTTTCCATCCTAGATTCCCCCAGAGGTTCTCCCCCCAGTGTATAGATTACATTCATATTTTTGCCACCCAAATGCATTATTTTACATTTTTCTACATTGAACCTCATTTGCCATGTAGTCGCCCACCCCATTAATTTGTTCAGGTCTTTTTGCAAGGTTTCCACATCCTGCGGAGAAGTTATTGCCCTGCTTAGCATCGTCTGCAAATACAGAGATTGAACTGTTTATCCCATCCTCCGGGTCGTTTATAAACAAAAATGCTTCATTGAATCACCATTGGCACCAATTACAGCCTCAAGTCCTTTCGAGTATGATGCTACAAGCTTGGCACACCTATTTTTGGGCAGTTTCTCCCATTCTTCTTTGCAGGACCTCTCAAGCTCCATCAGGTTGGATAGCGAGCGTCAGTGCACAGCCATTTTCAGATCGCTCCAGTAATGTTCAAGCCTGGGCTTTGGCTGGTCCACTCAAGGACATAAGCAGAGTTGTCCCATAGCCACTACTTTGTTATCTTGGCTGGGAACTTTGGGTCCTTGTCCTGTTGGAAGAAAAACCTTCACCCCAGTCTGAAGTCCAGAGCACTCTGTAGCAGGTTTTCATCAAGGATGTCTCTGTACATTGCTACATTCATCTTTCCCCCGATCCTGATTAGTCTCCCAGTTCGTGCCTCTGAAAAACATCCCCACAGCATGATGCTGCCACCACCATGCTTCACTGTAGGGATGGTATAGGCCAGCTGGTTTCCTCCAGACATGACACTTGCCATTTAGGCCAAAGAGTTCAATCTGTTTCATCAGACCAGAGAATTTTGTTTCTCATGGTCTGAGAGACCTTCAGGTGCCATTTGGCAAATGGCAGGTGGGTCGTTGTGTGCCTTTTTACTGAGGAGTGGCTTCCGTCTGGCCACTCTACCATACAGGCCTGACTAGTGGAGTGCTGCAGAGATAGTTTTTCTTCTGGAAGGTTGTCCTCTCTCCACAGAGAAACCCTGGAGGCTCTGTCAAGAGTGACCATCAGGTTCTTGGTCATCTCTCTAAGGCCCTTTTCCCCCGATCACTCAGTTTGGTCGAGAGGCCCACTCTAAAGAGAGTCCTGGTGGTTCCAAACTTCTTCCATTTATGGATGAAGGAGGCTGCTGTGCTCATTGGGACCTTCAATACTGCAGACATTTTTCGGTACTCTTCCCCAGATCTGTGCCTCAATACAATCCAATCTAGGAGGTATACAGACAACTCCTTGTACTTCATGGCTTGGTTTGTGCTCTGACATGCACTGTTAACTGTGGAACCTTATATAGATAGGTGTGTGCCTTTCCAATTCATGTCCAATAAACTAAATTTACCACAGGTGGACTCCAATCTGTAGAAACATCTCAAGGGTGATCAGTGGAAACAGGATGCACCTGAGCTCAATTTTGAGTGTCTTAGCAAAGGCTGTAAATACTTATGTAAATGTGATTTTTTTATTTTTAATAAATTTGCAAAGATTACAAACATCTTTCACGTGGTCATTATGAGGTATTGTTTGTAGAATTTTGACGAAAATACATTTAATCCATTTTTGAATAAGTCTGTAACATAAAATGTGGAAAAAAGTGAAGCGCTGTGAATACTTTCCGGATGCACTGTATACAAATCATTCGGACATTGAGGGTCAAGAAGGATTAGTTTTTCAACCAAATGTTAGAATGAGTAGACTCCATATGTGCTGGTTACATCTCAGAGATTGTTGACCTGCTGGGATCTTCACACAATAGTCTCTCTCAACCATTTCAGCAAAGAAACTCTTGAATTATCTTTCCAGTCTTAGGGAACCTCTGCTATTACTTTATCTACAAGTCACAGTACATTAGTTTGATTGGCAGTGAAAAGAATGCCCCTTAAGCCGGGACCAGCCAAGATTCAAACCATCTATGAGCGGGCTGATTGTACCCAAGCCAATCCATCGACCAACTTGGGTACAACCAGCATGTTAAATTTTTACATGCAATTATTGCCAGCGGCTATAGCTGCTACCAATAATCGCTGTGTTCTCCTGGAAGGGAAAGATCATCATGCGCCATCCTACCACAGGTGGAAGGAAAGAAAATTGCTGGATTTCCCTATCAACACCGTCAGTGTTGATGGGCGAATCCCTCCCGCAGCCAGTGTATTCTGCCAGTGGGGAGCCTTCCCTGCTGACAGAACACAATGATTAGTGTTGCCAGCTATAGCTGGCGGCACTAATCAGTCAGGAAAGACCTTACAGGGCTAGTCTTATACAAGTTAATTGATAAATTGACTTGTCTTCGAAATTTGGCTGGTGCCTGCTAAATTGGACAAATTTCAATCCATGTATAACTGGCTTTACACTTGTGGTCATTGGGAAGAATGCCCCCCTTACAGATACAGCTGTAGCTAAAAAGCTCAATGGTGTCAATGAGAATTCATGTATACAACTAGGTTCTATGTCTAGTCAGATCTGTTTTTAAACTTGTTTGTTTTCTGTACTTTGTTAATAAAATTTCAAAAACCATACCTACTTTTCTGTAGTCTAATACCGTTGTGCCCTCAAAGTCCCATTTTTTAGTTTCTATAGGGTTACAAATACAATTTTGTGGACGCTGGCACAAGTTGTTACCAAGTACCTACAGAGTCACCCTGTTTTTTTAGGTACTTTAGAACTAGGATCTTTTCTTCTGATACTCAATGAGAATTCATCTGAGAGGAAAAAAACTGCTCATTGCTCAAGGAACCATTGCCAACCTTTGAAGGTACCTTGGGGCTCCAGGGAACCCTAGTTGAGAAAGGCTGCTCTAGAGTTTATCAAGAACGGTGCAGAATACATCCATGGAGCAGAAGTTCTGTGGCCAAAAACATTCAGAAAAATCAAACAAGGAATGTTGTTTTCTGCTGTAACTGTCAGATATTAAGCAGCTTCAGTTGGATTGATGACCCACCATTTCAGGTCCACTTGAGTGGCGGTAATTTATACTCAAAACACCACACAGTCGGTCAAAAAGGGAGTTTGAAGCAAAACTTATGCGGCCTAGTCCTGGTAGCTGGTGAGTCAAACAGTGAGGAGAATTGGATATTTCTTACAATTAGTGCTTATTGTAAATAGATTATGAAAAAAGGAAAGCTGACCAAACACTAGCAGAATTTCCTCGGAAATGGTTGTTTGATCGGGACAAGAAAATTTGAAGGAGCACAGATGAAATTTTAACTGGGAATGTGGTTTTCGATTGGGAAAAAAAAAAAATACATATTGTAAAGCACTGCGTAAACTGTTGGTGCTATATAAATCCTGTATAATAATAATAATAATAATGCACGATAGGAACCTGTTTAATATGTCTGGGGTTTAATTCAAGAAGCATGTCTGGACAAAATTTTAAGAGCATTGGAACTAGATTAGATTAGTTGACTCAATGATGGAAAGATCAAATTGCTCTGCCGATAAATTTTTCAGAATTTCTGTACAAACGTTCAAACAAAATTCTACTGGTGTATAGCCGGCTAAAGAAAGGATTTTCTTGGCATGGGCTGTCGTAAATTCACATGTTTATAACCTTCTAGATCCTGTATATCTCCATTTGGGTCAATCTCTACTCCACCATTCAGATGTTTACTAGTGGCCAAAGCTGGGTCACCAGTATCCCTGTCACTCTAGCCGCTGTCTTTGTCACAGCCGTGGTCATCATAATCCTCAATCAGCAACAAAAAAAGGTGAGTAGAATCCATGGATGTAGGAATTGGATCCCATGTCTCTGGTTCTAATTCTAATTATCACAATAGATAAATACCAACACTGACATCATGCTGGCAGCAGCCAACGAGTCCTTCATGAAGTACAACGTCCTACTGGGCATAAGTGACCGGTCTCGGAGCTGGCGAAATGATCCATCTGTATCCTTTACACCACAGAATACCTATTGTCTACATACACTATATTACCAAAAGTATTGGGACACCTGCCTTTACATGCACATAAACTTTAAACAGCGTCTTAGTCCGTAGGGCTCAGTATTGATGGGTGTGTGTGTCTAGGGGAATGTTTGACACTGATGTTGGACAAGAAGGGCTGGCTTGCAATCTCCGTTCTAATTCATCCTAAAGGTGTTCTATCGGGTTAAGGTCAGGATTAAGGTCAAGTTCCTCTACCCAAAACTTGCTCATCCATGTCTTAATTGACCTTGCTTTGTGCACTGGTCCAAATCATTTGATGGAGGGGGGATTATGGTGTGGGGTTGTTTCTCAGGGGTTGAGCTTGACCCCTTAATTCCGGTGAAGGGAACTCTTAAGACGTCAGCATACCAGGACATTTTGGACCATTTCATGCTCCCAACTTTGTGGGAACAGTTTGGGGATCGTCCCTTCCTGTTCCAATATGACTGCTCACCAGTGGACAAAGCAAGGGCTATAAAAGACATGAATGAGCCAGTTTGGGGTGGAGGAACTTGACTTGTCCGCAGTCCTGACCTCAACCTGATGGAACACCTTTGGGATGAATTAGAATCTCATCACTGCCTGACCTCACAAATGCACTTCTGGAAGAATGGTCAAACATTCCCATAGACACTCCTAAACCTTGTGGACAGCCTTCCCGGAAGAGTTGAAGCTGTTATAGCTGCAAAGGGTGGACCAACACAATACTGAACCCTGCGGACTAAGACTGGGATGCCATTGAAGTTCATGTGCGTGTAAAGGCAGGCGTACCAATACTTTTGGTAATAGTGTATGTGGATTGATAAGAAAAATTACTTTTCTTATCCTGATGCCTTTGCCGTATCAATGGTCTGCAAACAAGCAGGATTATGATGTATTGTGTATCTGTTTTATCTGTTTAGTTTCCCATTGACGACTTAAAGTAGAACTATAGGCAAAACTTTTTTCTTCATTTTGGATAGAGCAAGGGAGGGATATAACCCCTGTCAATTTTTATTTTCACCATGTGTGCCCCATTGCGGAGATTCCCCTTCACTTCCTGTCCCAATGCCAAACAGGAAGTGAGAAGAAACCTCTACAAATTAAGGGAACTAGTGTCCCCATTGGAAGATTTCCACTCTTACTTTTCTGGGGACAACCCAAAAAGGAGGGTTTTCTTTTACTTTCAATGATAATGGTAAACAGGAAAAATAGAGAGGCTGAATCTCCCTAATGGAAACACAGACAGCAATAAAAACTAACATTTGTTCTGATCCATCTGCACTAAAACAAAAAAAAAAAAAAAAACAAAAAAGAAAAAAAACCCGTTTCCTTTAATATTTTAAAGGGGTTGTAAACCCTCGTGTTTTTTCACCTTAATGCATCCTTTGCATTAAGGTGAAAAAACGCCTGGTAGTGACCGCCCCCCCCCCCCCCCCCCCCCCATTATACTTACCTGAGCCCCTTCATCTCTTAGATGGGGACACTCTGTCCCTCTCTCCACGGGGTCCCGGCTCTTGATTGGATAGATTGATAGCAGCGCAGCCATTGGCTCCCGCTGCTGTCATTTAAATCCAGTGACGCAGGCGCCGGGGCCGAGTCATAAATTCAGCGTCAATTGGGCTCGGGAGCACGTCTGCAAGGTAGCCCCCTTGGGAGAGCGCTTCTCCTAGGGGTTTATCTGATGTGGAGAGGAGCCGAGAGAGCCGCCGGGGGACCCCAGAAGAGGATGTTCGGGGCCACTCTGTGCAAAACAAGCTGCACAGTGGAGGCAAGTATGACATGTTTGTCAATTAAAAAAAAAAAAAAAAAAAAAAAGATCCTTTACAAATCACTTTGAGTTTGTTGTTTAGTTTATTAAAGTATCCTAAATGTTCATAGACGGGTTGCATTGTAGTAGAGGATATGGGGGGTGGTTTCCTTTTTATGAATGAATCTTTCTTCTGCTGCCCCCCCCCCCCCCCACACACACACACACACACACACACACACACACCAGTTTTAAACCTTTACTAAACCCAAAAATGTATATTGCATCTTACCAATCATTCGATGTAGTGGCTGTGTCGGTTTTCTTTTCCTAGGCTTATTTCCCCTTTGTTTTCACATCGTGATCTGGCCAGTAATACTCCTGTATTTGTGAGACACAACTCTGTAGGAATGAACACTGGAGGCACAGCAGACGGCAGCATCGTCAGTCTGGGGGAAGGAGAGTGTTAAATGTATTAGCCGATAGACTAAAATTAAAAACCAAATGCTAGTTCATACTTTAAAATCAGTTACAGCAGTTATTCTCCCCCCCCCCCCCCTTTTGGGATAAAGGTTTCGAATTGATAAATTAAAGCTGATCATTTTAATCACCCCTGTCACTGTTAAGTGGTTTGTGTCATCCATGTAAACTGATACATTCAGCTGGAGAGTTTGTACTGTGAAAAACAGACCCTGCTGGCTGTAATACCAGATGAAAATAGAAGAAAGCCTAAAAAAGAAAACTAATGCAGGCATCACATCTAAGAATTGGTAAGCTGCAATATTATAAATATTTGCTTTCGGTTTATTACTGCTTTAAAGGGTGACGAAACCCACATCATAAAAAACTATCAATAAATGGTGTATTACATACAGTTCATACTCAGTCACTAAGATTTGTTTTCTGCAAAAAACCTGGTTGATCCTGCTGCTCTCCATCTCCCCTTTTGTTCATGTCCCCAATTCAGCTAGGGATTTTGCCACTGTGGTGGCAACTCTGCGCATGCTCAGTTTTCAGTGAGTTTCTATGCGAAGCATTTCCTCCCGATCACATCTGAACAGCCCATGTGACTGTAGAGTCACACATGTGGGTGTATACACAGTGATAAATGACAGACCACTCCCCTCCTCCATGCCCAATAACCAGCTAAACACAATGGGGGGTGGGATATTACATGTAGATTAATAGAGACTTCACCTCCCTGTTATTCTAAGACACAGACTGGAGGGGTGTGACAACTTGTGCCTGGCAGAAATCCGCCAACACCATGTTGTTGCCAAAAAATAAGATTTGATTACAAATATACAGTATATTTGCATGACATTAAAACAGTGACATTTTTATTCTGTATTCTAAAGGCTGCAATTTTATTTATTTTTTTTGAACACGTGACCAGCAGAGGACTAGAAGCTGCTCCTGCTTATATTTTCCTGCAGACAGGCTGGGAAAGAGCTGGGTCATGTGATAGCTGTAAACCGATTAGGACGGGGTCTCCAAACTTTTTAAACAAAAGGGCCAGCTTACTGCCCTTTAGACTTTAGGGGGGCCGGACTGTGGTGATTGTCAAGTCATTGGTGTCAGTGGGCGGAATTGTGCCAAGTCATTGGTGTCAGTGGGCGGAATTGTGCCAAGTCATTGGTGTCAGTGGGCGGAATTGTGCCAAGTCATTGGTGTCAGTGGGCGGAATTGTGCCAAGTCATTGGTGTCAGTGGGCGGAATTGTGCCAAGTCATTGGTGTCAGTGGGCGGAATTGTGCCAAGTCATTGGTGTCAGTGGGCGGAATTGTGCCAAGTCATTGGTGTCAGTGGGCGGAATTGTGCCAAGTCATTGGTGTCAGTGGGCGGAATTGTGCCAAGTCATTGGTGTCCACTCCGGCGCTACACACTGAGCTGTATACGAGAGCAGAGGAAGGGGGTGGAGGATAAGAAGCTCCTCCACGGACATGCATGTTGCAGCTTCTCTTGTGCATACCGGCCATGCTCTGATGGTTTTTAGGTAATGGAGTCTGAAGACGGAGGGCGGGTGGTATTAGTGCTGAGGAATGCTGTATATTGAAAGAGGGGGGGTGTGAGATGGTGCAGGAGGACTGCTATGCATTGACAGGGGTGGGATTGGTGCAGAGGAATGCTATGTATTGAATGGGGGGGTTTAAACTGGAATCAGGGGGAGGAAAGCTCTGTACTTTGGGGGGGGGGGGGGGGGACACTTGGATGTACACACCCCTCAATCCTGCAGGTTGCAAAAACTTGGGTTGTGTTTTCGGTAATCTATTAGTTCCTATGATTGTCATCACCATCTAGTGGCCAAAATGTGGTATATCTTCTTGTAGCGCTGGTAGATTTGTGATCTCCCATCTGATAGGTAAATTTAGTGAATTGCTCGTTATAGGAAGTTAGATTTGCCTCTGTTCCAGCTTGGCTGACGTTGCGTGTGGTTCCACATTGTGCCGGTGGGTGTCGTTACCATCGGTAGGTATTGGAAAAGCAACGTGTTAAAGCGCATGAGTGCTCCTCTGTCCTGGAGACAACTCGGTGGAGGTAGTCCTCTGAGTTGCATTCTGGGAGAGGGTATTTATGGGACAGACGCCATATTTTGGGGTTTGTTTTCAGCCACCTGCTGGCCCTCCTGGCCGACAGGTATGTGTTAGAGTACTACCTCGTGGTCCTCTGTTCCGGAGGCCCGCGTCGCTGTGGCGCGTGGGTGGGCCCAGAAGCATGTCTGGGGCTTGCCACAGCAGCTGAGGAATGATCCTGAGCTGTCTATCCAGAGTGAAGAAAATGGACAACCGAGGAGATCCCAGGGGAGGACCCGTCATGGAAGGATCATGCAGAGTCCTCGGTTGGAGGACATATCCTAAAGTAATCCTACAGCATAGTACTGCCAGGTTGGCTTAGAGGTCCAAGTACTGTGTCTGACATTCATCGTGAACCAATACATCCTGTGGCAGAGGATCGTACGGGTTTATTTCAAGCAAGTCTGTGGCAGAGACTTTTGTTTGTGCTGCGTACTGGCTGCTAGGCAATTGAGAGAGGCCTATCCAGGCGAGTAAAGATTGCGTCCCACAAAAGGGGATTACATTCAATTACCGTATTCAACTTTAAAGGATGTTCTAAAGAAACCTAAAGAAAGGTATTTGAGATTCCCTGCAGTTTTCCTCCTGCCTCTTTCCTGCTACTTCCTTCGTTACTTGGTTTAATAAAGCACACAAGTGTTGGTGCTTATATCGTCCAAAGGTAAACTCAATGGAGCCCTAGACCCGGTGTCGGTGAAAGAGGTATCGAGAGTGAAGGTAACAGCCCGCTTAAACCAGCAGCTCCACCGAGAGTTAGTGCTACATTCTCATTTAGGTACTTCAGGAAACTAATGCATTTTGGCCACTAGATGGAGTCTTGGGACCTGCTTCCTGATTGTCCGGAAGGAGAAAAACAGGAAGACATTGGCGATTATTAATTGTCAGGTAGTACCTGTGTATTGTGAGGACCTGAGTGTTGTCTGCGTAGTGTGTGGGGATCGTTAGTACTTGTGTATTGTGGGTCTGCGGGTGCACATGTATTGTCTTGCTGAGTATTAGTGTCAGGAAGCTAGTTTTTGGACAGGGTATAATCCCTAATCCTCATTAAATTAGTAGGTAGATCCCTGGTGGGTGTGGAGATGCGACCCGGTGTACATCTTGCGGCATGTATGCGTTTCTTGATCATCCGATTGAGGGCGAATACTGCTGTGCAAAATGTAAGCACATTGTTTCCCTGGAAGCCCAGGTTCTGAATCTGGGGAAGCAACTGTCAGTGCTGAGAAGACCCTCCATACTAAAGGAGAGCCAGGAACGTTCACGGTAGGTGCCGGCAGGGGCCAGCACAGGCACTAGGGAAGAGTAGATGGGTGACAGGAGGGGTAGAGGGGGAAGTGCCAGGGAGGCCGATCCAGGGCTGGAACATCCCAATAAGTACGCTCCATTGAGCGACATTTGGTGAAACCAGTCAGGGACTGCTGCTGGAGCTGAGGGACTCTCCTAGCTGCCAGGGGGAGAACTCCAGTGAGAGGGGGGGAAAGGTAAGGGAAAGGAAAGAGATTCTGGTGGTAGGGGACTCAACTCTTAGGACAGAGGCCAATCTGTAACCAAGACCTGAAGCGCCGAACTGTATGTTGTCTACCGGGCGCTCGGGTTCGGCACATCACGGATCTGGTGGACAGATTACTGGGAGGGGCTGGGGAAGACCCGGCTGTCATGGTGCACGTTGGCACCAGTGACAAAGTCAGAGGCAGATGGAGTGTCCTAAAGAACGGTTTTAGGGACTTGGGAGCTAAATTGAGGAAAAGGACCTCCAAGGTAGTGTTCTCAGGAATACTACCGGTACATAGAGTCACACCAGAAAGGCAGAGGGAGATAAGGGAAGTAAACAAGTGGCTGAAGAGCTGGTGTAGTAAGGAGGGGTTTGGGTTCCTGGAGGACTGGGCCAACTTCTCAGTCGATCACCAGTACTATAGAAGGGCCAGACTGCACCTAAATGAGGAGGGTGCAGATCAGCTGGGAGTAAAGATGACCAAAAAGTTAGAGGGGGTTTTAAACTGGGTGACGGAGGGGGAGGGTCCAGAGGTAGAGATAGTCAGCGTGGAACATATTCCAGAGAGTAGTATTGGGGGCATTAGTGGTAGGTTGACTAAAGCACATAAACCCAAGATAAGTTTAGTAAAGTCCTAGTTGCAATCTCAGAACACCCAATAAGAATAGTATACGACTGGTCTAAACTACGTGGCATGTTCACCAATTCCAGGAGCCTGGCAGACAATATGGGTGAACTAGAGATACTGTTGTACGAGGAGGATTTGGATTTTGTGGGATTTTCAGAGACCTGGTTCAACAGCTCTCATGATTGGCTGGCAACCATTCAAGGGTATATCCTTTATTGCAGGGATAGAGAGGGTAAAAAAGGGGGAGTAGTATGTCTATATATCAAGAATAATGTACAAGTGAATGTGAGAGATGACATCACTGAGGGAGCTAGGGAGGAGGTGGAATCCTTATGAGTAGAGCACCAAAGGGATGAAGCTAAAGGGAAAATATTACTGGGAATATGCTATAGGCGCCCTAAGCTGAGGAAGGAGGGGGAGATAGATCTCCTATCACCTCTGGCTCTAATCATGTGCTTAAAAAAAACCCCATTGAAATCCATGCGTCCGGCGCCCCTCATGTAGATTGGGGGCCGGATGCATGGATAAGGGGGCGGTGCTCCTGCGCCCTGCATTATGGGCTGCCACTGTTCGGTAATATATAGAGGTCGATTTATAAAAGTTTTATTGGAGGAACACACAATCCTGTAGGTTGCAAGAATTTGGGCTGTCATTTAGGTAATCGATTAGTTCCTATGATTGTCATCGCCATCTAGTGGCCAAAATGCGTATTTCTTTTCATTTAGCCATTTCAGGAAACTATACTGCATTTTGGCCACTAGGTGGAGCCAAAAATCATAGGGATTAATCTATTATAGAAATTACACAGCCTGCACGAATGTGTGTCACAGTCATCTGATGAATATTTTACAAATAGAACCGATCGTGTCTAATATGCATTAGTATTTAGAAGCTTTGCATGATATTTGAAAACATTCTATAAATTGAACATCGCTTTATTTTTGCTGCTTAAACGATCTGTTTTAGCTGCCTGATTACTACAAATAAGTTTGTGTTTGGATTTCTGTTCATTCAGCTACCACCAAGTATAAGATGCCATCTTTGGAACCTCTGCCCCACGATATGGAAATCCAATTACCTCTGTTGAATGTTTAGATTGAAAATGGGGGTCTTCTAAAAAATAAAATCAAACCCCACCCACACACACATCTATATTTTTCAGCACCTGTATTTCAATTCAAGATGACTTACCACCCTACTGAATAATTCTGACTTTTCTCTGATCTTTACATGAACTTAGTTAAATATCATGGTCTCTGCTCCAATCAATGCCCCCCCCCCCACCTTGGAGCAAATAGTTTTCTAGTACAGCGATTCCACTTATCTCTCCAGGGATTCAGATCTCATTTTCTCCCCCTGAATACATATACATTTATATATTAATATTAAAGCAGACCTTCACTCTTTATGATTCTCCTCCCTCCCCTGCCTCCTCCCTATTATAGAATTGCAAGAAAGAAAAATGTTTCTTAAATATTTGAAAGTAAAGGTCCATCATTCTCACCTAAGGCTCAGTTCACACTGCTGCGACATGAGATTTGACTTGTGAGACCTCCAAGTCGCATGACATGTCAAATTCAATGTATCCCCATGAGAGCCGTCTTAACTGATGCTACGCACGTCTGTCCGACATTAGAATAGGTTCCTGCACTACTTTTGGTCCGACTTGGGTGCGATTTCAGCCCTTGTACAGACTCCTAAATAGCATCTGCGTTGGAAGGAAGTCATACGACTTTGCCGTCGCTGCAGTGTGAACTGAGCCTTAATGTGTGCATGCGCAGGAACGCCGCTGATCACACTGGGATCTATTGTGGAGTTTCTGTGCATACAGTGCCTTGAATAAAGTATTTATACCCCTTGACATCTTCCACATTTTGTCATGTTACAACCAAAAACTTAAATGTATTTTATTGGGATTTTATGTGATAGACCAACACAACGTGGCACATCGTTGCAAAGTGGAAGGAAAATGGTTTTCAAAATGTTTTACAAATAAATATGTGAAAAGTGTGGCGTGCATTTGTATTTAGCCCCCATTACTCTGATACCACTCACTACAATCTAGTGGAACCAATTGCCTTCAGAAGTCACCAAATTAGTAAATAGAGTCCACCTGTGTGTAATTGAATTTCAGTATAAATACAGTTCTGTGAAGCCCTCAGAGGTTTGTTAGAGAACCTTAATGAACAAACAGCATCATGAAGGCCAAGGAACACACCAGACAGGTCAGGGATAAAGTTGTGCAGAATATTAAAGCAGGGATAGGTTATAAAAAAAAATATCCCAAGCTTTGAACATCTCACGGAGCACTGTTCAATCCATCATCCGAAAATGGAAAGAGTATGGCACAACTGCAAACCCACAAAGACATGGCCGTCCACCTAAATTGACAGGCCGGGCAAGGAGAGCATCAGACAGGCAGCCAAGAGGCCCATGGTAACTCTGGAGATCCACAGCTCAGGTGGGAGAATCTGTCCACAGGACAACTATTAGTCGTGCTCTCCACAAATCTGGTCTTTATGGAAGAGTGGCAAGAAGAAAGTCATTGTTGAATGAAAGCCAGAAGTTGTCCTGTCTGCAGTTTGTTAGAAGCCATGTGGGGGACACAGCAAACATGTGGAAGGTGGTGTTCTGGTCATATTGAACTTGTGGCCTAAAAGCAAAACGCTGTGTGTGGCGGAAAACTAACACTGCACATCACCCTGAACACATCATCCCCACTGTGAAACATGGTGGTGGCAGCATCATGTTGTGGGGATGTTTTTCTTCAGCAGGGACAGGGAAGCTGGTCAGAGTTGATGGGAAGATGGATGGAGCCAAATACAGGGCAATCTTAGAAAAAAACCTGTTAGAGTCTGCAAAAGACTTGAGACTGGGGTGGAGGTTCACCATCCAGCAGGACAACGACCCTAAACATACAGCCAGAGCTACAATGGAATGGTTTAGATCAAAGCATATTCATGTGTTAGCAATGGCCCAGTCAAAGTCCAGACCTAAATCCAGTTAAGAATCTGTGGCAAGACTTGAAAATTGCTGTTCACAGACGCTCTTCATCCAATCTGACAGAGCTTGAGCTATTTTGCAAAGACTGGGCAAAAATGTCCCTTTCTAGATGTGCAAAGCTGGTAGAGACATCCCCAAGAAGACTTGCAGCTGTAATTGCAGTGAAAAAAGGAGGTTCTACAAAGTATTGACTCAGAGAGGCCTGAATACAAATGCACGCCACACTTTTCACATATTTGTAAAAAATGTTGAAAACCATTTATCATTTTCCTTCCACTTCACAATTATGTGCCACCTTGTGTTGGTCACATAAAATCCCAATAAAATACATTTACATATTTGGTTGCAACATGACAAAATGTGGAAAATGTCAAGGGGTATGAATACTTTCAAGACACTGTACACGTGGGTCCTGCAAACTGCCTCCTGGGATTTGTGTCACTTATTCATTTTACTGGCAGGGGTCCACGGTGTCTTTACATGCGCAGACATGCTGTAGTTATCTACCATCTGTAGACCTGACAAAGATCCCTGCTATCTTCGCATGCACCAGAAAAAAATTCAAGATTGCTGTGGATGAGCACTGTACAGAGAACTTTCCCTACAAGCAAGAAAATGCTGGAACTTCATGGACTAGTAAATAGTTTTTTTGTTTGTGTTTTTTTGTTTTTTCTACAGGGACAATTTAAGATTTAAGGGCTGGTTCTTACCACAAAAAATGCACTCCAGATCTGTTCCGGATGCGTTTCTGCATGCACATTTTTGGCGCATCCCAGTACATATTTGATGAGTTTCTGGATGCATTACAAATGCTTTTTTTTCTTTTCTGGGTTTTTTCCACTGTACTGGGGTCCAGTGCATTTTTGATGCGTGTTACTGCATTTCAGTACAGTGCAGAAAAAATGCCCTAGAAATGACCACACTTACAGGCATGTACTGGCCATCGGGACTACCGGGAGTTTCCCGGTGGGCCGAGGACTCAGTGGGCCGGTTTCAGCAACAGCCAGTGGCTTCGCTAGAGGGGGACTTTTGGGGCTATAGCCCCGAATTTGGGGCCCATAGCCCAGAGTCAGACCAGGAGTCCCCAACCACAGGGTCCCAGCCCACTACCAGGCCATGGGCTCTCTGCAGCCGTGCGGCAGGCAGCACGGGAGAGCAGGAAGGCAGCTCTCACTGCCTGCCCTCTCTGGGGACCCTGATGTAAGGAGGGGGGCTCTCTGGGGACCCTGACGTAAGGAGGGGGGCTCTCTGGGGACCCTGACGTAAGGAGGGGGGCTCTCTGGGGACCCTGACGTAAGGAGGGGGGCTCTCTGGGGACCCTGACGTAAGGAGGGGGGCTCTCTGGGGACCCTGACGTAAGGAGGGGGGCTCTCTGGGGACCCTGACGTAAGGAGGGGGGCTCTCTGGGGACCCTGACGTAAGGAGGGGGGCTCTCTGGGGACCCTGACGTAAGGAGGGGGGCTCTCTGGGGACCCTGACGTAAGGAGGGGGGCTCTCTGGGGACCCTGACGTAAGGAGGGGGGCTCTCTGGGGACCCTGACGTAAGGAGGGGGGCTCTCTGGGGACCCTGACGTAAGGAGGGGGGCTCTCTGGGGACCCTGACGTAAGGAGGGGGGCTCTCTGGGGACCCTGACGTAAGGAGGGGGGCTCTCTGGGGACCCTGACGTAAGGAGGGGGGCTCTCTGGGGACCCTGACGTAAGGGGGGGGCTCTCTGGGGACCCTGACGTAAGGGGGGGGCTCTCTGGGGACCCCGACGTAAGGGGGGGCTCTCTGGGGACCCTGACGTAAGGGGGGCTCTCTGGGGACCCTGACGTAAGGGGGGGCTCTCTGGGGACCCTGACGTAAGGGGGGGGGCTTTTTTTGCGCAATTGCGTACAGTTTATATACTGTTTTTGTGCGTGTTTGCAAAATTAAAGTGGGCTGGTCTGGATGAAGTCCAGGGCCAAATTTTTGTCCCAGTCCAGCCCTGCACACTTATGTTTACTGTGCCATTGAAAACACTATATCCTAGTTTCTATGCCTTTTTTCTGCATCAAAAACACTGGACTGCATGTGGTGTGAACTGGCCCTAAAAGTTTTCTTTTTGATAGTAAGATTGCCAATATCCTAACCACCTTTACGAAGGTTATGGGTGGCGGAAAAAGGGTGGGATTTAATGCCCAAACACTGTCGCTGTGCAGGCGATGTTTATGTGAGCGTGCTCACAAAGACCGAGCTGTCAAAGACAGTTCCCAGACCGGTCTAAATAGCGATAGCCGATGGGTCCACCTTCTGATCACGTGATGATCATTCACCAGTCTTTCCACCCCCATCCCCTCCTCCATGTGCCAAACTGTTTTTAACCAACTCAATATCAGGCACTTTCACCCCCTTCCTGCCCAAGCCATTTTTCAGCGCTGTCACATTTTGAATGACAATTGCGCAGTCATGCAAAACTGTATTCAAATGAAATTGTTATCATTTTTTCCCCCCACAAATAGAGCTTTCTTTTGGTGGTACTTGATCACCTCTGCGGTTTTTATTTTTTGCGCTATAAACAAAAGAGTGACAAGTTTGAAAAAAAAAAATAAAAACACCAAATTTTTTACTTTTTGCTATAATATCCAATTTTTTTTTTTTTAAACAATTTTTTCCTCAGTTTAGGCCAATACGTATTCTACATATTTTTGGTTAAAAAAAAAAAAAACGCAATAAACGTATATTGATTGGTTTGCACAAAAGTTATAGCATCTACAAAATAGGGGATAGATTTATGGCATTTTTGTTATTTTTTTTTTACTAGTAATGGTGGCGATCTGTGATTTTTATCGTGACTTCGATATTACGGCGGACATATCGGACACTTTTGACATATTTTTGGGGCCATTCACATTTATACAGTGATCCGTGCTATAAAAATGCACTGATTACTGTATAAATGTGACTGGCAGGGAAGGGGTTAACATTAGGGGGTGATCGAGGGGTTTATTATGTTTCCTAGGGAGTGATTCTAACTGTAGGGGGAGGGGATTCACAAGGGGAGGAGACTGATTGGTGTTCCTCTGTACTGAGTACACACCATCGGTCTCTCACCTGACAGGATGTGGATCTGTTTGTTTAGACACACAGATCCACGGTCCTGCTCTCTTACCGGGCAATCGCGTGTGCCCGGCGGACATCGCGGCCGCCAGGCACACGCACCAGGTCCCCAGTGACCTGGTGGGCGCGCCCGCCCCCTGGTGGGCCAGGAAGGCGAGGGCATCAAATGAGGCCTTCCCGGAACGAGAGCCGCGCCGCCTGGCCGTCATATGACAGCCGGCGGGCAGTAAGCAGTTAGGGACGCTGGGTGGTTAGGAAGGGGTTTAAAGCAGAGTTGCACCGATACCAGTATCGGTACTGAGTATTTGCATGAGTACTTGTGCAAATGCTTCGATGCCCAAAACGGATACTTTTGTGGCGCTATTTGAGCCCCATACAAAATGAATGGGCTCAAATTGCACTGCAAAGAATCACATGGGATTTAAACAGTAATGCGCTGCGATTCCTGTCCAAGTCGCATGCAGTTTCCCGCACCGCTCCTGTGTGAGCCCAGGCTTGTCAGTGACTTCAGCCTGGGTAAACACAGAAGTGGTGCCCAAAACCGCATGTGATTCGAACAGAAATTGCGCCACATTCCTGTTTGAGTCGCATGCGATTCTTTGTAGTGCAATTTGAGCCCATTCATTTTGTATGGGTTCAAATGGCACTGCAAAGAATCGTACTCTGTTTCTTGTATTGCAGTCTGCAAGTGGTTTAAAAAAAAAAAAAATTTTTGGTTTACATCCACTTTAAATGCATTTTTTTTAATTGCTGAAGTGTACAGATTTTGTTTCCTCTTCTCAGTTGTGTTAGTGTGTATAATAGTAAATTCACTTTAAATTTGTGTAATCACATATACTTGCTGGTGAACCATTCCATCCGTTTAGTTTCTTTCACACTATTGGCCAGCTTTGCTTCATCTACTTCCATCTGTGGGGCTGTCAGCAGAGACTTTCCCAGCACTTATCCAGCATGCATCAGGTGAGTGGAATAAAACCAGCCAGAAATCCTTATTCAAATGATTAGATTAGGGAGCCCATCATGGCAGCTGCTATGGCTGACCCCTCATTCTAAAAATTCTAGCTGCCTGGCCACCACACTTGTCCCCCTTGCTTCAGTACTATCTCAGGACTATGTCACCAACTTTCCTGATTTGCAGATTGGAACACTTGTTTCGAATGAGTGATCAGAAAGTATTGGTCATTATAACAGCCAGGCAATTAGCATTTTCAGAAGGTGGTTTGCAATGAACATTACCCCTGCTTCTCATATAAAAAGTTTCCTTTAATACATTTTTTCCCCCAAAATACAACCATGCCATTCACTGAATGATTACTGGCTAATCTGGTCTGCATTGCTGTCAGTTCCCTTGTAAAGCATCCCTTGTTTGCAATTCTCCATGGACTAAAGCCAAACATTAGATGTAATGGTACTCGTAGATGTCCATATACAACCCAATATTTACTAGCGGTGTGAAAAATTTACAGTATTTACAATGAGAGCAATGCGGAACTCCGACCCAAATCATGATAGAGAATATATATATATATATATATATATATATATATATATATATATATATATATATATATATATATATATATATATATATATGCCCTCTTTTACTAGACATTTGTAACTCGTTTCATTCCGAATTCATTAAAGGAATTTTGACAAATTCGTTAATTCGGAAATATCCTAACAAAAACCCGTTTAACTTTTACGAATATTTGGAAATTAAAAAAAAAAACAAATTCGAAAATCTGAAATAACTACTTAACTTGGCTATTACTAGCTATTAAATTATACTGCCAAAAAATGTATTTGTTTTCGTTTTATTCTTTTTTTGTTTTTGGTTCATTTGTTATGATTGGAATTTGTAAATTCGAAAAAAAAAAAAAAAAAACAGAAATTCGAAAAATTGGAAAACCCAAAAATCTGAAATAACCAATAACTTGACTATTACTTTTCTAGGTATTATAATTTCCTTTCAAATTTGGCTGATATTGAACGTAACGAATGCGAATTTATCCGAAGTTACGAATGCCGTATCTAAACGAATGGAACGTAAGAAATTAATAATAAAAACATTAATTTGTTCAGTTCCATTTGTTTAGATGTGGTATTTGTTAGTGAACGTAACAATTACAAATTTATCCAAAATAACAAATACCACATCTAAACAAATTGAACAAATACGTTTTTATTATTATTAGTTACGTTACGTTCGTTTAGATGCGGCATTTGTTATTTCGGATAATTCTTAACTTTGGATAAATTCGTATTCGTTATGTTCAACAGCCAAATCTGAAAGGAGATTCCAATACCTATAATAGTAATAGTCAAGTTATTGGTTAGTCATTTTAGATTTTCGGGTTTTCCAATTTTTCAAATTTGATTTTTTTCAATTTTACGAATTCCAATCATAACAATTGAACCGAAAACTAAAAAAAAAAAACGAACAAAACAAAAACAAATAAATTTTTTGGCAGTGCACATGTCTATCTTTTGCTACAATACTTATCTTCAGCTCAGAGGTTTCCTCTAGTATGATTTTTTTTCTAGATGTCCGCTAAGTCTAATGGTCAGCTGTTGATCATCTACATCAATGGCCAGCATTATTGAACTCATTTTTTTCAGTTCATCCCAGACATGTGACCCCAACCCGTGACTAGACCGTGAAAGAAAAAGTAGCACAGTGGTTAGCTCTGCTTTCTCCCCCTCTCAGCAAGCTTCTTGTCTAGATTTGAAGTGATTGGCTCCTTGTGCTGCTTCTTCCCCTCACATTCCAGCCCAGGTACTGAAAGGGGCTGATTCCAGGCCAAATGTACTTGTACTGCTTGCCTTTAAAAAGACCAATACAGGCAGTCCCCGAGTTACAAACACCCGAGTTATGAATGACTCCTACTTACGGCCTCAAATGCCGGCCACTTGTGCTCCATGCTGGTCTTGGATACCTCCGGACACATCCCATACAGCAGTACTACATGTACTGCATGGCCAGAAGAGCCCCAGATAACATAACAAGCACCCGGAACATCCCACATCCATGCACAGGCGGACATTACACTTACAAATGCAGTGTTGCAACTTACGAACAAACCTTCAGTCCTTATTGTGTTAGTAACTCGGGGACTTACTGTAAGATGTAATAATTACAGAGCTGTATTTATTTTTTTAGATCTGCCTAGAGTTCAGTTTTAAGTCTCCCAATCACACACAGTCTGCTCTTTAAATCAGATCCCTGTTTTTTTGGCTGCAGCAGAGGGCAGGAGGTTTGGAGGAGGTGGACTTCTGTCCTCTCCTGATTGCTGAGGATGGCCCTACATAGCGCCTGGCCCAGAGTCATGCATTGCCATTGTGTAGGTGAGCCTACACTGCCCCATACAATACCCTACACATTACTCTCCTCTATATACTGCCTTATATCATATCCCCTGCACTTCTCTCCTTCACATACTTCCTCATAATATACCCCTCTGTACTCCTCTCCGGCACATGCTGGCTTCTATCATACCGCTGTACTCCTCTCCTGTATGTATTGCCCCATATCATACACCCGTACCCCTCTCCAGTATATACTGCCCATATACACCCATACTCCTCTACTGTATATACTGCCCATATCGTACACCCATACTCCTCTCCTGTATATACTGCCCATATTGTACACCCGTACTCCTCTCCTGTATATACTGCCCATATCGTACACCCGTACTCCCCTCCTGAATATACTGCCCATATACACTAGTACCGTTCTTTTATATAATGCCCCATATACACCTGTACTCCTCCTGTATATACTGCCCCATATACACCCGTATCCCTCTCCAGTATATACTGCCCATATACACCCATACGCCTCCTGTATATACTGCCCCATATACAACCGTAGCCCTCTCCAGTATATACTGCCCATATACACCCATACTCCTCTACTGTATATACTGCCCATATCGTACACCCATACTCCTCTCCTGTATATACTGCCCATATTGTACACCCGTACTCCTCTCCTGTATATACTGCCCATATCGTACACCCGTACTCCCCTCCTGAATATACTGCCCATATACACTAGTACCGTTCTTTTATATAATGCCCCATATACACCTGTACTCCTCCTGTATATACTGCCCCATATACACCCGTATCCCTCTCCAGTATATACTGCCCATATACACCCATACGCCTCCTGTATATACTGCCCCATATACAACCGTAGCCCTCTCCAGTATATACTGCCCATATACACCCATACGCCTCCTGTATATACTGCCCCATATACACCCATAGCTCTCTCCAGTATATACTGCCCATATACACCCATACTCCTGTATATACTGCCCCATACTATACACCTGCACTCTCCTGTATATACTGCCCCATATACACCCGTACCCCTCTCCAGTATATACCGCCTATAGACACTCATAGGCCTCTCCTGAGTTTACTGCCCCATACTATACACCTGTACGCCTCCTGTATAAACCGCCCATATCATACACCTGTACTCCTCTCCTGTATATACTGCCCAAATCATACACCTGTACTCCTCTCCTGTATATACTGCCCATATCATACACCTGTACTCCTCCTGTATATACTGCCCAAATCATACACCTGTACTCCTCTCCTGTATATACTGCCCATATCATACACCTGTACTCCTCTCCTGTATATACTGCCCAAATCATACACCTGTACTCCTCTCCTGTATATACTGCCCATATCATACACCTGTACTCCTCTCCTGTATATACTGCCCATATCATACACCTGTACTCCTCTCCTGTATATACTGCCCATATCATACACCTGTACTCCTCTCCTGTATATACTGCCCATATCATACACCTGTACTCTCCTGTATATACTGCTCCATATTATACACCTGTACTCCTCTCCTGTATATACTGCTCCATATTATACACCTGTACTCCTCTCCTGTATATACTGCCCACATCGTATACCTGTACTCCTCCTGTATATACTGCCCCATATACACCCGTACTCATCTCCTGCATATGTTGCCAGTAAATACAGTATATATCCTCAATCTTGCCCTCTTTAGCTAGTTCTGTTTTAAAAGTTTTTCGTTTAGGTGTCACATTGTATCTTCTCTCTTTTCCACACACACAGGATGATGTCAGACATTGCTTGGGCCAACTATTTATTGTAATAGAAATTCCTGCTGACCCAATGTTTGCACAGATCAGCACAGAAGACCCCGTGACGGAGGAGAGCCCCCTGCTGGCCAGTGAATCCAGCCACAAGCCTGTGCTGTGCAACCAGAAGATTCCCCTCATCCTGTGGGATGAACCAGAAGTGAGTATCTGGAATGTCCCACTAATGTTAATTCACAGAGTCTCTTAAATCTGACAGATCTATTTCTCTAAAGCAGACCATAGATTAATCAATTTTCAGTGTTGAGGGGGGAATCCCTCCCACAGTGCTCTTGTATTGTGCCAGAGGGGAGCCTTCCCGGTCAGCAGAATACAATTACTGCTAGTAATGGTATGTAAAAAAAATCCCACAGGCTGGTTGTGCTCAAGTCGAGGTATCACCTTAGGTACGACCAGCCTGGCCCATGGATGAATCAAACCTATGGGCGGTGTAAGCCTCGGTTCATATCTATCCCACCAGCGTACGACGATATACGTCGGCACAATGGCACGGCTGGGCAAATGGGCGTACAGGTACGTCCCCTTTAAATCATGGCATTGTGGGCATGCGTACTCCGTGACCGTGCCCACGGGTCCCGCAGACACGATGTACTCCGGGGGCCCGCAATTGTGTCATGGATAGTAAGAACAGGGAGATGCCTTTGTAAACAAGGCATTTCCCCGTTCTGCCTAGTGACATGACAGCCATCTACTGCTCCCTGTCATCGGGTCAGTGGAAGACCATCCCCCCCCCCCCAGTTAGAATCACTCCCTAGGACACACTTAACCCCTTGATTGCCCCCTAGTGTTTAATCCCTTCCCTGCCAGTGTAATTTACACAGTAATCAGTGCATTTTTATAGCACCGATCGCTGTATAAATGACAATGGTCCCAAAATGGTGTCAAGTGTCAGATGTGTCCGCCATGTCATAGTCACGAGAAAAAAAAAGTTGCAGATCACTGCCATTACATTAAAAAAATAAAAATGCTACAAATCTATCCCCTATTTTGTAGACACTAACTTGCACAAATCAATATACGCTTATTACGATTTTACCAAAGATATGTAGAATACATATCGGCCTAAACTGAGAAAAAAAAAATAGTTTATATATTTTTGGGGATATTTATTATAGCAAAAAAAAAAAAAATAAAAAAAGAGTTTTCAAAATTGTCACTTTTTGTTTATAGCGCAAAAAAAAAAAATTTTGTTTGGGTGTAACGTCGCACGACCGCGCAATTGTCAGTTAAATAGACGCAGTGCCTTATCGCAAAAAGTTCTCTGGTCAGGAAGGGGGTAAATCCTTCTAGGGCTGAAGGGGCTATGCAGGTGCAACAGAGTGAGCTTGATTTTGCACATTGTGTTTAGGGCAGCTTATTTCAATAGGCTACCCTATGTGTGTAAAAGGCACAAAAAACATGTATGGTGCTTTCTTCAGCAGCACATATACTAAAAAATTGGAATGATACAGAGAAGATTAGCATGGCCCCTGTGCAAGGATGACACGCAAATTCGTGAAGCGTTCCATATAAAAAACAAAACCAGCAAAATAAAAAAAACCCTGTATAACCCTTGTTAAAACTCGACGCAACAAAACACATAGTACTTTATCATACATTTTGGCACATGGTAACAAGGGGCAACGACATTTGGAACCGCCGTGTGCCTGCAGAAAGGCTGCGCGATTTTTGTGTGTTGCAGGAAATGAGCAAATTTGTAAACCTAGCCTAACGCAGTGAAAGACCAGCCTCGTTAATTGTATTTAATCCCTACCATGTTGCTTTATAATTATCCAGGTAAAAATTGCTGCCTTGGGGTTGCTATAGGCACAGCCATGTATATGGAAAAACCTGAGAACAAATATTATCTGTCTGATTCATAGATGTTAACTGTAAATCGGAATATCCTTCCACTGGTCACTTGTTACTTCCTGGCATTATAGTGTTAAATTGGTCAGACACCTGTACTTAGAAAATAAAAATTGTTTATTAAATTACAGTATCTCACAAAAGTGAGTACACCCCTCACATTTTTGTAAATATTTTATTCTATCTTTTCATGTAACACTGGAGAAATGACACTTTGCTACAATGTAAAGTAGTGAGTGTACAGCTTGTATAAGGCCCCTTTCACACGAGGCGGACTCCGCTTCCACGAAGTCCACCGGCTCAGCAGGAGATCTCTGTTGATCTGCGCTGAGCCGGCGGATGACAGGTCCCTCTCTGCTCACTGAGCGGGGAGGGGCTTGTCAGGCACCGCTGCCGCCTAAGGAGGGATCGGATGACAATGGACAACATGTCCGTTTTAATCAGATCTCACCCGATCCGATAGCGACGGACCTGGACATAGGGCCATCTGTCTGCTTTTAGCAGGTCGGATGTCAGCGGACATGTCTCTGCTGACATCCGTCGCTCCATAGGGTAATGTGGAGCGCCCATTCAGGTCCGCCGTCAAAACTGACAGACGGACCTGAACGGTCCAATCGTGTGAAAGGGGGCTAACAGTGCAAATTTGCTGTCCCCTCAAAATAACACACACAGCCATTAATGTCTAAACCGCTGGCAACAAGAGTATACCCCTAAGTAAAAATGTCCAAATTGGGCCGAATTAGCCATTTTCCCTCCCCGGTGTCATGTGACTTGTTAGTGTTACAAGGTCTCAGGTGTGAATGGGGAGCAGGTGTGTTAAATTTGGTGTCATCACTCACCCTGAAACTGAGCTGCAGCACAGTGGCCAAGACCAACAGGACAGGTTCTCCTCAGAACAGCCCTCGCCACGTTCGACCAAAAAAGTTGAATGTGCATGCTCAAAGTCATATCCAGAGGTTGTTTTTGGGAAATGGACGTATGAGTGCTGCCAGCATTCCTGCAGAGGTTTAAGGGGTGGGGTGCCTGTCAGAGTTCAGACCATATGCCTCACACCTCATCAAATTGGTCTGCATGGCTGTCGTCCCAGAAGGAAGCCTCTTCTAAAGATGATGCACAAGAAAGCCTGCAAACAGTTTGCTGAAGACAAGCAGACTAAGGACATGGATTACTGGAACCATGTCCTGTGGTCTGATGAGACCAAGATAAACTTATTGGGTTCAGATGGTGTCAAGCGTGTGTGGCGGCAACCAGGTGAGCAGTACAAAGACAAGTGTGTCTTGCCTACAGTCAAGCATGGTGGTGGGAGTGTCATGGTCTGGGGCTGCATGAGTGCTGCCGGCACTGGGGAGCTACAGTTCATTGAGGGAACCATGAATGCCAACATGTACTGTGACATACTGAAGCAGAGCATGATCCCCTCCCTTCGGAGACTGGGCCGCAGGGCAGTATTCCAACATGATAACAACCCCAAACACACCTCCACAAAAGACCACTGCCTTGCTAAAGAAGCTGAGGGTAAGGGTGATGGACTGGCCAAGCATGTCTCCAGACCTAAACCCTATTGATCATCTATGGGGCATCCTCAAACGGAAGGTGGAGGAGCGCAAGGTCTCTAACATTCAAGAGCTCTGTGATGTCGTCATGGAGGAGTGGAAGAGGACTCCAGTGGCAACCTGTGAAGCTCTGGTGAACTCCATGCCCAAGAGGTTTAAGGCAGTGCTGGAAAATAATGGTGGCCACACAAAATATTGACACTTTTGGACCAGTTTGGACATTTACACTTAGGGATGTACTCACTTTTGTTGCCAGCAGTTTAGACATTAATGGCTGTGTGTTGAGTTATTTTGAGGGGACATCAAATTTACACTGTTATACAAGCTGTACACTCACTACTTTACATTGTAGCAAAGTGTCATTTCTTCAGTGTTGTCACATGAAAAGATATAATAAAATATTTACAAAAATGTGAGGGGTGTACTCACTCGTGAGATATTGTATATGAACTCTGAATTAGGCAAGATCTACCGTGAGGGTCGGTTCACACCATGGATCACACACAAATGCTCTGTACGTTCCTGCGCAATTAACATTTGATCCGGGTGCAGTGTGTTTTCAGTCCATTCATTGGGGCTGAAATCGCAACGGATCACACCAAAAGTAGTACATGCACTCCTTTATAAAATGTGCAGGAACCGGATCGCATGGTGCTGCTGTACTGTGCAATCCAGTGCAGGCAAATGCACTTCATTTGGGATTAATATTGACATCCTCTGCAGTGCGTTTTGAACGCAGTTTGGGAAACAAGCACTGAACGTGGGTTTTCCACACCGCGTCCTGGTGTGAACAGGCCCCAAGGCCTGGTTCAGACCTGTGCAGTTCCTGCAGTGCTTTTTGCACACACTCTTTTTTTTTTTTTACACGTTTTGTTGCTTTATGCGTTTTGCATTTTTTTATGCTTTTTTTTGGTTGGATAGATTAAAAAGCACAAAATGTGGTAAAATCGCAGCAAAAATGACTACATGCTTTTCTGCAGCTTCCCTATTGAAGTCTATTGAACCAAAGACGCACCTTTTTGCATTTGAAAAAGTCCTTGACCCTTTCCAAAAATTGCAGCAGCTGAGAAAAAGCATAGCTGTGAACGTGTCCCATAAGGAGCCATGTTAAATGGACTGTAGTGTGTTTTTGCAAAAAGCACTAAAAAAAACACATTGGTGTGAACCAGGCCTAAGGGCTGGTGCATTCCAAATGCAGTCCAGTGCATTTTTAATCTGCATAAAAAACGCATGCATAGTGTATATATTTTATATCAACAAAAGTAGAACATGCTGCACTTTCTGTATGAAACTCATTTGGAAGGCAACAAAATGCACCAAAACAAACTATCGAAAACCCACTGTAATATGTCCTGACGTGAGATAAAGAAAAAAATAGGGAAAAAAACACTGAAATGCATAATATATGTGCATGCAGAAATGCATCCAGACCCCAGAAATTGTGGTGTGAACTGGTCCTCACAGTGCCCCCCAGGGTTAAAGGCTTATTTAGTCTAGGAGTGCTGGGGTAAGGTAATACCTCATGCCTGGCTGTAGAAGGCTCTCTATCCATGTGACTGGTCCAGCGCTGCCACCTAAGGCCTTGCCTCCTCCACATACAAAGCAGGGTTAGCCATGCACTGTACATGACACCCACAGCCTGGAGCTTCAGGCAGGAGAGAACAGTGATGGAGCTTGCCATACCAAGAGACAGGGGTAAATATTACAGCTTAGGCCCCAGTCACATCTCAGCGTTTCGTACCCTTGAAACTCCAAAACGCTGGAGAAAAAAAAAAAATCAATTCTCTATGGAGACGGTTCACATCTTCACACAAAGTCGCCTGAAGCTCAAAAAAGTTCTTGAGCATTTTATGTAGCTCTAATCGGGCAGATTTGAGAGTGTGGCGCGTTTTTATTCTCATAGAAATTAATGGAAATGCACCATTCGCTCGTTTGTGCGCGTTTTTGCACGATTTTCTGCTCAAATGAAAAAAGTAAAAAACTAAAAATAGTAATATGAAAAAAATGTAAAATACACAAATAGCTACAAATCATCATAAAATAAATATATAATACACGATTAACCCCTAACCTTAAAAATTATTATTAATACTGATAAAATACCCAAACAAAAAAGATGAATGTATTTTGTGTTGGGGTTAAGGCGTTTACTTCATTATGGTTTTTTATTTAATTTATTTATTTTTTTTTTTTAAGGGGTAGGGGTTAAAATTAAGGGTTAATTACCGGTATTTATTGTTACTTAGTATTCATTTATTGAATTTATGATTTTTATTTCATTTAAATTTCTTTATTCAAGTAGTAGTAGTAATAAGAATAAAATAACCAACTCCTAATCTAAACCTAAACTGAACACTAACCCCTTAATTTTTGCTTTAGTCTTTCCAAGAGCCAGCCTACTGCTTGCATCAGGAGAGTGACAGGGTGCTGTGCAGCCCCTCCCACCAGCCATGATCTGCCCACATTGCATAAAGAAGCACAGACCCAGTGATGGCATTGCTGGGTCTAAAATAACAGGTTTTATTTAAAAGAACCAGAACAGGTAAAATATAAGCAGATTAGGTGTAAAGTTAATCTAAACTCCCTGTGACAACCTTTTATTTTATCACACATACACAAATGCTAACATTTTTTTATTCTATTTTACCAGTTTACTTTTTTGTGCTGTTAAGCAGCACTTCTGGTTCTTCAGCCAATGCGGGGCCCCACTGCCCCCTAGGATTTCTATGACACAGCTATGCCAGGAGGCAGTGTGTTAAGCTGTGCGTTTGCACTGCATGTTCACATGCATGGTGGATTTGTGCTCAAGTGCACATGCTGCCGGGGGTATAGTGGCAATCTGCCAGAATCTGGAAGCATTTATGCACACGCTCAGGAATCCCGCTGCGCCATGCGCTTATGCACCACCACTCTCTTCCAGGTTCTAGATACCTGGAAGACACAAGTAAAGTATATGCACACATGCTGGGGCTTTGAAAATGTAAATAAATCGGAGTTACTTACCGGTAACGTCCTTTTCCAGGAGTCTTTCAGGACAGCACCATGGAGAGACCTTGGCTCCTCCCCTTCTGAGGAAACACCGCCCTCAACTTAAAGCTTTAAACCTCACCGCTCTCCCCCGGCCCCTCAGTTCTTCAAGAGGACCTCCGGTTAGCTGGGGAGACACAAGAACACGTCATAATAACTTTAATCTTACCTGACGTTCTTCTGCGATGAACTCCATCACGAATATCCCTACAGTAGGGTGGGTAACTGTGCTGTCCTGAAAGACTCCTGGAAAAGGACGTTACCGGTAAGTAACTCCGATTTTCCCATTTCCGTCTTTCAGGACAGCACCATAGAGAGGATAAGCGAGCACCTTACCTTAGGGTGGGACTACTGCCTGCAGAACCTTACGCCCAAAAGCCTGGTCTTTTGCTGACAGAAGGTCCAATCTGTAGTGTTTCACGAACGTGTCGAATCTAGACCACGTTGCCGCTCTACAGATCTGCTCCGGAGACGCACCAGCCCACTCGGCCTGAGAGGTCGCCACTGCCCTTGTGGAGTGTGCCCTGATACCCTTAGGGGCTTCTAACCCGCTAAATATATAAGCCTGACTGATAGCTAACCTTAGCCACCTAGCTAAAGTGCGCCTCGAGGCTTTGCCTCCTTTCCTGGTTCCTGAAAATAACACAAAAAAGGAATCAGATTTTCTAAATGGTTTTGTATCCTCCAAGTATTGCAGGACACACCTTCTTACATCTAGTTTATGAAACCTATGTTCCTGTTCCCTCACAGGATTCAAACAAAAGGTGGGCAAAACAATTTCCTGGCCTCTATGAAAAACCGAGGCTACTTTCGGTAAGAAGGCCGGATCGGCCTTAAAAATTACCCTGTCCGGGAATACCTGAAAAAAAGGGGCCCTAATGGAGAGGGCCTCGAGTTCACTTACTCTTCTTGCCGTAGTGATTGCCACCAAAAACACCGTTTTGAGGCTAATCCATTTTAGCGTACACGTCTCCAATGGCTCAAAGGGTTCCCCTGTAAGTGCTTGTAGGACCAAGGACAGATCCCACATTGGGAAGGGGGGGACCTTCAGAGGTCTCTGCCTACTCAATGCTTTAAAAAATCTAATGACCCAAGGATCGGAGGCTAGTTGTTTCTCCAGAAACACACTCAAAGCAGAAACCTGTCCTTTCAGGGTGCCAAGGGCTAACCCTTTGTCCGCCCCTGCCTGCAGGAACTCTAAGACCGCTATAGAGCTGTGAGTATCAAAAGAAGTTTCTGTACACCAGCTATTAAAACGCCTCCATGTCTTTTGGTAGATGACCTGGGTTTCTTTTTTCCTGCAGTTAAGGAGGGTCTTTACCAAGCTATCTGAGAAACCTCTGTTCTTCAACAGTTCTTCCTCAGTAGCCAAGCCGCGAGGCTCCATCTCCCCACCTGGGGACAACAGATTGGCCCCTGGGAAAGGAGATTCTCCTGAACTGGCAAAAGCCAGGGGGGTTCCGCTGCCAGACTTCTCAGGATGGAGAACCAAGGCCTCCTGGGCCAATGTGGCGCAATAAGAATGAGAGTTGTGTTTTCCAGTTGGAATTTTCTTAGGACGGCTGGGATTAGTACAGGTGGGGGGAAGGCATAACACCTGTCGAAAGCCCAACTCTGAGCCAGTGCGTCTATCCCTAGAGCTCCATCCCACCTGTTTAGGGAGAAGAAGAGATGCACCTTCCTGTTTTCTCTCGAGGCAAAGAGGTCTATGCATGGCCTCCCCCATTTCTGGGATATTGCTTCGAAAACCCCCTGATTCAGAACCCAGTCGCCTTCCCTCAGCCGTTTCCTGCTGAGGTAATCCGCCACCAGATTTTGATCTCCTTTCAGATGCACTGCCGAGAGGGATAGGACGTTTAATTCGGCCCATCTGAGAATGCTTTCTACCAGGGTCCACAGAGGTCTGCTCCTGGTACCCCCCTGCCTGTTTATGTAGGCTACAGCTGAGGAGTTGTCCGACCGGACTCTCACATGCTGTCCCTGAAGTTCCTTTTGAAAAGTTTTGAGTGCCAAGGCTACTGCCTTCAGCTCCCTCCAGTTGGAGGATCTCCCTGCGTCCTCCTTCCGCCAGCCTCCCTGAGCCACCCGGTCCCCCATATGCGCCCCCCAACCCATGCCACTCGCATCGGTCGTGACGCATCTGGACACCGGCAGAACCCATTCCAGACCCTGAGAGAGATTGGCTTCTTTCCGCCACCACCATAGGGATCTCTTGACCTGGTCCGGTACAGTTATCAGGGAATCCAAAGATTCCTGACTGTGGTCCCAAATGCTCAGGATAAATAGTTGCAAGGGGCGAAAGTGTAATCCTGCCCACTGGACTGCTGGAAGTGCTGCCGTCAGTAACCCCAAGGCTGACATAGCCTTTCTTACTGATATTTGTTGGCTGCCCTGGAGTAACGACATTGCCCTGTCTACCTTCTGGATTTTCTCCATAGGCAGGAAGACCTTTTGTTTTGTTGAGTCCAACAGGTAACCTAAAAAGATTACTTTTTGCGAAGGAGTCAGATTGGACTTCTCCAGATTTAAGAGCCAACCTAGACCCTCTAAGATGTTCCTTGTCAACTGCAGGTCCAGCGACAGTTGTTCCGCGGAAGGGGCAAAAAGTAGTAGATCGTCTAAATAAGCGATCACTGAAATGCCCCTGATCCGTAGGAAAGCCAAGACTTCTACCATGACTTTGGTGAAGATGCGGGGGGAAGAGGATAGTCCGAAGGGAAGGGCCCTGAACTGCCAGTGAAAGGTCCCTTCTCTGGTATTTATTGCCAGCCTGAGGAACCTTTGACACTGATCTGCAATGGGAATGTGCAGGTAGGCATCCCTCAAGTCTATCGATGCCATAAAGCAGTTTGGAGGAAGAAGTGTCTTTACCGAATAGATAGAGTCCATTCGGAACCTCCTGTAGGTGAGAGAGACGTTCAGAGGCTTCAGGTTCAGGATGAGCCTGAACTTCCCCGAGGGTTTGCGCACCACAAAAATGTGGGAGTAAAAGCCTCTGCCCGTCTCTCCTTCTGGCACTCGAACTACCACCTCCTGTTCCTCCAACTCCTGGAGGGAGGAAAGGAGAGCCGCTGACCTCTCTGCACATTTCGGAAGCGTGGTTACGAGGAGTCTGCATGGTGGAGGTTCTGCAAACTCCAACCTGTACCCTCTTCTTATGACTTCCAAAATAAAATTGTTGGAGGTGATCATCTCCCACTGTGGCAGGAAGGCCCCCAGTCTTCCTCCCACCGTTATTCTGTCACTTTGTCTTTTTGGGCTGTTCAGGAGGGCGAAAAATAGCCCCCCCACGCCCCTTCCCTTTTTGTCCCCACCCCTTTTTCTGTTGATCAGATTTTGGGGGGTCCAACTTCTTCCACGGCCGAGACTTTCTTTTAGTCTCTGCCGGTTTTCTTTTAAAAGGAAATGCCTTTTTTCTGTCAGCCGTTCTATCCAACACAGCTTCCAGACCTGGCCCGAAAAGCAAGTCCCCCGTGAGAGGAATGCCGCAGAGTTTAACCTTGGATGCGGTATCTCCCTGCCATGTTTTAAGCCATAGGGCTCTTCTTGCCAAATTGGACAATGCGGCTGATCTTGCAGACATACGCACCGATTCAGCTGACGCATCTGCCAGGTAAGCTATTCCTTTAAGGAGCATGGGAAAAGACGAAAGGATTGTTTCCTTAGGCGTGCCCGCCTCTATATGTGCCCTAATTTGCGTTAGCCAATACTCCATGTTTCGTGCCACCACCGTGGACGCCATGGCAGGTTTGAGGTTCCCTATGGAAGAGTCCCAGGATTTTTTCAGGAGGGAGTCTATCCTTTTATCCATGGGATCTGGGAGTGCCCCCATGTCCTCAAAGGCCAAGTCAGTGTGCCTGGAGACCTGCGAAAAGGCTGCGTCTAGCTTAGGCGATTTGTTCCATACCAGCGCCTCCTCTTCTGCAAAGGGGAACCTACGCTTAAGTGCCTTTGAAAGGAAAGGCTTCCTTTCGGGGTCTTGCCACTCCTTTTTGATGGCGTCGACTAAGACCTCATGGACCGGGAACACCTTCCTTTTATGTTCCCCTAGTCCCTTGTACATCTGGTCATGGAGTGAAAGTTTTTTCCTTTCCTCCTGGATTCCTAGGGTGGTATGAATGGCTCCTAGGAGCTCCTCCACCTCCTCCAGGGAAAGCTTGTAGCGAGAGGATCTTGTGGATTCCCCTTCCGCCTCCTCTCCCTCTGATTCCCCCTGGGGATCTGAGGACCCGCTATCAGGCTCTTCCTCAACCTCGAATCTGGCACCTCCTGGATTCTCTCCACTTCCCGAGGGAGCATCCATTAAGGATTGAGGAACACTCTGCTGTGCTGGTGGAGAAACAACCTGCGGCTGTGGCAACTGAAGACTGGCAAATAATGTTTTAAAAGTCTGCACCGTATTGGAAAGTTCTTTCACGGATGCTGCTAAATCTGAAGACTGTTCTCCAGATTGCTCCCTTACTAGCCCCTCTATACAATCCCTGCAAAGGGGTTTAGACCAAGATTCCCCCATTGTGATTTTACATGAGGGGCATTTCTTCTTGGCACTGTGGGGCGACTTGCTTTTCTCTGTAGCTTTGCCCTGGAAAACAAGTTAAAAGTAGGGAGCAATCAGCAAACTTTCACCAGCACTACCACGGAGGGCCACCAGGGGTGCACTTCCCGGGACCAACCATCACCAGGGACCCAGACACAACCCTTTCCCCCCCTTCACCACCAGGGGGAGTTCTACACCTGTGGAGCTTTACAGGAAGCGGTAAGGGAACACCACCCCAGGGTTCCTCTTACCTTAGAGTGGCTGGTGCAGGATTCTCCTGGAGCGGTTCTTGAAGCCTCTGCTTCCGACATCTCCTTAGAGTGCAGTGGTGATCCAAGCCCCTGTGTACTGTCCCCACAGCAAGTCAGAGGCAGCACCAGCCGAACGCGCGGTCCGTTTTCAACACCGCGACCGGAACCGGAAGTCACGGGTCAGACGGAAACACCGACCTCCGCCGGAAATGACGTCACCCGTCCTCCGACCCAGCGCTCAGAGCTCCCACGCTGGCTGCAAGTGCAGGGCGGTCTTCTGTGCCTCCGCCTATGCCACTGCTAGGCAAGAAAGAAAACGGACCCCCCCAGCTTACAACTTCACTAAGAGAAGCTGGGGGAGCGTGATGTGCAGTCTTCTAAAAGGTACTCAGCCACCCTAGCCCCTTAGACTGCAGCTTCCTTTAGAAAAAATGAGCAGGAGAAAGCCAGAGAGAGCGCCCCCTTTGGTCAGCCTGCCATTAGCCTCAGCCTCCCTAGCTGTGCGGCCCTGGTTCCTTGCGATGTCTCCCCACCGGAGGAAACACCAGAACTGAGGGGCCGGGGGAGAGCGGTGAGGTTTAAAGCTTTAAGTTGAGGGCGGTGTTTCCTCAGAAGGGGAGGAGCCAAGGTCTCTCCATGGTGCTGTCCTGAAAGACGGAAATGGGAAAAAGCAATTTTTAGTTTTGGACAGAGTAGAGAGGGCTTAGAACCACGTCAGGTTTTTATTGCTGTCTGCAGGGCCGTCTTTACCGCGGGGCAAAAGGGGAAGCTGCCCAGGGCCCAGTCACTTTTGGGGGGCCCAAAGCAGCTGCGCCTTTAAACCTGCAGTGCCCACCAGTGTTTTATTTCAGCCGGAGTTCAGCTACCTCTAGCGCTGCTCAATTCTGTCACTTGTAACAGAAGCGCTGCCTCTATTTACAAGCGACAGCGCTCCTCTCCCTGCGGCCGCTCAAACCCCTCCCTCCTCTATACATCTCTATAGGAGAGTAGAGGAGGAAGGGGTGGATATTCTACACAGGCGCAGGACTCTATAGGAGAGAGGAGGTGGGTATTCTACACAGAGAGAAGCTCCTCCTGACTGGCAGCCTGCACGGACACACCGAGTACTACTCTGCGGCCCCACTCTCTGAAATGTTCTAAGTGGTGGGAGAAAAACTGGTGGTAGCTCTGGACTGGGGAGGACCGCTTTGTACTTGGAGAGGGGGGTTGTACACAGGCACCCCTCAACCCTGCACCCCATACACAGCCACCCCTCAACCCTGCACCCCATACAGCACCCCTCAACCCTGCACCCCATACAGCACCCCTCAACCCTGCACCCCATACAGCACCCCTCAACCCTGCACCCCATACAGCACCCCTCAACCCTGCACCCCATACAGCACCCCTCAACCCTGCACCCCATACAGCACCCCTCAACCCTGCACTGTAATGATGTGCCGCAATGATGTGCTGTAACCTCTAGCAAATAGTGAGTGGTAATAATGTGCAGTAACCTTCAGCAACAAATCAGTGAACAGTAATGACCTGCTGTAATTTCTAGCAACCAAGTAGTGAGCAACAATTTGCAGTAACCTCTAGCAACCAGATAGTAATGGTGTGCAGTAACCTCAATTGGTGAGCAGTAATAAGGTGCAGTAACCTCTAGCAACCAATCAGTGAGCAGTAATGTGCAGTAACCTCAATCAGCAAGCAGAAATTATGTGCTGTAAGCTCTAGCAACTAATCAGTGAGCTGTAATGTGTGTTGTAAACTCTAGCAACCAGTCATTGAGCAGTAATGATATGCTGTAACCCCTGGGAACCAATCGCTGCCTGATCTGCAGTGAACTGATTTTGAGTCTAGCTACTATTTATTGTATGTCTCATTGTGGGGGCTTGGGGGGAGGGGGGCCCAAAAAAAGTGTTTGCCCAGGGTCCAATCAATATTAAAGACTGCCCTGGTTGTCTGTGTCCCCGTTAGGGAGATTCACCCTCTCTATGTGTCTTGTTTACCATTATCATTGAAAGTGAAAGAAAATCACAAGTTTTGGATTGTCCCAAAAAATCTTTCAATGGGGAGACTAGTTCTGGTGACCTGGCGAGCCCCCAAGAGATTCCCTTAATTTTCAGGGATTTCCTCTCCCTGTTTGGACAGGAAATTAAGTTAAATCTTGGGACACAGATGGTACAAAAAAAAAAAAAAAACTTAGAGGGCTTATACTGTAACAATCCAAAAAAAAATGTTGTCTGCAGTTCTACTATATATAGCAGCGCAGAAGGGGGCAGGGAGAGGCCATTCATTGGTTTACTTCCACTTTAAGTTTTAAAGCGGTAGTAAACTTTGTAGAATTTCATCCTGCAAGGCAATGTCAAAATGTGCTAGTATGCACTGCATACTAGCACATTATGAGGGGCTTGCTTTAAAACGAAGCCCTCCAGCGGCACACTGTCACCTCTGAGAGGGCTTCCATATTTACCCAGTTTTCCTTCCGGGTTCGCAGACTCCAGCCGTCTGACTGGCTGAGCTGTGATGTCACTCCTGCGCATTCTATTATAAGCTTACCTGTAGGTAAAAATGGCAGACAAGTTTACTTCTGCTGTAAAGAGGTTGTATAGCTTCCTGTATACTTAGTTCCTATAGGTAAGCCTAGAGTAAGGCTTACCTATACAGGGCCGGCACTACCATTAGGCAAACTAGGGCGCCCTACCACCTAGGTTGCAGCCACGGCCTCTGTCCCAGTGAAACCCCATGCATGGGTGAGCTCAGCTCTCCTCTCCTGGTCACTGAACTCCGTTCACTGCCAGAACACATCCACTGCAGGTGCCGCCAATCCCCCGATGTGTCGCGCTGAGCTCCCTGCTGTCATATCTCCTCCTCCAGTAATACCTGCGCCGTGTGAGTAGTGCAGGAAGCAGGAATCAGGTCGGTCAGTGTGTCAGGTAGGTAAGGGTAGGTGAGTTTAGTGGTCAGGTAAGTTAGTGTAGGGGGCAGGCAGGTCAGTTTAGTAATCATGTAGGTCAGTGTAATGGTCATGTAGGACAGATGTGTTAACATAGGCAGGACAAAGGGGGGCGAAGTCAGGGGCGGCAAAATGAGGTTTCACCTAGGGTGTCAAATTCTTACACCAGCCCTGTACCTATAGGTAAATATCTCCTAAACTCTGTTTAGATATTTACTGTATGCTGCACCAGTGATGTCATCGGTGCATGCGTTCTGCAAGAACAGCCGCCCTTGCCATGACCGGCAGCGGCATGTGTGGGAGTGACGCCACACGGCGCCTGCCAGTCACACAGCCAGAGTCCGATGAGCGATCGCGAGCACGAGAGGCAGAACAGGGACGTGTGTGTGTAAACACACAAATCCCTGTTCTGTGAGGAGACACAGATCGTGAGTTCCTATTAGCTAGGAACCACGATCCATCACTTCCTTTAGTCAGTCCCCTCCCCCTACAGTTAGAAACACACACAGGGAACACAGTTAACCCCTTGATTGCCCCCTAGTGTTAACCCCTTCCCTGAAAGTGGCATTTTTACAGTAATCAGTGCATTTTTATAGCACTGATCGCTGTATAAATGCCAATGGTCCCAAAAATGTGTCAAAAGTGTCCGATGTGTCCACCATGTCGCAGTTCCAATAAAAATTGCAGATCGCCGCCATTACTGGTAAAAAAAAAAAAATGCTTTAAATCTATCCCCTATTTTGTAGACGCTATAACTTTTGCGCAAACCAATATACGCTTATTGTGTTTTTTCTTTACCAAAATAATGAATACATATCAGCCTAAACTGAGAAAAAAAATTGTTTTTAAAAAATGTATTATAGCAAAGTGTACAAAATATTGTATTTTTTTCAAAGTTGTCGCTTTTTTGTTTATAGCGCAAAAAATAAAAACCGCAGAGGTGATCAAATACCACCAAAAGAAAGCTCTATTTGTGGGGAAAAAAAGGACATCAATTTTGTTTGGGTGCAACGCCGCACGACCACATAATTGTCAAAGCGCCGCGGTGCCGAATCGCAAAAAGTGCTCTGGTCATTCAGCAGCCAAATCTTCCGGGGCTGAAGTGGTTAAACATTCTGTTCTTTATGTATTTTATCTGAGATGTCTAATAAGTACCATATATACTCGAGTATAAGCCGACCCGAATATAAGCCGAGGCACCTAATTTTACTACAAAAAAACTGGGACTCGAGTATAAGCCTAGGGTGAGAAATGCACAGCTACTATAAGTGGAAAAGAGGGTCAACAATGCCCATTTGCAGCCTCACTGTGCCCATTTGCAGCCATAGGTCCCCCAAACGTCAAACTCTGTAGTCAAGGGTTCCTAGATGCCCCCTAGCTGCAGCCAAAATTTGGAGTCTCTGGACCCAAAGGGTCCCGAAATGACATTGCTACAGATGGACACAGTTGACCGACTTAGAGCCCGTATCTCGGGGCCTGGTGGGGCTAGGAACCCCAAATTTGGTGTGCAAACCCAGTGGAACTAGCACTACAATATATCTAAAGCTGAGGTTTCTAGCACCAAGTGGCCCCGAGATACAGAGCCCCAAATTCGGTTCGGAAATTGTCAAGCACTTTTCTGCAGCAGGGAATGGCATTTTCCGAACAGACTTTGGGGCCCCGTATCTCGGGGTCACTTGGTGCTAGGAACCCCAGGATATGTTGTAGTGCTAGTTCCACTGGGTTTGCACACCAAATTTGGGGTTCCTAGCACCAAGTGGCCCCAAGATACGGGGCCCCAAAGTCGGTCAACTGTGGGGCCCCAAAGTCAGTTTGGAAAAGGTCATTCTCTGCTGCAGAAAAGTGCTTGACTCGAGTATAAACCGAGGGGGCATTTTCAGCACAAAAAAATGTGCTGACTCGGTTAATACTCGAGTATACACAGTAATAAAATAATTTTCTATGATGTTACTATTCAAGAATATTTTTTACTGCTAATTAAGTGTGCCTAAAAAGTCCACTCTTCTTCCTATTCTGTGACTCTAATATTGGATGTGGCACTACAAACGCATAGAATTACCGTTCTTTTCTTCCTTTTCTCAAAGTTGGTATAACAATCGTTTTTTTCCCCCCCATCAGGTAATGGCTCGGCAGCTGCTGGTTATAGCAAGTGCCTGTTACGTTCGTCTCCTCATCGCAGGGCAGCTACCGAAATCCCATGGCACCCGCCATACCGGTATCCTGGATGTGCCTTGCCCGTGCCAGTTTATTGAGAACAGTATACTGACGTCTGGCCGCTGCATCACATGCATATAGAAAGCAGAACCCAAAAGCACCAGAACCAAAAACAGTATGAGACTAATACTGACAAAGCGGTGGACTCCCTTTCCAGGGACGGCAAAAAAAAATAAAAAAATCAGATGCAGCAGAATCCTCCGGAATATGGATGACCTAGAACCGCTGAACGGTCTCGGCACGCAGATTGCGTTTTCTACAGAACTTGACTCCGTATCCCGCTGTGATTAATTTGGTCCCTGCTGCAACAAAACTCTATAGGCCTGAGAAGATGACAGCCTGCTGAGAACAAAATCGGGTTTACATGACTGACTCAGATGTCAGACATTTTAAATGGAATTCTTTTTTTTGTTTTTTTTAACATTTATCCATATGCAGCCATATTTTTTTCCTGGTAGGAAATATGCTGCTTGCGTTGAATCACATTTCTCAATCAGGACTGATAGACTTTATTATGCTGCAGGAAATGATTACTTTTCATGAAAAAGTGGGATAGGATTTCCAGTGGCTTACTGAAAGAGCGACGGCGATTTATAAAGTGCAGTAAATGAAAGTGTAAGGCTATGTTCACACTACGCGGTCCCTCAGCATTAAATGTTAATGGCGCCTCCACATCCCTACCAACAGACAGGTTCAATGCAGAGACTTTTTGGAAAAGGACCAGGCTACGTTCACGCCTACAGGTGTGAGCGCACTCACGTTTTTTAGCGTGTTCCTGCACATTCATTTCAACAGGATGCCCTATGCACAAGAAATGCAAAAAAAAAAAATAAGTCCCTTTTCCGAGAACACTCCACACCGAACCATTGTGCTTGTGTTCCCAACATGCAGTAGTGCGAGTCCAGCCTCAGGGACTTCTTTTCTGTGTTTCTCGCAGGCACAGCAACCTAATGAAAAATGACTGGGCAGTAGACATGTGCACCGCCAAAAAAGTTCATTTTCGATTCATTCTTTTTTTGTTTTTTTTCGGGTCATCTGTTATTTTGAGGGATTGCAGAAATACAAGCGAAAATCCCGAAGGAAAATCTAAAAATAACGAAAATTAGAAAACATGAAAATGAGAAAATCTGAAATGAATAACTATTACAATATAGGTATTTGAATTTCTTTCCAAATTTGGCTTAGTGAATGTAACGAATATTCATTTATCCGAAATTACAAGTTATCCAAAATAACGAATGCTGCATCTAAATGGAACGTAACGAATTAATAAAAAAATGGAAATATAATTTTTATTATGTTAAATTCCATTAGTTTAGATGCGACATTTAATATTTCGGATAATTTGTAACTTCGGATAAATTCATATTCGTTACGTTCACCAACAGCCAAATTTGCAAAGAAATTTTAATATCTATAATTTAATAGTTCATTCAGATTTTCAAATTTTCGTTCCTAACTATTAAATTATAGCCAAATTTGAAAGGAAATTTCAATACCTGCTAGTGAACCTAACAAATACGAATTTATCTGTAGTTACGAATTATCCAAAATAACAAATGCCTAAATGGAATGCAACGAATAATAAAAACAACATTTTTTTAAATTATTTCTTTACCTTCCATTCGTTATTTCGGATAATTCGTAACTTCGGATAAATTCGTATTTGTTACCTTCACTAACAGCCAAATTTGAAAGGAAATTTCAACACCTATAATTTAATAGTAGAAAATTCGAAAATCGGAACTACATTTTAGGTATTGAAATTTCCTTGCAAATTTGGCTGTTCGTGAATGAATGTTGCATCTAAACGAATGGAAAGTAATGAAATAAAAATTTTATTTTTATTATTTTTTTTATTAAATTTGTTCCATTTAGATGCGGCATTCGTCATCATCCGTGTACATGGACTGATAAGATAACAGAGGAGAGTTCAGGGGCAGCTGAAAAAAAACAAAACAAAACCACCAACTGCTCCTAAACGTCTGTTTACCAACAGCAGTGTACATGAAGCCGGATTTTCAAATTTCCGAATTCTAAAATTTTGGAAAAATTAAACGGGTTTTCGTTAATTCAAATTTCTGAATTAATGAATTTTTAGAATTTCCTCGAAAAGTGAATTTGGAACAAAACGAATTGCACATGTCTACTGGGCAGCCATACACACAGCACACAGGAACACGCTGAAAATGTGTGGAAACGCGCATGCACTTGGTCACATGTGTTGTTGTAAACCTAGCCTAAATCCACCTTTTCACAGAAATTAAAAGGTGAACTTACACCCTACACCCTCTCCACCCTTGCCCCACCTCCCCTGCACATGCCTCCATGAGTGATTAGCAGTCATTGCCCATGCTGCAGCAGTCTAGGGGATTGGAAGCCGCAATCTTCTGCCCCTTCTTTCCTTCAGGATGCCAGGAAGAATCAGAGCGATTCTAATTGGTCAGCGCTTGCACATTACTGCTGTGACCAATAGGAAATGTCCTAATCCCTCCCAGCATCCCTAAGGAATGAAGGGGGAAGAAGAATGCTGCGTTTGATTCCCCAGACCACTGCACCAGCTGTTTGGGCAGTAAAAGCTAATCATCCACGGAGGTGAATGCGGCAGGGGCCGAGGGGGGTTGGGGGCGGTGTAGTGCGTTAGTGCACCTTCCATTTTATGCAAAAAGGTGAACTTACACTTTAAGCCCACGTTCCCATTGAAGCAATTTGGTGTGCAATTTGACATGTCAAATCGGTAACTATTGCCGGCAATGGCACCGTCTGAATCAGTGCGGCGTGCAAGCACTGAACTTATTCTCTCTGGAGAAGACGCTTGAGAGGGGATACGATTTCAATTTATGAATACCGTACTGGTGACCCCACAATAGGGGTAAAATGTTTTCACGGAAGGGAGTTTCACAAGACACGTGGCCACTCATTCAAGAAAAGAGGTTTAACCTTAAATTGCGTAGAGGGTCCTTTACTGTAAGAGTGCCAAGGATGTAGAATTCCCTTCCACAGGCGGTGGTCTCAGCGGGGAGCATCAATAGTTTCAAAAACTATTAGATAAACACCCGAATGACCGCAACATACAGGGATATACAATGTAATACTGACATATAATCACACACACAGGTTGGACTTTTGTCTTTTTTCAACCTCACCTACTATGTAACTGAGTCCCAAAAGTAGTTCCTGTACTACTTTTGGCGACTTCGGGGGGCAATTTGTATAGACTTCTGTGCAGTAACCCGCACAGATGTCTGTCAAATCGCCTCTGAAGTCAGACTCAATTGCCATGTTGAAATCGTGTAAGTTCAGTTGAACTCGCACGATTTCTAACCCGCTCCAATGTGAACCTAGGCTATAGCAGTTTTCACCCTAGAGCAGGGGTCTACAAGCTTTCTAAGCAAAGGGCCAGTTTACTGTCCTTTAGACTTTAGGGGGGCTGGACTGTGGCCATTGGGAGTAGAAAAGACCCCATCATTGATTTCAGTGGGGGTCATTGTGCCCCATCCTTAGGCCTCATGCACACTGGACATTTTTACAGCTGCGGTTTTTGGCTTCAGACTTTTTTTTCTGCAGTCAAACTCCCCAGCATGTTATTCTATGTGTCCATGCACATATAGGCTGTTATCAGCGTTTTTTTGGCAGGGAGGTTTTCTAGCTAAAAAAGAACCAAAAACTAGTGGATTTTGAGAGGAGTTTTTCAGCTGTAAAAACACTAACTCTAGGGGAAAAAAGCTTAAAAAAGCTGAAAAATGCAGCTATTAGGCATTTATCAGCGTTTGAGCAATAAGCTTTTATAGGTGTAAAGTTTAGCTAAAAAAAAAAAGCTAAGAGACGATACAGCTAAACGCCGAAAAACGCTACTACAAAAACACAGAAAACTCTACAGCTTGCTACAGCTAACGTTACTGGCTTTTTTTTTATAACGTCCAGTGTGCATGAGGCCTGTCAGTGAATGAAATAGTGCCACGAGGGCCAGATAAAAGTGAGCAAAGGGCCGTATCTGGCCCCTGGGCCAGTGTTTGGAGACCACTGCCCTAGAGAAACCATTTAAGTCACTTTTAGGTCTCAGGGAACCCCTGACAAAGTTATTCATTGGAGGTGAGTGGACAAAATACCCCCCCCTCCCATTGATTCGTGGTGATGAGCTTGGGTTTGGCCGAACCTGGAAGGCAACTGTAATTTCTGGGCCAATAAGCTGTATGTGGGGGATCCCCTGCACCGCCGTTGCATGTATACAAAGGAGTAAGGATGCTCATGACATCGACCTAAACTGACCATGAGGCCAGATTAGGTCAATGTCACATGCATCTCCACCATTTTGTGTCTGTGCAGGGAAACCCCAACAAGCTGCTCGTTGACCCCGAATGACAGCCGACTTCCAGGTTTAGCTAAACATGGGTTTGAACTGAACCTGCAGCCAAGTTCAAGCTCCACCATATTGGTTAGTAGTAGATACATACAACTAGATTTGTTCTCGAATGTTGAAGATGTTTTGCCACTCACCCAACTGTATGCCTCAACTCATGAGCATCAGGAAAATATTGTAGTGTTTCTCGGCACGCGGGTCACTCAGTCACCTTAATCCAATCACCATGGCATGTGAAAACAGAGGATGATTGTCTAAGCCAAGGGTAGGCAACCTTGTAACTCCAGCTGTGGTGAAACTACAAATTCCATCATGACTCTGCTTCTAGGAGTCGTGCCTGTGATTGTCAGGGTCTTGCAATGTGTCATGGGACTTGTTTCAAAATAGCTGGAGGGCTGAGGTTGCCTACCCTTGGTCTAAGCTCTACAGGAAGTGTAAAAAGCTGTGAAACCAACCTGCCATAACCATGGTGCCATAAAGTCTGGGGTATGTGATAATTTTTCAATTTACATGGCAAGGTGTGAATTGGTGTTAATTGCCAGGGTAGAGATGTTAAAATGGCAAAGTCAAAGGCCCCCACCCCTGTTTAGGGATGGTTGCTCCAGTTTGATGTAGCTTGCCTCTGCAACACTGGGCGGAGGTGACAACACATAGGCTCAATTCACAAAGCCACCAGTATAAGGACACCTTAAAAAAAAAAAAAAGTTATATTCAGCCAAGTCCAATAAGAATAGAGTATTACAGTTACATGGCTAAATTAGAGAGCTCAATCTCAATGTATAAGAACATGTGTTAAACACAAGGCCCGCAAGTTGAATTCAGCAAGCCAGGCCATTTCATGTGACCCTCGTACCTCTCCTGCAGATGCGGCACACCCCACATCTCTGCCCCCCACCTTGTCTCAGCAGTTGGCAACGGGGGACGACAGAACTCCTCCTATAGAGCCTGTGCCTCTCTGTGCAGCCACAGCACCCCTTTGTCTTCGCCTCTTCTGGTCTGGTCTCAGCATTCAGCAGCTGACTCCAGCCCTTCTCTGGTCCTCCTCCAGACTTTGCACTGTGCTTCCTTGCGCCGTCCCCAGCTTCTACCTGACACTAGCACAAGGTAAGGGGCATTCAGTGCCGGGACAAAGTCATGCAGAGCCTAGGGTGAACATGCCAAATTGTGCCCTCCATTATGTGTCAGCAAAATCTCCCCCCCCCCAAAAAAAAAATGTAACACTAATCTGCATGCATTTTCCAGCACAAATCTTCCCAACACAAATACCCCCAAATCACCACTCCTAGCCCACCTCCCCAATTTTCCCCTCCTAGAACTCGTACCCACTGCTGTCCACAAATTCCCCCTATCATGCTCCTTATGGTGCGTGCCCCCCCCCCCCCCCCCCACATACCACAGTGTCCAGGGCAGCTTTCCCTCCTGCCCACCCCTTGTCCCAGCCCTGGGGATGTGCACTGTGATGTGAGGGGACTCTTGACTTCTGATGGGGGGAGGGGGGGGTGCTCTGGATATCTGTTAAAAATATTTAAATTCTATGCCATTTGGAAAGGAAGGTCACACCGCACTGGTATCATCCAGTTTCCACTAAAAATGATTTTGGAGACTGATCAGACAGACCACCATAGCGGAACCATGTTCTGTCTGAGCAGTGTCCAATAAAGTTTCTTGTGGATGATGCAAGCGGTGTGCCACCATCTTTTTCAGACTTGCATCAGCTATACAGATACCTGCCCTTTGAGGGCAACCATAATGCTGATGCATTCTGCAATGAAACCCCTTTTTTTAAAGAGGAACTTACTCTTATCTTAGAAATTACAACAGACACCTTTACAAAAGTTTAGGAATAGCAATAACGGATACTTGTAGATAACTGCAGGTTTTTTCTCTTTCTTGCATTCCGTTTTCTTCTTTTCCCACCCATTCTTCACACTGTGACCATTCTCCCTGAGGGCAGATGGAACGCTGCATCTGCCTTCTGGAACATATGACAGGGCACATCAGCTGACGGAGAGAGCACTAGGTATGTAACCTTCCCAGAATGCATATGCGAGGCCAGGACTACATCACCAGTGCCTCAGTCAGGAAGTAGAAAAACACCAATTATAAGTAACCTATGAATGTAAGATACCAATATGATTTTTAGTGAAGGGGGGGGGGGGGGGGTCAGCTTTAAAAAATTGTGAATTGGGCCTATTGTCTATAAAGATCAGACATCACAGGAGTGTTTTGAACGTTTGTGACTACCTAAACTGGGCCTTTATAAACCGTCTAAATACCAGCATGTTTCTTCATTTCAAAAATTGTGGCAAAAAATTAGATCACCTTGGGGTCTCTACTAGGGTTGCATAGATACTTTATTGGCGAGTACCAATACTTTCGGTCAAGTACTGATACTTGCGATGTGATTTTGCATCAATACAAAAAAAAAATGACGCAAATCACACTTCAAAGAATCAAATGCGATTTCCCCCCTCTGCTCGTGTGTGTGTAGAAAGGGAAAAGCCCCACGTAGTGGGCAGTTTAAAAAATGTTAGAACTCACAGTAAATATCAGGCCACATGCAAAATAATCTACATAGGTGTCGCCAGTGGCGGAACTACCAGGGTCGCAGCAGTCGCCCTGGCATTCCGCCTCTGAGGGCCCCAGCAGGGTTGCTAGACCCAAGGCTCTGAGCGGAGAGCGTGTCTCATACAGCTCAGAGCCGACAGTTCTCCCTGCTCCATCCTCGCACAGGATGACACAGCCGATCTGCTCCTTCTCCCCTGTGGGTACCGCGGGAAGTGTGAACTCCTTAACTTCACACTTTACTTCCTGCAGTACACAGAAAGGAAAGGGGACGTGGAGAAGGAGCAGATGGGCTCTGTTATCCTGTGCGAGGGAGGAAGGAGGGGGGAGCAGGGAGAACTGTCCGCTTAGAGCTGTGCTAAGGGGGCAGGCAGCATTGATGAGCACTGATAGGCAGTGCTGAAAGGAGGCACTGAGTAGCAATGGTAGGTTGAACTGATAGGCTGCACTGATGGGCATTGATGTGCAAGGATCTGTGGCATGGATAGGCGGCACGGCACTGATAGGTGGCATTAAAGAGCGATGATCTGTGGCACGGATAGGTGGCACGGCACTGGTGAGTATTGATCAGCACTGATAGCTGGAATTGAGCACTGATAAGCGGCACTGATAGGCGGCATTGATGAGCACTGATGGGCAGCACTGACGGGGTCTATTGATGAACACTAATAGGTAGCATTGGACACTAATAGGTGGCACTGATAGGCAGCACAGATTATCAGTGTAAACAATTTACTGACATTCTTAGCAGGTAACGCCTCTCCTTTCCTTACACACAGACAGCCTGGGAGGAAAGGGCTGCCAATAACCAGCAAGTCTGTTTATATGTGATCAGCTAATCACATGGTAATGGGCCGCCGTAATTTGTGCTGGATGCACGTCCCAGGGGGCATACGGGAGGCAGATTTATGGGAGGATATACTACAGGTGCTGTGTGTGTGGATGCGCTGCTTCCATCTAAATACGTTTATATCCTGTCTATAAAGTGCAAACTTATTCCATATACAACCTAAGATCATATGCAATCAATAAAGATTTTTTTACATATCAAAAATTATAAAATTTATAAAAGTTCAATAATTCAATAATGTGTGTCACATAATAGCAAAGTCTCCCAGTGATGCGTTCAAATCTTCTATCAATTGCCGTGATTGGCGTGCGCTTGTAATAATACAATGTGCTAGTGACTTAGTGCTCCACCTCCACCTGTGAGATTGGCCACTCACCGGATATTCCTTTAAAACTACCCCTTTGGTTCATTCATGGGGATAACCACTCCACTCAAAAGGGAACTTCTTCAACAGATATAATTGGACCATAATGTTCCTCATGAAACATGAATAAAAACGATCATCGCGCAATACCGTTAATACTGTTTATTATAAACACAAAGTAAAAACTGTGCACTCACATTTATGTGTGCCCCCCAGCCGGCACAAAGCTATTCCAACAGTTAGGGACGGGTAGGTATAGCCACCTAGTTCGCCTATGTGTGCTGTGCGACCTCCGTTCCTCCCCTCTTGCCTGTTCGCGTCCTCACCAATCCCGTTCGTATTGGATCACGTGGGTATGTGTTTCCCAGCAGCCTCTACGCGTTTCGCAATTTGCGTCATCAGGAAGCTGCTATTTGGTTGGTTCCTGTTCTATTTATATTAAACCTGGGCGGAAGTGCCCCTGCCGCCATCTTGATTATGGGCATTCCCTTACATTACTCTCTAGTATGACTTCCTCCCACTTGTCGCCATTTTGACTGTGGGTATTAGCCCATTCTTATAGTTGTATGTTGCGCATACCCCTTTCCTTACTCTATCTTATTATTGCGATTTGATTCCTAATGTCCTGAAAATGTATGGATATATTTACAACTACCCCCTCCCCATCTGTTGGAGAGGCTTTCACATGAAATTAAATCTTTTGGCCCTTGGGTTATATGACATTTAAAACATTTAAAACATCCTAATACATGTTGTTACGCATCTATTGTTACTAGATTTACAATATGAAACAGCAAAAAAACTTCCGCATTACTTTATTTTAGCAGAATACTTGTACACCCCTATCCTTTATTAAATTTAGTCATTAACCTATGGACACCCTCCCAAATTCGGAAGCCCGGGGGGTCAGATGGAAAGGGGGGGGTCAGGGGTGCCCATCATGGTTTCTTGCACTGGGGCCCTGAGTGTTCTAGTTATGCCCCTGGGTGTCGCGGTCTGCCGCTGGAGGTACTCGCATGGCTGGAGAAGTCCTGGGACCCTGTGGGTATAGGGCGGAATTGATATCAGCTTGGGGCGGACCACCTCTACATCTCCTCCAGCCCTGTGAGCACCTCCAGTGGCTGTGATTTGCTATCATTGCACCGGGACATCCATGTAGATTATTTTGCATGTAGCTAGATATGTACTGTGAGTTCTAACATTTTTTTTAAACTGCCTACTAGATGGCGCTTTTCCCTTTCTATATACACAGTCGCACCGCATTCCTGTTCAAATCGCATGCCATTCTTTGCAGTGTGATTTGCGCCCATTAATTTTGTATTGACGGAAATTGCACTGCAAAGTATCAGCTTCGGTATTGGGAGCATTGGGGAGAGTACCGATACTCACACAAATGCTTGGTATCGACACCAATACTGGTATTGGTGCATCCCTACAGTAGTTCCTACCTTCCAAAAAAATGGTAATTTTGCGAGTGTTTATACTGTCCTGACATTTTATTTGACATCTTTTATACTAGAAAGGATTTTTTTTCTTTATATAGTAAAAAATAAAAGTGCTTTTAAATACCAAGAACTCTGTCCTAAAAATATATAAAATAATTTGAGTACAGTGTTGCATGACTGAGTAATTGTCAAACTATCACAGCGCTAAAACATAAGTTGGTTTAAATCCTTGCAATGTATATGGGTGGCCCAAAAGTGGAGTTACACTTTAAAGTTTTTTCCCCGCTTTGTCCACTGGTATGTCTGATTGATTGTTGCAGAAGCTATAGTTTAGACATGTGCACTGCCGAAAAATTTGTTTTGTTTCATTAGTTTTTCGGGTCATTCGTTACGATCGCAATTTGTAAATTCAACAGTTCGAAAAAAAAATCCGAAAGAATAACTATTAAAATTATTGGTATTGCAATTTCATTTCAAATTTGGCTGTTAGTGAACGTAACTAAAACAAATTTATCCAAAGTTACGAATTATCTGAAATGAATGCCGCATCTAAACGAATGGAACTGAATAAATAACGTTTATTATTGTTCTTTATTAGTTACGTTCCATGCTTTTAGATACAGTATTTGTTATTTTGGATAATTTGTAACTTCGGATAAATTCGTATTCGTTACGTTCACTGCCAAATTTGAAAGAAAATTCCAATACTTATAATTTAAGTTATAGTTAAATTATTAGTTTTCAGATTTTTCGGATTTCCGAATTTTAGAATAATCGTAAAAATTTGTTAAACCGGTTTTTGTTCAGATTAACAAATTTGTCGAAATTCGTTAAACAAATTTGGAATGAAACGAATTGCACAGGTCTACTATAGTTCTATGGTGCTGCCTATAATAGGGTGACACTTTTGAAGTGGGAATCATCGTCGTCACCCCAGTATCCGCTACTCCTCACAGGAATCCAACTGTAGGTCAATATTGCTTACATCGGCACATTTGCCTTTACACCTTCCCAAAGTGTTCATCAATAACTAGACCTACCCACATTTATAATCCTCTGCCACCAGGCGGCTAGGGGTTTTTCCTTTTGGGGGCGTGGCAAGCACCCCCCCCCCGGGTGGTCGGTTGGGAAATCAAAGCAAAGCCAAGCAGGGGGCGGGCAGCATGTCCGGCAAGCGGCAGCTTCTTCCTTCCTCCTGTAGATCATGGCGGTTTCCGTTGTGCATCTCCCCCCCCCCTTCTCCATCCAATAGGATTGCCTGTCCTTTCAGCCAATCTGGAAACGGGTATCAGACCCACGCTTCCTGATTGGCGGAGAGGAGATTCAGTGTTAGAATATCAAGTATTCATTCGCTATTCTAACACACCTGGGTGGGCTCCAAGCGCAATGCTCTGCACCCCGAGCCCACCCTATTTTGAAGCCCATTAGAGCCTAAGGCTCTAAGGTGCTTCAAAAAAAAAAAAAATTGTACAGGCCGCCCCTGTCTGCCACTGACCTAGTCTCTCAGACTTGAGAAAATAGTCTATAATTTTAATAAAAATTGCCTTTCCATGTCAGTCTGAAGCTGCTGTAATTATCAAAGGATTGTCAAAAAATCCAAATCAACCTGGAGGAGCTCTGTATGCAGTTGGTCTATGGAACACCACTATAAATGTCATTTTCTGCCTGTGATTGGCTCTATGTAAGCACTAAAATACATGTAACACTTTAGGCATCCTCTGCAACAGGAATTTCAAACTACCTAAGAGTTAATTTCTGAAGGGATACAAACCCCCCACAAATTCTCATTAGAACACTGAAAGTGCACCAGGTGGTTTTGATGAACCAGGCCCTCTTTTTTAGGATTCAGCCTTGCAATGGAACAAACCAGCTTCTTCAGTACAGAAAAAGGGTGGACTCTGCTACAAATTATGTGATGTTCATTGATTATCCAAAGGGGATTGTTTGTTTTTTATAACAAAAGTGGCGTTACTCTTTAACCTCCCTGGCGGTATGATTATGTCAGATTTTTGCGTCTCAAAGCGGTACAATTATTTTACATAGAAATTTGGCGTTTTATATTGTAGGCCTGTAATTCTTAGCAATGACACACTTAAATCTGTCCAAACAAAAGTCTAGTAGATATCCCGGTAATGATTAAGTTTGACACACAAAATCATAAGTTATAATATAAATTATAAAAAAATAATAAAATGAATTTCCCCACGATTCACTATCGCTCACTTCTGCAAGTGTTCTAATTTACCATCGCTGTTTTCTAGCTGGTCTAAAACCGCTTTTGACGTAAAGGGACACTTTTTGGTTGCTATGGACAATTTTCCAGTTTCCAGGCAGAAACAACAGTGTATAACATATAAAATTGCATGCAGGGCATTGGACAAAGCACCGGGGACAAAAGGGATGTGTAATGATTTCATACAGTAATGTAATCTGCAAGATTACAGTGTACTGTATGTTATGATTCTAAAATTTTTTGAATTTGCTGCCAGGCTCTGCCCCCCCGTGCATCGCGACGCTCGCAGGGAACGGGACCGGGACAGAGCCCGAGGACAGAGCCCGAGGACAGAGCAGGGGGGACATTGCAGGATCCTGGGGACAAGGTATACCGCAGCAGGATCCTGAAATGCAATCCTGAGTGTGGCTCGGGGTTACCGCTAATGGTACTGAAATGTAACCCCGAGCCACTCTCGGGAAAACCGCCAGGGAGGTTAAGAAAAAGAGCTGCTGGGTGCTGGAAGAGATCTCTAATACATCCCTAATAAAAATGTTAATACATTTGATACTTATGTTGGAATTCATATGTATAGTAGAACATTAAGGCATAGTTCACACTGGTGCAATGCGAGAACCTCAGCGATTCCTGTGCGGGTTCCCACATCGCATCTGACTCGCAGGCAGTTCACACTGCGAACTGCTGCGTGTGTCAATATAAAGTTAATGACACCCCCCAAAAGTCAGTTCAACGAACACTGTGCATACTGTGGAATCGGATGGCATGGGTCTGAACACCCAATGTGATCTGATTTCAGTGCAGACCAAAAAAAATAAATAAAGGTCCTGCACCATTTTGGTGATGCAATTTTAGCCAAACTGTATGGCTGAATCTGCACTGCAGACATCGCATGTGATGTGCACAGCAGTGGGGTGCTTATCACATGTGATGTCTGGCATTGCATAAGTGTGAACCCAGGCTGAATATAAAGAAACGATTTATTCTATAATCCTAGCAGTAAGTAATAGTATTATTAGAGCAATGTATGGGAAGTGCACAGTAGCAAAGTAGCAAACTAAAGCACAGTAGCAAACACACTAAGTAGCAAACTCAGTGTCAAAGTATTTAAACTTAGTGAGTAATAACTTGTAGAGGTTTTAAAAGGAAAAAAAAATGTGCTGGATATTATAGTAAAACTTAATGAAGGAAGTAATGGATATTGGTTATTTTTCTCAAATGCTAGGATGGCGGTACAAAACAGGTGTTTGAGCTGCGGGTTGTACTGCGTCCTGACTACCCCCTTAAAAGTATAGTAAAATAGGATTTTTGACTTGCTGTAAAATCCTTTTCTCCGAGTTCATTGACAGACAGCGCTTCCTTATTCAGAACCATACGGTTATATCGCCCCCTACAGGAGTAGGACATTAGGCAGAAAAGAGACTTGGTTACGCCCATGGGCAGTCCTAGGTGTTATACACCCCCCTCTCTGCTATAGGCCTTCAGTATTGTCACAAGCAGTGTTGGTAGCATTAAAAACTCCATAGAGGGGTGGGTGCTGTGTCTGTCAATGAACTCAGATGAACGGATTTTACGGTAAGTCAAAAATCCTATTTTCTCATTCGTTCATTGACACATCGCTTCCTTATTCAGAACCATAGGGATGACCCAAAGCAGTGCCAAACATGAAGGGTGGGTCAGGCAACACAAAAGCTCAACGAGAACTGGAGCCCAACCTGAACAGCAAGAAAACCCCTTCATGAGGAAAAAACCCTCTAGACCGCAGCCTGCAGAACCTTTCGGCCAAAAGAGGCATCCGCAGATTCCAGCACATCCATCTTGTATAATTTTGTGAAAGTGTGCACAGACGATCAGGTGGCCACCTTCCACACTTGCGTCACTGACATCTGATGACGGAAGGCCCAGGAGGCACTCAGCACCTGAGTAGAGTGAGTGCGCCTATACCGGGAGGGGAGAAACCTGACCTCTGGCAATAGGCCTCAGTCATTGTCTGTCTGATCCATCTAGAAATGGTCGCCGAGGAAGCAGACAGCCCCTTCTTTGGCCCGTCCTCGATCACGAACAGGGAGTCTGACCTCCGAAAGGACTCAGTGGCCGCCAAATACACCCTGATCGCCCTCACCACATCCAAGGTATGTAAGGCAAATTCCCTCGGATGTTGCGGCCTGGGACACAGGGAAGGCAACACAATGTGTTCATTTAAATGAAAATCAGAAACAACTCTTGGAAGGAACGAAGGATGAAGAACCACCTTGTCCATATGAATCACCAGGTAGGGCGTGTGACAGGATAGCGCCAATTCCGACACCCTGCGAGCAGAGGTGACAGCCACCAAGGCGGCCACCTTCTGTGACAGAGCGAGCAGGGGAATTTCTTGAATATTTTCAAACGGAGGCTTCTGTAGAACCGAAAGCACCAGATTCAAGTCCCACAGTGTTTGATGTACAGGAGCCAAATAGGCTTTTTATTACACATTTTATTTCTCTCATTTTCTGTCACTTTTCAAGATGCACACTTTTTTCTTCCCTTCAGCTAGCCAAAAAAAGGGGAACAGGTTACAGGTGTGATATTGCTGGTTCTTCAACTCACATTTCAGCTTGTTCACACTGGGATCATGAACTTAGAAAATCTTCAAACCCGGTAAGTAGCATTTTAATCCTGTAAATCAATTATTGTAGTCAAATTGCCAAAAATATTGTATATTACTAAAGGATATTAAAATAGACTAAAAGATTAAAATATGGTAGACAATCCACAACAGTGAGATCCTCGTTAGGCTCCACACTGGAGCTCAGAAAAAGCCCGTTTTGAGGTTTGGGTGTTTTTTTTTTTTTTTAACAGCCCATAAACTCCTCTATGTTATCCTATGTGTCCATGCACACATGGGCGTTTTTGAACTTTTATCAGCTGTGGAGTTTATGGGCTGCTTTCTGAACGCCATAAAATCGCGTTCAGGAGTCATTTTTCTGACCACAAAAAAAAAAACGCCAAACGCTTATAAATGCTGATAAACGCTCATAAACATGGCTCACCAGTGTTTAACATTAACCACTTCCCGCCCAGCCTATAGCAAAATGATGGCCGGGCGGTGGTTCAGTTATCCTGACTGGGAGTCATATGACGTCCTTCAGGATGACAGCCGCCGTGTGCCCATCGCGGCGATCGGTGGCGCGGTGTGTCAATCTGACACACCGCGCCACCGATCTCGGTAAAAAGCCTCAGGCGGAGGCTCTTTAACACGTGATCAGCCGTGTCCAATCACGGCTGATCACGATGTAAATAGGAAGAGCCGTTGATCGGCTTTTCCTCACTCGCATCTGACAGACACGAGTAGAGGAGAGCCGATCGGCGGCTCTCCTGACAGGGGGGGTATGCGCTGATTGTTTATCAGCGCAGCCCCCCCCCCCTCAGATGACCACACTGGACCACCAGGGACGCCACTAGGACCACCAGGGAAGGGGCAACATGTGGATGGCCAGGTATGTACCCCATGGCCATCCACGTGTTCAAATGAATGCCCAATCTGTGCCAATCAGTGCCCACAAATGGGCACTGATTGGCACCAGTATGTACTGACATCAGTGATGCCCAGCTATGCCACCCATCAGTATCACCCATAAGTACCCATCAGTGCCCGCCATCGAAGGAGAAAACTTTCTTATTTACAAAAATTTTTAACAGAAACAAAGAAAAACTTTTTTTCAAAATTCAGTCCTTTTATTTGTTGCGCAAAAAATAAAAATCACAGAGGTGATCAAATACCACCAAAAGAAAGCTCTATTTGTGGGAACAAAATGATAAAAAAAAATTGTTTGGGTACAGTGTAGCATGACCGCGCAATTGTCATTCAAATTGCGACAGCGATGAAAGCTGAAAATTGGCTTGGGCAGGAAGGTGTCTAAGTGCCTGGTATTGAAGTGGTTAAGATCCATTTTAAAAAAAGCTAAAAAAAAAAGCTAATGTGGAAAAACGCTAACGCTATTGCAAAAATGTTAAACTGAAAGACTCACTGAAAAGCTATTGGTGTTTTTACAACGTTATTTTAACGTCCAGTGTGCATGCAGCCTTATATAGGTACATAGTTAATTGATATTTCAGGTGAGGAATAGCTCTCTAATCTAGTGTTGCAAGTACATGAAATATTTTTAGTATTAAGGCCTGGTTCACACCTATTTTTTTAGTTCATTTTCCGTTTTCCAGAAACACTACAGTCCATTTAACATGGTTTCCTATGGGTCATGTTCACATCTGTGCATTTTATAGAAAGGACCAGGGACTTTTCTGGTTTTTGGTTCCATAGACTTCAATGGATCAAAAATGTGTAATGAAAAGATCAAAATGCACCTGGAATATGCAAACTGCATAGGTGTGAACCAGGCCTTAGCATGTCAGGATCAGACAATGCAGTACCAGCTTTTGTCTAATGTATCTAAGTTGACCATTACATGGACATGTGTATTTTATCATTGTCATCTATCACCATGTTTTTATTATGTATCAATTAAAGTTAGTAAATTACTTTGATAGATTCTGTTTTTGGCACCGTTATAATCCCACTAGTAATTCATTCAATTTTTACCAGTTTAGGGAAGACGTGCATTACCATATTGTAGCCTAGCCGCTATTAAAAAGTAATACAGTATATTATATAGTTTGTAAAATATTTTAGTCTACAATATTTCAATATTTTATAATCAATGTCTACAATATTTAGGTTAATATTCTTTTTTTTTAAATGTACATATTTAAATGTCATTTAAAAACCCTTCCCGTGTGATGCAAGTTCCTGAATAAAAATAGAATCATGTCCAAGTTCTATATCTGTCATATTGGAACATATAAAGACACCAGCAGCTTGCTTGTGTGTTAACTTAGACCCGATTCACACTTATGCAGTTTGCATATTGCAGGTGCATTTTTCAATACACGCTTTTCATCCATTGAAGTCTATGGAACCAAAAAACAGAAGTCCGTCCCTGGCCCTTTCCATAAAATGCACAGATGTGAACTACATCCAAAGGAAACCATGTTAAATGGACTGTAGCGTGTTTGAAAGCGAAGTGACGACTCCTCACTGCCCGTTTTAACCTCACAATTGCCACACCAAAAGTCGCAACTGTATTCATTTGCGTTTCTTCCTCATTTGCTTGAGCGAGTTGCTTCTGAGGAGCGATAGTTTAACGTTGCGTGCAAATCAAGGAATCACGATCACAGAAACCCCATCCTCTGCCTTTGCAGTTCAAGGGGGCAGTTGGGTGGGGGGGGGTGGGGGGAGTTGCCAAAAATGCAGCTCAACCTCATTTTTAACACCCCCCAACTACAAGTCTAAACAAGCCACAACCCCCCCATGTTCAGTTTTGCATCCATGGTGACATTTACATTTCTGGTGCGTTTGCAGCATGTTTTTAACGGCATTTTTTTAAATTAAACTGAGTTGCATTTGTGGCGAGTTTGTGCATTGTGTTACATTTACCACAGTAAAACATAAGTAAAAAATATGGAACCCCCTCCCCCAGGAAGTGATACTAGATAAGAGTGTAGAAAACAAACTTAGATGTTATCATCAGGAAGAATATAAAGGGCTATGGGAATTGTGAGAAAAAAAAAAAAGTTTAAGAATTTGTTCACTTTATAAAAAAGTAGGTAAAATGTGCATTTATTTTTTATTACCTGTAAAACATCAGAAGATCGCATGTGCCATGCAGTTCTCCTGCAGACCTGTCAGTGTATCTGTGTACCGTACATCCTGTAGGGGGGCTAGCAGATACACTGACCGGAAGAATCAATTAACTACCAACATCGCTCCACACAGCTGTGGTAGTTCATTGAGAACTACAAGCCGACAGCCGCAAAGGATGTTGGGACTTGTAGTTCATTCACTCACACAGCTGTTGGGGAACTGCTGTCACAGGAAGAGGGAAGGATGAGCGTCTGCAGCATTGGGGAAATGTTACACGTTCCACCATAAAAACGGGCTTTAAAAGGAGAAGTTCACCTTTGGTAACATGTTACATGCATATTCAGGGTGTAATTTAACATGTTACAGACACACCAGCCTCTGCACCAAACCCCCCCCCCCTTCCCAGATACCGGTTTTGACAGCATAAGCTTCTCCCCCTGCTCACTGTCACAATTTAAAAAAAAATCATGTCTGTGCAGGGCTCCGTCCTCCCGGCTGCATCATTCATAGAGTTCTGTGAATATGAAAACTGCAAGTACCGACAGCCTTTTTGGCTTAACTACCAGGGCGCTGTTGAGCGCTTCAAGCAGACCACTTACAGTCTGCAAGCATCCTGCATTGCACCCCTGACCTACTGATTGGGGATGCAATGCTTTGCAGGCTCCTAGTAAAAAAAAAAAAAAAAAACACATTTTTACCTGCATAAATATATGCATTTATTTTTATTTTTTTTTACAAAAAGGTGAACTTATCCTTTAACCCTTTCATATTTAACCACTTCAGCCCCGGAAGAATTTACCCCCTTCCTGACCAGAGCACTTTTTGCAATTCGGCACTGTGTCGCTTTAACTGACAATTACGGGGTCGGGTGACGTTGTACCCAAACAAAATTGACGTCCTTTTTTCCCCACAAATAAAGCTTTCTTTTGGTGGTATTTGATCACCTCTGCGGTTTTTATTTTTCGCACTATAAACAAAAAAATAGCGACAATTTTGAAAAAACATTTTTTACTATAATAAATATCCTAAATATCCTAATCAAAAATATTTTAAAAAAATGTTTCCTCAGTTTAGGCCGATACGTATTCTACATATTTTTGGTAAAAAAAAAAGAATAAAAAAAAATCACAATAAGCGCTTATTGATTGGTTTGCACTAAAGTTAGTGTCTACAAAAAGGGAGATAGTTTTATGGCATTTTTATTGATTTTTTTTTTCTTTTACTAGTAATGGCGGCAATCAGCGATTTTTATCATGACTGCGACATTATGGCGGACACATCGGACAATTTTGACATTTTTGGGACCATTGTCATAAATACAGTAATCAATGCTAAAAAATTGCATTAACTGTAAAAATGTGACTGGCAGTGAAGGGGATAACCACTAGGTGGCGCTCTAGGGGTTAAGTGTGTCCTAGGGAGTGATTCTAACTGTGGGGGAAAGAGGCTGGGTGCGACACTACACTGATCACCTCTCCCGATTATTGTCATTAGGCAGAACGTGGAGATGCTTGTTTACATTAGCATCTCACTGCGAGACGATCGTGGGTATCCCCGCAGACATCGGGTCCGCGGGACCCTCGATCACTGTCGCGCCTGCTCGCCGCCTCTTAAAGGGCAAGGTACAGGTACATTAATCTGCCTGTACATGCCCTTCTGCCGCAGTATATCTGCGTGAAGCGGTCGGTAAGCGGTTAAAGCGGAGTTCCGACGCATATAAAAAAAGTCAGCAGCTGCAGTATTTTAATAATCGGACACTTACCTGTCCCAGGGTTCAGCGATGTGGGGGAATGAAGCCCTGCTCATCTCCCCCTCTATGCGGCGCCGGCATTGTCACTGTGAAGATATTTGCCAGCACACCATGGGACGTAGATAGTGTCCAAATGTGTAATTTATTGCATGATCACAACACAGGGAGATTGCAATGTTTCGGAGTCACGCAGGACCCCTTCGTCAGGCATGTGAGGCGTGTAAGGCATTGTCACTGTGGGCGCCCAGCTGTGGCTTCACAGTCAGGCATGCACAAGCCTAGCGCTGTGACTGGCCGGGCAATCTGGGACCTGTGATGTGTCCCAGATTGCCGAGAGGGAGGGGGAGAGGTGAACTTCCTTCCAGAGCCCTGGGAGGAAGTGGGAGCTGGAACCCTCTAAAAAGGTGTTTCTCCCCCCCCCCCCCAAAAAATGACATTCCAAATGTGGCATGTCAGGGGGTCACCTTCCCTTAAAGCGGAAGTTCCATTTTTTGGGTGGAACTCAGCTTTAAGACTATTTCTGACATTTGTTGCTTGTGTATTGCTATTTGCTAGAAAATTACTTAGAACCCCCAAACATTTTTTTAGCAGAGACCCTAGAGAATAAAATGGCGATAGTTGGAAATTGATGTCACACGGTATTTGCGCAGCGGTGTTTCAAACGCTATTTTTTAGGAAAATTGCAAGTTAGACTTACCGGTAACTTGTTTTCCAATAGGCTTTCAGGACAGCACCCGAGAGATCATGGCTCCTCCTCCCACAGGAAACACCTCATCAATTAGGTCTTTAAATTGGAATCCTCCACGTTGCCTCATCAGTTGTTTGTAGAGAACTCCAGCCCCAGCTGCAACACATAAGTGACAGTTATATCATAGTATTACAGCATTAGCATAAACAAAGGGCGGGTTACTGCTGTCCTGAAAGCCTATTGGAAAATTCAAGTTAGACTTACCGGTAACTTGTTTTCCTTGAGTCTTTCAGGACAGCACTTGAGAGAGTGACTCCTCCCCTTGCCAACAGGAAACACCTCTTCCACCAAACTTTAAAAGGAGGCTCCTTTCCACACATTGTCAGTAGTAGTAGAGAACCTCCGGCCCCAAACTGGAACACATAATCGAGATATGATTAGTCACAGTATATATATGAAAAAACAATAGGGCGGGATGCTGCTGTCCTGAAAGACTCAAGGAAAACAAGTTACCGGTAAGTCTAACTTGAATTTTCCCTTATCGTCTTTCAGGACAGCACTTGAGGATAATAGAGACTTACCCCCCTAGGGAGGGACCACAGCCTGCAGAACCTTTCTGCCAAAAGCCTGATCACCTGCTGATAGGAGATCCAGTCTGTAATGACGGACAAACGTTAAGTAGCTTGACCACGTAGCCGCCTTACAAATCTGATCTGGGGTGGCACCAGCTCTTTCTGCCCATGTAGTGGCCTGGGCTCTTGTTGAATGAGCCCTAATTCCCAGCGGGGAAGATAAACCCATTTGAGAATAGGCTACAGAAATAGCTGTCTTAAGCCATCTAGCCAATGATGCTTTTGATGCTTGTTGGCCTTTCTTGTTTCCAGAGAAAAGAACAAATAATGAATCTGAAACTCTAAACCCTCCTGTTACTTCCAAATACTGTAATAGGATACGTCTTACGTCTAAATTGTGAAACTGCTCTTCCTTTGCACCCGAAGGGTTAGCAGAAAAGGTTGGTAGAGTAATCTCTTGAGACCTGTTACTAAAGCTTGCCACTTTTGGCAAAAACCCCGGATCTACTTTAAGGACAACTCTATCAGGAAAAACTGACAAAAAAGGCTCTTTTACTGATAGGGCGTGCAGTTCACTAATCCTTCTTGCTGAAGTAATTGCGACCAGAAAAATAGTCTTCAAAGTTAAATTCTTTAGGGATATGGCCTGTAAAGGCTCAAATGGTTCTTTTGCCAGAGCCTGCAGAACCACCGAGAGATCCCAATTTGGGAAATGCTTCACCGGTACCGGTCTCGACCTGGAAAGTGCTTTGAAAAATCTCATGATCAGAGTTTCTGAAGATAAGGATCTCTCCAGATAAACTCCCAAGGCAGCCACCTGCACCTTAAGAGTGCTGACCGCCAGATTCTTGTCTGCACCCTTTTGCAAAAATTCCAGCACTGAAACTAGGTCTTTAACCCCCCTATGTTCGGAATGACAGAAAGAAACATAGACTTTCCATACTTTGGCGTAAATATCCCTGGTTACCTTTTTCCTACTGGAAAGCAACGTAGCAGTTAAACGTTCTGAAAAGCCTTTGCTTCTCATTAATTGCTCCTCAGATACCAGGCAGTGAGCTTTAACCTGTCTACCCCTGGATGAAGCACTGGCCCCTGAATCAACAGATCCTGACTGAGCGGGAGATGCCAACATGGTTTGATTGCCAACTGCAGAATCGTGGAAAACCAAGCTCTCTTTGGCCAATATGGAGTAATCAAAATGATTGATACTCTCTCTTTCAGTATTTTCCTCAACACTAGAGGGATTAATCGAAATGGAGGAAAAGCATACCCCAGGTGAAAATCCCACGGATGTGCCAGAGCATCTATCCCCTGAGAGCAAATGTCTCTCTGAAGGGAGAAAAAATTCGGGAGCTGCGTGTTTTGTTTTGAAGCAAACAGATCTACCTGCGGAAGGCCCCAAACACTGGTGATTAATGCAAACACCTTCCTGTTCAGACTCCACTCTGATTCCTGAACTTTTTGTCGGCTCAGATAATCCGCTACTTCGTTCAATGTGCCTTTTAGATGGACTGCGGATAGAGATAGTAAGTGGTTCTCCGCCCACTCCAGAATCTCTACTGACAGTAAGTGAAGGGCCCTGCTTCTTGTGCCTCCCTGTTTGTTCAGGTAGGCTATGGCCGTGGCATTGTCCGACAAAATCTGGACATGGCAACCTATGAGGTTTTGAGAGAAGAAAGCTAATGCTAGGGCAACCGCCTTCAGCTCTCTCCAATTTGAGGATCTTTGGGCCTCGAACTGGGACCATGTTCCCTGCGCTAAGGCTTGACCCATGTGGGCCCCCCATCCCTGCAAACTGGCGTCTGTTGTGACCACTTTCCCGGTCGGAAAAGACCAAAGAAGACCTCTTTGCAGTACCACCTGACTTTTCCACCACCAAAGTGAACGTTTGACTCTGGTGGGAATCTTTACTTTTGTATCCAAACTCTCCGTCCTGTGGTTCCATGTCCTTAGAAGGAACCTCTGGAGAGTCCTGAAATGCAGCCTTGCCCATTGGATGGCTGGCATTGAAGAGGTTAATGTCCCCAGAGCCGACATAACCTTTCGGACTGAAATCAGTTGATTTGTTTGTAGTGCCGTTATTACCCTTTGGACCTTGATCTTTTTCTCTTCTGGGAGAAAAATCTTTTGCTCCACTGAATCTATCAAATAACCCAGAAACAGTACTTGCTGAGCTGGGATGAAATTTGATTTTTGAACATTCACTATCCACCCTAGTGACTCCAAATGACTGCGGGATTTGTTCAAATCCTCCTGCAACTTTTCCCTGGATGGGGCAAAAAAGAGGAGGTCGTCCAGATATGGAATTACCGCAATCCCCTGGAGTCGAAGAGGGGCGAGAGCTTCCGCCATTATCTTCGTAAAAATACGAGGAGCTGACGACAGGCCGAAGGGAAGGGCCCTGAACTGAAGATGTATAATCTCCTTGCCCATATTCACCGCAAACCTCAGGAACTTCTGGGACTGAGGTGCTACAGGAATATGAAGATAAGCATCCCTCAGATCGATTGATGCCATAAAACAATCTTTTGTCAGAATGTTTCTGACCGTGAAAATTGAGTCCATACAAAACTTTTTGTATAGGACTGACTTGTTCAGGGGTTTTAGGTTGAGGATAAGACGGAAGTTTCCGGATGGTTTTCTTATCAGAAAGATGTGTGAATAGAAACCCTGACCCTGTTCTTCTGGGGATACTGGTATCACTACCCTCTGGTGCCTCAGATCCTTTAAAAGGTTCTTCATGGCCAGAGCCTTTGTTAGATCCCTTGGTAGGTTTGTTACAAAGAATCTTTCTGGCGGGCGATCCGAAAACTCTATCCTGTAACCTTGGGACAGCATGTCCAAAATATATAGACTTTCTGTCATGCTTTCCCAAAGGGGAAGGAAACTTTGAAGCCTTCCCCCCACTGGTACGCACAAGTCATTGTGCTTTACCGGAGGCTGCAGGAGGATGGAAAAGGACATTTCCTTTGCCTTTACCCTTCTGCAATGCCCAATTTTTTCTTTTCTCCTGGGGTTTGGTTTGTTCTTGAGCCCTTTGGGAACGAAAAAACCGTTTAACTGGCTGCTTTTTCTTTTTGATGGGAAAAGACTTCTTTTTATCAGCAGTTCTATCTAGAACCGCATCTAAATCAGGTCCAAAAAGCAAGTCACCCAGGAACGGTATCCCACACAGCTTGTTTTTGGATGCCGCGTCCCCCGGCCAAGTTTTCAACCACAGAGCCCTTCTGGCTGAGTTGGCTAGGGCAGCAGATCTAGCTGTCATTTTAATTGATTCCGCTGAAGCATCCGATATAAATGCGACAGCGGCAGACAGAGTTGAAAATGAATCCAAAATTTCTTGTTTTGGTGAGTCTGCTGAGATATGGGCCTTAAGTTGCTCTAACCAGAACTCCATATTTCTGGATACCACTGTAGTTGCCATAGTAGGTTTAAGATTTCCCATGATGGATTGCCAAGCCCTCTTTAGTAGCTGGTCCATCCTTTTATCCATGGGATCTCTCAACACCCCCATGTCCTCGAATGCCAAATCTGTAGACCTCGAGACCTGGGAAAACGCGGCATCTAGTTTGGGGTTTTTGTTCCAAACCGCCGCTGGATCTTCATCAAAAGGAAAACGCCTTTTTAAGGCTTTGGGAAAGAAAGGCTTTCTCTCTGGCTCTGCCCACTCTTTAATAGCTTCAGAAATAACAGAGTGTACTGGGAAATTGCGATTTTTGTGCTCGCTAAGCCCTGCATACATTTTATCATGCAGAGATAACTCCTTTCTTTCCTCCTCCAGACCCAGTGTGGTATAGATTGCTTTTAACAGGCCATCTACCTGTTCTAAAGACAATTTAAATCTTGAAGGTAAATTTTCTCCTTCCTCACCCTCATCAGAATCCTCAGATTGAGAGGGGGAATGTCCCTCTGGGGTAGGAGATGCCTCAGTCTCCATCACCGGGACTATAAGTGAGCCTTGGGAGGACTGTGAGGTAGTAGGCTGACTCAGGGATGGGTTTGCTAGGGAAGAGCGAAATGATTGAATAGTCGCATCCAGTTCCTTTTTAACTGATGCAATCAAGTCGCTGCAAGCGGAAGAAGCTTCTTCTTTAACTAGCAAATCAATACAAGCTTGACATAACGTCTTCTTCCATCCTTCAGGTAGCTTGGATTTACATGAAGGACATTTTCTTTTTGCCACTGGATCAGAGCTCTTGGCCTGCCATGAGACAAAAGAAGAAACCATCCCAGTGAGACAACCTGTCCTATACCCAAGGATGCTCACCACAGGTGCACAGTAAGAGCTAACTGCTTTATGTGCCCAGACAGGCCCCTGCCACCGGGGGGGGGGATAGAGAGAGAGAGAGAGACCCCACAGTACAGGGAAGACAGTATACAACTGCACCTTACCTGGGCCTTGCTGGTGCCTGTGCCTGTCCCACTCGCTGCCGCCATCGATTCCATCGAGGAGCGCTTGCTGTGTTTGTGTGGCTAAACGCCGGTTCCGGACTCCAATAGCGCCAGTGCGCCGGACCAGAACCGCTAAATAAGCACCAGCCCCGTTCCTCCCCTTTCCCTCTGCGATTTCCGGCGGAAATGACGCCGCACGCCTGTTCCGTGGGCGCCGCCCCCTCCGGATGCCTCACTTCCGGCGGATGGAGCCCCGCTGCCATCCCCAATATGGCGGCGGTGCAATGAGCAACAGGCGGTGGACCTGAGAAAAAAAATATAGTAAACGGCCACCGCCTGTCTTGCCGCCGCCTAGGAGCGATGCCCACGACAGTCGGACTCACCCTGAGCCCATATGAAGAGGGAGAGGGAGCCCAGCCAGCAGCACTTCACCTCAGCTGTGGAATGGGAGGAACAGCTCTCATGAGGTAAAAGGTGTTTGATGAAAAAAACCAGGAAACCTGAGCTCCCAGGACAGCACCTGAGAGCCCTGACTTCCCCACGAAGTGTTCCCTCCGGAGGAAACACAAAAACTGACAATGTGTGGAAAGGAGCCTCCTTTTAAAGTTTGGTGGAAGAGGTGTTTCCTGTTGGCAAGGGGAGGAGTCACTCTCTCAAGTGCTGTCCTGAAAGACGATAAGGGAAAACAAGTTACCGGTAAGTCTAACTTGCAATTTTCCAAATCGTCTTTCAGGACAGCACCCGAGAGGATAATCGAGACTTACTCCATTTAGGGTGGGACAACAGCCTGTAAGACTTTCCTTCCAAAAGCCTGGTCCCCAGCCGTCATGAGATCTAACCTATAATGACGGGCAAAGGTTGTCAGACTTGTCCAAGTAGCTGCCTTACAGATTTGTTCGGGGGTGGCGCCAGCTTTTTCTGCCCAACTCACCGCGGAAGCTCTTGTAGAATGAGCCCGGACATTTAATGGACTCTCCAGACCTGTAAGGGAATAGGCTTCTGAGATAGCCATTCTTAACCATCTGGCAATGGTTGCTCTAGAAGCTTGTCTTCCTTTTTTATTACCGGAAAATAAAACAAACAGAGCATCTGAACATCTAAAGTCTTTAGTGTTTTCCAAGTAACTCAAGACTGCTCTTTTAACATCCAGGGTATGGAATTCTTCTTCCTTCTTACCCGATGGATTAGAACAAAAGGTAGGAAGTATTATTTCCTGAGTTCGATTCTGGATCGAAGCGACCTTCGGCAAAAAATTAGGATCCGTCTTCAGAACAATTCGGTCTGAAAAAATGGAAAAGAAAGGCTCCCTGATTGATAAGGCTTGCAGCTCACTGACTCTTCTAGCTGTTGTAACAGCCACTAAAAACACTGTTTTCAAAGTAATACATTTCAGGGAGGCTAAATTAATGGGTTCAAAAGGTTCCTTGGTCAGGGCCTGTAGAACAACCGATAAGTCCCATGCTGGACAGCTTTTGATTACCACTGGTCTAGACCTGGTAAGAGCTTTGAAGAATCTTATTACTAGGGGTTCTGATGAAATGGATTTTTCCAGGAATACCCCCAGCGCAGCAACCTGAACTTTGAGGGTGCTGACCGCTAAGCCCTTGTCCGCCCCTTCTTGCAGAAACTCAAGCACAGAAGAAATTTGTTTTGGAGATCTGTCAGATGCTGTGCACCAGGAGTTGAAGATTTTCCAGACTTTGGAATAGATTGCTCTTGTAACCTTCTTTCTACTAGACAGAAGGGTAGCTACCAACCTATCCGAGAAACCTTTCCTCTTCAAGAGCTGCTCCTCAGTAGCCAGGCCGTGAGCTTTAGTTTTGCTACTTCCTGGTGAAATAGAGGACCTTGTAACAGAAGGTCTTTTCTTAACGGAAGGTGCCAGTAAGGTTCTTGTTGCATCTGGAGAAGGGATGAAAACCAAGGCCTTTTTGGCCAGAAAGGAGTGATGAGAATCACTGTTGTCTCCTCCTTTCTGATTTTCGCTATGACCCGAGGGATAAGCTGAAATGGGGGGAATGCGTAACAGAGGTGAAACTTCCAATCTTGTACCAGAGCATCCACTCCCAGTGATGTCTCGTTCCTGTCCAGGGAGAAGCGAGACATTTGCGAGTTTTCCTGGGTGGCAAAGAGATCCACTCTTGGGCGCCCCCATTTCTGCACTATTAACTGGAAGACTTCTGGATTCAATTGCCACTCTGCTTCTAAAATCTGGTTCCTGCTTAGGAAATCCGCCACTCTGTTTAGGGTCCCTTTTAAATGGACCGCGGATAAGGATAGAGTATGGAGCTCTGCCCAACTCAGAATGCCTTTTGCCAAACTCTGCAGAACCTTGCTTCTGGTTCCCCCTTGTCTGTTTATGTAAGCCACCGCCGTGGCGTTGTCTGACAGGATCTGAGTATGTTGCCCCTGGACTTCTTTCGCAAAGGTCAGTAAGGCCATTTCTATAGCTTTTAGTTCCCTCCAATTTGAGGACCTCAGGGCATCTCTTGTGTCCCACGAGCCCTGGGCCCACCGGCCGCTCATATGAGCCCCCCAACCCCAGGAACTGGCATCTGTTGTCAACCTCACCTGAGTTGGGAAGGACCATAACAGCCCCTCTGAGAACCTTGTCTGGTTCTTCCACCACCACAGACTTCTTTTTACTGAAGTAGGGATCTTCACTAATGAATCTAGTGAATCCTGCTGGTGATTCCAGGTTTTTAACAGGAAACTTTGCAGAGGTCTGAAATGGAGCTTTGCCCACTGGATGGCCGGAATGGAAGAGGTCAGGGTTCCCAATGCTGACATAACCTTCCTGATGGACAGAACTTGATTGGACTGTAGCAATGACACTACTTGAATCAACTTTTTCTGTTTTTCCTCTGGAAGAAAAATTTTTTGTTCTAAAGAGTTGATACGGAAACCCAGGAATAATACTTCCTGTGAGGGAATCAGATTTGATTTTTGAAGGTTTAAAATCCACCCCATGGATTCTAGATGAACACGGGCTCTGAGCAAGTTTTCTTGAAGACCTTCTCTGGTCTGGGCAAAAAACAGCAGGTCGTCCAGATAAGGAATAACTGAGATCCCCTCTAGACGCAGAGGCGCCAGAGCTTCGGCCATTATTTTCGTGAAGACCCTTGGGGATGATGACAGACCAAACGGGAGTGCTCTGAATTGCAGATGTACCACCTTCTTCCCTTCTTTCAGTGCTAACCTCAGATATTTCTGCGACCTGGCGGCAATAGGAATGTGGAGGTAGGCATCTTGTAAATCTATTGATGCCATATAGCACCCTTGGTACAGGAGGTTTCTTACTGAAAATATTGAATCCATCCGAAACCTTCTGTATTCTACCGATTTGTTCAGCATTTTGAGATTCAGGATAAGACGGAACTTTCCTGAAGGTTTCTGAACCAGAAAGACATGTGAGTAGAACCCCTGGAAGAACTCCCCCACTGGGACCGGAACAATGACTCTCTGATTTTTCAGTTCCTGAATTAAGGACTTCATGGCGAGAGCCTTGACTGCGTCCCTTGGGACGTTTGTCACCAGGAATCTTCTTGGAGGTTCTTCCGTGAATTCTATCACATACCCCTGGGAGAGCATCTTTACAACGAATTGATTTGAGGAAATGGCTCTCCACTGAGGAAGAAACTCCTGTAGTCTTCCCCCGACCTTGACAGAGTCATTGTGGTTTTGCGGAGGCCGCAGGAGGATTGAAGAGCACTCCACCCCTACCTTTGGGCTTCTGAGAAGACCATGACTTCCTCTTGCCCTGCATTTTCCCTTCCTGCTGACCTTTTTGGGGCCGAAAGAAACGCTTACGGGTTTGCACCTGTTTCTTCCTAACTGGAAACGACTTTTTCTTATCTGCCGTTCGGTCAAGAATGGACTCCAGCTCTGAACCAAATAGCAGATCACCCGCAAACGGAATACCACACAATCTATTTTTAGATGCAGCATCTCCTGGCCACGTCTTCAGCCATAAGGCCCTTCTGGCAGAATTTGTCAAAGCTGCTGACCTTGCTGACATGCGGATAGATTCCGCAGACGCATCTGCAATATATGATATTGCTGCCGACAGGGTTGAAAAAGTCTAGAATCTCCTGTTTTGAGGAATCTGCTATGACATGGGCTTTCAACTGGTTAACCCAGTGATCTAAGTTCCTTGCAACACAGGTTGTTGCCATTGCTGGTTTCAGATTGTGCATTACTGATTGCCAGGTTCTTTTAAGAAGCAGGTCCATCCTTTTGTCCATGGGCTCCTTCAGAGTGCCCATATCCTCAAAGGCTAGGTCCGTAGACTTAGAGACCTGGGAAAAGGCAGAGTCCAATTTTGGAACCTTATTCCATATAGAATCTGGATTTTCTTCAAATGGAAATCTTTTCTTGTGAGCCCGGGAAAAGAAAGGCTTTTTCTCAGGTTCCAGCCACTCTTTTTTAATCATATCAGTGATAACTGAATGGACTGGAAAAGAACGACCTTTTGAATCTCCTAAACCAGCATACATGCGGTCATGCAGGGAGAGTTCCTTCTTTTCCTCTTCTATCCCCAAAGTGGCATGGATTACCTTCAGGAGTCCTCCCACCTCTTCTAGTGACAATTTGTATTTAGAAGTGGTATCTGATTCATTTTCCTCCTCCTCAGAATCTGTATCATCTGGAGCGAGGGAAACGGACCCTTGAGAAGCGTCCTGGGATATTGGACCCCCAAAAATTATTTGAGAACCGCTCTGGGGTTCTGAAGACGGCTGCGGAACCAGAGGATCCCTAGAGGGACCTGGCTCCTCTCTTAGGTTTGACCTAAAAGCTTGAAAGGTGGCCCGGAGCTCATCCTTTATTGTTGACACTAAGTCGCCACAAACGGATGGAGTCTCCTCTTTGACCAAATTTGTAATGCACTCTGCACAAAGCGTTTTGGTCCAGGCATCGCCTAATTTTTCTTTGCAAACAGGGCACCTTTTCTTGACTGGTTGGGCAGAACCTTTGGCCTGGACAAACAGAAAAGAGACAAGCAACCACGCTTAAAAGGCTGTAATACAGCGCAAATAATACACCCAGGTGCACTAAGGAAGAAACCTCATTTCCATGTGCCCAGCAAGCCACCACCACCTAATCCCCTGTTGTAGGGCAGATATCTAAATCTAGCCACTGCAACATACCTTCTGAGAGGGGGGTGGGGGGGGGGGGGGGAAGGGGGGGAAAAGGGTGAGTAACCCCCCCACAGGAGAAAACGGCCCAGGGTAATAGAGGACACAGTCCCTTACCTTAGCCTTGCTGGCGCCTTGGCTTGCCCCCTTCTCCGCTGCATCGCTATCCATAGCTGTCTGCGGTGCGTGGTAGAACGACCGGTTCCAGATTCGAAAACGCCGCTGCGCTGACCTGGAACCGGAAATAAGGCGCCAGGTGACCCTGCCCTCTCCCACTGCGCTTTGCGCCGGAAATGACGCATGCGCCGACCCGGAAGTGCTGCCTGGACGTGGCTGAAGCGCTCTTCTGCCACCAGCAACATGGCGGCCGCCACCGCTCGTTCCCTCTGTAAAAGGGAACAGAGGACGGCCACCTGCAGGCCAAAAAAAATTTTTAGACAGCACCCCCGGACGTACAGGCTCTCCCCGAGCACGGAAGAGGGAGAGGGAGCCCACGGGACCATCCATATAAGAGGCAAGTGGGAGGCTCACTCTCCTAGCCTAAAAAGACCTATCAGGTGAGAACCGGTGTCTCCCAGGATAACCTGAGAGATCATAGCTCCCACCAGAGGTGTTCCTCCAGCTGGAGGAAACACAAAAAACTGATGAGGCAACGTGGAGGATTCCAATTTAAAGACCTAATTGATGAGGTGTTTCCTGTGGGAGGAGGAGCCATGATCTCTCGGGTGCTGTCCTGAAAGACGATTTGGAAAAAAGACACTTTCATTAAAAAAAGTAAAGTAAAGCCCAATTTTTTTTTGTATAATGTGAAAGATGTTCTGCCGAGTAAAAAAGATAACCTGTCATGCTTTGAAATTGCGCAAACTCGTGGAATGGCGAAAAACTATGGTACTTAAATCTCCATAGGCGACGCTTTAAAAAAATTTAACGGTTACCAGAGTTAGAGGAGGAATTTTGCTAGAATTATTGCTTTCAGTCTGATTGTGGCGATACCTCAAGTGTGATTTGAACATCGTTTACATTTGCTGGCGCGACTTACGTATGCGTTTTCTTTGCTGTACGAGCATGCGGGGCTCTTTAAAAAAAAAATTAACATTGTCCCTATAAAAAAAAAAATCACTTTTATTGCTGTCACAAGCAATGTAAACATCCCTTGTGACCAGTGTTAATTTTGGCAGCAAATTTCGATTCAGTTTTAGTCTAATGCCCTGTACACACGATAGGATTTAAACAGTAAAAAAGGGAGGACAGACCATATTGGCCCCATAAAGAATAAGGAAGGACAACTGGTTACAAAGGATGGGGAGATGGCGAAGGTATTGAATTTATTCTCCTCAGTCTTCACGAGGAAATCGGGGGGCTTCAGTAACCAAAACTGCAGTGTTTATCCTCATGACACAACACAGGTGGCACCTCCATGGTTAACAGAGGACAGAATTAAAATTAGACTTGAGAAACTTAACATTAATAAATCACCGGGACCAGATGGCCTGCATCCGAGGGTACTTAACACCAATATTTAAAAAGGGCCCAAAATACATCCCTGGGAATTACAGACCAGTTAGCCTAACATCAATAGTATGTAAACTCTTGGAAGGGATGATAAGGGACTATATACAAGATTTTAGTAATGAGAACGGTATCATTAGCAGTAATCAGCATGGATTCATGAAGAATCGTTCTTGCCAAACCAATCTATTAACCTTCTATGAGGAGGTGAGTTGCCATCTAGATAAAGGAAGGCCCGTAGACGTGGTGTATCTGGATTTTGCAAAAGCATTTGACACAGTTCCCCATAAACGTTTTCTGTACAAAATAAGGTCCGTTGGCATGGACCATAGGGTGAGTACATGGATTGAAAACTGGCTACAAGGGCGAGTTCAGAGGATGGTGATAAATGGGGAGTACTCGGAATGGTCAGGGGTGGGTAGTGGGGTTCCCCAGGGTTCTGTGCTGGGACCAATTCTATTTAATTTGTTCATAAACGACCTGGAGGATGGGATAAACAGTTCAATCTCTGTATTTGCAGACGATACTAAGCTAAGCAGGGCAATAACTTCTCCACAGGATGTGGAAACCTTGCAAAAAGACCTGAACAAATTAATGGGGTGGGCGACTACATGGTAAATGAGGTTCAATGTAGAAAAATGTAAAATAAGGCACTTGGGTGGCAAAAATATGAATGCAATCTATACACTGGGGGGAGAACCTCTGGGGGAATCTAGGATGGAAAAGGATCTGGGGGTCCTAGTAGATGATAGGCTCAGCAATGGCATGCAATGCCAAGCTGCTGCTAACAAAGCAAACAGAATATTGGCATGCATTAAAAAGGGGATCAACTCCAGAGATAAAACGATAATTCTCCCACTCTACAAGACTCTGGTCCGGCCGCACCTGGAGTATGCTGTCCAGTTCTGGGCACCAGTCCTCAGGAAGGATGTACTGGAAACGGAGCGAGTACAAAGGGCAGCAAAGCTAATAAAGGGTCTGGAGGATATTAGTTATGAGGAAAGGTTGCAAGCACTGAACTTATTCTCTCTGGAGAAGAGACGCTTGAGAGAGGATATGATTTCAATATACAAATACCATACTAGTGACCCCACAATAGGGATAAAACGTTTTCGCAAAAGAGTTTAACAAGACTCGTGGCCACTCATTAAAATTAGAAGAAAAGAGGTTTAACCTTAAACTACGTAGAGGGTTCTTTACTGTAAGAGCGGCAAGGATGTGGAATTCCCTTCCACAGGCGGTGGTCTCAGCGGGGAGCATTGATAGCTTCAAGAAACTATTAGATAAGCACCTGAATGACTGCAACATACAGGGATATATATATATATATATATATATATATATATATATATATATATATATAATGTAATACTGACACATAATCGCACACATAGGTTGGACTTGATGGACTTGTCTTTTTTCAACCTCACCTATGATTTTCCAACAAAATCCATGTTTTTTTTCCAACAGATGTTGGCTCAAACTTGTCTTGCATACACATGGTCACACAAATCTTGTCGGAAATTCTGAACGTCAAGAACACGGTGACGTTCAACACGTACGACGAGCCAAGAAAAATGACGTTTAATAGCCAGTGCAGCTCTTCCGCTCGATTCCGAGCATGCGTGGAACTTTGTGCGTCGGAATTGTGTACCCACGATCGGAATTTACAAGAACGTATTTTGTTGTCAGAAAATTGGACAAGGATTTTGCTAGCAAGAGAAATGCTGCCCTGTACTGCCACAATCTAGGACCCATAAGATTTGGTAACAGAAGTGATGTTACATCAGAACACTGATGCCCATCTTGGTACACCCTGCACTCGGCTGCAGTAAGCCTGCAGTCAGAAGGTGGCAGTGGACATCTTGTTAAACCCAGCCCATATCGTTAGTGAACTACAAAAAAAAAAAAATCTCACAAAAGTGAGTACACCCCTCACATTTTTGTAAATTTTTTTTACATCTTGTGACAACACTGAAAAGACACTTTGCTACAATGTAAAGTAGTGAGTGTACAGCTTGTAAAACAGTGTAAATTTGCTAACCCCTAAAAATAGCTCAACACAGCCATTAATGTCTAAACCGCTGGCAACAAAAGCGAGTGCACCCCTAAGTGAAAATGTCCAAATTGGGCCCAAAGTGTCAATATTTTGTGTGGCCACCATTATTTTCCAGCACTGCCTTAACCCTGTTGGGCATGGAGTTCACCAGAGCTTCACAGGTTGCCACTGGAGTCCTCTTCCACTCCTCCATGACGACATCACAGAGCTCTTGAATGTTAGAGACCTTGTGCTCCTCCACCTTCCGTTTGAGGAGGCCCCATAGATGCTCAATAGGGTTTAGGTCTGGAGACATGCTTGGCCAGTCCATCACCTTTACCCTCAGCTTCTTTAGCAAGGCAGTGGTCGTCTTGGAGGTGTGTTTGGGGTTGTTACGTTGGAATACGGTCCTTCAGCCCAGTCTCCGAAGGGAGGAAATCATGCTCTCCTGTGGTTAAAATAGAACTAACTATAGGAAAACTGTTTTGGATAGAGTGAGGGTAATCTCTATAAAAGTTTATCTTTGCAATCTGTGTCTTCACTTCCTGTCCCATAGCCAAAACAGGAAGTGAGGAAATTCTTTCAAATGAAGGGAATTTCTTGGGGACCCCTAGGTCACCAAAACTAGTGCCCCCATTGGAAGACATCCGCTTACTTTTCTGGGGACAACCCAAAATTTGGGATTTTATTCTACTTTCACTTTCAATGATAATGGTAAACAAAACAAAGAGGGGGAATCTCCCTAACGGGGACGCAGAAAGCAATAAAAAATGGACAGGGGTTCCAATCCCTTTCCACCCAAAACAATTTTTGAAAAAGTTTTGTCTTTAGTTATAAAAAAAAAAAAAAAAAAAAAAAATTATACATTTAGGTTATGCTATGTGAATGGGAAAAAGTAACAATTCTAAAATAGATGCAATTTGACTGCAAAAGTAGAAATACACTAAAGGGTCATGGTCACTTTTAGCCGCTGTCCTTTAGCAAACTTTTGGCTGCAAGGCTTTCCTTGAAAATTGAATTTTGTTTCAAGCGACTAGTGTTTTGGGGCAGATTGTTTTTATTTTATTTTGATAGGTATTTTGTGTTAGGTTAAACTGTTTACACCAAGTTTGTCCTTAGGAAAAAAGGGTTGCTATTTTAGGCATTTGGCTGCAAAAGTGGAAATACACTCTTTACGTGGTCACTATGACCTTTTTGTTAAACACAAATAGACTTGATCAGGTATTCATTATTAAAAAGTAGGCTTTTGTATCAGGGGTATTATTTTGGAGTTTTCATATATGTTGGAATATATTGGTGACAACACCAGAACACATTTGCACAGTGGTGGTATACACGGGCATTTTTAGCTTCCATCATCAGCGAGGTGTCATGCTGCGTACACGGTCGGATTGCCCGACGGGAAATGTTGGATGTGAGCTTGTTGTCGGAAAGTCCGACCGTGTGTATGCTCCATCGAACATTTGCTGTCGGACTTTCCGCCAACAAATGTTTGATAGCAGGTTCTCAAATTTTCCACCAACAAACCTTTGTTGTCAGAATTTCCAATCGTGTGTACACAAGTCAGACGCACAAAAGTTCACGCATGCTCGGAATCAAGCAAAAGGAGCCGCACTGGCTACTGAACGTCCCTTTTCTCGGCTCTTCCTACGTCTTGTATGTCCCCACGTTCTTAATTGTTCGCCAACATTTGTATAAGCATGTGTATGCAAGACAAGTTTGAGCCAACAATCTTCAAACAAAAATCCACGGTTTTGTTGGCGGTAAGTCCGATCGTGTGTACGGGGCATTCGAGTAACAGACCGTTTGTGTCCAGGGCCGGTCACTGGCAGGCGATTGCTGCAACTGCCACAATTCGTTGTGGTAGCCAGCAACCTCCTATTGCCTTCAATGGGGCCACCTCCCACAGATCATCGCTGGTAACCCTCGCTAGGGTTCTCGCATGCAAACACTGTTGGGCCCTTTTGGAAGGTGTGAATGAGGCCTTAAAGCTATAATAGGACTTTATAGCGATTTTTCAAAGTCGCATCAGTTTTCAAATGTGATATTTAACATTTGTGGCACTTAGCGTGGAATATTTTTATCATTAGTATCATTTTGCACTTGCAAGGTCTTATTCACTGCAGCTGTTAATTTATATGGTATCACTTATTCATGCCAATAGTTACATTCTTTTAGCGCTTTGGATTTTTTATTTTTACTTAAAGCTGTAATGTCATTTTGGTAATTGGGTGTAGATCTACTTTAAGGCCTGGTTAACACCTATAGCATTTTTTATTGAGTTTTCAGTTTTGCAGAAACACTACAGTCTATTTATCATGGTTTCCTATGGATCACGTTCACATCTGTGCATTTTATGGAAAAGGCCAGGTACTTTTTTCTGGTTTTTGGTTCCATAGACTTCAATGGATCAAAAACGTGTATTGAAAAATGCAACTGAAACAAACTGCAACCTGCATAGGTGTGAACCAGGCCTAAAGTTAAACTTTTTTCAGTTTTGCATAGACTGGGAAAGGGTTAGAGCATCTGTAGGGCTGTATTTCTGCCTGTATCCTCCCCATAGGGAGCTTTTAAACAAGAAAGTGGGTAAAAATTCCATAGTTGGAAGTTGTCACCATTGTGAGGTTTTCCCCTCTCGATTTATCTAGTGTGTTCCTAAGCCTTGAACTTCCATGCAAGGAAATAAAATCTGTTTTCTGTGGGTGAGGACTGTTTAAGCTATTGGAGGCCCACTGAGTTTTATAATCCAGAAAAAAAATGTGTTTATGATGCAGCCTGTTATCAGATTGCAGCATTTAAAAAAATGATTTGTTGCAACGGGCAGGTTTCCTTTTGTCTTATTTTTACAGATAGCTGTCCCGAACATACTGCAGTGCCATGCCTGCTGTATACAGTTACACATGAAGGGTATATTTTATTATCTTATCCTGACATCTAACATTTCTAACTATTCCTTATTTTGCTACAGACCGAAACCAGTGGGGAGTCCTGTTAATAAGGATCCAGCTACACGCTGAGCCTTGTCAAATATGTACTATTTTATGGCAGGCATAGTTTTACAATTCTCCAGACGTGAATATATAGGCAGAAATACTTATGTAGATCTTGGCTAGCCAGCTGTTTAGCTGACAAAGACAAGACTTTATCCTCGGCATTCATCATGTTTAGGGTACCCTAGCGAGCTCATTAACGGCGATATATATACCTTTCGCTATAAAAGTTTATGCAGGTAAATGGGACACATACATTAGAGGATACTCTGCCCTCTCTCATTACCAAAAGTATTGGGACGCCTGCCTTTACACACACGCAAACTTTAATGGCGTCTTAGTCCGTAGGGCTCAATATTGCGTTGGCCCACCCTTTACAGATATAACAGCTTCAACTCTTCTGGGAAGGCTGTCCAAGGTTTAGGAGTGTATGGGAATTGTTTGATCATTCTTCCAGAAGCACATTTGTGAGGTCAGGCACAGATGTGGCTTTTATTCAACCCAAAGGTGTTTTATTGTATTGGAGGTCAGGCCAGTTGTGTTCCTCCACCCTAAACCTGCTCATCCATGTCCATCTCCAAACTGTTCCCACAAAGTTGGTAGCATGAAATGGTCCAAAATGTCTTGGTATGTTGACGCCGCAAGAGTTCCCTGCACTGGAACTAAGGGGCCAAGCCCAACCCCTGAAAAACAGCCTCACACCATAATCCCCCCCCCCCTCCAAATGAGTTGGGACCAGTGCACAAACATAACGACCCCAGCACACACCAAGACGACCATTGCCTTGCTAAGCTGAGGGTAAAGATGATGGAGTGGCCAAACTTGTCTCCAGACCTAAACTAGAATTGAGCAGCAGTGGGACATCCTCAAAGGGAAGGTGGAGGAGCGCAAGGCTACCAACATCCACCAGCTCCATGATGTTGTCATGGAGGAGCGGAAGAGGACTCCAGTGGCAACCTGTGAAGCTCTGGTGAACTCCATGCCCAAGAGGGTTAAGGCAGTGCTGGAAAATAATGGTGGCCACACAAAATATTGACACTTTGGGCCCAATTTGGACATTTTCACTTAGGGGTGTACTCACTTTTGTTGCCAGCGGTTTAGACAATGGATGTGTGTTGAGTTATTTGAGGGGACAGCAAATTTACATTGTTATAAAAGCTGTACACTCACTACTTTACATTGTAGGAAAGTCATTTCTAGAGTTTTGTCACATGAAAAAATAAAATTTACAAAAATGAATGGTGTACTCACGTGAGATACTGTATATATATTAGGGATGAGATATGGGTTATAGGCAAATGCTGCATGTTCACAGTGCTCAATTTCCCCTTTTGCAGCAAAATTTCCCTTCCACAGGCGGTGGTCTCAGCGATAGTTTCAAGAAACGATTAGATAAGCACCTGAACGACTGCAACATACAGGGATATACAATGTAATACTGACATATAATCACACATGGGTTGGATGGGATGGACTTGTATCTTTTCAACCTCACCAACCATGTAATTTAAGAACCCCCACTATGTTTGTTATGTGTTGCTAGTTACTCAGCATACCCAAAAGCAATTTTAAAAAATTCTAGTTGTTTCTTTGGAGCAGGTTTGTATATATAATTTTAAGCAATTTTTTCATTAAAAAAGTTATTAAACAATTTACATATACAACCTAGTCTTGCATGTTTCTTTATGGCAGTGTGTAATCAAATGTGGGAAAACTGTTACAGCATTGGACATAAATCACAGTTTATGAGTATGCATTTTGTGGTTAAAGAGTGTAGATGGCAATATCTGTCTAGAGTCAACTCAGTATTTCAATTGTTGGCAGTAGGTGCCTGTCCCAAGGGGTCTAGGCTGTTGGTCCTGTGCAGGTGTCAGAATCCAAAAGCCACCGGACCCAAGTTTTATTGTACTTGGCTGGGCAACCCATTTTTGTATACAATTTTTTTTTATTATAGGGCAGGGTGTTCATATCCACCTTCCAGTCAGTGAGACTGGGGGGCGGCGATGGTCTGATCCAGTGTTTGGCAATAGTTTTCCTGGCTAAAAATAGTGTTTCATGGAGGAATATCTTTGTAAATCTATTAATGTCCGGGTTTGGGAATATCCCAAGTATACATTGTTTTGGGTCCAGGGTAAATGGAGAGCCCATAGTGCTGTGTAGGAAGTCCACAACCTGCTTCCACAATTTTTGCATTAGGAGGCATGTCCATATGAGGTGGAAGAACGTGCCTGTCTCTATGGCACAGGAGGCAAGTGGTGGGACAATCTCTCGTATTTAGCTACTCTGAGAGGTGAGGTATGCACGATGTAGGATAAAAATTTGAGATTGCATATCAGATAGCTCAGAGGATACTGCTTTACAGGAATCTAGGGCTTCATTCCATTCATCCTCCAACTGAACCACCCCCTCTCCCATTGTGATTTAACATTGTATGCTAATTTAGTGGAGGACGGTGTGATGAGCATGTTATAGAAGGTGGAGATTAGCTTTTGTGGATCTGTGCTTTTAACCACAGCCATGATAGCATTGGAGGCCGGCTGTGGGCAGGACTGAGGAAACTGGGATTGCATGGTATACCTGTAGGAACCTAAAAAACAAAGCTTGGGAGTGTGAATTGATGGCGTAGGGTGTCAAAATGTTTCAGTTCCCCGTTAGAGAGTAGATGGTGCAAGTAGACTATTCCTCGGGAGCCCCAGAGTCAGGGATCTGTAGAAATTCAGGGAGTATCCTGTTGTGCCAAATAGAGGTGAAATCCTTAATTGTGGGAATCCCCAGTTTAGCAACGGCTATGTCCCATATGCATCTATATTGATACAGTAAGGTCTTGCCATTTCCCTCGGGCCCGATTGGGGCACACGAAAGTGCCAAATATCTCCCTGTCTCTTATCTATGTGGTATTAGTTGGTATAACTGGAAGGCAATATAGTAGAAATTGAAATCTGGTAGGCCGTACCGCCTAGGTCGGTAGAATTCTGCAGAATTCACCAGGCTAGTTTGTCTGGTGGGTCCCCAAACAAATGGTTTACAAAGGGCCTCCAGAATCTTAAAGTATTTCAAAGATAGGTAAACCGGAATGTGCCAAAGGATATACAATACTTTAGGCAGCAGTATAATTTTTATTAGGTTAATGCAGCCCCAGACACCGAGGGATAGGCAGGTCCAAGTTTGTATTTTGGATTTGATTAGAGTGAATAAAGGTTCCACATTAAGATGGATATACTTTGCTGGGGACCTAGATACATGTATGCCTAGGTATTTAATGAGGAACACTCTGTAGCGGGAGATGGGCCTGGGCCTCGGGCGGTGGGAAGCTTTTGAGGGGTAGGATTTGCAACTTTTCCCTGTTGATTTTAAGCCCAGAGAATGTGCCAGATTTTTTTATTGTCCTTAATGCAGTTTGGAGAGAGGGGCCCGAGTTAGCCAAGTACAACAAGGTGTCAGGCATACATACTGATTTTTTTCAGTCAAGCTACCCGCACGAGACCTTGTATCTCCAGGTTCTCTCGTATGGAAATAGCAAGCGTTTCGGCTGCCAATGCATTTAACAGTGGGGACAGCCCTGCCTCGTACCCTGCATCAGGCTAAATGCCGGGGAGGGCTATCCATTGGCCACCAACTTAGCCTGTGGGTTCTGATACATTTGAATCCATTTGATAGTCTTAGACCCAAAGCCGTAACATTCCATTCCAAGCATCTCCACAAATATCTACACTCCACTGAATCAAATGCTTTAGCCGTGTCTAAAGTCACCACCACCTGTGAACCAGCTCCCTCGTGTGGGACCCGAAGGTTAATATACAATCTCCTTAAGTTGAACCACGTGTTGTGTCCTGGCATAACCAAAACCATGTGTGGATTAGGGAGAGGATAACTTCGTTAAGACGGTTAGCAAGAGCCTTGGCTAGGACCTTGCTATCAACCTGGAGTAAGGAGAGGTAAGAAGCGGCCTGTCTAGGTCCTTTCCTGGCTTGGGTATTAGAACTATGATCGCTTCTCATAGAGGGGGAGGCAGCTCAAAGGCTTCAAAAGCATAGTTATAAAGGGCTAGCAGTTCACTATACTGTAGATAAAACACGACAGATAGGCCATCGGAGCCTGGGGACTTGGATCCAGTGAAGCTAGCCAGGGCCTCAGTAATTTCATCCGTCGTGAGGGGGGCCTCTAGCATTGCTATTTGGTCGTCCGTGAGTTGTGGGAAGGCGATTCCCTCTAGGAAGAGATTCAAAGAGTCTCCCTCGTCTGTGGTCGTGGACGTATACAATTCCATAAAGAAGTCTCTAAATTTGAGAGTTATCAGTTCACCACCATCTCCATGTAGAGATATTACCACCGGCGGCCTGTCTTTGCTATGTACTAAGTATGCTAAAAATTTGCCCAAGCGTTCACCATGCTCAAATAGTTTTTGTTTGGAGAAGAAGAGTTTCTGCCTAGCCTTCTCATACTGGAGCTGGTCCACCACTCTAGTTTGCAATTTAAGTGAGGCAGCCTGGACTGGTGTTGGGTCACATGCATATGACTGTTCAGAGGAGGATAACTTAGCCGTCGCCTTATCAATTGCAGTGGCAGAGTCACCCTTCAACCTATTAATGTGGAAGTTAAGAGTGGAACGAACGAACGAACATGTACCTTAAAGGTTACCCACACCACCAATGGGGAGGCAGACTGATCATTTTTGGTAAAATAAAGTTTCCAAATATTTACAAGCTCATCATCCTCCGGCAACAGTGATAACCAAAATGGGTTTAGGTGCCAGGAACGGGGTGGTTTAGCAATCAGGATGGACAGGGTAAGGGGACAGTAGGGGCTGTGGTCTGACAAGAGTCTGGGGCAGAAGGCCGCCTCCTCCAGCCGTGGACAGAGTATGCGGGAAATCATAATGAAATCTATACGTGATAGGGTGTTATGTGTAGATGAAAAACATAAGTAGGCTAGGGCGAGTGGGTACCTATGGCGCCACATGGCAAGCAAATTAAAAGTAGACATTAAACAGACAATTAAGAGAATCTGGTTTCATGTACGTTCCCCTGAGGGTGGCACTCGCATTCTGGTTCTGTCTAGGCTGGGATTCATAGTATTATCTCCCATCCAGATGGCCTGCACTGAAGGATAGCGTGCCATGAACTCAAACCCTTCTGTAAGGACAGCAGTACAAAATGGTGGGGGAATATAGCAAGCCAGTAAAAGAAAGGCTCTCCATAAGGTTTAACAGATAGAAAGACTTATCAGCCCTGAGGCTCAGAGGAGATGTCACAGTTCAAAGTATTGATTTGGCTATGAGAACCGAGACTCCACATGCATGGGACGTGTGGGTTGATATGCCGACCCATGGACGGCAGAGAGCCAGTTGCAGCTGCCCCTCTACATGGGTCTCGACCAGTACAGTCACATCAGCATGTTTCTTGAGAAAAGAAAGGGCCGCAAACCTCTTAACCACTTGCCAACCAGCCGCCGCAGTTATACTGCGGCAGAATAGCACGGCTGGGCGAAATGACATTCTGTAACGTCGCTTCGCCCTGTGGCCACTAGGGGTGCGCGGCCCCCCTAGCCAATGCAAGTGCCCAGCAGTCATGATCACCGCCAGGCTCCCGCGATCGCCACTGACACACGGAGAACCGGGATCTGTGCGTAAACAGTTTCCAGTTCTCTGAGGGGAGAACAGACAGATCGTCTGTTACATACAGAGTATGAAAAGCGATCTGTCATCTCCCCTGCAGTCCCCCCTTCAGTTAGAACACACACTAGGGAACACAATTAACCCCTTGATCGCCCCCTCGTGTTAACCCCTTCACTGCCAGTGACATTTTTACAGTAATCAATGCATTTTTATAGCATTGATCTCTGTATAAATGCAAATGGTCCCAAAAATGTGTCAAAATTGTCCAATGTGTCCGCCATGTCGCAGTCACGATAAAAATCGCAGATCGACGCCATTACTAGTAAAAAAATACCATAAAACTATTACCCTATTTTGTAGACGCTATAACTTTCGCGCAAACCAATCAAAAACCGCTTATTGCGATTTTTTTTACCAAAAATATGTAGAAGAATACATATAGGCCGAAACTGAGGGAAAAAAATTAAAGTTATGCTTACCGGTAACGTCTTTTTCCAGTAGTCTTTCAGGACAGCCACTATGAGAGATAGTCTCCTCCTCTTCCTCAGGAAACACTGCGCCAGCCCATAAATTCTCACTTCCCCTGCCGGACCTCAGTTTTTATAAAGATCACCTCCGGCCCGCTGGGGAGACACAAGAACACATTAACATACTATCACATACTATTATGCTGTGTTCTGGTCTTTTATAAGACCCCCCAAATTTTCGGGTGGGTAACTAGGGCTGTCCTGAAAGACTACTGGAAAAGACGTTACCAGTAAGCGTAACTTTAATTTTCCCTTTTCGTCTTTCAGGACAGCCACTATGAGAGGATGAACAAGCACTTACCAGTTAGGGTGGGACTACAGCTTGCAAAACCTTTCGCCCAAAGGCTTGCTCACCTGCCGACACCAGGTCCACTCTAATCCTTTCAGAAAGTGGATCTGATCGGATCAGATATTGATCCGTTCAGATACTATATCACTAAGGGAGGTGTATGCTGCGTGCGTGGGTGTTAGCGGTACTGGCGCTAACCTGACGCTGCCTGGGGCGACGCAGACCCTATCTGACCCTAAAACCTAAGTTATATCACCGCCGGGCAATCAGGGGGCTAAACCTTTATTATTAGGTAATAAATGGCGGGTGCCCTGACACTATAAAAAAATAAACTAACCAGCGTCACCCGTAACATTTATACGGTGATCACTGGTGAAAGGGTTAACTAGGGGGCAATCTAGGGGTTAAAACCTTTATTAGGTAGTATATGGGGGTCCCTGACACTATAAAACGCTGACAGCGAACCTATATATTTACCTCCCTAACTAGCGTCACCAGTGACACTAATGCAGAGATCAGAAAAACGATCGCTTAGTGACACTGGCGATAGGGGGTGATCAAGGGGTTAAAACTTTATTAGGGGGGGGTTTAGGTGGGTACCCTAGACCTAAAGGGGGCTAACACTAACTGCCCTACCACACTGTCACAAACTGACACCAACCAAGTAATCAGAAAAAAACAAAACTGCTTAGTGTCAGTGTGACCGGGGGGGGGTGATCGGGGGTGTACAGTATGCCTGGCGTATTCTACTGTGTGTGTTGTGCAGCACATCGATGTCTTCTCTCCTCGGTGCCGGAAAATACCGAGCCGAGGAGCGATGACATAATTTCCTCTGCTGCTGTTTACTATACAGAGGCAGATTCTCATTGGCTGGGAGCGATCGCGAGGGGGGGCCACAAATGGATGGCCTCCCCCTCACGTCTGATCGCTCCCGGACAGAAGTCGACCGTCTCAGGCACTGGGGGGGGGTTCCGATCGGACCCCCTGCCCGCGGGCAGGCAAGGACTTATATATAAGTCCTTATGCCTGCCCGTGCCATTGTGCCGACATACGTCGTCGTGCGGCAGTCGGCAACTGGTTAATTTAAATTGATGGAAATACAGGTCAACAAGTGTTAAAGTGAGCACTGAATGCAGTATTGACTGTTGACACGTGACATAATGCTTACTGATGTGCAGTGCATCGTGACATATTGATGTTTGGATGCGCCGTCACAGATTTCAATAGGAAAGCAAGGGTGTGAATCCAACCTCTGTTAGAGCGGAATTGGTTAAAACATTAACACATCGCTAGAAGAGAATTTTAAAATAAGCTGATATAACATGCTTATCTAAAAAAATAAAATAAGGTAATAACTACATATTCCCTTTAGGCTACCATGTCACTTGATTATATGCTACACACTGACAAATCAGTTTTCTAATAGTGCAGAAGAATATTTATTGTTTTTGAAAATCCTTCCCAATTTTCCAGTTTGCACACCTGCTGAGAACAAGTGGTCTTTTCCTGCAAGCTATACAGAAATGCAAACCATGCAGCCCATAACCAGGGATAGGCCATGCTTGCACTGTACAGGTTTCAAATAAATATTTTCCACTACAGAAAAGATCAAAGTAGTAAATGCTGAAGTAAATTGAAAAATCAATAAGGAACAAATGTGAAGTGCTGCTCAGTGCAGCATTGCTCCTGAAGCTGTACGTCTCTGGAATTAATCAGCAGTTACGTGGGTGTGTGGGGGGGGGGGGTTGATTCAGGTCAGGTAAGGAAAAGATTTCTAGAGACTGGGTGGATTTTGGCACTTAAGAAAAATTAAGTCTTATATAAGATTTTTTTCTCTTTACTGCACAGACTTCACCAGGCACCAATTTACCAATTAAAGTAATGAAAAGTGATATCACTATGTCCAAAATGTAGAAGCAACTAATCTAAACAGGTATCCTAAAAAGCTTGCCCTTGAAAAGGATCCAAGAGGCCTGAAAGTAATAGAGATTGGTTAGAAGTACAATTGCAAATTAAGTCTCAGGACTTGTTCTGTAACGTTGAAGACCTTTCACTGCTCATCCAAGTGGCTTCCTAAGCCCTTTTTTAGAAACCTACCCTAGCATTTATAGCAATGCCAGTAACCTAATTCAGCTATTATGGTGTCAAACTGTTCTACTGACATACAGCCTATATGGCTGTGTTGAAGTTGGCCATATTCTCAACTGGCTGGGTTGAAGATGTTAGTGGTGTTTGTGACAGAATGTGTCAAATACCTACTCTAAGAATGGTCATACCAGTTTGACAAAGGTAACCTCTTTCCAACCTCTTGTGATTCAGTTGCCTTTTTTTAATAGTTTGAGTGGAGGATTAGAACACCTTGTTTATCTTGCTAGCTGTGCCCCCAATTAGGGAGATTCAGCCTCTGTCCTGGTGACTTATCACTGATCATGAGAAAAAAAAAAAAATTTGGGGTTGTCCCCATAACAGAGGAGAAATCTTCCAGTGGGGACATTAGTTCTGGTGACCCTGGTGGACAACCAGGAATTTCTGCACTTAAAGGGATTTCCTCATTTCTTGTTTTGCCTTCCGACAGGAAGTGTAGGAAAATCTCCTCAAACACTGACAGGGATTATAACCCTTCCTTACACTATCCAATTAGAAAAAAAAGTTTTGCTTTTGGGTCTACTCTTAAGCAGTTCCCAACCGCTCTATAGTCAAGACAGCAACAGCATGGCTCTCTAGTTCTGGGAGGAGGTCCACAGACAACCTCCTACATGCGTGCGTCCTTTGGACACAACTAATCACAGATTGGGGTAAAAGGCCAATCACAGCAGCCCTTTACCATGTGATCAGCGGTGTCCATTCACAACTGGTTACATAGTAGGCGAGGTTGAAAAAAGACAAGTCCATCAACCTATGTGTGTGATTATGTCAGTATTACATTGTATATCCCTGTATGTTGCAGTGGTTCAAGTTTTTTGAAACAATCGATGCATCCCCCCTGAAACCACCGCCTGTGGTAGGGAATTCCACATCCTTGCCACTCTTACAGTAAAGAACGCTCTACGCAGTTTAAAGTTAAACCTCTTCTCTTCCAATTTTAGTGAGTGGCCACCCGTCTTATTAAAAACTCAATTCTGCAAAAAAGTTTTATCCCTATTGTGGGGTTCACCAGTATGGCATTTGTGAATTAAAATCATATCCCCTCTCAAGCGTCTCTTTTCTTTAGTGCTCGCAACCTTTCTTCATAACTAATATCCTCCAGACCCTTTATTAGCTTTGTAGCCCTTTGTACTCGCTCCATTTCCAGTACAGCCTTACTGAGTACTGGTGCGCAGAGCTGGGCAGCATACTCCAGGTGAGGCCGGACCAGAGTCCGGTAGAATGGGAGAATTATCGCTTTATCCCTGGGGTTAATCCTTTTTTAATGCATGTCAATATTCTGTTTGCTTTGTTAGCATTGCATGCTATTGCTGAGCCTATCATCTACTAGGACCCCCCCAGGTCCTTTTCCCATCCTAGATTCCCCCAGAGGTTCACCCCCTTGTGAGTAGATTGCATTAATATTTTTGCCACCCAAACGCACTTTACATTTTCCTACATTAAACCCCATTTGTCATGTAGTTGCCCACCCCATTAATTTGTTCAGATCTTCTTGCAAGGTTTCCACATCCTGTGGAGAAGTTATTGCCCTGCTTAGCTTAGTGTCGTCCGCAAATACAGAGATTGAGCTGTTTACCCCATACTCCAGGTAGTTTATGAACAAATTAAACAGGATTGGTCCAGGCACAGAAACATAGGAGACCCCACTTCCCACCCCTTGCCATTCCGAGTATTCCCCATCACCACCCTCTGACCTCACCCCTGGAAGCCAGTTTTCAATCCATGTACTCACCCTATGGTACATGTCAACAGACCTTACTTTGTACAGTAAACATTTATGGGGAACTGTTTCAAATGTTTTTCCAAAATCCAGATACATCACATCTATGGGCCTTCCTTTATCTACATGGAAGCTCACCTCCTCATAGAAGGCTAATAGATTGGTTTGGCAAGAATGATTCTTCATGAATCAATGCGGATACCATTTTCATTACTAAAATGTTGTAGTATATAGTCCCTTATCCCCTCCAAGAGCTTGCATACTATTGATGCTAGGCTAACTGGTCTAATTCCCAGGGATGTGTTTTGGCCCTTTTTTAAATATTGGTGCTACATTGGCTTTTCTCCAATCAGCTGGTACCATTCCAGTCAGACTGTCAGTAAAAATTAGGAACAATGGTCTGGCAATTGACCGAGTTCCCCAAGTACCCTCAGGTGCAAGCCATCTGGTCCCGGTGACTTATTAATGTTAAATTTCCCAAGTCTAATTCTAATTCTGTCCTCAGTTAGCTTCCTGTGAGGGTGCTTCCTGTGATGTCTCATGAGGATAAACACTGCAGTTTTGGTTACTGAAGCCCCCCCCCCCCCCCGATTACCTCGTGAAGACTAAGAATCAATTCAGTACCTTCACCATCTCACCATCGTTTGTAACCAGATGTCCTTCCTCATTCTTTATGCGGCTAATATGGTCTGTCCTCCCACATACCTGAGGAAAGGAGAGCCAATAACTGGCAAGTTTGACAGGACAGCAAGTACATTGTTTACACTGATAATCAGTGCAGCCTCACCAGTGCCCATCATGCAGTGAAGAAAAATGACTTTAGTGCAAAATTTTATAACCGAAACAAAAAAACTTTCAAAATTCAGTCTTCAGCAACGTATTCATCAAATATAAAAAAACCAGTGGCAATTAAGTACCACCAAAAGAAATCTGTATTTGTCTAAAAAATTTATAAAAGTTTCATATGGGTACAGGGTATGACCATGCAAATGTTATTCAAAGTGCAACAGTGCTGAAAGCTGAAAATTGGCAGGAAGGGGATGAAAAAAACTTCTAATCAGACCATCAATATAAGCAAAAATCTTTCCATAAGATTATATGTGCATTTAACGTATTTTATGCATATTTATATGTAAAAGCCTCCCTTGTGTAGACATCCAAAAGTGCTGAAATTGCTGTTGGGCACCACCATTAGGTGCTCTTAGCATCCCCACTAAACTGAGATGTCACTCAACTGACATTCTGTAGTGTGCCCCCCTTTGCTCCTTCCCCAGAAACTACATAAAAGGTTATATACTGTAAGGAGGTGAAGGGAGGGGCTGAGGAGCAAGTCCTGCAAAGACAGTCATTTCCAGAAGATTAGAGGGCTATGAAGTGGTGCATGTAGTAAGGGGGCTGGGCTAGAGGACAGATTCTTCCTATAGCAGCTAAATTTTCTTGCCAGTTCAAAGACACCCTGCAAGTAGACATGTGCAATTTGTTTCGTTCCAAATTCGTTTAACGAATTTCAACAAATTCGGAAAAATCCGAATTAACCAAAGCCAGTTTTCTGAATTTTTGGAAAAATTAGTTTATCTGAAATAACTTAAATTAGGTATTGGAATTTCCTTTCGAATTTAGCTGTTAATGAACGTAACAATTACATCCGAAGTTATCCAAAATAATGAATGCTGTATCTAAACAAATGGAACATTATGAATAAAAATCTTTTTTATTATTAATTTGTTCTGATAGTTTAGATACGGCATTTGTTATTTCAGATCATTTGTATTTGTTGCGTTCCCTAACAGCCAAATTTGAAAGGAAATTCCAGTACCAATAATTTAATAGTTCTTTCGGATTTTCGTTCTTTTGCATTTACGAATGTACGAATTGCGTTTATAACAAATGACCCGAAAAACGTCAAATTTTTCAGCAATGCATGTCTACCTGGACGTAAGCTCTTAAAATAAATGTTTCTGTACTGGTAACAGGGTCTCCTTAAAGTGATTGTAAACAATCTTTTTATTTCTTTAAACATATCATACTTGCCTCCACTGTGCAGCTCGTTTTGCACAGAGTGGCCATGAACATCCTCTTCTGGGGTCCCCCAATGGCTTTCGCAGCTCCTCCCCGCATCAGCTAACCCACTAGGAGAAACGCTCTCCCGAGGGGGTTACTTTGCGGGCTCACTCCCGAGTCCAGCATTTGCGTCCAGACAGGAATGCCGGACTCGGCCTCGCGTCATTGGATTTGATTGACAGCAGCGAGAGCCAATGGCTGCGCTGCTATCAATCTATCTAATCAAGAGTTGGGACCCTGGAGAGGGACAGCGTGTCCCTGCCGAGGGAATGAAGGGGCTCAAGTAAAATGGGGAGGCTAGGGGGCTGAATGCCAGGTGTTTTTTCACCTTAATGCTAAAAAAAAAAAAACACGTGGGTTTACAACCCCTTTAAGGTATAGGAAAACAGGAGAGTCCTGACCCGCAAGTTTTGAATGGTTATTTTTCTCCCCTATGTACGGGTTTTTGCATTCACTACACCGGTTTACTTTGCTTGTGTTTGGGTTGTTTGGATGTACAAGCTGGTATGTCATTGTGTTGCTGAGCTTCAAAAACACAGGTATGTGATTTTTTTTTTAAAAGTGGTTGTAAACCAGTTACAACCACTTTTACCTACAGGTAAGCCTAGATTAAGGCTTACCTGCAGGTGCTCGAAATATCTCCCAAACCTCCATGGTTTAGGAGATATTTACAAAAAAGGCTATCGCTGATGTCTAGGGCACATGTGCCATAGACAACAGCGCAGGCGCACTTTAGACTCCTTTAGAAACGGCGAGAGTGCCGTTTCTAAAGGAGATCGTGCCGTGACTGGTGGCTCCCGCGTACGTAGGAGTGACGTCATCGCGGCTCCGGCCAATCACAGCACCGGAGCCGCGATACCCAGAGGGAAGATGGACAGCGGCCACATCGCAGGCTTCGGTTTCAGGTAAGTGACACATAATAGGCTACTATGCGATGCATAGTAGCCCACTATGCTTAACCTTTTCAGGGAGACAAAATGGAAGTAAAACCCATTAGGGTGGACTTCCACCTAGCAGCACTGGGTTTGTCAGTTCAAATCCCAATCACAGCAATACCTGCTTGGAGTTTGCATGTTCTGTGTGCCTGCATGGGTTTCCTCCGAAACTCCAAAGACATGCTGGTAGGCCGATTGGCTCCTGTCTAATTTGGCCCTACTAGATGTATGAATGTGAGTTAGGGACCTTAGATTGTAAGCTCCTTGAGGGCAGGGACTGATGTGAATGTACAATGTATATGTAAAGCGCTGAGTAAATGGAAGGTGCTATACAATACAGTAAGTACCTGTAATAAAATAAAAAGCAGATGGACACAATTGGGCTTATTAATGGAGTCGAAAACCATCACACAAATTGTGTGAATATTTACAGGCCCCCCCCCACACACACACACACACTTATCTAGTCATGTTGCAGATGGTATAAGTGGACAGGAAATTGCCTTTTAATGGAGTGAACATTCACAAAATTTGTGTAAAGATTCTCAACTCCTTTAGTAAATCTGCCTCAATATATGATGAAAAGGTGTCTCTCCTGTGATCTGTTTTGGCATGTTATGTGTTGGCAGTATACCTCCTTTAATAACTGAATTAGGCCTGGACATTCCAGTTCTTTACATTGGTGGCCTAGACACGCAGAAGGCAAGCAGCTTGGTAGAAAAGTATGATTTGACAAAGGCAGAAATTTTTAGTGTTGTGCGTGCATAGTCAGATATAAGCACCATGTCCTTAGTATTATGACGATCATAAACAGGAAAGTACACTATGGTTTGTCATCCACCACGCGGTGGAAGGTATACGACTTGGAGGCTAACATGGGACAGAGAAAGGGTGTCTAGAAGAAGCTGGGTCCCACAGACAGATTATATAATAGTTTTGCACTATTTTGTTCCTTTATTTTAAATATGAAAATGTAGCTTTTTTATGTCACACGCAGTGGATATAAAAAGTCTGCACACCCCTGTTAAAATGTCAGGTTTCTGTGATATAAAAAAATGAAAGCAATAGAATTTTCCACCTTTTTAATGTGACCTATAAACTGTACAACTTATTTGAAAAAACAAAAATCTTTTAGGGAGGTAAAAATAAAATAATGTGGTTGCATAAGTATGCACATCCCCCTGGGGATGTAGCTGTGTTCATTATTAAGCAATCCCATTGGAACTCATGTTAAATAGGAGTCAGCACAATGGCCATCATTTAAAGTGCCTCCAAATAACACCAAATAAAGAATTTCCAAGGCATTAGCTATACCATGGAACAGTGAAGGCAGTCTTTAAGTGGAGAAAATATGGCACAACAGTGACATTACCAAGAACTGGACGTCCCTCCAAAATTGATGAAAAGACGAGAAGAAAACTGGTCAGGGGGGCTGCCAAGAGGCCTACAGCAATATTAAATGAGCTGCAGGAATATCTGGCAAGTACTGGCTGTGTGGTTGATGCCTAGCTACATTTTGCAAAAACACAGCTGAACTCTGCCAAAAGCATGTAGGAAATTGTGATAAGGTCTGATGAAACCAAGGTTGAACTTTTTGGCCATAATTCCAAAAGATGTTTGGTGCAAAAACACTGATCACCAAAACACCATAACCACCATGAAGCTTGGTCAAGGTCTCCACCAACCCCGCCCCCCCCCACATCTGGGTCCCAGCTTCTAAAAAATTCCCCAAGGTTCCTTAATACATCAGGGTCCTGAAGAGGGTTCCCCCTTACATCAGTGTTCAGATCAAAGTCGCCTCTTAGATCAGGGTTCTCATTTACAACAGAGTCTCCCTTTACATCAGAGTCCTCCCTTGCATCAAAATATTTTCCTAAATCAGGGTCCCAAATCACCCCCTTCTGAAATTCCTCAGAGTCTCTCCTTACATCAGGGTCCCGATCAATCAAGGTCCACCCCTACCTGAGGGTGCTCCCTTACATCAGGATCCCCTTTCCATCATATTCCCCATCCAGGTCTACCCCTGTATGAGGGTCCCCACTTACATCAGATTCCCCATCAGGATTCCAATCAGTTCCCATCACGTCCCCTTTTCCTCACAGTCCCAGTAAGGGTCTGCCTTACACCAGGGTCTCCATCAGTGTCCCCCCTCCCCTTCCCCCCGTCGCCCCTTATAATTGAGGTCCCCTTATATCCATGTCCATCTTAGGGTCCGCCTTACATCAGGGTTCCAAAAAGGTATCCATCAGGGACGAGCCCTTCTATTAGGGTCTCCATCAGGGTCCCCATTTACATCAGGATCCAGTGTCCCCATTAGCCCCCCCCCCCCAATAACAGGGTCCCCACTTACATCAGATTCCCCTTCAGGGTTGTCCAACAAATCTGGTTCCCCTTTTAAATTAGGGTCCCCCTTACATCAAGGTCCCAATAAGGATCCCCATCAAGGTCCTCCCTTAAATAAAAATATTTCTTTACAAAGTCCAAATACATCAGGGTCCTCATTTACAGATTCCTGTGTTGCATCACAGTCCCCATTAGGCCCCCCCACCCCCTCACATCAGGGTCTCCACTTACATCAGATTCCCCTTCAGGGTTCTCCAACAAATCAGGGTCCTGATCAGGGTCCCCCTTACATTAAGGTCCCAATGAGGATCCCCACCAGGGTCCCCCTTGCATCAAAATATTTCTTTACATCAAGAACCCATCAAGGGTCCCCTTTACAACCATGTCCCCCCTTACCTCAGGGTCCCTCTTTACATCAAGGTCCCAGTCAGGGTCCCCCTTACATCAGGATGCTCCTTTACATCAGGGTCCCCAGCAATGTCACCTGTTAAATCAGGGGCCACCTTAACATTACAATCCCCATTGGAGTCCACCTTACATCAGGGTCCCCACTTACATCAGTATCGACCTTCAGGGTACCCCTGTCACCAGGGTCCCCCTTCAATCATATGCCCCATCAGCAGGAGCATTGCTAGGTGGCAAAAAGACCAGTTGCTTCAGCCCGAAACCCAAGGCCAGCATGGGGGGGGCTCTAGTGGCGCTGGGTTTTTTGGCTGGGTGGTGGGGTTGTGTGGCAGGGGGTAAACTCACTTGCTGGTTGCTGCTTGGCTTACCAGTGCCCATCAATGCTGACCACTAAACTGACCTACCTACCTGACATACACTGACCCACCCCGACCCACACACAATGACCTACCTGACATACACTGACCTACATACACTGACCTCCCTGACATGCACTGACCTACCTACACTCACACTGACCTACCTACACTCACACTGACCTACCTACACGACCAGGAGGAGACAGACTTCATGTGTCCAGGTCTTGCAGCAGTAGCTCAGCCATGGTGCTGGTGTGCGAGGCAGCCAGAGGAGAGGAGGAGAGCCGCCCGCCCGAGCGGGGATCGATGTGGCACGGCAGGCCCCTTTGTAATTCCCACCTTCTGGAGCCTTCTTCCTGTTCCACTCACAGCGAGCTGGGAGAGGACTGAGATTGGAGGAGTGCAGGCGCTGAGGATACTGCTCAGGGTGGCGGTGTCCTCTCTTCCTCCTGGGCTCTTCCCGACTGCCGAGGTATCCCCCTCCCTGCTGCTCTGCACTCCACGCCACCACCGGACCAGCAGCGGGACGCTCCAGTCCAGAACTCACATGCCAGGCCCCACGAGCACTAGCGGAGGAGGAAGTGCAATCCTCCTCCACTTTGAATGCTGGGCAGTGTGGGCACAGTGGGCAGTGATGTCACTGGTTGCTAGCCGCTAGGCAGCCATAGCAACCAGTGACCAAGAGTAGAGTCAGGTTGGGGCGGAGCTGGAGCCGGAGCAAACGCTACCACGGCTCAGTCTGCCCCTGTCCCCTGCATTCTGGACAAGAGACTCGGGGCTATTGGCCCCAGGCTCGGGGCTGTAGCCTCAATAGCCACCCCCTAACGACGCCTCTGCCCATCAGGATACCTCCATTTCTTAAATCAGGGTTCTGATCAAGATTCCCTCTTAAAATTAGTGTCCCCTCATTAAAACCATAATCCATTTTATATCACAGTACCAAAGAGTTCAGTATAAGGACTCTGAACTCTGTAGTCCATATAGTGATTTTAATGGTTGGTTACAAAGTTACAAGCTAAACAGCTGACACCTTTCGGCAACAGCCTTAGTCGTACTAAAGAGTCCCCCCTTAAATCAAGGTCACCTTTAAATCAGGGTCCCTCTTACATCAAATTCCCCATCCGGGTCCCTCCATACATGAGGGTCCCCATAAGGGTCTATATCAGTCCACATCAGGGTCCTGATCAAGGCCAACCCCCTAAATCAGGACCCCTCTTACAGGATCCCCCTTTACATCAAAATATTTCCTTACATCCAGGTGTGGATCCAGAGTCTAGTCTCGGGAGGGGCACTGCCAGAAAATAGTTTTTTTGCGGGAAACGCATTATTTCTATTACATTGTTATAAAAAAGAAATGGTTCAACATGGCACAATGCAGAATCAGTGGGAGCCTGAGTGTCACCTGCCACGTCGCCTGCCACCCAGTGGGGATCGTCACTTGCCTGCCACCCAGTGGGGATCGTCACTTGCCTGCCACCCAGTGGGGATCGTCACTTGCCTGCCACCCAGTGGGGATCGTCACTTGCCTGCCACCCAGTGGGGATCGTCACTTGCCTGCCACCCAGTGGGGATCGTCACTTGCCTGCCACCCAGTGGGGATCGTCACTTGCCTGCCACCCAGTGGGGATCGTCACTTGCTGTGTCCGAGTAAAGTTATCCATGACATATAATTTAATGCTGACCTACTCAAAGTGGATGCAAGACTTAACCCTTCTGACATATTGGCTGCAAATCGGTGAAAGTATTTGTGAAACTTCAGTCTTTAGTAAAGGAGTTATATCACTGTTCCAAACTCAGGCAGCAGAGAGATGATGTAATCTCTCTGCTGCCCACGGCTGCCTGCATAGTGAGGGCAGAACTGCATGGATGCAGGGCGGGTGCCGGGCAGTGAGATGTCATCTCTGCTCGCCGATTGGCCAGCTGCCTGCTCACCTACCAAGCCGCCTGCCCACTCTGCCGCCCCGCCGCCCGCTCACCGAGCCATTTGCTTACTCGCCACAACTAATTTCTCGGGGGGGGGGATTGCCCTGTTGCCCCCCCCCCCTGGATCCGCCCCTGCTTACATCAGGGTCCCCCAACACAAGGGTACCCACCTTACACATCTGTTTCCTTATCAGGGTCCCACTGAGTACTTATCAAGGTCTTCCCCTTACATTAATGTCAACCTTCAGGACCATGAGGGTCCTTTTTTCATCAGGGTCCCCACCAGGGACTTCTTTGCATCAAGTCCCCATTAAGAGTCCCTCCTAACATCAATGTCCCCCTCATAGCAGGGTCACCCCTTACATCAATGTCATGATCAGGGTTCCCTCCATAAAACCAGGTACACACCTACATCAGGGTCCCAACCATAGTACCAGGAGGAATCCTGCACAGGGAGAACATGCAAACTCCACGCAGGTAGAGTCATAGCTGGGATTTGAAGTAATGACTAGTGCTGCCAGGCAGAGGAGCTAACCACTAAGCCACTGTGCTGTCCAACATTATCAGAATAGCCCCTTATATCAAGGACCCCAAAGAGCCTCCCTTCGGTGTCCCCAGACTACCTCTTTGCAGCAGAGTCCCCATCAGAATCCCCTTTTACATCATGATCCCCATCAAGGAACCTCTTAATACGTTGCCCCAACAGGGCCCTCTCACATTGGGGACTCTCCCTAAGTATGAGCACTTTAGAGAATTTTGACCCAAATGTAAGGTCCCACCTACATCAGGGCTCCTGTTACATCAGGGTCCCCCTTTGCATCAAAATATTTCCTTATATAAGGGACCCAATAAGCCCACCCTCATATCAGATTTCCTATCAGGGTGTCTCCTTACATGGGGGTACCAAATAGACCCTATAAAGGTCCACCCTTACATCAGGGTCTCCTTTCCATCAGATGCCCCATCAGGGTGCCCCTTAAGTAAGGGTCAACAAGGGTCAGGGGTAAGGGTCAAGTTACAGCCAATCCCGACGTCCTATATTGACAAAATGCATAGGGTGGGCTTGTGATACCTACGTCATCACGTTCTTGTCTCTTCGGAGATAGTGGTTTAGCGAGCGGCAGGCAGAGGAAGCCGGAGACGATGCCACGATTCTTATGTTACAACATTCCGCGCATTTATGAGCTTCACGTTGTAAGTGCAATTCTTTTTTATCTTAATATTCCTATACATACTTCACTATGGGCGGAATTTTTTTTATGTCCGAGTACTAAGGAATGCCAAGGATCCAACAGGCTGGAATGCCCACATAGGTTTTTGGGAGACCTCAATTCCCTATGCTTGATGAGACCGCCGGTGTGTAGAAGACTACATATCCACTTTGGGTGATCAGCTTGTTTTGGAAGAAGGGTCCCTCATTTTTTTTTTACAGCTTTGTGCTCTTAATTTCTTCACTTGCATGGATACTTTCTGAATATACTGGGACTTTATGGACTCTTAATGTCACAATTTTTAATTTATGGTTTTTCATTAATTTTTTTTTGTATCTTTTTAATGTGTATTTTGATCATTGATATTCTTTATGAATTTGTTTTTGATATCACAGTATTCAAATTGAATTGTTTGGCGATTCGAAGGTTCAGTATCGGATCCAGAAGCTTTTTATATTTCACATACAAAAATGCTTTGCAGTTTCAGCCATTGAGACCTTGCTTTAGTTTTTTAATATTTTACTCAATTTTCATCATTTCTGAATATTTGAAATGCACTTAAGAAATTATTTTTGCATTTTTTCTACATCATTAGCGCTGCACCCACTATGGTTTTTATAGGTATGAGTTTTGTATATAAACCTTTTCGGTGCTGGCAGCTTAATATACGATTTATTTCAAATCTCCTTATCACATACTGTTTTTCAGGCGCAGCGTTAAACCATTTTTTGGTTTTTGTTTTCCATTACATAAGGGTCTGCGCCTTACATCTGGAACCCCACCAGTGCCCCCCCTATAATTGGGTTCCCGCCCTTTACATCAGTGTCCATATTAAGGTCCAACCTACATCAGGATCCCATAAATGTCCCCATCAGGGGTCCCCCTTACATCAGGGTCCCCATTTACATGAGGATCCCATGTTACATCACAGTCCCCATTAGGGGCCCCTCCCCCTCACATCAGGGTCCCCACTTACATCAGATTCCCCTTCTGGGTTCTCCAAAAAAATCAGGGTTCCCTCTTACATCAAGGTGCCAATAAGGGTCCCCTTTACACCCGGGTTCCCCTTACATCAGGGTACCTCTTGACAGGAAAGTCCGTCAGTGTTCCCCCTTACAACAAGGCCCCCCTTAACATCAGGGTCCCCCTCAATGTCTCATTAAATCAGGAACCCCTTTTAGTCCCCATCGGGATCACCCCTTAGTGTCGACCTTCAGGGTACCCCTCACATAAAGGGTCCCCCTTCAATCATATTCCCCCATCAAGATAACACCATAAATCATGGTCCCCCTTTAAATCATAACCCCAATAAGGGTCCCCCTTGCATCAAATTTGCCATCAGGTCCCCCATACATCAGGGTCTATATCAGTCCCCATCAGGGTCCTGATCAAGATTCCCTCTTAAATCAGGGTACCTGCTTATAACCCCTTTCATATCAGGGTACCAAAGAGGGTCCCCCCTTACATCAAGGTCCCCTTTAAATCAGGTTCCCCCTTATCAGATTCTCCTTTAGGGTGCCCCTTATATTAGATTCTCCATAAGGGTCCCCCATTACATCAGGGCTCTAATTACATCAGTATATAGTGTAGTCTGTAGTATATATAATACTGTGGAGAGTATATAGTGCAGTCTGTATAGAATATATATATAATACAGTGCAGATTATATCATGCAGTCCATGATAGAGATACACACACAGGGGGACGGAAAGTATTTAGACCCCCTTACATTTTTCACTCTTATATTGCAGCCATTTGCTAAAATCATTTAAGTTCATTTTTTCCCCTCAATGTACACACAGCACCCCATATTGACAGAAAAACAGAATTGACATTTTTTCAGATTAAAAAAGAAAGACGGAAATATCACATGGTTTTAAGTATTCAGACTCTTTGCTCAGTATTTAGTAGAAGCCCCCTTTTGATCTAATACAGCCATGAGTCTTTTTGGGAAAGATGCAACAAGTTTTTCACACCTGGATTTGGGGATCCTCTGCCATTCCTCCTTGCAGATCCTCACCAGTTCTGTGAGGTTGGATGGTAAACGTTGGTGGACAGCCATTTTTAGGTCTCTCCAGAGATGCTCAATTGGGTTTAAGACAGGGCTCTGGCTGGGCCATTCAAGAACAGTCACGGAGTTGTTGTGAAGCCGCTCCTTCGTTATTTTAGCTGTGTGCTTAGGGTCTTTGTCTTGTTGGAAGGTAAACCTTTAGCCCAGTCTGAGGTCCTGAGCACTCTGGAGAAGGTTTTCGTCCAGGATATCCCTGTACTTGGCCGCATTCATCTTTCCCTCGATTGCAACCAGTCGTCCTGTCCCTGCAGCTGAAAAACACCCCCACAGCTTGATGCTGCCACCACCATGCTTCACTGTATTGGACAGGTGATGAGCAGTGCCTGGTTCTCTCCACACATACCGCTTAGAATTAAGGACAAAAAGTTTTATCTTGGTCTCAGACCAGAGAATCTTATTTCTCACCATCTTGGAGTCCTTCAGGTGTTTTTTAATCAAACTCCATGCAGGCTTTCATGCGTCTTGCACAGAGAGACTTCCGTCGGGCCACTCTGCCATAAAGCCCCGACTGGTGGAGGGCTGCAGTGATGGTGGACTTTCTACAACTTTCTCCCATCTCCCGACTGCATCTCTGGAGCTCAGCCACAGTGATCTTTGGGTTCTTTACCTCTCTCACCAAGGCTCTTCTCCCCCTATAGCTCAGTTTGGCTGGACGGCCAGCTCTAGGAACGGCTCTGGTCGTCCCAAACATCTTCCATTTAAGGATTATGGAGGTCACTGTGCTATTAGGAACCTTAAGTGCAGCAGAAATTTTTTTGTAACCTTGGCCAGATCTGTGTCTTGCCACAATTCTGTCTGAGCTCTTCAGGCAGTTTCTTTGACCTCATGATTCTCATTTGCTCTGACATGCACTGTGAGCTGTAAGGTCTTATATAGACAGGTGTGTGGCTTTCCTAATCAAGTCCAATCAGTATAATCAAACACAGCTGGATTCAAATGAAGGTGTAGAACCATCTCAAGGATGATCAGAAGAAATGGACAGCACCTGAGTTATATATATGAGTGTCACAGCAAAGGGTCTGAATACTTAGGACCATGTGATATTTCAGTTTTTCTTTAATAAGACTGCAAAAATGTCAATTCTGTGTTTTTCTGTCAATATGGGCTGCTGTGTGTACATTGAGGAAAAAAATGAACTTTTTTTATTTTAGCAAATAATGGCTGCAATATAACAAAGTGAAAAATTTAAGGGGGGCGGAATATTTTCCGGGGTGTGTGGGGTGTGTGGGGTGTGTGGGGTGTGTGGGGTGTGTGGGGTGTGTGGGGTGTATATATATATATATATATATATATATATATATATATTACAGTGCAGAGTATATCGTGCAGTCCGTAGAGTATATCGTGCAGTCCATGTAATATATATAATACAGCGCAAAATATATAGTGCAGTCCGTGTCGATGTTCAATAGAACATCTTCTGTGAGGCAGTAGGGGACAGCGGTGCTCACACTTAAACAGAGTAAGCCCATCAATAGGACAGCCTAGCCATATTAATGGTATACAAACCATCCTGCCACGCAACATGTCGTAGACCATACAAAATACGGAGGCCATATTCCTGAGGATCAGCTGCGCTCCATTGAGTGAAAAAGTTATACCTTAATGCTAATTTCAATATATATAAAATTCAGATTATAAACAACTTAATATAAATTATAACTCATGCAACACTTCTGTTTGATATCAATTGAATTAATTATAATGCTTAGAAGTTAATCCACATGATAAATAAAATTGTAAATAAATATAATTAAATTAAAGTCCATAATGACACTTGGTATAACATTAATTGCCAAAAATTATTAAAATCACTGGAATATTACTAAGATATTTTAAAAGGTTTATTATAAAAAGGTAAATGGTTCCCAATTGGTTAAACATTTATATATTTAACTTGTTTAAAAATGATTAATAGCCCAACATTTAACCCCTGTGGTTAATCAGATTTGTATATTCAGCGAGTTTCTCGCCTGGATATTTGCTGAACCATATTAGTCCCCCTCCAATACCTATAATCTTCACCTGGGTTGGATCTTTCCAATGCTTTGAAGCGAAATGCCTAGATAGATTGTGTTTGGGGAAGTCTTATTAGCCGGATGTTCACCTATCCTGACATTTAAGGCTCCTTTGTCACGAGTTAGTGAGGGCAGGGATCTGATACCCACATTCGTCACACCACCCATAATGCTTCAGCCTCACTCTCCATCAGCTAGGTCCTTTTTCATACTCACTTTGTGATCACTTCTCAGAAACAGACACCGCCACCGTAACTTTTTACCCTGTCTCTCCGAAAGAGCGTATAGCCAGGAATACCAATAGCCCAGTAATATGAAGAATGAAGCCAAGATTAAGCAATACTGAAAAAAATCATAATTTTCAAAGGGGGGGAGCCAGGCTCGCCACAGGCCGCCAGAGGCAAAGGGGGGGAGCCAGGCTCGCCACAGGCCGCCAGAGGCAAAGGGGGGGAGCCAGGCTCGCCACAGGCCGCCAGAGGCAAAGGGGGGGAGCCAGGCTCGCCACAGGCCGCCAGAGGCAAAGGGGGGGAGCCAGGCTCGCCACAGGCCGCCAGAGGCAAAGGGGGGGAGCCAGGCTCGCCACAGGCCGCCAGAGGCAAAGGGGGGGAGCCAGGCTCGCCACAGGCCGCCAGAGGCAAAGGGGGGGAGCCAGGCTCGCCACAGGCCGCCAGAGGCAAAGGGGGGGAGCCAGGCTCGCCACAGGCCGCCAGAGGCAAAGGGGGGGAGCCAGGCTCGCCACAGGCCGCCAGAGGCAAAGGGGGGGAGCCAGGCTCGCCACAGGCCGCCAGAGGCAAAGGGGGGGAGCCAGGCTCGCCACAGGCCGCCAGAGGCAAAGGGGGGGAGCCAGGCTCGCCACAGGCCGCCAGAGGCAAAGGGGGGGAGCCAGGCTCGCCACAGGCCGCCAGAGGCAAAGGGGGGGAGCCAGGCTCGCCACAGGCCGCCAGAGGCAAAGGGGGGGAGCCAGGCTCGCCACAGGCCGCCAGAGGCAAAGGGAAGCCATACTCGCCGTAGACCGCCAGAGGCAAAGGGGGAGTCATGCCTCCCAGTCACCAGCAGTGGATTGGTTTTAGCAGGGGTTCCCCTGGAGTTAAAAGGTTTATCTATGTACTGCAAGAGCTTGCCTGTTTGAATACAAACCATTAAAGTAGGCCCCAGCATAACACAGTTGATAGTAAATCTTAGGAGATTATACATTAAGATTGTAACGTGTGCAGAAAAAATAGGGTTAAAACTGTCATTTTTAAATCAACATTTCAAACAATACTTACCAAACAAAGATAGCAACAACAAGCAATGCTCTCACATCTGTAGCCCAAAGGGCAGACTGCTTCACAAGTGGGCGTATTTATATGTAAATCAGCCATTTTTTTTTCCACCCAACTTTATTTGTGACTGTACCAAACCGGCAAAGCTCAAAAACTTTCAAAAAGTTTAAAATAACTTTCTTTTTCTTTTGCAGTCAGGGTTCGGATGTGTCGCTGTTCCTGGATAGCTGCTGAGAAGAGGAAATAAAATTAAAATAAAGTAGAAAACAAAAAAACAAACAAGCTGTATACTTTATAGTGAACTAGGAAGTTAAAGGTCAGCTGACACAGCCACACTTTTTCAACTTTAACACCTTATTGCCCAGATTCAGTGTTGCTTTTGGATTGCACGGGTAAACTTGCCTAAGGGTGTTGTTTGATGGTTTATGGAAGAAGGAAAAAAAAAGGTTTGTTACTTTTATTTGGTCAAATTCAGCAACCAAAATTATACACATAGTTTTATTTAATAATGCAGAGGGCACTGAGAACCCGTTCACATCAGTGTGTTGTGAAACGTTTTTAGTGCTTTTTTAATGTGTTGCGTTAACATCAACCTCTTCAGCCCCGGAAGATTTTACTCCCTTCCTGACCAGAGCACTTTTTGCGATTCGGCACTGCATCGCTTTAACTGACAATTGTGCAGTTGTGCGACGTTGCACCCAAACAAAATTGACGCCCTTTTTTCCCCCCACAAATATAGAGCTTTCTTTTGGTGATATTTGATCACCTCTGTGGTTTTTATTTTTTGCGCTATAAACAAAAAAAGAGCGCCAATTTTGAAAAAAACTCAATATTTTTTACTTTTTGCTATAATAAATATCCTATATATAATAAAACAATTTTTTTCCTCAGTTTAGGCCGATATGTATTCTTCTACATATTTTTGGTAAAAAAAATCGCAAGTGTTTAGAGTGTATCTTGTGTATATTGAGAGTATATTGTAAGAGTGTATATTAAATGGTTTGCGCAAAAGTTATAGCGTCTATAAAATAGGGGATAGTTTTATGTCATTTTTATTATTCATTTTTTCTTTATTAGTAATGGCGGCGATCTGCAATTTTTATCGGGACTGCGACATTATGGCGGACACATCGGACACTTTTGACACTATTTTGCACTGATTACTGTATAAATGACACTGGCAGTGAAGGGGTTAACAATTAGGGGGCGATGAAGGGGTTAAGTGTGTCCTAGGGAGTGATTTTAACTGTGGGGGGATGGGCTACAGCTCACATGACAGCGATCACTGCTCCCGATGACAGGGAGCAGTGATCTTTGTCATAACACAAGGCAGAACGGGGAAATGCCTTGTTTACATAGGCACTGCCCCATTCTGCGGCTCCGTGATACGATCACCGGGAGACCGGCGGACATCGAGTCATGCTATACAGGGCAGGCATGCGCCTCCTAGCCCCGGCTCTTAAAGGGGACGTACAAGTATGCCCATTTGCCCACCGCTGCCATTGTGCCAACGTATATCGGCGTGCAGTGGTCAGCAAGTGGTTAAATGCAATGCACAATATGTTTTTCATGCATTTTCCTCCATGGTCCACTGAGAAAAAGGGACATGTGACTCAAAAAATGCACTAAAAAAAAAGCGTGCTGCTTTTTCTTGCGTTGACTATAATGGAAGGTGTATTTTTGGTGCGTTTTTTAACAAAACGCACTGAAGAAGCAGCACACAGCCACAAGGATGGTGAGCCATGACAATGCATGCATCAGTGTTGTGTTCCTGCTGGAGCAGACTCTGCGTGTCATTATGGACAGGGAACTCAGGGCAGAGCAGGGGGAGGAAGAGGAGGACTTCCTTTCCTCTTAAGCCCCGCTTTATGCAGACACCATTCTTCCTACACCACAGAACACACAAGAGGAGAGGGAGGAGGATGATTCTGGCAGTTGTGGAGGCATAGAATCAGAGGAAGACATACATCAAACCTTAAGAGATGGTTTTCCATCCCCAGAACCCTTGGGAGTAGTACATGGCTGGGAAGAGGCAGTTCCAGATACTGTAATCCTCAGTGATCCTGAGGAGTCTGCTTCTCCTGCCTCAGCAAACTTGCGGTGCATGTGCTCCCTAATGCTTCAAAACTTGAGAAAGTACCGTATTTATCGGCGTATAACACGCACTTTTTTCCCCTTAAAATCAGGGGAAAATCGCGCGTGCGTGTTATACACCAATCCCCCCCTGACTGTGAGCAGAGGAGCGAGGGCCGCCGACATACATACATAGCCGAGTGTACTCGGCTAGCTCCGCTCACAGTCACGCCCAGTCCCACCCTATGATGGACATAACACAGGGACTGGGCGTGACTGTGAGCGGAGCTAGCCGAACCTAGCCGAGTACACTCGGCTATGTATGAATGTCGGCGGCGCTTGACTCCACCCACAGGACTACAAGAGGAGTTGAAAGCAGCCAAGAGCCGCCGAGAGACACAGGACCGGCTCTGTGTCTCTTGGCGGCGCCATATTTGAAAACTGCAGTGACACTGACAAGTCTGCAGTGGCACTGGGCAAGGCTGCAAATGACACTACAAGGCTGCACATGACAATACAAGGCTGCAAATGACACTAAAAGGCTGCACATGACACTAAAAGGTTGCAAATGACACTTAAAGGCTGCAGATGACACTGAAAGGCTGCAGATGACACTGACAAGGATGCATATGACACTACAAGGCTGCAGATGGACACTGATAAGGCTGCATTGATGAGCATTTAAATGTAAGTTTTTTTCCTTAAAAAGTTTTTTTCCTTAAAATTCCCTCCTAAACTTGGGGTGCGTGTTATACGCCGATAAATACGGTACTCAAGAATACATGGCATCAAGGAGAAGGATCACTATTGGTTGGCCCCCCCCCATGACCCCCGTTACAAGGGGAAATTCTCAAAACTCATCCCGTCCCCACAGAGGGTGCAGAAGATGAAATCTCTTGAGGACACCTTCAAGAGGAGTTTATCTAATGCTTTTCCCGACTCTGGTAGGTTACAGTGTGATGCATTTTCAAAAATGTTTTTTTTTCATGGGGGGGCAACATTTTAAGGTCATCAATGCTCCGCCCCTTTTTGACAATGTCATTCTCACTCACATTATTACAGTCAGAGACTGCAGATGTAGTACAGGAGACGGTCAGAGACTGCAGACATACTACAGGAGATGGTCAGAGATTGCAGACACGATACAGGAGACGGTCAGAGACTGCGGACATGGTACAGGAGACGGTCAGAGACTGCGGACATGGTACAGGAGACGGTCAGAGACTGCAGACATGGTACAGGAGACGGTCAGAGACTGCAGACATGGTACAGGAGATGAAAGTGGGTTATAGGTGCAAAGGCATAGGAACACACAGTACGTTAAAGTCCAAACTAGTCTTGGCGAAGTCCATATACTTGTGTCAGCTTGTGTTCAACAGCGTAGATCACTCTGTAGATATAGCAGACAAAAAGAAAGAAGAAAGTGCCACTAAGTGTAGTAGAATAATAGCGGTTTATTTAAGCCCCCATAATGGGCTACTCACAGGATAATAGTCGTAAATGGGCTCATCAATATGGGGTGGTCTACTAGCTTACTGTATCTCATATAATGATTTCTGCTTTAGAATTGTGAGTATTATTATTAATAATTTATGACCACATAATGCTTCTTGTTTATTTTTTGTTATATAATTACCATTACCCCCTTTTTAATATCATTTTTTTATCATTTATGACCTCTCACCTCTTATGGTGTTTTTTAAGGTCAATATTATTTTCACCACCTTAAAACTTCTAATATTTATGAGACTATACCTATATTCCATCCACAACTTAACAATACATATTGGGTCGTGTGCAAACAGTCTTTTACACGTGTTTCCTATTGTTGATATTCAATGTTTTATATATATTTGTGATTTTTTTGTTTTTTATATATATTTATTATTTTATATACTTGTGACTTTTTATCTATTTATTGCTAATTGTTTGGATGATATTAGAATAGTTAGATCACATTGTTTTAATGTTTTCACCCATCACTTCTGGCTGTTCCATCATAAATAACAGGTTTCCCTGTATTATCTCCAGCTTGAAAAAGGAGTGCACATGCTCTAATGTAGCACGGCGCATGCTCCGAAACGTGTCGCAAAGCATCCTGGGACCTGTGACGTCTGTACTCCTTGAGCTGCTTGCGCTATGCTGTGCTTCACGCCGCGTTCTACCTTGGAACCCGAAGCCTTTCCAGCGTCCCCCCGGCTTCCTTCTAGCCATGGCCTTGGCCCGGAAGGACGACCATGTTCTCTCCCAAACTGTGTATCCGCCCTTAGGGGAGATAAGCTGGTTGCTCCATCTCCCAGACTCCTGGACTCCCAATGTGGAGCAATGGCGACTTCCTTCGCTCCTAAGTCGCTACACTGCTGTAGCGAAGGAGGACAGACACCTCATCTCCTTTCTCCCCCTGAATCCTGATCTGCTGCTGGGGAGTGACCGCCATTTTCTCACCCTGGGCCTCTGGAACTGCCGCGGGTGTGGGGGAAAAGTCTTGGACCCTATGTCCGGTTGTTTCTTGTAACTCCACAGAGGCTGCTGGCAAGAAATCCCATGTCCCTGTCAGTGTTGTGGGAGAAAGGCTGACTGCCTCTTCTCTGGGGAAGGCTGAAGCTGCTGTTGGTGCTGGGCAGAGCTCAGTGATGTTCTGCCCTAATGCCAGCTCCTGTGCTGGATGTTCACTGGGTTGTTCCTTCTCAGCAGAAAAGTCTATTAAATCACTAGTCTCTGGAATTGCTGAAAATCCAGGGCAGGGGTTGGCAGCACTTGGGCCCAGTGCCAACACTTTGGCAGGTGACTCATAATCTATAACATCCTATGATGAAAGGTCAATTAACTGCATGCTTTCTGTGATCCCCTTCCTTGCCAGTGTCGTTAGTACAGTAACAGTGCATATTTTTAGCACTGATCACTGTAATGATGTAACTGGTTCCCAAAAAAGTGTCAGGTGTTTGATTTGTCCGCCACAATGTCGTAGTCTCCCTAAAAATCGCTGCCATTACTAATAAATAAATAAATAAATAAATATGCCATAAATCTATCCCATAGTTTGTAGACTATAAATTTTGTGCAAACCAATCAATATACGCTTATCAGGATTTTTTTTTATATATATATGTAGTAGAATACATATTGGTGTGAATTGATGGAGAAATTTAGATTTTTTTTTTATTGGATGTGTTTTATAGCATGGACCATAGGGCAAGTACATGGATTGAAAACTGGCTACAAGGGCGAGTTCAGAGGGTGGTGATAAATGGGGAGTACTCGGAATGGTCAGGGGTGGGTAGTGGGGTCCCCCAGGGTTCTGTGCTGGGACCAGTCTTATTTATTTTGTTCATAAACGACCTGGAGGATGGGGTAAACAGTTCAATCTCTGTATTTGCGGACGATACTAAGCTAAGCAGGGCAATAACTTCTCCGCAGGATGTGGAAACCTTGCAAAAAGATCTGAACAAATTAATGGGGTGGGAAACTACATGGCAAATGAGGTTCAATGTAGAAAAATGTAAAATAATGCATTTGGGTGGCAAATATATGAATGCAATCTATACACTGGGGGGAGAACCTCTGGGGGAATCTAGGATGGAAAAGGACCTAGGGGTCCTAGTAGATGATCAGCAATGGCATGCAATGCCAAGCTGCTGCTAACAAAGCAAACAGAATATTGGCATGCATTAAAAAGGGGTTCATCTCCAGAGATAAAACGATAATTCTCCCGCTCTACAAGACTCTGGTCCGGCTGCACCTGGAGTATGCTGTCCAGTTCTGGGCACCAGTCCTCAGGAGGGATGTACTGGAAATGGAGCGAGTACAAAGAAGGGCAACAAAGCTAATAAAGGGTCTGGAGGATCTTAGTTATGAGGAAAGGTTGTGAGCACTGAACTTATTCTCTCTGGAGAAGAGACGCTTGAGAGGGGATATGATTTCAATTTATAAATACCGTACTTCTGACCTCGCAATAGGGATAAAACTTTTTTGCAGAAGGGAGTTTAACAAAACTCGTGGCCACTCATTAAAATTAGAAGAAAAGCGGTTTAACCTTAAACTACGTAGAGGGTTCTTTACTGTAAGAATGGCAAGGATGTGGAATTCCCTTCCACAGGTGGTGGTCTCAGCGGGGAGCACCAATTTTTTTTTTTTTTTCAAAAAATTTTCAGATAAGCACTTGAACGACCGCAACATACAGGGATATACAATGTAATACTCACATATAATCACACACATAGGTTGGACTTGATGGACTTGTGTCTTTTTTCAACCTCACCTCACCTATGTAATAGAAGAAAGTCAAAAATATTGTTTTTTTTTTTCAAAATTGTCACTTTGTTTATAGCGCAAAAAATAACAACCACAGAGATGATCAAATAACACCAAAAGAAAGCTCTATTTGTGGGGAAAAAAAGGACATAAATTTTATTTGGGTACAGCGTTGCACGACCGTAGTAACACAGAGCCATGGTTAAACCAGTTATACATGAATTAAAATTTGGGTTGGTTCAGCAGGGACTGACAGAATTTTGGATCCATGTATGGGCAGGCTGGTTGTACAGAAGTTGAGTGGTAGATCAATTTCTGTACAACCGGCCTGTCGGGTTATTCACGATCAATTAGTGCTGCCTGCTATAGCCTGCACTATTGATTAGTATTCTGACAAAGGGGAAGTCTCCTTGCCACCAGAACACAATAGCACAGTGGAATGGATTCCCCATACATTGAGTGTGTGGATGGGTGAATCAAGAATTTTTTTTGGTATGGCCAACCTTAGCATGTCTGCTTGGCAGCTTAAACGTAGGTGGGATATGTACTCTAAGGGCCAGTTCACACTATGTCTGTACATGAATCGCATAGAAATGCATGGTGCATTCCTGTGCAATTCAGACTGCATGCAAAATGCACTCCATTTGCAATCTGCAGCAGGTGTCAATAGAAAGTTAATGACACACCAAACGTAGGTTGCAAACGCACTGCATTTGCCTGCACCTGATTGTATGGTCTTTGTGTACCATGCAATTCGGTCACGGTGCAGTTTACAAAGCAGTGCATGCACTACTTTGGTGTGGTGCAATTTTAGCCCATAAAGGGCCTGTCAATACCATACCCACACACGAATCGCACAGGAATGAGCTGTGCGATTCACATGTGTTTCTGTGTGGTGCGATTTCAGCCCATTCATTTTGAGTTGGCTAAAATCACACCACACTGCACCAAAAGTAGTGCATGCACTACTTTTTAAAACGCACTGTAACCGGATTGCATGGTACAAAAGTATCATGCGGGATGCTTTTGCAACCTGCATTTGGGGTGTTGTTAACTTTCTGTTGACACCCACTGCAGGTTGTAAAAAAGGAGTGCGTTTTGCACTCGTTTTTTTTTTTTTTTCCTGTTTTATTTTAACCCCATAACGCAGTTCTGAGGGTTAACCTATGATCCTTTTGGGTGGAGGATTGAAGGGGATTAGTAGATTAAAAATAAACAGTATCTCACAAAAGTAGGTACACCCCTCACATTTTTATAAATACTTTATTATATCTTTTCATGTGACAGCACTGAAGAAATGGCACTTTGCTACAATGTAAAGTAGTGAGTGTACAGCTTGTATAACAGTGTAAATTTGCTGTCCCCTCAAAATAACTCAACACTCAGCCATTAATGTCTAAACTCCTGCCAACAAAAGTGAGTACACCCCTAAGTGAAAATGTTCAAATTTGGCCCAATTAGCCATTTTCCCTCCCCAGTGTCACGTGACTCGTTGGTGTTACAAGGTCTCAGATGTGTTAAATTTGGTGTTATCGCTCTCACTCTCTCAGACTGGTCACTGGAAGTTCAACATGGCACCTCATGGTAAAGAACTCTCTGAGGATCTGATAAAAAGAATTGTTGCTCTACATAAAGATGGCCTAGGCTATAAGAAGATTGCCAAGACCCTGAAACTGAGCTGCAGCACGGTGCAGACCATACAGCAGTTTAACAGGACAGATTACACTCGGAACAGGCCTCGCCATGGTCGACCAAAGAAGTTGAGTGTACATGCTCAGCGTCATATCCAGAGGTTGTCTTTGGGAAATAAACGAATGAGTGTTGCCAGCATTGCTGCAGAGGTTGAAGGTGTGGGGTGTCAGCCTGTCAGTGCTCAGACCATACGCCGCACACTGAGTCAAATTGGTCTGCATGGCTGTCGTCCAAGCGTGTGTGGTGGCAACCAGGTGAGGAGTACAAAGACATGTGAGTCTTGCCTACAGTCAAGCATGCTGGTGGGAGTGTCATGGTCTGGGGCTGCATGAGTGCTGCCGGCACTGGGGAGCTACAGTTCATTGAGGGAACCATGAATGCCAAGATGTACTGTGACCTACTGAAGCAGAGCATGATCCCCTCCCTTCGGAGACTGGGCCACAGGGCAGTATTCCAACATGATAATGACCCCAAACACACCTCCAAGACAACCACTGCCTTGCTAAAGAAGCTGAGGGTAAAGGTGATGGACTGGCCAAGCATGTCTCCAGACCTAAACCCTATTGAGCATCTGTGGGACATCTTCAGACAGAAGGTGGAGGAGCGCAAGGTCTCTAACATCCACCAGCTTCGTGATGTCGTCATGGAGGAGTGGAAGAGGACTCCAGTGGCAATCTGTGAAGCTCTGGTGAACTCCATGCCTGAGAGGGTTAAGGCAGTGCTGGAAAATAATGGTGGCCACACAACATATTGACACTTTGGGCCCAATTTGGACATTTTCACTTAGGGGTGTACTCACTTTTGTTGCCAGTGGTTTAGACATTAATGGCTGTGTGTTGAGTTATTTTGAGGGGACAGCAAATTTACACTGTTATACAAGCTGTGCACTCATTACTTTACATTGTAGCAGAGTGTCATTTCTTCAGTGTTGTCACATTATTATTATTATTATTATTATTCAGGATTTATATAGCGCCAACAGTTTACGCAGCGCTTTACAATATAAAAGGGAGACAATACAGTTATAATACAATACAATAGGATTAAGAGGGCCCTGCTCAGAAGAGCTTACAATCTAATAGAAAAGATACATGAAAGTCACATGAAAAGATATGTTCTAAAAGTCTTTTCATCGTTCGTTATACGTAACGTCATCAGAGGTATAGGTTTCTGTTCACTTTAAAGGTTATGTCATATATGGTGGTTTGCACATGGTAATTTTATTTAGCACTGCACTTTTAGGACATACATATTTGATTACCCTGGTATTTAAGTTTTAGTGCACAGCTGCTGTATTTACAGTTGATAACACACTAGCGTGGATTTATTTCTATATAGTACATGAAAAGATATAGTAAAATATTTACAAGAATGCGAGGCGTGTACTTACTTTGTGAGATACTTTGTATATATACAGTGGATATAGAAAGTCTACAGAGAGGAAAAATGGGGATATGGTGCTACCCTGTAGTGACGCAAATTATAATTATAAATCTAAATTAAGATAAAAATCAGTGAGTGAAACAATAGTGCACAACCTAGTATGTATATTCACACTCTAAGGTGCAGTTTTGGATTAAATTGTGTATAAGTGCATGAAAATAATATAAAGAACGCTAAGTTACATCTGAGCTAAATCACAAAAACGCTCTATCACAGCAAAACAATAAATCACAACAAAGATGAGATTATTTACAACCGTATTGGAAAATACTTGTGTGTAATCAGTGTATGTACTTAATCCAATTCGCTCTGCTCCTGGTGAGGTTAATTATAAATCAAGTACTAAGCTTGTGCCAAAATATGCGGGTGAGTGTACAGTAATATGATTAAAGCCCTGATTAATCCATAGAAAGTGTATTAAAAAGTCCAAGCCGGGATACCAAGGGTATCCTTCCCATGTGTACAATCCAGAAAAAATGAATAATAAAAAACCAGTGACTTCTGTGCTCATATAAACTGGTGACTCCAGGTGCTCCCCCAGTGTTTCCCCACTCACCAGAAGTAGTCACCCCTGCAGGGGTAATAGGCATAGAGTGGGTATCTTTAGATGGGTGTCCCCTTGGAAATTCCCCCTTAAGCTTCGCTCCTACACAGGCTTGCACCAGCGATCCAATTCAGACCTCCGAGCATCCGCTCCAGACCTGGACCCCTCTGTATCTTAGCACCACCAATCAGTCCTCTCCTCCATGCAAAAAGAAACAGGGGACTTCAATCCAGAGACTTTTTCAATCTAGAGAGTGCTTCTTTCTTCCTTTAGAGCAGTGGTCATCAACCCTGTCGTTGATGACCACTGCTCTAAAGGAAGAAAGAAGCACTCTCTAGATTGAAAAAGTCTCTGGATTGAAATCCCCTGTTTCTTTTTGCATGGAGGAGAGGACTGATTGGTGGTGCTAAGATACGGAGGGGTCCAGGTCTGGAGCGGATGCTCGGAGGTCTGAATTGGATCGCTGGTGCAAGCCTGTGGAAGAGCGAAGCATAAGGGGGTGAGTGGGGAAACACTGGGGGAGCACCTGGAGTCACCAGTTTATATAAGCACAGAAGTCACCGTTTTTTTATTTTTCATTTTTTCTGGATTGTACACGTTGGAAGGATACCCTTGGTATCCTGGCTTGGACTTTTTAATGCACTTTCTATGGATTAATCAGGGCTTTAATCATATTACTGTACACTCACACGCATATTTTGGCACAAGTTTAGTACTTGATTTATAATTAACCTCACCAGGAGCAGAGCGAATTGGATTAAGTACATACACTGATTACACACAAGTATTTTCCAATACGGTTGTAAATAATCTCATCTCTGTTGTGATTTATTGTTTTGCTGTGATAGAGCGTTTTTGTGATTTAGCTCTGATGTAACTTAGCGTTCTTTATATTATTTTCATGCACTTATACACGATTTACTCCAAAACTGCACCTTAGAGTGTGAATATACATACTAGGTTGTGCACTATTGTTTCACTCACTGATTTTTATCTTAGATAAACAATACTTCCGCGCCAGTGGTGTCAGTATAAGTGAAACTAATAAAAATAAGAAATAGAAATTACAAAAATTAAAAAATATTAAGGATCCGTAAGTATACTGACCCAAAAAATGTGTCACCCGTGGATGATCAATTGAATAAACAAAACCCAAAAAACACAAGTGACAAGCTGCTCCCCTTAATTTGAATAAGATAATCAAATAAAGAAATGGTATACAATAGGGGGCGCTATAGACCTAGACACATGAGTGTTAATAAACTGCTGCCAATAAAGACATAACAATCCACATCAAAAGCAGTGAGCCATATTATAGTAATTGTGCTAAAAAAATTGTTCAAAAAACTTGTTACGTGATATTCAAAATAAAAAAGTCCTTAGTTGTGGGTGTATTTACTGCATTCGTGATAATTGATTGTCCCAATCCAATGAAGAGATTAGAGCAAGAAATATTGAAAAACAACACCAAGGAAGACACATAAATCTTCATAGATGCAACAAAATCTTAGTGATGATAGAAGGTTCCGTCACCAAAGAGGAAGAAATTACCTTGGAATAATAGATATCTGCTTACCAGATACCAATGACTCCTTTAACTAAAAAGAGAGTCATTAGCGCTTGTACAGGATTGTGCCTGTTCACATGAAGGCTGGAAGGCTGGGTGGTACTTTAGGCATAGATCCCTCCCGTCCCATTCATTCAGGATAGGAAATATGAGAAACAAAAAGGAATCTCCATAGCGTAAAACCGTTTAATATATGTTAAAAAAGACAATAAAATAGCCAAATGGCCTCTTACATTGATCGGTGCCTACCCGGCACTGGGACTGCTTGCATGTCAGGGTAAATGGTGTCCAAGACCCTTCGCATCACATCACACATGCGGCGTGCGTTCCACCCCGTGTGCCTAGTCAGCCAGATGATCCGGAAGTTGGTAGGACGAACTGCACACGTGACCACGTACCGCTCCGACGTACGTTTCGTTGTGAACGTCTTCAGGGAAGCGTACATTGGTCACTAGGATACCGGTTTATATGGGGAATATGGGCGGGTAAATTGGCTTGGTACGAATACTCCGCCTCCTTACCAATAAAGTTTGTTTGCTGAACATTATGCACGGACTGACCAGGGGATAATGACTCCCTCTGGTGGCTACGTGTCTTAATGCTCCAGATACTTGAATTAGGGAGATTTTGATATTTCGCATAAGACTACATCACTAGGTAGTGCTCCCCCTATCTGTCAATTGAAAAACTGGCAGAAGTGATTAAGAATGGTAAATTGTGAATAAGTATAGTTGCATAGGAGACCTTAATGCAACTAATGGTATTTTGTCATCATTAATGGGGAGGATTAGAATTAATATCCTGTCATTCTAAGCAGTCTCAGTCTCGGTTTAACAATGATTAATGAGTGATAAGCACATCTTATCACCCTCCACTGAAACCACAAAACATTTGAAACATTAGAAATCCTGCCACCAAAGTTAAAATTAAAAACAACATAAAAAACATATTGAATAGATTACACTGGAGTACCTCAAATATGAACCTTTAATTGCAGTATAACCTAGTGGTATTAAAGTTCATAGGTGCATACTAATAAGATTGAGGCTAATCATTTGTTAAAAAACAATTAAGGTCTATGTCTATGTTCATCCCATACGGTTGCATACTCTGAGCCAATATGTTTCGTTTCTGGATACTGTCCTTTTCATGTGGGTACCGCTCCAATCCCTTACTACTTTGTCAATCCCATAAAACGTACGTAATGATGGATCACTGTTATGGTACATTTTAAAATTTCTAGAGACACTGTGGTTGGGATAACTCATTTTTTATATTGGCAAGATGTTCACTGATTCTTACTTTAAGTTGACGTGTGGCTCTGCCCACGTACTGTAGGGAACATGGACATTCCAATACATACGTCACGTGGTCAGAGTCACACGTGATCAAGGGTTTAATATTAAATTGTTGCTGGGTTACCACAGAATTAAATTGGGATTTCTTTTTCTTAGAACCCGGTTTCCTTGTTATTTTGCACGCATTGCACCTAGTGCAGTAGTAAAATCCTGATCCATCCAAAAACGTAGATGGTTTCTTTGGTGGATCCGGTACGTTGGGGGCTAGTCGATCCCTGAGGGTAGTTGCCCTACGATATATAAATTTTGGTTTGTTTGGCAGAGGACTGTAAATCTTTATCTTTTAACAAAATTGGCCAGAATTTCTTAAAGATACCTTCCACTGTTCTATATTGTCGATGAAAGCCCGATAAAAACGCACATTCGTCTTTATATTCTTTTTTAGGTTTGGGAACCAACAGGGCTTGCCTGTCCATGTTTACACCTGGACTACCAATTTTTCCAAAACATGGACAGGGTAGCCTTTTTCCAAAAATCTGGTAGTAAGAGTTCCTGCTTGTGCAAAAACATCTCTATCATTTTTACAGTTCCGCCGTATGCGCATATACTGCCCTTTGGGTACAGCCCCAATCCATTAAGGGTGGTGGCAACTGTGTGTAGGGACATAGGCGTTTCGGTCTGTTTCTTTAAAAAAAGTTTTTGTACTTATAGTGGAGCCCTGTTTGAAAAGTGTTAAATCCAGATAATTCACTGTTGATAAGTGAAGGTCTGCTGTGAATTTGAGATTATATTTATTGTGATTCATATATTCCATGAATTCCCCGAAACTTTCCTTTGTTCCCTCCCACAAAATTATAACATCGTCTATGTATCTTTTGTACAACAGAAGTGGTTTGGGTCTGTTATTGTAAATGGTTTCTGATTCCCATTTATTTAATGTAATATTCGCCACACTTGGAGCATAGCGAGCTCCCATGGCAACTCCACCTATTTGATTGTAGTACTCATTGAGTGCCCAAAAATAGTTGTTCCCCATGGCCATAGATAGTCCTTCTAACAGAAATTTAATTTGCGATTGTTTTATGGTGGACTTGCTTGTAAAGGCCCACCTTACTGCTTCCAACACATCTATCTGACGTAAGTTTGTATACAGTGACTCGATGTCTATTGTCACTAATAGGGTTTGATCAGTGACTACCACAGATTGTAGCAAGGTAATGAGCTTCCTGCTATCTTTGAGATAGGATTGGCTCTGTGGGACAAGAGGCTGGAGGAAAGTGTCAAGATATTCCCCCACCCTAGAGTACAGAGAGCCAATCCCACTCACTATTGGGCGGCCTGGTGGATTCTCCTTATTTTTGTGTATCTTTGGCACTATATACAGTACCGGGATTCTGGGTAAGATCAAGGTATTCTGCTTCTTTCTGATTTAGTATTTTTTTGTTAATTCCTTTATTGATCCATATTGATAGATCCTTTTTTAATTTTGTGGTAGGGTTGCATTTAAGTTTCTTATATGTCGTAGTGTCCCTCAGTAGTCTTTCCAATTCTTTATTATAATTTTCTTTGGTTAGTATTACCAGTCCTCCCCCCTTATCTGCGGGTCTTACCACTATCTGTTTATTCTCTTCCAGTTTTTTGATGCCCTCCCATATTTTTTGGTTGTTTTGATGTTTGGATGTTTCTATTAGGCGTACCTCATCCTGAACCATGTTCCTAAATACTTCAATGTAATGGTTTGAGCCTTTCTTAGGATTAAAAACAGAATTGTTTTTCAAAGTGCTATGTACAAATGGGTCCTCAATCTCCTTATTAGTAGGGTTACTTATATGGCCTGAAAAATGTTTCTTTATATTTAATCTTCTTATATATTTTTCAATGTCTATAAACAAGTTGAACTTGTCTATATTTTTGTTTGGTGCAAATTTCAGTCCCTGTGATAGGACTTCCAATTCTGACTCAGAAAACTCTATATTGGTTAGATTAAATAGCCCAGATTTCAGTTGTTTCTCTTCCTTTTTCTTTCTCCCTCTGCCCCTTCTTCCTCTCTTTCTACTTGCTCTATATAGCTCTGTTGGGGATTGGTTGGGATTCTGTATGGCTCTTTCCAGTCCCTCCATTCCCCCCCTCCTTGTGGTGGGTAACTATTATATCCTGGTCTACCCCTAAACTTGCCCCTTGGGTGTCCCCTTGGGGGTCTGTAGGGGTATTGGTTGCGGTTATGGGTATAATAACCATAATCAGGAGGTCTATATTCTGTGGGAGCGGGTCTGTTGTAGTTTTGTCCCCTATAAGGGGATTGATAGGCTGGTGGGTAAGTATGGGGATGAGACTTGAATGTGTTATTTTGACTGTGACCTTCTTTTTTGTGGGCCCTCTGGGGTGTACTAGGATCCCTTTTCATATTTGGTGCCAGGTTGGCTACTGTATTGTGTACTTCAATCTCCCTCCCTGCTGGTGATTCCTGGGGGGGCTTGTTTGTAGATTATCCTGCCATTTATAAACCTTATTTTCTTGATAGTCCTTAATATCTCTAAAATATTTTTTGAGTTTTTTATCCTTAATTTCCCCATCATACTTGGCTAAATGGGTACTCAGTTCCTTAGCCTTATCTGAATACTCTTTGGAGGACATAAATGGTTCCATAGTTGTCCTGAGTTCAATATTTCTTGCTCTAATCTCTTCATTGGATTGGGACAATCAATTATCACGAATGCAGTAAATACACCCACAACTAAGGACTTTTTTATTTTGAATATCATGTAACAAGTTTTTTGAACAATTTTTTTAGCACAATTACTATAATATGGCACACTGCTTTTGATGTGGATTGTTATATCTTTATTGGCAGCAGTTTATTAACACTCATGTGTCTAGGTCTATAGCGCCCCCTATTGTATACCATATCTTTATTTGATTTTTATCTTAATTTACATTTATAATTATAATTTGCATCACCACAGGGTAGCGCCATATCCCCATTTTTCCTCTTTCTACTTAAACAGGTCCCATGGGAACTAATTAAGGGGAGGCTGCAACCCTTTAATCTCCAAAGCGTGGACCTTTAATTGAATTTACTATATATAGAAAGTCTACACACCCCTGTTTAATGTCAGGTTTCCGTGATGTAAAAAAATGAGAAAAAGATAAATAATTTCACTTTTTTTTCCCACTTTTATTGTGACCTATAAACTGTATAACTTTTTTTTTTAAAAAACCTTGAATCTTTTTTTTTTTTTTTTTTTTTTGGGGGGGGGGGGGGGAGTATAAAAAAATAGTGTGGTTGTATAAGTGTGCACACCCTCTTATAACTGGAAATGTAGCTGTGTTCACAATTAAGAAATCCCATTTAAACTCCATGTTAAATAGGAGTCAGTACACACCTGCCATCATTTAAAGTGCCTCTGATTAACCCCAAATAAAGTTCAGCTGTTCTAGTGGGTCTTTCCTGGCATTTTCTTACAGCAAAAGCCATGGTTCGCAGAGAGCTTCCAAAGCATCAGAGGGATCTCATTGTTAAAATGTATCAGTCAGGAGAAGGGTACAAAAGAATTTCCAAGGCATTAGATATACCATGGAACACAGTCAAGACGGTCATTATCAAAAATTATACAAACACATTTTCCCACATGCTTTTAGGAGACTTTGATGTGTTTTTGCTAAATTTAGCCAGGCTTGGATGTTTTTCTTCATAAGAAAAGGCTTCCATCTTGCCACTCTACCCCATAGCCCAGACATATGAAGAGTACGGGAGATTGTTGTCACATGTACCACACAGCCAGTACATGCCAGATATTCCTGCAGCTCCTTTAATGTTGCTGCAGACCATGGCTTTTGCTGTAGGATGTGACCTAAGAAAATGTCAGGAAAGAGCTACTAGAACAGCTGAACTTTATTTGGGGTTAATTGGAGGCACTTAAATGATGGCAGCTATTTAACATGAGTTTGAATGTGATTGCTTAATTCTGAACACAGCTACATCCCCGGTTATGCACACCTATGCGACCATATTATTTTATTTTTTTATTTTTACTCCACCCCCCCCCCCCCCCCAAAAAAAAAAAGATTTCAGTTTGTTTTTCAACTGAGTTGTACAGTTTATAGGTCACATTAAAGGTGGAAAAAGTTTTGAAATTATTTTTCTTTGTCTCATTTTTTTTATAACACAGAAACCTGACATTTTATCAGGGGTGGGTAGACTTTTTATATCCACTGTATATACACAACGAAGAGTGGGAAGTGCCACCATCTTAGTGCAATTAGTCTAAATTGAAGCCAGAGATAAATAAAAGGTGGCACTCACTTTGGTGAAATTGTAAAAACCTGTATCCTGGTGGAAACTATGCAGAGCTCGGCAGGGTCGTGGCTGGATCATTTACGATCAGCCTGTAGGAGCCGCTGGGAGAGGACTTCTGTTTGGCTGGGAAGGTGCTGTGGATGGCAGCAGGTCAGCCACAAGATGGAGACAGCAGGAGACTTTGGAGATCAGCTGAGGGGACTCCGCTGATGGAGACTCTGAGAATGGCGACTGATCAGCCACGTGGCAGTGGCAGCAGGAGTCTGTAGCAATGGGCTAGCTGGGTGCATTGCAGGGATGGCAGTCCTATTAGCAGGCTGGGATGGTAGAGCTGATGTCCAGAAGTAAACCAGGGCTAGAGCCAGAGCAGCGAGATGGCAGTGTTCAAAGACTCGCAAGTTCCAAGAGGAGGACATGGGTGGCAATGGAGATGTGGCTATGCATTTTGGGGCAACAAGGACTGCCCCTTTGTCAAACAATTGCCACAAAATGTGTAGCCACGCCTCAAGATTTTGTGTGGCAGTTACACCCCATCGATAACTGACAGGGTCTCTCTCTCTCTCTCTCTCTCTCTCTCTCTCTCTCTCTCTCTCTCTCTCTCTCTCTCTCTCTCTCAGCATTTGGCGTTTTAAATGACACTAAACTACGATTTTCTGCTTTCACAAAAATGCTTCTAACCTCAACTGCTTCTAAATTACTATAAACGCCTGAGTAAGCATGTACCCATAAGATAACATTGAGAAGAGTTCAAGAGCTGCTGAAAAAAAAACACCAAAATGCTCCTAATCGTCCGGTTACCAGCTGCAGTGTACATGAGGCCTAAAAGAAAAATCTTTGAGTGTCGGGAACCAACGGGTAACCCTTACATTACAGTCCTTAGCCTGGACCATGCTCCTCACCGACAGGGAAGGTAGGTCAGACAGGCAGGGTAGGCGATCTGAACCACAGCCCCTCAGGACTCAGAGAAGGCAGAGGCCTCAGATCAGAGCTTCCCTGATGAAGGAGAGAATCTGGATCAGGACAGCCAGGATGGGGACGATTCCAGGCCGGGCAGGCACATATTTTCAGAAGATGATATGGAGGGACTCCTCAGAGCGAATTATACTTCGGAGGATATCCAAGAGCCAGCGACACAGATCTCAGTCCAGGATAAGATGTATAGGGGGCTAGTCAGACCTCAGTCGAAGGTTCTCCCGATCCACCAGGCTCTCAAGGACATCATCTTGAGAGAATGGAAGGAACCCGAGAGGACAGTACTGGGGTTCCTGGTGGACTCCATGGCTCAAAAACTGTTACTACCTCAGGGAAAGGTAGAAAACATGATGGGGGCAGTATTGGCCCTCCAAGAGCCCAGAGAGGTCTCCCACAGAGCCATTATGAGGGTACTTGGGTTAATGACGCCTTGCATTCCTGCGGTACCCTGGGCTCAGCTCCACTCCATCGGCCTCCAGGGGTCCCTGCTCTCCTCCTGGGATGGCAGAAGGGAATCCCTAGACGGGTAAGTGTCCCTTCCAAAGGAGGTAAAGGAGTCACTGCAGTGGTGACTTAGTCCAGCGAGGTTTGGGGGAGGTCGTCTCTGGACCCAGCTTGAACCACTGAGGGTGATGACCGATGCAAGCGCCTGGGGATGGGGAGCCGATCTAGAAGAACTTTGGGTCCAAAGGGTCGCGGACCAAGTTCAGCGGAGGTCCTCCTCCAACGTCAGGGAGCTCCTGACGGTCAGGGAAGCTTTAAGGGCGTTCGAAGTAAGGATCTGGGGGAGAGAGGTGCAGATCCTTTCGGACAATACAACGACAGTGGCCTTTTTAAATCGTCAAGGAGTAACCAGGTCTCAGACTCTATTGAGCTTTAATCCAAGAGCTCATAGAGTGGGCAAAGAAGAGCATACCCCCCGATCTCGGAAGTTCACATAAGGGGGGTTTGCAACACAGAGGCAGACTACCTCAGCAGACAGCCCATCCACCAGGGAGAGTGGGAACTAAATTTTTAGGTGTTTTCTCTTGTAAGTCGGCTCTTTGGTACACTGGAGATAGACCTCTTTGCCTGCAGAAAAAACAGGAAGGTGAGGAGGTTCTTTTCCCTTGCCAGAGAGAGTGGGGCTACAAGGGGGTGGATGCTTTGGCCCAGGATTGTGAGTTTGACTTGGCTTATGCGTTTCCCCCTTGGTGCTGATCCCTCGGGTGCTACAGAAATGGAGTCCCCCCCCCCCTCCCTTTGGCTCAGGTTTCTCTTAAGTTATTATGCCTTAAGGTAGCCTTCCTCCTGGCTATCATAACAGCCAGGAGAGTATGTGATCTGCAGGCCCTGTCAATCAAGGAGCCCTTTTTGTTATAATTAGAAGACAGGATTATCCTCAGACAGGATCCCCTATACCTACCCAAGGTGGTCTTACATTTTCACAGGTCACAGGAGATTGCACTCACTTCATTCTGTGAGAACCCTCAGAATGAGAAGGGAAAAAGTTTTTCATTTGTTAGATATCAGACGGTGTCTGTTGGTGTTGTATAAACTCTTAGAGGGTTTTACTCTCGTGCACTGGTGTGGGTCAATACTTTTTTACAACTGTGGTGCACAGGGAGGGGTGGGGGTTTTAACCTCCTTTTTTGATTGTGTTTCCTGTCGAGTGAGACCAGTCATCTCTCAGGTATGCCATCCTGGAAGACTTCCTAGAAACACTGTTACCGGTAAGTGTAACCAGTAATTTTCTTAGCAGTATATAGCAATCTTGTGACTTCTACCAGTGTCTGATTAAAGTTTGTAGAAGGAGTTTTCATTCTTCTCTGACTGTCCAATGAGGCTGCAGGACCCCTGGCCCTCTGTCTGGGCAGTTCTAATTGCCCCTCCCAAGAAAAAAAAAAAAACTCTAGCAATACACACCACACTGAGCATGTGCAGAGTGCCTCCAAGGCTCTGTACCATCAGGAGATGGTTAGGGGACAGTGGAAGACAGGATCAAACAGCCTTTTAACACAATGCATAGGACTAACCCCTAATGCCGCGTACACACGGTCGGACTTTTCGTCTACAAAAGTCCGACAGACGCCGACGGACTAAAGCTGGCTGACAATCCCATTGTGTGTGGGCTTCCCCGGACTTTCAGCGGACTTTCAGCGGACTTTTTCAGCCTCAAATCTGACGGACTTTAGATTTGAAACATGCTTCAAATCTTTACGTCGTAACTCCGCTGGACCCAGAAATCTGCTCGTCTGTGTGCTAGTCCGACGGGCAAAAACCCACGCTAGGGCAGCTATTGGCTACTGACTATCAACTTCCTTATTTTAGTCCGGTGTACGTCATCACTTACGAATCCGTCAGACTTTTGTGTGATCGTATGTAGGCAAGTCCGCTCGTAAGAAAGTCTGCCGCAAGTCCGCCAAAAGTCTGTCGAAAGTCTGTCGGACAGGCTGTCGGACTTTTGTAGACGAAAAGTCAGACCGTGTGTAGGCGGCATTAGAGTCTAGAGTGAGTATAACAAGCATGCTTTACTGCATATACAGACTGATTTTACTGTTGTGGGTTTATTTGGGGGTTATTTACAAAAGGCAAATCCACTTTGCACTGCAAGTGCACTTGGAAATGCAGTCACTCTAAATCTTATGCCGCGTACACACGGTAGGACTTTTCGTCTACAAAAGTCCGACAGCCTGTCCAACAGACTTTCGAAAGACTTTTGGCGGACTTTTGGCGGACTTGCGGCAGACTTTCTTACGAGCGGACTTGCCTACATACGATCACACAAAAGTCAGACGGATTCGTACGTGATGACGTACACCGGACTAAAATAAGGAAGTTGATAGCCAGTAGCCAATAGCTGCCCTAGCGTGGGTTTTTGCCCGTCGGACTAGCACACTGACGAGCGTATTTCTGGGTCCGGCGTAGTTACGACGTAAAGATTTGAAGCATGTTTCAAATCTAAAGTCCGTCAGATTTGATGCTGGAAAAGTCCGCTGAAAGTCCGGGGAAGCCCACACACGATCGGATTGTCAGCCAGCTTTAGTTCGTCGGCGTCCGTCGGACTTTTGTAGACGAAAAGTCCGACCGTGTGTACGCGGCATAAGCGGGTAGATCTGAAATGAGTGGAAGCTCTGCTGATTTTATTATCCAATCATGTGCAAGCTAAAATGTTGTTTTTACTTTCCTTGCATGTCCCCCTCGGATCTACTGCGACTTTACTTCCAAGTGCACTTTCAGTGCACTTTCAAGTGCACTTGCAGTGCAAAGTGGTGGATTTTCCTTTAGTAAATAACCCCCTTTAAGTACCAAAAGAAAACCCTGGTGTACAGACTTTAACGGACCTCACTGAAACAAATACAAAAAGATATTAAGAAAAATAAAAATTAAAGAAAAATTGACAGAATTTTAATCACCTTGAAATAATGTTTTATTCATGCAAAACTTTTAACAACAGTACCATGGTACTTTTATATTGGTGTATATATACCCACCTTCTTGGCATATTTTAACTTTCCATGGTTTGTATGAATAAAAACCATATATAAACTTCAGTAAGCGGAATTAATTTCAGTCTAGTTCTCTTTATTATTATTATTTATTTATTTATTTTGATAGTATTATTATTATTATATATTTTTCTTTATATTTTTGTGTATTTGATTTGTGTGAGGTCTGTTGAAGTCCATAAACCAGGGTTTCCTTTTGGAACTTAAATATTATAGTTTGTACTGGGGACTCCGGACTAAGGCATGGAACTTGAATCATTCTGTAATAATTTGAGGCATCTTGTTTTAATCTACCTTAGTGGTACTGAGCTTAACCACCTCCCATCCTGGCCAATTCTGACATTTCTCTCCTACATGTAAAATTCATAATTTTTTTTGCTAGAAAATTACATAGAACCCCCAAACATTATATATATGTTTTTTTCAGCAAAGACCCTAGAGAATACAAAGGCAGTCATTGCAACTTTTTATCTTGCACTGTATTTGCGCAGCAATTCTTCAAACACTTTTTTTTGGGGAAAAAAAAAAGTTTCATGCTTTAAAAAAAAAAACATTAAAGTTAGCCGAATTTTTTTGCATAATGTGAAAGATGAAGTTAAGCTGAATAAATAGATAGTTAGAAATCAAAGAAATTCTGGAAAGCCGCACTTCAAAGATATGTGCCTTTATTCAATAAGGTGTCATCCAAAATACAGGTCACAGCAAAGTGGAACAAAGCTTACGCGTTTCGCACTACAAGGAGTGCTTAGTCATAGCTATGATAGCTAGAATTTCTTTGTCTAACTACCATAGCATTGCCAGTACCTGGACTTCTAGACTGAAGGAAATGCCTCTTACCTTGATCTGACCCACCTGGAGCAGTGATACTCTCTCTCTACTTCGAGTAAATAAATACCTAACATGTCACGCTTCAAAATTGCACACACTCGTGGAATGGCACCAAACTTGCATAGTTACATAGTAGGTGAGGTTGAAAAAAAGACACAAGTCCATCAAGTCCAACCTAACTTCGGGAAACTTAAAAATCCCCATAGGCAACGCTTTAAAATTAAAAAAAATGTTTTACTGGTTACATGTTTTGAGTTACAGAAGAGGTTTAGGGCTAGAATTATTGCTCTCGCTCTAACGTTCGCAGCGATACCTCACATGTGTGGTTTGAACACCGTTTTCTGCGTGTGAGCACACGAGAATAGGGGCGCTTAGAATTGTTTTTTGGTTTTTTTTGGTTATTGTTCATTTTACTTTTCTTTTTTTAGTTTGACACTTTAAAAAAAAATAAATGATCACTTTTATTCCTATTACAAGGAATGTAAACATCCCTTATAATAGGAATATGGCATGATCGGTCCTCTTTACAGTGAGATATGGGGTCAATAAGACCCCACATCTCACCTCTAGGCTGGGAAGCCTGAAATAAAAAAAATATATAAAAAACGATCTCGGCTTCCCAGCCGAGGTGGCGCCATTTGTTTGAATGCAGAGGCCAGGCATGACATCATAACATCGCGCCCGGCCTCCTAACTATCATAGAGACTCAGACTCTGGCGACCATCTGGTCCCCCGGAAATCTTTATGGTCACCATCCAGGGCCAGTGGATTCTGTCTCCGACTCACCGATGGAAGCGGTGGAAGAGGGGGAGGTCCCCTCTCGCCGCCCGTAAGAGCGATCGAGAGGTGGAACAGCTGCTATGATTGTTTTTATGGTGTAGAGAAGCGTTGGCTGAAAAAGCCGATATCTGAATGATGCCTGTATCTGCAGGCATCATTTAGATATACCCGCTCAAAGTCAAGGACGTCATGACGTACCTGGGGCGGGAAGAGGTTAAACTACGCGTACAAAAAAACAAGCACAACTAAAATAAGAAAGTAAGTAGGCTGGTTATTACAAACACAGACCATAAAGGTGCCATTTAAAGTCATTATAATTTATACTAGATACAATTAAGAAATGTTAATAACATTTATGTATATTATATTTTAGTTTTATAAGCTTTCCTGCTATTGTGAAGGAATTAGAATTAGATATTACCGGTGGCGCATGGGCGGAGCCTGACTGAGCAGACATGCCAGCTTTGAGCTCTGATCCGGAAGGGATGTTTCTGCCATATTATACCGTGTCCCGGCTCAGCTTCTTTCGGTAAATATTAATTTTCGGTCTGCTAATAACCCCTGCCACTTAAAGTGGTTGTAAACCCTTTACAACCACTTTGTACTACAGGCACGCCTATAATTTAGGCTTGCCTGTAGCTACACTGCACGGTTTAGGAGATATCCCTGTATTTGCATGTGCCGACGTCATCAGCAAATGCGTACTTAAGCAAACTGAAGCTATGGCACATACTCTAATAAAAAAAATCGACCCCCTCCCCCAGGTGCCCACTTACCTCTGTCTGATGATAGCGGTCTTGGGCACTGTTTACATCCTCCATGGAGAAATTTTCTTTTTTTTGTAAATTGTCTATTTATTAAATTTCCACAAAGATACAGAAGAGAAGACAAACAAATGAACAAATAGTGAATCATATGTATAAAAGAAATTACAGTCATCAACAAAGCACAAGTCACATGCATAGAACATAAAAATTAAAGTACAATGCTACCTAAATTGCAGTTGCATGGTACTGCAACCTGGCTAATAGGGGAAGAGGAGGAAGGGCAGGGAATCGAGAGAGCAGGCAACAATAAACAAAACATGGTATATCACACAAAAAGGGTTTGATGCTCTCTGGATCAGTTATTAGTGGAATCCCCGGGGTGTCTGAACGAAAAATGAGGACACTCCACGGGGGTCCCACCTTGGAGAGTTGGAAGAGGGAGGGGGGTGGAAAACACCATGGATATATAAAGTTAGGGGGTTAGGGGGGGGTTTAATCAATAATCAGCCCAAGTATTTCCTTATAAAATTCTGTTTATTGAACAAATAAAGGAGATTACATATATTATAAAGTCTTGATGTATATCACATTCAATATAGAGTACTTAGTACAAAAGCTTAAAACTATCCCTCGTATTAATATATTTTCATGTAAGACATTCCCATTGGTACCATGTATATTCTACTTATATTGTATTTGACTCTATCTTCCCAATATAAGCATATTTTGTAATGTAGTGGAGGGGCCCCAATCAGGACCAGGAATACTGCCAGTGCAAGTTCTGTGAGCCAGGGTGGTTTAGACATTATCCATGCAGGTATCAGGGGATTTGAGCCACCTCTCCCATATTTTTTCATATTTATTGGGGCATCCTCTTTGGGAGTATATTATTTTTTTATACGGCAAAACATTATTTATCTCTAACACCCATTGCGAAAACTCTGGTGGAGTGGGTCTCATCCATACTCTGGCTATTACCTTACGAGCCGAGAAGAGAGATTCATGTAAGAATATTTTGGTAAATTTATTAAGTTCCGGGTCAGGAAAAATTCCTAATAAGCACGGTTTTGGTTGTAGCGTGATGGGCGAGCCCATAGTATTATGCAGGAATTTTACCACTTGGGTCCAAAACTGTTGGTTCTTAGGGCAATGCCAAATTAAATGAAAGAAGGTGCCTATGGCTTGGTTACACATTGGGCAGGTAGCAGATTGGCTGTCTTTATATCTTGAGATCCTAAGTGGCGTGAGGTAAGCTTTGTGCGTGATAAAAATCTGGGTGAGGCGGTCTGATATTTTAGGGGATACTAATTTGCATGTATCTAGCGCATCACTCCACTCACCATCTTCAAGAGAACCCATTTCTCCCTCCCATCTAGATTTCAAAGCATATGCTAGAACAGTTGCCTGTGGAATTGTTAACATGGCATAAAATTGGGAGATCATTTTTTTGGGGTCTGGGAATTTTATGGCAGCCATTAAAGGGTTATCATCTGCGGGGTATTGTGTACGAAAAGCATGCCTTAGTTGTATGTACCTAAAAAACATATAGTTAGGTAGTGCAAATTCCGATTTTAGAGTTTCAAATGTTTTCAATTTCCCATTGTTTGTTATATGGAACGAGTATATTATTCCTCTAGAGCTCCATACTTCGGTATCTTGCATGCGTCTAAACTCAGGGAGGGACTCATTATGCCATAGGGGTGTATAAATGTTTGGTGATTCAATGTGGAGTTTTTTGGAGGCTATATCCCAGATTTTCTTATACTGGTACAGCAAAGAGCTGCGGTCCGTCCCTAATCCTTCTCCTCCCCTCCCCCCCTACCATTGCTAGTAATGGGTCAAGGGTCTGTTGTATCGACTTTGGACATAAAAGAAATAAAAACCTTTTCCTGTCTGTTTTGTCAATGTGAAAGATTTGTGAGAGTTGAGATGCAAGATAGTACATATTGAAGCCAGGGAGTGCCAATCCAGCGAGATCAGTGGGTTTTTTTAACTTATGCCAACGGAGTTTGTGCCTAGAATTACCCCAGACAAACGGTTTGAGTAGGGTTTCCATTATTTTAAAGTGTCTAAGTATCAGATATACTGGTGAGTGCCAAATCATATATAAAATTTTTGGTAGTAGGACCATTTTTATTAAATTTATGCGGCCCGTCACACCAAGTGGAAGTCGCGCCCATATCTGGGTTTTCTGCTTGATCATTTCAATTAGTGGTGTTTTATTAAGTGCGATGTAATCTGACGAATCCCGAGTAGTTTGCACTCCTAGGTATTTTATTTTGTCTACTCTCTGCAAATTGAGAGTGGCCCTGTCTCTGTTTGGTGGGAAACTATCTAATGGTAGTATTTGGGATTTATCTTTTCCACCACCTCACCTCTACGGAGTCCCACTATACCCGGGTGCGCACATATAGCGATCGCGAGTGGCTCTGCCGCCAATGCATACAGCAGCGGCGACAGAGGGCACCCCTGTCTCGTACCCCTAGATAAGGGAAATTGTTCAGATGGCCAGCCGTTTGCCACTATTCTTGCCACTGGGTTTTGATAGAAGAGCTGGACCCATTTTATAAACCTGGGACCGAGTCCAAATCTATCTAAGCAAGTCCAGAGATATCTCCATTCGACTGAGTCGAATGCCTTGGCTGTGTCCAAAGCCACAACAATTCTGGACACTGGATTGTCATGTGTTGCTTGTAAGTTGATAAACAGTCTACGTAGATTAAAAGATGTGTTCCGCCCTGGCATAAAACCAGCCTGATCTTCATGTATTAGGGATAAGATGACTGTATTTAGGTGCATGGCTAGGATTTTTGCTATTATTTTTACATCTACCTGGAGCAAAGAGATGGGGCGATAGGACTCCAGGAGGTGCGGGTCCTTACCTGGTTTGGGAATTAGTACTATTGTAGCTTCTCGCATGGAAGCTGGTAGTTCAGATTTGGCAAAAATGGAGTTGTACAGATTTAGTAATCTGGGGATAAATATGTCCAAATGGGTGGAATAGAACTCCACAGGTAGTCCATCGGACCCGGGGGCCTTAGCTTTGGGGAATTCCGCAGTGGCTTTGGTAATTTCATCCGCTGTCAATGGGGCTTCTAGGGTCTCAATTTGGGCTTCCGTTAGGCGGGGAATAGAGATATCGTCTTAAAATGCTTCCATTAAAGTACTATCGGTCGGGGCCTTGGAGGCATATAGTGCGGTAAAAAAGTCTCGAAACTTTGTTGTAACTTGGGCAGGTTCCGTCACCAGAATACCGTCAGGGGAGTAAAGCGAGATTACGACTGGGGGTCTATCTTTGCAATGTACAAGATAGGCTAACAGTTTTCCTGCTCTTTCCCCCTGCTCAAATTACCTTTGTTTTTGGAAAAAGAGTTTTCTTTTGGATTTTTCGTATAGGAGTTGATCTGTGGCTCTAGTACACAGTTTAAGATTGTTTGCCTTCTCTAGAGTGGGGTCTTCTATAAATGCCTTTTCCGCTGAAAGCAGGCTCTCAGTAGCGGCAGTGATAGCTGCTTCAGAGGTGCGTTTTAGTTTGTTAATATGCGTTGTGAGTGTCATACGGGCATGTTTCTTAAACGTTTCCCAGACTATCTGAGGGGACGCAGAGCCCTCATTAGTCTCAAAAAATTGTGTCCAATGGGAGGAGAGGTCATCCTCTTCTTCCGGAAAAGGGGTCAGCCAAAAAGGGTTTAGTCTCCAAGAGATTGGTGGTCTGTTGTGGTATAGGGAGAGTTTAACCCAATATGGACAATGATCAGATAATGGTCTAGGAGAAAATCCTGCATCGATTAGTCTGGGGAGGAGGGTTTTGGAGATTTATATTAGGTCTATGCGGGACATAGAATGGTGGGACGTAGAGAAACATGAATATGCCCGAAGTGAGGGGTTCCTGTATCTCCATGTGTCAACCAAATTCAAGTCTAGTAACAGTCTTGCAAATCTCGTTTGATGATGGGGAGCGTTAGATGAGGAGGAGCTGGTCATTCTATCTAATGTTGGGTCTAAGACATTATTGAAATCACCTAGCCACATTGCTGGCACATTAGGATGTAAGGCCATAAAATTAAACCCCTCTGTTAGACTAGAGGACTGAAATGGCGGAGGCACATAAAATGCCATTAAGAGGATCATTTCACCATGCAATTTTGCTTTTAAAAAGACAAAGCGACCTTGTGGATCCGATACGAAGCCATGGAGCTCAAATTGAGTGTGTTTAGCGATAAATATCGAAACTCTTCTAGAGTGTGTGGTGTATACAGAATGGTATGCCCATCCCATCCAGGGGCGTTTAAGTGCTCTTTGAACCGAGCCTTCTGCATGTGTTTCTACCAAAACCACCACGTCTGCTCGTTGCTGCTTGAGTAGAGCAAATACCGCCTACCTTTTAATTGGGTCTCTCACTCCACGCACATTCCACGTAAGAAATGTCAAGGCGGCCATGGGGTGAGGTATTTGGAATGTGAAACTCCATGACTTCTACCAACCACTGGATATTTTATGGGAGTCAACATGATCAGGTATACAATTGGGCGTGTCATTGCATCGCTATCATCATGGTACCACGTTAAAAATAACATACTTAAGCAAATTGAGAGATTTTGTCTTACAATATAATACATATTACATCCCCCCTCCCTGCCCTGCACTTTTCCCAACTGGTGCAGGCTTTTCCCTATAACTCCCAACATGGCATGAACATTGTCCAACCTGTAAGGGAAATGTGAGGAACATAAAAAAATAAAAAACTAGTTACTAGTGTCGCCGCCCCAGAGAGAGCAAGCCTCATCTCCACGGTGGCGACAACTGCACACTGTATGTCATCAAGTAATGTAATCCATCTTGGGTTGGATACTTTATGTGGTAGAGCGAAACTTCGCTGCATAACAAAGCATAGCGTAGAACTGAGCCCACTTTCTGCATTGAGCCCATTAGCCAATTACTTTCTTCCGCCGGAAAGGGATAACTGAATTATGTGTAAGTTCAAGTTTTCCATCTAGACGTATTCTATGCGGACCATGGTGCCCTGCACATTCTCTTCCCAGTTATGTCACCACAAAAAGGAGAAATAGGTAGGCTTATCTGTCCCAGGCCTCACAGACATCCATCCATCCATGCGCCTCACTCACACAGAAGGCCTTATCGACATCAGACTTTCATAGGTTGAGTGCACCGTATTTTACAGCACACGGGCAAGCATAACAGAGAGCAGTGTCCATATGCAGTCTATTGCCCCGTCACGCTGGCAGAGGTTAGTCAGAGTCAGCTGCCAAGACGTGATAAGTAAAAAGTATAACAGAAAAAATAAAATAAAAAACAGGGGAGATTGAGCTTGGTATTTAGAAGTTGGAACACTTATCTCTGAGCATCTCTCCGCTCCAGCCACGCAATATTACACTATGGAGCTTTTCTCTTTTATTCATGATTCGGAATGCTACTGATTCAGCGAGTTGGAAATCAGCACCTGCATATCGTTAGAGCCCAGGAGTGGCTCCCAAGCGTGTTTTGGCATAGTTTAGGTACTGTGTCACACGCTTTGAGGTGAGCGCATAGTCTTTTGGTGATCACCGGAGAGCACTGAAGCATGTTATATATTCTGAACTGTTTTATGATGAGCATGATGAAAAGCACTTTTTGATGGACACTGGATCTGTGCACTTAGGATATAATTTTGATGAACGTTTATGGTTTTTACATATCGATTTGGTGAAGGAGTGGATACTCTCTCTAACCTGAGTTTACACTTGTATTTTCAATATTTTTTTGCATGTTGCACTTTATTTGTTGTATCACAAAATAATGTTTCACGGATTATAATAGAGTTCTAGGTATATTCTTTTGACAGTTATGTACTTTATATAATTATTTATCTTTAATATTGTATTATTTATTTTCCTAGCGCAAATGCAGTTTTATTTTACTGTTTGATGGTGCCAGTGAATGCCCGGTGTAGCGTGATGCTTTTGAGGTGTCTAGAGGCAAGAATAACGGCAGGATTATGCAGAAAAGGATGCGTGACCAGCGGAGCTCAGCGTCTCAGCGTCCTATTCCATGCCGCTCCAGGCCACACCCTCCAGCCCAAGTATTTAGGGAGATACAGAATATATAGAGTGGTATATAGAATGGTATGGCACCGGGATTAAGCCCTGAATGATCCCACAAGTCCCAAATTTTTGAACATTGAGGGAGTGTATCATGGACTATCGCGGTTAGGTGTTCCATTCTGCGGATCTGTTCCAATAGTTGTAAAACCTGTGGGAGTGTAGATGGAGAGGTGGATAACCATCTTAAGGGTATAGCTCTTTTTGCTGCCAGAAGAATAAAGGCAGCCAGTTTCTGGGTATGCTTGGAGACGCCGGGGAATGACAGGCCTAGCAGGTAATGAATCGGGTCTAAGAGGAGATTGATTTCTAGAAGGTCCTGTAGGAAAGCCTGGATGGAGGACCAGAATGGTTGAATAATGGGGCACTCCCAGAATTTGTGAAAATGTGAGCCTATGTCACTCAGGCATCTCCAGCACACCCGCGAAACCTTAGGGTCATATCTATGTAGGACCTCCAGGGTTCTATACCAAAAAACCAATATCTTATAAGCCACTTTGTTCCACACACCTTAATGATTTGGAAACAGCCTCCCAGATCTTCTGCCATTGAGGAAGGAGTATGGGTCGTTGGGTGGCCTGGGACCATTTCTCCATATATGGTGCTAGAGCTGCACGATTCTGGCTAAAATGAGAATTACGATTTTTTTGCCTTGAAGATAGATCACGATTCTCTCACGATTCTCACAGCGTAACATCATCTTTAACATTAAAACAAAAAAATTGGGCTAACTTTACTGTTTCATTTTTTTTATTTTATTCATTGAAGTGTATTTTTTCCCAAAAAATTGCATTTGAAAGACCGCTTGGCAAATACAGTGTGACATAAAATATTGCAGCAATTGCCATTTTATTCCCTAGGGTCTCTGCTAAAATATATATAATGTTTGGGGGTTCCAAGTAATTTACTAGCAAAAAATATTGATTTTAACTTAAGAAAGAAGTGTCAGAAAAAGATTTAGACTTTAAGTGGTTAAAATTCCTGCATTTACACTTTGTTTAAAAACTTGGCAGACTGCCTGGATTATTTATTTACACAGAAGTTCTTTCCCTTTGATCTAAGAAGAAAGCTTAGTTAAAATGTTTCAAGTTAAAAGACTTGGCAGAATGCCAGGATGCTTTCTTTTGACAGCTGAGTGAGCAGATAAAGGCTCTCCAGTTGTTTATATGAAAGAATCGGCAACCTCTGCACGAGAGATTTTCAGGGGAGGTGAATCAAGATCACAATTTTTTAACGATTAATTGTGCAGCTCTATATGGTGCTGTGTTTCAGTAAGTGGGTGGACATCATGAAGGTACCTATAGATATCTGAAATAAATAAGTTGAGTTTGATGTGGACCTTGAACACATAGAAGTTCAAATGGGGGTGGGTTTATCCAAGGTTAGGGTAGGGGATTTAGAGCAGAAGTAATGTTTAAAGTGGATGTAAACCCAATTTTTTTTTTTTATCATACTGTAGAGTATAAGTTTTCCTATCATTTGAGCCCAGTCTTGCCACACAGAGTTAATCCATCTCTGAGCAATCCTCTTTTATTGTTCAGTGAGATAAATCTTGACAAACTGACAAAAACTTTGTCAAATACTCCCCCTTGCTGTGAGTGACAGCCTAAGACACAGGCATTATTTTTTAATTCCCTCCCCCACTCCTTTCATCAGCAGCTCTGCAAGGATTGGCTTTTCCACACCTCAGCATGATTTGGCATGCTGAATTCATGTGGTTACTTTCCTGCCTTTTCACTGGATGTTAGAGATCATAGCAGAAGTTCAGTGTAAGAAATACACAGGGGAAAATGCATATTGACAAGGGGAGTGTAGAGGTGGGCGGGGAGTCTACTGACATCACGACTATACTAGCTATACTATACTAGCTATACTAGCATCCCTAGCAGTTTAGGGTTCCCAAAAACGCAGTGTTAGCGGGATCAGCCCAGATACCTGCTAGGACCTGCGTTTTGCCCCTCCGCCCGGCCCAGCCCACCCCACCCAAGTGCAGTATCGATCGATCACTGTCACTTACAAAACACTAAACACATAACTGCAGCGTTCGCAGAGTCAGGCCTGATCCCTGAGATCACTAACAGCTTTTTTTGGTAGCGTTTTGGTGAACTGGCAAGCACCAGCCCCAGGCAGCGTCAGTTTAGTGCCAGTAGCGCTAACACCCACGCACGCACCGTACACCTCCCTTAGTAGTATAGTATCTGAACAGATCAATATCTAATCCGATTAGATCTATACTAGCGTCCCCAGCAGTTTAGGGTTCCCAAAAACGCAGTGTTAGCGGGATCAGCCCAGATACCTGCTAGCACCTGCGTTTTGCCCCTCCGCCTGGCCCAGCTCAGCCCACCCAAGTGCAGTATCGATCGATCACTGTCACTTACAAAACACTAAACGTATAACTGCAGCGTTCGCAGAGTCAGGCCTGATCCCTGCGATCGCTAACAGTTTTTTTGGTAGCGTTTTGGTGAACTGGCAAGCACCAGCGGCCTAGTACACTCCGGTCATAGTCAAACCAGCACTGCAGTAACACTTGGTGACATGGCGATTCCCATAAGTGCAGTTCAAGCTGGTGAGGTGGCAAGCACAAGTAGTGTTCCGCTGCCACCAAGAAGAAGACAAACAGGCCCGTCGTGCCCATAATGCCCTTCCTGCTGCATTTGCCAATCCTAATTGGGAACCCACCACTTCTGCAGCACCCGTACTTCCCCCATTCACATCTCCAACCAAATGCAGTCGGCTGCATGAGAGGCATTTTCTTTATGTCCTCCCGAGTACCCCTACCCAACGAACCCCCCCAAAAAAGATGTTGTGTCTGCAGCAAGCGCGGATATAGACGTGACACCCGCTATTATTGTCCCTCCTGTCCTGACAATCCTGGTCTTTGCATTGGTGAATGTTTTGAACGCTACCATTCACTAGTTGAGTATTAGCGTAGGGTACAGCATTGCACAGACTAGGCACACTTTCACAGGGTTTCCCAAGATGCCATCGCATTTTGAGAGACCCGAACCTGGAACCGGTTACAGTTATAAAAGTTACAGTTACAAAAAAAAGTGTAAAAAAAAAAAACACCAAAAAAAATATAAAATAAAAAAAAATAGTTGTCGTTTTATTGTTCTCTCTCTCTCTCTCTCTCTCTCTCTATACTCTCTCTATTGTTCTGCTCTTTTTTACTGTATTCTATTCTGCAATGCTTTATTGTTATTATGTTTTATCATGTTTGCTTTTCAGGTATGCAATTTTTTATACTTTACCGTTTACTGTGCTTTATTGTTAACCATTTTTTTGTCTTCAGGTACGCCATTCACGACTTTGAGTGGTTATACCAGAATGATCAATATGTATGTGTCACCGGCGCAAAAAACTTTTTCTTATTTACCCTTTTAAACCCTGTTAGAGTTGCTGCATTCAAAAAACCATTCAGTGAAATGGATTAAGACTATGATTAATGTGTGTGAGTGCGCTACTCTTTTACCATACACCACTCATATTTGTACATCACTTTCCTATTATTATACAATAATTAAAAAATCCCCCATAAACATTATATTTGTGTTCCACTTACAAAAACGTATATATAAATCACCAATCTATATGTCAAAATTACTATAATGCAAAATAAATTATCATAAAGTCCATGTGCAAAAAGTGCAAATTCCTCAATAATTGCTGTGATTTCGACTCTTTACGCGCCGCTGTGTATCATCTGTAATTCATTGTGACTTTAGTGACACACCACCACCGTTTGGATCGGCCACTCACAAGATATTTCTTATATAATAAGCCTTCGGTTCATTAATGGGATAACCACTCCACCTTTTGTACTGCTCCCCACCTGCTATGCTTGAGCTTTGGTATTCCTCATGCAAGATATATGGACAACGATCATTGCGCAATGTGTTTAAAACTGTTTATTATCATAAAAATACAAAAGTGTACACTCACATTTAAAAGTGCCCTCGAGCCGGCACTAAGCTATTCCAGCAGTTAAGGATGGGTGTCATTCAATAGCGTGGTCAGCCTGTGTGCAATGTAAGTAATCCCCGCATCCGGCTTGCGCTTCACCCCTCGTTCCCGTTCGTGTCTCCACCAACTACGGACGTTCACGCTCACGTGATTCAAGCAGCTAAATGTATTTTGGGGTGCAATTCCACATATGCTCATGGCCTGTGTGAGCAATATATCATTTAGTGACAACTTTGTGCAAAAAAAAAAAAAAAAATGTGCCACGTTCCTGCAACTTGTGTCAAAATATAAAATATTCCATGGACTCAACATGCCTCTCAGCAAATAGCTTGGGGTGTCTACTTTCCAAAATGGGGTCATTTGGGGGGGTTTATGCCATCTGGGCATTTTATGGCCTTCAAAACTGTGATAGGTAGTGAGGAGTGAAATCAAAAATTTACGCCCTTAGAAATCCTGAAGGCGGTGATTGGTTTTCGGGGCCCCGTACGCAGCTAGGCTCCCAAAAAGTCCCACACATGTGGTATCCCCGTACTCAGGAGAAGCAGCTGAATGTATTTTGGGGTGCAATTCCACATAGGCCCATGACCTGTGTGAGCAATATATCATTTAGTGACAACTTTTTGTAAATTTTTTTTTTGTTGTCATTATTCAATCACTTGGAACAAAAAAATAAATATTCAATGGGTTCAACTCAGCAATTTCCTTGGGGTGTCTACTTTCCAAAATGGGGTCATTTGGGGGGTTTTGTACTGCCCTGCCATTTTAGCACCTCAAGAAATGACATAGGCAGTCATAAACTAAAAGCTGTGTAAATTCCAGAAAATGTACCCTAGTTTGTAGACGCTATAACTTTTGCGCAAACCAATAAATATACGCTTATTGAAATTTTTTTTACCAAAGACATGTGGCCGAATACATTTTGGCCTAAATGTATGACTAAAATTGAGTTTATTGGATTTTTTTATAACAAAAAGTAGAAAATATCTTTTTTTTTTCAAAATTTTCGGTCTTTTTCTGTTTATAGCACAAAAAATAAAAACCGCAGAGGTGATCAAATACCATCAAAAGAAAGCTCTATTTGTGGGAAGAAAATGACGCAAATTTTGTTTGGGTACAGCATTGCATGACTGCGCAATTAGCAGTTAAAGCAATGCAGTGCCAAATTGTAAAAAGTGCTCTGGTCAGGAAGGGGGTAAATCCTTCCGGGGCTGAAGTGGTTAAGAACACGCATTGTCTGATTTTTATTCACTACCTGTAAAAGGTTCAAGACTTTTGTAGTGTTGTCTCTTGCTTCTCGTGTAGGGATAAATCCCACCTGATCCAAATGTATCAGATTTGGGATGTGTTGTTGAATCTGATTTGCCAAAATTTTAGTAAAAAGTTTAGGATCTAAATTAAGCAGAGAAATCGGTCGATAGCTTCCACAGGAAGCCGGGTCTTTTCCTTCTTTCGGTGTTACCGAAATATGGGCAAGCATAGTATCCTTTGTTAATTTTGCTGACGCGCCCAGAGCATTAAATAATTTGACCATATAATGAGCAAGAGAAGGAAAAAGAGTCTTATAGTATTGGGCCGTCAACCCATCGGGACCGGGTGCTTTACCCAATTTGGAGGCCCTTACTGCTCTCTGAAGTTCTTCCAATGTTATAGGATTTTCAAGGTTATCTCTATCTGCATCCGATAGTCGGGACATTAGCGATTGTGAAAGATAAGCGTCTATATGAGCTTGAGTGAAAGGTTTAGTCTGCAGATTGTACAAAGATTTATAGAATTCTTGAAATTCCTGAGCTATATCATGTGGTTTTGTAACCTTTGGCTTATTCGGTGGGACCAAATGTGGGATGTAATTCATTAATTTCTGCTCCTGTAATGTCCTGGCTAAGAATTTCCCGCATTTATCCCCAGACTCATACGAAAACTTCCTACAGGTCTGTAATGCCGCTTTGGCCTTGAAGTGAAGAAGATCCGAAATTTGTGTTCGTTTAACAATAAGATCTTTCTCTAAAGAGGGGGACAGAACCTGTTTATGAGAAACTCTAAAGTAGTCGATTCTTCAAGCAAAAGATTTAGTTATTCCATACGTTTCCGTTTGATCCTAGCCCCATGTTTAATTAACACCCCTCTAATAACCGCCTTATGTGCCTCCCAGATAATTCTGGGATCACAGTCTTGGGGTATCATTGGTGCTAAAATAAAAATATAACTCCTTAGTTACATCCTCTAGAACATCTTTGTCCTGAAGGAGGCACTCATTTAGTCTCCACTGAGTAGACCTGGTCATCCAAAAATTATGTAGATCATATGTCAGAAAAATAGGAGCATGGTCTGACCAGGTTATCGAGCCTAATGAAGCAGCTCGTACTGAATGAAGTTGTGCATGTGGGACCAGAAAGTAATCTAAACAGGAGTATGATTTATTAGGTAAGGAATAGAAAGTATAGTCTTTTTCTGTGGGGTAAAGTAATTGCCATATATCGATCAGTTGATTCCTATGCAAAATTTGAGCAATATGGTTACGTACTCCAAATGAAATAGATGATAATCCAGAGGAAGTATCCTCTGCTGGAATTAATGGAACATTCCAGTCTCCTCCTATAATCAACTGTCCTTCTGTAAATTCCATTAGTCGCTTGAGCGTTTTACCTAAAAAAGCCTCTTGATGTTCATTAGGAGCATACAATGTCGCAAATGTGACCCCAACATAACCTATTTTTCCCTTCATGAACAAGAAACGTCCTCCAGGATCCTTGATCGAGTCAATAAAAAAACCACGGTATCCTACAGTAAAGGAGGATAGACACCCCCCTTGATTTTGTCTTTTGATTTGTAGAATGATAAACCGTCGGATATAGTCGACTTTTTAAAATAGGTATTTTATCATTTCTAAAGTGCGTCTCCTGTATAAATGTAATATCTGATTTAAGACGCTGCAGATCGCGCAGGAGTATCCGCCTTTTTCCCAGCGTGTTTAAACCCTTAGCGTTGAGCGAGAACACTTCGAGGGCCCCCATGGAGGGACCTGAAAAAAAAAAACCCACAACCACCTAAAGAAAAACGCACTATATTGCTAAAACGCTCACCGGTGATCAAGCGTCTACCTATTTGGGACTGTGGAAGGAAATAGCCGTGAGAAGAGCTCCAGGCCCATCCAACCCCCTCAGCCATCTGAAATGTGAACCATGAAAAAGCCACTCTTCTAAATTATATTACTCCACCTATATTACTTCGTATAATACTTCATATATTCCTACCACCCAGCGTCCTACCACTTATGAATATAATATTTAATTAATCGCTTGTAGTCTAAGTATACATGCTAATAAACCACTTTATTCAAAGATGTATCCAAAAGTACACATAACCAAAATGTCAACCCAGACAAGAAAGAGGGGAGGGAGAGGAAAAAAAAAAAAAAAATGATATGTTCTTTCTCTCTCCTTTTCCTTCTCTTTTATACTCCAAAAAAAAAGGGGGGGGAAGGGGGGAGAAATTTCTTTTTTTTTATCATGTACAGATTGTGGAAATTGCCACATCATTAAGACAGTGCTACCAATCATGTGCAAATTATAAAAACTACCATACATTAAAAAAGTAGTGCAGCAAACGTGCCCCAAAAAAAAAAATTATATCGTGCACCTTGCATGATCTGCAATATAGAAAATTGGTGCAACAACCCTACAAAAAAAAAAAAATTTTGTTTATCCTGTACGAGTTGCAGATACCATTGTGCTTTTACAGACCAAAAAAGAAAAAAAAAAAAAGATTTGACATCAATATGATAAAAAAACCGCAATCAGTGACCTAAAAAAAAATCTATCCTGTGCAAATTGCAAAATCTTATTACACATTAAAAAAATAGTGCAGTCTAATAGAGATATGAACAATGTTCTGATAAGGTTATATAAGATATTTTAATAGATTATGAATGATACCTTGGATGTATACATGATTTATAAAAATTTGTAAAAATGTTTTCTATTATAAAGATATTAAAAAAAAATAAAAAATAGTGCAGTAAACATGCAAAAAAAAAAAAAATATTATTGCATCAATATAGTGACACCAAAAATAAATAAAAAGAAATGTGTCCTGTGCTCCTTCCATAAACTGCAATACAAAAATTAGTACAGCAACTGTGCTAAAAAAAAAAAAGAAAAAACACAAAACCAACCCCCCCTCTAATCAAGCAAAATTATTTTATTCAATCCAGTATTTAAGAATCAGCCAGCTCAGGCAGAATAACTGGATTTTCAACTCCTGCCAGTACGACCCCTAAAAAAAAAAAAAAAAAAAAAAAAGGGAAAATAATAATAATAATAATAAAAAAACATCCCAAAAACAATAAATCTTATTATATTATAGCCATATGAAGTAAACATATATCCTCTTTCTTCGTCAGGGTTTAAAAAAAAAAAAAAAAAGGGGGTGGAACTGTAAAGCAAGTCACTCATTAAGCCCATGGGACCCTGGAGTTCTTTTCAAGGCAGTTATTGGCCTTTTTGAGGGTGACTCCGTTGAGCTTATTTAAGGGGCCCAAACGACCCCCTGCATGAGGAATATATGTGAGCCAGTTAGTAATCTGAATAGGGGCTACATCCAGAAAAGAAAATAACCCAGGGAGGTCCGCTGGTGTGTGAATAGTAAATGAGGAAGATTCCCTGCGAAACTTCACTGCCAGTGGGTATCCCCACCTATATGTGCACCCCGATCTTTAGCTAAGTCCAAGATAGGACACAGGCAGGCTCTGCGCTGTAGAGTAGCCTGGGATAAATCTGGTAAGATCTTGATAAGGGCCCCATTAAATTCAATACCTCCTGCTTCCCATGCTGCTCTAAGTCTGGAAGTTGCTCAAGTTTTCAGCATTTCCAAATTACAGTCCGTCAGATTGGAAAGCATATACATGTAGCCCAATGTGTACAGTGCTTAACCTCCCTGGTGGTATGATTATGTCAGATTTTTGCGTCTCAAAGCCGTACATTGTTTTGCGTGGAATTTTAGCATTTTATATTGTAGGCCTGTAATTCTTAGGAATAACTCACTTAATAACTCACTTAAATCTGTCCAAACAAGAGTCTAGTAGACATCCCAGGTATGATAAAGTTTGAAACATGAAATCATAAATTATAATATTATAAATAACTATAAATAATTATAACAAATAATAATATAAGAATACAATTTATTTAATAATGTAATCAAATTCAAAACAATAACATTTGCTCAATTGCAGAATTGTCGCTGTCGTTACTTTCAGTGTTTGATGATGAATTTCCCCAGGAATCACTATCGCTCAATTCTGCAAGTGTTCTAATTTTCTATCACTGTTTTCTAGCTGGTCTAAAACCGCTTTTGATGTAAAGGGACACTTTTTGGTTGCCATGGACATTTTCAAGCTTACAGACAGAAAGAACAGTATATATAATAAAACTGCATATGTGGCACCCCCCACCCCTGAGCCACACTCGGGATTACCGCAAGGGAGGTTAAAGGTTGTGTGTTCAAATCTGCATGCATAAAACCCACTTTTGTGTTTCATGAGCCACCAAATGTTTTCCAATGGTTCTCATCATGTCCTATTTGCTGTATAGTTCTACAGACAAACAGTGCTGCTGGCTAGAGTCTGTGGTGCATGGTGTTGGTGTGCTGCTGTTTGAAATCAGGAAGCCCTGTATTTCTTAGTTCGAATCTAATGTGTTACCAGTAAATTGTTTTGTGGGCCAGTAAATGTTTTTCAGTTGTTGCCATCATGTCATCTTCAGTATATAGTTCTACAGAGAAGTTGTGTTTTTGGCTAGAGCCTGTGGTGCATAGTGATGGTGAACTGCTGTTGAATGCTGGAAGCCCTAGATTTCATGGTTCGAATCTCTGATGTGGTAATAGTTTTATGTTTCAAAGGCTACCTTAGAGTGTCTAGATCCATGATATAGGCTCACTAGCAACTACTTCTAATGTCTTCTGGTTCTGTGGCGCAGTCTGTAAGCTCCTGAAGGTTGAATCAGAGGATTGTAGGTTCGATTCCCATGTGAGCAAAGATGCTTCCTCAAAGTAGCACTGAGTCTTTGATGGTTGTGTGAAGGGTGGCTGAACTAGTAAAAGTGAAGTGGTCAGGAATTGACTAAGTTGGTGGTGCGGACCACCATCAGTGGGGATTGAGTGAACCTGTGACCCTAAAACTGGGGGCAGGAATACAGTGAAGGAGATGGGCATGTTGATGAAAAATATGACATTTTTGGTAAAATGCAAAAAAAAAACACAAAAATGTTTTTGTGCTCTTATTGACTTTCTGTCTTCTTGCTCTTTGGGTGGCAATTATTGTCTTTCCTAGCTTTCAGTACCCATCTGTGCTTTCTCTGTTTGAGTTCCATTGCTGCATTTACCTGGTTTCATCTGCTTGTGGCTTTCATTCACCTGGTTTCTGGTTGGAGCTCTGTCATTCACATGGTGTCTTGTTACCCACTTGCTTGTTGCTTGCTTCATTGAGAGTTCATTCACATGGTGCCAAGGTTACCCACTTGCTTCATTGAGGGATTATTCACATGGTGCCAAGGATATCCACTTGTCTGTCACTTGCTTCATTCATATGATGCCAAGGTTACTCACCTGATGGTTACATGGCTGGACCTTGAGGGTTTATTCACATGGTGCCAAGGTTACTCACCTGAACCTTGCTGTATTGAGGTTTTATTCACACAGTGCATATTACTCACCTGATGGTTTTATTCACACAGTGCAGGTTACTCACCTGATGGTTACTTACTTGGCTGGATCTCACTTCATTGAGGGTTTATTCACTTGCTTGGTGCCCCAAACTGCTCTGAGTAGATTCTTAGTCTGGTATGCTTTGAGAACTGAACTCATGGTTGTCCAACTTGATGTTCATCGCCCTGCATGCTGCGCCACAGACCGGGATGCTCAAACCTGACAGCAGTGCTTATACATACTAAATTCAAGCAAGATTCAAGCTGCAAAGTGTAGTAACCCGTAGAAACCAATATGAAGAGGATTCAAAAGAGGATTGGTTGCTATTGGTTTCAGCAATTTGTACAACATTAAATATATAATAATAAAAAAATATGCAAAGGTGACCAACTGAGGATTCAAACTCACGACCAGCTGAATGCGAGTTCACCAACATATCCCCAAGGCTATAGTATCAGATGGGGATTTTGCCCAAAACCAGAGTTGTAATATCATGATATACCATATGATCAGTGGATTAATGTACTAAATTGCCATCATCTAACAAAAAATCGTTTCCCAGTTGACCTTCCAAAGGATAATCTTAATTGCTGCTTGCAAAGTACATAAACCCTAAGCAACCAGCAAACAAAAAGGTGGTCGCTTGAGGATTTGAACTTGCAAACTTATCGTTTGTGAGATCAGCGGCATACATGCAGGGCCACTGTCTTGGATGGTGGGCGGAGCTTAAAACTAAAGCTTTAATTTCATGAAATAACACATGGCTTAATATTTGAATATTAAATAAGTTGCTACCATCAGACCTAGTCCACCTTTTGGCATAGAGGAAATTCCCATTTAGTAAAACTGTACTTTCCATTCTCCGTTGCCATGAGCCAACTTGCAACTATTTCACTTGCTAGCCCAATGTCTTACATACAAGACCACTACCTCAGATAGTGGGTGGGTTTCAAAACTAGACCTTTAATTTAATGGAATACCATATGACTACTGCCTCAGATGGTGTGTTGGGTTCAAAACTAGACCTTTCATTTAATGAAATACCATACGACTAGTGGATTAATATTCATACAATTTACTAAACTGCTACCATAAGACCTAGACAAATCTTTCACTTGGCTTAGGGGAAATTCTCATCTGGCAAAACCATACCTTCAAGAGTCCATTGCCATGAACCACAGGGCACTATCTCAACTTCTGTCTACACAGAGCAGTAATCCATAGAAATTAATAAGAAAGGATAAGTTCTCTGAAAGTGGATTGGTTGCTTTAGGTTTTTGCAATTTTAATAAATTATTCTGAAAAGATGGTTACCTGGGGATTCAAACTTGCAACCATCTTACTTGATAACCCAGTGTCTTACATACTCTGCCACAAGGCTTTACTGCTTAACAAATCTGTAACCCAGCACTGATTTGCGGCTAATAAAATGAGATGAGCACTGCATTTATGAAGTCCTGTAAAACAGAAAGGTCTACAGCATGGCTAACTGCCCATTGATGTAGCTCAAGGTGTAGGGTGCTTGCCTTTGTACCTTGAAGGTTGTGTGTTCAAATCCACATGCAGAAAAGCCCAGTTACGTATTTCATGAGCCGCCAAATTTATTTTCAATTGTTGTCATCATGTTGTATTTGGTATATAGTTCTACAGAGAAGTGGAAAGGCTGGCTAGAGCCTGCGGTGCACGTCATTGGTGTGCTGCTGTTGAACGCTGTAAAGCCTTGGATTTCTTAATTGTTACCATATCAGGTTCAAACTAAGTGTTTTGTGGGCCACTAAATCCTTTTCAATTGCTCCCATCATTTTGTCTACCGTATATATTTATAAAGAGAAGGAACATTCCTTGCTAGAGCCTGTAGTGTGTGTGTGTCTGTGTCTTCCAGTAAATAGCAGGGGCTGATCGTTTCATGCTGTGTTGACTTTTTAAGTGTAAATTAAGGAAATGACTTTGTTATAGGTATTGTCAGTGTTTCCTTCAAATATTGTTAGTTTTCAATAAAAAAAATGTGCTCTACCAGTAAATTTGCCATGTTTTGTCAGTAAAAAAAAAAATGTTGTGGGAGGTTGGCAACCCTGGTTGTTGGTTTGTTCCTGTTGAATGTAGAAAGCCCTGAATTTCTTACTTCAAATCTCTGATGTGGCAATAGTTTTATGTTTCAAAGGCTTAGAGAGGCCAGATCCATGATATAGGTGCACAAGCCACCGCTTCTGACGTCTTTTGGTTCTGTGACGCATCATGTAAGCTCCTGAAGTTTGAATCAGAGGGCTGTAGGGTTGATTATTATATGAAGAAAGTTCAAAGTGAACGAAGATGATTCAAAGTAGCAATGAGACTTTGGGGGTTGTGTGAAGGATGGATGAAGTTGTAAACACTGTTCAAAATACCTTCCATCTTACCCGCCAACATGCTTTTGACAGATAGAGGCCCCTACCTACACTTCCGGTGGAGCTGTCCAATAGCTCAAGCATTCCGGATTAAAAATTTTCATCTCTAACGTAGTAGGCGTAATGCTCGAGTCGGATACCTCTATTGCCTTACTCAACTTACTTGAGACTTCATCTCATCTTCAAAATACTCCTGCAGGTTACCACCGCTTCGACACAAAGGCCTGTAAAAGCCCCAGCCTGCACACTCCTGAAGTTTATCATAGAGTTACCAGGGCACTGATTTACGCCAAGGTTGAAGCAGTAGTCCTTGATAAACCTTCCAAATATGAACGCGTCCGGCAACCCTGGGTGGACTATTTCCTTCCACCAGGTTTACAATACCCTCCTTCCTTAACTCACCTCCATTTAAGTTCTAATTGTCTGTAGGCACCGGTCCCTATTCACCCATAGGAACCGCTCCTCTTATTCCCATACTTTCATCTCTTCTCTATCTTTACTTTTTCTTGACACTTCCTCTCCACGTCTTTCTGATAATACCCTGGCATACTCCCTCATCCTCAGAATTTGCTCCCCTGGATCAATCCATAAGCAATCACTTGACAGATTCAGTCCTCCACAGCTGAGGGCTGCCTGCTTGACAGTGAATCGCACCTCCCACTGTGGTGCTTATGCTTCAACCACTGTCCCAATGAGCTAACAGAATTCTCTAGCTTTTCATTCCCTATGATCAATAATGCTTTTGACACAAGTTTTAACTCACACCCTGTATTGCTACACTCCTGTTTTATGGACATTTTTCAAACGCTGTACTGACTCCACTCATCATTCCCTATCATTGTTATGGATATATTGCTTGTAACCCATCTTCCTGTTCCGGTTCCGTGGGACTGTTCACCTTCATTTTGTTCTGTTTTATATTTTATGGCACCTGAACTGTGTTTTATGCTGGTAACTTCAATAAAATAAATGTAAATCATAAAGACTGCTACAGAATGATTAAGACAAAGTTGATGGCATTGACCGCCACATGTTTGGATTGAGCGACCTTAGAATTGGGGCAAAAATACTGTGAAGGAAAAGAGCAAAAATTTAAATTCATAGGGAAAATGCTTAAAAAAGGAATTGCTTGTGGTTCATTGCTGACTTTTGAAGTTATGGGTATGTTGCTAAGCTTTCAGAACCCATTGTACCAACACACCTGTACTTTCTATGTTCAAGATGCTTTGTTCCACTGTGGCACAGGATCCAGTGCGTGTGGTGTTTACACACATGCTTTCAAGGACACCCCTTGATTGTTACATGGCTGGAACTCGTTTCTTTAAAGCTTCACTCACATGGTGCCAAGATCATCCACATCATGGTTACACAGTGCAAAAGTCTTCTACTTAATCTCTCATTACTAGTTGCTGTTCGACTCAAACAGCTCCGAGTAGACATTTGCTTTGGGAACCAAACTCATGACTTTGATTTACATTCAGTGTCATACATGCTGCACCACAGACTGGATGTGCAAGTTTTACAGCAGTGCCTATACATTTAAGCTGCTCAGTGTAGTAACCTACAGGAACTGATGTGAAGAGAATTGGTTGCTATTGCCAGTTTGTACAAGGTTAATAAATAAATGAATCTGGAAAGGTGACTACGTGAAAATTTGAACTCTCAACCATTTAATTTGTGAGATCACCAACATACCCCCAAGGGCAAGGCTATTGTCTCAGATAGTGGATAGTTTGAATATCATGACATACCATATGAGCAGTGGATTAATGTTCAAACATTGTACTAAATAGCCACCCTCTAATAAATACCAGTCTCCCAGATGACCTTCCAAAGAATATTCGCATCTGGTAAAATTGTATTTTCAAGAATACATTACCTTCAGCATTATCTTAATTTGCTGCTTGCAAAGTACAATAACCCAAAAGCAACCAAAATTAAATAATACCTAGTCTGAAAGTTGATTGGTTATTATAGGCTTCTTCAGTTTATGGTCATAAATGGGGAGTACTCGTAATGGTCAACGGTGGGTAGTGGGGTCCCCCCAGGATTCTGTGCTGAGACCAGTCCTATTTAATTTGTTCATAGATGGGGTAAACAGTTCAATCTCTGTATTTGCGGACGATACTACGCTAAGCAGGGCATTAACTTCTCCGCAGGATTTGGAAACCTTGCAAAAAGATCTGAACAAATTAATGGGATGGGAAACTACATGGCAAATGAGGTTCAATGTAGAGAAATGTAAAATAATGCATTTGGGTGGCAAAAATATAAATGCAATCTATACACTGGGGGGAGAACCTCTGGGGGAATCTAGGATGGAAAAGGACCTGGGGGTCCTAGTAAATGATGGGCTCAGCAATGGCATGCAATGCCAAGCTGCTGCTAACAAAACAAACAGAATATTGGCATGCATTAAAAAGGGTATCAACTCCAGAGATAAAACGATAATTCTCCCTCTCTACAAGTGCCTGGAGGATATTAGTTATGAGGAAAGGTTGCGAGCACTGAACTTATTCTCTCTGGAGAAGAGACGCTTGAGAGGGGATATGATTTTAACATACAAATACCGTACTGGTGACCCCACAATAGGGATAAAACTTTTTCGCAGAAGGGAGTTTAACAAGACTTGTGGCCACTCATTAAAATTAGAAAAGAGGTTTAACCTTAAACTACGTAGAGGATTCTTTACTGTAAGAGCAGCAAGGATGTGGAATTCCCTTCCACAGGTGGTGGTCTCAGCGGGGAGCATCGATAGTTTCAAGAAACTATTAGATAAGCACCTGAACGACCACAACATACAGGGATATACAAGGTAATACTGACATAATCACACACATAGGTTGGACTTGATGGACTTGTGTCTTTTTTCAACCTCACCTACTATGTAACTATATATAACTATGTAACTTTAATAAATGAATCATGAAAAGGTTGCTTGGGGATATAAACTTGCAAACTTTGGCTCCCCACATCCTTACAGACTGTGGAACATTTTGCATTTCATTTGGAAATCAAGGTCCCAGAGTCTGGAGGAAGATTGGGGGGATACCGAATGCAAGTTGCATGGGGGCCAGTGTTAAGTTTCCGCAGTCAGTGATGGTTTGAGGAGCCATAGCATCTGCTGGTGTTGGGCCACTCTTTATCAAGTCCATAGTCAGCTAAGGCCTCTACAAGGAAAGTTCTATAGCACTTCATGCTTCCTTCTGCTGACCAGCTTTATGGAGATGCTAATTTAATTTTCAAGCAGGACTTGGCATCTGCCCACACTGCCAAAAGAATCAATACATGGTTTAGCGTAGATTCACATTGATGTGGGTTTTTAATCATGGGAGTTCAGCTGAACGTGCATGATTTCATACCCACATATCAATCCCACTTCAGGAGACATTTCAGAGACATTGGTGCAGAGACCTACTGAAATATTTGCCAAAGTAGTACAGAAACGACTTTTGGGAATCAGTGTGGTGCTATTGGGACGTAGCTGCTGATTTGGCATGCAATTCGATAAGCTAAATCACATCAATGTGAACCTAGGCTCAATGATTATGGTATCACTATGCTTGATTGGCCAGCAAACGCACCTGACTTAAACCCCATAGAGAATCTGTGGCACACACCTCCACGGCACAGGGCATTGATGCAGTAATTCATGCAAAAGGCAACCCGACTAAGTTTTGAATATATATACTGAATGTATATACTGTACTTTTCAGTAAGCCAACATTCCTGTATGGAAAAACATGTTGGGTAATATTTTAATTTTTTGAGATACTGCGTTTTGGGTTTTCACTTAGCTGTAAGCCATAATCATCAAAAGTCAAAGAATAATGCTTGAAATATAATCACTCTGTGTAATGCATCTATATAAAATAGGAGTTTCACTTACTGAATTACTGAAATAAACTTTTTGATGATATTCTAATTTTATGAGATGCACCTGAACACTCAATACCATGGCTTCAGTTAAGAAAAGAGCTTGTTGTGACAAAACTAGACTAGTTTTTCACTTGGTATACTAAAAAAAATATTTGCATCTGGTAAAACTCTCTCTCAAAAGTCAATTCCCTTGAACCATAGGCCATCATCCCAACTGAGGCCATTATCTTCAAAATCTTTCACTACACAATCTCCATCTCTACTCCATCAACAGTCTGACACTTACCTGGTTTACTAATTGATATTCTCATCTGGTAAAAATGTAGTTTTAACAGTCCATTCTCTTGAACCAGAGGGCACAATCTCATCTGCTGCCTAAATCTTCAATAAAGATGTCTGCAAAGGTAGTTATGAGGATTTGTACTCACAATCCTTCGCTGACAATAACACCAGCATACGCTCAATGTCACAGCTTCAGATGGTAAAGGAACTTGTTGTGACAAAACTAGACTATGGTCTACTAAAAGAGCTTTGCATCTGGTAAAACTCTACTTTCAAAAGTCAATTCCCTTGAACCATAGGACATCATCTCAACTGATACCATTATGTTCACGATGGTTTATTATACATGATCTCCATTTCTACTCCATCAACAAATTTCAGGTAACAAACATTCAATGTAAAGGTTGGCTTTCGGCCAACAAATGTTGGATGGCAGGCTAGTAAATTTTCAGCAGACAACGGTCTGTTGTCAGATTTTCGTATGGTCTGTACACAAGCCTGTCACACAAAATTCCAAAGTACAAAACACGTTTGCTCTGACTCAATGCTCCCCAAACACGACATTAGCAGAAGGTGCCCAAAGGGTGGCGCTCAAGAGCTGAAATTCCACATAGTACGTCACTACGTTCGTGTTTGTTGGCCAACAGCTGTGTGCCGTTAGTATGCAAGACAAGATCCAGGCACACGCCCTTTTGACAAAAGTCTGATGCTCTGTTGGCCAACAATCCAATTGTGTGTACGAGGCCTTACTCTGCAGTAGTGTTTGGCCGAACACCCCCAGTTCAATATGCTCAGGAACATGGAAAAAAAAAATTCAAAAGTGAACCCTATATGTATAAAGGTTGGGGTGGACTTGGAGTCACAAATACTCCTGCTGAGGCACCATCCCTAAGAGTATACAACTATGTTTAAAAAAAAGGAATTTGGAACAGGATGGGACTTTGATTGTGCCTCAGAGGAGTATATTAAAAAATATACACATACCGAAATTTATAGAAAATTATACAAACTTTATTCATCTGCCAAACTGCAAAATCTTCTAACAATGAACTGGTTAAAAATAAGATACAATTTTGGAATCTTGAAGTCAGGGTGTGCTAATCACAGTAAAGCAGATATGGCCTACGTGTTTCGCGGACAGTTCCGCTTCATCAGGGCCTTGAGGGTAGCAGCACAGTAGATATCGTGTAAATTCCATAAACTGTGGACGGAAGACACAGACTCAAAGAGACATAGATTTGGCCTTTGTGCCCGTAAGGACACTCCACCACACCACGGCGGAGGAAAAATGGCGGAAGAAGAGCCCCCAAAATATATGCTATAAACTGTAAATACTTCTGATGGGGAAACTGAAAATGCACTAAATATCAACTAGTCAGGTAAATTGAATTCGGAGGGGATGGAATATGTACAAATGGACTGTAGAGAAAGTCAGTGGGTAAAGCCTCAAAGGGGAGATCCTCTTTTATGTGAGGGACAGGGAGGAGAAACAATCACTTGAAACATCACAGATCTCCCCTCTTTTTTTTTTAAACATAGTTGTAAACGTGAACCCTATTAAAGTTTATAGGACCCGAAATTGAAAAATCAAAAGTCCCCACATTGGCCAAAAAAAGGGTATCGGGGTCCAGGTACTGCCCTTGGGAGCATGTATTTTTTTAAAAGATAGTTTTCAAAGGAGCAGTGATTTTAATGATGCTTAAACAAAAAAATGGAACATTCCTTTAAATATAGTGCCGTGGGGGGGGGGGGCCTTAGTTTGCCTGTAAATTGGCACATCTGTACCGTTCGGTTCGCACCAGGAACTCCAAAACAAAGAAAAAGTTCTGACTCGAACGGCGAACCCTCTTAAAAGTCTATTGGACCCAAACGTGGAAATCAAATTTGAAGGCTTATATGCAAATAAATTGCCATAAAAGGGTATAGGGGTCTGGGTACTGCCATGAGGGACATGTATCAATGAATATACATTTTTTTTTTAAAAAGATGAAAAATTCCTTTAAATATACTGCCTGGGGGGGCCCTTAAGCCTCATACACACGATCCGATTGTTGGCCAACCGAGCGTCTGATTTTTGTCCAAAGGGCGTGTGCCAGGAACTATCCACAGGCTCCCCTGTGACAGATTTATGCGCTTCCTCCACCACCAGAGGGATCTTTTGACCCGGGGGGAATTGAAAGCAGAGTGTCCAATGACTCCTGGCTGTGGTCCCACACATTTTTAGAATTATGGCCTGCAGGGGACAGAAGTGTAGGCCTGCCCACTGGACCACCGGAATGGCAGATGTCAGTAAGCCCAGGGTTGACATTGCTGCCCTTATTGATACCTGCTGGTTGTTTTGGAGGGAAGCTACCACTCTGTCCACCTTTAGTATTTTTTCCGCTGGGAGAAAAACTCTCAGATGGGTTGAGTCCAGCAGATAGGGGATTTGCTGAGTTAGAATTAAACTGGATTTTTCCAGATTCGGCAGCCATCCCAGCCCTGTCAGGGTTTGTTTTGTTAGCTCCAGATCTCCGACTAGCTGCTCTGGAGAAGCTGCGAAGATGAGTAGATCGTCCAAGTATGCAATAATTGATACTCCCCTGAGCCGCAGAAAAGCCATGGGTTCTGCCATGACCTTTGTAAATACTTGGGGTGACGAGGATAGGCCGAATGGCAAGGCCTGAAACTGCAAATGGATTGTTTCTTCCTCTACCTTCACAGCTAGTCACAGGAACTTTTGAAAAGTTTCCGCAATAGGCACGTGGAGGTAGGTGTCCTTGAGATCCAATGACACCATATAACAGTCCTGGGGTAGTAGCACCCTGACTGTGAATATCGACTCCATCCGGAACCTTTTGTAGGCAATTGATTTGTTCAGGGGTTTCAGGTTTAGAATTAATCTGTAACTTCCTGAGGGCTTTCTTACTACAAAAAGGTGTGAATTGAAGCCCCTCCCTTCCTCCCCTTTTGGGACCCTGCAAACATTCTGTTGCTGTAGTTCCTTTAATGCTCCCAGGAGAGCTTCTGCCTTTGCCAGACATCTGGGGAGAAGCATTACTAGGCTTTGACGTGGAGGGGGCTCTGTAAATTCTGACGGTACCCCAGCCTTACTATCCCCAGGATAAACTGGTTGGGGGAAATTGCTTCCCATTGTGGAAGGAAGGCCCCCAGTCTTCCTCCCACTGTGACCAGTGGGTCATTGCTTTTTACAGGGCTGCTCAGGAGGGCGAAAAATCACTCCTCCTCTGCCCTTACCCCTTTGGCCCCAAGTCTTCTTTTCCCTTTCAGGCTTAAGGGGGTATTCTTTTTTTTCAGACAAAACCCCTTCTTGGTCTGGGTTGGGGTTTTCCGTTTCATCGGGAACGCTTTTTTCTTATCGGCTGTGCGTTCTAATACTGCTTCCAGACCTGGGCCGAATAGGAGGTCCCCCGTCAGTGGAATGCAACAAAATTTAATCTTAGAGGCATTGTCGCCTGGCCATGTTCTGAGCCAGAGGGCCCTTCTGGCTGAGTTGGCTAGTGCAGCGGTCCTGGCAGACATGCGAACTGACTCAGCAGAAGCATCTGCTATATATGCTATTTCTCGCAAAATAGTCGGAAAGGATGACAAAATGGTCTCTTTTGCCGAACCTGCCTCAATGTGGGCTTGAATCTGAGTAAGCCAATGTTCGAGATTACGAGCCACCACTGTGACCGCCATCTCTGGTTTCAAATTGCCCAAAGTTGATTCCCAGGTCTTTTTTAGAAGGGAATCAATCTTTTTGTATGGTATCTGTCAGAGCCCCTAGATCCTCAAAGGCCAGATCTGTTTTTCTGGAAACTTGCGAGAATGCCACGTACAGTTTGGGGTTCTTATTCCAGATTGACACCGGGTCATCTGAAAATGGAAATCTTCTTTTCAGGGATCTGGAAAAGAAGGGTTTCCATTCGGGATCCTGCCATTCCTTTTTGACTGTCTCCACCAGGACCTCGTGGACTGGGAACACTTTCTTTTTCTGTTCCACCAGGCTTTTAAACATTTGGTCGTGGAGAGATAAGGGTTTCTTGTCTACCTGGATACCCAGGGTGGTATAGACTGCCCCCAAAAGGTCCTCTATCTCATCATCATCTCATCACAGTTTGTATTTTGAGGGTCTCCTGGACTCCCCATCCCGGTTCTCTCCCTCCGATTCATCCTGAGAACCGGAGGTAGCATTGTATGGTTCCTCCCTAGCCTCCTCTCTGGAAGGCCCCGCAGTTTCCTCTGTCGAAGCAGGTCTCCTGGGTTGGGAAGATGTAGAGCCCTGTGCAAGGGGCGGGGTTGTACTCTGCGATGCAACTGAAAAGTTGATGACAACTCTTTAACTGATGCCGCTAACCCTGTCTCCTGCTCTGAAGCCCTTTCATTAACTAGTGCATCAATGCAACCTTTACAGAGCACTTTCTTCCAAGCCTCCCCTAGGGTAACCCTCTTCAGTAGCTTTCTGAAATACATGTGAATAAAACACCAATCGGAATCCCCATAGACATCACACAGAGATACAACCATGGGGAGTACCTAGTCCCTCCTATAGGTACTTGGTCTTGGGATGGCTGGAGCTTGCATCACTGAGCATCAGCTTCTGACATGCTGGTGGTGCTGCCTGTGGAGTCCTCTCACCGCCTGTGCTGTGTATCGACTCATCTCCAGCCTCAGCCTGGCCCCCTATCAGCCCCGCGACCTGGAACCGGAAGTCGCAGGTCAAAGGGAAACCATCCGCCGGAAATGACATCACCCACCGTCCGGCCTGCTTGGTTCCATACTGCGGCCTGAAAACTGCACAGGGAGAATAGAGATGCTTCCCTGCCAACAGCCCTGTGACTGAGATAGAGGGCCCCCCGGACTTCCACCTGCGCTCGGCGCTGCCCTGGAGAACCCGTCTCCTTTATCAGGGACTTTCAAGATGTATAGCCCTCAGTCTCTCTGACTAAACCTAGGTCTGGTTCCAGCGCAGTGTCTCCCCACAGGGGGAAACACAAATAACTGAGGCTGGCAGGGGGAGGTGAAAACTTATGGGGGCTGGCGCAGTGTTTCCAAAGGAAGAGGAGGAGCCAAGGTCGCTCATTGTGGCTGTCCTGAAAGACGGGGAGGGAAAAATGAAGTAAAATGACATTTAAATTGCCTGCAATACAATACCAAGCTATACATTTTTTTTAAAAAAACAGCGAGGCCCCCCAGTCCATACCAGGCATTCGGGTCTGGAATGAATTTTAAGCATGAAAAAGTCGGTGACATCAAAAGGGGGGCAGTGCCACAAGGTGACGTCTCCGGGTAGCTCCGCTCTTACCTATATAAGAACAGCAAGCCAGGCATTCAGCGGTTTGCCTTAGTTGACGGCGGAAGTTTATTTTTCAGATCCGGCGGTGGCATCGTGATTTACAATTTATATTGGGTGACACTTTTTTTATTTTTTAATAAAGGAATTGTGAAAAACTGTCTATTTTTATTACTTTGCTACTTTTTTGGTGAATGGGTAGGAGTACCATGTACCCCATACTCATTCACATGGGTTAGGGCGGGATCTGGGGGGGCCCTTGTTAACGGGGGTTTCCAGATTTTGATAAGCCCCCTGCCCACAGACCCCCACAACCCATGGTTGCGTGGATGAGGCCCTGGTCGCCATCAACATGGGGACAAGGTGCACCCATTCCCCATGTTGAGGGCATGTGGCCTGGTATGGTTCAGGAGGGGGTGGCCACTTGCTTATTCCCTCCCCCCCCTCTCCTGACCTGCCAGGCTGTGTTCTTGGATAAGAATCTGGTATGGATTTGGGGGGGACCCCAAGCCTTTTTTTTTATTCCATACCAGACCAGAAAAAACAGGAATGGGGTTTTATTCAGCTGTCAGCAGGGAAGCCCACTGTGTGATTTTACAATAAAATTAGTTCCTAGACTGCATCAAAGCTAGTTTTGCCTAGTCTTGGGTCCTCAGCTATAATAACTAGTTCGTGGGTCCAGAACGGAGGAAGCTGTATCTTGACGGATGCACCCAAACTGGGTGCTGGATGGTTGTCACATGAGGTGTCACCCAGGTTTGGGAAGGCCTGAGGGTGGGGTGATTTGTGTTTTTGTAATGCCTGAGGGCGGGGCGAGCCATGTTTAGGAATGCCTGAGGGCAGGGCGAGCCATGTTTAGGAATGCCTGAGGGCGGGGATAGCCATGTTTAGGAATGCCGGAGGGTGGGGTGAGCCATGTTTAGGAAGGCGTGAGGGCGGGGCGGGCCAGGTTTAGGAAGGCATAAGGGCGGGGCGAGCCATGTTTGGGAGGGCGGGACGACCCATGTTTGGGAGGGCGGGGAGGTGGGGCGACCCATGTTTCGGAAGGTGAAAGAGCAGGGTGACCCATGAATGGGAAGGCCGGAGGATGGGGTGACCGGTGGAGGGTTTAGTTCTCAGTACTAGCACATAATGACATTGCCTTGCAGGAATTTTTTTTTTTAATCACTTGCGGTTTACAACCGCTTTACTATTTTTCAATTACCATATCAAAAAAGTATAACATACATACATATGAAATTACCACAATATAGCAGAAGAATTGTGGGCATAAGATATTAAAGATGTAAGAGCAACAGTAACTTGACCACAAGAAAAGGGGTGTCAGACTACTCCATTCTGCCCCTGGAGCCACAACCCCAGAAAGAACACAACTGTGTAGCAATGTTTCTTATTATTATATTTAGAAAGGGTGGGGGTAACAAAAAAAGAAAAAAAAATGACAAACAAGAACATTAAAAAAAATCTGTAACCAATGCCTAAGGTAACCTCACTCAAAACAGCTGGAAAGTGCCAAGTAGATGTCAGAAAAGTTTCCCCCACAGAGTTCAAAACCAAGCGAGAACAAGTACTCAGGAGTAGAGCAGTATACATTGAAACGTTGCCGATGAATCTAAGGCATCCCCTAAATTCGTATTTATACAATGGGATCATTTTGTTAAGACTTCCAATAATCTAAGGTAGGGGCCTGCGAAGACTTCCATTTAAGGAGTATAGACTTGCATGCATAAAATAAGAGGCCTATTAGAGTTCTCATAGCCCTAGGAGGTAGCTAATAAATGTACTAGGTCCCAAAATTCACACATCAATAGATAATGATACAAAAAGGGTGGTGACCATACAGATACACAGAAATCTCAGAATAGTTTTAGACACTCCCAAAACCATAGGCGTGCGCACAGGGTGTGCCGGGTGTGCCCAGGCACACCCAAATCACCCTGTGCAGCACAGATTCCCCCAACTGCCCTGGCTCCCCACTCCTTCCCTCTGCAGCACTTCTGGCTTCCCTCCTCTCCTCTCCTGCCGGCTGTTGCTGCGGAGATGTTTTAGGATGAGTGAGGGAAGGGCCGGTAAATATGTATTTATCAGCCCCTTCCCTTTCTGAATGAACATGGTTAGTGATGTGAGTAGTAGTGAGTAGTGTGTGTTTGAGCTTTGGGGTGCACATCCTAATGCAATAGGCTGCGCACACCTATGCCCAAAACACATGTAAAAATGTGGCAGGATCTGCCGTACAGCGCCAGCATTGAGAGGAGTGTGAGGGATAAATCTTTTGTAACCTTTGAGTTAAAACTATGAAGAATTACAAATTGTATTAGCCCGTCTCTGGCCGAGACCAAGCACTGCATAGGATCATCCCAAACATCCTCCCAATCCAGCTTTGGGACTTCCGCATGCCAGCAGGACAAAAGTTTTTCAAGGTTGAAGGGTCTTATAAATGGAAGACCAGGGATATGCAATCAGCCGACCTCCAGCTGTTAAAGAACTACAATTCCCATGAGGCTTAGCAAGACACCGATGGCCACAAGCATGACACCCAGAGGCATGATGGGAACAGCTTAGAGACTCAATTTTTGATAATGATTTTTGATAATGTGATTGTTACAGGTTGATGCTGAAAGGCATGTCGCAACTGGAGATATCTGAACAAGTATGAGTAAGGGAGAGCATAATTCAAATTTAAGGGTGTCAAAGGTCTGGAGAGCAAAATATTTTATCCCCTTAGAAGCCCACACAATAGGGTCAGGGAAAAAGGAAAATTGCTTGAGAGGGGGATTGTGCCACAGCCATGTATGGGGTAAAAAAGTATTAGTGGACACCAGATGTAGCAATTGCCGCGCCTTAACGGCTCTCATGGATAGGGTAACTGGGAGTAGGGTATAGTAGATTATGTAGGGGTTCGTAAGACTCCAGCTGCGCTGCCTCAAGCATTACAGCAGCATTGGTCTCGTCTGCCATCAACCAGTTGTTCCTGAGCGGGTAAAGCGGCAAGGTAATACTGTATTTATTGGCGTATAACACTCACTTTTTCACCATGAAAATCGGGTGCAAATAGTGTGTGCGTGTTATACGCCAATACTTAAATTTTAGCTGCCTCGGAGGGGACAGGGAGGGGGTCGGGACGAGCGCCGTCAGATTACATACAGTGAGAATCTCCTGTTTACTTGGCAGCCTCTGTAATAGGAAGTCCCGTCTCCTGGGACACCATTGGACCACTGTTCTGTCTATCATAGGAGATTCTCACTGTATGTAATCTGTCCGTGCTTGTCCCGCCCCTCTCCCTGTCCCCTCTAGGCTGCAGATGGGCATCGATCAGGCTGCACTGATGGCAATGGTGAGGCTGCTGCATTGATGGCAATGGTGAGGCTGCTGCATTGATGGCAATGGTGAGGCTGCATTCATGTGGACTGATGAGGCTGCATTGATGGCACTTGTGAGGCTGCAGATGGGCATTAATCAGGCTGGATTGGTGGCAATGGTGAGGCTGCATATGGGCACTGACCCTTATTTTGCTTCAAAGTTCCTTATTTAAAATTCAAGGTTTTTTCCTGAAACCTCCCTCTTATAATGAATGTGCGTGTTATACGCCTGTGCGTGTAATACGCCGATAAATACAGTAAGTAAAAAGATTTGGACATGCTAGTCCTCCCTCAGTCCATGGTCTTTGTAAAACTGCCAACCGAAGCCTAGGCTGTTGTGAGCCCCATAGAAATGAGGCCATTGCAGTCTCGAATAGCTTGCAGTATTTCCTAGGGATCCACACCGGGGTATGACAAAGGATGTACAATATTGAGGGGAGCAACTTCATTTTAAATGATTAATCCTGCCCACCAGGGAGAGGGGGAGATGAGACCATGCTGACAAATGCTGCTTTGTTAGATTCAATAGCAGCAATAAATTCAGGTTAGTATAGTCTGATGCTTTGGAGGAGGCCACTACTCCCAAATATTTGGCAGAAGTCCATCCACCGTAGTGGGAAATCCGGGTCGGCCATGACCTCAACTCTCGATCAATGGGCGGGACGAGAGATTTATCCCAGTTAATCTTTAGACCTGTCAAGGGAGAGTACAATGAAAGCAGGGCTACAGTTTCCTAAAGGGAAGGGCCGGGGTCATTCAGAAAAAAGATCAAGTCATCGGCATATAGTGCCATTTTTTTAGTGATAGTGCCTGCCGATATACCTTTATTGAGGAGAGAATTATGTATGGCTTGGGCTATTGGTTCCATCATTCGCACAAATAACGCTGGGGACAAGGGGCACCCTTGTCTGGTTCCCCTGCCAATGGAGAATGACTCAGACAATTCGCCTCCCAATTTAATCTGTGCCAGGGGAGCCTTATAAAAGGATCTTGATCCAGTTACGGAAACGTGGCCCAAAACCCAGCACCTCCAGCACAGCCGACATGTAGACCCAATCCACTGAGTCAAATGCTTTTTCTACATCAAGCATAACCAGGACCCTGGAAGCTGACTCCTCGGGGGGGGGGAGGGGGGGGGGGTAGTGGGGTTGGCTGCAAGTGTGTCAATACTCTACTTGTATTAAGGTCTGTCGATTTCCCTGGGACAAAGCCAGTTTGGTCAATAATAACCAAGGATGGTAAAAATGTTGTGGCCAATACCTTAGTCAGGACTTTAAAAACATAATTCAAGAGGGAAATAGCACAGCACTAGGGGTCTTTCCCTGGCTTAGGTATAATGTGTGCCTGGTACATAGATGGGGGTAATAACAGTCTCAGCTCTCTGAAAAACACCTTGCAAAGCCTTGGAGCCAGCTCTTCAACATGCAGTTTGTACCATTCCCCCGGAAGCCCATCAGGCCCAGAAGTTTTGTTAGGGGGAAAACAGTTAATAGCCTTCAAGTTTAGGAATGGAGAGGTCTTCATCTAAAGACGCAGCTTCCTCCTCCGACAAAGACCACAGAGAAAGACTATGCAGAGTGTCCAAGCAATGACAAGAGATCTGGAGAAGGAGCCTGGTGGTATTGAAGGCTTGAAAAAACTCTGTAATTAATTAAAAATGCTAGAGGGGTTAGTAACAGATTCCCCTGCATCCGAAAGCAGCTCAGAGACAACCGTCAGATGTCGGTTGGCTAACAGCTTACCATTCTTGTCCCCAGACTCAAACAGCCTCCCAGCCTGAAGAGCAGAATCTGCATATGTGAGGGACGTAAGGTGAAGTTCCAGGTAGTTTTCCCCAGTAGAAGATGGGGGTGCAACGGATCAAAAAACTCACGGATCGGATCGATCCTCGGATCAGAGTCACGGATCGGATCATTTTCGGATCAGCAAAAAAAAAAAAAAACAAAAAAAAAAACAAACACACAAATCTTGTTACACCCACCGGAGTTTTAGATTTAAAAGCTATTTTCAACACAAAACGGAGCTTATATGCATAAATACAGTATTTGTAGATCGGACGGACTGTTTAGATGTTAGATTTTAAAAGCAACAGCAAACCTGCTGACCTTACATGGTTGCTAATGTGACAGAACACCTCTGATTTTCACATTTAATGTCCCGCACTGTAATATAGCCACATGTCCCCCACTCTAATATAGCCACATGTCCCCCACTGTAATACAGCCACATGTCCCGCACTGTAATATAGCCACATGTCCCTCACTGTAATATAGCCACATGTCCCCCACTGTAATATAGCCACATGTCCCCCACTGTAATATAGCCACATGTCCCCCACTTTAATATAGCCACATGTCCCCCACTGTAATACAGCCACATGTCCCCCACTGTAATATAGCCACATGTCCCCCACTGTAATATAGCCACATGTCCCCCACCGTAATATAGCCACATGTCCCCCACCGTAATATAGCCACATGTCCCCCACTGTAATATAGCCAGTCCACATGTCCCCCACTGTAATATAGCCAGTCCATGTCCCCCACTGTAATATAGCCAGTCCATGTCTTCCACTATAATATAGCCAGTCCATGTCCCCCACTGTAATATAGACACAGACTTCCCACTGTATTAGTGCTGTGCCTGTTAGTCAGACTCATACCTTGCTTTAGAGAAGCCGCCAAACCCACGCGTTGGGGGCGGGGTGATGACGTCAGCACGATGCTCAGCGCCGCCGGGTGTACCAAGATGGCTGCGGCTCCGGAGCTAGGCCGAAGCCGCGGCCTTTCCTAAAACCCGAGGCCGCGGAGCGCTCCGCGGATCGCGGGTGTGCCGATCCGAACAGGTTGGCCCGTTCGGATCGTGGATCGGTGACGATCCGTTGCACCCCTAGTAGGAGAGGATACAAACTCTGAAGCTGCCTCGGACTCAGTCCGCTCAAGCAAGGACAGTTGTGAATTATACTAGACTGTACTAAATGCCTTCTCAGTTTTCCTCAGGAAAAGGAAGGGTATATCGACCATGACAGTATTGTTAGCGAAACACATCACAGGGCATACCCTCGTGGCTAACAGAGGCCAGAGTGAAGGAAAGACTAGATAAACTTAATACAAATAAAATCACCAGGACCAGATGGCTTACACCCGAGAGTCCTCAGAGAACTCAGTCAGGTTATAGCCAGACCATTGTTCTTGATCTTTGTGGACAGCATGCTGACAGGTTTTGTACCAGCTGATTGGAGAAAAGCCAATGTGGTACCAATATTCAAACAAGGACAGACAAATCCTCAGAAACTACAGGCCAGTCAGCCTAGCCTCAATCGTTGGTAAATTATTGGAGGGGATGATGAGGGACTATATCCAAAAATTTACAGAGGAAAAAAAGAATTTTAGTAGTTATCAGTTGGAATGGGCCGAACACTCCCCTGGTACGGTTCGCACCAGAACACCTCGAACAGACAAAAACTTCTAGCGAACCCTATTAAAGTCTATAGGACACAAACATGACAAATCAAAAGTACTAATTTTAAAGGCTTATATGCATGTTATTGCCATAATAATGCTTAAAGTGAAATAAAAATGAAATATACCTTTAAAATATCATGCCTGGGGGGTCCCCTTAGTCTGCCTGTAAAGTGGCACATCTGTGCGATGTGTAGAACAGTGCCACAGCAATAATGCCATTTCTAAAGGAAACAAAAATCATTTAAACTTGCTCGCGGCTGTAATGTAAAATTCAATGAAAAAAAAAAAATGGCGTGGGGTCGCCCCCAATCCATACCAGGACCTTCAGGTCTGGTATGGATTTAAAAAATGTTTTTAAAATAAATGGTGTGGTGACCCCCCCCCAAAATCCATACTAGATCCTTATCCAAGCATGCAGCCTCGAGGTCAGGAAAGGGGGTGGGGATGAGCAAGCACCCCCCCCGAAGCGTACCTGGCCACATGACCTTAACATGGGGGGTGGGTGATTTGGGGCAGAGGGGCTCTGTGCCCCCCCACCTTAAAGCACCTTGTCCCCATGTTGATGGGGACAAGGCCCTCTTCGATAACCCTAGGCTGCGGTTGTTTGGGTCTGCGGGTGGGGGGGCTTATCGGAATCTGGAAGCGCCCTTTAAAGGAGCCCCTAGATCCTGGCCCCCCCATGTAAATGGGTGCATTGTACCCCTACCCATTCACCAAAAAGTGTCAAAATGTAAAAACCACAAGAGACAGTTTGACAATTCCTTCTTTTTATAATAAAGTGTCCCATGATGTAAATCCCGCTCGACGGACTCTGAAAAATTGATTTTTTTTTAAAACAAAACTCGGCCTCCATGGGAGGCCTCCCAGCGACTGCTGTCTTGGCTTTGACAGCTCTTATATAGACAAGGGCGGGGCCACCCGCTGACGTAACTGGATAACCCCTCCCCCTCTGACACATGATGTCAGAAGGGGCAGGGTCACTGTTATGTCACCAGGTGGCCCCACCCTTGCCTTTATAACAGCTGTCAAAGCCAAAAGACAGCAGTCGACGGGTGGTCTTCCATGGAGGTGGAACTTTAAATTTTTTTCTATTTTTTGGGTCCCTCTGGTGGCATGATTGACAATTGATTTACATTGTGGGACACTTTTCTTTAATAAAGGAATTGTCAAAAACTGTCTCATGATTTTTACTTTGACACTTTTTGGTGAATGGGTAGGGGTAAAATGTATCTGATAACCATTCACATAGGGGGGCGGGATCTGGGGGCCCCCTAGTTGAAGGGGGCTTCCAGATTCCGATAAGCCCCCTGCAGACCCCGACAACCACCCGCCAGGGTTGTCGGTAACGGTGATGTAGTGGTTTGCACTTTGACCTAGCAGCGAAAGGGTCACTGGTTCAGCCTGGGCGTGGCCGTCTGCAGAACTGAATGGCCGCTTACTGTTAGAGCTCCTGCTCTCTGAGTCTCCCTGAAGCGGCTAGCGGCAACAACCAGCGTGCTCGAGGACACAGCAACATCCTGGAAGGCACAGAGCACCTCTCCCCCGCAATGGGGAAACGCAATCCGTGGAAGAAACCCCGCAAATTAGGGGCTTTCAACAGCCCGGCCGGATCTCCTTAGAAAGAAGATGGCACTGGCCCCTTCTCCCTCACACACACACACACAGACAAGCAGGCAGCTCGTTCTGTGAGGAGAGAGCCACATGAGACACAGCTCCAGCACTTAACAGATCAGGATGCATTCCAATCTGATGTCTTCAGCCCTGTAAAGCAGAAAAGAAAGCCGTCTACTTCAGAGGATAAAGTAAGTGACATTAATATTGACTGACTCTGATGCAGATGTTAATCCTTATGAGGGAAATCTAGATTCCTTCTCAACCTCTGGCAAAGCAATGACAGATACTGACATGAAAGAAATGCTCAAATCACTAAGAGGAGCAATTCAACATGACATGAAATAATTTATGCAAAAATCCAAAATGGAAATAGAAGATTTAGGTGAAAGAGTAGACTATATTGAAAACAAAATGACTGATTTCACTAATGCCCATAACAAACTAGTTGACGATCATTTTGCACTTAAGGAAGAAGTCAAACAATTAAAACTCAAGGTCGCAGACCTCGAAGACAGATCTAAACGGAATAACGTCAAATTACGTGGCATCCCTGAAAATGTCAAAAATAATTACCTAAAAAAATTCCTGCAAAAAGTGATCATAGACCTCATCCCCACGCTACAAAACCAAGAATTAGTGATCGATAGAGCCCACAGGTTGCTGAAGCCACCGCATATTCTGGAAAAATTACCAAGAGATGTGATCGACAAGATCCATTTTTTCTAAACGAAAGATTTGCTGATGCAATACGCAAGGCACCACACACCACTCCCAGATCCCTATGCAGGGATAATCTTGCAACCATCCTGGCACGAAAAAATTTTAACTTGATCACAAAAATATTGCGCAATCATAAAATAATCTACAGATGGGCTTTCCCGACTAAACTGATTATAGAAAGTTACAACATGTCTCACTCAATCTATACGATCGAAAAAGGCCTCAAAACACTAAAAATGTGCAGACTACTCCCCAATGAAGAAAGCATTTCTACCAATAAAAACCCCAAGGAAAAAATGACATCTCCATGGAATGCGAGTCATGAATGAGTTGTCCATTTGCTAACCACCAATGGAGACCATACCATCCCTGTCCCTCCAAAAATACCACTCCCTAACCATCTCAGGCTTTTTGTTACACAGGGACACCTCAATCTCACATCCTTAACCTCTGGCTAAACAAGCCCCCACAATGAAAGTGCAAGTTGTAATGCACACAAGAGTTGCTTGGAAACTCAATTGTTCTTATATGTTTCCCCTTGTTCGAGACCATGAGTCTCATTTCCTTATTATCCTCCTCCTCAAGACTTCTCAAACAATCTCTCCTCAGTATGGAAGTTACAAATCCGTTGGAACATGCAAATACTCTATGGTTCTACTATCTTTAAGTCTTCAGCTGTTCAAACATGAGACATATATCCAATATGGCTTATCTAAACCTTTTATCACTGAATGTGAAAAGTCTCAATAGCCCCTTTAAGAGGAAAGCCCTAAGGAACGACCCCTTAAAATTTGGCAGCGACATCCTGTGCATTCAAGAATCACATTTTTTGAGAGATAACTCTCCTCATTTTGCCCACCCTAAATTTCCTCATATATTCTCATCTCACAATACTAAGAAAAAAGGAGTCCTGACAATCATCAAAGACTCGATCTCTTTTCAATTTCTGGACTCCAAAATTGATCGCCAGGGGAGATATGTCATCCTGGTTGCAAAGATTGAAAACTCAATATTGACGATCACCAACATCCCACAACAATTCCTCCAAAATACTCAAAATAACAAAAAAAATACAGAAAGGCAATATTATTCTTTGTGGAGACTTCAATGCAACAATGGATCCACTTCTGGACAGCACCAAAGGAACCCAATCCAAGAGGAAGGGAATGAAGGACATCCTCTCACAAGAAGACCTCCATGACCCATGGAGGTGTCTATACTCATACACTCATATGTTCTTAAGTCCTATTCTAGGATCGATTTATTCATCACTGACAGAGCGCGCCTACAGAAAATCAAAGACGCCCGTATACATAATATAACATGGTCTGACCATGCCCCAATTTCTTTGGTCATTAACCTAGGGCAACAAAATTCCAACCATGTGCTATGGAGAAACAACACCTATATATTGCCTCAAAGGAAAGCTCTGGCAGTGATGAAGGAAAGATTAGAAGAATTCTTCAAACTAAATGATAATGACGCAGTCTCTATCTCTAGTGTATGGTGTGCCCAGAAAGCATACATCAGAGGATTACTGATCCAAATGGCCTCTAGGGAAAAAAAAAAGAAGATCACAGGTAATATCCAACCTACTAACCAAAATTGCCAAAATGGAGAAAGAACATAAAGCATCCCCCAAACACCCTCATCTTCTCCAACAACTTAACGATACCAGAAATGAACTTCAAGCGATACTGATCTCCAACCACGAAAAATATCTTAAACTAAAACTAAATCACTACTCACAAGGGAACAAAGCGGGTAAACTTCTAGCTTTTCAATTACTTAACAGACAGAACAAACAAAAGATTCATAAAATAATTCACCACAAATCAGGAATAGTCTTACACAACCCACAAATTAAAGCAGACGCGTTTGCAGAATACTACGAAGGTTTATACAATCTAAAAGAGGAAAGTATTCCCCAACCTCAACCATTAGATATAATTCAATTTATAAATAAGATTAAAGGTCCCTACTGTAGAATCCACTAACCTGGAAAAATTAAACGATCCAATAACTGTAGAGGAAATTAAAGAAGTCATTCAAATGTTGCCATTAAATAAAGCCCCTGGTACTGACGGTCTGTCCAGCGAATACTTTAAAGCATTTGAAACAATATTATCTCCATATCTAGGCAGAGTATTTAATTACGTTGTTAACACTCACTCATTTCCTAAAGAGATGCTTGAGGCGATTAACATTACAATACCAAAACAAGGGAAAGACCCAGCGTCACCAATTAATTACAGACCCATCTCATTACTCAATTATGATCTGACGATTTTTGCTAAAGTTATAGCCAACCGATTATTAGAAATCACACCCTACCTAATTGAACCGGACCAAGTTGGTTTTGTTAAAGGACGACAAGGCCTGGACAGTACTAGAAGAATGATTGATCTGCTCAATCATATAGATCACAGTCAAATTCCTTCTCTGCTTCTTGGATTAGACGCAGAGAAGGCATTTGACAGAGTGCATTGGGGATATATAGCGGAGACCCTTAAGAAATTTGGATTCTCAGGATTCATTTATGAAGCCATAATGTCGCTCTACACAACACCTACAGCCAGGGTATACACAGCAGGCAATATCTCTAAACTCTTTAATCTATCTAATGTAACCAGACAGGGGTGTCCCCTATCGCCCATCATATTTTCGTTAGCAATTGATATCCTTTAGATCTAACCCCAATATCACAGGCATTAAAATCAGACAAGCAGACCATAAACTAGGACTATTTGCGGATGACATCCTCCTAGCACTATCCATAAATGACACCTCACTAAGCGAAGTAACCAATGTCCTAGTCGCCTTTGGATCAGTTTCCCATTATAAGATTAAACCTGACAAATGTTTTACCTATGAATATCCCACCCGATCAATTTCATAATCTGTGACAAAATTCTAGTTACAATTGGGATATTCCCTCCATTACTTACCTGGGTATCCAACTTGCCTACCCACCATCTAAACTATATGAGGTTAATTACCCCACCCTATTATCTCAAATTAACCAAGAAATGAAAATCGATAAAAAAAAAACTCAGCTATCTTGGATTGGAAGGATAGCAGCATTTAAAATGCAAACATTGCCGAAGATCCTATACTACTTCCGATCCCTACCAATCCCACTACCAACAAAGTTCTTCACACAAATCAACTCAAAATTAAACAACTTGATCTGGATGGGAAAAAAAAAAAAAAAAACAAGGATTGCTTTATCAATTATGACTATGACTAAATCCAAAGGTGGCATGAATCTCCCTGATATGCGTCTGTATTATTACGCCTCACTTCTAGACCAAATGAGATGCTGGTTTAGGCACTTTAATGATAAATTGTGGCTGAACTTTGAACGGGAAATAACTAGAGGAAATTATCTATTTTCATTATCCATAGTTCATTACATATTACCAAAAATAAACATACCCAACTTCCTAACAATTAAATCTACCTTAGCCTGGAAATTTGCTTTAACGAAACTGCAACCAATAAACATCCCAGCTCATACTCCAATACTATTAAGAGTAATTGAATACTGCAAAGCGCGTCTTAATACAACATCCTGGTCCAAACAGGGAATCAACTTTTTCCATCATTTACCTGATAAACAATAACCCAGAATCACAACCAAGGTTAACGCTAAAACTTTTAATAAGAACTTTAACCCTGGAAAAAATGTAGAACTCCCTTGTGAACTATGGGAATTTTTCACTTCTTACAAAAGTAGAAAGCAAAGGGGCATATCCCTTTTATATAAACTCCTTTCAAATTTTACACTCAAAACCAAAACTACAAACATGATTAAATGGGAGAAAGACCTTTCTCAAACCTTCTCATGGGAAAAATGGCAGAAAGCCTTACATATCAATAGTACATCAACATCATGTATTGAACATTGGGAAAACGCCCAAAAAATATTAAACCGCTGGTATCTGACCTCAGACTCTCCAAAATATTTACTACTTCATCCCCCACCTGCTGGAGATGTAAAACCCATACAGGCAATTTAATACATACACTATGGGGATGTAAGGCCTTATCTAGTTTCTGGAAAACAATCTCCTCTTTTATCGCGTCTCTCACAGGAAACTTAAAGCCACTCACACCTGAAATGGCCTTATTAGGTCTTAACCTGGACCTATACCCACCACAACATAGGAAATTAGCAACTATAATTCTAATAGCCCCAAGACTCACCATAACTAAACTATGGAAATCTACCTTAGCCCCTAACCTATCAGATGTTATTTTGAGACTTAATGCTCACGCTCGCTATGAAATAATGTTAGCGCACAAAAAAGGTTCCACAGCTAAATTCCTTAAAAGCTGGAATGAATTGATCTTACATCCTAGGGCTTCCAATGAAAAACTCTAAGAATTATTAAATTTGTTCCTGAACCGCTTTCTTTTCCAAGGTATTCTGATTAGAGGTCGACCGATATGGGTTTTTCTCTGGCCGATGCCGATATTTAGAAATCGCGGTGGCCGATGGCCGATATGTGATGCCGATTTTTTTGGGCCGATATATTTGGCCGATTTTTTTTTTTCCTTTCTTTTTTCCCTTCATCTCATAAAATATAACAGTTAGACCCCTTTCACACTGGGGCGTTTTCTAGGCGCTTTTGGGCTAAAAAAAGCGCCTGTAAAACGGCTCCCCTGCAGTCTCAGTGTGATATCCCGAGTGCTTTCACACTGAGGCGATGCGCTGGCAGGATGTAAAAAAAAAGTCCTGCAAACGGCATCTTTGGAGCGGTGTGTACCGCTCCTCCACCACTCCTGCCCATTGAAATGAATGCGCACCGCAGCCGAAGCGCCTGCAAAGCGTTTTGGCAGCGGCGCTTCAGGGGCGCATTTAACCCCTTCCTCGGCCGCTAGCTGGGTTATAAGCGCCCCGCTAGCAGCCGAATAGCGCCTCTAAAATGATGGTAAAGCGCCGCTAAAACTAGCAGCGTTTTACCATCAACGCATGCCCGGTCCAGTGTGAAAGCAACCTTAAGTAATATAGACATTTTTTTTCATTTAAACATTAAACAAAACAAACCTTCAATCAGTTCACTTGTATGTATAATTTAGAAAAAAAAACAAAAAACTATCAAATAAATACACAAAAACAGGTAATCAAAACTTTTGGACGAAAAAAAATGGGCTAACTTTACTGCTTAGGTTTTTTTTTTTAATTCATTACTGTATTTTTTTTTTTTTTTAATTGCGTTTGAAAGACCGCTGCGCAAATACCGTGTGACATAAAATATTGCAACAATCACCATTTTATTCCCTAGGGTCTCTGCTAAAAAAATATATATAATGTTTGGGGGTTCTAAGTGATTTTCTAGCAGAAAATACAGGATTTTGACTTGTAAGCAACAAGTGTCAGAAAAGATTTAGTCTTTAAATGGTTAAACTGAGAACTTCTACACACGGAGTTCAGTCTATGGATAAAAAGAACCTGAAAGATACAATGTATCTTCTTATCAGACTTGGCAGGCTGCCCAGAGGAGGAGAGAATCCTCTCCACAGATAACTTAAGGAAACTTGCATTAACTTCTATTAGAGCCCTTGCACACTGGGGCGGTTTGCAGGCGCTATTGCGCTAATAATAGCGCCTGCAAACCGCCCCGAAAGTGCCGCTGCATGTATTCCTGTGTGAAAGCCCAGAGGGCTTGCACACTGGAGCGATGCGCTGGCAGGACGGTAATAAAAGTCCTGCTAGCAGCATCTTCGGAGCGGTGAAGGAGCAGTGTGTATACCGCTCCTTTACCGCTCCTGCCCATTGAAATCAATGGGACGGCGCGGCTATACCGCCGGCAATGCACCTCTGCAGAGGCGCTTTGCGGTGGTTTTTAACCCTTTCTCGGCCGCTAGCGGGGGGGTAAAACCGCCCCCGCTAGCGGCCGCATACCGACGGTAAAACGCCGCTATTAATAGCAGCGTTTTACCGCCGACGCCGCCCCTGCCCCAGTGTGCAAGGGCTCTTACAGAAGTCATTTGCAAGTCAGGCTGAAGTTATAATCGGCCTTTTTTATCAGCACAATCGGCCGCTGCCGATTAAGTAAAAAACGCCAAATATCGGCCGATATATCGGTCGACCTCTAATTCTGATGAATACGGTAACTTCCAACCATCTCCCTTTCCTACCTCTCCTTCCTTCCCTCCTCCTCCTTTAATACACTAAGCCACAATCCCTTATTTACAGTGAGTTCCCGTTGGGGTAAACAGGGATTATATAAATGTTTAAACACCTTAACAGTTTCTAGCTACACTATAGTATTTTATATAGTAACTTACTCTAAGCAATTCCTTATTTTGAAAGCCTACCTAGGCATTTCTCTGACAATACTGTTTCCTTGTCAAAAGAAGTTTATTGAGTATACAATGTTATAAAGATACATAAAGTAAGTTTACAAGGATCTATAAAGTAAGCTTATTGTTTTACAGTAGGGTTTATATAGGTAAATATCATGAAATTTCAAATATTAAACATTGGGTTCACATAAACCTAAATTAAAGATATATATCATTTCCTTAGTTACTTTTGTAGGTATTTAAATGATTTATACCTACTATACATATTGTTTACAAGTAGAGTGTATATAGGTCAAATAAATTCTGATAATGAGCTTTAATCTTAAGGTGGAGAAAAGGAAAGAAAAAGAAGAAAAAGGGTTGAAAGGTAGAGGTATGGTCCACAAGGTTGTCCCGCTCGTCAGTTTATTATTCTTTTTAGTTCTCTTTGAAGCCTTAGAATGGGTGTCTCTGTAAGTCATTTAATCTGTTACCATGGCAACAGATTAATAGAGGGTCATTTTCTGAAGCTTCTATAAATACCCAATAAGGGATTTCCTGTTTTGCATGGTATTTGGACAGACTGGCCAAATGTGCTGCTCTGTAATAGTTAGTAAAATTAGGGTATCCCAGGCCTCCTTTATTTTTGGGAAGATGTAGTGTGTGTATAGGTATACGTGGTTTAGAAGAGCCCCATATAAACGAAGTTGCTCTTTTTTGTACTATTCTCAAAAAATAGGAAGGAATTGGAATAGGGAGGACTCTGAATAGATAAAGCAATTTGGGTAGAATAGTCATTTTGATTGCATTAATCTTCCCTATCCAGGATAAAGGAAGTTGCGACCATTGTTTTATTAGATTTGTGATCTGTCTTAATACAGGAGGATAATTGGTTGAGAATAAGTCAGAATGAGATGCTGTTAAATGAATTCCAAGATATGGGATTGATTTTTCTGCCCATGTGAATGGGAGTGCAGCCCTAGCCGGGATCAATTCCATGTTTGTGAGTGAAATATTAAGCACTAGGCATTTCTTAGGATTAATCATAAGGCCGGATAGGGCTGCAAATCCATCAAGAGTATTAAGTTAGGACCAGAGACCTGTGGTGATGATAGAAAAAGTAATATATCGTCTGCAAATATACATAATTTGTGTGTGATACCTCCTACTTCAATGCCAGTTATAGTTTGGTTTGTTCTGATGTATTGGGCCATGGGTTCGAGTATAAGGGCAAATAATAAGGGACATAATGGACAACCCTGTCGGGTACCTCTTTCGATATTAAAGGCTTCAGATTTGTATCCAGCATATTTTATATAGGCTTTGGGTTTATTATATAATGCTTTGATCCATGTTAAAAAGTGGGGTACAATACTGTTTCAATATGTAACTGGAATATTCTTGTTTTACTTTTGAAAAATCAAAAAAAATCTTTATTGACGGAAAGGGTCGCTGGTTCAAATCCCAACCATGACACTACCTGTCTGGAGTTTGCATGTTCTCCCTGTGCCTGCGTGGGTTTCCTCCCACACTCCAAAGACATGCTGTTAGGTCAATTGGATCCTACCTAAATTAGCCCGTGTATGTATGAACGTTAATTAGGGACCTTAGATTGTAAGCTCCTTGAGGGTAGGGACTGACGTGAATGTACAATGTACATGTAAAGCTCTGCGTAAATTGACAGCACTATACAAGTACCTGAAATAAATAAGGAGGCCCTTGTCCCCCATCAACATGGGGACAAGGTGCTTTGTGGGGCATCCCCCCCATGTTGAGGACAAGCAGCCTGGTATGTTTTAGGAGGGGGGAGGCTCTCGCTCGTCCCCTCCCTTTCCTTGCCTACAAGGGTCCCGTCAAGGGACAGACTGGCCACATTTTGAGTAAAGTGCCACGGCAGCGTTAAGTGCCTGAATCCATGTGTCCACAGACGATGAGGACGTGACGCTTCTAGGATGGGGGAGGGGCCTGATCGCGACGCCGAGAGGGAGCGTGAGGCTGATCTGAAGCCCGGAGGGAGACACGTGGTGTGAGAGGCTGCAATATCTCTATAAATGAAAGCCCTCGGTTCCCGCTGACACCCAGTATAACCACCTGTTGGATCCAACCTCTGGTAAAGTAGCCCCAGGCAACTACCCCTAAGTGACTCCTCAGCTTGGTACGGCAGAGCTGCCCGGCAGGGAGTGAGAGAACCGTGCTGGCAGGGAGGAGTGAAGTGTGAGTAGTGAACGGAGAGGCTGGAGAGTGACCCAGACACAGAGGAGGTGTAGGACGCCTGGAGCTGAGAATCAGAGGAGCAGCACAAATTGGAGACCATAGAGCCTATCCGCCCAGAGAAAGAGTGAAGGGGAGAGAACGCTAAGCAAGATTAGGGAGTTGAGAAGCTCTGAGTTTCTTTGGATACAGCAGCTCCCGTTTCCTCAGCTGGAATCAACAAGTGCTACGAGTTCTATGCGGTTAGCCCCCACCATCGCCCCCTCTTTACAGTTTATGCCATCTTTTCAGCCATGTGATGACATCTGAGGAAGTTTGCGCAGCAGAGGGGGTGAGTGACACATAGTTTTCTGAGAGGTTAAGTTTAAGAACTGCTCAAGAGATGTGATGAAGACATAACTTGAGTGGGATAAGGAAGCGCTACGAACTATTATCATAATAAGGACAGGTTCTGTTGTTGAAAGAGCCCAAGAACTGTCTGGGATATGATGCATATTATCTATAAGTGAGTACTTATGAACTGTGATGAATTGTATGGAAACCAGGTGTGAAGCACTTTGGGAAATGGTTTATGGAAAATGGTGCACGGATCGTCCTGCCTAAAGTAACTGAGTAGCCCAGGAAGCAGCTGCGAAGCTGTTTTTTGAAACAGCCTGTGAACGGTCCACATCAAACAAGAGCGTATATAACCAAGTCCGGGGAGAGCTCAATTATCGGTGTCAATATGTTTGTTTTTTTTTCCTTTTCTCTTTGCCCTTATATGTTTTTTTTTAGACTGATAATACCCTGGTAGTGTATTCTCTGTCTTTTTCTTTTGCTCTGCCTGCTTGTATGTGCTCAGTCTTCCCACCAGAGAGTGGAGGGGAGAGAAGTGGTAAATACCCTTGGACGCATAGACACTAGACATTAGACCTGGCCTGAAAAGTATACAGGTATACCCGACTTTTAAGTACACAATGGGGTTTATTTACTAAAGCTGAAAAGTGCAAAATCAGACTCCCTTCTGCATATAAACTAATAAGCTTCTAACCCCAGCTTGTTCTATTAAGCTTTGGTAATAAAACCTGGAAGCTCATTGGTTTCTATGGAGAAAAGGGGATACAACAATGACATGCGGATACAACAATGACATGCCTCCATCCCTGCTTTACATAGAAAAAGGAAACTAGAGTTTTGATAAGGCATGTCGAGGAGTTGATGGTAGTTAGTTATTGGAAAATAAGTTGGGTTAATTTAATTTAAATGACAGTATCAAATCAATAGTCCATGGTATTAAAAATATCAATATGCAAAATTATATATATATATATATATATATATATATATATATATATATATATATATATATATATATATATAGTGTGTTCACCCAGGATTTACAAACTAACATTCATCAAAAAATATTAAATATGATTAAAACACTGGACATGATACATTTGATGCAAAGTAATCAAGTGATAAACAGTAATTGTACAGTTGATACAGAAGTCGATACATAAGAGAAAATTGGTTGATATGAATATAACAAATTGGAGCACCCATTAGTTGGTAACTCAACGCGTTTCTTGGCTTTCAACCAAGCATCAGGAGTCGAAATAAGATAATAAAACATCTATTAGGATATAAGGCCCTCCGTATGGGTAGGAGGTAAGTAAACAAGGAACACCTGTTTCCAGGTCACTTACATATAACCGCAGGTGGATCACCACTCCCAAAAGGGGGCCAATCAGTGGACTGGATTGACAAAGTCTCACCCGGGGTTGAGGCAGTGAACATCCCCCAAGAAGGGAAACTTCAGACCCGGGGAAGATGGCAGCCGAGGATACCAGAATACTCCAACACACCAGCACGTGGGAGTGGGCAAACAAGTTGCAAGGCGCACCCAATTCTGAGAAAAGGGGGAGGGGGGGGAAGGGATAAGTAGGTGGTTGAGGAAGGGGAAGTGGGTGAGTGTGAATGATAAGGGTTGCAACCTTAGGTATACACCAAAGAATGAATGTGTATAATATTTGAATATGTGTTAAGCACTTGGGCCCACTATAAAACATAAACCAGGTAAGTGTAAAAATGAATATAAATATCAAGGCACAGCAAGGGGTCAAAAAATCAATTTATGTGTGTCAAAAAGGGTGCAGTAAAAGGTGTGTGAAGGCTAAATAATTATCAAGGTAATGAATGAAATAGGTAGTGGAAAGTGGCATGAGTATCTGTCTGGTAAAGGTGTGGCGCATAGGGAGTCACTTCCCCCCGCTGTGGTGATGTATGAAATGAACCAGTAGTTGGCTGCCACTGAAATACCCCAGGTCAGGGGCGTGTTCATGCCAGCATCATGTATAGCACCAAAGCAGCGTGTAGGATGACGGGGGCCTCCCTTCCGCGACACACCAATCATGGTGGGTGCCCGCCCATCGCTGCAGCGCAATTGAAAAGAATGCACATTCCCACAATGCGGCGTCGAATGATGCCGCGTGCGGGACGTAGGCCATGATGCCGATGCGCTGAAGTCATGGCCCGCCCCATCATGTGAAAAAGATGGGCGGGGGGTGGTGAGTGGAGCGCATCGCAACCCCAGGACCAAGACCAGGAAAGCCAGCCCCGAACAACCACATGATGGGAGTGGATGGGAGGTAAAAGAGGAGATAAAGGAATCACCCAAATAACTCGGATCAATAGAATTGGGAAAATGAAATATAGTTCGGTTACCAAAGCATATATTTGCCAGTAATAAACTGGCTAGACTTGGGGATAGTCAAAAGGGGGGTATATATATATATATATATATATATATATATATATACACACATAATTGAAAATTATGTTGTAATAGGTTGGTCAGGTCACTGTTTTAATGGGTGTCTTCCACCCTGTATATGAGGAGAAAAGGGGAAGATTGTGACCTGTTCCAACACCTGTTTACAACAATGACATGCCTCCATCCCTTCTTTACATAGAAAAAAGGAAACTAGAGTTTTGGACGGGACTTTAGATGAGACATGTCGAGGAGTTGATGGTAGTTATTGGAGAATAAGTTTATAGTCCATGCCATTAAAAATATCAATATGCAATATATTATATATATATATATATATATATATATATATATATATATATATATATATATATATATATATATACACACACTGAATAGTGTAATCACCAAGGATTTACAAACTAATATTCATAAAAAAATATTTAAGGTGATTAAACACTGGACATGATACATTTGATGCAAAGTAAATCAAGTGATAAACAGTATTTGTACAATTGATACAGAAGTCGATACATAAGAGAAAATTGGTTAATATGAATATAACAAATTGGAGCATCCATTAGTTGGTAACCCAACACGTTTCTTGGCTTTCAACCAATCATCAGAGTCGAATGCATAAAAAACTAAAAAAATAAGATAATAAAACATCTATTAGGATATAAGGCCCTACGTATGGGTAGGAGGTAAGTAAACAAGGAACACCTGTTTCCAGGTCACTTACATAACCGCAGGTGGATCACCACTCCCAAAAGGGGGCCAATCAGTGGAGTAGACTGACAAAGTCTCACCCGGGGTTGAGGCAGTGAACATCCCCCAAGAAGGGATTGGTTTCTATGCAGAAGTGAGCTTGATTTTGCACTTTCCAGCTTTAGTAAATAAACCCCATTGTGTACTTAAAAGTGGGGTATGCCTGTATATATAACACTCCCTATTTAAGTGTGTCAGCAGAGGGTACAGGACAATTTCCAAAGCAACAGAGGGTTGGGAACGTATGGTCCATAAGGCGGCAGATGAAAAGCACAAACCTTGCATGATTCATTTATAAAGTGCCTACGATCTGTTAGAGAAATTGTCAGGGATCATAGATGAAACCAACTATGTAATATAATATCAACAATATAGCATTGGTTGGGGATCGGCCCTGGGTAAAGATATGGCTGAAAATAGCCCTGTCCCGTATTACTGATTTGCTTTATTATTTGCTTCCTGCAATTTAACTGGAAGCGAATAGAGATATTTAGAGAAATTCACAGGTAAATAAAAATCAACATGAGAGGTATATCTACAAAAGGTAATGAACCAAAAATCCCAAAAGAAAACGCAAACACTAGTACGATTAAGAAATACTTGACAAAGGAGGAGAGTCCAAAGAGTCCAGGATTAGAGAAATCTGCAACAGACAACCAGCAATCAGTGAATAAGGATAAGAAAAAAGCACCGGGTAAAAGGAAAAGAGATCTCAGACCCGCCTAGAGTGGATACAAGTATAGAAAGTGAATTAGAAATAAGCAAAATGGAGGAACACGGGGCTGGGGCTCAAATGCCAACTAAAATAGAAATAGCGGATATTTTCTTGAGATTGGAAAATTTTATTAAATCAGAAATCTCCACACTTCAGGCTGACTTAAAGTGGAGGTCCGTCGAAAAGAAAAATATTAAAAGTCAGCAGCTACAAATACTGCAGCTGCTGACTTTTAATATATGGACACTTACCTTCCGTCCGTCGGCTCTCGGCTGCTGCCGCCACCGTCCTCGGTAAGGGAATAAGGAAGTGAAGTCATGCGGCTTCACTTCCTGGTTCCCTACTGCGCATGCGCATCCTCTCTGGTCCCTGCTGTGTTCTGTGTCTCCCAGAATACAGCGGGGGAGGACAGTGTAGGCGCCGGAAGTGGTGTAGGTCACCGCAAGCGCCACGGTGATCTATGCCAGGAAGTGGGAGCAAATACCTGTATTAGACGGGTATCTGCTCCCTCCTCCCCCCTGAAAGGTGCCAAATGTGACACCGGAGGGGGGGAGGAATCCAAAAAGTGGAAGTTCCATTTTTGGGTGGAACTCCACTTTAAGCCAATTATTGACATGTGTAGAAGAGACGGAAGAAAAAATCGGATAAACAAACCCGAGAATTAACAAATCAAAAACAAAAAACAACAAGTTAAAGACATGCAACGGGAACAGAGGAGGATTCTGTACAAGTTAGAAGACCAGGAGAACCAAAATAGAAAACAGAATTTAAGGATCTGTGCGTTACCAGAAGAAAGAGGTGAATACCTCAGAAAAACTATAGATAACATTTTTAACCCGGTGTTGGATAAAACAGGAGAAGACTGTCTGATAGAAAGTCTACAGGATTAGAAAACCCCAAAACATATCAGCTGACCTACCCCGAGATGCAGGCCCGGACTTACTAAGAGAGGTATGGACTCTAGAGAGAGATCTCATTTTGCCCCGGTACAAATCATTAGTAAGACCTCATCTGGAATATGCAGTTCAATTTTGGGCTCCAGTTCTCAAAAAGGATATCGGGGAACTGGAGAAAGTGCAGAGAAGGGCAACCAAACTGGTAAGAGGCATGGAGGAGTTCAGCTATGGGGAAAGATTAGAGGAATTGAATTTGTTCACTCTTGAGAAGAGGAGAATAAGGGGGATATGATCAACATGTACAAATATATAAGGGGTCCATATAGTGAACTTGGTGTTGAGTTATTCACTTTACGGTCAACACAGAGGACAAGGGGGCACTCTTTATGTCTGGAGGAAAAGAGATTTCATCTCCAAATACGGAAAGGTTTCTTCACAGTAAGAGCTGTGAAAATGTGGAATAGACTCAATCCAGAGGTGGTTCTGGCCAGCTCAGTAGATTGCTTTAAGAAAGGCCTGGATTCTTTCCTAAATGTACATAATATAACTGGATACTAATATTTATGGGTAAAGTTGATCCAGGGAAAATCCGATTGCCTCTTGGGGGATCAGGAAGGAATTTTTTCCCCTGCTGTAGCAAATTGGATCATGCTCTGCTGGGGTTTTTTGCCTTCCTCTGGATCAACTGTGGGTATAGTATTGGGTATATTGGATTGTACAATTTTTTATTTTATTATTTTTTTTTTTTATGGTTGAACTGGATGGACTTGTGTCTTTTTTCAACCTGACTAACTATGTAACTATGTAACTACTATTGGGCTTGACTGGACTCAAGCCCATGGGCCCCGCCCAATAGGTGGCCTAGCGGAGCCCGCGCTATAGCCAAAAGACGGCTGCAGCGCGGACGCCAATTGCCGGGAGGGCGTCCCTGGATGTCCTCTTGTTTACTTCCCCTCTGCACGCCGCCACGGGGCTGCATCGGGGAAGTTCTGTGTTGGCCATGTCCCTTGGACACAGCCAATCACAGATCGTGCTAAATGGCCAATCACAGCGGCCATTTAGCACTCGATCGGAGTGTCCGATGGGAGGTGATCTCATATGAGATCATCTCTTATCGCCGGCTCTCCCTCCTCACACAGAGACAGCGTGTAAGAAGGTAGAGCTTCCGTGCTGCAGCGGTGAGTGAACACTCACACTAGTTACAGTTACACTACACAACATAGTGCCATCTGTCCCCAGTGCCACCTATCAGTGCCATCTGTCCCCAGTGCCAGCTATCAATGCCAAATGTCCCCATCGCCATCTGTCCCCAGTGCCACCTGCCTCCAGTGCCACCTGCCCCCAGTGCCACCTGTCAGTGTCATGTGCCATCTGTCATCAGTGTCACGTGTCATCAGTGCCACGTATTAGTGCCATCTGTCATCAGTGCCACATATTAGTGCCATCTTTCATCAGTGCCACGTATTAGTGCCATCTGTCATCAGTGCCACGTATTAGTGTCATCTGTCATCAGTGTCACGTGTCATCAGTGCCACGTATTAGTGCCATCTGTCATCAGTGCCACATATTAGTGCCATCTGTCATCAGTGCCATGTATTAGTGCCACGTGTCATCAGTGCAACATATTAGTGTCATCTGTCATCAGTGTCACGTGTAACATATTAATGCCATCTGTCATCAGTGCCACGTATTAGTGCCATCTGTCATCAGTGCCACATATTAGTGCCACATGTCATCAGTATCACATATTAGTGCCACGTGTCAGTGTCACGTATTAGTGCATCTGTCATCAGTGCCACGTGTCATCAGTGCCATGTATTAGTGCCACCTGTCATCAGTGCCATGTATTAGTGCCATCTGTCATCAGTGCCACGTATTAGTGCCATCTGTCATCAGTGCCACGTATTAGTGCCATCTGTCATCAGTGCCACGTATTAGTGCCATCTGTCATCAGTGTCACGTGTCATCAGTACCACGTATTAGTGCCATCTTTCATCAGTGCCACGTATTAGTGCCATCTGTCATCAGTACCACATATTAGCGTCATCTGTCATCAGTGTCATGTGTCATCAGTGCCACGTAATAGTGCCATCTGTCATCAGTGCCACGTATTAGTGCCATCTTTCATCAGTGCCACGTATTAGTGCATCTGTCATCAGTGCCACGTATTAGTGCCACGTGTCATCAGTGCCACATATTAGTGTCATCTGTCATCAGTGTCACGTGTAACATATTAATGCCATCTGTCATCAGTGCCACATATTAGTGCCATCTGTCATCAGTGCCACATATTAGTGCCACATGTCATCAGTGCCACATATTAGTGCCACATGTCAGTGTCACGTATTAGTGCCATCTGTCATCAGTGCCACGTATTAGTGCATCTGTCAGTGCCACGTGTCATCAGTGCCATGCAGGGGCGTAACTAGAAATAGCAGGGCCCCATAGCAAAATGTTGTATGGGCCCCCCCTGCAAACAGCCCCCCCACAGCTGCCCTAGTGTCAATGCAGCGTGTTCTGTGCCACATATAGCGTGACCTGTGCCCAATGCAGCGTGACCTGTGTCCCATACAGCGTGACCTGTGCCCCATACAGCGTGACCTGTGCCCCATACAGCGTGACCTGTGCCCCATACAGCGTGACCTGTGCCCCATGCAGTGTGACCTGTGCCCAATGCAGCGTAAACTGTGCCCAATGCAGCGTGACCTGTGCCCCATGCAGCGTGACCTGTCATCAGTGCCACATATTAGTGCCATCTGTCATCAGTGCCACATATTAGTGCCACATGTCATCAGTGCCACATATTAGTGCCACATGTCAGTGTCACGTATTAGTGCCATCTGTCATCAGTGCCACGTATTAGTGCATCTGTCAGTGCCACGTGTCATCAGTGCCATGCAGGGGCGTAACTAGAAATAGCAGGGCCCCATAGCAAAATGTTGTATGGGGCCCCCCTGCAAACAGCCCCCCCCACAGCTGCCCTAGTGTCAATGCAGCGTGTTCTGTGCCACATATAGCGTGACCTGTGCCCAATGCAGCGTGACCTGTTCCCAATGCAGCGTGACCTGTTCCCAATGCAGCGTGACCTGTGTCCCATACAGCGTGACCTGTGCCCCATACAGCGTGACCTGTGCCCCATACAGCGTGACCTGTGCCCCATACAGCGTGACCTGTGCCCCATACAGCGTGACCTGTGCCCCATGCAGTGTGACCTGTGCCCAATGCAGTGTAAACTGTGCCCAATGCAGCGTGACCTGTGCCCCATGCAGCGTGACCTGTGCCCAATGCAGCGTGACCTGTGCCCCATAAAGCTTGACCTGTGTCCAATACAGCGTTGCCTGTGCCCAATACAGACTGGTCTGCCTGTGCCCCATACAGCCTCACCTGTGCAGAGGAAGAGGCAAGCCACCTGGATCAGCAGAGAGCGGGATTGCCCGCTGTAATAGCTTTCATTTGAATTTCCCGTCTTCCCGGAGCTCATCGTCACATAGCCCCACCTCTTGGCCTGACGCCTTTGATGATGTCACACGTCCCGTATTGGATTGGCGTTCTGTCTATCAAAGACGCCGGGCCAAGAGGTGGAGCTATGTGACGTGAGCCTCAGGAACACTGGAAGTTCTAATGAAAGCCATTACATCGGGCAATTCAGCTCTCTGCTGATTCGGGTGGCTTGCCCCTTCCTCTGCACAGGGGAGGCTGTATTGGGCACAGGCAACGCTGTATTGGGCACAGGTCATGCTGCATTGGGCACAGGTCACAGCTTGCCTCTTCCTCTCCTCTCTCTTCCCCTGGCTGGGAGACTGTGCCGGCGGTGCTCTCATCCGCACTGGGCCCCACTTGGCTGCGGGCCCCATAGCGCCCGCATGGGTCGCTATGGTGGTAGTTACGCCCCTGGTGCCATGTATTAGTGCCATCTATCATCAGTGCCATGTATTAGTGCCATCTGTCATCAGTGCCACGTATTAGTGCCATCTGTCATCAGTGCCACGTATTAGTGCCATCTGTCATCAGTGTCAAGTTTTTCAATCTATAATCAGTGGTCATATAAATAGATTATTACTTTTTTTTTAACATGTAACACTGTCTACGGTAACGGTCAACATTTTGTTCTATTTAAAGTAATGTATAGAAGGTAGGGCCCGAAAGTGACTCAAGCCCAGGGGCCCCCACCACCCTAAGTCCCGCCCTGCCGAGATGTTATAGTAAGATTTCAACTTTATGAAGAAAAAGCACTAATCTGGGGAAAAATGAGAGGACGACCACCATTAAAATACGAAGGGGTGGATCTTCAAGTTCTTACAGACTTGGCCCCAGAGACATTAGCCAGACGAAAACCCCTTAAACCTTTATTTGAAAAAATGCTTACAAAGAACATCAAGTACAGCTGGGGTTTTCTGGCATGTTTAATTGGCCAGAAGGACGGCAGATCAATTAGACTAAGAAACCCTGAAGAGCTTCAAGAATTCTGTAATAAACTCAAACTACAAGTTCCGGTTATTCTGGGATGGACCAAAGAAACTACTTCACCACAGACACAAGGATGAACTTTGGCAAAAATCGCACAGGGTCGCAAGGAAGACCTAATACTAAAACGAACATCAAAAGCAAAACCAGAAGACTCTTTTAGATCAAATAGATAAAGATTACATTCTAGTCGTGTTTTTCAGGATATGTGCTGGATAGATAGCGCCCAAGCAAGTCGAGGAGTATTGGAGAAGAATGGGAAAAATTTTTTTGTTAAGGGGGGAAAGGGGCGGGGGGGGGGGGGGAGTGGAAGCAGAGGGGGTCGGACCAGTGTTGAAGGGGTGCAAGGGGGGCGGAGGTCTGGGTCATTCGGACGCTCCAGGCCACCCCCCCTCTCCCGGGGGGGAGGTTGGGGGTGTCGGTCAGAGTTTCACCCAAAGATAAGAGAATCACTGGTGGAAACAGAATGTAGATCCACCCATGGTTCTGAGGCCTTAGAGGCCAAGTGGGGGTGGATGGGTGAGGGAGGGGGGCTCCGGAGATCTCTATCAATGTGGTCACATCAAATGGAATACGTCTCATTCAGATAGGATGGAAAGGGAGTATTATGACCAAAGGTGACTTCAATAAGATTTATATCATAACGTTCGCTGGCTCAATACACCAACAAAAAGGCATAAAATACTAAAGGAGCTTAAACAGTATAAAGCCAGTATAGTGTTCCTTCAGGAGACACATATCTCCCATGAGGATAATGTCAGGTTGTTCGAGAGAATATCAAACATGGTTTTATGATGACTCAACAAGAAAAGCAAAGGGGGTAGCTAGATGAATATGGTTCATATTGGAGGAAAGGATGCTGGACCCTGAAGGAAGGTACCTCTTTTTAAGACGCAAACTATGTGATATGGAATGTACCTTTTTTAACATCTACTGCCCCAATAGGAACCCAACAAGCTATCTGAATCAGGTCACGGGAAAATTAATGAATTTTAAAAAGGGAAAAGTGATCACGACAGGAGATCTAAATTTTTGCCTGGACCCAAGATTGGATAGTACATCGCTGGCACAGGGGACTAGGAGGGCACAGCTGAAAACAATAAAAAAGAAATTGTTCCAATGCCAATGTCAATACCAATGCCAACTGATGAACATTTGGAGAGTACAACATCCTAAGATACGGGACTATACGTTCTATTCCCCTGTGCACGCGACGTATTCAAGGATCGACTATATCATGGTTGAACATGGGATACTAGAATTGTTCACTAAGACTAATGTAGAAATAACATTGTCAGACCATGCCCCGGTAACCATGGAAATGGTGATTCCATGTGTCCTAAGACCACTAAACACATGGAGATTAAATGAAGACTCATTTCACTTGAGATAGGATAAGATTTCAATATACAAATACCATACTGGTGACCCCACAATAGGGATAAAACTTTCACAGAACGGAGTTTAACAAGACTCGTAGCCACTCATTAAAATTAGAAGAAAAGAGGTTAAACCTTAAACTACATAGAGGGTTCTTTACTGTAAGAGGGGCAAGGATGTGGAATTCCCTTCCACGGTGGCCTCAGAGGGGGGCATCGATAGTTTCAAGAAACTATTAGATAAGCACCTGAACAACCCACAACATACAGGGGATATACAATGTAATACTGACGTATAATCACACACATAGGTTGGACTTGATGGACTTGTGTCTTTTTTCGATCTCACCTACTATGTAACTATGTAAGACTTAATACAAAATATTACAGAGGAAGAAAAAAAATAAAGGAGGAGATAGAACATTATTATTATATAAATTATTATTTATATACATTATTTTTATATAAATGATACAGGAGGTAACAGGGGCCACACTTTGGGAGGCACACAAAGTCTATATTAGAGGTATCCTGATAGAGATTGGATCTAGGAAAAAAAGGAAAGGACTAAAAATATGGAAGTATTAATAAAATTAAATTAGAATTATTTAGAATTAAAAAAAAAAAAAAAAGAGAAGGAGCAGGGGAGTGGTTTCAGACACACGTGATAAAAAGGGACAAATTAAAAAAACTGCTGGACCAAGAGACCAAACGGGACTTTAATAGAATGGCAAAATAAAGATATCTATGGGGAAATAAAACAGCTGTATTAATTAAGAGGAAAAAAACATTAAACTATATAGAAAAAATACAGAACAGAGTCGGGGAGATGGTATTACTCCACAACAGAAATAGCAAAAGTGTTCCAAGAGTATTATGGATCCTTATATTCTATAAAACAAAAAGAGCAACAAGAAATAGTAAGACTGGTAAAGATAAGCGTGTCTAAAAAAATGCTAGATTACCTCAAATGGATGAAAATAAGCCAGGTACATTGGAAAACCCCATAACAGAAGAAGTAAAGATTAATGCAGCTCTAAAATATTCGGTAAAAGGAAAAAGTCCAGGTCCTGATGGGTTTACGACCTATTACTATAAAAAAATTTAAAGTAAACTTGGTACATAGATTATGTGCATACATGAATGGACTGGGAACAAGTTATGAGATGGGAAGAGATGCTCTATCCGCCTTTGTCACTATTATTCCAAAGCAGGGAAAGGACCACACCCTTTGCTCAAGCAACAAAACAATATCTTTGCTGAATACAGACTTGAAACTATTCGCAAAGGTATTGGCTACCAGAATGAAAGCACTGATGACCGAATTGGTACACACTGACCAGATTGGGTTTATCCCTGGGAGAGACAATGGGGTGAGAACACTGCTTGTGTTCCAAAAAAATGAGAGGATAATGTACCAGGGCTACTCCTGTCGATTGATGCAGAAAAAGCGTTCAACCGGGTAGACTGGGGATTCATGAAGAGCACACTGGAAGCCATGGGGATGGCCCAATGGATTAAAGCTTTATATAAGCACCCTACTACAAAGGTCAAGGTAAACAGGACTTTATCGCCTCCTTTTGAAATGTACAATGGGATGAGACAGGGGTGCCCTCTGTCACCCCTTTTATTTGTACTATCATTGGAACCACTATTGTCAACTATAAGGAATAACTCAGATATAGGTGGGATAAAGATCGGAGGACAGGAACATAAAATAGCGGCATATGCTGATGATATACTATTTTACATCTCCAACCCTAGGACTACTATGCCCAACTTAATGCAGACCCTGAAAAACTATGGAGAACTATCAAACCTAAAAGTAAATCTTTCGAAGTCAGTAATATTAAACATAAATGTAAACAAACAGGAAGAAAAGTGCTTACAGCAAGGAATTCCAATTCAGCTGGAAGACAGAATTAAAATATTTAGGACTAAGGCTGACAACGGCCTTCGGGAAACTATATCAGGTAAATTATATTCCATTATTAAATGAAATTTTAAAAAAAGGACATAAAAAAGAATGGCATTAAGGCCCCTCTCGGACAGGCAGAATAAACACCACAAAGATAATAGTACCAAAAATCATGTACAAATTTCAAATGATGCCTATTCCATTGCCGCAGACATATCTCAAAACATTAAAAAATATATCTAAGTATCTGGCAGAATAGTAAATCAAGAATGCAGGTACTAAGGCAAGATAAAACATAGGGTGGGCTAAAAGTACCAGATCTTCAAAAATATTATAACGTGGTGTTAATTTCACGAGTGATGGAATGGGCAAAAGGTAGAAAGTGAAAAGGTGGGTACAAATTGAGAACACAATGAGTGATGCACGGTTGGGCAAAATTATTTGGGTTCCACCACAATACAGCACTAGGGGAAAACACACAAGAACGGACACGTAATGCACTTAGAATATGGGATCTCACCCACAAAGTAAATGGAACTATAACTCTCCACTAATATCATTGAAAGACACTAATTATTTTAAATTGAGTAAAGGGAAATTATTTGTGGATTGGATAAAGCACGATAATGTACAATTAAAGGACATAATGGAAAACATTTTTCACATTTTCATATTCATATGCCCACTTCAGTAAGGCAGAAACCGGAGGGGTTAGGTGTGAAGAGCAGTTGACTAACACACAAGGTAGCTCCGATGGAGCAAGGCTCCAAACAGGAGTTGCATATAGGACCATGAAGCCTACATATGCCCGGAGGCACTATGAAGCAAGGCACCACAGGTAGGGCCAGATAATAGTAGCTACCACAAGAAGTGTTCAATCAGTGACTTCAGACAACCTTCTGAGTTTTAGCAAATTTGTCTTGTTTCAGGAACAAAAGAGCCAAACCGCAACAGGCTTGGTAGTAAGGGTGCCTAATGAACTGGATAGTGGAGTCCCCAACTAATTCAGCCATGGAAGATTTGGCTGCTCAATGACCAGGCCATTTTTTACGATACGGCACTGTGTCGCTTCAACTGAAAATTGCAGTCATGCGATGCTGTATCCAAACAAAATTGCTGTCCTTTTTTTTACCACAAATAGAGCTTTCTTTTAGTGGTATTTGATCACCTCCGCGGTTTTTAGTTTTTGCGCTATAAACAAAAGAAGAGCGACAATTTTGAAAAAAAAAACATAATATCTAACTTTTTGCTATAATAAATATCCCACATTTAAAAAAAAAAAAAAAAAAAAAACAATTTTCCTCAGTTTAGGCCGATATGTATTCTACTTTTTTTTTTTTTTTCTTTTTACCAAAATCGCAATAACCATATATTGATTGCTTTGCGCAAAAGTTATAGCGTCTACAAAATAGGGGATAGATTTATGGCACTATTTTTTACCAGTAATGGCGGCGATCTGAATTTTTTTATCGGGACTGCGATATTGCGGCAGACAAATTGGACACCTTTGACACATTTTTGGGACCAGTGACAATTATACAGCGATCAGTGCTATAAAAATTGCACAGATTACTGTATAAATGTCACTGGCAGGGAAGGGGTTAACACTAGGGGGCAATCAAGGGGTTAACTGTGTTCCCTAGGTGTGTTCTAACTGTAGGGAGAATGGGACTGTCTAGGAGTGGGGAGAGAGAAAAATCGGTGTTCATACTTAGTATGAACACACGATCTGTCTCTACTCCCCTGAAAGAACCAGGATGTGTGTTTACACACACAGATCTTTGTTCTCGCTATGTCACGAGGGATCACGGGTGCCCGCCGGTCATCCCACCCACTTGCATCGGCTCCGGCACACGCTGCTGGCACGTGCCTCTGGCAGCGCGCTCTCGCCCCCAGTGGCCAAAAGGCAAAGCGGCGCAAGGTAAGGTCGTTTCGCCCAGCCGTGCCATCCTGCCGCAGTAAAGCTGCAGCAGCTGGTCGGCAAGCAGTTAAAGGGGTTGTAAACCCTCAAGGTTTTCACCTTAATTTTTTATTTATTTATTTATTTATTTCAGGTACTTATATAGCGCCGTCAATTTACACAGCGCTTTACATATACATTGTACATTCACATCAGTCCCTACCCTCAAGGAGCTTACAATCTAAGGTCCCTAACTCACATTCATACATAGTAGGGACAATTTAGACAGGATACAATTAATATACCAGCATGTCTTTAGAGTGTGGGAGGAAACCGGAGTACCCGGAGGAAACCCACGCAGGCACAGGGAGAACATGCAAACTCCAAGCAGGTAGTGTCGTGGTTGGGATTCGAACCAGCGACCCTTCTTAGTGCTAGGCGGAAGTGCTACCCACTACACCACTGTGCCGCCCATGCATTAAGGTGAAAAACCACCTGTGATGCAGCAGCTCCCCAGAGCCCCCTTCTTACTTACATGAAAACCCTGTCTTTCCAGCGACAGGGACGAGCACACTAGCTCCAGCCGGTGTCTCAGGTCCTGATTGGATAGATAGCAGCGCAGCCATTGGCTCCCGCTGCTGTCAATCAAATCCAATGACGTGGGAGTCGGGGACGATTCCTGCTGTCTGTCAATGGACGCAGCACCAGGACACAGGAGCGTGCCCGCACCAGTGCCCCGAAGGAGAGCGGCTCTCCAACGGGGCACTCGAGAAGAGGAGGAGCCAGGAGCACCGCTGAGGGACCTCAATAGAGGAGGATCGGGGCCATTCTGTGCAAAACCAACTGCACAGAGGTGGCATTACATTTTTTTGTTTTTTAAAATAATCTTTATATATCCTTTAAACAAACAAAGATGGAAAGCCATTTCCAGACCACCATATGGTGATGCTTTTGTGAGGCAGAAGCGGGATGTTCTCACCGCAGTGTATAAAGCCATTTATCTGCGTCAGTTGGGGAGTCGAAAAAGCGAACTGAGCCATTATGTGGCACTCGGAGACAGCTGGAGAATAGCATGCTGTATTTGATATTTTTCCCGAAGCTTTTTATGATTATTAAAAGGTTTTCCTCTTGCGTTGTAGTTCAGCCGAAAAAATCCAGGAATAGTAGAACAGAAGTATTGCCATACGGAAGTGTGGATTGTTTGCTAGTCCTGAGAGAATCTTATCCCGATCTCGGTAATTGAGAAAGCAGACCAAGAAGGGTTTAAAATTTGTTCCAGGGAGGCGTGTTCTGTGGGGACACGATGAGCATGTTCAATGACATAGGTTGGAGAAACCTCAGCACAGCCCAACAAGTTCTTAAAGAACCCCTCCACAATCTCAGCTGGTTGATCACCCTCTTCAGCCTCTGGTAGCCCAAGGACCCGAATGTTGTCGCGCCTTGATCTATTTTCGGCGTCATTGTGTTGGTGTGCGTGGCCGTGAGGTCCTCCGTAGCGGATATTCTGGATTCTGATTCAGTCAGCCGGCCTCTGATTTTGATTTTGTCGAGATCGTTCCTGATCAGGTTACATTCTGAGGTGGTCTAATTGCACAAGGCAAGGAGGTCTTACTATGTTCAATAGCGGCTAGGATTGTGGCCTACCATCCAGAGTCAACGGGGTAAGGAGCACCACTGCCTGGGATCCCCAGACTCCATATCCAGCTCCGCCAGTAAAGGCCTGTCATTTTCCAACCAAGAAGGCCCAAGGTCGTGCAGATGTGGTGGGCAGCTCGGCGTGGACTGTTTAGCAGTGCGGTTTTTAGAGGGCATCAGGGCCAGAGACCAGGCTGCTTTTGCACTGAAAGGCACCCCAGGGAGGCCACACCAGAAAACAGCCAACAGGAGTGTAGCCAGGCACTCTCAGGGGAAGGTACACAGAGGGATGCACTCACCGAGGCCGCAGCTTACAAGGGTGCCGTGGGCTTCAAGATGGCAGCAGGCTGCAGGCTTGTGGATGCTGGTCGTTGACTGACTGGGACCTCTGAACAGACCAGGTACCCAGGAGGTCAGTATGATTGGAGACTAGGGGGGGCGCTGCTGGCTGTAGATACACACGCACCCCATCCGCAGCGGGTGAGGGAGACCTGCCTCAAGGACAAGATGGCAGCGAATCGCGGGGATGAGGAAGGCAGCGCTTGCTACCAAAGCCACTGAACCAGCAACTGCTACCCGGGTGGCAGGGCCGCAGGTAAGGAGCAGAAAACCCTGCCAACAGGGGATGAGAGCTATGTGTCTCCAATAGGGCCGCGGCATGCTCTGGATTCTGCCGAGATGGCGGTGGGACGCTGGACTAGGCCACAGGCAGCGATGCACTCCTGAGGGACAGAAGTTGACGGCTTTTCAGCAGAAATGCGTCGGGTAGACCCACTTCATATACCGCTCTTTGCTCTTAATATGCCCTTGATGATTTTTAAACATGTGAGTTTGTTTTTTATATTTATTTAAATAAACAAGTTTATACAGTATCACGCTATGCAAGTTTTTCATCCATTTCCGCATGTTATGTGAACACCTGTTCGTGGCCTCCTATTGGAGCATTATCCTCATGCCGCTGCTTGTGATCGTTCATGCCAATCTGCTGTCCTGACCCATTTACCCTAGGGACAGGAACCTTATCTCCAGACCATGCCCTTGGGTGTCAGCATGGGGGGAAGGGGTAGTAAAATTTAAATACCCAGCCATATGCTCCCTCAGGGTGAACTGGCTTTCTATTAGTGAAGCACCTTAAAGTGAGGTAAACCTGTACCATTATTACTATGTTAGGATTATTATTATCTTTACTAGCAGATGAATGCGCACTCCATGCATACATTAAATCTGGCTCTTAAGTGGAAAAAGGTTGCTGACCTCTGCTGTAAAGGCTTTTAAAGCATCGCCTATGGATAGTCAAATGTATGCCTTTGGGCGTCATTGCATGGGCGCAATTTTAAAGCGTTGCATGTTTGGTATCCATTTACTCGGGGTAGCATAATCTTTTATATTTTGGGGAGAAAAATCTTAAACTACATAGAGCAGGGATATGCAATTAGCGGACCTCCAGCTGTTGCAGAACTACAAGTCCCATGAGGCATAGCAAGACTCTGACATCCACAAGCATGACACCCAGAGGCAGAGGCATGATGGGACTTGCAGTTTTGCAACAGCTGGAGGTCCGCTAATTGCAGATCCCTGACAGAGAGGGTTCTTTACTGTAAGAGCGGCAAGGATGTGGAATTCTCTTCCACAGGCGGTGGTCTCAGCGGGGTGCATCGATAGTTTAAAAAAACTATTAGATAAGCTCCTGAATGAGCACAACATACAGGGATATACAATGCAATACTGACAATCACACATATAGGTTGGACTTGATAGACTTGTGTCTCTTTTCAACCTCATCTATTATGTAAACTGTTTTTTGCATTAGAATTTTAAAAAGTGCATTTCTCAAAATTGCGTTTGAAAAACCAATGCGCAAATATTGTGTGACATAAGATTGAAAAACCCGACAATTTTTTCTCTAGGGCCTCTGATTTAAAATAATTATGTTTGGGGCCTCCAAGTAATTTTTCAGCAAAAAAAAAATAAAAAATAAAACTTACATTGCGATAAAAACTTAGGAACAAAGAACACGGAGGACAGATGGGTTTGCTTTAAGAGCATATTAAATAAGGGCATTAGCCAATGCATCCCATTGGGTAATAAATTTAAAAGAGCAAAGTCCTGGATGGCTTAACTCCAATGTAAAAATGCATATAAAAGTTAAGGAGAAGGCCTTCAAAAAATACAAGGTTGAGGGATCATCAGCATTCAGTCTTTATAAAGAATGCAACAAGAAATGTAAGGGTGCAATTAGGGCGGCTAAGATAGAACATGAAAGACACATAGCGAAGGAGAGCAAAAAAAATCCCAAGAAATTCTTTAAGTATGTAAACAGTTAAAAAAAAAGGAGGACAGACCATATTGGCCCCATAAAGAGGAAGGGCATCTGGTTACAAAGTATGGGGAGATGGCAAAAGTATTGAATGTATTCTTCTCCTCTGTCTTCATGAGGGAATCGGGGGGGGGGGGGGGGGTTTCAGTAACCAAAACTGCAGTGTTTATCCTCATTAGGGATGAGCCGAACACCCCCCGGTTCGGTTCGCACCAGAACCCGCGAACGGACCGAAAGTTCGCACGAACGTTAGAACCCCATTGACGTCTATGGGACTCGAACGTTCGAAATCAAAAGTGCTCATTTTAAAGGCTAATTTGCATGGTATTGTCCTAAAAAGGGTTTGGGGACCCGGGTCCTACCCCAGGGAACATGTATCAATGCAAAAAAAACTTTTAAAAACGGCCGTTTTTTCGGGAGCAGTGATTTTAATGATGCTTAAAGTAAAAAAAAAAAAGTGAAATATTCCTTTAAATATCGTACCTGGGGGGTGTCTATAGTATGCCTGTAAAGTGACGCGTGTTTCCCATGTTTAGAACAGTCCCTGCACCAAATGTCATTTTTAAAGGAAAAAATCTCATTTAAAACTGCTTGCGGGTTTTATGTCATGTCGGGTCATGGCAATATGGATGAAAATCAGTGAGACAAACGGCATGGGTACCCCCCAGTCCATTACCAGGCCCTTTGGGTCTTGTATGGATATTAAGGGGAACCCCGCACCCAAATTAAAATAAGGAAAGGTGTGGGGCCACCAGGCCCTATATACTCTGAACAGCAGTATACAGGCGGTGCAAACAAGACAGGGACTGTAGGTTTGTTGTTAAGTAGAATCTGTTTGTAATTTTGAACATTTTTAACGTGTTTAGCTCCAGCCAAAAAATCTTTTCTAAGCTTTTTGGAAAACATAGGGAAGGGTTATCACCCCTGTGACATTTGTTTTGCTGTCTTTCCTCCTCTTCAGAAGATTTCACCTCACTTTTTTGTCCCAATGAAAAATGTTTTTTGAAAATTTGGGTTTTTTTGTGGAACAAGGATTGGAAAGCATCAGTGGAAAGGAGAAATTGTTTTCCCATATTAACTCTTACAGGAGAGAATTTCCCTTCCTAGGGGTAGATTTCATCTCACTTCCTGTTGTCTCCTTCCGTTTGCAAGTAGGAGTCGTTTGTAAGTTAGATGTTTGAAAGTAGGGTCCTGCCCTATATACTCAGCAGAAATTTGGGCCTTAGGTGTTGCTGTGGCCACAACACTGTAAGCCCTCACAGGGCCCTGCTGTGAAATATTAGATCAAGAATTGTAATTACATGCCCCTGTTGAACAGGAGCTGAAAAATTAGGCCTTAGGCACTGGTGCTGGTGCCACAACACTGCAACCCCTCACAGACACTCTAGTTGGAACGCAGGAACGAGCCCTGCTGCAAAGTATTGCTTCAAAAATTGTAATTACACGCCCCTGTTAGACAGGGGCAGAAAAATTGGGCCTTAGGCACTGGTGCTGGTGCCACAACACTGCAACCCCTCACAGACACTCTAGTTGGAACGCAGGAACGAGCCCTGCTGCAAAGTATTGCATCAAAAATTGTAATTACACGCCCCTGTTAGACAGGGGCAGAAAAATTGGGCCTTAGGCACTGGTGCTGGTGCCACAACACTGCAACCCCTCACAGACACTCTAGTTGGAATGCAGGAACGAGCCCTGCTGCAAAGTATTACATCAAAAATTGTAATTACACGCCCCTGTTAAACAGGGGCTGAAAAATTGTGCCTTAGGCACTGGTGGTGGCGCCCAGAACCAAAAATGTTCTTACAAGCTATCAGCGTGATGATTGAGGAGGAAGAGGATAATTACTCAGGGATAGTCACTCAGCATCAGCATAGGCAGTCTTTGAAGGGATCTGAGATTTCAAAAAAAATTATTCGGTTACATCAGCATCAGGTGCTTGGTAGCTGGTGGTGATCCAAGACTCATTCATTTTTATGAAGGTCAGCCGATCGACCGAGTCGGTGGACAGACGCACCCTGTGATCGGTTACCACGCCTCCAGCAGCACTGAATGTGCGTTCCGAAAGAACGCTGGATGCAGGACAGGCCAGTAGCTCAATTGCATACTGTGCAAGCTCTGGCCAGTGATCCATCCTCAAGACCCAGTAACCCAGAGGATTTTCGGTGGGAAAGGTGTCCAAGTCTGATCTTGCCCCTAGGTATTCCTGCACCATGTAAAACAGACGCTGGCGATGGTTGCTGGAACCGATCATACCTTGGGGCTGCGGACCAAAAAATTGTCTGAACGCATCGGTCAGACGGCCACCTTCTCCACCGCTCCTTCTTTGACTGACCGAAGCCTCAGCAACACGTTGTCCAGAAACAGGTGTTTGTAACCTCCCAGTCTCTGTGAACGCGTTGCACAGACCTTTCTGCAAGGCCTCCCGAAGATGTTTCATCCTCTGCTCCCTCTGCGATGGCAAGATAAGGTCCGCAACCTTACCCTTGTAACGTGGATCAAGGAGGGTTGCCAGCCAGTATTGGTCCTTCTCCTTGATACCACGAATACGAGGATCCTTACGCAGGCTTTGCAGGATCAGGGAGGCCATGCAGCGTAGGTTTGCTGAGGCATTCGGTCCGGAGTCCTCTGGGTCACTAAGGACAACAACGTCCGCAGCCACCTCCTCCCAGCCACGTACAAGTCCATGTGTTCCTTGGGACTGATCCCTTAAAGACTGCTGCTGATGCTGAGTGCCAGGCTCCACCTCCATACTGACACAATCTTCCTCCTCCTCCTCCTCGTCCTCTTCCTGTGTGATCGGCGGGCACGCAGGAACACTGTCTGGATAAAGGGGGCCTTGAGAGCTAAGGAAGTCCTCCTCTTCCTGCCTCTGTTCTGCCTCAAGTGCCCTGTCCATTATTCCACGCAGCGTGTGCTCCAACAGGTGGACAAGGGGGACAGTGTCACTGATGCATGCACTGTCAGTGCTCACCATCCTCATGGCCTCCTCGAATGGTGACAGGACAGTGCATGCATCCCTGATCATGGCCCACTGGCGTGGGGAAAAAAAAACCAAGCTCCCCTGACCCTGTCCTGGTGCCATAGTCGCACAGGTACTCATTGATGGCCCTCTGCTGCGTGTGCAGCCGCTGCAGCATGGCCAACGCTGAGTTCCACCTGGTGGGCATGTCACAGATTAGGCGGTTCTTGGGCAGGTTAAACTCCTTTTGGAGGTCCGTCAGCCGAGCACTGGCATTATATGACCGGCGGAAATGCACACAGACTTTCCTGGCCTGCCTCAGGACATCCTGTAAGCCCGGGTACCTGCCCAAGAACCGCTGCACCACCAAGTTAAGGACGTGAGCCAAACAGGGCACATGGGTCATTTGTCCCTGTCGGAGGGCAGAGAGGAGGTTGGTGCCATTGTCGCAAACCACCATTCCTGCCTTAAGTTGGCGTGGCGTCAACCACCTCTGAACCTGCCCCTGCAGAGCTGACAGAACCTCTGCCCCAGTGTGGCTCCTGTCCCCCAAGCACACCAGCTCAAGCACCGCATGGCATCTTTTGGCCTGCGTACTTGCGTAGCCCCTTGAACGCCTACGGAGCACTGCTGGTTCCGAGGAAGAGGCCATGGAGGAAGAAGAAGAGGAGGGGGTGGAGGAGAGAGGTGTGTCACAATCAGCATTTTGGAGGCGTGGTGGCGGAACAACCTCCAACACTACTGCACCTTGTCCTGCATCCTTCCCAGCTGCCAGCAGAGTCACCCAATGCGCCGTGAAACTTAGGTAACGTCCCTGTCCATGCCTGCTGGACCATGAGTCAGCGGTAATATGCACCTTACCGCTGACCGCCCTGTCCAGCGAGGCATGGACATTGCCTTCCACATGCCGGTAGAGAGCCGGAATCGCCTTCCGTGAGAAAAAGTGGCGTTTGGGTACCTGCCACTGAGGAACCGCACATTCCACAAACTCACGGAAGGGGGCAGAGTCTACCAACTGAAAAGGCAGCAGTTGAAGTGCTAGCAATTTTGCCAAGCTAGCATTCAACCGCTGGGCATGTGGATGGCTGGGAGCAAACTTCTTTCGGCGGTGCAGCAGCTGGGGCAGGGAAATTTGCCTGGTACAATCTGACGTCGGTGTACCAAAAGCAGATTGCCCACAAGTACTTGACTGTGACACACCTAATTCTACACCTTCATTCCTCTCACTGGAGGTCTCAGAGAGGACTGAAGGTCTAGTGGGGTTGGAAATCTCAGCTGATGAGGAGCAAGGAGAGATCCTCTTTGTTCTTTGGTGTGGGTCTTTTAGATACGCTTGCCAACGAACTGCATGGCAGGTCAACATATGTCTGGTCAAGCATGTGGTACCCAAGCGGGAGATGTTTTGGCCACGCGAGATACGCTTGAGACATATGTTGCAAATAGCAGCGGTGCGATCTGATGCACTCGTCTCAAAAAAGGCCCACACCAAATAACTTTTTGAATAACGCGCAGAGACTGCAGCGCCCTGCACATGTGGAGCTTTGGGGTGTGATGCAGTCAATGTGCTGCCCTTAGGCTGGCCCCTGGAGGGCATCCTGCCTCATTGGTGATGTGCCGCCGCCTCCTCCTCCTCCTCCTCCTCCTCCTCTCTCCTATCAGGCACCCACGTTGAGTCAGTGACCTCATCATCCCCTCCCTCCTCATCACTGGAGCAAACCTGGCAGTATGCTGCAGCAGGGGGAGCATGACTGCCAGATTGCTGTCCTTCTTGGGCACCCCCTCTGTCCGTGCTCATGTTACTGCCTTCATCGAGCTCAGTATCGTCATCAGAGCCTTCCAAACGCTGGGCATCCTCCTGGAGCATGTACCCAACACTGTGGTCAAACAGTTCGAGGGAATCCTCATGAGGACATGGTGGAGCTAGGGAAGGAGTCACTGATGACATTGAGCTGAGGGAAGAGGCCGCTGCTTTGCCAGACAAAGCACCCTGGGCATGGGTGAGAGAGGATGAGGAGGATGAGGACGGCTTGGTCATCCACTCGACCAAGTCTTCCGCATGTTGCGGCTCAACACGGCCAGCTGCCGAAAAAAAGGCCAAGCGTGTCCCATGGCCACGTGCTGATGAGGATGCACCGTCTCCACGACCAGCACTAGACACAGAGCCTGCTTGCCCTCTCTTATTGGCTTGTGACTGTCTGCCTCTCCTTCTTGGCCTTCCAGACATACTAATGGCCTGTAGCTGCACTAAGCTGGGATAGAACACCTGTAATTTTCTTCAGGTAGCTTTATATACTGTAACCAGACAAGCCTGCTTGTCAGTAGGAAGATAACAGGAACGGATCTAGCTGAACACTGTGAGCAGGACGCACTGTACTAAATGTAAATAGTCTAGCTGCCTGACCGTGGTACTAATAGGATCAAATAGAACACCTGTAATTTTCTTCAGGTAGCTTTATATACTGTAACCAGACAAGCCTGCCTGTCAGTAGGAAGATAACAGGAACGGATCTAGCTGTACACTGTGAGCAGGACGCACTGTACTAAATGTAAATAGTCTAGCTGCCTGACCGTGGTACTAATAGGATCAAATAGAACACCTGTAATTTTCTTCAGGTAGCTTTATATACTGTAACCAGACAAGCCTGCCTGTCAGTAGGAAGATAACAGGAACGGATCTAGCTGAACACTGTGAGCAGGACGCACTGTACTAAATGTAAATAGTCTAGCTGCCTGACCGTGGTACTAATAGGATCAAATAGAACACCTGTAATTTTCTTCAGGTAGCTTTATATACTGTAACCAGACAAGCCTGCCTGTCAGTAGGAAGATAACAGGAACGGATATAGCTGAACACTGTGAGCAGGACGCACTGCACTAAATGTAAATAGTCTAGAAGATAACAGGAACGGATCTAGCTGAACACTGTGAGCAGGACGCACTGCACTAAATGTAAATAGTCTAGAAGATAACAGGAACGGATCTAGCTGAACACTGTGAGCAGGACGCACTGCACTAAATGTAAATAGTCTAGAAGATAACAGGAACGGATCTAGCTGAACACTGTGAGCAGGACGCACTGCACTAAATGTAAATAGTCTAGAAGATAACAGGAACGGATCTAGCTGAACACTGTGAGCAGGACGCACTGCACTAAATGTAAATAGCAGGAACGGATCTAGCTGAACACTGTGAGCAGGACACACTGCACTAAATGTAAATAGTCTAGAAGATAACAGGAACGGATCTAGCTGAACACTGTGAGCAGGACGCACTGCACTAAATGTAAATAGCAGGAACGGCTCTAGCTGAACACTGTGAGCAGGACGCACTGCACTAAATGTAAATAGCAGGAACGGATCTAGCTGAACACTGTGAGCAGGACGCACTGCACTAAATGTAAATAACAGGAACGGATCTAGCTGAACACTGTGAGCAGGACGCACTGCACTAAATGTAAATAGTCTAGAAGATAACAGGAACGGATCTAGCTGAACACTGTGAGCAGGACGCACTGCACTAAATGTAAATAGCAGGAACGGATCTAGCTGAACACTGTGAGCAGGACGCACTGCACTAAATGTAAATAGCAGGAACGGATCTAGCTGAACACTGTGAGCAGGACGCACTGCACTAAATGTAAATAGCAGGAACGGATCTAGCTGAACACTGTGAGCAGGACGCACTGCACTAAATGTAAATAACAGGAACGGATCTAGCTGAACACTGTGAGCAGGACGCACTGCACTAAATGTAAATAGCAGGAACGGATCTAGCTGAACACTGTGAGCAGGACGCACTGCACTAAATGTAAATTGCAGGAACGGATCTAGCTGAACACTGTGAGCAGGACGCACTGCACTAAATGTAAATAGTCTAGAAGATAACAGGAACGGATCTAGCTGAACACTGTGAGCAGGACGCACTGCACTAAATGTAAATAGTCTAGATAGAAGATAACAGGAACGGATCTAGCTAAACTGAATACAGTGTATATATATATATGCAACACCTGGGATGCATATATATACACAATACACTGTAAGTGCAGCTAACTGACTGACTGTTCTGCCTAATCTATCTAACTCAAATCAAATGACACTGTCTCTCTCTCTCTCTATCTCTCAGCACACCGGAACACACACTACACAGGGCCGCTGTGCAGGCGGCCTTATATAGTGTGGGGTGTGTACTAAATCCCCTGAGCCATAATTGGCCAAAGCCACCCTGGCTTTGGCCAATTACAGCTCTCTCTACTGACGGCGCTGTGATTGGCCAAGCATGCGGGTCATAGTGCATGCTTGGCCAATCATCAGCCAGCAATGCACTGCGATGCCGCAGTGAATTATGGGCCGTGACGCGCCACACGAATTTAGCGCGAACGGCCCATATCGTTCGCAATTCGGCGAACGGAGCGAACAGCCGATGTTCGAGTCGAACATGGGTTCGACTCGAACACGAAGCTCATCCCTAATCCTCATGACACATCACAGGAAGCACCTCCATGGTTAACAGAGGACAGAATTAAAATTAGACTTGGGAAACTTAACATTAATAAATCACCGGGACCAGATGGCTTGCATCCGAGGGTGCTTAGGTAACTCAGTCAGGTAATTGCCAGACAATTGTTCCTAATTTTTACTGACAGTCTACTGACTGGAATGGTACCAGCTGATTGGAGAAAAGCCAATCTAGCACCAATATTTTAAAAAGGGCCCAAAATACATCCCTGCGAATTACAGACCAGTTTGCCCAACATCAATAGTATGCAAGCTCTTGGAGGGGATAAGGGACTATATACAAGTTGTAAAGTGCTACGTAAACTGTTGGCACTATATAAATCCTGTATAATAATAATAATGATAATATACAAGATTTTAGTAATGCGAAAACGGTATCATTAGCAGTAATCAGCATGGATTCATAAATAATCGTTCTTGCCAAATGAGTTGCCTGTAGACATGGTGTAAATTAATGGGGTGGGCAAATACATGTCAAATGAGGTTTAATGAAGAAAAATGTAAAATAATGCATTTGGGTGGCAAAAATATGAATGCAATTTATACACAGTGGGGGCGGGGGTGATAGATGATAGGCTCAGCAATGGCATGCAAAAGGCCAGAATTTTAAAGATAAGGGAACCATAATTTAGTTAGACAAACGAAATAATCAGAATAAAGTAAACCTGGTTACAGATGGAATGTGAAACAGCAGTAACAAATCCAGTTTACCAAAGACATAAAGGCAGTCTGTTCAGTTTAAGGTGGATGGGAGTAGCACGATATAAATGCAGTTTACCTGTGAAGAGAAAAAAAAAAAAAGATGATCAGATGCATGAGCACCACCATGCGCCCACTAGCACGTGCCCCCCCCCCCCCCCCGCATGAAGACATTCACTTTTTTATGCATATAATTTTTTTGATCTATGTCAGATTAGTGTAAAAAAAATTGTTACTGTAGATGTTTTCTGTTTAAAACGACAATTCATATCTTATACAAACTTTTGCAAATTTGTTTACAAATGAAATAAAGGCTTCCTATAATGAATTTTGTTTTTATAATTTATTTATGAGATACAAAAATCTTTAAAAAAATAGGCAAAACAATAAAAGGTTAAATATTTTATTGGCTAGAAAAATAGAACTAAAAACCGGAAATAATAAAGTGATGAATGTACATTCCAGGGATAACAGCCTTTGTAGCAGATGCCGACCTTTTCTGTTCTGACATGTAACACTGTTCTGAAGAAATATCACCATGACCTTTGCAGAGGGTCTGATTCATTATAATCACCTGGTGCACTCCGTGTTCCAATGAGCAAAGCTGCAGTGTCTATCATTTTAGGCCCCTTACACAGGGCGTATGCATCCATGCCACGTATGAGGGCCGTTCTTACCTGTACGGGGATACACGAGCTGTTACGTCCTTACAGAAAAGAGCCTGAAAAGCCTCTAACACTTCTGACTCGGGGTCCCTGATAGAGCAGACAGGCGGCACAGGAGTGGCACAAATGCCTATTGGTCTTGCTAGCAGCAGGGCTAGGAGAGCTGGACAGACTATCTGGATCAAGCAGGGAAAGACCATCAGTGAACCTCAGCGGAGCTGGAGCGTCGAATGGACACCATTGAGCTGGAGTCAAGAGCAGCCTGGCACAGGCAACGGCAGACAGATGCAGAAAGCTGGTAAACTGACACCAGTGGAATGTAGGCAAAGGCTCACAGAAGGCAGTCCAGCAGCGATTGGGACAGGGGCCTATTCCCCAAAACCCTGGGCAGTGGTTGTCAGGGTCTGCAGACAGGGGGCTTATCAAAATTTGGAAGCCCCCTTTAACAATGGGGCCCCCTGATCCCGCCCCCCATGTGAATGAGCATAGGATACATTGTACCCCTACTCATTCACCAAAAAAAAAAAGTGTCAGAAGTAAAATCTTTAAACAAAATTTCAAGAAATATGATACAGCGCTGCGCTAAAACAAACTAAGTAAGCAGCCAACACACCCGTAGACTCAGGGAGAACAGAACAACTAAAAAATGCACAGTGTGGCGCTATTAAGTGAATACAATATGAACAAAGTAAACATAAATTATTCAAATCAGAAACATCTCATGTGAGCATTTGTGACAGTGACTAGTGAAAGAATAACACATATGTGTATATAGATGATTTAAGCATCGAAGGCAAAATCAAATATAGAGTCCATAACACCAAAAAGAAAAAGTCCGTGATAGCAGTGTGTAAATGGTATACAGGTGTTCTTCTTGTATATGCAGGAAGATCAATTGGACCCGGTAGCCTGGTAGATGAATGGACCATAAACGACCAGAGGTGCACAGAAATTTAAAAACGGTGCCAGGACCATCACCAGAAGATATGGAGGCTTACCAGAAGTAGTGGCCTGAAATAGCGTATGCTAGAACAGGTCAAGAAGGCTTGGTGACCAACTGGTCTAGATGTATTGTCTGGATAGATGTCATCACCACACCAACGGAGGGAATCTTCCGCTTGGCTTGGTGGTGTGATTATTTTCGAGGAAATCGTGCTGATTGCTTCCCCCCCTTCCCTCCGTTGGTGTGGTGATGACATCTATCCAGACAATACATCTAGACCAGTTGGTCACCAAGCCTTCTTGACCTGTTCTAGCATACGCTATTTCAGGCCACTACTTCTGGTAAGCCTCCATATCTTCTGGTGATGGTCCTGGCACCGTTTTTAAATTTCTGTGCACCTCTGGTCGTTTATGGTCCATTCATCTACCAGGCTACCGGGTCCAATTGATCTTCCTGCATATACAAGAAGAACACCTGTATACCATTTACACACTGCTATCACGGACTTTTTCTTTTTGGTGTTATGGACTCTATATTTGATTTTGCCTTCGATGCTTAAATCATCTATATACACATATGTGTTATTCTTTCACTAGTCACTGTCACAAATGCTCACATGAGATGTTTCTGATTTGAATAATTTATGTTTACTTTGTTCATATTGTATTCACTTAATAGCGCCACACTGTGCATTTTTTAGAAGTAAAATCTTTGACAACTCCTTTATTAATAAAAACAAAACAAAAAACAAAAAAAACATGTTCCGACGTAGATCCATTATCAATCACGATGCCCGCCACACCAATGTACCTGGAAAAAAAAACATTGCCTGTGATGAAGGCTACCGCCATCTGACAGTTCTTAAATTGGTAAGGGGCAGAGCCACCTGGCGACGTCACTGACTGGCTTCCCGGCCTGCTCCTCAAGAACCAGCTATTAAATGTGCCTTGAGGCCGGGTTTACACTAGTGCGACAAACGCTCCGACATTGGGAGCTCATGTCGCATGACGTGTGAAAATCAAAGTTTCTCTATGGGAGCCGTCTTAACTGGTTCTGACACAAGTCGGTCAGACTTGTGGCCCTGCGGCCCCCCACCCCAAAGCACCTTTTTTTAATTTAAAAAGGGCCTCTTCCCGACAACCCTGACCAGTGGTTGTCGGGGTCTGCGGGCGGGGGGCTTATCGGAATCTGGGAGCCCCCTTTAATAAGGGGGCCCCCAGATCCTGGCCTCCCACCCTATGTGAATGAGTATGGGGTACATCGTACCCCTACCCATTCACCTAGGGAAAAAAAATGTCAATAAAAAACACACTAGACAGGTTTTTCAAGTAATTTATTAGGCAGCTCCGGGGGTCTTCTTCTGACTGCGGGGATCTCTTCCTTCTTCTCCGTGGGCTCTTCCTTCTTCTCCGCACTCTCCGGTATCTTCTGCTCTTTTGCCCGCTCTTTTGCTAGCGGTGGCCCGGTCTTCTCCGCCGTCTTCTTACCTCTTCTCTTCTTCCGATGTTGACACAATGCTCTCTCCCACTATAATGCCGTGTGCGCGGCCCGCAACGACTTATATAGGGATGGGGCGTGGTCACTGGGTGATGTCACCCAGTGACCCTGCCCCTTATTACGTCACAGCCCTGAGGAAAGATGCTTCAGGGCTTAGAATGCAATGCGGCTGCAAGCTTTATTGAAAAAAAAAAAAAAATACCCCATAGCTGACAATACAAAGATGTGAAAAAAAAAACGGCCTGGGGAGCCTCCAATTGATGCCAGGTCCTTTGGGTATGGTATGGATTTTTATCAAAAGCTAAAACCACATGGGGCCTCCCACCCCAAAATCCATACTAGACCCCTAGGTCTGGCATGAATTTTGAAGGGAACCCCCGCGTTGCACCCCCCCAAAATCCCCACCTGACCCTTATCAGAGCATGCAACCTGGCAGGCCAGGAAAGGGGGAGCGAGCGAGTGCCCCCCACTTTTGAATCATACCAGGCCACATGTCCCCCCACCGCAAAGAACCTTGTCCCCATGTTGAAGGGCCTCTTCCCCACAACCTTGGGCGGTGGTTGTGAGTGTCTGCAGGTGGGCCCCAAAGGGCCTGGTATGGATTGGGGGGACCCCCGTGCAGTTTTGTTTTTTCCCACATTTTTGTATTGCCAGCAATGTTTTACCATCAACCCCCAAACACCCCCACAAAAGGTATTTTGTAATATAAACATGCTTTCCAGATAATACTCTATCACTTAGGACCCTTTAACATATGAAATTTGATAATTACACACACATATTATTTTGCAGCCATTTGGTAAAATCATTTAAGTTAATTTTTTTTCCCTCATTAATGTACACACAGCACCCCATATTGACAGAAAAACACAGAATTGTTGACATTTTTGCAGATTTATTAAAAAAGAAAAACTGAAATATCACATGGTCCTAAGTATTCAGACCCTTTGCTCAGTATTTAGTAGAAGCACCCTTTTGATCTAATACAGCCATGAGTCTTTTGGGAAAGATGCAACAAGTTTTTCACACCTGGATTTGGGGATCCTCTCCAGTTCTGTCAGGTTGGATGGTAAACATTGGTGGACAGCCATTTTTAGGTCTCAATTGGGTTTAAGTCAGGGCTCTGGCTGGGTCATTCAAGAACAGTCACGGAGTTGTTGTGAAGCCACTCCGTTATTTTAGCTGTGTGCTTAGGGTCATTGTCTTGTTGGAAAGTAAACCTTCGGCCCAGTCTGAGGTCCTGAGCACTCTGAAGAAGGTTTTTGTCCACGATATCCCTGCACTTGGCCGCATTCATCTTTCCCTCGATTGCAACCAGTCGTCCTGTCCCTGCAGCTGAAAAACACCCCCACAGCATGATGCTGCCACCACCATGCTTCACCTTTGGGACTGTATTGGACAGGTGGTGAGCAGTGCCTGGTTTTCTCCACACCTACCGCTTAGAATTAAGGCCAAAAAGTTCTATCTTGGTCTCATCAGACCAAAGAATCTTGTTTCTCACCATCTTGGAGTCCTTTAGGTGTTTTTTTTTTTTTTTAGCAAACTCCATGCGGGCTTTCATGTGTCTTGCACTGAGGAGAGGCTTCCGTCGGGCCACTCTGCCATAAAGCTCCGACTGGTGGAGGGCTGCAGTAATGGTTGACTTTCTACAACTTTCTCCCATCTCCCGACTGCATCGCTGGAGCTCAGCCACAGTGATCTTTGGGTTCTTCTTTACCTCTCTCACCAAGGCTCTTCTCCCCCGATAGCTCAGTTTGGCCGGACAGCCAGCTCTAGGAAGGGTTCTGGTCGTCCCAAACATCTTCCATTTAGGGATTATGGTAGCCACTGTGCTCCTAGGAACCTTAAGTGCAGCAGAAATTTTTTTTGTAACCTTGGCCAGATCTGTGCCTTGCCACAATTCCGTCTCTGAGCTCTTCAGGCAGTCCCTTTTACCTCATGATTCTCATTTGCTCTGACATGCACTGTGAGCTGTAAGGTCTTATATAGACAGGTGTGTGGCTTTCCTAATCAAGTCCAATCAGTATAATCAAACACAGCTGGACTCAAATGAAGGTGTAGAACCATCTCAAGGATGATCAGAAGAAAGGGACAGCACCTGAGTTAAATACATGAGTGTCACAGCAAAGGGTCTGAATACTAAGGAACATGTGATATTTCAGTTTTTCTTTTTTAATAAATCGGCAAAAATGTCAACAATTCTGTGTTTTTCTGTCAATATGGCGTGCTGTGTGTACAGTAGCCTCCCTGACGGTACTCCCTCGTGTGGCTCGGGGTTAAATTTCAGCACCATTACCAGTAAGCCCGAGCCACACTCGGGATTACATCTCAGGATCCTGGTACAGGTTACTTACCTTGTCCCCAGTATCCTGCAATGTCCCCCCGCGCTGTCTGCAGGCTCAGTCCTCTGCCCGAAGTCTCTCTGTGCCAGGCTCCGTTCCCTGTTAGCGTCACGATGCACGGGGGCGGAGCCTGGCAGCAAATTCAAACAAAAGTAAAAATCATAACACATACAGTACTGTAATCTTAGAGATTACAGTACTGTATGAAATCATTTCCCTCCCCTTTTGTCCCCAGTGCTTTGGCCCATGCCCTGCATGCAGTTTTATATGATATATACTGTTCTTTCTGCCTGGAAACTGGAGATTGTTCATAGCAACCAAAAAGTGTCCCTTTACGTCAAAAGTGGCTTTAGACCAACTAGAAACAGCAACAGTAAATTAGAACACTTGCAGAATTGAGCGATAGTGAATTGTGGAGAAATGTATATTATTTATATTTATATTATAATTTATGATTTTGTGTTTCAAACTTCATCATACCAGGGATATCTACTAGACTCTTGGTGGACAGATAAGTGTGTTATTGCTAAGAATTACAGACCTACAATATAAAACACCAAATTTCTATGCAAAATAATTGTACCGCTTAAATCTTAAATAATCATACCGCCAGGGAGGTTAATGATGGGAAAAAAATGAACTTAAAATGATTTTAGCAAATGGCTGCAATATAACAAAGAGTGAAAAATTTAAGGGGGTGTGAATACTTTCCGTCCCCACTGTATATCTATCTTTCTTTGTATACCTGTTGTGGTTTATAATAAAATTTATTTTTATATATTTGTGTATTCACACATGTCTGGAGTTGACCGTTTAACACCCACTTTACAATTTTCTCCTTTACTATATAATTAGGGTTGGCACTCCAGGACATATCTTTTTGGTTTGATACGGGTGGGCCTTGACTACATGTCCAAGACCCCAAATTACCTCACTACAACCCCTGGCAAAAATAATGGAATCACCAGTCCCTGAGGATGTTCCTTCAGTTGTTTATTGTTGTAGAAAAAAAGATCACAGACATGGCCAAAAACTAAAGGCATTTCAAATGGCAACTTTCTGGCTTTAAGAAACACTAAAAGTAATCAAGAAAAATAATTGTGGTAGCCAGTAACAGTTAGATATATAGAATGAGCACAGGGAATAAAATTATGGAATCACTCAACTCTGTTTGTTTTTCATGATTCCATAATTTTTTCCTCAAACAAAATAACACTCCAACACATCACTAGTACTTTGTTACACCACCTCTGGCTTTTAGAACTGCTTGCAGTCTCTGAGGCATTGACTTAATGAGTGATAAACAGTACTCTTCATCAATCTGGCTCCAGTCTTCTCTGATTGCTGTTGCCAAATCATCTTTGCAGGTTGGAGCCTTGTCATGGACCATTTTCTTTAACTTCCACCACAGATTTTCAATTGGATTGCGATCCGGACTGTTTGCAGGCCATGACATTGACCTTATGTGTCTTTCTTCAAGGATTTTTTTCACAGTTTTTGCTCTATGGCCAGATGCATTATCATCTTGATAAATGATTTCATCATCCCCAAACATCCTTTCAATAGATGGGATAAGAAAAGTATCCAAAATTTCAATGTAAACCTGTGCATTTATTAAAGATTTAATGACAGCCATCTCCCCAGTGCCTTTACCCGACATGCAGCCCCATATCATAATTGACTGTGGAAATTTGCATGTTTTCTTCAGACATAAATCTCACTGAAACGGCACCAAACAAAAGTTCCAGCATCATCACCTTGCCCAGTGCAGATTTGAGATTCATCACTGAATATGACTTTCATCCAATCATCCACAGTCCATGATTGCCTTTCCTTAGCCCATTGTAACCTTGTTTTTTTGTGTTTAGGTGTTAGAGATGTCTTTTAGCTTTTCTGTATGTAAATCCCATTTCCTTTAGGCGGTTTCTTACAGTTCGGGCACAGAGGTTGACTCCAGTTTCCTCCCATTTGTTCATTTGTTTTGTTGTACATTTTCTGTTTTCAAGGCATATTGCTTTAAGTTTTCCGTCTTGACGCTTTGATGTCTTCCTTGGTCTACCAGTATGCTTGCCTTTAACCACCTTCCCATGTTGTTTGTATTTGGTCCATGTTTTAGACACAGCCGACTGAACAACCAACATCTTATCTTGTGCAACACTGCGTGATGATTTACCCTCTTTAAAGGAGTTTGATAATCCTCTCCTTTTTTTTCAATTGACATCTCTGGTGTTGGAGCCATGCTTCATGTCAATCCACTTGTTGCAACAGCTCTCCAAGGTGTGATCACTCCTTTTTACCTACATACTAACAAGTAGATTTAATCTGATGCAGGTGTTAGTGTTTGTAATGAAAATTTACAGGGTGATTCCATAATTTTTTCCTCAGAATTGAGCGATTCCATAATTTATTCCCTGTGCTTGTTCTATAAATCTAACTGTTACTCGCCACCACAATTATTTTTCTTGATTACTTTTAGTGTTTCTTAAAGCCAGAAAGTTGCCATTTGAAGTGCCTTTAGTTTTTGGCTATGTCTGTGATCTGCTTTTTTTCTACAACAATAAACAAGTGAAGGAACATCCTCAGGGACTGGTGATTCCATAATGTTTGCCAGGGGTTGTATATGGGTATCAAAGACGTTGCAGCGTTCAGGTGGTGTTTAGTCAAAGATCGCTTATATATACCTAGCTGAAAGTTAGAGATGTGCAAGAGACAGTATGCTGGGGTGAGCTTGATATTGGTGTCAGTAATGTGACAAATCAGTTCCCAGATCTTACTCCAATAGGAGGCTATTTTAGGACAGCGGACCAATGTGATAGCAGTTTGTAGGAATTTTCTTGCAATCTAATACTGATTGAGCATTTGTGTGCTAGAATACATTCATTCTCCCATTGTGAGTTTGAGAAGTGCATTTGAAGGGCAGATTCCCACCGGCTTCTGAAGCTGGTCAAGTCTGCAGTATCTGATTGTTGGAGACAACTACATTAAAGAGGTTGTTTTCTCGATCCGAGTGCCAGCCAAGCAAATTGATTCAAACGAGGTAGGTTCCGACCATATCCCTCCTTCCCATCGGAGAAGAGCAAGTAGTTACAAACGTGCCTATAAGTCCAATGTGTAAAGGCAGAAGGCAAGAGGCTACTCGGCAAATTGTTGTATGGTAGAAACCAGCCTGCAGCCACACAGTGTGAGGCTAGTAAGGGTGCTCTGTTTCGTTGAAAATATTTTCGATCCTAGGCCCAGGGAAAAGTTAGGTGGGAGTGAGCAAAACCCCTAGGTATTTAAGCACACTAGGCATCCAATTAAAGGAGTTCTGTTGTGCCTGCAATACTATATACGAGGGAAGGGTTAGATTCATAACCTCCACTTTGGTAAAATTAATTAAGATTGTAAACTAATCCATAGATGGTAAAGGCTTGTAGTAGTTTAGGAATAGACATGTGCGGTTGTGTTAAAAAAAAATATATAGCAGGTCTGTATAAGCGGCCATTTTAAAAGTTTTAGTGCCTATCTCGAAACCGGTGATTAGCGAAATCATGTTAACCATGTGAATAAATGTCTCTAAGGTTAATATAAACAGGGGTGACAGTAGACATCCCTGTCTAATACCGTTTTTAATGGACACTGGCTCTGACAGGGTGCCATTAATCTTCAATCGAGCTATTGGATTCTGATATAGAGAGGAAATCCACGTAGCCCTGTGAGGTATTAAACCTATGTGAGAGCATGTAGCCCAAAAAAAAAAAAAAAAAAGTCCCACAACACCCTGTGAAAAGCCTTCCCGGCGTCAGTTGACAGGAGAAAACCTCAATTCATCACTGCCATTGAAGCGTGTTTGAAGTGAAGGGCCTTTGTCACATTGTCCCTTGCACCCTCCCTGGCAAGAACCCAACTTGTTCAGGGCCTATCAGCTGTGGGAGGAATTAGCATAAACAGTTAGGGAGTAATTTCAGGTCTAGATTAAGCAGGGATATAGACCTGTAGCTAGAGCAATCTGTTGGGTCCTTACCCAGTTTGGGAAGCACTGTTACCTGTGCCATCAGGAAGGAGTTTGGTACCTGGCGGGAGACCATTAGGAAGTTCAGTGTGCGCTAAAGTGGGGGCACCAGAAGGTTGTTAAACATTTTGTAATAGTGCGCTGTAAGGCCATCAGAACCTGGACTTTTCCTGGGCTTGAGGCTTTAAAGCAGACATTTCCTCCGAGGATATCGGACCCTCCAAGGACTCTGCATACTCATCAGAAAGAGTGGCATTCCACTTCGGGCCAGATGGTCTTAAATTTTTTATTTCCCGTCTCCCTGTAGACCAGGGGGTTTATGCATTTGGGGATTATTACAGTTTGGAATAGTATTTTGGGAAGCCTGCAGCAATTATATCCATGCGATTGTGTAATGCACAGACTTAAATCGCCAGAATATTGGTTGATAGGGAAGCTTTCAGGGCTCTAGCCAAGCATTTTCCCCCTTTATACCATGCTCATAAAACATTTTATTCTTAAAGAAAAGGGATCTTTTGGCCTTGAGTTGAGTAAATCTTAAAGGCCCTGGCGTGCCTTTAACAGTTCTGCAGCCGTTTGTGTCTCCAACGAGAGTTAGGTTTTGTCTCTAACTGGGCTATCTTGGTTGCCAAACTTGCAATTCGTTTATCGGATTCCCGTTTGCGCTGTGCCCCGTCTAATAAATTCTCCTCTCGGGTCAGGTGCGTGATGTGACGCACACGTAGTGGGGGAGGGGCCTGATGACGGAGCCGAGGAAGCGGGCGGCGGAGCAGCTCAGGTGAACGAAGCTGCCTGAGAGGTGGAACTGACAGCGTGCCGCATTCAGAGCAGCGGCGTTGGTCGGTACACCACGGGCCGCCGAGACTCACGGGGTGGCTCACCCCCACGCTCCCCCAGTCCCTTCGGATCGATGAGGGGAACACACCGGCTTCCCTAGAGGGTCTCCGGATGGCCCCGCACCCCAACCCTTCCCCCCAGTGATACATCATAAACCCCTGGAGGGCTGGATGAGGATCGGATCCTATGCGCCGAGCACGGCGGGATTGAAGGACACTCAGCAACCTAGAGGAGGAAACACCCACAATCTCCAGGGACACCGGGCCTAACCTGAGGTAGAGACGGTAAGCCTATGAGGGAACCCCGGCGAATTCAGGCAAGTAAATGTAACAATACTGTGGAAATCCGTGGATCGGGAAGGAATCTTACAAACATGTAATGGTGGAACCATATACAATAACAGTGTCTGATGGGCTCCGGCGTAAATAAAGGTTTAAAACCAGCAGAAAGGTACTAACCCAGGAGAGACTGCATAAACTGTAGACCACTGCTGCTTTAAAATTAAAAAGACTGGGGAAAAAAAAAAAAAAAAAGGGAAAGGGGAGGGAGCAGACGGGCGGGCGGCACTACCGTCTATGGTGGTCTTGTCTGGCCGGCCATTTCCTTCCCCTTTGGGACGGTTTCACCCTCCGTCTCCCTTTGCCCCCTCCCGCTGCAGGTGTACAGTGAAGGAGTACAAGGAAACTAATAGGCATAAGTCCGGATAGTGAAGTGGCTAAGCAGCTAAGAATGTAACGATAGTGCTTGGGTTCAAGCACTCTGCCCTATCCCTGACCAAATACAACGGTAGTCACTAGGTCTGGTAAGATCAAGACCAGGCCGGGGGGGTGATACAGAGCATAGAGGAGGGGGCGGACAGAGAGGGACTAGAGGAGGCAGGCGGGGGGAGGGCAAGGCGGAGATAGAAGATAATAAACATGCGAGGGCGCCCTCAAAGGGGAGCGGAGGCGAAGCAACCTAGAGAGAGCCTGAACACTAGCTCTATTCAGAAGTACCTGAAGGAGACAAACCAGGGAAGCCCAAAAAACCCAGCTCAAGATAATAAACAGCAAAGTGGGAAAGAAAAGAAGAAAGAAATAGTGAAGAGCCAAGGGGCTAGCGGGGGATCAACTAGGGGAGAAGGCGGAACCCCAAGTACGATGGAAGACACCAGCATGGAAATACCATTAACCAAAATAGAGCTGCTAGAGATGTTCGCCAAACTGGAACTGGTAATTAAAACAGAAATTCATAATGTTAGAACCGACATGGGCCACCTACCGAAGCGAGTAGAATCAGCAGAGGAGGCCTCAGATAAACAGAGCAGAGAAATAGTCACCTTAAAACAACAGGTAAAAGACCTACAACTAGCCCAACGGGACATCTTTTATAAATTAGAAGCGCAAGAAAACCAGAGTCGCAGACAAAATTTGAGGCTGCGCGCCCTGCCAGAACAACGAGGTGAAGATCTGTATGCTAAAATGAAAGCCATCTTCAACCCGATCCTGGACCGAAACCCAAACGATGAACTGAAGATTGACAGGGTTCATAGATTAAGGAAATCCCCAAATGTCAGCGAGGATAAACCCAGGGATATAATTATTAGGTTCCACCATTATGAAGATAAAGCAAGAGCCTGGAGTAACCTCAGGAAAGCTCAACCAGTAAAATTTGAGGGGGTTGAAATCCAGTTTTTTACCGATATTTCGGCAGAGACTCTGGCCTGGAGGCAGTTGCGACCCCTCCTGGAAGAACTGAGAAAGGCAAATATGAAATATAGTTGGGGATTTCCAACTTCACTGATTGTAGTGAAAGCGGGCAGAACATGCAGATTGAAATATATAGATAATATGCAAGACTTTTGTAATGATTTGGACATCCCTGTCCCAGCCGTATTTAAATAATTGGTGGAAAGCCCGGTTGATGTTCAGACACCTGGAAACCTTGGGGGGGGGGGCGGGGAGGGTGCGTGGGTGGGAGGGGGAGGGCGCCCGGTGTGGGGACAGGCGGCCTTATGGGCGCTCGCTCGCGATGTTCCTCCCCCCCCTTTTTCTATTTAGGGGGGGGGGGGGAGCATGGCGACCGAGGCGATCCGTCATTAGAGTCACACCCCATTGGTCTGGCCGGTCGCATGCCGAGAGAAGCAATACCTCTTGGCGGCGGACATACTGCCAGGTCTAGGCAGGTAGGGAAAGGGGGGAGGGCGGGGGGGTGGGGGAATGGGGTTTGGGGTGGAGGGAGGTCTGGGAGGGGAGGAGAGTGGGAAAGGTCCGGCAGGTATCAAAAGGAAAGAGTGCAAAACATAAGATGTGAATCTAGCGAGCAGCAATATGCAAAAGCTAAATGACAGAGTTTTCATGTTTTACTTACAACGTTAAAGGGCTGAACTCCCCCCTTAAACGTCACAAAATCTTGCGAGAATTAGAACAACTTAAGGCAGATGTAGTGTTTCTTCAAGAGACCCACTTTTCACAGGATTCACACATTAGATTATTCTCTAAGTGCTTCCCCAACTGGTTCTACAGCGACTCACCTATCAAGAGAGCTAAGGGGGTCGCAATTGGGCTCTCAAGAAGGACTAGGTTTGCGCTATTAGAAAGATGTGAGGATAGGGATGGTCGCTATCTTTTTTTGAAGATTAGAATGGGAGAAAGGGTTTTTACCCTGGTGAACATCTACTGTCCAAACAACAACCCAGCACAATTTTTGCTACACATCCTAAATAAGTTAGCAGATTTTAGGGCAGGACAGGTGATAGTGGCAGGTGACCTGAATTTCTGCTTGGACCCAGCGATGGATAGCACAGTTGGTAACCAGAGAATGAGTGGGAGACTATTAAAAAAAGTTGGCCAGAAATTGCACAACTGCCATTTGATAGACGCTTGGAGGGTACAACACGCAAAAAGTAAAGATTATACTTTTTTTCCTCGGTACATGGGTCCTATTCTCGTCTTGATTTTTTGGTAGACCATAGGTTACTTGATTGTGTCAAGGAAACGGAAATAGGCGTTGCCACTCTATCCGACCATGCACCGGTTTTGATGAGGGTGGCGATGCCGGGATTCCGGAGATCACCATTTTCATGGCAGTTAGACGAAAAATTAATAGACAACCCAACCATCTATAGTAAGATACAGGAGGAAATAGAGGGCTTCCTCAAGATAAACGATACCGGAGAGGTCTCAGGTTCAGTCTTATGGGAGGCGATGAAAGCATATATAAGGGGCATATTGATTTCTTTGGAAGCCAAAGAGAAAAAAGAGGGGAAAAAAAGAAAGGCAGAGCTAATTGAAGAAATACATCAGTTGGAACAAATACATAAATCAGCCAATGGGGGCCACAACTTATTTCTAGTGCAGTTAATCCATAAAAGAGAAGAACTAAAAGATCTAATGGAACTGGAATCTAAACGCATACTGTATAAAAACGCAAAAGACAGATTTAGGTGGAGTAACAAAATAGGGAAACACCTGGCATCAGTCGTTAAAAAGAAAAGGGATACGAACTTCATAGAGAGGATCCAAAATAAAATAACGGGATATTTAAATATACTTCTAGCGATATACCCGAAGAGTTTCAAAAATATTTTACAGCTTTATATAAAGTCAAACAAGGTGGGGCTAATAATCTGGGAAAGGAAGAAACGATAGATGAATTTTTAAGAGAGGCAGGCCTACCAAGTCTCTCGGACAATGAGGCAAAAGAATTAGAAGGACTCATTACGGTGGAAGAAATTGAGCGGGCTTTGAAGACATCTCCCTCTGGAAAAAGTCCAGGGCCAGATGGCTTCACCACCTACTTCTACAAAAAATTTAAAGATACTCTGACCCCCAAGCTCTGTCAGATATGGAACAAGATAGGGAGCCAGGAGGAATTCTGTGAAGGAGCTTTGATGGCATCAATTGCCTTAATACCTAAGGCGGCGAAAGATAGCTCACTGTGTTCGAGCTATAGGCCGATCGCTTTACTCAATACCGATACAAAATTATATGCCAAGGTATTAGCCAATAGGCTGAAGGACAAAATGACATACTGGATACACCCTGATCAGACGGGCTTTATCCCAGGCAGAGAGGGGAGGGATAACGGTGTGAGGTCACTATTGGTTATAAAGGCGATGGAAGTGAGGGGGGCCCCCAGTCTACTACTGTCGTTGGACGCAGAGAAAGCCTTCGACAGAGTGGACTGGGGGTTCATGATAAAGACACTGAGGGCAATCGGATTGGGCGACACTATGTTAAACTGGATCAAGGCACTATATAAGGCCCCATCCGCACTAGTCAAAGTAAACGGTGTATTTTCGAGAGAAGTCAGGATGGAAAGCGGAACTAGACAGGGATGTCCCCTGTCTCCTCTTCTGTTTGCCCTGACTTTAGAGCCCTTACTGGCGGTAATCAGGAAAAACTCAGATATACGCGGATGCATAGTGGAAGGCGATGAACACAAGCTCTCGGCGTTTGCCGATGACGTATTGTTCTACATAGCGAATCCAAGGATCTCACTCCCGAACCTCCTGGCTACGCTGAGGAGATACGGGGAACTTTCAAACTATAAGGTGAACCTTGGTAAATCAGCAGCCCTAAATATCAACATTGAGAAACAAGAGGTAACCAAACTTAAAGAATATTTTCAATTTCCATGGCGAAAAAAAAATAGATTACCTAGGAATAGTACTAACAAAATCCCTTAAGAAATTATACCAGTTAAACTTTATACCCCTCCTTGAGGAGATTAAGCAGGAAACAAAGAAAAGCATGTATTCCCCTATTTCTTGGCTTGGTCGAGTCAATATTGTTAAAATGACTCTAGCTCCGAAGATTCTATATAAAATGCAGTTACTGCCAATTCCGTTAGCACAGTCTTTTTTCAGAGCCCTGAACAACATTATTTCCAAATTCGTTTGGAAAAACAAGAAGCCACGGATTGCCTTTGGGGTCTTGAGCAGGGACAAAACACAGGGTGGTCTGGCCCTCCCAGATTTTAAGAATTATTATAGAGCAATAGTACTTTCACGAATGTTGGAATGGGGTAAAGAATCAATAGGGAATAGATGGGTGAAATTAGAAAGAGATCTGAGCACGGCAAATATATGCCAATTAATTTGGAATCCACCACACTTTAGGGAATTAAGTCCAAATACACACATAATAACACGCCACACTTTAAGGACTTGGGATCAATTACACAGACAAAAGGCATGGGAATTTAATTCACCACTTATATATTTAAAGGATAACAAGTTTTTTCCACCAGGGTTAAGAGAAGTGGGAGGGAATTGGATAAGGAAGCACGAAACACAATTATTGGATATTACAAGAAACGGCAAAATTATTTCTTTTCAGGAGTTGTCACTGCCCAATGACCTAATGAACATAGATCTATGGAGGTATAACCAGTTGGCATCTTTTATTAAAAGTTTACCAGGTCCAATTAGAGATAAGGAGAATCTTAGACCTATGGAGAAATTGTTTCTGAAAAACAAAATTACAAAGAAAACAAAAGAACTATATAAAATAGTGCGGGAAGAGGGGGTAGGCATAAAGCCGTTATATTGCAATAAATGGGAGTCTGAGCTAGGTACATTACCAAGCGATGTAACATGGCAGAATATCTTTAACGCAACACATAAGTCGGCAGTAGATGCGAGTACAATAGAATCAAATTTTAAATGCCTAGCCAGATGGTACATGACGCCAGACAGGGTAAACAAGATGCAAGGAGAATCCTCTGGTAATTGCTGGAGGGGATGTTCCGCCAGGGGATCAATGGCCCACCTCTGGTGGGAGTGTCCAATAATCAAAAGGTTCTGGCAAGAAGTACTCAAGACAATACAAGAGATAACGGGGACCGAGATCAGAGAAGACCCTTGGGTATGCCTGTTTCACGGGACGGAGGGTCGGACGGGCAAGTACAACGCCTCTTTGACGCCCACTCTCTTAAATGTGGCCAAAAGCTTAATACCAAAAAAATGGCAAGAGAAAGCAGGCCCAAGTATTCGTGAATGGTTAATCAGGGTCAATGGAATCTATATCTTAGAGGCCGGTGACGTTGAAGACCTTTCGGTAGAGACAGAGGAAGTCCGGGAGGGAACAAAATGGGCGAAATGGTTAGCCTTTAAAAAAACATGGACGTATGCGGAGAAGTTCATATGAGGATGCACATATTAGAGTAGGTACTTCTGAGGGACCAGGGTGGGAGGGGAGAATCGGGGGGGTGAATTCGGGGGGTGGGGGGGGAGGAGGGATAGGGGTATTAAGATACTATTTGGGTTAAGGAATAGCTGGGGTTCACCCATATAATATTGGAATGTCAAAATAAAGTTTTTTTTAAAAGAAAACAAGAATACTATATCTGCTACCATGATGTGATGTTATAATGGGAAGAAATGACCTAAATATGGTGATTTAAACCCTCTCATTGTAAAAACTGAAGTAGCAAAAAAAAAAAAAAAAAAAAAAAAAAAAAAAAAAAAAAGAAAAAAAAATAAATTCTCCTCTAATGACACACTCGTGTCTCCCAAATTGTTAGAGAAAGATCTTCCATGCAATTTTTTTTTGCAATAATTACACAGTGTGTGTCGCTTTTTGGAGTAAGTCCGTGTCTGTCAATAAGGATAAATTTGGTCTCAACATGCAAGGTTTAGAGCCAGTTTCGGGATGAGTTAGTGTGAGTGAAATAGGTGCATGGTCTGAGTAGGTTTGTGACCAGGACATTTTATAGATAGGCAACTCCTATCCTCATATTGATTAGTGGTTCCAAATGAATAACTACTACAGTAGGGAACAGACACAAAAGATACACTCAACACCTTTCCAAATAACTGTAATGCTTTATTATGACGCAATTGAAGGTTTTTATACATATGATTACGTAGGTATCACATTATTACAATTGTACGTTTATGGTAACAAGGGGCATTACATAGGCAGAATAATTCTAATCAGGACTCGAAAATACAAACGTACTGAAAACATTATTAGTGCTGTGCGCACAGTGAGGGCAGTGTGCAATACATACAAAATAGGATACAATTATACACAGAACTTACAAATTTCCATTACAGTCTCCCCTCTTTTGATCAATACTTTGATCACTAACCACACCTGCTATCACCTTTAACCTGGAACCTGCAAACGCTTAGGTGGAGGAAGTCCTGGCCAAAGAGGCAAAAACTCCATTGTGGAGAAAATAGCTGAGCAGCTTTTTCATTACAAAATTACTTTTCATTGTGAAAAACAAATGATTGATGAGACATATTTACACTCCTGTGGCCAGAATGGCCTTCTAGCTTAATTGTCAGCATGCTGACTTATCAGCATATGTAAACACAGACAATTCTACATAAAATGGAAGACTTACAAAAGACAAACATGACTTCAACATGGCTGAACCATTTTTCAAATCACATATATATCCCTTACAATTAAAGTAATTAAATCAAAAAGTACCCTAGACTGATCGCAAGAGGAAAATAAACAGATTTCTTTAATCTAGTCATCTCTGCAGTGTCTGGTGTGGATCCCGATGAAGTTTTGCAAAACTGTACATAGATGCTGTATTGAGTCTTCAAACATTTCCTTAAACAATATATCTATATATCTATATATCTCTCTCAATAGGGAACAGGGAGATGGGGATTATTGCGGTGCCAAAAATACATCAATACAAAATAGTATATAATAAAGAAATTGTGTTTATTACAATTGATTAAAAAACAACAATTCATAGAAAACACAAGTTGAGGGAGCATAAAACGATATTTGTACAACCAATAGTAGATTGAGGTAGTCCTACTAGTTTCGCCAAGACATTGGCTTCATCAGGGGAACAGAGTAAGGTATACAGCGGTTATTCTACAAAAAAACATATGAGTAATAATTAGGCAAAAAGATAAAACAAAAAAAACAACAAACATCGCTGTGAGTGTCACTGGATAGCTGTGCATGAAGTCTAAACAGGTACTATCCCCTCCCCAGGATAAACCATCTGATGGACACTAAACCCTACATAGGTCACCCAAACATACCCTAGGAGCCCAACGTGGCAGGATGGATGCAATCCGCTGTCACAGGAATGAAAACCCTACACTGCCATAGTATGGCTGTAGGGGGCTTGGTAGAAAAACCTGGTAAAAACTGTAAAAATATGCAACTGTAAGAGCCCATTCACACAGGGGCAACTTTGGATCCGACCCCAAGTCGCCCCTAGTCGCGCTACATGAAAAAAAAATCAATGTAAGTGAATGGATCCGTCTTAATGTACACTACTGCAGTCGCTCCGACTTCAGAAAAGGTTCCTGTACTACTTCAATCCGACTTGAAGGCAACTTGTACCCATTGATTTCAATGGAAGTTGCCTCCAAGTCTGATCACTGTTCATACTGAGGCAACTTTACAGGAAGCAGAAAGGAAACAGAAAGTAATTTCCTCCACTAAACAGCCAGCCCCCTCCTTCTCACACACAGCTGATAAGCTCTGATTGGCCACTTGTAAAGTTCCCTGTCCTGGAGGCGACTTCAAGTTGTGTTGTAAGTTGCCCCAAGTCGCGCTGTGATTCATACTCAAGTCGTGTCCAAGTTGCCTCCCAAAGTCGCGCTGGAAGTCGTGTTGCCCCTGTGTGAATGGGCACTAAGGCTGTAAGAAAGCTCAACTATATTCAAAAAAAAAAAAAAAAAAAAAAAAAAAAAAAAAAAGGGGGAACAATACATAGTTACGTACCAAAATGCATAGACATGTCTTAAAACCAGGACGCTGTAGAAAACATTAATGTATAGTTGGACCGCATAGGGCAGCTATGCTGGTGAGTTCACAAAAGTAACTGGGCAGAAAGGGAGGGGAAAAAGGGGAAAAAGGTAAAATGTGTTGAAAGAGAAAATTTTATGAAAATATAAAATAGTGATGAAAAAAATGGGGATATGCCAACTAAATAAATAAAACCCTCAATGAAAGGGGTTAGGGACTAACCCTTCAGCCTAGAATCAACAAGAGCAGTGAAAAAACTGCTATAGATTTGAGCAGAGGACCAGGGTGAGTGAGAAAGATATTCACACCACTTGGGTGCATCAGCCTTTTCGAATGGGGCAGACATATCCCAATGAAGATAATGGTTGGTATCCAGACAAAAAAAACTGAAGGAACAGCTCAAACGAGCAGCAATGTTACCAGAGAGAAGGTTTACCTGCAGCGAAACAATCCAACACAGCAACGTCCCATTGTGTCAGCAAAGCAGACTGAAGACATACATATTTAAAGCCCCCCACCTGATTGGCAACAAGAATAAGCCAATCAGGTGCGGACAAAAAAGGTCTATACGCCTGCGCAATGACCGCCGCACGATGCCTACAAGCCCCCATAAGGCCAAGCGCCAGGTGTGATGCATCTGTGGGCGGCAGCCGTTCGACGCAATCAAACAGGGGCGTGGCCAAATGGTAGGCCTACCCATGGGACGAAATACGGCCAACAACCATAGGGAGGATAACAAAGGAGGCTGGTGTACACAGCGGAGGGCAGGGGGCGGAGATAGGCCAGGGGGCTGGCTGTTCAAAATACAGCCAAAGGCTGTGACTAGGTGGACAGGACCAGGACAGGGAGGCAGCCAAAATTAACCAAAGGAAACACAGAGGTGGATGAACGAGTGAAAAGGGGATGGCAGAGGCGGGAGGGGATAGGAGGCGGGCCGGACACGGAACAGCCAGGCAGCTCAGCCAATCATCCAGCCACAGTGAAAAAACAGCGATATAAATATGACAAAGACCATATATTACTGCAATCTATTGAGCAATGCAAAGAATACAGAAACAAAAAACATATGCATAAAGATCAAGAATACAAAATGTGTCAAGTCATAATCCATTTGAGATATACAACTAAAAATAAAAAGCGAATATAAGTAGAATTCATGACAGCATCAAAACAGACTAAAATGAAGCAAATACAACTAAATAAAAAGTGACAGAAATTATAAAGTACATGAGTGGCTAGAGACCAACACGTGTGGACCCCGAGATGGTAAAGGGGACATTGAGGCAGTGACTGTCATAATTAGAGGATGGGGGAGTGTGATGAAAAAGTGGGGATTGGCCAGACACACTAACTACAATCAAGCCCATTGGAAACCAGACTGAACAGGTTAATCTGAAATCTATTTATAGATATAAATATAAAACATTCAGATCATAGTCGTGTTAGGTAGCAATATGCCTATTAAGAGCAGTGGTGGCAAGTCGTTTATAGAGGGGCGTGATGTGGTCCTTAATACGCTTAAAGAATGGATGTTTCGTCTTTCCGACGTAGAAGCATCCGCAAAGGCAGATGGCTAAATAGACCGCTCCAATAGTTTTGCAAGTAACTTGATGTTTAACAAAATGAGTTTGGCCACTGGGAAGAGTGACCTCTCTAGAATTGATGTCACAATGTCCACAGGAAAAAGTGCCAGTATTGGCACAGTTTACAGGGTTTTTTCGCATATGACGACTCGTAACCAGATGGTCCCTCATGGAGGGAGCCATCGGTATGTGATCGATTTAAATCTGATCAATGGGTCCGTATTATAACTCAATTTTCTAAACAGCACATGCAAACTAGAGTCATTCTTAAAAAATTTTGGCCTCTATTGACCACAGATACCACAATTACTAAGTATGTAAAAGCCTATCCAGAGATCACATACCGACAGGCAGCGGACAGTGGAGTACTGCTTACACCTGAAAGGATAAACAAAGTTAAATGGTTATACTGACAAAATTCTAAAGAGGAAATCTCGGCCAGCCTATAAAGCTTTAACCCCAATGAGAGGTCAGACTTAATGGCAATTGAATAAGGACCCTTGTAGCAATAATGACAGCAATGTCCCCGTTGCAGATCTGATGGTCTTCACCGGCATGTAGGAGCTCATTAATTGTATCCAATAAGGTGTAATAGCAAGCAATAAGATTTCTTGGAACAGCAGAAGCTAAAAAACGTCTATGCACAGTGTTCAAGATAGGTTCAGTAAAGTATTCCCAAGATAAAGATGTCTGTGCAAAGGGTCCCAGTGAAACTGAGAAAAGGATTTGTAAAGGTGGGCGACTGCCCTCTCACTAACAACCAGGCCCATTCAATGCACTCTGGACAGCAGCTCCTGTAGCAATACGCGTGCAGCAGATCCACCGCTTCGATCTCCCGATGAGAAGCTTAGAACACAGGTTGGCAGGTGACCGAAGTGGTTCTGAATGGATGTCCGAACAGCAAGCAGTGCTAGGCCCCTCATCCGGGTTGGAATGTTGTACACCGCATGGTAAGCTGCAACCTCTCTCTCCCCATGCACAGAGAGGACGGTCTCGCGTCAGGCCGAGGTGGAAGAGAGGGCAGGGCTTTGTCTTCTCATATAGTTCCTCCCAGCAATCTCTCCGATGGCAGCAAAGATCCCTGGGATATGTAGTCCAGGTATAGAATCATGCGAAGCAATTATCAATCTGTGGAACTACTCATCCCACGATCACCTGGCCCACACCAGTCCACGATCACCTGGCCCATATGATTCCATTGTCCTGGTGCACCAGGGCCTTCAAAAATGCAATAGGTACTCAGGAAATGAAATGTGTAATTTATGCTTTTAGAATGCCTGACGTTGCTCCCTGCATGTTGGGTCTCTGTATGTGGCCAGGCTGTGTGAATGTCTCGCACATGGTATCGCCATACTCAGGAGCAGCAGAATATATTTTGGGGGTAATTTTTGTTATAAGCATGCTAATATCATAAATTGACAACTTTGTGTAAAAAAAAAAAAAAAAAAGTTTATTCTATCCACATTTTCCAAATACATGAAAAAAAAATGTTAAAGAGTGTCATTATACCTCCTAGACAGGGCAGGACTTGGGGTGATCGGGGGCCCTGGGCTTGAGTCACTTTTGGGCCCTAACTTCTATACATATGCACAGCTCTATAAAACAGAAATAGAAAAAGGACAAGGTGCACCAGACTCAGTGCAGTATTAAAGAACTTCTGTTTAATTGGACAAGACAAAACAGCCAAATGGCTACTCACAAAAGTAGATAACATATGCGTATAAGTGGGGGATACTGTCCTGGGTCCACGATTAATAAAAGCAATAAAAATTGATAAAATTAGAATTACCGTATTTATCGGCATATAACACGCACCCCAAGTTTAGGAGGGAATTTTAAGGAAAAAAACTTACCTTTAAATGCCCATCAATGCAGCCTCATCAGTGTTCATCTGCAGCCTTGTCAGTGTAGCCTTGCCTCAGTGTCATTGCTGCCTTGTAATTGCAGCCTTTCAGTTTAAAAATGGCTGCCGCCGAGATACAGAGCCGATGTCCTGTGTATCTCGGCGGCTTTCGGGAACAGGCAGGGCCCGCTATTGGCCAGGGCCCACGGGCCCGAGCCCAGTCAAGCCCAAAGTCCGTCCCTGCTCCTAGACTAAACATTGGGGTGTTTGCTTTCCAAAATGGGGTCATTTTGTGGGTAATTCCAATGTCCTGGTGCTCCAGGGCCTTCAAAAATGTGATAAGTAGTCAGGAAACGAAATGTGTAATTTATGCCCTTAGAACACATGATGGTGCTCCCTGCACGTTGGGCCTCTGCATTTAGCCAGGCTGTGAAAAAGTCTCACCACACTCAGAAGTAGCAGAACATTTTGGGGTGTAATTGTAAGTTCATCTATGCCATGTGTGAGGAATAATCGAACAATTGTAAAAAAAAAATTAAAAATTATTTGCCAAACAAAAAAATTGTAGCAAAAAAAAAAAACAAACCTCGCCATGCATGCCTCTTACTAAATACCCTGGAATATCATTTTAGGGACTCAAGAAATGATAGGCCGTCAGTACATCAGGCCAACTTTTACACAAACCAATAGTACACTATTGGGATTTTTTTTTTTTTACCAAAGACATGAAGCAGAATACATCCTGACATAAAATTTTGAAATTTGATTTTATTGGATTTCTTTTAAAACAGAAACTAGAAAAGTGTTTTTCTTCCAAATTTTTGCTTTTTCGCTTATATCGCAAAAAATAAAAAACCCAGCGGTGAATAAATACCAAAAGAAAGCTCTATTTATGTGAACAAAATTATAAAAATTTCACTTGAGTACAGTGTCGCATGACTGAGTAATTGTCATTCAAAGTGCAAGAGCGCTGAAAATTGGCCTGGGAAGGAAGGGGGTGAAAGTGCCCAGTATTGAGGTGGTTAATGTCTGCTGCTATTGTGGTCACGTCAGCCAGTGTAAGGGGGTGGTTTGAATTCCCCATCTCTTTACCAGTTTTCTGCCGAGAAAGTTCCCCTCGGCGGATAAGGACCCCCCTGTACTGCGCTTGCGCAGTAAGAGCCAGCGGAAATAGCCGAAGAGTTTTAAATCAGCTGTACACGGCACCTGAAAGAGGGCCCCTCGCCGCGCTTCGGACACGGCCTCACTCTACCTCTAGGTCCACTTGGATGTGGGGCTTGAACCTGGACTCAGGGCGCAGGCGCCGTGTACAGCTGACTGAAGGTTTTAGGCTATTTTCGGCCGCTCCTTAGTCATTTATACAGGGGGGTCCTTATCCGCCGGGGGAACTTTCTCAGCAAGACACCGGATCCTCTGTAGCAGATTGGGAGCCTTCACTGAAATCGTCCTCCCCTCGTGCCAGCGCCATCTTGCTCAGTGTGCCGCAGCCCGAGCGGGGCTTTGCGTTAAAAATCTCCTGGATACTATGAGTGTTAGGAGTGGCTGCTGACTGGCGAGCATGTCCCGGAGGATTGCCTCAAAAATCTGCTTGTTCTTGGGCAAAAAAAAAAAAAAAAAAAAGCCAGAGGTGTGCTACAAGTCTACTGGGGCTTGGTCTTCAGGTAGCCAACTCCAGCGCGCGCCAAGCCACGCCCCCCGGTGTATGGCAAGATAAACCCCTTATAACTACTGAGGCTTGTATGGTGAAATCCCAAGTGAAGGCCTAGTACACCAGGTGATAAGTCCTTCATGAAAAAGCTCTGGAGTTTACACTTCCTCCTTCCCAGCTCTACATTGGTGGGGAATGGAGGGCTCTGTAAGACAAGTGGCTTCTGCCAGCTGAGTTGTTAATCGACTGCAGATTGCACCATGTGTAGAAGGTAAGACACCTGCGAGGCAGCCACAGCCAGGTAAAAGACTAAAATGCAACTCCACATGCAAACCCAGTAACACCAAAATGGTAACTACACATCGCAAAACTACACATCGCATACACAGATGCATAGTATAACATTAAACCTTAGGCCTAAGGGCCAGTTCACACCAGATGCAGTCCCGTGCGCTTTTTTTCTGCACTAAAAACGCATGCAGTGTTTTCCATTTTTTCCAATGGCTCCAATTCAGACCAGTGCGGTCAGTTTCCACACCAGAAACTGACCGGAACTGACTGCACTTGTGTGAACTAGAGCCATTGGAATACATGGAAAACACTGTGCATGCATTTTTAGGGCCAGTTCACACCACAAAAACTGCACTCATACGTTCCGGATCAGTTTTTGCTTACGGTTCTCACACCACACGCAGTTTGTGCGTCGTTGATACAATTTGCTAGTAGGGCTGGGAAAAAAATCGATTTAAATCTTGAATCGAGTTGAGAGGTCAAATCGATTTAAAATTTAAGCAAATCGATTTTTTTAGATTTTTTTTTTTCACCGCGCCGGTCCCGAGGCGCTGCGGGCATGCGTTTTTAGGCGAGGCCGCGGCTTCGGCCTAGTCCGCGGCTACGGACGGCCTAAAAACTCAAGCCCGCAGCGCCTCCGGACCGGCGCGGACACCGCGCTGGGCCTGAAGAGCTGCGGGCATGGAGTTTTTAGGTGAGGCCGCGGCTTCAGCCTAGTCCGCTAGGCCGGACGCCGTGGACTAGGCCGAAGCCTCGCCTAAAAGCTCAAGCCCGCTGCGCCTCGGGACCAGCGTGGTTTCCAAAAAAAAAAAAAAAAAAAAAAAACTCAATTCGAATTGTGAATCGAGTTTAAGAGAGTCTGAGATTTTTTTTTTTAAAGAAAATCTCCCAGCCCTATTTGCTAGGTTCCAGTACAGTTCTGAGCAGAAAAAAAAATGCAGCACGCTCTCTTTTGGACTGGAAACTGACTACATTGGAATACATGGAAAACAACTGTGCATGCATTTTTAGCGCAGAAAAAAAGCGCACCAGACGACATCTGGTGTGAACACTTAGTGCTAGTTCACACCACACGCAGTTATGTGCGCTTTTTTCTGCACTAAAAATGCATGCAGTGTTTTGCATGTATTTCAATGGCTCTAGTTCACACCAGATGCAGTTCCGTGTGCTTTTTTCTGCACTAAAAATGCATGCAGTGTTTTCCATGTATTCCGATGGCTCTAGTTCACACCAGTGCAGAAAATGTGTGCTGCATATTTTCTGCACAGAACAAATTGTATCAAATGCACTGGAACTGCGTGTGGTGTGAATTTTAAGCAAAACTTGACCAGAACTTATGAGTGCATTTTTGTGGTGTGAACTGACCCTAAAAATGCATGCAGTGTTTTCCATGTATTCCAACGAGTCAGTTTCCAGTCTGACTGCATTGGTGTGAACTAGAGCCATTTGAATACATGAGAAACATTGGGCATGCATTTTTAGGGCCAGTTCACACCACAAAAATGCACTCATACATTCCGGATCAGTTTTTGCTTAGGGTTCTCACACCATACGCAGTTCCAGTGCATTTTTGATACAATTTGCTAGGTTCCAGTGCAGATAAAAAGATGCAGCACGCTCTACTTTTTTTCTGCACCAAAAACTGACTACATTGGAATACAACTGTGCATGCATTTTTTAGTGCAGAAAAAAGCGCACGGAACTGCATCTGGTGTGAACTAGCACTTCCATGTGCTTTTTTCTGTACTAAATGCTAGTTCACACCAGATGCAGTTCCGTGCGCTTTTTGCTGCACTAAAAATGCATGCAGCGTTTTCCATGTATTCCAATGGCTCTAGTTCACACCAGTGCAGTCAGTTTCTGGTGCAGAAAAAGTAGTGCATGCTGCATGTCTTCTGCTCAGAACTGTACTGGAACCTAGAAAATTGTATCAAAAACAAACTGGAACTGCACTGGAACGAACGCAGTCAGTTTCTGCACCGAAAACTGACTGGAATTGACTACACTGGTGTGAACTAAGGATGAGCTCCGGCGTGTTCATACACTCCACATGCAGAGCCCGCCAGGAAGTCGGCATGGTGCTGCGCTAATCACAGGCAGTGAGACATTTTCCCGATGTGCGGCTGCAGAGATCGGGAAATGTCTCACTGCCTGTGATTAGCGCAGCACTGTGCCGGCTTCCTGGCGTGCTCTGCATGTGGAGTGTGCGAACACGTCAGACCTCATCCTTAGTGTGAACTAGAGCCATTGGAATATATGAAAAACCCTGTGCATGCATTTTTTTAAGGCCAATTCTCACAATAAAAATGCACTCATACATGCCGGATCAGCTTTTGGTTCCGGTGCATTTTTGATACAATTTGCTAGGTTCCAGTACAGTTCTGTGCAGAAAAAAAATGCAGCACGCTCTACTTTTTTTCCTGCACTGGAAACTGAGTGCACTGGTGTGAACTAGAGCCATTGGAATACATGGAAAACACTGTGCAGGCATTTTAGTGCAGAAAAAAGAGCATGGAATGACATCTGGCGTGAACTAGCACTTAGTGCTAGTTCACACCAGATGCAGTTTCGTGCGCTTTTTTTCTGCACTAAAAATACATGCAGTGTTTTGCATGTATTCCAATGGCTCTAGTTCACACCAGTGCACTCAGTTTCCAGTGCAGAAAAAAAAGTAGAGTGTGCTGCATTTTTTTTTTGCACAGAACAAATTGTATCATAAACTCACTGGAACTGCGTGTGGTGTGAATTTTAAGCAAAAACTGATCCAGAACGCATGAGTGCATTTTTGTGGTGTGAACTGACCCTAAAAATGCAAGCAGTCAGTCAGTTTCCAGTCAGTTTCCAGTCAGTTTCCAGTCAGTTTCCAGTCAGTTTCCAGTCAGTTTCCAGTCAGTTTCCAGTCAGTTTCCAGTCAGTAAATTGACTGCATTGGTGTGAACTAGAGCCATCGGAATACATGGAAAACACTGTGCATGCATTTTTAGGGCCAGTTCACAACACAAAGATGCACTCATACATTCCGGATCAGTTTTTGCTCACGGTTCTCACACCACACGCAGTACGTGTGTTTTTGATACAATTTGCTAGGTTCCAATACAGTTCTGTGCAGAAAAAAAAAATGCAGCACGCTCTACTTTTTCTTCTGGACTGGAAACTGACTGGAAACTGACTGGAAACTGACTGGAAACTGACTGGAAACTGACTACATTAGAATATATTGAAAACATACCATGCATTTTTAGTGCAGAAAAAAGCGCACAAAACTGCATCTGGTGTGAACTAGCACTTCCATGTGCTTTTTTTCTGTACCAAGTGCTAGTCCACACCAGATGCAGTTCCGTGCGCTTTTTTCTGCACTAAAAATGCATGCAGTTTTCCATGTATTTCAATGGCTCTAGGTCACACCAGTGCAGTCAGTTTCTGGTGCAGAAAAAGTAGAGCGTGCTGCATTTCTTCTGCTCAGAACTGTACTGGAACCTAGAAAATTGCATCAAAAACAAACTGGAACTGCACTGGAACGAACGCAGTCAGTTTCTGCACCGAAAACTGACTGGAATTGACTACACTGGTGTGAACTAAGGATGAGCTCCGGCGTGTTCGCACACTCCATATGCAGAGCACGCCAGGAAGTCGGCGTTGCGCTAATCACAGGCCGTGAGACATTTTCCCGATGTGCGGCTGCAGAGATCAGGAAATGTCTCACTGCCTGCGATTGGCGCAGTGCCGTGCCAACTTCCTGGCGAGCTTGGCACATGGAGTGTGTGAACACGCAGGAGCTCATCCTTAGTGTGAACTAAAGCCATTGGAATACATGAAAAACATTGCATGCATTTTTTTTTAAGGCCAATTTACACAATAAAAATGCACTCATACGCTCCAGATCAGTTTTTGGTTCTAATGCATTTTTGATACAATTTGCTAGGTTCCAGTACAGTTCTGTGCAGAAAAAAAAAAAACTGCAGACTTTTTTACTGCACTGGAAACAGACTGCACTGGTGTGAACTAGAGCCATTGGAATACAAGGAAAATACTGCTCCTATGTATTCCTTGTATACTGTGCAGGCATTTTTAGTGCAGAAGAAAAGCGTACGGAACAAGATGCAGTTCAGTGCGCTTTTTTCTGCACTAAAAATGCATGCAGTGTTTTGCATGTATTCCAATGGCTCTAGTTCACACCAGTGCAGTTTCCAGTGCAGGAAAAAAAAAAAAAAAAAACGTGAGCGCTCTGCATTTTTTCTGCACATAACAAATTTATCAAATGCACTAGAACTGCGTGTGGTGTGAATTGTAAGCAAAAACTGATCCGGAATGTATGAGTGCATTTTTGTGGTGTTAACTGGCCCTAAAAATGCATGCAGTGTTTTCCATGTGTTTCCAGTCAGTCAGTTTCCAGTCAGTCAGTTTCCAGTCAGTCAGTTTCCAGTCAGTCAACTGACTGCATTGGTGTGAACTAGAGCCATTGGAATACATGGAAAACACTATGCATGCATTTTTAGTGCAGAAAAAAGTGCACGGAACTGCATCTGGTGTGAACTAGCACTGAAAGAGTCTTGTGCTAAGGCTGTAAATTTACCATGAGATGGACCTCTCTCTCCACTGAGGCTTGTATATTCAGATCCTAGGTGAGCCAGTGACCAGTCCTCCATCTAGAGTTTAGACTTCATCCTTCCCAGCTCTCTAGGGGGGAATGGAAGGTTTCTGTGAGACAGGTGGAGATTAAAAACGTCTGTCAGCTGAAATGAACAGACTGCAGATTGTACTGTGTAGAGAGGTAAACCAAACACCTGTGAGGCGACCACACCCTGGTAACAGATAATGGAAACAATTAGGGCCAATTAATGTGTTCTGTGAGCCTAGGGAAGATTTGGGGGGAAAAAAAAAAACCCTTTCCTCTCTAATGTCCCGCACACACGACCCGAAAATCGGACAAAAAAATACTGCTTTCGACACGATCGTGCGATAATCGGATCATTAGTACAGAAGTTAGTACGGTATTATTCTACCAGACAAGCACAAAAGATTTCCCTCGCACGATACCAGATCGTAAGATTTTCCTTTAGTCAGTATAGTTGTCGTCCGAACTTAGTTCCATTTCACACCAGCTGTTGTTCCGTGCGCTTTTCTGCACTAAAAATGCCTGCACAGCGTTTTCCATGTATTCCAATGGCTCTAGTTCACACCAGTGCAGTTTCCAGTGCAGAAAAAAAAAAAACAGTACAGCGTACTGCATTTTTTCTGCACAGATCTGTACTGGGTCCTAGCAAATTGTATCAAAAATGCACTGGAACCAAAAACTGATCCGGAACGTATGAGTGCATTTTTATTGTGTGAATTGGCCTTAAAAAAAATGCATGCACAGTGTGTTTCATGTATTCCAATGGCTCTAGTTCACACCAGTGTAGTCAATTCCAATCAGTTTTCGGTGTAGAAACTGACTGCGTTCATTCCAGTGCGTTTTTGATACAGTTTGCTAGGTTCCAGTACAGTTCTGTGCAGAAGAAATGCAGCACGCTCTACTTTTTCTGCACCGGAAACTGACTGCACTGGTGTTAACTACAGCCATTGGAATACATGGAAAACACTGTGTATGCATTTTTAGTACAGAAAAAAAGCACAAGTGCTAGTTCACACAAGATGCAGTTCCGAGCTTTTTTTTTCTGCAAAATGCATGCAGTTTTCCATGTAGTCAGTTTCTGGTGCAGAAGATAAAGGAGAGCGCGCTGAATTTTTTCTGCACAGATCATATTTTATCATAAATGCACTGGAACTGCATGTGGTGTGAATTGTAAGCAAAAACTGATCCAGAACTTATGAGTGCATTTTTGTGGTGTGAACTGGCCCTAAAAATGCATGCAGTGGTTTCCAGTCAGTTTCCAGTCAGTTTCCAGTCAGTTTCCAGTCAGTTTCCAGTCAGTTTCCAGTCAGTTTCCTAACTGCATTGGTGTGAAATAGAGCCATTGGAATACATGGAAAACACTATGCATGCATTTTTAGTGCAGAAAAAAGCGCATGGAACAGCTGAAAAAGGGTTAAAAGCGCTGCTGCAGCGGTGCTTTGCTGGCGCTGCCCATTGATTTCAATGAGCAGGGGGCACTTTAGGAGCGGTGTACACACCACTCCTACAGCGCCTCAAAGATGCCGCTTGCAGGACTTTTTATAGCGTCCTGCAAGTGCACTGCTCCAGTGTGAAAAGCACCCGGGTTTTCACACTGGAGTGAGGAGAGGTGCTTTTGCAGGCGCCATTTTTAGCGCTGTAGCGCCTCAGTGTGAAAGAAGACTAACCGCATGCAAAAAAACACCACCGCTTTCCATGTCTTCTAGGGACAACAACCCCTGAAGATTTACTGTACTGCGTTCTCTTACTGAATTTAGCAACTATACAGAAATCCTCCATCATCATCCTCTCCCCTTAACCACTTCAGCCCCAGAAGATTTTACCCCCTTCCTGAGCACTTTTTGCAATTCGCCACTGCGTCGCTTTAACTGATAATTGCGATCGTGTGACGTGGCTCCCAAACAAAATTGACGTCTTTTTCCCCCACAAATAGAGCTTTCTTTTGGTGGTGTTTGATCACCTCTGCGCTTTTTATTTTTTGCGCTATAAACAAAAAAAGAGCGACAATTTTGAAAAAAACGCATTATTTTTACTTTTTGCTATCATAAATATCCCCCAATATAAAAAAAAAAAACTTTTCCTCAGTTTAGGCCAATACGTATGCTACATATTTTTGATAAAAAAAAAAAAAATCGCAATAAGCGATTATTGATCGGTTTGCGCCAAAGTTATAGCGTTTACAAAATAGGGGATAATTTTATGGCATTTTTATTAATTTTTATTTTTTTAAATGGCGGCGATCAGAGATTTTTTATTGTGACTGCGAAATTATGGCAGACACATCGGACATTCTTGACACGTTTTTGGGACCATTGTCATTTATACATCAATCAGTGCTATAAAAATGCACTGATTCCTGTGTAAATGACACTGGCAGTGAAGGGGTTAACTATTAGGTGGCAGTGTAGGGGTTAAGTGTGTCCTAGGGGCGTGTTTCTAACTGTGGGGGGCGTGGCTGTGTGCGACACGTCATTGATCTCTGCTCTGATCACAGGGAGCAGAGAACAGTGACACTGTCACTAGGCAGAATGGGGAAATGCTTGTTTACATCAGCATCTCCCCATTCTTCCTCCCCGTGAGGCGATCGCGGGTATCCCCGCGGTGATTGACTCATGGAGCTTGCCGCACGCGCCCGCTGGCTGCCTCTTAAAGGGGAACGTACAGGTTAGTGGTTTTGCGCTCCCCGGGGGCGGGGCATCTGCAATCAGTGTTCTCATATACAATACCTGACAAAGCGGGAGATCCCCACTGCGTCATACGAGCGATTTCTGATAATCCCGGCTTAACATTGGTGGTCCCCGACATGCGGCACTGGTTTGCATTTTAAATACATTTATTTAAATTTATTAAATGCATTAATTTATTATTTTAATATGAATTTATATTAACAGCTTCCCAACTGCCTCACGCAGATATACTGTGGCAGAAGGGCACGTACAGGCAGATTAACATACATGTACGTTGCCCTTTAAGAAGCGGCGTGCGCCGGGAGCTCTGTGACCGTGGGTCCTGCGGACTCGATGTCCACGGGGATACCCGCGATCGTCTCATGGTGAGGAAGAACGGGGACATGCTAATGTAAACAAGCATCTTCTTGTTCTGCCTAATGACACGGTCACCGATCGGGAGCGATGATCAGTGTCGTGTCACACACAGCCCCCCCCCCAGTTAGAATCACTCCCTAGGACACACTCAACCCCTACAGCGCGCCACCTAGTGGTTAACCCCTTCACTGCCAGTCACATTTACACAGTAAAAAATGCATTTTTAATCGCACTGATCGCTGTATAAATGTGAATGGTTCCAAAATTGTGCCAAAATTGTCCGACGTGTCCGCCATGTCGTCACAATAAAAATAAAAATAAAATCATCAATAAAAATGCCATAAAACTATCCCCTATTTTATAGACGCTATAACTTTTGCGCAAACCACACACTTATTGCGAGTTTTTTTTTACCAAAAATATGTAGAATACGTATAGGCCTAAACTATGGAGAAAAAAAACTTTATATATATTTTGTAGATAATTATAGCAAAAAGTAAAAAAATTAAAGTTACGTACCGGTAACGTCTTTTCCAGTAGTCTTTCAGGACAGCCACCATGAGAGATAGTCTCCTCCTCTTCCTCTAGGAAACACTGCGCCAGCCCATAAATTCTTACTTCCCCCTGCCAGACCTCAGTATATTCCGAGATTACCTCCGGTCAGCTGGGGAGACACAAGAACACATTAATAACATACTATCCCATATCATTATCATGCTGCGTTCTGGTCTTTTATAAGACCCCAAAATTTCGGGTGGGTAACTAGGGCTGTCCTGAAAGACTACTGGAAAAGACGTTACCGGTACGTAACTTTAATTTTCCCCCTTCGTCTTTCAGGACAGCCACCATGAGAGGATGAACGAGCACTTACCAGTTAGGCTGGGACTACAGCTTGCAACACCTTTCGCCCAAAGGCTTGCTCACTAGCCGACACCAGGTCCACTCTGTAGTGCTTTACGAAAGTGGAATAGCTGGACCATGTTGCAGCTCTGCATATTTGCTCTGGCGTTGCTCCAGCCTTTTCTGCCTGAGAAGCTGCCATAGCTCTGGTAGAGTGCCCTTATATCCATTGGGATTTCTTTCCCTGCTAATGAATAGGCCTGGCCAATGGTTACTCTGAGCCATCTGGCAATAGTGCGTCGAGACGCTTTGCATCCTTTTCTGGCCCCAGAAAACAAAACAAATAAAGAGTCTGACTTTCTAAACATCTTGGTCAGCTCTAGGTACTGAAGGATACATCTCCTTACATCCAAAGAATGAAATTTTAATTCCCTTTCCCCCGAGGGGTTGGGACAAAATGAGGGTAGAACCACCTCCTGACTTCTGTGAAAACCAGAAGCAACCTTAGGTAAAAATGCTGGATCAGTCTTGAAGATGATCCGATCTGGAAAAATAACGCAAAAAGGAGGTCTAACAGATAAGGCCTCAATCTCACTGACTCTCCTGGCAGTTGTCACTGCTACCAAAAAAACTGTTAACGTAAGATCCTTTAGTAGACATCCTTCTAAAGGTTCAAAGGGGGTTCCCGTCAGGCCCTGTAAAACTAAAGATAGGTCCCACTTGGGAAAGGGGGGCCTTGAACCGGTCTCTGTCTAGACAGAGCCTTAAAGAATCTGACCACCCATGGGTTGGTGGCCAGATGCTTTTCTAAATAAGCACTGAGTGCTGACACCTGACCTTTAAGGGTACTTATGGATAAACCCCTATCTGCCCCGCACTGAAGGAATTCTAACACAGCAGTGGGACTGTGTACCGAAAAGGAGCCTTCTGCACACCATTCATTGAAACGTACCCAGACCTTTTTATAGATCTGGCGTGTTTCCTTCTTCCTGCTGTTGAGGAGGGTGGAGATTAATTTCTCAGAAAAACCCCTAGCTCTTAGCATACCCTCAGTAGCCAGGCCGCTAACTGCCATTAGTGTACCTGTGGACAGAGGACTGGACCCTGTGAGAGGAGATCCTCTCGAGGTGGCAGGAATAAGGGAGGTTCGACCGCTAGCTGCTTGAGTACTGAGAACCAAGTCCTCTTTGGCCAATGTGGTGCTACTAGAATCAGGGACGTGTTTTCCATCTGGAACTTCCTGAGAACTGCCGGTAATAACGCCGGGGGCGGGAAGGCATAGCAGATTCTGAAATGCCAGTTCTGGATCAATGCTTCGACCCCTCGCGCTCCCTCCCCTTTGTTTAGGGAGAAAAAACAAGGGGCTTTCGCGTTGTTTCTTGATGCGAACAGATCTACTTCTGGAGGACCCCATTTTTCTGAAATGAGATTGAAAACCTCCTGGTTGAGGATCCAATCTCCCTCTCTCAGTTTGGTTCGGCTGAGGAAGTCTGCTATCACATTCTTTTCTCCTCTCAGGAAGATTGCTGAGAGTGAGAGGGTGTGAGTCTCGGCCCAGTTCAGAATGTCTGATGCTAAGGCCAACAGGACTCCGCTTCTTGTGCCGCCCTGTTTGTTTACATAGGCCACGGCGGACGAGTTGTCCGACCGCACCTGAACATGTTGGCCCTGTAGCTCCTTTTTGAAGAACCTGAGTGCTAGCCCGATTGCCCTCAGCTCCTTCCAATTGGACGACCTTCTTAGATCGTCACCCTCCCAGGTGCCCTGTGCTAAAAGGGAACCCAGATGCGCCCCCTAACCTTTGCCGCTTGCGTCTGTGGTTACCACCTGAGAAACTGGGATGAACCACAGACGACCCTGCGACAAGTTTGAGACCTTCCTCCACCACCAGAGGGATCTCTTTACTTGGGGTGGAACCTGTACCAAGGTGTCCAGATCTTTCTGACTGTGATCCCACACGCTTAGGACAAAGGACTGTAAGGGGCGAAAGTGCAGACCTGCCCATTGCACTGCTGGGAGGGTAGCTGTTAATAGTCCCAGGGCCGACATCAGAACTCTTATGGAGACCTGACTGCTGCACTGGAGAACAGCCACTGCCCTGTCCAGTTTTTGTACTTTTTCTGCTGGAAAAAACACTCAGTAGCGTTGAGTCCAACAGATAGCCTAAGTACGTGATGAGCTGAGAGGGAATCAAACTGGATTTCTCCAAGTTCATTAGCCACCCTAGACCTGCAAGAACCCTCTTTGTTCTAGATCTCTGACTAACTGCAGTGGACACGCTGCAAATAGGAGCAGGTCGTCCAGATATGCTATCACTGATATTCCCTGGAGCCGAAGAAAGGCCATCACCTCCGCCAAGACTTTGGTGAAAATGCGGGGCGAGGAGGATAGCCTGAAAGGCAGCGCCTGAAACTGTAGATGTACCGTTATTCCACCTACGTCTACTGCTAGCCGAAGAAACCTCTGCGAGGCTTCTATTATAGGAACGTGTAGATACGCGTACCTTAGGTCCAGCGATACCATAAAGCAGTTGTGGGGCAACAGGGCTCTGACTGTGAAAATTGTCTCCATACGGAATTTTCTGTATGTCACTGACCTGTTCAGGGACTTTAAATTCAGAATTAGTCTGAACTTCCCTGTGGGTTTCCTCACTACGAAGACGTGTGAATAGAAACCCTCGCCCTCCTCGGCCCTTGGAACTCTGAGAACCACATTTTGATCTACCAGATCTCTTAGTGCTTCCAACAGAGCCTCGGCTTTTGCCGTACACCTGGGTAGGTGCGTGACAAGAAATCTCCGTGGAGGAGGATTTGTGAATTCGATATGGTACCCCCTTCTTATAACCCCCAGTCTTCCCCCCACCGTGGCTGGGGAGTCATTGGTTTTTACGGGGCTGTTCAGGAGGGCGATAAATCGCCCCTCCCCTGCCCTTGCCTTTTTGACCCCAAAATTTCTTTTGCCCTTCCGGCTTTGGAGTTTCTTTACGTTTTTGCGGACGAAACCCCTTCTTTGTTTGTGTAGGGGTTTTCGGCTTAACTGGAAAGGATTTCTTTCTGTCTGCTGTGCGGTCCAAGACGGTCTCTAACCCTGGGCCGAAGAGAAGGTCTCCCGTCAACGGTATCCCGCACAACTTGACTCTAGAGGCGCTATCGCCCGGCCAAGTTTTTAGCCAGAGAGCTCTCCTGGCTGAATTGGCCAGAGCCGCTGATCTGGCCGACATACGAACTGATTCTGCCGAGGCATCAGCTATGTAGGCGATACCTCGCAGAATCGTAGGGAAAGAAGATAGAATGGTCTCTTTTGCCGTTCCAGCTTCAATATGCTCTTGGATCTTCGAGAGCCAGTGCTCCAGATTGCGAGCCACTACTGTGACAGCCAACTCAGGTTTTAAGTTACCAATTGTTGAATCCCAAGTCTTTTTGAGGAGAGAGTCTATTCTCTTATCCATGACATCCACCAGGGCCCCCATGTCCTCAAATGCCAGGTCTGTGTCTGGAAACCTGGGAGAAAGCGGCATCTAACTTGGGATTTTTATTCCAGATAGATGCAGGATCATCCGAGAACGGAAATCTCCTTTTTAAGGATCTAGAAAAAAAGGGTTTCCTTTCGGGATCTTGCCACTCCTTTTTAATAGTTTCAACCAGTACTTCGTGAACTGGAAAAACTTTTCTCCTTTGTTCCCCCAAACCCCTGTACATTTGGTCATGAAGGGTCAGGGGTTTCTTGTCCTCCTGAATACCGAGGGTTGTATAAATAGCCCCTAAGAGGTCCTCTACCTCTTCCAGGGATAATTTATATCTGGAGGATTTCCTGGACTCCCCGTCCTGGTCCTCCCCCTCTGAACCATCCTGGAAATCGGAGGAGGAACTGTCTGGCTGTCTTTGTTCCACTCCGGAAGGCCCTGGAGCTTCCTCTGCCCTAACTGAAGTTGCAGGTTGGGCAGGAGCGGAGCCCTGCGCCTGAGGCGAGGTTGTATCCTGGGGAGCTGGACTAATGGGAGGCTGAAACCTTTCAAATAAGGCTTTAAATGAAGAAAAGGTGGACGAGAGCTCCTTTACCGAGGCTGCAAGTCCTGACTCCTGTTCAGAGTCCCTCTCTTTAACAAGGGAGTCTATGCACTCCCTACACAAGACCTTTGTCCATGCTTCCCCTAATGTGTCCCTTTCTCTGTAGCTTTCTGAAATACATGAAAAGGAAAAAAAACATTTTGTCACTTTTTTTTTTTTTTTAAAACAAGGATACAACCCTGGGAGTGCACTAGACCCTCCTTAATATGTGGGGATCTGAGCCTCCCTCCCCTGACCACCCAGGATGTCTGCCCCCCCATGACAGGAACCATACATGGAGGGACAATCCTAGATAAAGAGTACTCTTCCCCAAGGCACTCTTACCTTAGGAAGGCTGGAGGTAGTGTCCGTTGGCTGAGCATCCGCTTCCGACATGACTTGCAGGTGGTTGCTACTACCGAGTCCCACGCTGCCTGTGCGCATCCCAGACTCATCTCCAGCCTGTGCCTGGCTTCCCTATCAGCTCCGCGACCCGGAACCGGAAGCCGCGTGTCAAAGGAAAGCATTCGCCCTTCCGCCGGAAATGACGCCCTGTAGCCGCGATAGGGAACCCCCACAGCCTGAAGCCGCGCTCGGCTAGGAAGTGGTGGCAACAAAACGAGGGGCAAGTCCCCCCCATGCACCTAGGAAGCCCCTGCTCCCATTACGGGCTCCAAAAAACAAACAGCCACAGTCACCCTGACTGAGTGGCCCGGTTCCTTGCACAGTGTCTCCCCACCGGAGGAAACACTAATACTGAGGTCTGGCAGGGGGAAGTAAGAATTTATGGGCTGTCGCAGTGTTTCCTAGAGGAAGAGGAGGAGACTATCTCTCATGGTGGCTGTCCTGAAAGACGAAGGGGGAAATAATGCGTTTTCAAAATTGTCGCTATTTTTTTGTTTATAGCGCAAAAAATAAAAAACGCAGAGGTGATTAAATACCACCAAAAGAAAGCTCTATTTGTGGAGAAAAAAAAAAAAAAAAAAAGGACGTCAATTTTGTTTGGGAGCCATGTGGCACGACCGCGCACTTGTCAGTTAAAGCGACGCAGTGCCGAATCGCAAAAAGTGCTCTGGTCTTTGGGGAGCCAAATGGTCTGGAGCTGAAGTGGTTAAAATACTTTGCCTTTATAAGGCTGTAACCTATCATAAGGCGTGTTATGTATGGCTTGATGGCTGCAGAATGAGGGGTGTGATTTATGTTGAAGTGGGCGAGTTCACATTTACATGTACAGGCCTAGTGTACCCCCCACATTCACTTCTATCCCAAGGATTCATGGGAAACAGCTGCCCTTTGCCCCATCATTGTTGTGGGGCCCAAAGCAGCTGCCTCATACTTGCCAACTATCCCAGTTTAAATTCCCTTGTTCCTTGAAGTTTTAGCCCCGTGCTGTGTCCCGATAGGTGCCAGTACACGCAAGTAATGACCCCTAGTACTAGTGCCAGTACACGCAGTAATGACCCCTAGTACTGGTGCCAGTACACGCAGTAATGACCCCTAGTACTGGTGCCAGTACACGCAGTAATGACCCCTAGTACTGGTGCCAGTACACGCAGTAATGACCCCTAGTACTGGTGCCAGTACACGCAGTAATGACCCCTAGGATTGGTGCCAGTACACGCAGTAATGACCCCTAGGATTGGTGCCAGTACACGCAGTAATGACCCCTAGGATTGGTGCCAGTACACGCAGTAATGACCCCTAGGATTGGTGCCAGTACACGCAGTAATGACCCCTAGTACTGGTGCCAGTACACGCAGTAATGACCCCTAGTACTGGTGCCAGTACACGCAGTAATGACCCCTAGTACTGGTGCCAGTACACGCAGTAATGACCCCTAGTACTGGTGCCAGCACACGCAGTAATGATCCCTAGTACTGGTGCCAGCACACGCAGTAATGACCCCTAGGATTGGTGCCAGCACACGCAGTAATGACCCCTAGGATTGGTGCCAGTACACGCAGTAATGACCCCTAGGATTGGTGCCAGTACACGCAGTAATGACCCCTAGGATTGGTGCCAGTACACGCAGTAATGACCCCTAGGATTGGTGCCAGTACACGCAGTAATGACCCCTAGGATTGGTGCCAGTACACGCAGTAATGACCCCTAGGATTGGTGCCAGTACACGCAGTAATGACCCCTAGTATTGGTGCCAGTACACGCAGTAATGACCCCTAGTATTGGTGCCAGTACACGCAGTAATGACCCCTAGTATTGGTGCCAGTACACGCAGTAATGACCCCTAGTATTGGTGCCAGTACACGCAGTAATGACCCCTAGTACTGGTGCCAGTACACGCAGTAATGACCCCTAGTACTGGTGCCAGTACACGCAGTAATGATCCCTAGTACTGGTGCCAGTACACGCAGTAATGACCCCTAGTATTGGTGCCAGTACACGCAGTAATGATCCCTAGTACTGGTGCCAGTACACGCAGTAATGACCCCTAGTACTGGTGCCAGTACACGCAGTAATGACCTAGTACTGGTGCCAGTACACGCAGTAATGACCTAGTACTGGTGCCAGTACACGCAGTAATGACCCCTAGTACTGGTGCCAGTACATGCAGTAATGCCCCCTAGGATTGGTGCCAGTTTACACAGTAATAACCACCTGAAACTGGGGTTAACAATGACACTCCAAATTCATCCTCCCAGCACAAATTGCCCCCCCAGTTCAAATCCTTTTCCACCCCCAAACCCCCCCTTTTCTATCACAATTTTCCATCACAACAACCCTTACACCCCCCCCCCCCCCCCCATTCCTCCTCCCTGCAAAAATGTACTCCCCACTTCTAGCACAAATCTCCCTACTAAATCTTCCAACGCAAATTCTCTTCTTCCTCTACCACATACCTCCCAGCCTCAGCAACCTGGAGCAGTTCCTGGTCCTTCCCCGTGGACCATGGGACAGGTGAGTGTTTATTAAACGTCAGTAGCTACACTTTGTAGCTGCTGACTTAACACAAAACCAAGTAAAACTGCTTTAAATGTATGCCCAGCCAGTATTTATGTGTACTGTATTGTGCGGCTTTTGCTAGGAGACATGGATTCTAGTCCCTGCTTTGCAGGAACACAGACTCCATCCATCCCTTCCCCTGTCAGAACGGCGATCTGCCTTCTTTACAATGACAGATCCCCATTCTGTGTCAGATGAAATTGAGAGAATGAAAAAAAAAAAAAAAAAAAAATCACAGCAGAAGCAGCAGTGCCTCCTGCAGGGGATCACAATATTATATATATACACACACACACACACACACACACACAGCACGCACTAAACCTTCTATAGGGCCGTCAGCAAGTGGTTAAACAGTTTGCAGTATGAATGAATATGTAAGAAAAATTAATGTATTCAAATGAGCTTAGATTGCAGCACGGCAGTGCTTTCATGTGCATGTTAAAGAGTACAGCACACTGCATTTTTCCAGCAAAGAAAGCATTGCAAACGCACGTAAATGCATGCAAACATAACTGTTAAAACAAAAAAATGAAAAAAATTGTCAAAAACACTACAGATGCACTAAAAACACTGCAAAAGCATGTAAATGCACAACAAATGTGCTTGCAGAAACGCACAGTGAACGCAGAGATTGTGGCGTAAATGACCCCTAGGGTACATTCACACAAGTGTTACAGTGTATTGAGAAATTCAACAAGCAACATTTCTTGCAAAGCACATCTTCCAAATGTGTGAATAACAATTTTGACAATAAATGAAGCCTGTACTGGAGCTCAGCAGCCAGAGAGCCAGGCAACCAGCATTTTCTACAGGAGCGATCCACAGGAGTCAGCCACTGTCTCTCCTTTCCTGGGAAAGTACCTTAGTCAACATAAAGGCTACATTCACACTTCAGCGTTTTGAACGGCGGGCAGAATTGCCACAATTTCAAATCGCGGGACTCACATTTAAGATGTCATTCATCTGCACGACACCTAAAATCTCGGGTGCAGGTTTGTCACGTGATAAATCGTGCTGCAATCGTGGCAACCCGCATCGCATGAAGCTCGTCACTCAAAAAAGTTCAGGAGGTACTTTTGGCCGACATGCTTCATGCAATGTGGGTTGCCGTGATTGCAACGCGTTTAAATCGCGCGGCAAACCTGCGCCGCGATTTTAGGTGTGGTTCAGATAAATGGCATCTTACATGCGAGTCCTGCGATTTGTCATTCACACATCGGCCCTTTGAAACCGCAGGCAGAATCGCAGCAAATCTGCCTGCAATTCAAAAACGCTGAAGTGTGAGTGCAGCCAAAGTTCTAGAAAAACTGAGCAAGCTAAAAATTGGTTTATAGTACGGTTGACTGTTCAGTATGCATCTGGGTTTGGAAACAAAAAACGGGATATAGCAAACTGCAATAACCATAGCAGCCAATCAGCAACTGACCTATGCTGTTTTATAGCAGTCACGTGATTGTTTGCTATAAGGACATTATACTGTCTAGTAACCACTTTACATAAAATCACGTACCTGCACTTCATTTTGTTGAAGTGGTTGCACCGGGGTAATGTCTGCAGCTGCAGGCATCTCCCGTTACCATTTAAGAGCAGACGGTCGACTTTCTTGTGATAACCAATAACTGCGATATAGTAACCCAGAAGCGATGTCATGACGTCCGGTTTAGTCAGCAGCCAATGGCTCCAAATTTAAAACATCCACAGTATTCAAAAACGCAGATTTTGGCGTTTGGAATACTTTGAAGTACAGAGGAGGGGTCTGGGGTCTTTTAGCTGGTGCTCCACCAATTAGGTGCTCGGCTCTGTTACCTGCCACCTGATTGGCTTAAACGACATCGATCGGGAGCCAAGAGATGCATGGAGGACCCCGCTCATCACCGTCACCCGATGCCCCACAGATACAGGGTAAGTGCCAGGCAGACGGCGAGCAGGCGGGGGGGCACACTGGCAGCATTTGATGGGCACACTGGCAGCATTTGATGGGCAGTTGAGCACACTGGCATTTGATGGGCAGTTGAGCACACTAACAGCATTTGATGGGCACACTGGTAACATATGATGGGCAGTTGGGCACACTGGCAGCATTTGATGGGCACACTGGCAGCATATGATTTTTTTTTTCCCCAAAATGTTTTGTTTGCGCCCCCCCCAAAAAAATTTTGAGCACCAGCCGCCACTGGTTAAAAGGTTGATCTATGTGGTGCGAGAGCTTACCTGTTTGAAAACAAACCATTAAAGTAAGCCCCAGTATAACACAGTTGATAGTAAATCTTAGAAGATTATACATTAGGATTGTAACGTGTGCAGAAAAAATAAAGTTCAAACTGTAGCTTTTAAACATTACAAACATACTCAAACAATCCTTACCAAACAAAGCTGGCAGCAGCAAGCCATGAGCTCACATCTGTAGACCAAAGAGCAGACTGCCTCTCAAGTGGGCGTATTTATATGTAAACCATTTTTTTCCTCACCCAACTTTATTTGTAACACTACCAAACCAACAAAGCTCACAAACTTTCAAAAAGTTTAAAATAACACTCTTGCAATCAGGGTTCGGATGTGTCGCTGTTCCTGGATAGCTTCTGAGAAGAGGAAATAAAATTAAAATATAGTAAAAAAAAAAAAACAAGCTGTATACTGTATGTCCAGCCACACTTCAACTTTAACCCCTTATTGCCAAGATTCGGTGTTGGTTTTGCTTTGCACGGGTTAAACTTGCCTAAGGGATATCAACAAAATCTGGGGAACGCCCAGGGAAAAAAATCCAAGCCTTACCACCAGCTCGCAGACAACAAATTGACCTAACAGTATGCGTTAACAGGGGTTCAGTCCGCACGCATGTGCAAATTCATGCGTAAGCCACAGAGCAGTGCCGGGACAAGGTCATCCGGTGCCCAGGGCGAAGATCTACAGTGCCTACAGACGATGGGACCTATACTAATGCATCAGTGACAGTGCATTAACCCCCTTCCTGCTGCATATTACCAATACCATTGCTAATTTAGCAAACTCCCCTCAGACTGCAGACATGATACAAGAGATCAATGCAGTCTGCACGCATTTGCAAACGCATGCGTAAGCCACAGAGCCACATCACAGCACCCTGTAAAATGGTTTTGCTTTGCACAGGTTAAACTTGCCTAAGATTGTTTGATGGTTTACGGAATAAGGAAAAAGAAAAGGCTTGTCACTTTCATTTGCTGAAATTCAGCAACCAAAAATTATACAAATAGTTTTATTTAATAATGCAGAGGGCACTGAGGGCCCGTTCACATCAGTGTGCTGTGAAACGCACATCATGTTTTTAGAGCTTTTTCAATGTGCTGTGTTAATATTAAATTATGGTGGCCAGACATCTCCGAACTGAGGGCACTGTCCCCGGAGCGCAGTGGTGGCACCAGGTGCGGGACCGATCCTGGGCGGGCGGTCCACCTAGGGTTGCCACTTTTTCTTCAAGCCAAACACTTCAGCAACGCACAGCAATTTTTCTTTTGTTAGTATACACTATAGCAGGGATATGCAATTAGGGGACCTCCAGCTGTTGCAGAACTACAAGTCCCATGAGGCATAGCTGTATTGAATTGTATTGTACTTGTACTGTCTGCCCTAATGTTGTTGTAAAGCGCTGCGTAAACTGTCGGCGCTATATAAATCCTGTATAATAATAATAATAGCAAGACTGACAGCTACAAGCATGACACCCAGAGGAAGAGGCATGATGGGACTTGTAGTTTTGCAACAGCTGGAGGTCCGCTAATTGCATATCCCTGCACTACAGGATAACAGACCTGGGACACCTTTGGGCGCGCATGGTGCCCCCTCCTGTCAGGCCCTGTTCCAAACCACATTAATGTCTGAAAAATGTGTCTGGGTTTCAGGGGGACTGAAACCATGACCCAGGACTGTCTGGGTGAATCCTGGACAGGTGGCAACTCTAGGTCCACCGGTGTGGCCTGTGACAGCTCTAATTTGAATCGCCAGGTGCCCACCAACACACAAGTCCCGCCTCCTAGTTTGGCTCCTTTGATAGACAGCATACTTGTCCAATGGACGTGTGCTGTCTATCATAGGTAAGACCCGATCCAGGAGGTGGGACTTGTGTGATGTAATTCAAAATTAAAGCTGTCACAGCGGGCGAGGCCAGCTCTGTGATGATCCGGCCGGCTCTCCTCTTCCTCTCATCTGATCCCCTGCACAGGTGAGCCTGTATTTCTGGGCACTGGTCAGGCTGTATTTGCTGGGCACGGATTACATAGTTGGTAAGGTTGAAAGACACAAGTCCAACCTGTGTTTGTGATTTTATGTCAGTATTACATGTATGTTGTGGTCATTTAGATGCCTAATAGTTTTTTGAAATTATCTATGCTCCCTGCTGAAACCACTGCTTGCGGAAGAGAATTCCACATTCTTACCGCTCTTACAGTAAAGAACCCTCTACGCAGTTTAGGGTTAAACCGCTTCTCTTCTCATTTTAGTGAATGGCCGCACATCTTTTTAATCTCCCTTTCACGAACATACGCGTGCACGTTAGCCAATAATGCTGGCGCCAAATGGCCTAGACGCGGTGTAGTGTCTGATCTGCAGCATTACCCGAGTCTGATCCTGTATCTGCATCTGATTACCTGTGTTTGACCCTACTTCCTTGACTACGCTTGCTCATCTCCAGTCCTGACCCCGGCTTGCCTTAAAGCAGAGTTCCGGCCACCAATTTTTTTTTTTTTTTTTTACAGGCATTCCCTCCCACTGCATTAATACACAAACTACATGTGTATATGCTAGTGGATAGTAATCCTATATATTTTTTTTTTACTTACAATTTATCTGATCCTCTTCTGGGTGTTGCCATGTGTGAGCATTTGAGACTTACTCGCAACCTACTCCTGGATAACATATCGAGAGGTGCATGCGATGCGATGCTCCAGCGGCCGTAGCGCCGATTGTTTATCAAGTTGCCATAACGGGTGGCGACGAAGGAAGGTCCCACCCAGTTATGGCAACCTAGATACGTCAACCGCCTTAGATCACATAATTTCCTGTCATGAAATAACACAATTTTTTGACACTCCTGCCCACTGACTCCTGGGAAATGATGATTCACATTTCCAAGGAGCACAGACGAGGAAGGAAGTGATGCAGACCCAGAAGTGGCAGATTAGGAGCTACCACCTAGTAACAGGGCACTTCGGATAAGTAAAAAAAAAAAAAATGTTTTCACTCCAAATATTTGTCGGTATTGATCAAGGACTGGGAACATGAAAAATGAATATGGTGGTGAACCACAGAGAAAAAAATTAAATTCTCATTAAAGCGTTGCCAACATCCCAAATTAAATTGTAGAAGGGACCCTGAAAAAAGTGGGAACACTTGTACCCCCCATTACAGAGGGACTTTAAAGGAGAACAGAAATTTTTATGAAAACATTAGAAAAAATGCTTAAAAAAGCATGTTTATAAAAACATGATAGAATCATGTTTTTATAAATATACTTTTAAGCATTTTTTCTAATATGTTTTTTATAAAAATGTGTTCACCTTTAACCACTTCCCGCCCGCCCTAAAGGCGGATTGACGTCCGGGAAGTGGTTCAGTTATCCTGACTGGACGTCATATGACGTCCAGCAGAACATGCCGCCGCGCGCATCGCGGCGATCGGTGTGTCAGTCTGACACACCGCTACACCGGCGGAGGCTCTTTACCACTTGATTTTCTCCAGATCGTTCAAACAATGCTGATAGACGCGAGTAGAGGAGAGCCGATCGGCGGCTCTCCTGGCAGGGGGGGTCTGCGCTGATTGTTTATCAGTGCAGCCCCCCCGCAGATCACCACACTGGACCACCAGGGAAGGGGCAACATGTGGATGGCCAGGTATGTACCCCATGGCCATCCACATGGGCCCAGTGTGCCCAATCTGTGCCAATCAGTGCCCACAAATGGGCACTGATTGGCATCATTATGTTGCAGTGATGCCCAGCAATGCCACCCTTAGGGGCATCACTGCAAACAACCAGTGTCATCAGTGCCACCCATCAGTGTCCATCGGTGCCACCTGTCAGTGCCCATCCGTGCCCACCATCAGTGCCACCCATAAGTAACCATCAATGCCACCTACGAGTGCCCATCGGTGCCACCTATCAGTGCCGCCTATCAGTGCCCATCATCGGTGCCCGTCAGTGCAGCCATATCAGTGCCCGTCAGTGCAGCCATATCAGTGCCCGTCAGTGCAGCCATATCAGTGCCCGTCAGTGCAGCCATATCAGTGCCCGTCATTGAAGAAGAAAACGTACTTATTTACAAAAAGTTTTAACAGAAACAAAGAAAAACTTGTTTTTTTAAATTTTCGGTCTTTTTTTCTTTGTTGCACAAAAAATAAAAATCGCAGAGGTGATCAAATACCACCAAAAGAAAGCTCTATTTGTGGGAACAAAATGATAAAAAAATTGTTTGGGTACAGTGTAGCATGACTGCGCAATTGTCATTCAAATTGCGACAGCGCTGAAAGCTGAAAATTGGCCTGGGTGGGAAGGTGTCTAAGTGCCTGGTATTGAAGTGGTTAAAGTCCCTCTGTACCGGGGGTACAAGTGTTCCCTCTTTGAAGGTCCCTTCTACACAGGAAAATGGGAAAAAAAATTTCAGGGTAGAACTTCACTTTAACCTTGCTATACCTACTATTCTTCCCGATATCCTGCTGCCAACCTCTGCCTGTCTACTGACCAATCTCTGCTTAAGCCATATCCGATTATCTGTAATTGACCTGGCTTGTCTGACCCTGCTCATCTTGCTCCATCCAGTACCTGGTGACGCTGTCCTGCATCCACACCTGCTGCTTCTGCCGCCATCTGCTGCTCACAACCCAGCCTGGTTTGGCGACTCATCAGCTGCACATCTCTACCGTCAACAAGGAACTCCGAAGGCACTCATACCTCACTGTGCTCTCGCAGCCACTGTCACAACTCCAGTGGCCCCTGAACCAGGGCTGCTACAAGGTACGTGACAGATGGGCACTGATGAGGCTGCATTGCTGGGTACAATAAATCTTCAGGGGTTATTGTTCCTAGAAGACATGGATGTCTTTTTAGGGCTAGCTAGTAGAAGTGACATTTAGGGGAAAGTGTCAGCATTTTTGCATGCAATTATACTAGTTTGCATACTAGCATGTGTAAGGCTTTAAGCCTCGTACACACAATCCGATTGTTAGCCAACAAAGCGTCAGACTCTTGTCCGAAGGGTGTGTGCTGTGACCTTGTCTTGCAAACGGTACACAATTGTTAGCCGATAAAGAGGAAGTTCAGTTGTCAGGTGCAACCCCCTTTAGGCTCTGCTAATTTCGTGTTAGAAGTTTGGCGAGTGTTGATTCATGCTTTTCATTTTTCCAATCGGCCATTCGTCAACCAGCCATGTTGCGGAACCAGAGGAGAGAAAGTGCTATTATTGGGCTTGGAGTTATTGCTTTGACCCAAGTCCAGGAACAGAAGGAGTGATTGGACCAAAAACTGGTTGCCTAATCCGGACCAATTATGTTATAATGCCTTTGCTGCAGGAGCTTCAGAAAAATAATCCGGATGATGGACCCCTGCTTTCACCAACTGTTGGCATTGGTGACCGCCTACATTAAGAAGCTGGACACCTGCATGAGGCCTGCCATCACTCCAGAGCAAAGGTTCATAGCCACCTTGCGTTACTTGGCGACAGGGAGAAGTCTCCAGGACCTCAAGTTTACCACTGGGATCTCCCCTAGGCTCTGGGACTCATTATTCCAGACACTTGCTCCGCCATTATTCAAGTACTGCAGAAGTACTATATTCAGGCAAGATCACATTTTATGTATTGTCTTAATTTGTTGATTACATCATTTTCAATATTGTAATATGCTGTGAACGTCCTCATGCATGCTGTAAGCTTTTCTTGCTCCTTTGCATGAGTGCAAGAGACCATTTTTGGGGGCATAAACTCATTTGGAAACCCTCCCCCCCAGAAATGCAAAGTCAACAGATACAAATACTCTATCTGCTGACTTTGACAAACCCATAACACTATCCCTCTTGTGTTTCAATTTCTGTATAAATTCACCCAGCCATGTAGGGCAAGGGCCTGCCTGAATACCTACAAATTTTAACAGACAGTTTTTGTCTATTATATTGAGATGTATTTTCTGAATGTCAAAATGCTGCAATTTGGAGAGTGTGGATCCATATTTTTAGATTGACACTTCTTACCTGTCCACTGGGCTGCCAATAGTGTAAGGAGAGGCTGGCTAAAATATCCCAGATTTATGCAAACAGCTCTCATGGAAGTGGAGTGTATTACCTTTCCAAAACATCTACCCATCCCCCCCCCTAAAATTTTGCTAATGGGCCACCAGAGGGGGAGATGGATCAGATAAGTTGACTTTACCTTTTTGACTTTAAATACTAATCTAAGTTTTTTTTTTGTTTGTTTTTTTCCTTCCAACCCACAGCAATGGCAGGGCATTGCAGCCCAGTTCAATCATTGGGATTTTCCCCAACTGTGGTGGTGCTATTGATGGAAAACATGTCCTGATTGTCCCACCACCCAACTCTGGCTCATATTTCAATTATAAGGGCTTTTGCAGCATAGTCCTGCTAGCTGTAGTGTACGCCACATATGAGTTTTTGTATCTTGATGTTGGGAAGAACAGCCGCAACTCTGATGGAGGAGGCATTATGCAGACAGTTCTACAAGCGGCTCCAGAACGGCACCTTAAACTTGCCACCTTCTGAAGGGGGATGTTGAGGGCCTCGCTTATGTTCTTGTTGCATATGAGGCCTTTGCTCTGGGGGAACATCTTATGAAGCAGTGTCCTATGAGAAACCTCACCCTAGAGCAGAGAATTACAGGCTCTCTTGGGCCAAAAACACCCTTAGCATCTTCTCCAGTTGGTTCAGACTGTTTTTAACACCAATTAACCTGGCACTATACAAAATAAACCATGTGGTACCGTGCTGCTGTAAACTCCATAATTTAAGGCAGAATGCTAGCAGCTACCTTACCTCAGTGACAACTGACGCAGACCCTGCAGTGGCAGGCCCAGTTGAAGAGGCTGCAGCCTGGCTGTCTGCTCTTGAAAATGCCCATTGCTGGATTGCCCTCACAAATTGCCAGAGATGTATAGCAGAAATACCTTGATTATTTTGTGGGTAGAGGAGCAGTGGCTTGGCAGCAGATTGTAGCTGATCATGCTTAATTTCGAGATCATAAACTCATTTCATTTGAACTACTGTCTGTTTCTTATGTAATATGTTCACAAATGGGCTTTTTTTGGCCACTTGCTCCAATAGTGCAAATGTACCTTATTTGCTACATGAGGTGACAATTTCTTCAGCTATTTTGGTGGTGCTGTGGGTCTGCTACATAATGTTTTTGTTAATAGATCTAACGCATGAAATTCAAAAACATGCCTTTTCAAAAATTTTTTGGAGGACTAAAAACTGCAGGAGTTGGCCACATTTTAGAGCACATTGTCACTAACTACAACTCCTTAACAAATACACTAGTATTGAGCTTTGAAATAAACCACACATTTAGTAAAAAAAAAATTTACTGAAAGCACATTCACATATGCGTTTTAAGGTTTTAAAACAAACTAACATCTTTGCGTGTATGTTTTGCATTATTTCCCCTTTTTTGGGGCTAAACAGGCATGTTCAAAAACATTAGATACAAATCCCAAACTCAAACAGTTCGATTTTGGTAAAGTGAAGGCCAAATAAGACATTAGTATCCCAAGACTGTGGATGTTGCCTGCCTTATATGGGGTGATCTCACCCCTTTAAAAGCCAAAATTTGAAGCCACGTACACGTAGAGGCATAACTATTACCCTAATGATCTCATGTAAAAAATGTGTGTAGTTACAAATAACTTTTTTCCTAAACCCACAAAACAGTGTCAACATGTGCTAGCTCCCATCACGGGGTATCAATGGACGTGTTTCGGGGGTGTAACCCCTTCTTCAGCTTTTAGTTATGAGGAAGGGGTTGCTCCCCCAAAACACATCCATTGATACCCAGTGATGGTAGATAGCACATGTTGACACACCATTTCGTGGCGTTTAGCAAACTAGATGCATGGAAATACACACATTTTAGGCATGGGATCATGAAGAAAATAAGAATGTTAAGGCACAATTTGGGAGCACCTTCAAATTTCAGGTTTTATTTCATTAAACACTTAAAAATTTCAATTCACATTAGTAAGGGCAGTGTTTCAAAACTCATCCCCTCATGATGCAAACTCAGGTCATGTTTTCTATACTTGTAGAATTTGGCACAGGTGAAGTTGTCATATTCACTGTTAGTAATTCACAGTTTGACTGAGGAAAATACAGAAAACATGACCTGGTGGTGCACCTAGAAGAGTGGAGTGGAGAAACATTGAGTTCTGTCCCTAAACTTTCACATTTCCAAGTCTGAAAAACATGTTAAATCAGAAAAGGGCAAACAGTAGCCAAGTGGAATAAAGCACCTCGGACCAGGCAAGAGGAAATTAAAATTTTGCCAAGCATGTCCACAAAATCTGATTCTTTGCTGTAAAGCAGTGGCAGCCTCCTTGATTTTCTCCAGACCGTTCAAACAATGCAACATATCTGCACTCATTCTGCCAATAGTGCATCGTGGAAGATCATGACCTAATAAGAAGAGTAAAAAGTATTAAGGAAACTATGGTCAAGTGGCTGAGGCCCTACATAGTGAGTTATGGTCAAATTCAGTAAAAACTTACCTACCCAGTCTATTGTTGCTTGCAACCTGCTTGCCCTTCAGACACCTACACTACTATGAATGTACACACTGCAACTACTCTAATCTTGGCCCTGGTGCCTGGGTCTCCAAAACATGGGTACCTAGCAACACTGCCAGCTCCTTTCACCTCTTCCTTCTCCATGCCCAAGGAGTGGGTGTTTGGCTTCAAATGTGTATACATGTTTAGTGTTTCGATGTCCAAACAAGAGTCCAGCAATACTTGCACAAAGAGGCTTCCAAATACTTTCTTCCTCAGTGGCCCTCAGTGTGACTCGCGTCAGGGTATTGTACATCTGTGCTGGGTCCAGGAGTCAGATCCCATGCCTCAGACAACATCCTGGGTGAGCTCACCACACTCATTCCTCTAAAAAGAAATACACCATTCATTAAGCCACCCCTAGTCCCATCTGTTACTAGCATCCGTTTTGCTACATTAGTTGACCAACCTTGCACTTGATCTGATGTCAATGTTTGCTCCTGACTTGTTGACACCACCATGCTGCACTCTAGTTTTCCTGTGAAAAATACATAGAAAAGGGATGGGGAACCTGGGGTACTGTCACTGCTACAGACGTGTTAGGGCCCAACCCAGCTAACACATCATTAAAGGCTTGAAAGGAGGAAACTACTTCCTTCATGGAAACCATTCATTCCTTTAAGTTAGAAGCAGACTCAGCCCCAGCCACTGAAGAAATACACATCTCACATGTCTAAGAGTTTCCTACAGCTATCAGGAAGCGTGGATCTACAATTTCCACACTTTCTTTTAACAGGCTTGTCAACCTAGAAAAAAAGAAATAAGAAAGGCATAGAAACTACACTTTCTAAAACATTTACCCCTGGATACATAATCTCTCATTACAGCGAATTACTAACCTTAGGGGTAACAGGACCAGATTACAGCTGCTCAGAGCGTGTGCACCATCCTCACAGGTGTACTTAATCTCCATGATGAGAAGGACCAGGCAGGGGAGCGGTCTAATGATTTTGGACGCTGTCCGCTTGCTGTAAAGCCAGCAAAACATCCCCAACAGCATGGTGTGCCCGAGCCGGTCCTTTTCAAACATGGAGACTCGGCGACCGGAAGTACGTCACATCACTTCCGGCGCCGAGACGGGAAGTGCACTCGCCGCCATCTTGGACACAAGGAAGCACGCCTCTGGGTGTACCAAGGCGGATCAGGACGCTGGGGTGTGGAAGTTGCAGAAGATTCACTAACACAAGTAGCCACCAGAAAAACGGGGGAACCCTTCTCAGACTGCTAAAAACAGCAGAAATATTCAGACATGGCCACAACCAGTCTGAGTATTCTGAACAAGGGGGGGTCCGCTAGCCAGTCACCAGACCGAAAGAAACAAACATGACGATGCGTACTCCTGGAGGTCTGGAAACACAAAACTGAGGGTCAGGGGAGAGGGAGGGGCCTATTAAATTGTGTCTGATTTGTGTTTCCTGTAGAAGTTGGAGCCAATCAAAAAATTGGTTTATAGTACGGTTGACTTCAGTATGCATCTGAGTTTGGAAACAAAAATGGGATATAGCAAACTAACCATAGCAGCCAATCAGCAACTGACCCATGCGGTTTTACAGCAGTGTTTGCTATAAGGACATTACACATTGTACAGTCTATTAACCACTTTACGCAAACTCCCGTACCTGTACTTCATTTTGTTGAAGTAGTTGTAGCGGGGTAAAGCCTGCCGATGTGGCTAAGCAGCTTCTTGGCCAGAATTTCAAGTAGCAGGAGGTGACGTTCCCCCTTCCCGCTGCTTCGCCAAGTTCTCCCGTCCCACCAAAAGACCCATGGGACCAGCCGGAACGTCCGCTGGCTAGAGTCCCAACACCGGATTCAGCTCCGATCAGGTCTGCGATGTAGTAACCCAAAAGAGATGTCATAACATCCCTTCCGGTTTACTCGGCAGCCAATGGCTCCAAATTTAAAAAATCCACAGTATTTAAAAAAAAAAAACACAGATTTTGGCATTTGGAATACTTTGACGCGCAGATGAGGGGTTTGGGGTCTTTTACACCCCAGAACCCTCTATAAAGACCTGTCACTATTACTGTCACAAGGAATATTTACATTTCTTGTGACCGCAAATAAAAGTGATAAAGAAAAAAAAATTGCATACATAAGTTGATCTCGCAAACGGAAACAGTGTTCAAATCACATGAGGTATCGCCACAAATGGAGCGAGAGCAATTCTAGATCTCCTCTAATGCTAAACAGGTAACCACTACGTTTTTAAAGCGTCGCCTATGGGGATTTTTAAGTATCGTAGTTTGTCGCTATTCCACACCACCACGTGACATGTTAGGTATCCATTTACTTGGCATATCAGATTTCACGTTATAAAAAAAGACTGGGCTAACTTTACTGTTTAGTTTTGTTTAGTTCATTAAAGTATTTTTTCCAAAAATGAATTACATTTGAAAGAGCGCTGCACAAAGTGATAAAATGTTGCAACGACCACCATTTTATTCTCTACTACAAAATTATAAATGTTTGGGGGTTCTAATTGTTTAGCAAAGTAAATATATTAATATGTAAACGAGTCAGAATAGGGCCTGGTCTTGAAGTGGTTAAATAAGCTCTAATCATCACTATGCTATTAATGCAACAATGCCACTAAAAAAAAATGCCATAGGCCGCCAGAGGCGGGGGGAGCCACGCGTGCCAGAGGCAAAGGGAGCCACGCGTGCCAGAGGCCGCCAGAGGCAAAGGGAGCCACGCGTGCCAGAGGCAAAGGGAGCCACGCGTGCCAGAGGCAAAGGGAGCCACGCGTGCCAGAGGCAAAGGGAGCCACGCGTGCCAGAGGCAAAGGGAGCCACGCGTGCCAGAGGCAAAGGGAGCCACGCCCGCCAGAGGCAAAGGGAGCCACGCCCGCCAGAGGCAAAGGGAGCCACGCCCGCCAGAGGCAAAGGGAGCCACGCCCGCCAGAGGCAAAGGGAGCCACGCCCGCCAGAGGCAAAGGGAGCCACGCCCGCCAGAGGCAAAGGGAGCCACGCCCGCCAGAGGCAAAGGGAGCCACGCCCGCCAGAGGCAAAGGGAGCCACGCCCGCCAGAGGCAAAGGGAGCCACGCCCGCCAGAGGCAAAGGGAGCCACGCCCGCCAGAGGCAAAGGGAGCCACGCCCGCCAGAGGCAAAGGGAGCCACGCCCGCCAGAGGCCGCCAGAGGCAAAGGGAGCCACGCGTGCCAGAGGCCGCCAGAGGCAAAGGGAGCCACGCGTGCCAGAGGCCGCCAGAGGCAAAGGGAGCCACGCGTGCCAGAGGCCGCCAGAGGCAAAGGGAGCCACGCGTGCCAGAGGCCGCCAGAGGCAAAGGGAGCCACGCGTGCCAGAGGCCGCCAGAGGCAAAGGGAGCCACGCGTGCCAGAGGCCGCCAGAGGCAAAGGGAGCCACGCGTGCCAGAGGCCGCCAGAGGCAAAGGGAGCCACGCGTGCCAGAGGCCGCCAGAGGCAAAGGGAGCCACGCGTGCCAGAGGCCGCCAGAGGCAAAGGGAGCCACGCGTGCCAGAGGCCGCCAGAGGCAAAGGGAGCCACGCGTGCCAGAGGCCGCCAGAGGCAAAGGGAGCCACGCGTGCCAGAGGCCGCCAGAGGCAAAGGGAGCCACGCGTGCCAGAGGCCGCCAGAGGCAAAGGGAGCCACGCGTGCCAGAGGCCGCCAGAGGCAAAGGGAGCCACGCGTGCCAGAGGCCGCCAGAGGCAAAGGGGGAAGAGCCACGCTTGCCAGAGGCCGCCAGAGGCAAAGGGGGAAGAGCCACGCTTGCCATAGGCCGCCAGAGGCAAAGGGGGAAGAGCCACGCTTGCCATAGGCCGCCAGAGGCAAAGGGGGAAGAGCCACGCTTGCCATAGGCCGCCAGAGGCAAAGGGGGAAGAGCCACGCTTGCCATAGGCCGCCAGAGGCAAAGGGGGAAGAGCCACGCTTGTCATAGACCACCAGAGGCAAAGGGGGAGAGCCACGCTAGCCATAGACCTTCAGAGCCAAAGGGGGAGAGCCACGCTTACCATAGACCGCCAAAGGGGGAAGAGCCATGCTTGCCATAGACCGCCAGAGGCAAAGGGGGAAGAGCCATGCTTGCCATAGACCGCCAGAGGCAAAGGGGGGAAGAGCCATGCTTGCCATAGACCGCCAGAAGCAAAGGGGGGGGAAGAGCCATGCTTGCCATAGACCTCCAGAGGCAAAGAGGGGAGCCATGCTTGCCATAGACCGCCAGAGGCAAAGGGGGGAGCCATGCTTGCCATAGACCGCCAGAGGCAAAGGGGGGAGCCATGCTTGCCATAGACCGCCAGAGGCAAAGAGGGGAGCCATGCTTGCCATAGACCGCCAGAGGCAAAGAGGGGAGCCATGCTTGCCATAGACCGCCAGAGGCAAAGGGGGGAGCCATGCTTGCCATAGACCGCCAGAGGCAAAGGGGGGAGCCATGCTTGCCATAGACCGCCAGAGGCAAAGAGGGGAGCCATGCTTGCCATAGACCGCCAGAGGCAAAGGGGGGAGCCATGCTTGCCATAGACCGCCAGAGGCAAAGGGGGGAGCCATGCTTGCCATAGACCGCCAGAGGCAAAGGGGGGAGCCATGCTTGCCATAGACTGCTAGAGGCAAAGAGGGGAGCCATGCTTGCCATTGATCACCAATGGCAAGGGGACGCATGCCTTCCAGACACCAGCAGTGGCAGGGGAATGCCTGCTTCCCATTCATCACCAGTGGATTGGTTTTAGCAGGTGATCCCCTGGAGTTAAAAGATTGATCTATGTAGTGCAAGAGTATCTGCTTTAATACAAACCATTAACGTAGGCCCCAGTATAACAGTTGATAGTACATTTTGGGAGATTAGGATTGTAAAATGTGTGAAGAACTAAAGTTTAAACTGTAGATTTTTAAATCAACATTGCACACATACTCCAACAATACTTACCAAGCAAAGCTGGCAGCAGCAAGCCATTTGCTCACATCTGTAGACCAAAGGGCAGACTGTCTCACAAGTGGGCGTATTTATATATAAACCAGCCATTTTTTATATCACCCAACTTTATTCGTCACAGTACCAAACCAACAAAGCTCACAAACTTTCAAAAAGTTTAAAATAACTCTCTTTTTCTTTTGCAATCAGTGTTTGGATGTGTCACTGTTCCTGGATAGCTGCTGAGAAGAGGAAATAAAATTAAAATAAAGTAAAAAAAACAAAACTGCATAGTGAACTGGGAAGTTAAAGGTCAGCTGACACAGCCTCACCTCTTCAACTTTAACCCTTTATTGCCAAGATTCAGTGTTGGTTTTGCTTTGCACGGGTTAAACTAGCCTAAGATTGTTGTTTAATGGTTTACAGGACAAGGAAAAAGAAAAGGTTTGTCACTTTTATTTGGTGAAATTCAGCAACCAAATTATACAAATAGTGTTATTTAATAATGCAGAGGGCACTGAGGGCCCGTTCACATCAGTGTGTTATGAAACGCGCATCATGTTTTTAGAGCTTTATCAATGTGTTGCGTTACTATTAAATTATGGTGACCAGAAGTCCCCGAACTGAGGGCACTGTCCCCGGAGCCAGGCTGTCCCCGGATTGTAGTGGTGGCGCCAGGTGCAAGACCGATCCTGGGCGGGTGCCGAGGCAGAGGGGGGCGGTCCACCGGCTTTGCCCGCTGTGACAGCTCTAATTTGAATCGCCGGGTGCCCGCCATCACAAAGTTTGGCTCCTTTGATAGACAGCACACGTCTCCAATGGACGTGTGCTGTCTATTATAGGTAGGAGCTGATCCAGGAGGTGGGACTTGTGTGATGGCGGGCACCCGGTGATTCAAATGAAAGCTGTCACAGCAGGCGACGCCTGCTCTGTGGTGATCCGGACGGCTCTCCTCTTCCGCTCATCTCTGAACCCCTGCACAGGTGGGGCTGCATTTCTGGGCACTGGTAAGGCTACATAGATGGACACTGGTCAGGCTGCATAGCTGGGCACTGGTGAAGGCGGCATTTCTGATAACTGGTGAGGCTGCATTGCTGGCAACTGGTGAGGCTGTATTGCTGGGAACTGGTAAGGCTGCATTTCTGGGCACTGGTGAGGCGGCATTTCTGGGCACTGGTTACATAGTTACATAGTTGGTGAGGTTGTAAAAAGACACAAGTCCAACCTGTGTGTGGGCTTTTATGTCAGTATTACATTGTATATCCCTGTATCTTAAGGTCGTTTAGGTGCCTATCTAATAGTTTTGATCGATGCTCCCTGCTAAAACCACTGCTTGTGGAAGAGAATTCCACATTCTTACCACTCTTACAGAAAGAACCCTCCACACAGTTTAGGGTTAAACCAATTCTCTTCTAATTTTAGTGAATGGCCACACGTCTTTAATTTCCCTTTCGCTGAAAAGTTTTATCCCTATTGTGGGGTCACCAGTACGGTATTTGTACATTGAGGGCCAGTTCACACCATAGAAACGCAGTCCGGATGCATTCCAGATGCTTTTCTGCAAGCACGGTTTTGATGTGTACCAGTGGGTTTTTGATAAAGTCCAGTGCATTTTTCCCCCTCTTTTTTTCGTAACCTTAAATAAGGACATGCGCGTTCCAGTGCATTTTTGGTGCATTTTTGATGCGTTATACAGCGTTCCAGTACAGTCCAGTGGAGGAAAAATGCAGCATGTTTTACTTTTTTTCTGGAACTGGAATGCACTGGAACTGCAAGCACTGGTGTCAACTATGTCATTGAAAACTGTATAAACTACTTTCCATGCGTTTTTCATGCAGAAAAAAAACGCACTGGACTGCATGTGGTGTGAACTGGCCCTAAAATCATATCCCCCTCAAGCGTCTCCTCTCCAGAGAGAATAAGTTCAGTGCTCGTAATTTTTCCTCATAACTAAGGTCCTCCAGTCCCTTTATTAGCTTTGCTGCCCTTCTCTGGACCCCCTCCGGTTCTAGTACATCCTTCCTGAGGACTGGAGTCCAGAACTGAATGGCATACTCCAGGTGCGGCCGGACCAGAGTCTTGTAGAGTGGGAGAATTATCGTTTTATCTCTGGAGTTAATCCCCTTTTTAATGCATGCCAATATTCTGTTGGCTTTGCTTGCAGAAGCCTGGGATTGCATGCCATTGCTGAGCTTGTCATCTACTGGGACCCCCAGGTCCTTTTCATCCTAGATTCCCTCAGAGGTTCTCCCCCTAATGAGTAGATAGATTGCATTTATATTTTTGCCTCCCATATGCATAATTTTACATTTTTCTACATTAAATCTCATTTGCCATGTAGCTGGTGAGGCTGCCTTGCTGGGCACTGGAGAGGCTGCCTTGCTGGGCACTGGAGAGGCTGCCTTGCTGGGCACTGGAGAGGCTGCCTTGCTGGGCACTGGTGATGCTGCCTTGCTGGGCACTGGTGAGGCTGCATAGATGGCACTGGTGAGGCTGAATTGCTGGGCAATGGTGAGGCATAGATGTGTCAGGGACATGGTATGCGCAGACATGCATTTGCAGGTGCCCGTCTTGCCGAGCATAAGTGAGGTGAGGCTGCATAGCTGTGCACTGGTGAGGCTGCATAGCGGTGCACTGGTGAGGCTGCATAGCGGTGCACTGGTGAGGCTGCATAGCTGTGCACTGGTGAGGCTGCATAGCTGTGCACTGGTGAGGCTGCATAGCTGTGCACTGGTGAGGCTGCATTGCTGAGCACTGGTGAGGCTGTGTTGCTGGGCACTGGTGAGGCCGCGTTGCTGGGCACTGGTGAGGCTGCATAGATGGGCACAGTTGAGCCCTGCGTTCTTTATGTAGCAAACTGCTGAGCCCTGCATTCTTTATGTAGCGCACTGCTGAGCCCTGCATTCTTTATGTAGCGCACTCCTGGGCCCTGCATTTTTTATGCAGCGCGTTCCTGGGCCCTGCATTCTTTATGTAGTGCGCTCCTGGGCCCTGCATTCTCTATGCAGTGCACTGCTGAGCCCTGCATTCTTTATGTAGGTCACTGCTGAGCCCTGCATTCTTTATGTAGGTCACTGCTGAGCCCTGCATTCTTTATGTAGCACACTCCTGGGCCCTGCATTCTTTATCCACTTACCGACCGGCCACTGTATATACACGTCATTACTTTGAAGATGGATATCTCGGTAAGGGCAGCAGCTGCTGCCACAATCGAGGTATCCATCTTTAGGGCCGGTGGTTCTGTACACGATAATGGTGGTCTCTTCGGCGGGTTCACCACGAGATCACCATTATCAGCAGTGCCACCCCCCCTCCCGCCACTCTCCCGCGCCCTCCGCCGCTTACCGGAGCCGTCTATAGCGGCGGAGGCGATCGGGACCTGTCATTTCCTCAGTATGGAGACGAGTGAGGCTAAGATGGCCCACACCCGTCTACATACCATAGGAAGGCTGAAGCGACGTCATTATGTCAGCTCTGCCCACTTGTCTTAAAGGCACAATTTTTTTGTGTCTTTTTTTTTAACTACTTTTTTTTTTTTTTTTTTTTTTTTTTTTTTGCATTAAATTCTAAATATGAGATCTGAGGACTTTTTGACCCCAGATCTCATATTTAAGAGGTCCTGTCATGCTTTTTTCTATTACAAGGGATGTTTACATTCCTTGTAATAGGAATAAAAGTGATCCAATTTTTTTTTTTTTTAAAACAGTGAAAAAATAAAGTAAAATAAATAAGAAAAAAAAAAATGTTTAAAGCGTCCTGTGCCGACGAGCTCGCGCGCAGAAGCGAACGCATACGTGAGTAGCGCCCGCATATGAAAACGGTGGTCAAACCACACATGTGAGGTGTCGCCACGACCGGTAGAGCGAGAGCAATAATTCTAGCCCTAGACCTTCTCTGTAACGCAAAACATGCAACCTGTAGAATTTTTTAAACGTTGCCTATGGAGATTTGCCTATGGGTAAAAGTTTGACGCCGTTCCACGAGCGGGCGCAATTTTGAAGCGTGACATGTTGGGTATCAATTTACTTGGCGTAACATTATATTTCACAATATAAAAAAAATTGGGCTAACTTTACTGTTGTCTTAATTTTTTATTCAAAAAAGTGAATTTTTTCCAAAAAAAGTGCGCTTATAAGACCGCTGCGCAAATACAGTGCAAAAAAAAGTATTGCAATGACCTCCATTTTATTCTCTAGGGTGTTAGAAAATAAACAATATATAATGTTTGGGGGTTCTAAGTAATTTTCTAGCAAAAAAACCTGTTTTAAACATGTAAACCCCTAAAATCCAAAACGAGGCTGGTCTTTAAGTGGTTATGTAACGCACTCCTGGGCCCTGCATTCTTTATGTAACGCACTCCTGGGCCCTGCATTCTTTATGTAACGCACTCCTGGGCCCTGCATTCTTTATGTAACGCACTCCTGGGCCCTGCATTCTTTATGTAACGCACTCCTGAGCCCTGCATTCTTTATGTAACGCACTCCTGGGCCCTGCATTCTTTATGTAACGCACTCCTGGGACCTGCATTCTTTATGTAACGCACTCCTGGGACCTGCATTCTTTATGTAACGCACTCCTGGGCCCTGCATTCTTTATGTAACGCACTCCTGGGCCCTGCATTCTTTATGTAACGCACTCCTGGGCCCTGCATTCTTTATGTAACGCACTCCTGAGCCCTGCATTCTTTATGTAGTGCACTCCTGAGCCTTGCACTCTGTTTTGTCTCTATCTTATCTTCATAACATTTGGTAGTCATATCTTAAATTCTAAGAAAAAAAAAAGAAGATACATCTCATGGACAAAATGTGAGAAATAACGTATATGTCATTAATCAATTCCATAAACACACACCACATACACTGCATATATAATTTGAGGAAAATATGCTTATAAAATAGTTTACCATTTGCCAATAAAAAAAAAATGTCCCCGGATTTCATTTTAAAAATCTGGTCACCTTCCATTAAATGCAATGCATAATACTTTGCAGATATAAGAATTCCCCCTCACTGTTTGTGTTGTGCTCAGCAGTGTGGCTGCAGAATGAAGGGTGTGATTTATGTTGAAGTGGGCTTGTTCACATTTAGTGTTCACAGGCCTAGGGGGTTATTTACAAAAAGCAAATCCACTTTGCACTACAAGTGCACTGCAAGTGCATTTGAAAGTGCACTGAAAGTGCACTTTCAAGTGTAGTCGCAGTAAATCTGAGGGGGACATGCAAGGAAAATAAAAAACAAGAAAAAGAAAAATCCCCTATGTGGTGGACTTTTAAGGCACGATAATTTTTTAAGATTTTGATAGAATGTTTTTAACATTTCAAACATATTTATTAGAATAATGTATAGAGAATATAAAAGGCATGGAATGTTTTAACACATCTAAAAACGTTTACATCGTCATAAATAATGTAATACAATACAATCTATACTTCTTGCACCGACGCGTTTCAGAGTACTAAGTTGTCTCCTTCTTCAGGGGTATTTAGCAAGAAGAAACTATGTTTCTAGAATGAAACAATACATGAGTAAGTACAAAGTATTGACAATGATGTTTAATAATATACATTAAAGTGGATAAAGTGCACTGTTTTGAAAAAACACTTACAAATGTTATGACGGTATAGTTAACATTCCAAAAGTTGTCTCTTTAAAAACATACGAGAGTACAAATGCTTATCGTAAGGAGATGGGAGGGATAACAGAGCTAGGGAAACCTGGCCCCCCGAGCGGTGCGCGCGCCGCCACATCCCGGCACGCTTACAGATCAGCTGCACGCCGGTACGTAGCTACGCCCACCACACCCGCTGGCAATTAAAGCTTCACCAACAGACAGCGCATGTCTGCTAGGTGAAACAAGATGGAGACCCGGCGCCGTGGATAGGCGCCGCAGACCCCACATGATGCCGCCATAGGTTCAATGAAACCGAGGCGTCTTTGTGTGCCAGGCGGTCATCAGGACACTCCCCCACCAGAGGATGGAGAGGAAGCAATAGGGTGAGGGAAAGGGGCGAGCAACCTCCTAACCAGGGCTGACATTTGAGAAGTTCTATCAACATAAATATAAATATAAACTCCATAGGAAAGACATGACAGGAAATACATCATAAATAAAGGGCAATATATACTTATTAGCAAAAATATAATGTATAATCTAAACAGTTGTATAGAAATGCATGGATAGCAGATATAGCAACACAAATAAACCAGAAGATTGTGATAATAATAAAAGCATGCAGCCCAAACAGCTGCAGAAAGATGCATACATGTTAAATACATTTGCTTAAACAAACCAGTGAAAGTTAATATATCCCACAGAGATATTTTAAGGAAATATTTTAAGGTGCAGGGGGTGGCGATGGGGACTTGCTGTGCCCCTTCCTACGCCAACCTGTACCTGGGATAGGTCACATGAGATGTTGGAACAATGCCTTTTCGAGAATGAACAAAAACGATTTTAACCCCAGTTTCACAATGTCCCATAATAAACATAGCATCACATTTCTAGATGTGGAGATTTATAGGGGGGAAGGGGGATCCCTTCTCAGCAAACTCTATAGGAAACCCACATCTGGAAACGCAAGATTACATGCCACAAGTTTTCACCCTAAACCACGCATAGATTCAATACCAACAGTCAATTCCTTAGGGTGAGACGAAACTGCACCGATGATGCCATTTTTAAGATAGAGGCAGACAACTACGTGATCACTTGCTTTTGAGAGGTTACTCGCATGCCTCTCTTAAAAGATCCTATCAGCAGGCATCCCTACAATCGAGGAAAAAACTCTTACATTCAAAGAAATCAAAGGGTGAGACCAACCCCCTCAGAATAATTACTAGGTATACGAACCAACAACCGAAAATAAGAAATATTGTAGAGAAATATTGGCACATGCTTGCATTGGATCCATCTTTGGGACAATTTGTGACAGAAAAAACACTATTCACTTTCAGAAGAGCAGCCTCTGTGAGGGACCAAATTGTAATCAGCAAATTCAAAGGGGAAAATAAAAAAGATCATTGCGAGTATAAAGGGACTTACATCTGTGGTTCATGCCACTATTGTAAGTTCATGCTTACCCAAAAAAACAGACTTTACCGAATGGTCAGATCTTTCGATCTAGGCACTTCGCTAATTGTAAAACATTCGGAGTAGTATACTTGTTGCTATGCGACTGTACATGTTTTTATATTGGTAAGACCAAGCTGGAGTTCTGGAGAAGAGCCTACAGGCATGTTAGGAGCATGCAGGTGTGCGATCCGGATGTCCCGCTTGGCCGACATACCAGGACCGTACACAACGGTAGATTCCCAAAAATTAAGTTTCTCATCCTGGACTGTATCCACCCCAACCCCAGGGAAGGGGATTGGAATAAAGCCCTTCTCCAGCTTGAATTACGCTGGATCCACAGATTAAAGGCGACACAGCCGCCAGGCTTGAATGAGGCCATCTGCTTTAAGCCATTTCTCGAGTGTTTCTCCTCTGGAGGAGTGGAAAAATGAAAAATTTTTAAAAATTATTTTGCGGCTATTGGCCTGTTTTGATGGATCTCACATTAGATATATCCCTTCCTTAAAATATCTCTGTAGGATATATTAACTTTCACTGGTTTGTTTATGCAAATGTATTTAACATAAAGAAAAATGGAAAAGTGTAGTGCTAATATAAAAAAGTGAAATGTTGACAATACATGTACACTGAGGACTAGTGTATCATCAAATTTAAAAGACAAAATCAAATAAAGACATCAAAATGGAGTGTTATGAGTCCCATATATAAAAACGACTTCATACGTGGATTGTGACCGTGTGCACGTAAAATCTTGAAGTGAGAAAAAGCACCACCACCAACAATAGGGAGGCTTACCGAAACGTTTGAACCCAAAGGAACGTACGTTGAATGGGTCAAACAAGCTTGTGTTGTAAACAGCCAATGTAATTCTATGGAAGTTGCGAGGAAGGCCTGCGATGATCCATAAACCGGTGTGTCCCTCAGGAGTGATGCCCCAATTTCATAATGGTTAGGTTAGATGGAAAGGAACAGAAAAGGCCACATAGTGTAATTCCATAAAAAATATAACAAATTTATTAAAAAGAAATAAACTCACATGTTGAATGAATAAAACAGCGCTGTATGAGTAAAAAATGGCAGCAGTGGGGTCCTATCCGACGCGTTTCGTCTCCTTGGACATCATCTGGGGGATGATGTTCAAGGAGATGAAACGCATCGGGTAGGACCCCACTGCCGCCATTTTTTTCTCATACAGCGCTGTTTTATTCATTCAACGTGTGAGTTTATTTCTTTTTAATACATTTGTTACATTTTTGTTTGTTACTAGGTCCTCTTTCTAATTACTTCATGTATATTTATACTTTGTGTATATACATTAAAATGAGGTCCTCTTTCTAATAAAAACCCTGCCTACACTATATAGGTTATAGACAGACACTTATATCTATCATTGCTATTTATTATTTTATAGCAGTTGTCCCATACTTCCCTACCTGCTCCTACCGTGTGGGAACAATCTTCACCATCAACAGGTACCTAGCATTTTTCAGTTATGATTATAATTTATATGAAGAAATTATGGATATCACTATACTTTTAGACTTTTTGTCTACATATCACAGGGCTTTTTCTTTCCCGACCCCAGTGGGTTTTCAGGCTCCTTTTGCCCTTTGGTCTTTCCTCCCTCTGCGGAGGAGGGGGTGTTGGGTCAACGGCGGGTTGCTATTCCCTCCTGGGTCTGACATTTGTATATATATATATACCACCAAGGTTTCCCTGGATGAGAACTTGAAAGCATTTGTACTCTCGTATGTTTTTAAAGAGACAACTTTTGGAATGTTAACTATACCGTCATCACATTTGTAAGTGTTTTTTCAAAACATTGCACTATATACACTTTAATGTATATTATTAGACATCAATGTCAACTTTGCACTTACTCGTGTATTGTTTCATTCTAGAAACATAGTTTCTTCTTGTTAAATACCCCTGAAGAAGGAGACAACTTAGTACTCTGAATCGCGTCGGGTGCAAGAAGTATAGATTGTATTGTATTCCATTATTTATGACGATGTAAAAGTTTTTAGATTCCATGCCTTTTATATTCTCTATACATTTTTCTAATAAATACTTTTGAAATGATAAAAACATTCTACTAAAATCTAATTAAAAAATTATCATGATTTTTAGGTACCGTAGTTTGTCGCCATTCCACGAGTGCATGCAATTATAAAGCGTGACATGTTTGGTATCTATTTACTCGGCGTAACATCATCTTTCACATTATACAAAAAAATTGGGCTAACTTTACTTTTTGTTTTTTGTTTTTTAATTCATGAAAGTGTCCCTTATCCCAAAAAGTTGCGTTTAAAACACCGCTGCACGAATACCATGTGACATAAAATATTGCAACAATCGGCATTTTATTCTCTAGATTCTCTGCTAAAAAAATATATATAATGTTTTGGGGCTCTAAGTAATTTTCTAGCAAAAAATACGGATTTTAACTTCTAAACACCAAATGTCAAAAATAGCCTTTGTCATGAAAGGGTTAATAATGTGATTTTTTTTTGCATTACATAACAGGACATCATCCTAAATGCCTGTATCAACCTCAAATGCCAGGGCCCATAATCGGTAGGCAAGAGGCTAGCATTCAGTCCCCTTCAAAAGCCTCTGTCCCGGGTGAGTCTGTCACAATTCTCCCCTTTCAGCAGGAAACTAACAGAGAAGGAACCCCAGACGGGTTGACTTCAAAGTTAATCCGTAATTCCAGTCCCCCAATGCCCGTACCCACACAGTACCCCAAGTAAATTGTTCCAAACAGTTGTTCCAAACAGAGCATTACTCACCCAGCCAGCCTCTGCCTCTCTTGTAGACGGGGTGTGCTCCCTTCAGATTTATCTGCCCCACCTGTCCATCTAAGTGCATGTACTTACATTGTTGGAGACTCACAGAAATTAATTTTTAAGTCCACAGAAAATGGGGTACCTTACCAGGGCTCTATGGCTTACGTAAATGTGTGCAACTAAACCCTTGTTTTTAACGCATACTGTTGGATAGGTCAATTCGGTTGGTCGCAGGCTGGTTGGTAAGTTGAGCTTGGAAATTTACAGGTGGGAACAGTAATCACTTGTTTGTGCTCTCTTGTAGAACATACCCACCACTGGGGAGAAGTGCGAACTGGCCCTTCTCCCTGGAGTCCTTTCAGCCGCTGAATAGAAGACAGGGTGGCTGGGCTCACTCCACCATGCTGTTAGGAATCTGAGCTGACTGCCCAGCATACTTGGGGTATACAGATGGAGACTGTAATCCCATTCACTTTTGCTAGATGAAAATCCCTCAGTGCTTGCAGGTCACGGCTGATATCCACATGTCCTCAACATGGGGAGGTTGCTTTGGAGTAGCCCCACAAGGGCCTCATCCCCACAACCCTTGCCCGGTGGTTGTGGGGTCTGCAGGTGGGGGCTTATCGGAATCTGGAAGCCCCCCTTTAACAAGGGGACCCCTAGATCCTGACCTCCACCCCATGTGAATTGGTAACGGGTACCGAAAACAGAAAAAAAAAAGCAACAGCTCTGCCTCCATGGGAGGCTCCCGCCGAGTGACGCTTCTTCTCACTTTGACAGCTGTTAGGGCGGGGCCTCTCGGTGACGTAAACTGGTGACCCCGCCCCCCTCTGACGCCTCGTCACGTCAGAGGAAGGCGAGGTCACCTTAGTACAACTTATTAGTACAATAACAGTGCATATTTTTAGCACTGATCACTGTAATAATGTAACTGGTTCCACAAAAAAGTGTCAAAAGTGTCAGGTGTCAGATTTGTCTGCCGCAATGTTGCAGTCTCGCTAAAAATCGCTGATCGCCGCCATTACTAGTAAAAAAATAAATAAATAAAAATGTCACAAATCTACCCCATAGTTTGTAGACCATATAAATTTTGCGCAAACCAATCAATATACGCTTATTGTGATTTTATTTTACCCAAAATATGTAGCAGATTAGATATTGGCCTAAATTGATGAAGAATTTGATTTTTTTTTTTTTACTGGATGTGTTTTATAGCAGAACGTTAAAAATTGTCGGTCTTTTTTTGTTTATAGCACAAAAAATAAAAAGCGCAGACGTGATCAAATAACACCAAAAGAAAGCTCTATTCGTGGGAAAAAAGGACATCAATTTTTATTCTGGTACAGCGTCGCACGACCGCGCAGTTGTCAGTTAAAGTAACACAGAGCTGTGGTTAACACAGTCATGCATGGATTAAAATTTGGGTTGGTTCAGCAGGGACTGACTGATTTTCGATCCATATATGGGCAGGCTGATTGTACAGAAGTTGAGTGGATTCTGTACAACCAGCCGGTCGGGTTATTTCTGATCAACTAGTACTGCCTGCTATAGCCTGTACTATTGATTAGTATTCTGACAAAGGGGAGGTCTTCTTGCCACCAGAACACAATAGTTCAGTGGAAAGGATTCCCCATACATTGAGTGTGTGGATGAAGGAATCAAGATTTATTGATTAATGTATGGCCAGCCTTAGGATTAATGTATGGCCAGCCTTAGCTGATGCTTGGCAGCTGGCACGTAGATCTGATATTTACTCTAAGGGCCAGTTCACACTATGCCTTTCTGTGCGATTCATGTACATGAATCGCACAGACAGGGCCGATCCTGGGCAGGTGCGCGGAGTGCATTGCACCCAGGCGCCGCAGAGGGGGGGCACCAATGTGCCAGAGTGTTCCCCTCCCTCCTCTCCCTGTGTGTGTGCCACACACTGCCCTGGGTCCAGGCTTAGTTGTGGGGCCAAAAGCATCCTTGAGCCCATGCTGCCAGTCTGCAAATAGTTACATAGTATAGTTACATATTGGGTGAGGTTGAAAAAAGAATCGGGTCCAACCTATATGTGTGATTATATGTCAGTATTACATTGTATATCCCTGTATGTTGTGATCGTTCAGGTGCTTATCTAATAGGGTCTTGAAACTATCAATGCCCCACCACTGAGACCACCGCCTGTGGAAAAGAATTCCACATCCTTGCCGCTCTAATGCCCCGTACACACGGTCGGACATTGATCAGACATTCCAACAACAAAATCCATGGATTTTTTTCCGACGGGTGTTGGCTCAAACTTGTCTTGCATACGCACGGTCACACAAAGTGTGCGGAAAATCTGATCGTTCTGAACACGGTGACGTAAAACACGTACGTTGGGACTATAAACGGGGCAGTAGCCAATAGCTTTCGTCTCTTAATTTATTCTGAGCATGCGTGGCACTTTGTGTGTCGGATTTGTGTACACAGGATCGGAATTTCCGACAACGGATTTTGTTGTCGGAAAATTTTATAGCCAGCTCTCAAACTTTGTGTGTCGGAAATTCCGATGGAAAATGTGTGATGGAGCCCACACACAGTCGGAATTTCCGACAACAAGGTCCTATCACACATTTTCCGTCAGAAAATCCGACCGTGTGTACGGGGCATTACAGTAAAGAACCCTCTACGTAGTTTAAGGTTAAACCTCTTTTCTTCTAATTTTAATGAGTGGCCACGAGTCTTGTTAAACTCCCTTCCGCGAAAGAGTTTTATCCTCATTGTGGGGATCACCAATACGGTATTTATAAATTGAAATTGTAACCCCTCTCAAGCGTCTATTCTCCAGAGAGAATAAGTTCAGTGCTCGCAACCTTTCCTCATAACTAATATCCTCCAGACCAAGGGCGTAACTACCACCATAGCGACCCATGCGGGCGCTATGGGGCCCGCAGCCGAGTGGGGCCCAGTGAGGATAAGAGCACCGCTGGCACAGTCTCCCAGCCAGAGGAAGAGAGAGGAAAGGAAGAGGCGAGCTGTTCGTATCAGCAGAGAGCTGAATTGCCCGATGTAAGAGCTTTCATTAGAACTTCCAGTGTTCCTGGGGCTCACGTCACATAGCTCCACCTTTTGGCCCATGCCTTTGATAGACAGAACGCCGATCCAATGCGGGACATGTGACGTCATCAAAGGCGTCGGGCCAAGAGGTGGGGCTATGTGACGATGAGCCCCGGGAAGACAGGAAATTCAAATGAAAACGATTACAGTGGGCAATCCCGCTCTCTGCTGATCCGGATGGCTTGCCTCTTCCTCTGCATAGGTGGGGCTGTATGGGGCACAGGCAGACCAGGCTGTATTGGGCACAGGTCCCGCTGTTTTGGGCACAGGTCACGCTGTATTGGGCACAGGTCACGCTGCATTGGGCACAGGTCACGCTGTATGTGGCACAGGTCACGCTGCATTGACACTAGGGCAGTTGTGGGGGGGCTGTTTGCAGGGGGGCCCCATACAACATTTTGCTATGGGGCCCTGCTATTTCTAGTTACGCCCCTGCTCCAGACCCTTTATTAGCTTAGTTGCCCTTCTTTGTACTCTCTCCATTTCCAGTACATCCTTCCTGAGGACTGGTGCCCAGAACTGGACAGCATACTCTATGTGCGGCCGGACCAGAGTCTTGTAGAGCAGGAGAATTAGCGTTTTATCTATGGAGTTAATCCCCTTTTTAATGCATGCCAATATTCTGTTTGCTTTGTTAGCAGCAGCTTGGCATTGCATGCCATTGCTGAGCCTATTATCTACTAGGACCCCCAGGTCCTTTTCCGTCCTAGATTTCCCCAGAGGTCCCCCCACCGTGTATAGATTGCATTCATATTTTTGCCACCCAAATGCATTATTTTACACTTTTCTACATTAAATCTCGTTTGCCATGTAGTTGCCCACCCCATTAATTTGTTCAGTTAAAATAGTTTTCTGAGTGTAGCCTTTCCCCGCTCATCTCCCCTCCCTTGCTCTCTGGTTACTACAAGCGGCTAAACTGCAAGTCTGTGACAGGGGAGAGGGCAGAGCTGTACTCTGTATGTGCTGGAGTTAGAGTTGCCACCTGTCTGGCATTTACCCGGACAGTATGGGTTTTGACACATGTGTCCGGGTCTCTGCCCGTCTGAGACCCGGGCACATTATTCGCGGCCGCTTAATTTGCCTGACGTGTGCGGGAGTGGGAGGGAATTTCCCCAAGTCGGTGTCCCCAGGACCATCTCTCTGACCGCTACTACTTTTACCCCTGCCAGGGGCGGACTGTTCACTTCAGCACAGCACTGCCGGAGGTGACGTCCCAGGGTCAGTGGGTGAATCCCGACTCATCCTCTTCTGCCGGGCTCTGCGGATCTCCTGCCATGTGCAGAGCCCGGATAATGCCAGCAGCGGCCGAGCAGCTCTCACTCTGCTCCTGGCAGACCAGGCGCCTTGCGATCATCAGGGAGACTGTCTGCCACTGGAGCTTTAAGGTACAGAATGAAGTCACCCCCCTTCACCCGTCTGCCAGCTTCCCACCCCCTGTCATCTTCATCCCCCTGCACCAGCCTGCCAGCTTCCCACCACCCCACCCACTGCCATCTTCATCCCCCTGCACCCGTCTGCCAGCTTCCCACCCCCTGTCATCTTCATCCCCCTGCACCCATCTGCCAGCTTCCCACCACCCCACTCCCTGTCATCTTCATCCCCCTGCACCCATCTGCCAGCTTCCCACCACCCTACCCCCTGTCATCTTCACCCCCCTGCCAGCTTACCACCGCCCCACCCACTGTCATCTTCACCCCCCTGCACCTGTCTGTCATCTTCATCCCCCTGCACCCGTCTGCCAGATTCCCACCACCCCACCCCCTGTCATCTTCACCCTCCTGCACCTGTCTGCCAGCTTCCTACCCCACCTCCTGTCATCTTCACCCCCCCTGCACCCATCTGCCAGCTTCCCACCACCCCACCCCCCTGTCATCTTCATCCCCCTGCACCTGTAATCGTAATTGGTAATTGTAAGAGTAATTGGTTAGAGAAAATTCTAGAAACTGTGAATTCATAGGAGTTCATAGGACAGTTCTCCCCTCCCCCCTTCTTCATCCCCCCTGCACCCACCTACCAGCTTCCCACCACCCCACCCCCTGTCATCTTCATCCCCCTGCATCCGTCTGCCAGCTTCCCACCACCCCACCCCCTGTCATCTTCACCAAAATGGGTGAGCCGTGGACACAGGGTACAGGGGTGAGCCGTGGATGTAGGGTAAATGGGTGAGTTGTGGACACAGGGTACAGGGGTGGGCTGTGGACCCAGGGTACAGGGGTGAGCCATGGATGCAGGGTAAATGGGGTGAACCGTGGATGCAGGGTAAATGGGGTGAGCCGTGGATGCAGGGTAAATGGAGAGAGTCGTGGATGCAGGGTACAGGGGTGAGCCGTGGATGCAGAGTTCAGGGGTGAGCCGTGGATGCAGAGTTCAGGGGTGAGCCGTGGATGCAGGGTACAGGGGTGAGTTGTGGACGCAGGGAACATGGGTGAGCTGTGGACACAGGGTACAGGGGTGAGCCATCTCTGCCGCCTGCGTCCATGGCTCGCAGGGTACAATGGTGAGCCGTGGACACAGGGTACAGGGCTGAGCCGTGGATGCAGGGTACAGGGGTGAGCCGTGGATGCAGGGTACAGGGGTGAGCCATGAGCGCAGGCAGCAGAGGTAAGCCGTGGACGCAGGTGGCAGATGCGAGCCATGGACACAGGCGGCAGAGATGGGCAGTAGTGGGGGGTGTCTGCAGAGGTGTGCTCTGCTCATTGTTAATAACAAATTCTAGGAGCTTTCTGTCTGTTGGTGGGTCCCCGCACCTCCCCAGTCCATGGTGTGCATGCAGGGAGGAGATGATGTGCTGTACCCTTCAGCACCCGATCAGTGAGCAGTAATGATGTGCTGTATCCTTTAGCAACCAATAAGTAAGTGGCAATGATGCACATTTGCATGCAGTAATGAAAAGCAGTAACCTCTAGCAACCAATCAGTGAGCCGTAATATTGTGCAGTAACCTTTAGCAACCAAACAATGATTGGTAATGATGTGCAGTAACCTCTAGCAACCAGTCAGTGAGCCTGGACCAATCAGTGAGCTCCATGACAGTAGGAGATTGTGCTCTGTGTGAATCCAGGGGCACTAATAAGCTGAAATTAGTGGGCACTGGTAGGCTGCAATTGGTGGGCACTGGCAGGCTGCAATTGGTGGGCACCGGCAGGCTGCAATTGGTGGGCACTGGCAGGCTGCAATTGGTGGGCACTGGTAGGATGCATTTGGTGGGCACTGGCAGGCTGCATTTGGTGGGCAGTGATAAGGCTGCATTTGGTGGGCACTGATAAGGCTGTATTTAGTAGGCAGCGATAAGGCTGCATTTGGTGGGCACTGGCATGCTGCAGTTGGTGGGCACTGATAAAGCTGCAATTGGTGGGCACTGGCAGGCTGCAATTGGTGGGCACACATAAGCTGCCTTTGATGGGCACTGATCAGGCTGCATTTGGTGGGCATTGGCATGCTGCAATTGGTGGACACTGGCATGCTGCAATTGGTGGACACTGGCATGCTGCAATTGGTGGACACTGGCATGCTGCAATTGGTGGACACTGGCATGCTGCAATTGGTGGACACTGGCAGGCTGCAATTGGTGGACACTGGCAGGCTGCAATTGGTGGACACTGGCAGGCTGCAATTGGTGGACATTGGCAGGCTGCAATTGGTGGGCACTGGCAGGCTGCATTTGATGGGCATTGATGATCTGCATTTGATGGGCACTGAGAAGGCTGCATTTGGTGGGCACTGAGAGGCTGCATTTGGTCTGCAGTGGTAGGCTACATTTGATGGACACTGCACTGGTAGGCTGCATTTGGTGGGCAGTCTGCAGTCTCTGACCATCTCTTGTACCATGTCTGCAGTCTCTGACCATCTCTTGTACCATGTCTGCAGTCTCTGACCATCTCTTGTACCATGTCTGCAGTCTCTGACCATCTCTTGTATCATGTCTGCAGTCTCTGACCATTTCTTGTATCATGCTGCAGTCTCTGACCACCTCCTGTACTATGTCTGCTGTATGTCTGGGGGCCCTTTCTAACAGAAGCCCTCTCTGTGTCCATTAGCGAGACCCCCCCAGGTCCCATTAGAGTACTCTCTTCCTGTATTTTGTTTATTGTTAAGAGATCATGGGAGGATCCCAGGGTAACGAACACTCCTTAGGGGAGCATCTCTGTGCTTGAGTGGTTACCATAGAAACATGTGTAAAGGGGAGGAGTTAGTAAGATGACCATGCCCACACGGGGGCATCAGGAATATTTCTGCACCCAGGCGTCTAGGATCGACCCGGTGCATGGTGTTTTTCTGTGCAGTTCAGACTGCATGCAAAACGCACTCCATTTGCGATCTGTAGCGGGTGTCAATAGAAAGTTAATGACACACCAAACGCAGTTTGCAAATGCAGTGCTTTGCCCGCACATGATTGCATGGTCTTTTTGTACCATGCAATCTGGTCACAGTGCGGCTTAAAAAGTAGTGGTGCATGCAGTTCATACCATACCCGCACACAAATCGCACAGGAACATCATGCCCCTTGGATTTAGGCCATTTAACCCCCTTAGAAAATAAAGCGCTTAAATCCTTTGCCAATAGTGCCAATTTAATTATTAAAACAGCAGACAAAAGAGGAGGAATTGTCATCCAGTGTCGTGACGATTACATTAACCACTTAAGGACTAAGCCGCTTTCTGAGATTTGTTGTTTACAAGTTAAAAACATTTTTTTTGCTAGCAAAATACTTAGAACCCCCCAAACATTATACATTTTTTTTCTAACACCCTAGAGAATAAAATGGCGGTCGTTGCAATACTTTCTGTCACACCGTATTTGCGCAGCGATCTTACAAGCGCACTTTTTTTGGAAAAAATACACTTTTTGAAATAAAAAGTAAGACAAAAGTAAAGTTAGCCCAATTTTTTCTTCATATTGTGAAAGATAATGTTACGCTGAGTAAAGTAATATCCAATATGTCACGCTTCAAAAGTGCGCCCCCTCGTGGAATGGCAACAAACTTTTACCCTTAAAAATCTCCAAAGGCGACATTTAAAAAAATTCTACAGGTTGCATGTTTTAAGTTACAGAGGAGGTCTAGGGCTAGAATTATTTCTCTTGCTCTACCGATCGTGGCGATACCTCACATGTGTGGTTTGTACACCGTTTTCATATGCGGGCGCTACTCACGTATGCGCTCGCTTCTGCACGCGAGCTCCTCGGGATGGGGCGCGTTTTAAAAAAAAATGTTTTTCTTATTTGTTTTACCTTTTTATTTTTCATTTTTATGCTGTTTTTTTTTTTAAATTGTCACCTTTATTCCTATTACAAAGAATGTAAACATCCCTTGTAATAGAAAAAAGCGTGACAGAACCTCTTAAATATGAGATCTGGGGTAAAAAAGACCTCAGATCTCATATTTAGACTAAAATGCAATTAAAAAAAAAAAATGTCATTTAAAAAATATTTTAAAAAATTGGCCCTTTAAGAGCTGTGGGCGGAAGTGTTGTTTTGACATCGCTTCCGCCCAGCAATTGTATGGAGACAGGTGGGGGCCGTCTTCCGCTCACTCGTCTCCATACCCAGCTAGTGACAGGACGCGATAGTCTCCTATAGCATAACCTCAGGTTTGTCAAAATACATTGATTATTATCTTCAGCCTCTGGCCCAGGGTTTGCAATCTTATATAAGCGATGGCACTCATCTGTTGGAACAACTTAAACCTTATCCATGGAATAGTGTCTACATATGGATGTCTCTAGATGTAAGCTCACTATATACATCCGTCCCTCACGCATTTGGACTAGCAGCTCTGGATCATTTCTTGTTTCATGACCAATGTATGAATAACAGACAAGCTGCCTTTATCCTGGAATGCACAGAGTTTTGCCTCACATACAATTATTTTGTTTTTGAAGATCAATGCTATGTGCAGGTACAGGGTACTGCCATGGGAGCTAACTTTGCTCCCTCATATGCCAATCTCGCGATGGGCCTATGGGAGCATAAATATATATGGCACAATAATCTTTATTCTAAACATCTCATCTATTACGGCGGATATATAGATGATATTGTTATCATCTGGAATGGATCTACCAAAGACATTCAGGATTTCATTAATTATTGTAATGATAATCCACATGGTTTAAGTTTCACTCATGTTTCAGATGCAGACAAATTGGCCTTTCTCGACTTAGAACTGTACCATGTTGAGGATGTAATCCATGCTAGGAATTATTGTAAACCAACAGCTGACAACTGACTGCTAGACTATAAGAGCTGCCACTATCACAAGTGGAAAAACATATCCCCAGAGGACAATTCTGCCAACTTTTAGGCGTAACTGCACAAACATCACAGATTTCATAGAACAAAGTAACTACTTAGTAATAAATTTAAAGAAAAAGGCTACCCAAAATCTTTCATTCAAGAGGCCTACACACATTATGCACGAGATACACCCATTCTAAAGACAAAGGAGTGTTCGACCAATCAGTTCGTTTTACTACTAGATTCCACTACGACCACAAAAAAATGGAATCAATTTTAAAGAAACATTGGCCTATACTGTTGGAGGATTTACATCTAAAAACTTTATTGCCCAATATACCCAAAGTCGTTATAGAAAAGCACCCAACGTAAAAAACAAAATTGCTCCCAGTAAACTTAAACCTCACCCCATCAAGCCTATACCACACATATGTCTACTTCCGTTGTATGTTCCAATGTAAAAAACCCTTATGCAAAACCTGCAGTTTTGTGCAACATGGTCAGAAACAATTTACCACAAAAGGAAAAACCTACAACATCAGTGAATTCTATAATTGTTCATCTGATTATGTTGTATATTGTCTCTGTTGCTCCTGTCACCAACTTTATGTAGGCCGCACTATCCGCCCACTTCGGTAGAGGTTTGGCCAGCATCGGAGAAAGATCGAGGGAAGGCAAAGACAAACACAGCGTTCCTCGTCACTTCTCCAAATATCACAAAGTATGCACTGATGGCCTAAAGGTATGGGTAGTGGAACAGATGCCAAAAAAATCTCTCGGAGGCTGAGAGGTTCTATAAGCTCTGTGAACGGGAAACGTATTGGATCTATTCTCTCGAAACACTGTCACCTGGGGGCATAAATGATGCAATAGAGGTGTCCACTATACATTAATAATAATTAGAATTTTTTGTTCTTTTCTCTTAGGCATTATCTTTATCATGATGGTTATCATAAAAATAAAATCTTTGGGGTGGTGGGCGTTACGACCCAATAGCAAGTAAATTCATTTACTGTTTTTTTTGTAAGCGGGCCATAATATTCTTTTCATTTACCCTTAATAATGTTTGATATACATGCGTATCCTCCAGATATATGCAATACAGTTTATAATTCCTTTTTCCAAAACGTCTTTCAGGACAGCACCCGAGAGATCATGGCTACTCCTCCCACAGGAAACACCTCATCAATTAAGTCTTTAAATTGGAATCCTCCACGTTGCCTCATCAGTTTTTTGTGTTTCCTCCAGCTGGAGGAACACCTCTGGTGGGAGCCATGATCTCTCAGGTTTATCCTGGGAGACACAGGTTCTCACCTGTTAGGTCTTTTTTTAGGCTAGGAGAGTGAGCCTCCCACTTGCCTCTTATATGGATGGTCCCGTGGGCTCCCTCTCCCTCTTCCGTGCTCGGGGAGAGCCTGTACGTCCGGGGGTGCTGCCTCCAAATTTTTTTTTTTGGCCTGACAGGCGGCCGTCCTCTGTTCCCTCTGCATGGAGGAACGAGCGGTGGCGGCCGCCATGTTGCTGGTGGCAGAAGAGCGCTTCAGCCACGTCCTGTAAGGGAGGAGACAGCACTTCCGGGTCGGCGCGTGCGTCATTTCCGGGCGCAAAGCGCAGTGGGAGAGGGCAGGGTCACCTGGCGCCTTATTTCCGGTTCCAGGTCAGCGCATCGGCGTTTTCGAATCTGGAACCGGTCGTTTCACCACGCACCGCAGACAGCTATGGATAGCGATGCAGCAGATAAGGGGGCAAGCCAAGGTGCCAGCAAGGCTAAGGTAAGGGACTGTGTCCTCTATTACCCTGGGCCGTTTTCTCCTGTGGGGGGTTACTCACCCTGAGGAGTTTCTTCCTCAGTGGAGAGCCATTTCCTCAAATCAGTTCGTTGTAAATATGCTCTCCCAGGGGTATGTGATAGAATTCACGGAAGAACCTCCAAGAAGATTCCTGGTGACAAACGTCCCAAGGGATGCAATCAAGGCTTTCGCCATGAAGTCTCTAATTCAGGAACTGAAAAATCAGAAAGTCATTGTTCCGGTCCCAGCAGGGGAGTTCTTCCAGGGGTTCTACTCACATATTTTTCTGGTTCAGAAACCTTCAGGAAAGTTCCGTCTTATCCTGAATCTCAAAATGCTGAACAAATCAGTGGAATACAGAAGGTTTCGGATGGATTCAATATTTTCAGTAAGAAACCTCCTGTATCAAGGGTGCTATATGGCATCAATAGATTTACAAGATGCCTACCTCCACATTCCTATTGCCGCCAGGTCGCAGAAATATCTGAGGTTAGCACTGAAAGAAGGGAAGAAGGTGGTACATCTGCAATTCAGAGCACTCCTGTTTGGTCTGTCATCATCCCCAAGGGTCTTCACGAAAATAATGGCCGAAGCTCTGGCGCCTCTGCGTCTAGAGGGGATCTCAGTTATTCCTTATCTTAACGACCTGCTGTTTTTTGCCCAGACCAGAGAAGGTCTTCAGGAAAACTTGCTAAGAGCCCGTGTTCATCTAGAATCCATAGGGTGGATTTTAAACCTTCAAAAATCAAATCTGATTCCCTCACAGGAAGTGTTATTCCTGGGTTTCCGTATCAACTCTTTGGAACAAAAAATTTTTCTTCCAGAGGAAAAACAGAAAAAGTTGATACAAGTGGTGTCATTGCTACAGTCCAATCAATTTCTGTCCATCAGGAAGGTCATGTCAGCATTGGGAACTCTGACCTCTTCCATAATGGCCATCCAGTGGGCAAAGCTCCATTTCAGACCTCTGCAAAGTTTCCTGTTAAAAACCTGGAATCACCAACAGGATTCACTAGATTCATTAGTGAAGATCCCTACTTCGATAAAAAAGAAGTCTGTGGTGGTGGAAGAACCAGACAAGGTATTCAGAGGGGCTGTTATGGTCCTTCCCAACTCAGGTGAGGTTGACAACAGATGCCAGTTCCTGGGGTTGGGGGGCTCATATGAGCGGCCGGTGGGCCCAGGGCTTGTGGGACACAAGAGATGCGCTGAGGTCCTCAAATTGGAGGGAACTAAAAGCTATAGAGATGACCTTACTGTCCTTTGTGAAAGAAGTCCAGGGGCAACATACTCAGATCCTGTCAGACAACGCCACGGCGGTGGCTTACATAAACAGACAGGGGGGAACCAGAAGCAAAGTTCTGCAAAGCTTGGCAAAAGGCATTCTGAGTTGGGCAGAGCTCCATACTCTATCCTTATCCGCGGTCCATTTAAAAGGGACCCTAAACAGAGTAGCGGACTTCCTAAGCAGGAACCAGATTTTAGAGGCAGAGTGGCAATTGAATCCAGAAGTCTTCCATTTAATAGTGCAGAAATGGGGGCGCCCAAGAGTGGATCTCTTTGCCACCCAGGAAAACTCGCAAATGTCTCGCTTCTTCTCCCTGAACAGGAACGAGGCATCACTGGGAGTGGATGCTCTGGCGCAAGATTGGAAATTTCACCTCTGTTACGCATTCCCCCCATTTCAGCTTATCCCTCGGGTCATAGCAAAAATCAGGAAGGAGGATACAACAGTGATCCTCATCACTCCCTTCTGGCCAAAAAGGCCTTGGTTTTCGTCCCTTCTTCAGATGCAACTAAAACCTTACTGGCACCTTCCGTTAAGAAAAGACCTTCTGTTACAAGGTCCTCTGCTTCACCAGGAAGTAGCAAAACTAAAGCTCACGGCCTGGCTACTGAGGAGCAGCTCTTGAAGAGAAAAGGTTTCTCGGATAGGTTGGTAGCTACCCTCCTATCCAGTAGAAAGAAGGTTACAAGAGCAATATATTCCAAAGTCTGGAGAATCTTCAACTCCTGGTGCACAGCATCTGACAGATCTCCAAAACAAATTTCTTCTGTTCTTGAGTTTCTGCAAGAAGGGGCAGACAAGGGCCTAGCGGTCAGCACCCTCAAGGTTCAAGTTGCTGCGCTGGGAGTATTCCTGGAAAAATCCATTTCATCAGAACCCCTAGTAATAAGATTCTTCAAAGCTCTTACCCGGTCTAGACCAGTGGTAATCAAAAGCTGTCCAGCATGGGACTTATCGGTTGTTCTACAGGCCCTGATCAAGGAACCTTTTGAACCCATTAATTTAGCCTCCCTGAAATTAATTACTTTGAAAACAGTTTTTTTAGTGGCTGTTACAACAGCTCGAAGAGTCAGTGAGCTGCAAGCCTTATCAATCAGGGAGCCTTTCTTTTCAATTTTTTCAGACCGAATTGTTCTGAAGACGGATCCAAATTTTTTGCCGAAGGTCGCTTCGATCCAGAATCGAACTCAGAAAATAATACTTCCTACCTTTTGTTCTCATCCATCGGGTAAGAAGGAAGAAGAATTCCATACCCTGGATGTTAAAAGAGCAGTCTTGAGTTACTTGGAAAACACTAAAGACTTTAGATGTTCAGATGCTCTGTTTGTTTTATTTTCCGGTAATAAAAAAGGAAGACAAGCTTCTAGAGGAACCATTGCCAGGTGGTTGAGAATGGCTATATCAGAAGCCTATTCCCTTACAGGTCAAGAGAGTCCAGTGAATGTCCGGGCTCATTCTACAAGAGCTTCGGCGGTGAGTTGGGCAGAAAAAGCTGGCGCCACCCCCGAACAAATCTGTAAGGCAGCTACTTGGACAAGTCTGACAACCTTTGCCCATCATTATAGGTTAGACCTCATGACGGCTGGGGACCAGGCTTTTGGAAGGAAAGTCTTACAGGCTGTTGTCCCACCCTAAATGGAGTAAGTCTCGATTATCCTCTCGGGTGCTGTCCTAAAAGACGTTTTGGAAAATTGCAAGTTAGACTTACCGGTAACTTGTTTTCCAATAGGCTTTCAGGACAGCAGTAACCCGCCCTTTGTTTATGCTAGTGCTGTAATACTATGATATAACTGTCGCTTATGTGTTGCAGCTGGGGCTGGAGTTCTCTACAAACAACTGATGAGGCAACGTGGAGGATTCCAATTTAAAGACTTAATTGATGAGGTGTTTCCTGTGGGAGGAGGAGCCATGATCTCTCGGGTGCTGTCCTGAAAGCCTATTGGAAAACAAGTTACCGGTAAGTCTAACTTGCAATTTTTCTTCCCTTTTTCTCCTTGCATTTTGGTGTTAAACATCAAAGTAGGGTCTCTATTTTCCCAAACAACTCATCCCCCTACATGTTGAGGAAGATACTATTTATTTTAAATTATCTGTCCCTTCAGCAGTTGATGCAATCAATTAATCTTATTAATTGGGAGCACAATCTTGGCAGACACTGTAAATGTATTCATATATGTTGTAAAGTTGGGGTTTTTTAGCTCTCGTAGTAGATGCTTTTGCCAGTGATTTCAAATCAGTCAGAAACTGTATTTTAGGGCATGGTAGCCCATTTTTATTAAAAAGGCAAATAAAAGTCCATAACGGTTTCCCACGCAGGGGTCCTTCTCCAGCAAATACACCCAACAGAAAATGCTAGCCCACCTGGCTATCTGTAGCAATACTTCTGCTCTTTATCCTGGTCACACAGACTACTGGATCCTTCAGTGTGGACGGCTTTACTTTAGCACCCACAGCTCCGCCTTGGCCTTAGTCCTCAGGCCGTTTCACTGCCTCTTGCAGTAACACATGTTCTGGCTGCTTGCTGCAGCCCTTCTGACTCCTGGAGACCTCCTGTCTCTTGGTGTGGAGCAGTCTCCAACTGGGAGCCCTGAGGTATTCCTATAATCTCATTATAAGGGCTGTGCTCACCTGAGCACACACCCTGCTGGCCATCTACGAAATCTGGACACAGGGTTGGAGATCCCGTCCCAACCAAGACACTGTGGAATCTCAAAACTACAGAGCCCCATGACGGAATACCAAAACCTGGAGAAAGCTGTGAAAGCAGTCTTCTCCAGTCCACCCCTATGCTCTGCAGTCTTGCACCAAGAAAATGTGCACACCCTGTGTCCCCCAAACTACCAATTTTACCGTGACAGCATCTCCTACTGTCACAATGTGTATACATGTATATGCTTATGCATATGTATATAAACATGTATGTCTTTGACATTCTGAACATCGGCCCCCATCTGGCTCTCAATAGTGATATATTTTAAACCGTTGAATTTATCCCCAATACAATAGCCTCTTTATTATTTTTTTTTTTTTAGCATTTATCATTCCAAACACATAAATACATACGCATATACAAGTACATAAACACAAAAAAAAATAGATCTATCCTTTAACATCACCTCTCGAATGGCCCTAAAAGTTCATGATCAATTTTTTTCCTTTTCTTTTTCTTCCCCTCCTCCTCTTTTCCTCTCTCCCCCTTTTTAAACAAAGAAATAGAGATACTACACCCCTAGCTCCTGATCCACCCTCCACAAAAAAAAAAAAAAAAAAAAACACCCTTTCCCTTCTCCTTTCCTTTCTTCCCTCCTCCCCCCTCCTCCCCCACATTCTTCCCACAACCCCGCCCCCCCAAACTCATTATTCCTTATCATTTATCGTGAAATACGTGTCCCCCATTCCTCACACTATTTTACTCTAATCAAATTATTAATTTAATAAATACATTCCCCAACTCCTTCCAAATTTCTTAAGTGCTCTTAACACCTTTCTTGATAATTTTTATTCGATAATAAAATTAGATAAATAGGATGTGAAAAAGGAAAATCTTAAGAAAAGGCAGAAGGATCCCTATTAGTTTTTTTAGGCATAGGTGCCAGTATGTTAGTTCTATCACACTTATTAGCCTCTTCTTGTTGTCTCCTCTCCAGTGTCCCTTGATTTTGTCTATGGCATAAAAAACGAGCCCAGTGCATAAAGATCCATCTGGGCTCCTTTTTTATGCCATAGACAAAATTAAGGGACACTGGAGAGGAGACAACAAAAAGATAAAAATATCACAAAACGAAATGAAATGGATTGAACATAGATATAGACCTTAATTGTTTCCTTACCAATTTCTAATTTTATTTTTAACTTAATTTTATTTTTACTTTCAAATTCTACTTTTTAATGATTTGAATTTCATAAAATAATTTTTTGTTTTTATATGCCTCCCTAGTCACAGTAATAGGGCGTACACACGGTCGGACTTTGTTCGGACATTCCGACAAAAAAATCCTAGGATTTTTTCCGACGGATGTTGGCTCAAACTTGTTTTGTCTACACACGGTCGCACAAAGTTGTCGGAAAATCCGATCGTTCTAAACGCGGTGACGTAAAACACGTACGTCGGGACTATAAACGGGGCAGTGGCCAATAGCTTTCATCTCTTTATTTATTGTGAGCATGCGTGGCACTTTGTCCGTCGGATTTGTGTACACACGATCGGAATTTCCGACAACGGATTTTGTTGTCGGAAAATTTTATCTCCTGCTCTCCAACTTTGTGTGTCGGAAAATCCGATGGAAAATGTCCGATGGAGCCCACACACGGTCGGAATTTCCGACAACACGCTCCGATCGGACATTTTCCATCGGAAAATCCGACCGTGTGTACAGGGCACAAGGCATGCTTCCTATAGGTTTTAGGTACACAAGACATGATTTTTAAACACCAGATAGTACTATGATTATTACACACTTTTAACCAGTTATTAAATTATTGCCTTTATGCATGTGGATGGGTAATAACATTGTTTGGCTGAACCTCCCCCCCCCTTCTACATGTATAGGCATGTGTATGTATATGTATTTTATATATGTATGTTTTTTATACATTCATATATGTGTGTTTAGTATACATAGATATAGATTTTGTATGTTGCGAAGTTCGTCCGTTTCTGGTTTAAAACATTAACATTCAATTACATACAGTTAGCTAAAAGTTATAATATTTCTGCTCTTTGGGCGTTCTAGAAGTATTAACTAATACGGATTAGGAATTTTAACAGATAAAATAACATTATTATAGACAGTTCATGTCAGTTTACTGGCGGACTAACCAAAAATGGCCGCGGTCACATGACCACCAATCAGGGAGTACCTCATGCTATTTAACCCTTTCATGACTAAGCCTATTTTTGAAATTTGGTGTTTACAAGTTAAAATCCGTATTTTTTGCTAGAAAATGACTTAGAACCCCCAAACATTATATATATATATATATTTTTTAGCAGAGAATCTAGAGAATAAAATGGCGATTGTTGCAATATTTTTTATCACACGGTATTTGTGCAGCGGTGTTTTAAACGCAAATTTTTGGAAAAGTGACACTTTCATGAATTTAAAAAAATCCAAACAGTAAAGTTACCCCAATTTTTTTGTATAATGTGAAAGATGATGTTACGCCGAGTAAATAGATACCAAACATGTCACCCTTTATAATTGCACGCACTCGTGGAATGGCGACAAACTACGGTACCTATGAATTTCCATAGGCGACGTTTTAAAAATTTTTTACGGTTACCAGGTTTGAGCTACAGAGGAGGTCTAGGGCTAGAATTATTGCTCTCACTCTGACGATCGTGGCGATACCTCACATGTGTGGTTTGAACACCGTTTACATATGCGGGCGCGACTTCCGTATGCGTTTTCTTCGCTGCGCGAGCTCGCGGGGACAGGGGCACTTTAAAAAATTTTTTAATATTTTTTTTTATTTATTTTATTTATTTTTGTACTTTATAAATTGTGTTTAAAAAATCATCCCTTGTGACAGTAATAGGTGGTGACAGGTACTCTTTATGGAGGGATGGGGGGTCTAAAAGACCCCCCATCCCTCCTTTACACTTCAAAGTATTCAGATCGCCGAAAACGGCAATTCTGAATACTGTGTACTTTTTTAAATTCGGCGCCATTGGCAGCCGAGTAAACGGGAAGTGACGTCATGACGTCGCTTCCGCGTTTACAACGAGAAGGCTGGAACGAAGCCGCTCGCAGCTTCGTTCCAGCCCGCCCCCAGCCGCCGAAGGCAGCCGAATGGACACCGGGCCTCCCGATCGCACGGGAGGCCCGGGTAACAGCGGCGGGAGGCGGCGGGAGGGGGGGATGTCCCCTCCCGCTCCTCCGGTATAACAGCCGAGCGGCTTTTAGCCGCATCGGTTGTTATACACGGGTAGCCGATCGCCCGCTGTAAACAACGGTACCGGGATGATGCCTGCAGCTGCGGGCATCATCCCGGTATAACCCCGGAAAGCCGAGTACACATATCTGCGTACGGTCGGCGGGAAGGGGTTAAACCGGATGGTGTAGATAGATGGCACCGCTCCAGGTGACGTCTTAGTGATGAAACGCGTAGGGAGGAGCTTCCAGGGTCTTTGCATCACTTCCGGTTTTGATCCGTGGAACGTGAATCGTCCCGGCTTCCTGTATTTTAAAGCTCTATATTCTTGAACTAAATGGGAGTATGTTTCCACTTTTATGTATAATAAATGTAACTTTTAAACGGTAATACACTATGAAGATGTCTCTTTTCTACATATGGGAGATACAGAGGGAGAGTTAAAGGAGAATTGTGTACCTTATACTGCAAACACGGAAACAAACAGCTGACACAGTGGAAAAAATCTTTTGTCTGCTACACAGTGGCGGATACTGTGAAAGCGAGATACCCCTGCGTGGGGTGAATGGTTCCGGTGAGTGCAATACCTAAAGGGTACCTATAAGAAGCACCGAGCACAGATTTGAAGAGCACCTGTCACTTTTTTATTCATATATATTTCTCAATTTTTTCATTTTTTTTTTCTTTAAAATGAACTATGGACTATTTATAAGCACAGTATATATAACATATGTTTGTTGAGATTGATGCATAGGAGTATCACTCAGGCACAAATTTGAAGGGCACTAGTCACTTTATGAAAGGGTTTACCGTGTTTCCCCGAAAATAAGTCCGGGTCTTATATTGATTTTGGCAACCAAAAACACACTAGGACTTTTTTTCGGGGTAGGTCTTATCATGCCATGTGCTGTCTTCTTTCTCCCCTGCCTGTCAGAAATTCCCTGTGGAACTATGTAAAAGTGCTTGTAAATTCCTAAAATCCACAGCACCACATATTGCAAAATGTGTATGTCTGCAATCCAATTGTGATACATAACTTCTTCTAGTGCTGGGCGCATCTGTAACCCGCCGGAGCTCTCTTCCCCTCTTTAAGCACTGCAGAGGGAGGGGGTCCCGACATCAGCTGAGCGCCGCTCGGCGCTTCCATGGCCCGCCGAAGGCCTCTTCCCAGCCTTAAGGAATGCAGAGAGATGGGGGCCCGAGATCCCCCGCTGACAGCTTGCGGAAGAGCAGAGCAGCGTGACATCAGCTGAGCGCCGCTCGGCACTTCCATGGCCCGCCGAAGGCCTCTTCCCAGCTCTAAGGACTGCAGAGGGAGGGGGGCCCGAGATCCCCCGCTGACAGCTTGCGGAAGAGCAGAGCAGCGTGACATCAGCTGAGCGCCGCTCGGCACTTCCATGGCCCAACGAAGGCCTCTTCCCAGCTCTAAGGACTGCAGAGGGAGGGGGGCCCGAGATCCCCCGCTGACAGCTTGTAGAAGAGCAGAAGAGCAGAGCAGCATGACATCAGCTGAGAGCAGCGGGAGGTCAGCGTTATACCGAAGGTATTTGGCACAACTGGATCACATAAACACACACACACAGTCTACACTATATAACACTGTAATAGAGTAGACTCTAGTATTTCACCAGCACTTTAAACTAGGGCTTATTTTCGGGGTAGGGCTTAAATTGCAGCCCTTCCCGAAAATCCGAAAATCGGGGTAGGGCTTATTTTCGGGGTAGGTCTTATTTTCGGGGAAACACGATATTTACATATTATTTTTAGTAAATGCAATTCAGATCGTGTATATATTTTTATTTCTTTGTGCATGATATTGACTTATAAGAGCTACACTGAGTCAACAGTTTGCACAGCATCTGTCACTTTAAGTAGAAGTTTATTATATTGCTGCAATGTGCATTGGCAGCATTTGCACATATTTGGTTTACACTAAGAACAAGACACCTTAATTTAATTTTTGAACTATTGTATTGGGACTTTTTGAATGTCACACAGGGGCATGTAACATTGCACCCTAGAACAGCACCATGTCTACCTTTTTCTATTCAAACATTTACTTTTACATTCCACTCAGGTGGTTGTACTGGTAGAGGCAGCAGTTCTCCTTCTTGACCATTCTTCCATAAGCGCAGGGCCACTAACCCTTTTTATGTCAGATTGGAAAGCCTATATGTTTATCAGGCATTGCAGAGTGCTGGGTTAATCTGAACGTCACATGCATTTAATGGCCTGGGCTAGGCACTTATGCCAATAGCTTTCTGCCAGGGGAGCAATAACAATTCCAAGTCTGGTTGTTGGCCAAAATAAACTCAGCTTCTGGATGAGCTTTGCATCCAATGTCCATGTGGATACTTTCTAACTGAGCCTGTACCCATGAAGATAACCTGCCTGGTTAAAAAAATGGTAGCCACCACAGGCATCTAATTTTGGAAGCTGTAACCCTTACCTTTTGCTTTACTGCTTATTGAATCTCTAACTCTGATTTGCTGCCAATAATATGAGCACTGCATTTATGAAGTCCTAGAAATTAGAAAGGTCTGCAGAGTGCATGGCTGTGTGCCCATGTGCAGGGGGTTTGCACAGACTACCCCCGATCCTCCTCTTCTCGGGTCCCTCGCCAGTACTTCTGCCCCCCCCCCCCTGCCAGGTGCCCCCACAGCAAGCAGCTTGCTTTGGTGGCACCCAAACCGAGTCACTGCTCTGTGTGTCAGACACTGAGCCATGGCTTGGCCCTGCCCCCTCTCTCTCCTCATTGGCTCACTTACTTTGACAGCAGCCGAGCAAATGGCATTCGCTGCTGTGTCTCAGCCAAGCAGGATGGAGAGTCATGAGAAGCTTTGTCTCTCGTGCAACATCGCTAGATGGAGATGGGGCTCAGGTAAGTATTAGGGGGCCTCTGGGGGGCTGCTACACACAGAAAGTTTTTTATCTTAATGTATAGAATGCATTAAAGTGGAGTTCCACACAAAAATGGAACTTCCGCTTTTCGGAACCCTCCCCCCCTCCGGTGTCACATTTGGCACCTTTCAGGGGGGTGCAGATACCTGTCTAAGACAGGTATTTGCACCCACTTCCAGCATAGACTCCCATGGGAGTCTATGCCTCTTCCCGTCCCCACCACGCTGTCTCCTGGGAAACACACAGCTCCCAGGAGAGAGCGGGGACCACTAGGGACACGCAGCGGACTCGCGCATGCGCAGTAGGGAACCGGGAAGTGAAGCCGCAATGCTTCACTTCCTGATTCCCTCACCTAGGATGGCGCCGGCAGCTGCCGAGAACCGAGCGGGTTCTCGGCGTCGCCTGCCGACATCGCTGGACCCTGGGACAGGTAAGTGGCCATGTATAAAAAGTCAGCAGCTGCAGTATTTGTAGCTGCTGGCTTTTAATATTTATTTTTTTTTGGCGGTGTGGGTGGACCCCCGCTTTAAGATAAAAAAAAAAAAATTCTGCCTTTAGAACCACTTTAACCACTAGCTGCCTGGCATATAGCAAAATGACAGCCAGGCGGTGGCTCTCCCATCCTAACTGGTCATCATATGATGTTTTTTATGCTGATTGCATGACCATAGGGCCACGCATTGGCATGATCTGTCACTGGCCATGTCCACGGGACACAGACGATGACCGATCCAAGTCCTGCTTCGCTCCTGGTACCATGTGACCGCTGTGAACAGAACACCTCCAGGTAGCCATATTGCATTGCATTTTCAGAAAATTACAGCGGCTGCATGACTTGTGTCGCACTTGTATATGCTATAATATTTTTTCTTTATTTGCTATTTTTTTTTTCGCACGAAAGTGGAGTTATCCTTTAATCATGCTGTTCCCTCTGATTACTAAATCATTATTTACGTAGATGGGGTATTTTCCTTACCTGATATATAAGGAGACCCCTAGATATGTAATGGATATGTAGTGCCATACTGTGGATTATATTTACCGGTACTTATTATTTATTTATTACAGGTATTTATATAGTGCCAACAATTTTACACAGTACTTATATATATATATATATGCAGGCACAGGCAGAAGTCAAATGTGGACCTTGGGCACTATTGAGTTTTGTATATGTTCAAAGTCTTTGCTGCTCAACTTAGAAATAATGCTAAGTGCCAAAGCCAAATAAGGATATATAAAGCAACAATGATATATATCAAGCTCATCAAAGGAGCAAAGGATAACTAACCCCAGATGATAATGTTCACACACCTATAAACAAATGATATGGGGGGTAAAACTACGGCGCTTAAATCAATGGGTATATTTCTGGGATGCCAAAGGAAAAAAACCATGGACACCAAAGGAATAAAAGCCTGTAAGAAGATGCAGGTAGCAATTCAAAGAAATTCCTATGATGCGTGAATAACTAATAACTTCAAAGGGATGAGCTATGTAACAAAGGAACTAATAACCCCACCAGGAAAAAGAAATTCCAAGTAAGGATCCAGTTCATGTAGATTAATATTCCACCATTTTTGTGCAACCAAGAATCATAGCAAATCAATGTTGCATCAAAAGAGTGCAGCTAATTAAGGGAACTAAATAATTGACATCCAAATAATTGGTGACCTTTTTTCCTAGATTATAAAAAGCAATAAATAAAGCTTGTGACTCCAAAAACACAGTGTTCCTAAAAAATGTGTGCAAACAATAATTCGGTGCAGCATCCAAGGTGAAGACAAGTGAATGGATAAATAATTAAATAAATCGACTACGGTCCTAATAATTGAAACACAAATTTACATAATTAATACTGTTTAAATAATCCATAAATCTTAAATAAATAAATCCATAAGTAAAAATAATTGAAAGCAATAATAATCTCTGAATTACACTCTATGAAAATACACTCTATAAATATAAATGTGCAAATGTTTGTGCAGCATCCAAAATTGATATAAATAAATATAGGAATAAGTTTCCAGTTAGCAAAAAAAGTGTATCAAATCGGACAAATGTTTCTAACTAAGTAAACAATGTATCTTCCACAAAAAATTATATAAGTGAACAACTAATAACACACCAGCAAATAGAAAGACCAGTGTTCAGCATAAATGTCACACTAAACATTTAATTATTTATCCATTCACTTGTCTTCACCTTGGATGCTGCACCGAATTATTGTTTGCACACATTTTTTAGGAACACTGTGTTTTTGGAGTCACGAGCTTTATTTATTGCTTTTTATAATCTAGGAAAAAAGGTCACCAATTATTTGGATGTCAATTATTTAGTTCCCTTAATTAGCTGCACTCTTTTGATGCAACATTGATTTGCTATGATTCTTGGTTGCACAAAAATGGTGGAATATTAATCTACATGAACTGGATCCTTACTTGGAATTTCTTTTTCCTGGTGGGGTTATTAGTTCCTTTGTTACATAGCTCATCCCTTTGAAGTTATTAGTTATTCACACATCATAGGAATTTCTTTGAATTGCTACCTGCATCTTCTTACAGGCTTTTATTCCTTTGGTGTCCATGGTTTTTTTCCTTTGGCATCCCAGAAATATACCCATTGATTTAAGCGCCGTAGTTTTACCCCCCATATCATTTGTTTATAGGTGTGTGAACATTATCATCTGGGGTTAGTTATCCTTTGCTCCTTTGATGAGCTTGATATATATCATTGTTGCTTTATATATCCTTATTTGGCTTTGGCACTTAGCATTATTTCTATACTATTATCAGTTATCCACGCACTTTAGAACCACTGTCATTTTTTGAGTCTTTTATTGGCATCTTTTATACTAGCTTTTATATTCTTGGCGTCTCGGGATTTATGTATTTAGATTAGCACTGCAGATTTATCCCTTCTTAGTAATTGTTTTTAGGTGTGTGAACACTATTATTTGTGGCCGCTATTCTTTTCTTATTTGACGTTTTTTAAGGTAATTTTTTATATTTTTTATATTTTTATTGTTGGATTATTTATTATTTTTTGGTGTGCGCACAAGTACTTATCACCATACTTTGCTGCTCAACTTATTGTCCATCCTCTTTTTTGCAATTAATATATAGTTAATGCACAAATCCAAGTTAGTTTTGAATAGAGTATGGAAGGCTTTGTATTGCTGTCTGCATTCCCATCTAATAATGTGCAGGTGAATGCAATAAAATGAAGCAGCGTCATGTGATTGGATATGCCACCTGAACTTCTCTATTGGACAGTGACATGCAAGGTCCGGAAGCCGAAATGCTGAAAAGGTGGTAACAGGAAACACGAAGCCCAAAGTAGCAATGATTGCCAGCTGTGCCAGAGATGAGGGTTGGTGGTATGGAGATCTCTCTGCAGATGGACACCAGAGGAGGTAAGCAGTAGGACCCTAATGATGGTGCAGACTGCACTCGCTCAAAGCAGGTTGCAATTGTAAGTGTAGCAGGCAGGATCAACAAGTGAGTACTGAAGGTAGGTACTGCAGGCTGCGTCAAGGCGGATCACAGCAGACAGGGCACAGCAGAAGGCATGGTTGGGGACAGTAGCAGTCAGCTCAGTAAGCCAGTGGTCAGCAAATCTGATAGCAGAGTCGTGGTTAGGCAAGCTGGGGTCATACACAGGGCAGAAGAGAAGATCTGTTAACAATCTGAGGTCAGAGCTGGAAGCGAGACAAGAGGTATCTAAGAGGGCAAGCCGGGTTGGATACCAGGTGATCAGATCAGAAGCAGAAGCAAACACAGGAACAGGGAGCAGGAAGCTGAAGACCAGTCAGCAATGTGCATGTGCCACAGGCATCATTTTAAAGACCTGAGGGCACCAGGATCTGACGTGCATTGCAAGGTATTTTCGTACTGGTTTATTGGGGTCTCTATACTATGAAATAGACAAGTCCACGGACTTCTATATTCATAATCTCCTTAATCAATGATAAAACTTCTTTCCAATATTTTTTTAGTTTTGGACAATCCCACCAAATTTGCACCATATTTCCCAGAACATCATAACCTCACCTTCCTATTTGGTAAGTTCTTTATTTGGAGTTATATACCATTTAGATAGGCATTTGTAGTTCATTTCTATAGTATTTATATCTACTGCAAAGCTATGTACCGTTTTAATCATTTTCCTTATTTGAAACACGTACATATCTGTTCTAGTGGTAATACATTTTCTCCAGATCTTATTGATTGCAGTAGCGATGCTACAAAATGCTTTAACTGGAAATACCGCCATTCATCGATCACCATCAATTCTTTCTTGTGTTTTATGTCTTGTAAGGGGAGTATTTTCCCTCAGCTTCTTCAACTATGCATTTCTATCTTTTATCCAATCCCCATATAAGCTCTCTTTCCCCATTGCAAAATAACTAGTGTCCCTTAGTGGGATTAATGGTGAGTTAAACTTCCACTTTGCCTTTTTTTATGTATTAAATCCCATATTTTTAATATCTCCCAACGTCAGTGCATGTGTTTCAGTGCCCCTATATTGTGCAGGAATCCACACAATTTTACTCAACAGTGCTCCACTCATTGTTTTCTCTATTTGTACCCACCTTTTTTTCTTCTTTTTCTTTGTGTCTTTTGTCAGATCTAATACCCGTGAAATGAATACAGAATTATAATATGCTTTAACATCTGGTACTGCTAAGCCCCCTTGCAGTTTGTTTTTACTTACTACTGAGAACTTTATTCTCTGTTTTTTATTCTGCCAAACAAACTTTAAGATAATTGTTTTTAGTATTTCAAAATACATTTGAGGTATAGGAATTGGGAGCATTTGAAATTTATACATAATTTTTGGTAGTATTGTCATCTTTATTATATTCACTCAACCCATCCAAGAGAGGGGTCTTGTTGATAAACTTTTTTTTATTTCTGTCTTAATTTTATAGAGAAAATGTATATCATTTGTTTGGTTTATTTTCCCCAATGTTGGTGTCAGTTTTATTCCCAAATATTTTAATTCTGTTGTTTTCCATGTAAATTGGAATTCTCCATTTTAGCTCCTGTCCTTTTTGTTTACTAACATTTATATTCAAAATCTCTGATTTTACCAAGTTCATTTTTAAATTTGAAACGTCTTCATAATTTTTCAATAGTTTAAGTTTGGTAATGTTATCCTAGGGTTGTAGATGTAAAACAAAACATTGTCCGTATTAGCTGCTATCTTTTATGTTCCTCATCTCCAATCCTGATACCTTTTTATATTTACACAATTTCGAATCATTGTTAATGAGGGCTATAGTGAGAGAACAAATAGTAGGGGGGAGAGGTGACAACCCTGTCTTGCTTCATTAAACATTTAAAATGGTGTAGATAGCATTCCATTTATCTTTTATAGTTGCAGTTGAATAGTTATACAATGTTCTAATCCAACTTATCATCCTCGGGCCAATTCCTACTGCCTCTAGTGTACGCATCATGAAGAGTCTATTGACTTTTTTTCAGCATCTATTGACAGAAGAAGAGTTGGGCATCCACTAATTTTGTTTTACAGGAGAAGTGTTTTTACTCCATTATCTCTCCCTTCTCTTCCCGCTACAAATCCTACCTGGTCTGCATGTATCAAGTCCCTCATGAGATCTTTCATCCTCGTTGCTAATATTTTAGCAAAAACTTTAGTATCTGCATTTAATAATGCTATGGGTCTATAACTTGAGCATAGGGTTGCATCTTACCCTTTAGGATAACAGTGATAGAGGCTAATAATGTTTCCCTTCTCATCTCAAATTTTATTCCTAGTCTGTTTATATACAAACATATTATTGATATTAACACTTCTTTACATTTTTTAAAATAAAGGGTTGTAAACCCGTCAGGGCCTGGGCTTTTCCCCATTGCTGTTTCTCTTAATGCTATATTAATCTTCTCTTCTGTTATAGGTTTTTCTAGTGTCTTCAATTTTTCTTCTGAGATTTTAGGTAGTCTAGCCTCTTTTAAATGGTCCATTATCCTCCCTCTTTTAATTGCTTCAATTTCCTGTGACCCCTTTTGGATTTATAGCCTATAATGTGCTATAATATTTTTGGAATACTTTGCCTATTTTAGGTTAAGAATACCATCTCCCCCCCCCCCTTTATATTTTATTTTCTCTATGAAATGTATGGATTTTTTCTGTTTCAGCATTCTTGCTAAGTTATTTCCCTGATTTATTCCCCCATTGATACCTCTCCTTTGCTATTCTGTTAAATACTCATCTAGTTTCTTGTTCCATTAGCTCTTTTAACATATCTCTTTTTATCACTAAAGTATGTTGGACCACAGTATCTGATTTTTGTTTATGTTTTTGTTAAAGGTCATAGATTTCTTTTCTTAGTAATTCCCTTTTCTTCATTCCTTTCTTCTTTTTTTCAGCTCCAATAGCTATCAAAATGCCCCTTATATATGCCTTATGGGCCTCCAAACTGCGGTCTTCGATATCTCAACAGTTTAATTTAATTTAAAATATTGCTCTAAGTCTTTTGTTATCTTCTCTTCCACTTCTTTATCCTGCAGAAACTCCTCGTTTATTCTCCATATATGCATATGTTTTAAAGTTCCTGGTATCCTCATTTTCATTGATACTGGGCATGATCTAATATTTATGTTATCTCTATGTTTGTTATTTCTACTAAATCTAGTATTCTATGCTCTACCAATATATCGTCGATTCTGGAGTACGTTCCATGGATGGGGAAATATGTATAATCTAGTGTTTGCGGTGTTAAACCCTGCACATATCTATCATTTGACTTTGATATAATATCTTTTTAATCCTGTTTGATTATTGATGTTTTTTTTTATCCCTTGTGCATGGGACATACTATCCATATTCGGATTTAAACAAAAATTTAAATCCCCTGCCAGAATCACATTACCTTCTTTAACCGCTTGCCGCCCAAAGGCCATGCGGCGCGGCTCTCGTTCTGGGAGGGCATCATATGACGCCCTGCCCTTTAAACAGGGAATGCACGCAATCGTATGCGTGCATCCCTGTACCCACGGTGGTGGCGTGTCACGGAGACACCGGTCGCCACTGAGGGGGGCAAACAGCCATTGGGCATGGCTGTTTACCACGTGATCGGCCGTGATGAAGTCATAGCCGATGACAGATGGTACCGCCCCCATTGTGCATGGCGCATGCTCGCGATCGGGAGCACGCCGTGCGTGCATGTCAGTCGCGGCGTGTTCCCGGGAACACTGCTCGTCACCGACGATGGTAAACAGCCATTGGCCCGCGGCTGTTTACCACGTGATCGGCTGTGATTCTTTCACAGCTGATCACTAAATGTAAACACAGAGCGGTAACTAGCTGTTACCAGCTCTTCTCTCCTCACACACCGTTTCCAGTGTGAGGAGAGAAGAGCCAGGAGCAGTGAGTTACCGATCTGTGTCTGTATTGTACTACACCAAGCACAACACTTGTCCCATCATCCCCCCATTGTCATCTGTCACCCAACAGTCACCACAGTCACCCCATAAAGTGCACCTGTCACACAAGAGACTGCCATCAGTGACCGTCAGCGGTGCACCTGTCACCTATCAGCCATCACCCATCACCCATCAGTGACCGTCAGCCATCACTTGTCAGCCATCACCCGTCACCCATCAGTGACCATCAGCCATCACCCGTCACCCATCAGTGACGTCAGCCATTACCCGTCACCCATCAGTGACGTCAGCCATTACCCGTCACCCATCAGTGACCGTCAGCCATTACCCGTCAGCCGTCAGCCATCAGTAGCCATCACCCGTCAGCCATCACCCGTCACCCATCAGTGGCCATTAGCCATCACCCATCAGTGACGTCAGCCATTACTCGTCACCCATCAGTGACCGTCAACCATTACCCGTCACCCATCAGTGACCGTCAGCCATTACCCGTCAGCCATCACCAGAGATGAGCCGAACACCCCCAGGTTCGGTTCGCACCAGAACATGCGAACAGGCAAAAAATTTGTTCGAACACGCGAACACTGTTAAAGTCTATGGGATTCGAACATGAATAATCAAAAGTGCTAATTTTAAAGGCTTATATGCAAGTTATTGTCATAAAAAGTGTTTGGGGACCTGGGTCCTGCCCCAGGGGACATGGATCAATGCAAAAAAAAGTTTTAAAAACGGCCGTTTTTTCGGGAGCAGTGATTTTAATAATGCTTAAAGTGAAACAATAAAAGTATAATATTCCTTTAAATTTCGTACCTGGGGGGTGTCTATAGTATGCCTGTAAAGGGGCGCATGTTTCCCGTGTTTAGAACAGTCTGACAGCAAAATGACATTTCAAAGGAAAAAAAGTCATTTAAAAGTACTCGCGGCTATATGAATTGTCGGTCCGACAATACACATAAAAGTTCATTGATAAAAACGGCATGGGATTTCCCCACAGGGGAACCCCGAACCAAGATATTTTTAAAAAATGGCGTGGGGGTCCCCCTAAATTCCATACCAGGCCCTTCAGGTCTGGTATGGATATTAAAGGGAACCCTGTGCCAAAAAATAAAAAAAAAGGCGTGGGGGTCCCCCTCAAAATACATACCAGACCTGATTTTAAGGGGAACCCCGCGACAAAATTTAAAAAAAAATGGCGTGGGGTCCCCCCAAAAATCCATACCAGACCCTTATCCGAGCACATAACCTGGCAGGCCGCAGGAAAAGAGGGGGGAACGAGAGAGTGCCCCCCCCTCCTGAACCGTACCAGACCACATGCCCTCAACATTGGGAGGGTGCTTTGGGGTCCCCCCAAAGCACCTTGTCCCCGTGTTGATGAGGACAAGGACCTCATCCCCACAACCCTTGCCCGCTGGTTGTGGGGGTCTGTGGGCGGGGGGCTTATCGGAATCTGGAAGCCCCCTTTATCAAGGGGACCCCCAGATCCCGGCCCCCCCTGTATGAAATGGTAAGGGGGTACAAAAGTACCCCTACCATTTCACAAAAAAAGTGTCAAAAATGTTAAAAATGACAAGAGACAGTTTTTGACAATTCCTTTATTTAAATGCTTCTTCTATCTTCTTTCTTCCATCTTCTATCTTCCTTCGGTTTCTTCCTCCATCTTCTTCTACTTCTTCCTCCGATCCTCTGCTTCTTCCTCCGCAGCGTCTTCTTCCCTTCTTCGTTCTCGGGCCGCTACGCATCCATGATGGGAGGCTCCTGCTGTGTGACACTTCTTGTCTTCTGACGGTTCTTAAATAATGGAGGGCGGGGCCACCCGGTGATCCCGCCCCCCTCTGACGCACGGGGTCTTGACAGGGACTTCCCTGTGGCTTTCCCCGTGACGTCAGAGGGGGCGGGGAAGAAGACGCCGCGAAGGAAGATGCCGGACAAGAACACCGGATCAAGAAGCAGAGGATAGGAGGAAGAAGAAGAAGATGGAGGAAGAAACCGAAGGAAGGTAGAAGATAGAAGAAGCATTTAAATAAAGGAATTGTCAGAAACTGTCTCTTGTCATTTTTAACATTTTTGACACTTTTTTGTGAAATGGTAGGGGTACTTTTGTACCCCCTTACCATTTCACACAGGGTCGGGCCGGGATCTGGGGGTCCCCTTGTTGAAGGGGGCTTCCAGATTCCGATAAGCCCCCCGCCCGCAGACCCCCACAACCACCGGGCAAGGGTTGTGGTGATGAGGCCCTTGTCCTCATCAACATGGGGACAAGGTGCTTTGGGGGGAGACCCCCCAAAGCACCCTCCCAATGTTGAGGGCATGTGGCCTGGTACAGTTCAGGAGGGGGGGACGCTCTCTCGTCCCCCCCTCTTTTCCTGCGGCCTGCCAGGTTGCGTGCTCGGATAAGGGTCTGGTATGGATTTTTGGGGGGATCCCACGCCGTTTTATTTTTAATTTTGCCGCAGGGTTCCCCTTAAAATCCATACCAGACCTGAAGGGCCTGGTATGGAATTTAGGGGGACCCCCACGCCTTTTTTTTTTTAAATCTTGGTTCAGGGTTCCCCTGTGGGGAAATCTCATGCCGTTTTTATCAATTAACTTTTATGTGTATTGTCGGACCGACAATTCATATAGCCGCGAGTACTTTTACATGACTTTTTTTCCTTTGAAATGTAATTTTGCTGTCAGACTGTTCTAAACACGGGAAACATGCGCCCCTTTACAGGCATACTATAGACACCCCCCAGGTACGAAATTTAAAGGAATATTACACTTTTATCGTTTCACTTTAAGCATTATTAAAATCACTGCTCCCGAAAAAACGGCCGTTTTTAAAACTTTTATTTGCATTGATCCATGTCCCCTGGGGCAGGACCCAGGTCCCCAAACACTTTTTATGACAATACCATGCATATAAGCCTTTAAAATTAGCACTTTTGATTTCTCCCATAGACTTTTAGGGTGTTCCGCTGCTTTCGAATTTGCCGCGAACACCCCGAATTGGGTTCGACTCGAACTCGAAGCTCATCCCTAGCCATCACCCGTCACCCATCAGTGACCATCAGCCATCACCCGTCACACTTCAGTGACGTCAGCCATTAACCGTCACCCATCAGTGACGTCAGCCATTACCCGTCACCCATCAGTGACCATCAGCGGTGCACCCATCACCCATCAGTGACCGTGGCCTGTCACCCGTCTGTGACCATCACCTATCAGTGACCATCACCCGTCACAGTCCGTGGCCTGTCACCCATCAGTGACCATCGCCTGTCACACTGTCATCACCTATCAGTGAACGTCACCTGCCACCCATCTCACAGCCCATCAGTGACCATCACCTGCCACCTGTCACGCAGCCATCAGAGTCATGTCCAAAAGAGTTTACAACAGTGAGGAGGCGTTCCAGATCCTCTCCATGACTGATGAGAGCAACGGGGAGTTCTCATCAGATTCCAATTCTGATTCCAAATCAAATTCAGCATTTGAACCGAATAGTGAATCTGCAAATGATTTGGAGGAAGAATGGGTCCCTCCTAAAAGGGAACGGCACTCTGGAAACCAGATTTATATATCAAGGCCCAGTACCAGCGCTGCTGCCAGCAATAGGCCCCAAGAACAAATTCCCAGGCCCAGTACCAGCACTGCCACCAGCGATAGACCCAGGGAACAAATGCCCAGTACCAGCGCTGCTGCCGGCGATGGGCCCCAGGAACAAATGCCCAGACCCAGTCCCAGTGCTGCCACATCACAACTGAGTACCAGCACAGGAAATTCAAATCCCCCGACTACTGCAGTGTCACGTCCCCCAAGAGCCACTACATATATGCCAGATGGTCTTGCCAACCCAACATGGCTGCCATCCGACACAGGATCACCAATTATTCCCCCTTTCACAGCACAGCCAGGTGTGCAGGCCAACACCCAAAATTTCTCAGAGATTGATTGCTTTCATCTGTTTTTGCCCGACACTTTGCTGCAATTCATTGTGGACCAGACAAATTTGTATGCCCAGCAGTATATTGCCAACAACCCCCAATCAGCCCGTCCGTTTGAGTGGAGAGATCTGAATTTGGAGGAGTTCAAATTCTTTATAGACCTCACCCAAAACATGGGGCTTACAAAAAAAAAATGAAGGACATGTCTATCGGTCCACCAACCCCATCCACAACATGTCCATTTATTCTGCCGTAATGGCCAGGTCCCGATACGAAATGATAATGCGCTTTCTTAATTTTAGTGACAACACCCAGTGCCCTCCCTGCAATCATCCAAATTACGACAAATTATATAAACTTCGCCCACTGATAAATTTCTTTTCCCAACAATTTGCAGTACTCTATGTCCCCGATCAGAATATATGTGTCGATGGGTCCCTGGTACCCTTTTCAGGCTGGCTAGGAATAAAGCAATATATTCCTAGCAAAAGGGCCAGATACAGAGTAAAATTATACAAGCTCTGTGAGAGAGCCACGGGATATTTGTATGCGTTCCGCATATATGAAGGAAAAGATTCCCAGCTCCAGCCCCCTGAGTGCCCGGCCTACATGGGCACAACTGGAAAGATTGTATGGGACTTGGCATACCCACTTCTGAACAAAGGATATCACATATACCTTGACAATTTCTACACTGGCCTGCCCCTTTTCAAACACCTATACATTGCAAAAACCCTGGCCTGCGGAACCTCCAGAAAAAATAGGAAGGGCTTCCCACAATCTCTAGAAAACAAAAAGCTGAGAAGGGGGGAAAGAGCAGCATTGAGATGCCACGAAGTGCTGGCCTTGAGGTGGAAGGATAAAAGGGACGTGCACATGATGTCCACCATCCATGACGACACTACAATTGAGGTTCAAAGAAGACGAGGTCCCATTGAAAAGCCAGTATGTGTCCAAGATTATAATCTCTACATGGGGGGGGGTGGATTTCAATGATCAAATTATTCAGCCCTATTTGTCGATAAGGAGGTCCCGATTCTGGTACAAGAAGGTAGAAATTTATCTCATCCATTTGGCCGTTTATAATTCCTACACCAAATCCACAGAAAGCCCCGCCCCCTTCCTACAATTCATAGAAGAAGTTAAGTCCCCCATCTATCACCAAAGACCCCCCCCCCCCAGAAGACCTTCACTCTGAGACTGTTTGCCGACTTCATGAGCGCCACTTCCCCTTCAACATTCCACCATCTGAAGCAGGCCGAAGACAGCAAAAAAATGTTGTGTGTGCACCAAAAGAGGATTTCGAAAAGATACCAGCTACCATTGTCCCCAGTGTCCCTCCCAACCTGGCCTTTGCATTGGTGAATGCTTCCAACTTTATCATACATTCCTAAAATATTAGCCCATATTTGTAACCATTTCCCCATTTTCATCATCTGTGCTGACCATTTTCCATGCTTCCCCAAATAACCATGCCACTGCCTTCCATGTGAACTTATCCTGGCTTGTTTTGTGACTATGCCTCTGCCTACCGTTTGGACTGCCTCCACGTGAACTGACCCTGGCCTGTTTTATCAACTACGCTACTGCCTACCGCTTGGACTGCTTGCACGTGAACTGACCCTGGCCTGTTTTATGGACTATGCTTTTGCCTACCGCTTGGACTGATCTGTTGCTCTGCTACTGTAGTATACAGGGGTCCCACATATGTGAGGGGCTCCAGAATTGTTTTTCCGGATGAAGAAAACAATTTTTTTTTTGTTTTCTCTGGGTTTCGGAATTTCCGGATTAGGGTCTGGAGTCCGGAGGCTTCATAGAGCTTTGGGTGGGTCGAAGCCTCTACCCCTGTGCCCCTGTGCACAGGTCTTACCTGATTACGGCCCTCAGCCTGCTGCTGACTTACTGCCATCATGCCTCTGCCTGCCGCATGAACGGACCACACCGCTACCTGGACTATGCAAATAATTAGCTGTAGCAAGAGGCAGTATGTTTATGAAGGGCTGCAGAGCGGTACAATGAGTGTCTGCTGGTAACAGTGTACCAGGACCAATATTATGGCTGTGCTGGCTGTCTCTGCCTGGACAATTTCTATGGACTGTGCTGAGCTGACAATATCCTTGTGCTAACTATAGACAATATTCCTGCCTGCTGCCTGGATAATTACAATTGCTGTCGCTAAGCACATCCCTGCCTGCTGCCAGGACCAGTGCTCTCCTATGTGGATACTACTAAAAGCACAGGCAATGCTTTTTTTTTTACCCTTTCCGCAATAGAATTTATTTTGGATTGTAATTCTTGGTATGTACATGCTATGTGTTAGAAATATGAAGGGCCTTCAAAAATGATAGGTTGCCAGGAAATTATATATGTCATTTATGCTCCTAGAATGCCTGATGGTGCTACTTGGATGTTGGGTCTCTGTATGTGGCCAGGCTGTGCAAAAGGCTCACACATGTGGTATCACCATACTCAGAAGGAGTAGCAGAATGTATTTTGGAGTGTCATCTTTGCTATGTACATACTATGTGTTGGAAATATATTATAAATAAATAAAAGTGTTTTTTTATTTTTTTGCCATATTTTCCCAAAACTTCTGGAAAAAAATGAACCATTCAAAAGACTCATTATGCCTCATAGATTATATGTTGGGGAGTTTGCTTTCCAAAATGGGGTCATTTTGCGGGACATTCCATTGTCCTGGTGCTCCAGGGCCTTCAAAAATGTAATAGGTGGTTGAGAAATGAGATGTGTCATTTATGCTTGTAGAACGCCTGAAGATGCTACTTCAATATGGGGCCTTTGTATGTGGCCAGGCTGTGTAGAAGTCTCACACATGTGGTATCACCATACTCGGGAAGAGTAGAAGAATGTATTTTGGGGTGTAATTTGTTGTATGCATATGCTCTGTGAGAGAAATAACCTGTTAATATGACAATTTTGTAAAAAAAAAAAAAATCTTAATTTTGCAAAGAATTGTGGGAAAAAATTACAACTTAAAATAACTCACCATGCTACTTGCTTAATGTAATGTACTTTCAGTACATCAGGTGTGATCAGATGTGATCAATTTTCAGTGATTGGCACCATAGTTTGTAGACTCTATAACTTTCACAAAGACCAAATAATTTACACTTTTTTGGGTTATTTTTACCGAAGATATGTAGCAGTATAAATTTTGGCCAAAATTTATGAAGAAAAATTACTAATTTGCAAAATTTTATGACAGAAACAAAGAAAAAGGCATTTTTTTCACAAAATTTACAGACTTTTTTATTTATAGCACAAAAAATAAAAAACCCACTAGTGATTAAATACCACCAAAAGAAAGCTCTATTTGTGTGAAAAAAGGACGCACATTTCATGTGGGTACAAAATTGGTCTGGGCAGGAAGAGGGTGTAAGTGCACTGTATTGAGGTGGTTGAAATCCCAATAATTTCCCCATAGTTTCTTCTAGGTATCTTATTGGATTTTTGTTGGGACAGTAAATATCTTTGCTAATGTGCAATCTATGGTAAATAATTTCCCTTTCAATATCAAAAACCTAGCCTCCGGGTCTACCATTCTCTCCTTTAGCGTAAACTATATATTTCTGGCAAATCCTATCGCTACTCCCTTTGCTTTTTTGTTAGTACCAAGTAGTAGTACCAAGTTGGGTGTTCTTTTGAATAGAATTTTATTTTGAAATCATGGGTAATAAGTATTTCCTAGAGGAATGTTAGCCCCGCAGAATGTTGTTTAACTTCTTTTAATATCTTGTGTCTTTTCCCAGGTGTATTCAGACCCCTACATTATACGTTAAAAAATGTATCTTTTATCTTTATCTGCTCTTTCCCCCTTCCTTCTTGACCTTTTGGGACTTCTATTTTTTATACATTGTTTGCTTGAAATCCAGGGGGGCCATAGGGCACTGAAAATGTGAAATAAAATTAAAGAGGATCCTGGGATGCTTCCCTTTATGCTTGTTGAGAGAATTCCTTCCCCTCCCCCCTCCCTCCTTTCCCTTCCCCTCCTTGCCCACCCCTCAACCCCCCTGCCCTTTTGTTGGGGTATTTTGGCCCTTCTTTGGCCTCCAGGTTCATTGCATCTTTTTGTTGTTGTTTTCTTCTTTGGGACAAGGTTCCATAGTGGATCGTCTAGACTTGGCTCTTCTCTCTGTGTGTCTGACCAACCTGCTACATCAGTTATAGGCATGTCGAGTTTCTTACAAAATTCTTCCAACTCTTCTGGGAACTTTAATCTTGCTGAACGGCCCTCTTTCCATCCTATTGGGCACGCAGAAGATCCCCAGAAATATTGTATGTTACATGACCTCATTTGCTCCAGTAAAGGCTTAAGTTGTCTTCTTCGTATTAAAGTTTTTGGGTTTTTTTTTTTTTTAATTTAATCTTTATTGAGGGATTTTTCCTTTACAAAAAAACACAAAGTTCTATGTATATTAAAATTTATCATACATCCTCCTTTTCCCTTTTTCCCTCTCTTTTCACCCTTCCCTTCTCCCTTCCCTTCCCCATTCTCTTCCCGCCTCCCCCCCCATCCCACCCCCTCTCCTCCTTATCACATCCTCCCCTGATCTGTTATCTTCGCTTCTTTTCCTTCTATTACTCCTGTCTCTTTTCACTCATACTCTGAGCGTACTTCTCTGAATTTTTATAGACCTGCCATTTCTTCCAGATTTCTCTATAGGTCTCCTCTCGTCCCTGCTCTCCGCAGCACAAGAACTCCATATTACTTATTTGGTCTACTTTTTGTAGCCACTCTCTTATACTTGGTTTCTCCGTGTATAACCATTTTTTTGGAATGAGCCCCTTTGCTGCGTTGAGCAGGAACGGGACCATAGTTACATAGTTACATAGTAGGTGAGGTTGAAAAAAGACACAAGTCCATCAAGTCCAAACTATGTGTGTGATTATGTGTCAGTATTACATTGTATATCCCTGTATGTTGCTGTCATTCAGGTGATTATCTAATAGTTTCTTGAAGCTACCAATGCTCCCCGCTGAGACCACCGCCTGTGGAAGGGAATTCCACATCCTTGCCGCTCTTACAGTAAAGAACCCTCTACGTAGTTTAAGGTTAAACCTCTTTTCTTCTAATTGTAATGAGTGGCCACGAGTCTTATTAAACTCTCTTCTGCGAAAAAGTTTTATCCCTATTGTGGGGTCACCAGTACAGTATTTGTAAATTGAAATCATATCCCCTCTCAAGCGTCTCTTCTCCAGAGAGAATAAGTTCAGTGCTTGCAACCTTTCCTCATAACTAAGACCATAGTTTTCTTATACTGTTTTATTGTTTTGCTCGCCCCGTGGAATAGACAATTCCAGGGGTTTTGTGGGACCCTCTCTCCGGTAATCTCCTTAATAATTTCTAAAACCACCTGCCAATATTCTTTTATTTTTGGGCAATCCCACCATATGTGTATTGTCGTTCCCAGACACCCGCAGTTCCTCCAGCATTGAGAGGACTTGTTTGGCTGCATTGTATTGATTCTTTCCGGTGTCGTGTGCCAACATACCATACACTTATAGTTTGCCTCTATCGTGGTTATATCAGAAATATCAGAAGCATAGTTATGTACTGCCCCTATCATTTGTGTTTCATCTAATTTTATGCCCAATTCTTGTTTCCATTTTTCTATGAAGGGAAGAGACCCATGTCCTTCTAGTTCTGTTAATATTTCATACATATATTCCATGCTTTAAGTGCGTTTTTCTATTACAGAGCTTTTCAATTGGAGTTAACACCTTCTCTTCTCTAATCGGTTGGGAGATTGTGCTTACAAGATGTCTCATTTGTAAATATTCCCAGTCGTTAAGATGGTGCCACACGTGAGTCATAATTAAATTGTGCTTTGTCCTAATTTTGCCGTGTATAACAATATCCTTTAATTGTGCGGTGCCTAATAAGTTCCCCAGCCGTGTACCATTTCCTGGGATAAAAAAAATTTGTGCCCGATAATGGAATCAAAGTGGAATTATATTTCCATTCTTCTTTTCGGTGTAGTGTATCCCATACTTTAACCACTTGCCGACTGCCTCACGACGATATACGTCGGCAGAATGGCACGGGCAGGCAAAGTAACGTACAGGTACGTTACTTGCCTCCTGCGGGCGGAGGGTCCGATCGGATCCCCCTCCCCGGTGCCCGAGGCGGTCGGTATTTCTCCCCTGTGATAGGAGGTGAGGGGGAAGCCATCCATTCGTGGCCACCTCCTCGCGATCGCTCCCAGCCAATGAAATCCTTCCTCTGCCTCTGTAATGCAAACAGCGGCAGAGGAAGTGATGTCATCTCTCCTCGAGCTGGTCTTTTCGTTCCGGCGCCGAGGAGAGAAGACATCAAGTAAGTTTGCACCAACACTACACTAACAGTGGAACACACTAGGCACACTTTTCACCCTCCATCACCCCCCTGTACCCACTGTCACAGTGACACCAATAGCAGTTTTTTTTTTTTTGCATTGGTGTCAGTTTGTGACTGTTATAAGTGGTAGGGCAGTTCGGGTTAGCCCCCTTTAGGTCTAGGATACCCCCCTAACCCCCCCAATAAAGGTTAACCCCTTGATCACGCCCTGTCGCCAGTGTCATTAAGCGATCGTTTATCTGATCGCTGTATTAGTGTCACAGGTGACGCTAGTTAGGGAGGTAAGTATATAGGTTCGCTGTCAGTGTTTTATAGCGACAGGGACCCCCATATACTACCTAATAAAGGTTTTAACCCCCTGATTGCCCCATAGTTAACCCTTTCACCAGTGATCACCGTATAACTGTTACGGGTGACGCTGGTTAGTTCGTTTATTTTTTATAGTTTCAGGGCACCCGCCGTTTATTACCTAATAAGGGTTTAACCCCCTGATCGCCCGGCGGTGATATAAGTAAAGTTTTAGGGTCAGATAAGGTCTGCGTCGCCCCAGGCAGCATCAGGTTAGTGCCAGTAGCGCTAACACCCACGCACGCAGCATACACCTCCCTTATTGGTATAGTTTCTGAACAGATCAATATCTGATCTAATCAGATCTATACTAGCATCCCCAGCAGTTTAGGGTTCCCAAAAACGCAGTGTTAGCGGAATCAGCCCAGATACCTGCTAGCACCTGCGTTTTGCCCCTCGGCCCAGCCCAGCCCACCCAAGTGCAGTATCGATCGATCACTGTCACTTACAAAACACTAAGCACACATAACTGCAGCGTTCGCAGAGTCAGGCCTGATCCCTGCGATCGCTAACAGTTTTTTTTTGTAGCGTTTGGTACAGTCGCTAACAGTCAGGAGCTTTTTTACCTGTGAGTCTCACTAGTGTACCACTAAATTTAGAGCCCAAAATGGCAAATCGAAGATACACTAGTGAAGAGGCCTACACGTTTCTGAGCATGACAGATAGTGAAGAGGAAGTCACTCATCTGTCAGATTCAGGCTCAGAATACGATCCTGTAGAGGACAACGGCTCCATGACAGATAGCTCTGACGACAGAGTTGTGGTCCCTGCCAAGGTCAGGCGTACCAGACCCCGAACTTCTTCTTCTGTCCTTGATGTGCAAGAACCGCAGGTCCCTCTTATGGAGCAGAGAAGTACTAGTGCCGCTATTACTTCTGGTGAACTGGCAAGCACCAGCGGCCTAGTACACCCTGGTCGTACATCCAGCACTGCAGTAACACTTGGTGACGTGGCGAGTCCCATAAGTGCAGTTCAAGCTGGCGAGGTGGCAAGCACAAGTAGTGTCCCGCTGCCACCAAGAAGACGAACACAGGCCCGTCGTGCCCATAGTGCCCTTCCTGCTGCATTCGCCAAGGGAATGACCCCCACCGTCTTCCGTGTTTTTCTCTGGCTCTCCTGTCCCAACAGGGAACCTGAGAATGCAGCCGGTGATTCAGCCAGCTGATCATAGAGCTGATCAGAGACCAGAATGGCTCCAAACATCTCTATGGCCTAAGAAACCGCATTTTATGACTTAGATTTAGCCGGATGTAAACAGCGCCATTGGGAAATTGGGAAAGCATTTTATCATTTTATGAACGGAACAGTTTAAAAATAAGATAAAAAAGCAAAAAAATAATAAAGAAAAAAAAAAAAAAAAAAAGCACCCCTGTCTCCCATTGCTCTCGCGCAAAGGCGAACGCAAGCGTCGGTCTGGCGTCAAATGTAAACAGCAATTGCACCATGCATGCGAGCTGTGGGCTGGATGTGTAGTGCCCACAGCGCAGCTCAGTGACATGTACAGTCACATCCATCCATCCATGCTCAGCCATCCCCCCCATGCTCTGCATTGACCCTGTGCAATACTCTGCAATGATCCTGTGCAACCCTGTGCAATACTCTGCAATGATCCTGTGCAACACTGCGCAATACTCTGCAATGATCCTGTGCAACCCTGTGCAATACTCTGCAATGATCCTGTGCAATACTCTGCAATGATCCTTTGCAACCCTGTGCAATAATCCGCCATGCCCCGCCATACTCCGCCATACCCCGCCATACCCCGCCATACTCCGCCATACTCCGCCATGCCCCGCCATACTCCGCCATGCCCCGCCATACTCCGCCATACTCCGCCATACTCCGCCATACCCCGCCATACCCCGCCATACTCCGCCATACCCCACCTTACTCCGCCATACCCCACCATACTCCGCCATACCCCGCAATACTCCACCATACTCCGCCATACCCCGCCATACTCTGCGATACCCAGCCATACTTTGCCATGCTCAGCCATACTCGGCCATGCTCGGCTGTACTCGGCCTCTGTATGTGGCCAGGCTGTGGAAGTCTCACACATGTGGTATCGCCGTACTCAGGAGGAGCAGGAGAATCTATTTTGGGGTGTCATTTTTGGTATGTACATGCTATGTGTTAGAAATATTGTATAAATGGACAACTTTGTGTTAAAAAAAATGTGTTTTAACCACTTCCTGCCCGCCGGCCGTCATACGACGTCCTTGACTTTGTGCGGGGATATCTGAATGATGGGTGCAGCTACAGGCATCATTCAGATACCATCTTTTTCAGCCGGCGATTCCCTACACCATAAGAATGATCATAGTGGCTGTTCCACTACCTGATCATTCTTACGGGAGGCGAGAGGGGACGCCCCCCCTCTCGCCGCCCTCAGGTGCTTCTACCGACTCACCGCTACGATCGAAGCCAGGATCTTTTTTTTTTTTTTTTTTTTTTATTTCAGGCTTCCCAGCCTAGAGGTCAGATGTGGGGTCTTATTGACCCCATATCTCACTGTAAAGAGGACCTGTCATGCCATATTCCTATTACAGGGGATGTTTACATTCCTTGTAATAGAAATAAAAGTGATCAGAAAATTTATTTTTGGGAAAAAAGCCTCAAACTAAAATAAATAAAGTAAAATGAACAATAAAAAAAAAAAAAAAAAATTTCCCCGTGTCCCCGTGTGCTCGCAGTCAGAAGCGAACGCATACGTAAGTTGCGCCCACATATGAAAATGGTGTTCAAACCACACATGTGAGGTATCGCTGCGATCGGTAGAGCGAGAGCAATAATTTTGGCCCTAGACCTCCTCTGTAACTCACAACATGTAACCAGTAAAATTTTTTAAAATGTCTCCTATGGGGATTTTTAAGTAGCGAAGTTTGGCGCCATTCCACGAGCGTGTGCAATTTTGAAGGGTGACATGTTTGGTATCTATTTACTCGGCATAACTTCATTATTCACATTATGTAAAAACATTGGGCTAACTTTACTGTTTTTTGTTTTTTTTGAAAGCACAAAACTGTTTTTTTTTCACACAAAACATGTTCGAAAAATTGCTGCGCAAATACCGTGCGAGATAAAAAGTTGCAACGACCGCCATTGTATTCTCTAGGGTCTTTGCTAAAAAATATATATATAATGTTTTGGGGTTCTATGTAATTTTCTAGCAAATAAATTATGATTTTTACATGTAGGAGAGAAATGTCAGAATTGGCCTGGGCACTCCAGAACGCCTTATGGTGTTCCGTGCATGTTGGGCCTCTGTATGTGGCCACGCTGTGTAAAAGTCTCACACATGTGATATCGCCATACTCAGGAGTAATAGCAGAATGTGTTTTGGGGTGTAATTTGTGGTATGCATATGCTGTGTGTGAGAAATAACCTGCTGATATGAGAATTTTGTGAAAAAAAAAAAAAGAAAAAAAAAATCTTGATTTTGCAAAGAATTGTGGGAAAAAATGACAACTTCAAAAAACTCATCATGCATCTTTCTAAATACCTTGGAATGTCTTCTTTCCAAAAAGGGGTCATTTGGGGGGTATTTGTACTTTTCTGGCATGTTAGGGTCTCAAGAAATGAGATAGGCCGTCAGTACTTCAGGTGTGATCAATTTTCAGAGATTGGCACCATAGCTTGTGGACTCTATAACTTTCACAAAGACCAAATAATATACACCGATTTTGGTTATTTTGACCAAAGATATGTAGCGGTATATATTTTGGCCAAAATATATGAAGAAAAAATTACTAATTTGCAAAATTTTATAACAGAAACAAAGAAAAATGCATTTTTTTACAGAATTTTCTGTCTTTTTTCTTTTATAGCGCAAAAAATAAAGAACCCAGCAGTGATTAAATACCACCAAAAGAAAGCTCTATTCGTGTGAAAAAAGGACAAAAAATTCATTTGGGTACAGTGTTGCATGACTGAGTAATTGTCATTCAAAGTGTGAGAGCACCGAAAGCTGAAAATTGGTCTGGTTATTAAGGGGGTTTAAGTGCCCAGTGGTCAAGTGGTTAAAGTGGTAACCTGTAAAGGCTTTCAAAGGCTTTTAAAAATGTATTTAGTTTGTCGCCACTGCACGTTTGTGCGCAATTTTAAAGCATGTCATGTTTGGTATCCATGTACTCGGCCTTAGATCATCTTTTTTATTTCATCAAACATTTGGGCAATATAGTGTGTTTTAGTGCATTAAAATTTTAAAAAAGTGTGTTTTTTCCCAAAAAAATGCGTTTGAAAAATCGCTGCGCAAATACTGTGTGAAAAAATGAAACACCCACCATTTTAATCTGTAGGGCATTTGCTTTAAAAAAAATATATAATGTTTAGGGGTTCAAAGTAATTTTCTTGCAAAAAAAATATAATTTTTTCATGTAAACAAAAAGTGTCAGAAAGGGCTTTGTCTTCAAGTGGTTAGAAGAGTGGGTGATGTGTGACATAAGCTTCTAAATGTTGTGCATAAAATGCCAGGACAGTTCAAACCCCCCAAAATGACCCCATTTTGGAAAGTAGACACCCCAAGCTATTTGCTGAGAGGTATAGTGAGTATTTTGCAGACCTCACTTTTTGTAACAAAATTTTGAAAATTGAAAAAAGAAAAAAAAATTTTTTTTCTTGTCTTTCTTCATTTTCAAAAACAAATGAGAGCTGCAAAATACTCACCATGCCTCTCAGCAAATAGCTTGGGGTGTCTACTTTCCAAAATGGGGTCATTTGAGGGGGGTTTGTGCTATCTTGGCATTTTATGGCCTTCGAAACTGTGATAGGTAGTGAGGAGTGGATCAAAAATTTACGCCCTAAGAAATCCTGAAGGCAGTGATTGGTTTTCGAGGCCCCGTCTGTAGCTAGGCTCCCAAAAAGTCCCACATATGTGGTGTCTCCGTACTCAGGAGAATCAGCAGAATGTATTTTAGGGTGCAATTCCACATATGCCCATGGCCTGTGTGAGCAATATATCATTTAGTGACAACTTTGTGCAAAAAAAAAAAAAGTTTGTCATTTCCCTGCAACTTGTGGCAAAATATAAAATGTTCCATGGACTCAACATGCCTCTCAGCAAATAGCTTGGGGCGTCTACTTTCCAAAATGGGGTCATTTGGGGGAGTTTTGTGCCATCTTGGCATTTTATGGCCTTCAAAACTGTAATAGGTAGTGAGGAGTGAAATCAAAAATTTACACCCTTAGAAATCCTGAAGGCGGTGCTTGGTTTCGGGGCCCCGTACGCGGCTAGGCTCCCAAAAAGTCTCACACATGTGGTATCCCCGTACTCAGGAGAAGCAGCAGAATGTATTTTGGGATGTAATTCCATATATGCCCATGGCATGTTTGAGCAATATATCATTTAGTGACAACTTTGCGCAAAAAAAAAAAAAAGTTTGTAATTTTCCCGCAACTTGTGTCAAAATATAAAATATTCCATAGACTCAACATGCCTCTCAGCAAATAGCTTGGGGTGTCTACTTTCCAAAATGGGGTCATTTGGGGGGGGGTTGTGCCATCTTGGCATTTTATGTCCTTCAAAACTGTGATAGGTAGTGAGGAGTGAAATCAAAAATGTACGCCCTTATAAATCCTGAAGGCAGTGCTTGGTTTTGGTTTACGCGGCTAGGCTCCCAAAGAGTCCCACACATGTGGTATCCCCGTACTCAGGAGAAGCAGCAGAATGTATTTTGGGGTGTAATTCCACATATGCCCATGGCCTGTGTGAGCAATATATCATTTAGTGACAACTTTTTGTAAATTTTTTTTTTTTGTCATTATTCAATCACTTGGGACAAAAAAAATTAATATTCAATGACCTCAACATGCCTCTCAGCAATTTCCTTGGGGTGTCTACTTTCCAAAATGGGGTCATTTTGGGGTGGTTTGTACTGCCCTGCCATTTTAGCACCTCAAGAATTGACATAGACAGTCATAAATTAAAGGCTGTGTAAATTCCAGAAAATGTACCCTAGTTTGTAGGCGCTATAACTTTTGCGCAAACCAATAAATATACGCTTATTGACATTTTTTTTACCAAAGACATGTGGCCGAATACATTTTGGCCTAAATGTATGACTAAAATTGAGTTTATTGGATTTTTTTTATAACAAAAAGTAGAAAATATCATTTTTTTTCTAAATTTTCATTTTTCCGTTTTATAGCGCAAAACATAAAAACGGCAGAGGTGATCAAATACCATCAAAAGAAAGCTCTATTTGTGGGAAGAAAAGGACGCAAATTTCGTTTGGGTACAGCATTGCATGACCGCGCAATTAGCAGTTAAAGGGACGCAGTGCCAAATTGTAAAAAGTGCTCTGGTCAGGAAGGGGGTAAATCCTTCCGGGGCTGAAGTGGTTAAAAACATTTTTCATTAACTCGTGTATCTTTACTGTGTGTTCTCAGTTTAGGTGAAATCCAAATTTTTTTTTTAATTGTGCCGTGTTTAATGTGTCTTCTATTTTCACCCACTTCTTTCTAGTGTTTGTGTTAGCCCATTCTATTACTCTAGCCAATATGGTTGCCTTATAATATCTTTTTATGTCTGGAACTGCCAACCCACCATTTTTTTTCATAGATAAGAGAATATTGTTGCATCTGGCTTTTTTATTTTGCCATAAGTATTTCAAAATTATTGATTTTATTACTTTAAAAAAGCTTTGTGGTAGTTCTATCGGGAGCATTTGAAATGTATAGATTACTTTTGGTAAGATCATAATTTTTAACATATTTATTCTCCCTATCCATGAAGTTGGTCTCCTCGATATGTTTTTTATCTCTGTTTTTACTTCATTAAGTAGTGGCATCAAGTTGGCCTGGTAAAGCTTCTCTAGAGTAGGTGTTAATTTGATTCCTAGGTATGTCAATTCGTCTCTTTCCCAGGTAAAAGGGAATTCCTGTTGTAATGCTTTTTCCTCTTTTTTTATCTATTCCTAAATTTAATATTACTGTCTTTATAGGATTAATTTTGAAGTTCGTAAGCTCACCATACTCTTTTAGTTCTTTTATTAAGTTGGGAAATGACAGCCTTGGTTTGGTCATGTATTGACGTATGTCGTCTGCATACGCCGCCACCTTATTCTCTTCGTCTCCCACTCTGACCCCTCCTATATCCACATTGTTCCGTATTTTTACTAACAATGGTTCCAGTGCAATTACATATAGGAGCAGCGAGAGCGGGCATCCTTGTCTTGTTCCATTGAACATCTCAAAAGCAGACGACACACATCCATTGATCCCAACCCTGGCTGTCAGATGGTTATGTAGATTATTAATCCATTTTATCATTTTTGGTCCCACACCTGCGCTCCGGAGTGCCTCCATCATGAATCCCCAATCTTCCCGGTCAAAAGCTTTTTCAGCATCGATCGAGATAAGTAGCATTAGGGATTTCTTCATCCTATCTTTATTCATTTTTAACATTGTCCTTATACTCCCTCCCTTCCTGGTACAAAGCCTGCTTGATCAATGTTTATCAACTCTGGCATGAGGTTTTTTAGTCTTGATGCCAGAATTTTTGCATACAGTTTTGTATCTGCGTTTAACATTGCTGTGGGCCTATAATTGGAGCAGACAGTTCTATCTTTGCCTATTTTTGGTAATATTGAAATATTGGCAAGGAGGGATTCTCTTCTTATTTCTTTGTTTTCTCCTATTTTATTAAAGTAGTTAAATAGTGCAGGGACTAATTGTTCTTTAATTTTTTTGTAATATTTTATTGTAAACCCATCCTTGCCTGTGCTTTTCCACCCTGGTGTTTCTTTTAGGGCATTGTAGATTTGCTCTTGAGTAATTGATTCTTCTAGTGATTCTACACTTCCTGATGGTATTTTTGGTAAGTTAGCATTGGCTAAATATGCCTGTATGTTAACTTTTCTACTTTCTTCCTCCTGTCGTGTCTCTTTATTTTTTATTGCATATAAAGCGCTATAATATGTTTTAAAGGCCTCTACAATATCAGTTGTTTTATATTTCATTTCCCCTTTCTCATTTTTTATTTTTTCTACATAATTTAATGTTTTGTTTTTTTTGTTGATATTTTTTCTAGGTATTTCCCAGGCTTATTCCCCCATTTATATCTTTCTTTCGCAACATTTTTAAATACTTTTTTAGTTTCTTGTTCCATCAGGTCCCTTAACTGTCCCCTTTTTATGACGATCTGATGTGTTGTCGTGTCTAATTGTATTTTATGGATTTGTTCTAGGTCATGTATTTCTTTATTACGTTTTTCATGGTTATTTCTCTTTCTCTTTTTTTCCCAGCTCCTATGGAGATCAGCTTACCCCTAATATAGGCCTTATGGACCTCCCAAATAGTTGCCTTTGTTACATCCGGGGTGTGTCATTTGTACGAAAATATTGTTAAATTTCTGTCATTATTGTTTTTTTTTTACCTGTATGTCATCTATTAGCTCTTCGTTTAGTCTCCAGGTCCCTTTCTTATATTCTTTTTCGTTAAATCTTTACTGTTACAGGAGAATGATCAGAGATTGATGTTATACCAATTGAGGCCTCTACTACATTCTCCAATATTTAGTGATCCACCAGGATGTAATCTAATCTTGAGTACGTGTTGTGCACTGATGAATGAAATGTGTAATCTTTTTTTACTTTGATATGTTATTCTCCATGCATCGATTAACTGCTGGATATGCATCTTTTTCTTTATCAGTTTTAACTGTTTATTTTCCCGCGTCGGTGCACCAGTTTCAAAGAGAAATTGAAATCTCTTGCTAAAACGACATGACCTTTTCTTTCTTCCAAAATGAATCTGTATTAAAGTTTCTGAAGCTTTGTTAAAAAAAAAAAGTGCTTTTTAAAAGCAAGCCTGTCACTTGGATGCTTATATGTACTCTGAGTTCTGAAGTGCTCCATGTACTCAGTATATAGTGCCTGCATCTGTCTCCAGAGTGGGAGCTTCACTGCACATTCTCCAACTTAGTGCTAAGTTGATATTTCCATATTGTGTAATCTGGTATCAGAGGCTCATAAGTTGCTCAAGTTTTCAGCGTTTGCAAAGCACAGTCCGTTAGCTTGGAAAGCATATATGTTCATCTGGCATTGAAAGGAGCTTTGTTATTCTGAATGTCACATTCATGTATTGGCCTGGGCTAGGCACTCATGCCAATAGCTTTCTGCCAGAAGAGCAATAGCAACTCAGTCTGGTTGTTGGCCATCATCAACTCAGCTTCTGGATGTGCTTTGTATCCAATGTCCATGTGGATGCTTTCTAACTGAGCTTGTACCCATAAAGATAACCTGCCAGGATAAAAAAAGAAAAAAATGGTAGCAACCGCTGGCATCTAATTTTGGAAGCTCTAACCCTTACCTTTTGCTTTAATGCTTAGTGAATTTCTAATGCCCTGTACACACGATAGGATTTTCCGATGGAAAATGTGTAATAGGACGTTGCTGTCGGAAATTCTGACCGTGTGTAGGCTCCATCACACATTTTCTATAGGAATTTCCGACACACAAGGTATGAGAGCTTGCTATAAAATTTTCCGACAACAAAATCCGTTGTCGGAAATTCCGATCGTGTGTACACAAATCCGACGCACAAAGTGCCACGCATGCTCACAATAAATTAAGAGACGAAAGCTATTGGCTACTGCCCCGTTTATAGTCCCGGCGTACGTGTTTTACGTCACCCCGTTCAGAACGATTGGATTTTCGGACAACTTTGTGTGACCGTGTGTATGCAAGACAAGTTTGAGCCAACATCCGTCGTAAAAAATCCATGGATTTTGTTGTCGGAATGTCCGATCAATGTCCGACCCTGTGTACAGGGCATAACTCAGCACTAATTTTAAGCAAATAAAATGAGCAATGCATATTTGGAGTTCCAAAAAAATAGAAAGGTCTGCAGAGTTGAAGATTGTGTGCTCTTGATGTAGCCCAATGTGTACAGTGCTTGTCTTGTAGCTTAAAGATTGTGTGATCAAATCTGCAGGCTTAAAACCCAGTTTTGTGTTTCATGAGCCAGCAAATGTTTTTTCGATTGCTCTCATCATGTCTAATTTGGTATATAGAGCTATAGAGAAGTTGTGTTGCTGACTACAACCTGTGGAGCATGGTGTTGGTTTTCAGCTGATCAATGGTGGAAACCTTGTATTTCTTAGTTCAAATCTGATGTGTTACCAGTAAATTGTTTTGTGGGTCAGTAAATGTTTTTTAATTGTTGCCATCATGTCTTCTGCAGTATATAGTTCTACAGAGAAATTGTGTTTCTGGCTAGAGCCTGTGGTGCATAGTGGTGGTGTACTGCTGTTGAATGCTGGAAGCCCTAGATTTCATGGTTCGAATCTCTTATGCAGTAATAGTTTTATCTTTCAACGGCTTAGAGAGTCTAGATCCATGATATAGGCTCACTAGCAACTACTTCTAATGTCTTCTGGTTCTGTGGCGCAGTCTGTAAGCTCCTGAAGTTTGAATCAGAGGGTTGTAGGTTCAATTCCCATGTAAGCAAAGATGCTTCCTCAAAGGAGCACCAAGTCTTTGGGGGTTGTGTGAAGGGCGGCTGAAATAGTAAAGACTGCAATGAAGTGGTCAGGACTTAACTAAGTTGGTGGTGCGGACCACCATCAGTGGGGCTTGAGTGAACCTGTGACCCTAAAGCTGGGGGCAGGAATACAGTGAATGAGATGGGCATGTTGATAAAAATTATGAGATTGCTTGGTAAAATGCCAAAAAAAACACAAAAATGTCTTCTTGCTCTTAGGGTGGCACTTATTGTCTTTCCTAGATTTCAGTACTCATCTGTGCTTTCTCTGTTTGCGTTGCATTGTTGCACAGTTTTATCTGCTTGTGGTTGTCATTTACCTGGTTTCATCTGCTTGTTGCTTTCATTCACCTGGTTTCTGGTTGGAGCTTGGTGCATTCACATGGTGTCTGTTTACCCACTTGCTTGTTGCTTGTTTCAATGAGAGTTCATTCACGTGGTGCCAAGTTACTTACTTCATTGAGGGATCATCCACATTGTGCCAAGGTTACCCACTTGCTTGATTGAGGGTTTATTCACACCGTGCCACTTGCTTGTTGCTTGCTTTATTGATGGATTATTCACATGGTGCTGAGGTTACCCACCTGTTTGTCACTTGCTTCATTGACAGTTCATTCATATGATGCCAAGGTTACTCATCTGCTGGTTACATGGCTGGACCTTGAGGGTTTATTCACATGGTGCCAAGGTTACTCACCTGATGGTTACTCAGCTGGACCTCGCTTCATTGAAGGGTTATCCACTTGCTTGTTGCCCCAAATGGCTCTGAGTAGATTCTTAGTCTGGTATGCTTTGGGAACCGAACTCATGGTTCTCCAACTCCATCTTCACCGCCCTGCATGCTGCGCCACAGACCTGGATGCTCAAACCTGACAGCAGTGCTTATACATACTAAATTCAAGCAAGATTCAAGCTGCAAAGTGTAGTAAACCGTAGCAACCAATATGAAGAGGATTCAAAAGAGGATTGGTTGCTATTGGTTTCAGCAATTTGTACAACATTAAATATATAATAATAAATAAGCAAAGGTGACCACCTGAGGATTCAAACTCACGACCAGCTGAATGCAAGTTCACCAACATATCCCCAAGGCTATAGTCTCAGATAGTAATTTTGCTCAAAACCAGAGTTGTAATATCATGATATACCATATGATCAGTGGATTAATGTACTAAATTGCCATCATCTAACAAAAACTAGTCTCCCAGTTGACCTTCCAAAGGATAATCTTAATTGCTGCTTGCAAAGTACATAAACCCTAAGCAACCAGCAAACAAAAAGATGGTCGCTTGAGGATTTGAACTTGCAAACTTATTGTTTGTGAGATCAGCGGCATACATGCAGAGCCACTGTCTTGGTTGGTGGGCGGAGCTTAAAACTAAATCTTTAATTTTATGAAATAACACATGGCTTAATATTTGAATATTAAATAAGTTGCTACCATCAGACCTTAGACTAGTCCACCTTTTGGCCTAGAGGAAATTCTCATTTAGTAAAACTGTACATTCCATTCTCCATTGCCATGAGCCAATTAATAAGAAAGGCTAAATCTTTGTAATTTTAATAAATAAGCCACTTGGGGATTTGAACTAGCAACTATTTCACTTGCTAGCTCAATGTCTTACATACAAGACCACTTACCTTAGATAGGGAGTGGGTTTCAAAACTAGACCTTTAATTTAATGGAATACCATATGGCTAGTGCATTAATATTTGAATATTTTACCAAATTGCTACCATCAGATCCTAGGCTAGTCTGCCACTTGGCCTAGAGGAAATTACCATTTGGTACAACTCTACTTTTAAGAGTCCATTGCCATGAACCACAGGGCACTATCTCAACTGCTGCCTACACAGTGCAGTAATCCATAGAAATGAATAAGAAAGGATAAGTCCTCTGAAAGTTGATTGGTTGCTTTAGGTTTTTGCAATTTTAATAAATGAATCTGAAAATGTGGTCACCCGGGGATTTGAACTCACAACCATTTTACTTGCTAGCCCAGTGTCTTACATACAAGACCACTACCTTGGATGGTGGGTGGGGCTCAAAACTAGACCTTTAATTTATTGGCATACCATATGACTAGTGCATTAATATTTGAATATTTTACTAAATTTCTACCATCAGACCCTAGACTACTCTTGTCACTTGCCCATTGATGTAGCTCAACGTGTAGAGTGCTTGCCTTGTAGGCTAAAGGTTGTGCGTTTAAATCTGCACGCAGAAAATCCCAGTTTTGTGTTTTATGAGCCACCAAATGTTTTTTAATTGTTCTCACCATGTTGTATTTGGTATAAACTTCTACAGAGAAGTGGTAAAGGTAGCTAGAACCTGTGGTGCATGCTGTTGTGCTGCTAAGCCTTATATTTCTAAGTTTGAACGTGGTGTGGTAACAATTAAGTGTTAAGTGCAATAACACATAGCAATTAATAAGAAAGGATAAGCCCTTGCAATTTTAATAAATTAGGCACTTGGGGATGCGAACTTGCAATCATTTCACTTGCTAGCTCAGTGTCTTACATACAAGGCCACTGCCTCAGATGGTGGGTTGGGCTCAAAACTAGAATATTTTACTAAATTGCTACCATCAGACCCTAGACTACTTTTGTCACTTGCCTATTGATGTAGCCCAAAGTGTAGAGGGCTTGTCTTGTAGCTTACAGGTTGTGTGTTCAAATTTGCACGCAGAAAAGCCCAGTCTTGTGTTTTATGAGCCACCAAATGTTTTTCAATTGTTCTCATCATGTTATATTTGGTCTATAGTTCTACAGAGAAGTGGAAAAGATGGCTAGAACCTGTAGTCCGTGTTGTTGTTGTTTCGCTGCTGTTAAATGCTACAAAGCATTGGATTTCTTAGTTTGAACCTGATGTGGTAACAAATAAGTGTTAAGTTCAATAACACGTAGCAAGTATTAAGAAAGGATAAGCCCTTGCAATTTTAATAAATGAGTCACTTGGGGATTCAAACTTTCAGTCATTTCACTTGCTAGCTCAGTGTCTTACATATAAGGCCACTGCCTCAGATGGTGGGCTTGGTTCAAAACTAGACCTTTAATTTAATGGAATACCATATGACTAGTGCATTAATATTTGAATATTTTACTAAATTTCTACCATCAGACCCTAGACTACTATTGTCAATTGCCTGTTGATGTAGCTCAAGGTGTAGCATGCTAGTATTGAACTTAAAGGTTGTGTGTTCAAATCTGCATGCAGAAAAGCCCAGTTTTGTGTTTTATGAGCCACCAAATGTTTTTCAATTGTTCTCATCATGTTGTATTTGGTATATAGTTCTACAGAGAAGTGGGAAAGGGGGAGAGAGAGACTGACTTTGGATTTCTTAGTTTGAATCTGATGTGGTAACAATTGTTTTGTGGGCCACTAAATGCTTTTCAATTGTTCCCATCATTTCATCTACAGTATATAGTTATACAGAAAAGGAACATTGCTTGCTAAAGCCTGTATTGTGTGTTGTTGGTGTGTTCTTGTTGAATGTAGAAAGCCCTGGATTTCTTAGTTCAAATCTCTGATGTGGCAATAGTTTTATGTTTCAAAGGCTTAGAGAGTCTAGATCCAAGATATAGGCGCACAAGCCACCGCTTCTGACATCTTTTGGTTCTGTGACGCATCATGTAAGCTCCTAAAGCTTGAATCAGAGGGCTGTAGGGTTGATTACTACATAAAGAAAGTTCAAAGTAAACAAAGATGGTTCCAAGTAGCAATGAGACTTTGGGGGTTGTGTGAAGGATGGATGAAGTTGTAAACACTGTTCTAAATACCTTCCATCTTACCCACCTACATGCTTTTGAGGCTGTATGGATAGAGGCCCCCCACCTACACATCAGGTGGAGCTGTCCACTAGCTCAAGCATTCTGGGTTTCATCTCTACCTTAGTAGGCGTAACTCTCAAGTCAGATACCTCTATTGCCTTAATCAACTTACTTCAGGAGGCTTTATCTCATCTTCAGTTCGAATTACTCCTGCAGGTTACCACCGCTGCGAAGCAAACAATCGCAAAGGCCTGCAAAACCCCCAGCCTGCACACCCCTGAAGTTAAGCATAGAGTCACCAGGGCAATAATTTACGCCAAGGTTGAAGCAGTGGTCCTTGATAAAGTTTCCAAATATGAACACATCTGGCAACCCTGGGTGGACCATTTCCTTCCACCAGGTTTCAACAATAACCTCCTTCCTTAACTCACTTTCATTAAAGTTCTAACTGTGTGTAGGCACCGGTCCCCATTCCCCCATGGGAGCCTCTCCTCTTATTCCCATACCTACATCTCTTCTCTTTTCTATTGTAACTTTTTCTTAACACTTCCTCTCCACCTCTTTCTGATAAAACCCTGGCATACTCCCTGGATCAATCCATAAGCAATCGCTTGACATATTCAGTCCTCCACAGCTGAGGGCTGCCTGCTTGACAGTGATGCGCACCTCCCACTGTTGTGCTTATGCTTCAACCACTATCCCGATGAGCTAACAGAATTCTCTAGCTTTTCATTCCCTATGATCAATAATGCTTTTGACATAAGTTCTAACTCACACCCTGTTTTGCTACACTCCTGTTTTATGAACATTTCTCAAACTCTGTACTGACTCCACTCATCATTCCCTATCATTGTTATGGATATATTGCTTGTAACCCGTCTTACTGTTCCGTGGGACTGTTCACCTTCATTTTGTTCTGTTTTATATGTTATGGCACCTGAATTGTGTTTCATGCTGGTAACTTCAATAAAATACAAGGAAATCATAAAAACTGGTACAGAATGATCAAGGCAAAGTTGGTGGCATGGACCACCCCATGTTGGGATTGAGTGACCTTAGAATTGGGGCAGGAATACTGTGAAGAAAAAGAGCAGGTTAATAAAACATTTAAATTCATTGGTAAAATGTTTAAAACAAGAATTGCTTGTGATTTATTGCTGACTTTTGAGGTTGTGGGTGTGTTGCTAAGCTTTCAGAACCCATTGTACCAACACATACCTGTACTTTCTATGTTCAAGGTGCTTTATTCCATTGTGGCACAGGATCCAGTGCATGTGATGTTCACACACATGGTTTCAAAGACACCCCTTGACTGTTACATGGCTGGAACTCATTTCATTGAAGCTTCACTCACATGGTGCCAAGGTCATCCACATCATGGTTACACAGTGCGAAAGTCTGCTACTTAATCTCTCATTACTAGTTGCTGTTCCACCCAAACAGCTCCAGGTAGACATCTGCTTTGGGAACCAAACTCATGACTTTGATTCTACATTCACTGTCATACATGCTGCGCCACAGACTGGATGTACAAGCTTGACATTAGTGCATATACATTCAAGCAGCAAAGTGTAGTAACCTACAGCAACTGATTTGAAGAGGATTGGTTGCTATTGACAGTTTGTACAAGGTTAATAAATAAATTAATCTGGAAAGCTGACTACGTGAAGATTTGAACTCTCAAGCATTTAATTTGTGAGATCACCAACATACCCCAAAGGCTATTGTCTCAGATATTGGGTAATACTTACAACTCTAGTTTGAATAATATGATATACAATATGATCAGTGGATTAATGTTCAAACATTGTACTTAATAGCCACCATCTAAAAAATACCAGTCTCCCAGATGACCTTTCAAAGAATATTCACATCTGGTAAAACTGTATTTACAAGAATTCATGTGAGTGCGGAGGCTATTATATTGGAAAGACCATCAATCCCTTTTGGAAGAGAATATACCAACATATCACAACTATTTCTAAGCGTGACCCTGATGTAACTATCGGCCGCCATATGGCCCAAGCACACCCCAACTCGATCCCCAAAGTTCACTTCCTGGGATTGGACCGCATCCACTTCAGCTCACGAGGTGGCGATTTCAATAAAAGCCTCATTCAACGTGAAGTCAAGTGGATCTATAATTTACGAGCCACTTTTCCACCAGGATTGAATGAGGCTTTCAATTTTAGACCCTTCCTCCCAGGATTTTCATCAGGGGTATGTGAACTTAATATGTAGGTCACTGATTCGGTCCTGAATCCTCCTTCTATTTCACTGTATATTTACAGTTTTTTTTTTTTTTTTTTTTTTTTTTTATTTTCATGTTATACTTATTTTTTTATTTTTTTCTTCACTTCATCTCATTTCTCAACTGTATACAATTACATACTTTGATATATAGTGCTGTTGTAACCACCTCATTTGTCGATCAAAGTCTGATGATACATTATGATTATCTCCTTGCTATGTAGTTCTCCCTGTCTTCCCCCCCTCCCTTCCCCATTCTGCACACTTGCTTATTGTTTATTTTTCATGTAGATATTATGATGTTGTGCTCTTTTTCTCTTCCTCCCATATTGTACTCTGTCCCCCCCCCCCCTTTTTTTGACCTGCTCTTCACCATGTATATATTCCCTTTTTTGATTTTTTTACTTTTTATCCTTGCCAACAGTGTTTGTTTCATCATTCATGTTCAGTTTTACATGACACACTGTGATGGGGTTTTTTTTTTTTCTGCTCTACATGCTGGCTGTCCCTTTGACATCTATCCACTTGGTGACATGTCTGGACGCGCGTGGTCCCCGTGGTGCTGCTGGTGCACTGACACCTGGCGGGTGGGCTCCCCCTCCCGCGGCCGAGGGCGGTGACGGTGTTCCCTTCCTGTCCTGGATTGGCTGCGGACGGTGGAGCGTATACATGTCTTCGCCGTCGTCTCCACGATGACGGCGGAGCTTCCCCGCCGGTGGCACGCTGACGCGTGACGCCATCGCGCCAGGCACGGGCGCGGCTGCGCCGCGAGCCCTTGTGCCTGGGGTACGCCCCTTGAGGAATGTCCCCGCCTGCCAAGCGTGACCACGCGGCGGCCGGGATGGCCCCTGGGTCTGCCTTTGATTGGCCACCTTCCTACACACCCCCGAATTTAATTCCCTCAGCTGAGTCCACACACAGCTGTGCTGTGTTCAGTAATCCCCTTCAGCTAAGTACTCCTCTATATATAGGTTACTGTTCTGGCTCATTTCCGGATGTCTCATGCCAACACAGTGGCAGACACCGGTTTGTCAGCAGCAGATATTCTTTATCTAACTCCCTGACTTGACTGATACTAGACTGTCAGCAACAACTGCCCCTGATGTACCATCCTGATTCAGGTATGAACTATATGCACTTTACCAAACTGATACGTCAAACGGTCAGTCCTTTTACATCTAAGGATTCTCTATAACCATATGCCCTCTCTGGCCTCTCTCCATGTGCAGTTTTTTTCCCCCTAACGCTGACTTTGTTCGCTACAGGGTGGATTAGGCGTACCTTGTGAAGGTGCCCCCGCGGCTCCGCGTATTACCACTGGCTTCCCTACTGTCACCTGTGGACCCCTACAACCAGCATGTTGACATTTTCCTCTGCTCTTTCTTTTTCCATGACATGAATATATGTAAGTACTATGATTTTTCAATTACTTTTTGTGATGTAAAAATGGCTACAAAATAGACCATCTTTGTGGTTCTGTTTTCTTGCTATGTTACTCATTGATGTTTATATCTATGTTCCAGAGACAAGAAATAATTCTACCCATCTATATGTAAAACAATCCCCTGAAGAAGGAATATACCAATGTGACTACGGTCTCCTCCGAAACATGTTAGGAATTTTGCAATTAGCCACCCACCCCTACTAGATCTACCTATCCAGGTGGACAGTTTGGGTTGCTGGCTTTGGGTGACAATATATATTTATTCATGCCCTACATGTCTTTGATTTATACAATTCTATTTTCTGTGTATAGACACTTATCATTGATTGTATATGTTCGCCTTGTCTTTCCAGACACTTTTACTCCACTTTTTGTATACTAATAAAGTTGGCACTGCTGTTGCCTTTTATGGTCAATACTCTCTCTACTTTGTTTCTGCCTGAAAAATCCAAAGGGGCGTCCCTTATATGCACTTTGTTGCAGACAAATTTTTCTCAATTTACAAGAATACGTTACCTTGAGCATTATCTTAATTTACTGCTTGCAAAGTACAATAACCCAAAAGCAACCAAAATGAAATAATACCTAGTCTGAAAGTTGATTCAATATTTCCACCTCTTAAGATTTTTATACAATCCCACAAAAGATTGAGACACATCAATATGACGTCAACAAGACTAGCGCGTACAAACCACAGATACAAAAATATATATATGTGACAAAGTTTTGGCTTTTAGCTGATGCACATTTGAGTAAATGAATTTGTTTTTTGGAACACTTTTGCAGCATCTCTTTCTTCACTGTGTTATGCTGTTATATTCTGAATGTATTCTGGGAAGCAGGCGCAAACGTTTTGTTAACTCTTTGCAGTAAGTCCTGTTCCTAAGCAAGCTTTGAGCTTTGCAGAATATCTGAAAATATCTTAAGGTTTAATAAGCATAGAAGCTGAGTTTATATATGTTAGGTATATAAAGCAGGCATTGGAATAGACAGTCACCATGATCACATCCATTACAGTCCCCCCTTGAAGCTGTCTATTTCAAACTGTCCCTCATACTAAAATTCCTACTCACTACCCTGGCCCATTCTCCTCTGCAACTCTTTTCAGCTGTATATAGAGAAGAGCAGTGACTAACTCACTACCCCCCTCGATACAGCTTGGAGGGGCAATCAGGTCCTGTCTGTTCCTGTAATCCTGTAAAGGAGAGTAACACATAACCATCAAGTCTTACATAATCGTCATCATCATCTGGTATTTCCTGGTTCACAAACATGGGAGTAGATTGGGCAACAGCTTTTTCTACACACTTCTTAAAGCAGGGAAGAACACAACAGACCATGACAGCTAGGGTCACTAGAATTATCAGAATGGCTATTCCAATCTGTGTTAAAATTCCCTGCCATCCCCCTTGATCCAGGTGAAGTACTTATCCCAGGGGTTGGAGAGCCCTGAATTCTTCTTTAATTCTTTGGGCAAATCCTCAAGCTTATGGATGTCTAAAGTCACTTTACCATTTGGGCCTGTGTTATCTGGGATATAAGTACAGCATGTACCCGTTTCAGGTAACATTTTACACCCCCCCCCCCCCTTTCAGCTAGAACCATGTCTAAGGTCATACGGTTTTGGAAGGTCATATGTGAAGCGGCTTCTAGTTGTTTGGCTAAACCTCGGACTGCATCTCTGGTGTGATTGACAAACCTTTGTTGGTTGTAGTAGATGTAATTTATCCAGTCTACATTCTTTTTTACAGTGATGATGGAGATCAGGGACTCAAACCCTGCTGCTACTTGGTCTCTTGCTTTGAACTCATCTGGGACCCCTCTAGGGACCCCTATGGCATCTATGTATACATGAGGGTCAAAGCTTCCTGCTGGGGCACTCCTACACCTTCTGTTAGGTTGGGGTGTGTTGTTTGTATTTGGCCTTGAGTTCTCAGAGAGCATATGTAGAGGCATTATGGCCTTGGCCAGTACACATTCTCCTGTCCACTGTCCTGTCAATCTGCTTCTAATTTTCATGCCACCGCAGATCCAGTACACGTCTCCCAAAGACTAGACTTGATTTTGCACTAGATCTGCAGACACCTCACTATAAGATCCACAGTAACCCTTAGTGAAATTCCCAAGAGGTTTATCCAATCCTTGATACCATCCATAGCATGTGTAATTGCCAGGATATATAGTGATACCTTCTCCTGGCTTGGGGGTCTTGGTAACCATGGAATATTACTTCTTACAATGTTCACACAGGGAGTGGTCAATGGTTGTGTTGGTAAATAGGCTGAGGAAACATGTCTCATGTTCTGGGGGTACGTTTAGGGGTACTGTTCCTAAGTGTGGTCTAGCCCCCCCACACACATAGCAATTGGTCTTATTGTGTTTCCCTGCACTGTACCTCATCCACTTGAGCCACAAGTTGACATCTGAGAACCCGGTTTCTGCAGCCATGGTATCCTCAAAAGGTAGGGTCTGCTATGGCCACCATGTTCTTTAATGTCTATATATGGGGCCTCAGGGGGTTTGAGCTAGATGTGGATTGGGAAACTCCCCACTCTGGGTTATTGAACATATCTTTCAGTTGGAAAGGCTTTCTAAAACCGGGATACCCACTTCTCCGCCATAGACCCAGAACATAGGTCCCACTGTCTTCTGGGCTAGGATTCTCAATGGTCAGCCTGAACTCTTTGGTGTAAGGCTGACCTGTGTGTTTGTTGATTGTCATTCTATCTAAGAGTGACTTCCCATTTTTGTCCTTTCTATTTTGGGCGTTTTCAGGTTTGTACCCCCAGTGTTCCAACCCACTGCTCCCCAAGAATCACAGTTGTTACCCCAATAGGTATCAGTGACACATACATACACAGTCATGCGTCTTACTGCTTCATCCCAGGACCGGATCTTGTACATAGTACCTGGAATTATCTGTTCATAAGAGGATATAAAAGTGGCAACATGTGTTTTGGATGAGTTATACCAGAATTGTGTTATACCATCATTTTGTTTGATGGCTACCTCTTGCGCCTGGGCAATGATTACTATGAAAAGGATATACAGAATCATTGTTTGGTCCCCTCGGCCTCTTCCTCAGGTACAGGTACTTTCTTGCAGTGGGAGACGTGTGTCCACATGTTCTTCCCGGCCACCTTGACTGATGTGGCAGTTGTTAGGAGAACCTGGAAAAGACCATCATATCTGGGTTCAAAAGTATGTTTTCTCACAAACTTCTTTATCAGGACTTAGTCACCAGGAACCAGATTGTGCGTTCCTGTATCTAGCTCAGGATCTGGAATGGAAAAGCACTTGCGAATGGATACGGGTTAATTCTCAAGATAAAGCAGTCACATAATCAGTCAATACATCAGATTGGAGCTGCAACTGTTGTGGGAAATAACAACCCAATCTGGGGGCTGAACCAAACAATATCTCATAGGGTGACAGACCATAGTTACCCCTTGGAGTGGAGTGTACCTAACACTGAATAAGGCAATGGGTAGGCTGTCTGGCCAACTCATTCCCGGTTCCTGAGACATTTTTAGGATTCTAGATTTTATTGTGCCATTCAATCTTTCCACCTTCCCACTGTTCTGAGGATGGTATGGGGTGTGGAAAGCTAGTGTGACCCCTAAAGCTGTCCATATCTCCTTGGTGACTGAGGCCATGAAAGCCGGCCCCTGATCGCTTTCTATGACCTCTGGGACACCATATCTGCACACTATTTCTGTTAAAAGTCTTTTAGCTGTGGTTTTTGCTGTCATGTTGGTGATGGGATAGGCTTCCGGCCCACGTGGCAGACACGGTCTCTTGCTTAATTCCATGATTCCTTCAACTTCTGTGGCTCCTTTTTTGATCCACACTTTTTTTTCTTCTTTGTCAGCTGCCTCCTGTTGCTCCTTGAGGTGAGTCCTGTTTACAGGAGGGTTTTGTAGAATCATAGTGGTTTTCACAGTCTCTTCAGGGGTGTCTAATGGGTCATCCAGGATGGGTGCATTCACTCTGCTGACCACTTCTCGCGTTCAATCTGCAGCTTGTTTTGCAGCGGTATCTGCCAGGTGATTGCCTCGTGCTTCTTGGGAAACCAGCTTGCCATGCGTCTTTACCTTAAGTATAGCCACTTGTGTTAGGAGGGGTAGGGCATCTATTAAGTCCTTGATAGCTGCACTGTGTTTTACAGGTGTTCCTGCTGTTGTCAGGAACCCTCTGGTTTTCCAGATGATGCCAAAATTTCCTTCTGCCAATTTGCATGCCACAGTTAGGGCCTGGAGTTCTGCTTCCTGGGCAGACACGGAGGAGGGTAATGCTGAAGCTTTAAGAACTGTATCTTCGGTGGTGACTGCTTATCCTGTGTGGTACCGTCCAGTACCTGGAACCATCCACAAAAATTGTCAAGTCAGGATTCTCAGTCGGTAAGTGTGTTGTTTCCATCTTCATCACTTCGAAGCAGTCATGAGCGGTGACATGAGGATCATTCTCCAAAGAGGTTCTCCCCTCGAGAAGAGGAAGCAGAGTGGATGGGTTAAGGGTATCACATCGGAGGATAATGATGTTATCGGGGAGAAAAAAAAGACACACTGGAGTCTGAGGGGTCTTGCTGAAGACAGGTGTTTGGGCTGTACTTGGTTATATCATGAGGGGCAAGAAGGATCAAAGGATGGCCCAATATGAGGTTAGCAGTTTTGTCCAAAAGGGCTTGGGCTGCAAAGACGGCCCTGAGGCAGGAGGGTCCCCCCCTGGCCACTGAGTCCAGTTGACAGGAGTAATACCCAATGAGTTTGAGTTTGTTGCCATGGGCCTGAGCCAAAACTCCTGTGGCATGTCCTTGTCTCTTTGAGAAAAACAGTTTGAAAGTCTTTTCATAATCTGGGATGCCCAATGTGGGGGCTGGTGAGAGGATCTCTTTCAAAGTTTCAAAATTGTCCACAGCTTCTGGAGAAAGCAAAAAAGGGTCAGATTTCAGGGCATCATAGAGAGGTTGCATCAAGAGGGAGGCTTCTGGGATCCAGGAACGGCAGTAGGAGATCAACCCTAGAAAGGCGTGAAGGGGCTTTTGACCTTGAGGCAAAGAGATGGCCTTGATTGCAACAACTCTTTCTTCAGTGAGATGTCGGGTGCCCTGGGAGATGCAGTGGCCTAGGAAAATCACCTTCTCTCTGCACCACTGGACCTTTTGCTTCGAGGCCTTGCATCCCTTCTCAGCCAGGTGGTGGAGGAGACTTTCAGAGAAGATTGAGGCATCACCAAGGGTGTCTGCACAAAGCAGGAGGTCATCTACATACTGAAGGAGAACAATGTCTGGGTTTAAGTTCATCAAGGTGTCCAGAATGAGGGCCATTGCCTTGGCAAATTGGAAGGGGGAGTTCTGGACACCTTGCGGCATAACAGTCCAGGTGTAGCTCCGCCCCTCGTGGGTGAAGGCAAATAGGTACTGGCAACAAGGGTCGAGGGGTACACTAAAGAAAGCATTCGCTAAGTCCACCACTGTAAAGTACTTTGCTGTGGGCGGTATTCCTGCCAGCAAGGTGTGGGGGTTGGCCACGATGGGCGTTTCCAGTATGGTTGCTTCATTCACTGCCCTGAGGTCCTGTACCAGTCTGTATTTCTCTGGCTCTCCTTTTGCAGTTCGTTTCTTCACTGCAAACAGTGGTGTATTACATGGAGATGTGCAAGGTACAAGAGCTCCATTTGCCAAGAAAACTTCGACTTGCTTTGAAATTGATGCAGATTGAGCTGGCTTCAAGGGGAATTGTGGTTATCTGGGTAAGGGGGCTCCAGGTTTCAGTTGCACCATGATTGGTGGCACCTTCAGGTGTCCTATATCCTCAGGTCCTGTAGACCACAGGTATGCGGAGACTCGGTCCAAGACTTCCTTTGGGATTTCAGCCTCACTTTGTGCTGCCAGGGATAATAGAAGGGGGGACGGAACATAGCCCTGAGGCATCATGGATAGCTAGTGGTGAAGTGACCAGAACACCGGAAGGTAATAGAAGCCTGGAGTCTAGACAAGATATCAGCCCCGAACAGATTTAAGGGGCATGTGGATGAGACCACAAATCTTGCTAGTAGGTCAGGGAAATTGCCAACTTGTAGGGGGCGTGTCAAGGGGTTCTTCCTGGGTATTCCATCAACCCCCACGCATGTTATATCAATGTTTGATAGGAATAAGGTATCGGGTAGCTCTTCTGCCCTGATTACAGACCTGGACGCACCTGTGTCACATAAAAAAAATGGTGGGACGGCCCTCGATGGGGAGGGTTATTTTTGTAAGAGAGCTTCCTGAGTCTCCAGAAGATACCATGGTAGGGGCAGGTGACACAGGCTTGCCTGATTCCTAGCGGAGAAGGTCCATGTGATCGGAGAAGGGCGGGGTGGTGGGCGAGGTGGAGTATCATGTCCCTGGTACTGAGCGCTTTCATGTGGACCACGGTAGGGGCTTGGTTGACTGTGAATGAATTTCCGAGGGCTGCAGCATTCCCTTCGGAAATGGCCGGATCTTCTGCAGTTGTAGCAGACACGTGGAGTTGGTACTGGTGGGCGCAGGTATGGTGTGTCAGAGGCCATCAGGAGAGGAGCTACCTTCTTACTACTGTGTGCAGATTCTAGGCCTTTTGCTACTAATAACAACGTCTCAAGATCCATTACTCTATACTCTGGGCGTGATAGGATCAATCCCTTCCGGATTGACTCTAAGACCTGAGACAAATGCGGCAGCTAACATGTGTCTATGCGCTTTGGTCAGTGTGCTAAAACCCAAATCAGTGAACACTTGTGCTATTCTATTGTGATATTTCTCAACAGATTCGCCTTTTCCTTGTGTGACCTCTTGTATATTAGTCGCTTGGTCTGCCAAGCGCTCTTGAGTCCACTTTAATTGATTCACAAAGTCACATCCTGAATCATAAGTATCGTCATGGTGGTACTGATCGAAACATTTTTCCATCACCAGCCAATAGGCATCCCCTGCCTTTATCTCACACAGGCTCATCAAATCCCGCCACGCAGCCGCGTATGTCTTTTGGATTTGTGTGATCCTTCTGCAGAATGGCATTGGCTGTTTTTCGGGGTCTGGTAGGCTTGCAACAAGAGATGCAGCCTGAGAGGGGGTGAAATTTACATACATCAGGGGAGCCCCTGGTGCCATAGGCATTCCTCTCGGTGATGAAGGGAAGGGGCCGTATTGAGGCCGCTGTCTTTGGTGGCATGAGGGTCCAGGAACCCATTCAAAGGGGGATTTGGGGAGAGTACTGGGTAATGGCTGCTGGATTTGTTTATTGGACTGCGAGGGGCGTAAGAGGGACTGTAAATGTGTGTCACCATATAGGTGGTCAAGTGGGTCGTTGGACAGTGGCGCAAAGGAACCCATTGCCCCAGCTGATAAGTCATACATGGGGATGGATCCAATGCGGTGTGTGCCTTGAAATGTAACAGTCTGTCGTTTTGGGGTTGTACCTGTTCCGACATGTCTGTCAGCTTGGTGCATCCTGGGGCAGGGCCGGCGTGACTCTGGTCGGGACTTTGAGAGGAGGGACCGGGTTGGGGCTGAGGTTGGATCCCCTGGTCTATTAGCATTAGGTCGGGCTGAGCCTGAGTCCCTAGTCCCAGGTATGTTAGGGCACGAGGGCCAAGGGAGGAACCTCCTGAGGCTTGAGTGTTAGGGTTTCCCCCCTGGGAGCTGTCCGAGTCTTCCCCAGAATGTACACTTGTCATTAATGGGGTAGGTTGGGCCTTGTAATATGATCCCGAGGACTGGTCTATCACCGGATACATGTGGGTAGGTTCCAGTGTGGGCAGTGGTGCAGTTTGAGTCAGGCGTATGTGGCAGAAACCACCCAAGCCATACAAAGTCAAGTGTGCCTTGCCTACTGTTAATCACGGCGGGGGAGGTGTCAGAGGCTCCTCTGCCACTTGTCGCAGAGGGGCGGTAGGGGGAGGTGTCACTTGGAACAGAGGGGCGGTAGACGATGCATTCCGCCCAAATGCATAACAACCCCACACACTTTTGCCAATTTCTTTCCTTTTTTGACAGCACCCTCTCCTCCCCGCTCTAACACCAAGTCACAGGCCAAACTGCCGTCTTTGAGCCTCACTAACTTTTGCCCCATCTTTTCGTTAGCTATCGAAGAGTTTATGTGTCCGGGCTCAGGGTTTGTATGGCGGTTTTATGAAGCTGTCCTGGACTCAAGGGGGACCGGCAACTCTTCTGACCGGCACCTGTCCTCTTTCGGACCACTTCAGAAAGAGAGAAAGAGAGAGAAACGTCTACAGTGTTCAGCTGCCAAGCAAGCCTCCTTGCATGCACCTTCCCAAAACGTAGACCAGTCACACCCCTATCCACCCGAGGTGGCCACAGGTAAAGGAGCTGAGTAATATGTGACCACTTATTACTCTCAACAAGACATTTAACAGACAAATAAGGAGTACAGCAGTTGATTCAATGAACTACAATAAATGTCATTTAAATGTCCCAGCTCAAAGCCCAAACTTCTCACCCTGGCTTTTTCCCTTTCTTCTAACCCTTCCGGTTGTTCAGGTTGCAAGGGGCACCTTTTAGTTCCCTGTCCGCTAATCCTGGCCTCAGCCTGGATGACCTCCAATGACTTGCCAACAACAATTTTCACTGGATAATGCACATTCAATCTGAATACCCTTACATGCGGGGCCTCCGGCAATAGGGGTTTGTAACCAAGGATTGACCTCTTATATCCTGGCTCTACTACTCTGATCAGACCCCAACCATCCTCATGTATCCTGAACAGCAGTCCACAAACACACTTAGGACATGACATTACCTCCAACAAGCAACAAGATGTGTGACAACCGTGGAGAAATACAGGATTGTTCAGATCTCAAGGGATCCCCACGCCACCGCTAGGCATATTCTTGACACCCCTCCTGGTTCCTATTTCCCAGGAGAAGTCAACGTCAACGAATTTCATTTGTGACTATACAATCAATCCCTCATTCCCAACAGCCTCCACAAAACACAAGATCGATCAACAAAACAGAACAGAACAAAGCAGGCGGTAGATACAATTGCAGATTCCTTAATTTATCAACAGACTCGAGGCAAGATATATACCTGTCTTTGAGGGCCGCAGGAAACCGATATGGGCACAGAGGTTGACCAGCCACGGGTACAGGATAAACCGTAGACTAGATATACGAGGTATCAAAAGTGTCTTACCGTTTTTAGAGGTGATCAGTCTCCTCCTGTATCCGTGTTGGCTTGTCTCCCGATCCCTTCTCAATTGGCTATCCCTTGGGATCCTAGCCTTGAGCCCCACGTTGGGCGCCAAAATGTTTTGGATTCAGAACAAAAGTCAGATATTATTATATCTACCCCTTATCAAATTGAATGGAAAGGCATGCATGCTATGAAGTAATCAAGCTGACTCTTATTTCAGAATAAAAAACTTCTGCTTTAACATTTCCGCTTCTTAAGATTTTTCTACAATTCCACTAAAGATGGAGACAAGTCAACAAGACTGGCGTGTACAAACCACAGATACAAAAATACAAATATGTGACAAAGTTTTGGCTTTTAGCTGATGCACATTTGAGGAAATGAATTAGTTTTTTGCAACACTTTTGCAGCATCTCTTGCTTCATTGTTATGTTATGCTGTTATATGCTGAATGTATTCTGGGAAGCAGGCACAAAATTTTTGTTAACTCTTTGCAGTCAGTTCAGTTCATAAGCAAGCTTTGCAGAATATCTGAAAATGTCTTAAGGCTTAATAAGCATAGAAGCGGAGTTTATATATGTTAGGTATAGGAATAGACAGTTCACCATGATCACATCCATTACATATGAACTTGCAAACTTTGGCTCCCCAAATCCTTATAGACTGGGACCTTGAATTCCAAATGAAATGCAAAATTTCAGAGTCTGGAGGAAGATTGGGGAGATACAGAATCCAAGTTTCACGAGGTCCAGTGTGAAGTTTCCACAGTCAGTGATGGTTTGAATTGCCATAACATCTGCTGGTGTTGGGCCACTGTTTTTATCAAGTCCATAGTCAACTAAGGCCTCTACAAAGAAAGTTCTATAGCACTTCATGCTTCCTTCTGCTGACCAGCTTTATGGAGTTGCCAATTTCATTTTTCAGCACGACTTGGCACCTGCCCACACCGCCAAAAGAACTAATACATGGTTTAGCCTAGATTCACATTGATGAGGGTTTGAAATCATGCAACATACTCCAATCTTGTAAAACGAGCACTTGATCCATCCAACACAAGGAAATTGTCAAGTAGTTCTCTGGAGGTACTTAAAATACTTCCAAAGCTTCACTTCTATTTACAGGCATTTCACCAACCTTACCAATCTGAACAAAGGTCATCCTCATCTTCCTGTTCAGAAGAGACTGAAGAGGATTGATTGGCTTGAGAAGGCCCTAAATAGAAGGCTGGACATTGCCAGAATAGATGGCCCTTGCAGAAGATGAATTCAGCAATTCCTTTAGAGCAGGGATATGCAATTAGCGGACCTCCAGCTGTTGCAGAACTACAAGTCCCATGAGGCATAGCAAGACTCTGACAGACTTTTGATCAATATTTTGATCACTAACCATACCTGCTATCACCTTTAACCTGGAACCTCCACACGCTTAGGTAGAGGTAGTCCTGGCCAAAGAGGCAAAAAACTCCATTGTGGAGAAAATAATAGCTGAGCAACTTTTTCATTACAAAATGACTTTTCATTGTGAAAAGCAAATGATTGATAAGATATATTTACAGAGTACTGGCTGTACACTCCTGTGGCCAGAATGGTCTTCTAGCTGAATTGTGAGCATGCTGACTTATCAGCATATGTGAACACAGACAATTCTACATAAAATTGAAGACGTACAAAAGACAAAATATGACTTCAACATGGCTAAACTACTTTTCAAATATATATATCCCTTACAATTAAAGTAATTTAATCAAAACGTACCCTAGACTGTGATGACAAGAGGGAAACAAATCAAACACAGAGATTTCTTTAATTAAGTCATTTTTGCAGTGTCTGGTGTGGATCCAGGTGACTTTTTCTTCATGTTTTGCAAAAACTGTACATGAAATAGATGCTGTATTGAGTCTCCAAACTTTTCCTTATATATAAATGTCTCTTAACAATCCACAAGTCACCTGGCTTTAGTTTTAGATCCTTCCAAACTTTTAGGATCTGGAATTGGGGAGAAAACACATAAATGAGTTTGTCAAAAAACCTTAAAAGATCAGCAACATTCTCTGTGAGATCCGAATGAAGGACTTCAGCTGCTGAGACAAAATATAAGCAAGTGAGTAACACACTCCCAAACAAAATCCCATAGGGAGAGAGTCCAACATCCCCCTTAGGGGCTTGATAAAATATAAGAAAACATTCAGGCAAAAGTTTTCTAGTTTCTTACTCTACTTTGTCCTCTACATTGTAGACAGTAAGGGGTGTAAAAATAAAACCTCAAAACTTCTAGTAAGGACTCTCCTATAAAAAATTATTTCCTCTGTTACTCTCTGTACTTTCTGGCACTCTGTACTTACAAACTACTTCTGATAATACTCTTTACTGTGGCCTTTGCAGTAGCATTTGCCACTGGACATCCAAAAAACATGTCCATACAGACAAAATGCATACTCGTAAGATCCTAACTTGGGCATCTGGATATATCTTTTTTGTAATCTCTGGAAAGGATGTTCAGCTTTTGGTAACACCTTTGGTAACAGGTAAAACAAGAAGTGGTATGTTATAAAAAACAACTGTGGTGAACCCTGGCTCTATCCCAAGCTCATTTACTAAGGCAGCCATAACTGCTTGTGACTGATGACATGGTCCATGTGTCAAGCTGGAGGGAAAAGAGTGGCTGGCAGACATAAATGATCACCTTTTCCAAAGTCCTATTTCATAAGAAGTTGCCCCCTGTGGACCACTTGTTCTTCTCGTTCTGGGGTCCTTAAAGTTGAATTATTAATCCCAGCTATACTGGGCCAGAACTAGGGTGGAATCTGTGAGTTGCACAGACCCATCAAGTGTCCGGGGCTGTAAATGCAGCATCCTTAGTCACCTGGTCTGCTTCCATGTGTTAAAGTTAATATGGCTACCTCAGCAAGAACCTGGAAGGCTGAAAACAGCCAATCAAATTAACTTGGCATGCTTTATTGGTTTACCTGCCGAAGTAAAAACAAACTTCTGGCCCTTCAAATGGAACCAAAAGCTCTCTATATCTCGACTATCTATAGAAATATACACTCTTTTTGTAGCTCACAGGCTTTGCTAAAACATGGAGCTCTGCTTCTTGAGCTGGGGAAAAAGGATCCAATGACTTTGAATACAGAGTATCCTTCTGGGTGATAAACTGCATACTCAAATCTACAAAAAATTTAATATCTGGGTTTTCAGGGAGTGTGTCCCGCACTGGGCTCACAGCAGCTGATTCCTACACCATCAATTTAACACGTGTCTTTTCCTTTCTTTTGAATAAATGTACACGTTTTTCATTGTTAGATTTGTACATAAACAAACTCATATTTTAAACCTTTCATTAGACAAACATTTAGTTATCCGTATATTTGCTGCTCAGAATGTCGGACCATTAAAAATTAAATGTTTGACCAAAACAATATCTAACTTTGTCTAATAGCACCTTTGCATAAAAGCTACAGCTCTGATTTATCGGGGTGAACCCTTCATTACTGGGTCCAGCTTGCATAAATATATTACAATAGCTTGTTTTCTATCATGCTATTTGTGTAAGAACTCCAGTTTCATGTTTCAAAAGACAACTTTTTCCTGGCAATATTATAACAAATGATAACAATACCCTGCGGTCATGGAGAGATGCCCATAAATCCAAAATATTCTTGCTTTTATACCACGGCACTTACAAGGAAAAGGGGCACATCATTTCACAATCCACACATTCTGCTTTGGATTTCAAAAATAAAAATAAATAAAAACAAAAAGGACCAATCTGTATGATGGACCAGAAAGCATCAAAAACTATAAAACAACTGGCCGCAGGTGGCATCTATCCTAACAGGGTGTGTGGATTTGATGTGATGGGTCTGTTATATTTAAATTTTATTTATTATTACTCTCACATCATGGACCGCACATCAAGTTATTATCAAAAACCTTAAAATTTCATTTTTGTAGAAGAACTTCTTATGTATTCCATCCATCTTGGCTTTGTTAAATATTATGGCAGCTTTATTCCAAATAACAACCCCATCTTAATCTTTTTTTCTCTCAATAAGGGCTTATTGTATAAATGTAAAATTACAAAATTGTTATCTTAATCTAAACTAATCCCATTTTTACAAATTTCCCCAATAACCTGGATTTCATTTCCAACCAAAGGTTGTCTAAACCAGTTTCAATATATCTATATTATTAATAAAATTGTTAAACTCATATTAGAAATGAATACTCATTATTACTTAATTTCCCTTTTTAAATCCACTATCTATTCAATTTGTGTAATACACGGTTAAATGTAACCTTCATTTTACCATGTTTGGAAAACAGATTCAAAATAATTGTGATCACATTGTTTACCATTAGATTCGTTAACCCGGCACATTTTGTTATAAATGTTTTGTCTAAAAAAAATGGAATTGGCATGGTGTCCTTCCAGCTTATCACTGACCACATTCTTTCAGGAGAGCACAAAGGAGGGGGTCACATCTGCGTACATGACACACACAAGCAATAGAACTAAAGCTCCCAGCATTTGCACACACACCAATATCTCTCTCACTTTCTTTTAACTCTTTAATATTTTCCTGCCTAAATTCTGCATTCCTTATTTTGTTCAGATATCTTTTATATCTAGCTTCTATGATCAGACGGGTAGCCAGAGTGCTCATCCCATCTTCCCTCTCTGACAACATATAAAGTATTCTGTTTTACCTCTCATTTCTCTGTTTCTGATTCTAATAGTTGTAGTGCCTGACCCCAAATTCATCCCACAACTTAACATGAAAATGTCCCTTTCTGTCTAGTGTTAATGTCACCCTTGATCCATCCTGCTCACATAGATAGCTGTTTCTCTAGCTGTTTACTCTGCATGATTCTTAGTCCCTGTGGCCTTTGGTAACCCAGTTACCCATTGTGGATCCATGTCCACTCTAACCATTAATCTAGGGGCTCAGTATAGGCGGAACCACACCTTTGGTTCATATATAGCGCTCCTCTTGCGCTGGGCATTTTTGAGGGTCTCTTACCCTTCATTCCCTTACTTAATTCAATGCCCATAATGACTGGCCAGTCTTCTCTCTTCTCTACGTGTGCCTATACCCTCTAAACTACTTTATCTAGCAGATTTACTACATATACCTGTGAACAGCACTATTCTTCCCTTTCTTATCTATAGCACTCCGATGGACAATAGACAGGGACAACATAACATATAACCACCAATCAATACAGTTCGATTAAGGGGAGTAAAATAGGTACCCTTTGTCCCGAAAATGCCTTACCGATCAAGGAAGTCTGATAACTCAAATGTAAGCAAAAGGCTTACCTCAGCCGGCTGATTATCAGAAATTCCCGGATCGTCTCAAGCTCCTCATTTCGGATACTCAGGGTCACCTGGAATCCCCTCCTAAGGCAAAGCTCGCCATGCTGACTCGGTTAAATTGATGATAGGCAACTCCTATCCTCATATTGATTAGTGGTTCCAAATTAATAATAACTACTGCAGTAGGGAACAGACACAAAAGATACGCTCAGCATCTTTCCAAATAACTGTTCTGCTTTATTATGACGCAATTGAAGGTTTTTATGCACATGATTACGTAGGTATCACATTAATATTACAATCGTACATTTATCGTAACAAGGGGCGTTACATAGGCAGGCTTATTCTAATCAGGACACGAAAGAATGTAAACATTTACTGAAAACATTATTAGTGCTGTTGCACAGTGAGGGCAGTGTGCGATACATACAAAATACAATACAATTATATACAGAACTTACAAATTTCCATTACATCCTCATCTTCCTGTTCAGAAGAGACTGAAGAGGATTGATTGGCTTGAGAAGGCCCTGAATAGAAGACTGGACATTGCCAGAATAGATGGCCCTTGCAGAAGATGAATTCAGCAATTCCTTTAGAGCAGGGATATGCAATTAGCGGACCTCCAGCTGTTGCAGAACTACAAGTCCCATGAGGCATAGCAAGACTCTGACAGCCACAAGCATGACATCCAGAGGCAGAGGCATGATGGGACTTGAAGTTTTGCAACAGCTGGAGGTCCGCTAATTGCATATCCCTGCTTTAGAGTGTCTTGACCATATGCTTAATTGTGAGAACTTGGCCACCATCATCTTAATCAGTCTGCCTGAACAAAGTAGGAATCACATGTTCATTCACCTCTTCTTGGGAAGAAGCTGACAAGGGTAATTTTGCCTGAGGAGGTTCTAAGACTACTCATTAGCACAATATATGACCCCTTCACAGAGTGGAAACAACTCCTTTAGAATGTGTTCAAAGAATGACACAACCTGGCAGGTGTGGACATCTTTATCCCTGGCTGCTTGAACCAGCAGGGCCTATAATGTCATGCTCATCTGTCTTTTCTTTTTGAAAGAACCCGAATAAGATGGTTTGCCTGGAAGGCTTGGAGACTGCTTACTGATAGAAAGTATAGCCCTTTCTCAGGGTGAGTGGAAACACTTCTTTAGAGCATATCAGCCTCATGTAACAATCTGTTAGATGTCTTATCCATGGTTGCGTGAACAAAGCAGTATTCATGCAGTCATGTTCATCTGGAAATTCGGAAAATGGGCTGTTTCACCTGGTATGGCTAGGCAGCTTCTCATTGCCAGAGCAGATAACCCTTTCAAAGGGTGAGCAGAAACCACTCCTTTAGAGTGTATTGACAATGTGTTTATTGAATGTGACATCCTATTAGGTATCATCCTTTTCCCTGGCTGCTTAAGCCAGTGGGATACCATACGGTCATGCCCATCCGTATATTCCTCTTATAGTGTCTGAAGAGGGATGTTTTGCTTGAGAAAGCTGAGACTGCTCCTTGCCAGAGAATTTAACCCCTTCACAGGGTAAGTGGGAATAACTCCTTTGAATGTATTGGCCACTTGCTTAATAAATAAGACAACCCGTTAGGTATCATCATCCTCATCCCTGGTTGCTTAATCAAATCAAGATTCACACAGTCATGTCCCTTCACATCTTCCCCTTTGGAGAGTCTGAAGAGGCTGATTTGTCTGGGAAGGCTATTAGACTGGTCATTGTCAGAACATATAACCATTGTGACAATCCGGGGTTATTAGGTTCAAGTGGTGCATGTAGTTTTCCAGAAACGTGCCACTCCAGACTGCGTTTTTAGGGCATGGCAGCCCACTTTTATTCAAAGGTAACGAAAAAGTTCAAAGGTTCAGTAATATTCCCTCGCAAGGGGGGTTCCACCATCACTGTATAAACACAAACTATAGCCTCCTGGCTTACTCACTGTCAGCTTTGTGCTGTTTTGGTTGCGGGCCACATCTGCCTGCTACAGACGTGCACACACAGGCTGCCACCTGCAGTCTTAGGCTCTGAGACCTCCTATCTCTTTCTCCTGGAGCCGTCTCCTACTGGGACCCTCCCAACCTCCTAGGCCAGACTTCCTGTCTGCCGGGCGAAGCTGTCTCCAAGTCTGAGCACTGGCCTCTATTCCTGGAATGTTTATGAAACCAGCCCACAGGTGTGCAATTAGTATTCCTGACAAAATCAGGCATACACTGCTCATATGCACCTGTGACACGGGGTCGCATCTCTACACCATATAAAAGCAAGACTCATATAGCCATGTTCATCCATGTCTTCTTTATTGAAGAGGGCGGTTTTGCTCTGAGACCAGTAATTGCCAATAGATAACCTTTGCACAGGGTTTTGCGTGCCATTTAACAAACCAGCCCATAAAAATAATTAAATGCACCTGTGACACAGGGTCACATCTTCACATATCCTCCCCCTCGATTCACACCAGAGGGAGAAATACAAAACCCTTCTTCCTAAAGGGGCACTCCACCCAACTCTTTTTCCGGGTATGCTTCCATGCGGACTTCTTCCTAATTTTTGGGAGCTTACAGGTCTTCTCACCTCCCTCAGATCTACTCTCCCAAGACTGTAGGGGTCCTATTTTGACATCTGTCTCAACTTTACCCAGCACTTTTTGGGTTTCAGGTTCGCTGATACCTGTGTGGTTACCCGTGGCAACCGCCTTCTCAAAATTACTCAGTTCAAAACCACCAGGAACTCTGGTCCCATCGCTTGCTAGGACAGTGTCTGAGTAGGGACCACACACAGGGAAGCAGTTACTCTCTATGGGACCTTCCCACAGTTTCACATTGCCCCCTGTTGTCAAACACTCCATCAGCGACTGTTCTTGCACAACACTTTTTTCCACAACAGTTTTCACCATTTCTGTTACCGCTGGTATTTCCAATACCTCTGCCTTGTCTAACAGGGCTCCAGAGTGCTTGTCATACACAATCTTTGTATGAAGCAATCCAGCACACTGTGAGACAACTTTCCACATCAATACAAAACATCGCATTAAACGATTCAAGCATTTGCGATTTCTGCACAGTACAGCCTGCAATATCCAGCTCCAATCAGCTGTACCCCGTGGTACCAGTTCTCCAAACACAGGAGAGGACGGCAGGTTATATACTGGCTGTACACACCATGACGCTAACATTTCATTTAGCATGTCTGTCACAAAATACACTTTTCCTCTTTTTTTCATTGTGGACACAATTTCCGCTGTGCGTTTACACTTGCTCGGACCGTCAGTCATGAGAGGATTAGTCTCTGCAACAACCCGTGCACCTTGGCCTATAGGCTGTTCTTCAAACACCTCTCTTGGCACAGCAGCCATAGCGTCCTCTACTCTTTTAGCCGCAAAAGCTTCCTCCAGCATTGCTATTAGTCTCTTGGCCAAACCATCCCAGTAGGTATTACTCTGTTGGACTACATCATCCCAATGAGACCAAGACATAGACAGACCAAGAGGCTCAACAGCATCTGAAACACTGCTCTTGTCAGTTTTACACTTCTCAACATAAAACACATCACTTTGTTTTACCCCACACTATGTTGCTGTAGCCCACCCTCATCAACATGAGCAGATGGAGTTTCATTGCAGACCTCAAGGTTTTTAACTTTAACACTTGCCTCCCCACTGAACAGAGCACTGCAGCAAGGCAAGTCCTTTTTAGCACGAACAGGGGATCCCCCATTTGGGGTCACTTCCACTCCTGTGTGCACAGTCACATAATCAGTCTTTCTCACCCAGTCTGCAGACCTGGAATCACAGGCGTTGCTACGGGCAACCGCACTCCTCTTGAATATCCGGTCAGCCTGTTGCTCTCCCCTGCTGTATTTCCGCATGCGGTTAGCAGGTGAAATGAAAGACTCTCAGGCTTCCCAGCCCTCTTTGTGGGAACAGTGAGCAACCTCCACATAGCAGCCCCGCCATCCAGACGATACTTTGTCTCTGGTTATTATGGGAGACCGCATTCTCCCTGCAGAGCTTCTCCAACTGGCTGTAACAGTTCCTCGTGACCCCACCAGCCAGAACTCTCATCAGGATCATTCCACCATAGGTCTCACGATCAACCTCGACTTTGTTGCTATGGGCAACAACATGCATCTTTGCAGCAACAGATGCACAGTTCCTTCAAAAAAAAATTTTCTGGCATACTGGCTCCTTACAGCTGAGACACAGCACCCATCACTTTGCTTCATACAGCAACAGCAATACACAGTCACTGACACTCACGGTTCCCAGCATGCGAGGATCTGGACCAGCGCCATCCATGCCCAAAGCCAATTTCTCCACCAATTGTGACAATCTGGGGTGATCAGGTTCAAGTGGTGCATGCAGTTTTCCAGAAACGTGCCACTCCAGACTGTGTCCTGTCTGCCGGGCGAAGCTGTCTCCAAGTCTGAGCACTGACCTCTATTCCTGGGATGTTTATGAACCCAGCCCACAGGTGTGCAACTAGTATTCCTGACAAAATCAGGCATACACTGCTCATATGCACCTGTGACACGGGGTCGCATCTCAACACCATATAAAAGCAAGACTCATATAGCCATGTTCATCCATGTCTTCTTTACTGAAGAGGGCGGTTTTGCTCTGAGACTGGTAATTGCCAATAGATAACCTTTGCACTGGGTTTTGCGTTCCATTTAACAAACCAGCCCATAAAAATAATTAAATGCAGTAAAATAGTTTGCTTAGTAACAAACCCTAAAGGTTTAACCACTGATAGAGGGAGACTGAAGCCTCCACCTACAGCCCCGATTTACCAGGTGGTTCATGAGCTAAACCTTGCCCTGCCAGGAATCAGTACACAATGAAAAAGTTTGTTCAGAACAGCAACAAAAAGGTAGGAATTTGCAACAGAATTACAATAATATTCTGCAATGTACACAAACCAAGGTAGTTGTAGACATCATAAACATGCTTCTCCCTTTTTTTGCTGAAAAACTGGAGAGCACATAGAAATATAAAAGGATATCCCATATCTGAACAGGCCATAGCTGGCTCAAGTAGTCATCCACAGGTGACTCCTTTACCTTCTCTGGAAATGGTGGTCTTTTGAGGGGATTGGCACAATAGTAAAGCAAACATGAGAAGCCACCAACAGGTTATTGCCATGTGTGAACCGACAAAGTACTGCTTTGTGGCACCTGTTATGCAGAGTACTCCCTGTGGAGGAGCTCAGGCTATGCATAGTGGCTGCAGGGAGCAAGGCACCACAATACCCAGCAATGCAGCATTCATTTGGATACAAAGCATTTTTCAAATTTAGGTCATCCGACCGTAAACACCAGCACAGCGCAGGTGCGCGTACATGGGGCAGACTGCCAAAACTGCTGCCCACTTTACATTAAGGTGACCAGATTTTTAAAATGAAATCCGGGGACTTTTTTTTTTTTTTTTTTTATTGACAAATAGTAAACTATTTTATAAGCATATTTTCCTTAAATTATATATGCAGTGTATGTGGTATGTGTTTATGAAATGATAGTATGATATATACGTTATTTCTCACATTTTGTCTATGAGATAAAAAAAAGATACCTCTTAGAATTTTTGGGGATATAAGTACCAAATGTTAGGAAGATAAGATAGAGAGAAAACTCTCTAGCTGGGATGGGGCAGACATATTCAAATCCAATCCGGGCAGGGGCGGCTCCAGACAATTTTTTTTTTTTGAGGGTTCTATGGTGGTGTGTGGCCAAAAAGTGGGTGTGGCCAGCAAATGTGCGTGGTCAACAAGTGAAGGTTTCTTCATGGCGTACAATGGTTATCAGTATGTCTTGGTCTTTGATGTAGAATCGATATACATATTTTACATTTTATTATTATGATTATTTATAGGGGTTTTACCACTATTTGCACATTGCAGCTTTGCAATAATTCTTACCTTTTTCAGAGAGGGTGACACCATCACTACTATGTTCTAATACATGGCTTGATTTGCATCTTTGTTATTATTATTGTATTTAGGGGGTTTCACCGTTATTTGCACATTGAAGCTCTGCAATTTCTCAAAATATTTTTGCAGAGGGGGTGACACCATCACTACTATATTGCAATACATTGGTTGATTTGCACTGGATATTAATTTAAAGGTTTTGCCATTGCACTTATAAGCCCATTTGTACAATTTTATAGATGGAGTGTAGGGCAGCGCTGCAATTTTTGCTTTTTAATTTGCGTCAGAAGAGGGAACCAGCTAACAAGATTCTTTTATTGCTTTCGAGATTTTTTAGTCGCACAGTAATTGTTTTTCTTGATTTGTTATGTTCTCTGTATACTGGTAACCACTGGCCCTGCATATCAGTGGTCGGTGGTCAGTGTGCCCCTGTATGCTGGTGCTATGTGCAGGGGGCAGGAGGATGCAACATGCAAGGTTCAGGAGGATGCTACGTGCAGGATGCAGGGTTCAGGAGGATGCTACGTGCATCGTTCAGGCAGATGCTATGTGCATCATTCAGGAGGATGCTACATGCATCATTCAGGAGGATGCTACATGCAAAGTGCAGGGTTCAGGAGGATGCTACGTGCAGCGTGCAGGTTTCAGGATGATGCTACGTGCAGGGTTCAGGAGGATGCTGAGTGCTGGGTTCAGGAGGATGCTACGTGCAGTATGCAGGGTTCAGGATTATACCATGTGCAGGCTTCACGAGGATGCTACGTGCAAGGTGCAGGGTTCAGGATGATGCTACATGCAGGGTTCAGGAGGATGCTCCTTACAGGGTTTAAGACGATGCTACGAACAGAGTGCAGGGTTCAGGACGATGCTATGAACAGAGTGCAGGGCTGAGGACAGTGGCATCTCCAGCTTTCATATTTGGTGGGGCACATGTGGGGACAGGGACAAAAGTAGGGTGGCAACTATAAAATGCAATTATATATATAGATATATATATATATATATATATATATGGATATATATATATATATATATATCTATATAGATATATAGATATATCTATATATCTATATAGATATATCTATATAGATATAGATATATCTATATCTATATAGATATATATATACATATATATCCTGGGGCCCTTTACTACGATCCCACAACGGGCCCTTTCACATGTTCTGCAGTGAGCTCCCTTCCTACTGTATTGGGGCCCCCCAGGGTGGCAGAAAACAAGAGATATATGTCACCAGCATACCAAGAAAATATAGGGGGCCAAAGCAGTGGGAGAACTATCAGGGTTGCAAAGGTTGTCTTGCCACCGGGCCCTGGTGCTCTGCCACTGTGGGGTTCCCCAGCCTCCTCTTGCTGTCCTGCCCCTGCTATTGACAGCGCTGGTCTGGCATCTCTTGGAATTTACAGGCTGGTTCTCCTGTCCTAAGGATGGGAGAAATCAGTCTGTTTTTTCAGTAATTGAGAGTCCTAGTGCAGTCCTTCCTGCAACTCGCTCTTCTCCCTGCCAATGAGGATGCAGGGGAAGGAGCAGATCAGGCGGCCGTGGTTGTGTAAGCGCTCGCATTATGCAGTGTCAGCGAGCAGAGGGAGGGGGGAGGAATCACCCGCAGGAGCTGATTGGGGACGCTCTCCCTCTCATTAGAGACTGTGTTACTCCAGCTGCGGTAAGATGCTACGAAGATGTCTTTTTGTAAAAAAAAAAAAAAAAAATTTTTTTTTAAATTGGAGGGGCACATGGTGGGGCACAGCATAATGTTGGGGGGGGGGGTCAGGGCCCCCTCTGCCCCCCTCTAGAGGAGTGTGCTACGAACAGAGTGCAGGGCTGAGGAGTGTGCTACGAACAGAGTGCAGGGCTGAGGAGGATGCTACATACAGACTGCAGGGCTCAGGAGGATGCTACGTACAGAGTGCAGAGTTCAGGAGTGTGCTATATGGAGTGCACAGTTGCGAATTGGCTCCTGAATAGCTTGCATGACATGAGGAGAGAGAGAGTACAGAGGGAAAGTTCATGTTACTTTTATTGAGAGTCGTGTCTCTTGCACACAGGTGGCTGAGCACATTCTGTATAATTGCAGTTGAATTTCCTCCATCCAGGCAGCCCAGGTGCAGCGTACAGCCTGTCTTTGACATGAATGGCTATATGCTGCTGTGTTTATGATGGTACCACTGTATAAAGGAATACAGCAGCATACAATCATTCATGTCAATGACAGGCTGTACACTACACCTGGGCTGCCTGGATGGAGGAAATTCAACTGCAATTACATAGAATGGGCTCAGCTGTCTGCAAGAGACCTGGCTTGTTTCTAAAGAGTGGAAAACAGCATTAGAATAACACCAGAGGACAAAATCCTTTTTTGCAATCTATTTATCTCGTATTGTGACACCAGAAATGTTTATGTCAAAGATAAGGGATGGAAGGGTGGATGGATGAACAGACAGAACACACAGAGATCCAGCATTCTTTTCTTCTTGTCAGAGTCTCTGTAAGAGCCTTGAGCCTTGTGCTGGCAGCAAGTAATGCAGGATGTGTGTGCTCTGTCTGCCCCAAGGAGGAGCTTTACCAAAAGCCTTGCTGGTGTCAGAATACAGCCTAGATGGTCTTGTTCTCTGGAGCTGCCTTATTAAATTCTACTCTGCCGGGGTGTGGCTTGGCGCATGTAGAGGACGGACGCCTGATAGCTTGGCTCTCGCTCCCGTCCTACGAACGGCACACAGCACCGCAGACAGAGCTCCCATCGGCCTCCCATCAACCTCCCCTATGAGCAGGAGAGGCTGCAGCAACACTCCCCGCACCCCGAGGAACCAGAAATCCGGGGAAATAGGCAGTTATTTCCCCAGGAGGGGCCCGGACAGCAAGACCACGCCGGCTTCCAAGATGGCGGCGACCCTCTTGGCAGCAGCACACACTGCTTCAAAGGTACAGGCCGTACACTCCCCTCACCCCAGTCTTCAGAACCAAAACCCCATCACCCAAGGAGTCCCCCACACTCCAGAAGCCCCTCTCCTCTTCACCACAGCCAGGAGGAAAGCTGGGACATGGAGGCCTATATTAAGAAGGACATTGAATCCTACATTAACAGGCTGGAGAGATCATACAGGAGGGAGATCAGTGATATCCGTAAAGACATAGGCCACCGCATAGAAGATATTGAGACCACTGTAGAGGAATCAGCCTCCAAAATCTCAGAGCATGAGCACATTTTGCAAGAACACACTAACCAAATCCAACAACTGTTTTATGATCTGGACGACCAAGAGAACAGAAGCCGCCATATAGTTACATAGTTACATAGTAGGTGAGGTTGAAAAAAGACACAAGTCCATCAAGTCGAACCTATGTGCGCAACAATATAATCCGCGGATTACCACAATTAGCGGAAAACAAAATTTTAGCAATAGCGGCTGCCGCTATGTTTAACCAGCTGCTAAATAAGCCCAAGGAGACCCCACTTAAAATAGACAGGATCCACAGATCCCTGGGACCCTGAATCCCCAATCCAGCTTACCCCAGAGATGTCATTTGCTGCATACATTTTTTTCAATGTGAAATCTGACATTATGCAGGCAGCTCGTTCCCAGAAATCCATTTTGTTTAATGACACTCCTGTCATGCTCTTGACAGATCTATTGAGACAGACCCTGCTTATGCAGAAAGCCCTGAAACCAGTAACAGATGCCTTACAAGCTAAGCAGATCAAACAGGTGGGGGTTCCCATTCCAACTTTCTGCATCCCACAATGGCAAGTCAGCTACCTTTCGTACCTTGGGGGACCTGGCTAATTTCTTGGGTACATTTGAACTCCCACAAATCCAGGTTTCAGGTTGGCTCCTCAGATCAGCAACTCCAGGCCTACCTTTCTCCTCTGAATGGGAAAAGCAATCCAAAAAGAAACGCAATCGATCCCGCACCTCCAAATCCCCTGCAGGATTAAACACCATCCCCCCCACTGGCCGGTGGGAATCTTGTCTTCTCAACTCAACCACTAGCCAGGGAGCAGGATTGTGGGTTGAAACAAGAACCTCAGTGCTGCTGGTCAGATGTGATAACCTGTTAGCAACTTTGCTGCCACGTTTGACACCACAGAGATGCAGCCTACAAACTGTCCTAAGTCCCAAGAAGTTAATCAATGCAGATGTACTGTGGAAGGCTGAACAACTGGTTTCTGGCATAAGCCATCTGTTTTGAAGGCTGTTTATAGCTGACTACAGTCAGCATGCTGAGAGATAAACAGCTGTCATTTTGGGGGTTTTTGGCTTGGCAAGAGGCTGCAATTAGTGGTGGTGGTGGGGAAATGTTAAGGCTGATTATAGTCCTTGCCCATGGAAAACATATGACACGATTTGCAATGGTGGTACAACCCTCCTACACATAAACCTTTTAAAGATATTTCAGTGTATATAACACCTAACAGTTTAAAAGCATATTATCTTTAAACAATATACCACATTTCTTATCGTACATCACGGGACACAGAGCCATAGTAGTTACTATATGGGTTATAGGCCACCTTCAGGTGATGGACACTGGCACGCCCTAAGACAAAAAGTGCACTCCCTATATACCCCTCCCACTACCAGGAGAACCTCAGTTTTTTCACCAGTGTTTAAGGTGTTGGTCACGAGTAAAGATGCGCTGTGCTCAACTCCTCTGGAGCAATACTTGCTGGGGCTAACCATGCAGCCAGATCCATTCAAATTGTCTTTTTGGCCAAATTGAATGGTACCCGGGCTTCGTATCCAAAGAAACGAGGTCTTGCCTGTAACACTTCTCTTTTTAGAGAGCTGGACCCCGGGATCCAGTACTTTTTGGTATTAAGGCCATAAAGTTTTTACTGGCGGTGGTGCTATTACAGGTCCAGGATTGTGGGTTTCCTCAAGGATCCCCAGCTCCTGAAGGTTTAACGGAACCCACCGTGAAGGGTGAAGATTGGGTCTGTTGGTTTACCACAGAGAACCCTGTGGTGGAAAAGGTAAGTGGAGTTTTCTAAGAAATTTAAAAAAATTTTTCTTATGAAATAAAAATTTAGTAAGTGTTGTCATGCCTATGTGTCACCACTGGGGGCTGTATTGAGCACTTACCATCTCATGCTTCTCAGACAGCCCACGTTGTGTCTAGGAAGCAGCAGTTGTTCTTCCTCCAGCCAAGCAGCAGACCTCTGGTAAGTCTTGGGTGGTTCCCTCTCCCCACCAGATGCCCCCCTATGCTGTTTTTTCTTCCCCTCTTCTTGGGGAAAGCGCACCACATGAGTTTTTTTTTAAAAACGGCACACCACTCGGCGGCTTCCAGACCCCCCCCTCCTCACCATTTCTCCTACCTCCCTGTGGATCCCACAGCTCACGCGGGAAAGAGCTCTTTTTAAAAAAAAAGAGGGGAAGGGCCGTAGGCGATGGGGGGGCGGGGGTCCAGCACGGGAAGGTATGTTTTAAAAGGCACCATTTGTGCTGTTACATGCTGCAGGAGGGACACAAGAGCAAAGGTGGCATATAAGATATTTGGTGACACAGGCATTCTTTTTGACACATTTACTACTGCATCAGGCTGAGCATTAATAGCAGCGACAGAGCTGGTCTATTGCTCAAGCAGTGGATGCATTCCTTCTGGTAGTACCTCTGCTTTATGCATCGGGCTATGGTCAGAAGGGGGGTGAAAAACACCTCAAAAAAGGGCTCTAAAAAGGACTGCTACAGTCACACGGAAGCCTAAAACCATTGTAAAAAAGATGGCATCCTCCCCTTCGAGTAATATGGCTGGTCAGAGTGAGCCATCAGGAGGGGCAAGTGTTGCAGCTGCTCTTAACACTGCAGCCCCTGTGTATATCACTAACTAGGTAGTTTTCACTGATCTATGCATTCCCTCCTGTTCTGCTGCTTCCGCGTCTTCTTCGCAGGATCAAGCAAGAAGGGAAGAAGGTGATTCTGGTGGCCCCAGCGTGGCCCAGGAGATCTTGGTTTGCTGAGATCATAAAGATGGCAGTAGGGGACCCTTGGACCCTAACACTGTGGCCAGACCTTCTCTCGCAAGGTCCGGTATTCCATCCTATCTTACAATTTCTAAATTTAACTGTTTGTCTATTGAGACCACATTCTAAAGGACCGTGGTGTCAGAAACCATGAATCAGACCGAGACAGAAGTACAGTTAATCACACTTGTTTAATAATTATAAAAAGGTAAACAGAGTAAGCATAGTCAACATAGTCAGAGTTCAGTAACCAGATCGGGTAGCCAGCCAATGCCAATGTCAGAGAGCCAGAGATCAAAGTAGTAGTACAGCAAGCAGGATCAGGAGCCAGAAGGGATGTCAGCCGAGCAAGTCTTCAACAGGAACGCAGGAGAAAGTCTCTGAGATGTGACCAAAGGCGAAGGCAGAGATGAAGTGAGCTGGGCGGCTTTAAGTAGCCAGAATTGACGAGCAGATCATCAACAGCTGAGTCACTGTGGAGAGAAAGGAGCTGGCAATTAGCCGACAGCTGAGCGGCCAGCTCAAAGGAAGGGCTGAGCCCAGCCCTGACACGTGGGCTGTCAGCTTCAGTAGTTTCTACTTTGGTTAATGCTAGGAAGCTGTCCTCCAGAGTCATATACTATAGAGTCTGGAAGGCATATGTTTACTGGTGTGAATCCAGGGGTTGGCACCCCAGAAAGTATGTCATAGGTAGAATCCTTGAATTCCTACAGATGGGATTAGAAATGAAGCTGGCCTTCAGTACTATCAAAGGCCAGGTATCAGCCTTATTGGTATTGTTTCAACAACCACTTGCTTCACACTCTCTGGTTCGTAACTTTATTCAGGGGGTAACGCAGATTAATCCACCAGTTAAGTCACCCCTGAACCCTTGGGACTTAAATTTAGTCCTGTTGGCTTTACAAAAACAGCCTTTTGAGCCAATTCAAGATATTCCCTTGGTCCTCTTGATGAGGAAAATAATTTTTTTGGTTGCCATATCTTCTGCAAGAAGAGTATCAGAGTTGGCTGCTCTTTTTTGTAAAGATCCATATTTGATTATTCATAAGGATAAAGTTGTATTGCGGCCTCAACCTAATTTCCTACCGAAGATAGTGTCAGGTTTTCATTTAACCACTTGAGCCCCGGACCATTATGCTGCCTAAGGACCAGAGGTCTTTTTCCAATTTGGCACTGCGTCGCTTTAACTGCTAATTGCGCGGTCATGCAATGCTGTACCCAAACGAAATTTGCGTCCTTTTCTTCCCACAAATAGAGCTTTCTTTTGATGGTATTTGATCACCTCTGCAGTTTTTATTTTTTGCGCTATAAACGGAAAAAGACCGAAAATTTTGAAAAAAAATGATATTTTCTACTTTTTGTTATAAAAAAAATCCAATAAACTAAATTTTAGTCATACATTTAGGCCAAAATGTATTCGGTCACATGTCTTTGGTAAAAAAAATGTCAATAAGCATATATTTATTGGTTTGCGCAAAAGTTATAGCGTCTACAAACTAGGGTACATTTTCTGTAATTTACACAGCTTTTAGTTTATGACTGCCTATGTCATTTCTTGAGGTGCTAAAATGGCAGGGCAGTACAAAACCCCCCCAAATGACCCCATTTTGGAAAGTAGACACCCCAAGGAAATTGCTGAGAGGCATGTTGAACCCATTGAATATTTATTTTTTTTGTCCCAAGTGATTGAATAATGACAAAAAAAAAAAAAAAAATATTTACAAAAAGTTGTCACTAAATGATATATTGCTCACACAGGCCATGGGCCTATGTGGAATTGCACCTCAAAATACATTCAGCTGCTTCTCCTGAGTATGGGGATACCACATGTGTGGGACTTTTTTGGAGCTTAGCCGCGTACGGGGCCCCGAAAACCAAGCACCGCCTTCAGGATTTCTAAGGGTGTAAATTTTTGATTTCACTCTTCACTGCCTATCACAGTTTCGGAGGCCATGGAATGCCCAGGTGGCACAAAACCCCCCCAAATGACCCCATTTTGGAAAGTAGACACCCCAAGCTATTTGCTGAGAGGCATATTGAGTCCATGGAATATTTTATATTTTGACACAAGTTGCGGGAAAGTGACACTTTTTTTTTTTTTTTTTTTTTGCACAAAGTTGTCACTAAATGATATATTGCTCACACAGGCCATGGGCATATGTGGAATTGCACCCCAAAATACATTTAGCTGCTTCTCCTGAGTATGGGGATACCACATGTGTGGGACTTTTTGGGAGCCTAGCCGCGTACGGGGCCCTGAAAACCAAGCACCGCCTTCAGGATTTCTAAGGGTGAAAATTTTTGATTTCACTCTTCACTGCCTATCACAGTTTCGGAGGCCATGGAATGCCCAGGTGGCACAAAACCCCCCAAAATGACCCCATTTTGGAAAGTAGACACCAAGCTATTTGCTGAGAGGCATGGTGAGTATTTTGCAGCTCTCATTTGTTTTTGAAAATGAAGAAAGACAAGAAAAAACTTTTTTTTTTTTTCTTTTTTCAATTTTCAAAACTTTGTGACAAAAAGTGAGGTCTGCAAAATACTCACTATACCTCTCAGCAAATAGCTTTGGGTGTCTACTTTCCAAAATGGGGTCATTTGGGGGGGTTTTGTGCCACCTGGGCTTTCCATGGCCTCCGAAACTGTGATAGGCAGTGAAGAGTGAAATCAAAAATTCACGCCCTTAGAAAGCCTGAAGGCGGTGCTTGGTTTTCGGGGTCCCGTACGCGGCTAGGCTCCCAAAAAGTCTCACACATGTGGTATCCCCGTACTCAGGAGAAGCAGCAGAATGTATTTTGGGGTGTAATTTCACATATTCCCATGACATGTTTGAGCAATATATCATTTAGTGACAACTTTGTGCAAAAAAAAAAAAAAAAAAAATGTGTCTCTTTCCCGCAACTTGTGTCGCAATATAAAATATTCCATGGACTCGACATGCCTCTCAGCAAATAGCTTGGGGTGTCTACTTTCCAAAATGGGGTCATTTGGGGGGGTTTTGAACTGTCCTGGCATTTTATGCACAACATTTAGAAGCTTATATCACACATCACCAACTCTTCTAACCACTTGAAGACAAAGCCCTTTCTGACACTCATTGTTTACATGAAAAAGTTATTTTTTTTTGCAAAAAAATTACTTTGAACCCCCAAACATTATATATTTTTTTAAAGCAAATGCCCTACAGATTAAAATGGTGGGTGTTTCATTTTTTTTTTTCCACACAGTATTTGCGCAGCGATTTTTCAAACGCATTTTTTGGGGAAAAAACACACTTTTTTAAATTTTAATGCACTAAAAACACACTATATTGCCCAAATGTTTGATGAAATAAAAAAGATGATCTTAGGCCGAGTACATGGATACCAAACATGACATGCTTTAAAATTGCGCACAAACGTGCAGTGGCAACAAAATAAATACATTTTTAAAAGCCTTTAAAAGCCTTTACAGGTTACCACTTTAGATTTACAGAGGAGGTCTACTGCAAAAATTACTGCCCTCGATCTGACCTTCGCGGCGATACCTCACATGCATGGTGCAATTGCTGTTTACGTTTGACGACAGACCGCCGCTTGCGTTCGCCTTAGCGCGAGAGCAGGGGGCGACAGGGGTGCTTTTTTTTTTTTTTTTTTTTTTTTTTCTTTATTATTTTTTTTGCTTTTTTATCTTATTTTTAAACTGTTCCTTTCATTTTTTTTTTTTTTTTTTTAATCATTTTTATTGTTATCTCGGGGAATGTAAATATCCCCTATGATAGCAATAGGTAGTGACAGGTACTCTTTTTTGAAAAAATTGGGGTCTATTAGACCCTAGATCTCTCCTCTGCCCTCAAAGCATCTGATGACACCAAGATCGGTGTGATAAAATGCTTCTCCAATTTCCCAATGGCGCTATTTACATCCGGCGAAATCTAAGTCATAAAATGCTCGTAGCTTCCGGTTTCTTAGGCCATAGAGATGTTTGGAGCCACTCTGGTCTCTGATCAGCTCTATGGTCAGCTGGCTGAATCACCGGCTGCATTCTCAGGTTCCCTGTTGAGACAGGAGAGCCAGAGAAAAACACGGAAGACGGTGGGGGGGGGGGGGGGCTTTCCTTCCCACGGCTTGTAAAAGCAGTCTAGAGGCTAATTAGCCACTAGGATTGCTTTTACATGAAAGCCGACCGCTGGCTGAAAAGAATGATACCAAGATGATACCTAAACCTGCAGGCATCATTCTGGTATAACCATTCAAAGTCGTGAATGGCGTACCTGAAGACAAAAAAATGGTTAACAATAAAGCACAGTAAACGGTAAAGTATAAAAAATTGCATACCTGAAAAGCAAACATGATAAAACATAATAACAATAAAACACTGCAGAATAGAATACAGTAAAAAAGAGCAGAACAAGAGAGAGAGAATAGAGAGAGAGAGAACAATAAAACGACAACTATTTTTTTTTATTTTATATATATTTTTATTTTTTTTACACTTTTTTTGTAACTAACTTTTATAACTGTAACCGGTTCCAGGTTCGGGTCTCTCAAAATGCGATGGCATCTTGGGAGACCCTGTGAAAGTGTGCCTAGTCTGTGCAATGCTGTACCCTACGCTAATACTCAACTAATGAATGGTAGCGTTCAAAACATTCACCAATGCAAAGACCAGGATTGTCAGGACAGGAGGGACAATAATAGCGGGTGTCACGCCTATATTCGCTCTTGCTGCAGACACAACATCTTTTTTGGGGGTTCGTTGGGTAGGGGTACTCGGGAGGACATAAAGAAAATGCCTCTCATGCAGCCGACTGCATTTGGTTGGGGATGTGAATGGGGGAAGTACGGGCGCTGCAGAAGCGGTGGGTTCCCAATTAGGATTGGCGAATGCAGCAGGAAGGGCACTATGGGCACGACGGGCCTGTGTTTGTCTTCTTCTTGGTGGCAGCGGGACACTACTTGTGCTTGCCACCTCACCAGCTTGAACTGCACTTATGGGACTCGCCACGTCACCAAGTGTTACTGCAGTGCTGGTTTGACTACGACCGGGGTGTACTAGGCCGCTGGCGCTTGCCAGTTCAATAAAAAGCTACCAAAAAAACTGTTAGCGATCGCAGGGATCAGGCCTGACTCTGCGAACGCTGCAGTTATGCGTTTAGTGTTTTGTAAGTGACAGTGATCGATCGATACTGCACTTGGCTGGGCTGGGCCGGGCGGAGGGGCAAAACGCAGGTGCTAGCAGGTATCTGGGCTGATCCCGCTAACACTGCGTTTTTGGGAACTCTAAACTGCTGGGGACGCCAGTATAGATCTGATCGGATCAGATATTGATCCGATCAGATACTATACCACTAAGGGAGCTGTACGGTGCGTGCGTGGGTGTTAGCGCTACTGGCGCTAACCTGACGCTGCCTGGGGCTGGTGCTTGCCAGTTCACCAAAATGCTACCAAAAAAACTGTTAGCGATCGCAGGGATCAGGCCTGACTCTGCGAACGCTGCAGTTATGCGTTTAGTGTTTTGTAAGTGACAGTAATCGATCGATACTGCACTTGGGTGGGCTGGGCGGAGGGGCAAAACGCAGGTGCTAGCAGGTATCTGGGCTGATCCCGCTAACACTGCGTTTTTGGGAACCCTAAACTGCTGGGGACGCTAGTATAGATCTGATCGGATCAGATATTGATCCGTACAGATACTATACCACTAAGGGAGGTGTATGCTGCGTGCGTGGGTGTTAGCGGTACTGGCGCTAATCTGACGCTGCCTGGGGCGACGCATATCACCGCCGGGCGATCAGGGGGCTAAACCTTTATTCGGTAATAAACGGCGGGTGCCCTGACACTATAAAAAATAAACAAACTAACCAGCGTCACCCGTAACAGTTATACGGTGATCAGTGGTGAAAGGGTTAACTAGGGGGCAATCAAGGGGTTAAAACATTTATTCGGTAGTATATGGGGGTCCCTGTCGCTATAAAACGCTGACGGCAAACCTAAATATTTAGGTCCCTAACTAGCGTCACCAGCGACACTAATACAGCGATCAGAAAAATGATCGCTTAGCGACACTGGTGACAGGGGGTGATCAAGGGGTTAAAACTTTATTAGGGGGGGTTAGGGGGGTATCCTAGACCTACAGGGGGGTAATACTAACTGTCCCAACACTGTAACTGTCACAAACTGACACCAATGCAGTAATCAGAAAAAAAAAACAAAAAAACTGCTGGTGTCAGTTTGTGACAGGGGGGGGGGGGGTGATTGGGGTGGGATCGGGGGGCGATCGGGGGGGGGGGGGATCGGGGTGTTTAGTGTGCCTGGCATATTCTACTGTGTGTGTGTAGTGTTGTGCACTCACATACCTGTCTTCTCTCCTCGGGCCGGAACGGAAATTACCGAGCCGAGGAGAGATGACATCATTTCCTTTGCTGCTGTTTAGCATACAGCAGCAAAGGAATGATGTGATTGGCCGGCGGCGATCGCGAGGGGGGGGCCACGAATGGATGGCCTCCCCCTCACCTCTGATCGCCGCTGGACAAAAGACGACCGCCTCGGGCACCGGGGGGGGTCCGATCGGACCCCCCACCCGCGGAAGGCAAATCACGTATATGTACGTGATTTTGCCTGTCCGTGCCACCTTGCCGACGTAAATCGGCGTGAGGCGGTCGTCAAGTGGTTAAACCAGGATATTGTTCTGCCTTCATTTTTTCCAGAACCTCGTTCTGTGGAAGAAAAGTCACTACATTCTCTTGATGTGGTGAGAGCGGTCAAGGTCTATTTGAAAATGACCGCTCAGATTCATAAAACAGATATTTTGTTTGTATTGCAGGATGGTCCTAAAAGAGGAAAGGCAGCATCGAAATATACTATTACCAAATGGATTTGTCAAGTGATTGTTCAAAATTCCTCCTTTTCATATTAAAGCGCACTCCACCAGGGCTGTTAGTGCTTCTTGGGCAGTGCATCACCAAGCGTCCATGGCTCAGATCTGCAAGGCCGCAACTTGGTCTTCAGTCCATACATTTACCAGATTCTATCAAGTAGATGTAAAAGGTCATGAGGATATCCCCTTTGGGCGCAGTGTACTGCAGGCTGCATTATAAGTCCTCTAGACTCTTAGTGCCCTACTTTTGTTGTGTCTCCCTCCCTTCAGTTGGCATTGCTATGGGACATCCCACATAGTAACTACTATGGCTCTGTGTCCCGTGATGTACGATAAGAAAACAGGATTTTTATAACAGCCTACCTGTAAAATCCTTTTCTTTGAAGTACATCACGGGACACAGAGGTCCCTCCCTTCTTGGTATAGATGTGTATTGCTTTGCAACAAAACTGAGGTACTCCCAGTAGTGGGAGGGGTTATATAGGGAGTGCCAGTATCCATTAGCCTATAACCCACATAATAACTACTATGGCCCTGTGTCCCTTGATGTACTTAATAGAAAAGCATTTTACAGGTAAGCTGTTATAAAAATCCTATTATTTCAGTACCATTTTAGACGATCATATCATGCTCTAAACATTTCCATGTGCAATACTCCAGGTCCTAGCAAGAATAAGAGTTTGGGTGCTATCTGTTGTCTAGCCAGCGCTATTGTAAATTCCGTTTGGGCGCTAATTACCGCGTTTGCGGTAATTTAGGTGCTAATTAGCCTGCACAATAAAAACAATCATATCGGCTGTTTCACCAGTTGATTTTTTTTTTTTTTTACAGACTGCGGAAGAGGACGTCACCCTCCCCCCCCCCCCCCCCCCCCTGGTGCTTCTCCAGTCTCACCCATGCGATCGGCGAGCCAGAGAATTAACCCACTAGCAGCGGTGGAAGTTTACCATATAGCTAAACCGGGGATCAGATGGTCCCCGGTCATCTCTATTACTATCAGGGGCCGGATGCGACATTATGACATCATGTCCGACCCTGGCAGTTGTAAACACTGCCATGTGTTCGGCTGGAAAGCCTGAGATTGTTTTTTTTTTTTTTTATCTCAGGCTTTCTAGCCTAGAGGAGAGATCTGGGATCTTATAGACCCCAGATCTCTCCATAAAGAGGACTCGTCATGCCCCATTTTAAGGGATGTTTACATTCCTTGTAATAGGAATAAAAGTGATCAAAAAGCAAAAAAATTTAAAGGTAAAGTGTAAAGAAAGATTTTTAAAAAAATAAAACAATTAAAAAAACAGAAACAAAACCTTAAAGCGCTCCCATCCCCGCGTGCTTGCACACAGAAGCGAACGCATACGTAGGTTTTTTTTGTTTTTGTTTTTCTTGGGAGTAAGTTGGTAAAATGAGGGGTAAGTCGGCAAGAGGTGGCGGTGTAGTGGTCAAATCAACTCATGCTAGTCTAAGCCCGAGCTCTGGTCCTATGCACAAATATATAACCCAAGGAGGGGACGTTGAAGGAGAAAGCCAAGTAACAAAAAAAATCAAAGCACAAAGGGACGTCAAATAAAAACCAAAGAGAAAAAAAGGAGAAAAAGGGCCAGAATAAAACACTGTTAGAAATTAGAACACTTTCAGATCCCAGAATAGATCAGGAACCCAAATTAGATTCACGTCCAAGAAGAGAAGAGGAACAACAGAAGACAGCTCAACTGCCAACAAAAATAGATATGGAAATGATGTTTGCGGTCCTGGAAAACATACAGAATATATACAAAGATGTGGGTAGCCGCTACGTCATCATTAGGGGACTGATAAGTAACAAAGCGATAACAATAGCATCGATATACGCCCCTAATGAATCTCAGTCTACCTTTTTCTCAAATTTTTTCGAGACCCTTGATCGATATAGCTCTCCCCACATAATTTTAGGTGGTGATTTTAACCTAGCCTCACACCCGGCCCTTGATAGAAGCAAAACGGCCCCTTCTTCCAAAGCCTTCTCCAAATCCTTGAACCGATCCAATAACAAATTCCAACTTATTGACATCTGGAGGGCCCACAATGTTGGAATTAGAGCCTATACACATTATTCACACCCTCACGATGTCTATGCCAGACTTGATTATATATTCTGCACCCCCATACTGTTAGCTAACTCTTCTAAAGCCCTTATCCACCCATGTCCTTGGTCAGATCATGACATTACCTCATTTGTAACATCACATACAGGTCTCTTACCTTCCCCTTTCAATTGGCAGCTAAATGACTCAATTTTAACTGATCCATCAATAACACAATCTATTTCAACACACATTGAAAACTACTTTACAGAGAACACTAATGATGAAACCCCTCCCACAACAATTTGGGCGGCTTATAAAGCCGTTCTACGTGGTCATCTAATTAGCCTAGCTGCAAACAGAAATAGAGAAAGACTCACGAACATTAAAAGTCTCACTAGAGATCTAAATCATCTATACAACAAACTACAACATACTCCTTCTCAAGAAATTACAAAACAGATCCAAGACAAACGTAAAGCCTTAGACCTTATTCTATCAGCAAACACAGAGAAATCTCTCAGATTTGCAAAAGCCAAATTCCTATTACATAGTAACTCCCCTTCAGCCATGTTCGCCAAAAAACTTAACCACGAACACAAACCTCCACACGTATATAAACTTAGAGATCAAAATGGAAACATGATCATCCACCCCCAAGAAGTTTTGAATATATTCTCCTCCTTTTACAAGGATCTACTTTCTGGCCCACAACCTCCTCCCAATCATTCCTCTAAATCATGGCTAGATGGCATAGTTACATAGTAGTTACATAGTAGGTGAGGTTGAAAAAAGACACAAGTCCATCAAGTCCAACCTATGTGTGTGATTATGTGTCAGTATTACATTACATATCCCTGTATGTTGCGGTCATTCAGGTGATTATCTAATAGTTTCTTGAAGCTATCAATGCTCCCCGCTGAGACCACCGCCTGTGGAAGGGAATTCCACATCCTTGCCGCTCTTACAGTAAAGAACCCTCTACGTAGTTTAAGGTTAAACCTCTTTTCTTCTAATTGTAATGAGTGGCCACGAGTCTTATTAAACTCTCTTCTGCGAAAAAGTTTTATCCCTATTGTGGGGTCACCAGTACAGTATTTGTAAATTGAAATCATATCCCCTCTCAAGCGTCTCTTCTCTAGAGAGAATAAGTTCAGCGCTCGCAACCTTTCCTCATAACTAAGATCCCCCAGACCCTTATTAGCTTTGTTGCCCTTCTTTGTACTCACTCCATTTCCAGTACATCCTTCCTGAGGACTGGTGCCCAGAACTGGACAGCATACTCCAGGTGCGGCCGGACCAGAGTCTTGTAGAGCGGGAGAATTATCGTTTTATCTCTGGAGTTGATCCCCCTTTTAATGCATGCCAATATTCTGCTTGCTTTATTAGCAGCAGCTTGGCATTGCATGCCATTGCTGAGCCTATCATCTACTAGGACCCCCAGGTCCTTTTCCATCCTAGATTCCCCCAGAGGTTATCTCCCCAGTGTATAGATTACATTCATATTTTTGCCACCCAAATGCATTATTTTACATTTTTCTACATTGAACCTCATTTGCCATGTAGTCGCCCACCCCATTAATTTGTTCAGGTCTTTTTTCAAGGTTTCCACATCCTGACATTCAATGACATTCAATTACCCTCCCTTAACTCACAGCAAATAGATCTCTTAACACTCCCTGTACTGAAACAGAAATAATCAGAATAATTAAATCTCTCAAAACATCTACAGCCCCTGGCCCAGATGGCTTCTCCTCTTCATATTATAAAAAATTTGCCTCTCTCAACCCCCTATCTGACTAAACTTTTTAATCATATTCTCAATGGCAATCACTTCCCCGATGAGATGCTCCTAGCTAATCTCTCCCTTATCCCTAAACCACTCATAGACCACTCCCTCCCCCAGAATTATCGCCCTATATTGGTCCTTAACAACGACCTGAACATTTTTGGGAGACTGCTTTCTAACAGGTTGGCAGCTGTCATCACAAATTTAATTCATATAGACCAAACAGGATTCATTCCCGGTCGGCAGATTGTCGATAATATTAGACTTGTTACTAATATTATACAGGACGCAAATATACACTCTCGTCAACTATGCCTCCTTAGTTTCGATATTCATAAAGCGTTCAACAGCGTTAGCTGGACCTACCTCAACTTTCTTTTGCCTAAATATGGCATCTCAGACAAATTCCTGCAAGGATTTAATGCATTATATCATTCACCTCAAACCAGAATCAGAATCCTTGGGCATAACTCTGACTTCTTTCCCCTCGGTAGAGGAACTAGAAAGGGCTGTCCCCTATCCCCACTTTTATTTGCCCTAGCAATTGAACTGTTAGCTCACAAGATCAGAAATAGCATCGATATAAAGGGCTACACTTATGCCCCGTACACACGATCGGACTTTGTTCGGACATTCCGACAACAAAATCAGGATTTTTTCCGACGGATGTTGGCTCAAACTTGTCTTGCATACACACGGTCACACAAAGTTGTCGGAAAATCCGATCATTCTGAACGCGGTGACGTAAAACACGTACGTCGGGACTATGAACGGGGCAGTGGCCAATAGCTTTCATCTCTTTATTTATTCTGAGCATGCGTGGCACTTTGTCCGTCGGATTTGTGTACACATGATCGGAATTTCCGACAACGGATTTTGTTGTCGGAAAATTTTATAGCCTGCTCTCAAACTTTGTGAAAATCCAATGGAAAATGTCCGATGGAGCCCACACACGGTCGGAATTTCCGACAACACGCTCCGATCGGACATTTTCCATCGGAAAATCCGACCGTGTGTACGGGGCATAAGGGAGATAAAAATTTCAAACTCAGTTTATACGCCGACGATGCTCTTATATTTCTTACGGATCCTCTTACCTCCATCCAATCTCTTCTTAAAGAACTCAAAATCTTCCATGACATTTCAGGCCTTTAAATTAACACTAATAAATGTTCTGCTCTACCAATTAATTACACCCAAAATACTCGAACCTTATTATCAAATAATTTTCCATTTATATGGTATCCCCAATCATTTAAATATCTTTGAGTTACAATCACCTCAACACACAACCTATTATATAAAACCAACTATGTCCCTCTATTTTCTCAGATCGCCTCCTTTTTAAAATCCTGGTCATCTTTCCATATATCTTTCCTGGGTAGAATATGTGCCATTAAAATGACGAATCTCCCTAAACTCCTATATTGTTTCCTCGCCCTTCCTATAAAAGTCTCAAAAACTAAATTGACTTCCTTTCAAAGAGACATCAACAAATTTATATGGGCAGATAAAAAACCCAGATGCAGCTATGCCCATATGCATAGATCCCAATCCACAGGTGGCCTGGGTCTCCCTAACCTTTGGCTCTATTTTCTTGCTGCCAGATTAACGTAACTAACCCAATGGTTCACCCCTACCCAGGAAACTCCTTTTGAGACCATCTCCATATCCCCACTACATCTACAGGCTATATTATGGTCCAACACCACTTCCTATAGTAAACTTTCCAAACACAACATTATCATTGCTCAATTTTACCAACTATGGATTAGGAACAAAGATACATTCAAACTCTCCTCGGACACTCCTCCCTTAGCCTCTTTCTTGGGAGACCCTAGATTTGCATATGCCTATAACAACAGCCACATCTTTTCTCCTTGGATCAATAAAAACCTAACCACACTTGGATCCTTACAGTCAAAATGGGAATTTATTCAATTTTCCACATTACAAGCTACCTATGATCTCCCTTCCTCTGAGCTCCACCACTACTATCTAATTAAAACCTTTTACGCTGAGTATTTCTCACTCTCAACAAATCCCTCTAACACAACCTTTGAACAAATCTGCATCTCCTCATCCAGAGATAGAGGCCTCATCTCAAGATTATATAATTACCTTAATAACTGTGGTGTACCAGATAAATCTGTACAGATGCTTCATTGGGAATCGGACCTGGATAGCTCATTCAGTGTTGATGAGTGGCTCTCCATGTCGGACAACCTCCGTAAAAGTAACAAAGCCATCTCGTTTAGAGAAACCCAATTAAAAATATTCTCCAGATGGTACCTAACCCCCTCAAAACTTCACACATACTAACCGTCAATCTCTCCAAATTGTTTCAGAGGATGCTCGGAACCAGGTACACTTTTGCATACATTTTGGAGTTGCAATCACCTTAATCAAATTTGGCACAAAGCCATAGATATAATAGAAAATTCCTCCAAACAAAAAATTACTCCCACCCCCCAGATATGTTTATTATACGCAAACATACCAAACATTCCATCTCCTTGCATGAGATTATTTCACTCATTGTGCAGTTCAATCCACTGGATGATAGCCTACAACTGGAAAACCAAAAATTTACCTTGGCAACAAGTAATTATCAGAATGGAATTGCTTAAACTCTCAGAATGGATATACCACACTCTTAATGATACAACTCCTATTCACAAAAGAAAATGGGCTTATTGGAATCCAATCTAACATATACCTATATCATACTACCCCTCATTTCTATAACCTTTTATACTCGAGATATATCACATAACACATCATACCTGTGAAATTTATCCCTAAGTTCTTGCCACTCTGTCTGTAACTTGAAGTCATAATCCTGTATAAAAATAAGTTTTGTATTAATGTTATATACTCTCGTTAACTATACTCATTGTATGTTTACTTGAACTTCCAAATAAAACTTTTGTAAACAAAAGAAAACTCTTTTAAACAGAAATGGCAACAATCCATATAGACCTGGGCCACATGCTTTCAAGAGTAGAGGAAGTTGTAAAAAAATGGACTCTCACACAAACATGATAAAAGAGCTACAAGGAGAAATAAAAGTATTAAAAAAAAGATCAACAAGAACAAGCGTACAGATTAGAAGACCAAGAACATAGGGATCGAAGGAAAAACCTAGCACAACGAGGCCTCCCTGAATTGACAGAAATAATAAGGAAGATTTTTATTTCAATTCTGGGAAAAGAAGAAACAAACCCAATAAAAATTGAAAGAGTATATAGTACAAGAAGACCACAAGGGTTGCCGATGAAAAGTCAAAGAGACATAATTGTCAGATTTGAAAACTGGAAGGAAAAAAAACAAATCTGGAGAAACCTGAGGGGAAAACCACCAATTGAATATGAGGAAAAGACGATACAAATTTTTCAAGACCTCTCACAAGAAACCCTGAAAAGGAGGAGGACATTAAAACCTATATTGAAAATTTTACAGGAGCAAGAAATCCAATATAATTGGGGTTTCCCCGCATGTCTAATTGCCAGGAGAAATGGACATACTGCTAGACTTAGGTTTATAGAAGGAACTCCTGATTTCTGTAAAAAATTGGAAATCCCAATATCAGAAAACATCAGAGATTTAACTCCAATGCAAGAAAAAAATGACACAAGACGAAGCACAATGGCAGTTGATCCCAATGAAACAGATTACTAGGGCAACTACAACAAAATGACCTAATATTGAAAATCAAATAAAAAGTAAAGAGGTCTGGACAGGGGAGGGGAGAGGAGGGGGCAAACGGAAGAGAAGCGGAAGAGATGAATATGGAGGGGATGGAGACCAGGACATGCGGGGTGCCCTGAGGTCACTTCTTCAAATACAGGAGGGTCAGGCCTAGCCCACCAAATAGAATTCCACCTCAGGCCAGAAAGAGCAGAGGGGCAAGAGAGCCCTTAAAAAATTAATCTGCTCGAAGACCATGAGGTCAAAATACAACAAGGAGAGGGAGGTTGGAGGGAAGGAAAAGGTTTGTTAATCTCAGGGAGGTCTGTTGCGGCCCTCAGGGTTCTATGAAGGGTTCCCAGTGTCTCCCCGCTTGGGGTGTCCCTCCCCCTTTTTTGGGGGCGGGGTGGGGGGCGCCGCTTGGGAGACATGGGGAAAGTGGAGAGAAAAAGAAAAACATGAGTAGTATAAACTTTTTGACATATAATGTTCGAAGACTAAATTCTCCGGAGAAAAGACATGTGGTATCACAAGAAATAGAAAAAAATGCAGCAGAAATAATATTTCTACAAGAAACACATATTGCACAGGATACAAAATTTTAAGATTCCCCAATAAGGAGGGCAAAAGGAGTAGCAATAGGATTTGGGAAAAATGTAAACCCAGAGAGCCGCTTTTTCTGAGAGGGACCTTACAGGGAATGAAATATATGCTTGCAAACATATACTGCCCCAATAAGAACCCCAAAAAATATTTGGCAGAAGTATTCGACGATCTGATGGAATTTAAACAAGGCAAACTAATACTAGCTGGAGATTTTAATTACTCAATGGACCATAAATTAGATTGTTTTCTCTATCCAGTGCAGCTGAAGAAGGATTAAAAAAAAAAAATATTTACATCAATTAGTTGACATCTGGAGAATACAACATCCGAGTACAAAAGACTATACATTCCACTTGGCTGTACATGGTACATATTCTAGGCTGGATTACATCCTGGTTGAGCATATAGCACTGGAGGATGTAACGGAATCAACAACAGGAATAACAGTGTTGGACCACGCCCCAGTTGCAATGCAGATGAAACTACAAGCGGAAACCTATGGGAAAGCCCCGTGGAGACTAAATGAGGATTTAATAGATGACAAAGAAACAGAAAAGACAATAATAGAAGAGATCAATCAATATTTCCTGAGGAATGAGATGCCAGAAATAACAAAAGCAACAATATGGGAAGCACACAAAATAATTATAAGGGGAAAATTGATTTCTTTTGGGGCAAGAAAAAAAGGAGAGAGAAAATACCATGGAGAAAATTGTAAAAGAAATATACGACATGGAAAAAAGATACAAAAAGCAAGCGGAAGTAGAAACCCATAGGACTTATAAAAAGAGACCAACTAAAAGATCTGATGGAACAGGAAATTAAGAAGGAGTTCAACAGAGTGTCACAGGAGAGATACAAATGGGGTAATAAGCCAGGGAAGCACCTTGCAAAAATCTTAAGAAAAAAGAAGACCTTAAACTATATTGAAAAGATAAAAAATGAGAAAGGAGAAATGGTAAATAAGACAACAGATATTGCATCGGCCTTCCAATCATATTATAGTGCACTCTATGCAATAAAGGAACCAAGAGACACAAGAAGAAAAAGAATTAAGGAAAAGAAACATACACGAGTACTTAGTGAAGGCCAAATTGCCAAAAATACAAGTTGAACAACTGACAGAGTTAGAAAAACTAATTACGCAAGATGAAATTAAAATAGCACTAAAAGAAACCCCTACAGGCAAAAGCCCATATCCAGATGGGTTCACGGTCAAATACTATAAAAAATTTCAAAACCAACTGATCCCAAAGCTGTGCGACTATTGTAATAAGTTAGGGGAAGATGAAGAAACAAGGTGAGAGTCACTACTGTGTAAACAATATTTAAATCTCTAAAATCGTGGAATAAATAATGGTGCTTCAATGAACAACTAATGCACCAGAAAAAATTGTGAAACTGAATACACAATAATTCAAATATAAATATGCTATTGATATCAACAAATATCGGTGACACCCAAATGATCAGTGAAAAACTGTAAATGAATAAATGTAAACATATATTTCATGCCACATTATAAAACAAAGGAAAGAAAAAACACCCTGTGAAAAATGTGAATCAATTAAGTGTCTATTAATCAGGTGCTAATAAATAGTTCATAAAACTGTAAATAATCCAATGAATGGTGTAGACTCAAAATCTCTCTGTTGTTTTTGTGATCATCCACCACACCTCTGTGCTTGTGCTTCCACTCCCACTTAAAGACTTGCACTCACCAGCTGCATTTGCCTCCCTCTCTCGTGTTTGGCATAACTCGCCTCAACCCACACTTATTAGGGGTTAAAATAGATCTCCATACTCCAAACGTGTATGTCTCAATTCCTTTTCCTCAAGAAATGATTGTTCCACATGCAAATGAGAAGACGCTCCAATAGTGTGATAAAGTACAACCAACTTATTAAAAACTAAAACAATCTCACACCATTGCACTCACAAGTGTCAAATTCAAAACAAGCCAAAGGTAAACACATCACGAAACTCCATGCACTGGTAAAGCGATCTACAGCGGTCACGGCGGACCCAGGATAGTGCGGTAGCTATATTAGTGTCACCCACTCCTCGTCCCAAGCCTCCACTGTCCGATGCAGCGTATCACGTCAAAACGTCCTCCGTTATGCTTCAGATGCTTGCCGTATAGCCACGCCCCGACATCATCACAAACGACTTATTCATGGGATTCACTACTACGAGAGTCACTACTAGCTCTAATCACAATAATACCCAAAGAGGGAAAAGATAAAACCATCTGTGCCAATTATAGGCCTATAGCCTTATTAAATGCCGACACGAAGATCTACGCAAAAATCGTGGCAACAAGATTGAAAAAATTGATACCATGTGGGTGGACCCAGACCAAACAGGGTTTGTACCTGATAGAGAGGGCAGAGACAATAGCATAAAAACAGTGTTAATGTTGCGAAAGGAGAAAAAAATAAGGGATCCCCAGTTCTACTCCTGAACTGTGATGTAGAATCGATGTGGAAAAAGCATTTGACAGGGTAGACTGGGGATTCATGATGGATACTCTCCAACACTTGGGACTTGGACCTAAAATTATGCGATGGATTAACAATCTGTACAATCGGCCAACGGCGATGGTTAAAGCCAATGGGAAATTGTCACCGTCTTTCTAAATGTATAATGGAACGAGACAGATGGAACCATTCCTAGCGATCTTATGGAATAACCAGAACATAGGAGGGGCAAAGGTGGGTGAAGAGGAATACAAAATCACGGACCACATCCTGATGTATGTAACCAACCCAAGAGTGACGCTGCCAAACATAATCAAAGAGATAAAAAAAATATGGTGAACTCTCAAATTTTTCAATAAACCCCATCAAAACAGAAATATTAAATATAGGAGTAGGGAAAAATGAAGAACTTACATTATGAAGGAAATTTCCTTTCACATGGGTGAAAAAAGAGAGTTACCATATCTAGGAATTAAATTGACACCTACCACCGACAAGTTATACCTGGCAAATTACATCCCATTACTGAATGAGATCAAAGCAGAATTAAAGAGGGGCTCACTGCAATCTATATCATGAATAGGAAGGATAAATATGTTTAAAATGGTGATCCTTCCCAAAATAATATATAAATTCTAAATGTTACCAATAGCCATACCAGAGTTTTTCAGAACAATAAAAACAATGATGATATACATATGACAAAACAAAAAACCAAGACTAAAATTTGCAATAATCACTAGAAAAAAAAAAACACGGTCTAATAGCCCCAGATATGTATAGATATTATAAGTCAGTAATCATTTCACAGATGGTAGAATAGGTCAATGAAAAAAGTGAAAAAAAGTGGATAAAGATTGAAAATATGTTAAGTAAAACAACATTGCACAAAAACATTTGGGTACCACACAAGCACAGAACACTAGATTTCGAGGCACACAGTTTGACTATAAATGTATTTAAAACCTGGGATACATTATACAGACAAAAAATATGGGCATATAATTCACCATTAATCACACTCATTGGAACAAATTTTTTTTGGCCAGGAAAGGGAACACTTTTAGGTGATAGAATGGAGAATGCACAAATAAGGGATATTACCATACACGGGAAGATGAGAACACTATCGGAATTAAAGGAAATAAATAGATGGAAGATAAGTGACTGGGAATACCTTCAATTACAACATTTGGTAAATACATTACCCCAACCAATCAGAGATGGAAAGAATTTAGCCCCATTGGAAAAACTCTGTGGGGTACAAACTCCATTGAAACATAGTACATCTAAAGTATATGGAATATTGACAGAACTAGAAAGGACAAGAGTCACCCCCCATAGGGAAATGGGAAAAAGGAATAGGGACGAAATCAGAGGATCAACAAGTTGAGAAAATAATAGCAGTATATAGTTACGCAACAGATATAAACACAATAGAAATGAACTATAAACTATTGACTAGATGGTACCTGACCCCAGACAAAATTCACAAATATCAACCGGACAAATCGCCACTGTGTTGGAGGGAATGTAAACAGAGGGCCACAATGACACATATCTGGTGGGAATGCCCAATAATCAAGCAATATTTGGCAGGAAATCTTGGAATACATAAAAGAGATAACTGGAGAAAAGATAACAACAGCCTACAGACATGACTATTTCATGAATCAAAAACTTCAAATGAACATTATGGGAAAACATTAACCTCAATATTTCTGAATGCTGCAAAAGGACTAATTCCAAAGAAGTGGCTAAGTACAGAAAAACCGGATGTAAGGGAATGGTTTGAGCGAATAGAATACTACAGCAGAATGGAATACCTATGCAGCAGAGAAAAAGGGCAATCAGGAACATACAATAGTAATTGGGGAAAATGGAAAAATTTTAAAACCTTTGGAGAAATACTTCGAAAAAAAATGAGTCCGGCAGAGTTTGAGTAGGTCTAGAAATAAGAGGGGGATGGTGGGTGAAAAGGGAGAGAAGTAGCTAGGAGGATGGGGAATATGGGTAGTGAAAGAATAGTACTTATAGAAGAGCGATACAAAGTAATATAATCAAATAAGATTAATATTTAAATTTTGAATAAATATGATAATAGAAGAAATTAAAAAATAAACTCCTGTGAAAATACCACAATGATGTGAAACCGAGAAGGAGACGGTAAATGAACGTAAAGTCTCTCGACAGTATTTGCTGAAATGGTTGTAAGGAAAAAAAAACACATGTGAGGTATCGCCGTGAACGTTAGAATGAGAGCAATATTTCTAGTACTAGACCTCATCTGTAACTCTAAACTGGTAACCTGTAAAAAAAATAAATAAATTTAAAAAACGTAGCCTATGGAGATTAAGTACCGAAGTTTGGTGCTATTGCACAAGTGTGCACAATTTTAAAGCGTGACATGTTCGGTATTTACTCGATGTAGCATCATCTTTCACATTATAAAATTGGGCTAATTTTAGTGTTTTTTTTTTTTTAATTGATTAAAGTTTGAAATTGCGTTTGAAAAATTGTTGCACAAATACTGTGTGACATAAAAAGCTGCAAGCACCATTTTATTCCCTAGGGTCTCTGCAAAAAAAAAAAGAAGAGATTATATATATATATATATATATATATATATATAGATATAGATATATATAGATATATCTATATCTATATATATCTATATAGTGTTTGTGGGTCCTGAGTAATTTTACAGCCAAAAATGATGATCTTTTTTAACATGTAGGAGAGACGTGTCAGAATTGGCTTGGGAGGCACACACATGAACTTTATTGGCATCCCAGTCTTAGTCTGTAGGTTTCGATTTTGAGTTGGCTCACCCTTTGCAGCTATAACAGCTTCAACTCTTCTAGGAAGGCTGTCCACAAGGTTTAGGCGTGTGTCTATGGGAATGTGTGACCATTCTTCCAGAAGCGCATTTGTGAGGCCTGGCACTGATGTTGGATGAGAAGGCCTGGCTCGCAGTCTTCGCTCTAATTCATCCCACTGGTCTTCTATCGGGTTCAGGTCAGGACTCTGTGCAGGCCAGTCAAGTTCCTCCACCCCAAACTCACTCATTCATGTCTTTATGGACATTGCTTTGTGAACTGGTGCACAGTCATGTTGGAACAGGAAGGGGCCTTCCCCAAACTCTTCCCACAAAATTTGGAGCATGAAATTGCCCAAAATGTCTTGGAATGCTGAAGCCTTAAGAGTTCCCTTCACTGGAACTAAGGGGCCAAGCCCAACCCCTGAAAAGCAACCCCACACCATAATCCCCCCTCTACCAAATGATTTGGACCAGTGCACAAAGCAAGGTCCATAAAGACTTGGCTGAGCGAGTTTGGGGTGGAGGAACTTGACTGGCCTACATAGAGTCCTGACCTTAACCCGATAGAACACCTTTGGGATTAATTAAAGCAGAGACTGCAAACCAGGCCTTCTCGCCCAACATCAGTGCCTGACCTCACAAATGCGGTTCTGGAAGAATGGTCAAACAATCCCATAGACACCTTGAGGACAGCCTTCACAGAACAGTTGAAGCTGTCATAGCTGCAAAAGGTGGACCAACTCAATATTGAACCCTACAGGCTAGAACTGGGATGCCATTAAAGTTCATGTGCGTGTAAAGGCAGGCGTCCCAATACTTTTGGTAATATAGCGTATAGTGTGCACTAGACACCACCAGACTTAGAGGGCGCATGCGTGTTGCTTCATCCTTAACTGTCAAGTCATAGGCTGGGGTTAAGGGACAATATCTGTAAGTATTGCTTAAAAGAAGCCAAGAAAAATCAGGTCTTCTGCTTTGCTAACCAGGGCTGTGCTGTTTGGCAGAGCTGTGTAGATCTCAGAATTGAATGGACAAATACAAAACCTCTTGGGTATAACATTTCTTCTCTATAAAAGAAAATGTAGCCCTCTGTGTAATATAATAGGGAGAGAACGCACATTATCTGCTTCCCTGGCCTCCCACAACTTGGAGTTAATTAAACAGAGGCAATTAGTACGAAAGTATTCATACATTAAAATAGATCTTTCAGTTTCCCTGGAGCATAGCATCTTCCAGGCAGGGCTATTAGCCTTTTGTGTCGGTCGGCAATGATTTGTCTAATTGTAGTTATTCAGCCTCGCTGTAGCACAGCTCTGCAGATGACCTTGGAAGATTATTACTGAGATGACGATAACAGGATGTTCTGTACCAAACATCGGGCATTGTGACATGCATTGGCTTGGCACCCATCTCCATAGTATTCCGAAAAAGCTCTACTCGGCTGAACGTCGCTGAAAAATCCTTGCTTTACATCAAAAGACGGCTCCATATGCTATTCTAAATAGAAAGGGAGATTTATATTCAGAACAGTTCAGAGGTTCCCAGCCTTTGATACTTTAAAAGGCAAAGTTCACCTTTAGCCCTCATTCATACTAGTGGGACTTGTCATGCAATTTTAAACTCTCAAATCGCATGAAAAGTCGCACCGTATTTGTGCCTATAGAACTATTCAAATTGGTGCAACTCTGACTTGAACAGATTTGAAAAAATGGTTCCTGCACTATTTTTGGCGATTTCATGGGTGACTTGCATAGACATCTGTACATGAAGTCCACAGATGTTGGCAATGGAAAGCCGCACATCAAATCCCTGAAGTAGTGCAATTCCAAAGCCACATTCAGTGTGAACGTGGGTCTTGTAAACATAAATTTTGTATTTAGGGTGTAACATGCTCCTAAGCACCCGCTTCCCACCCCCCAAGGCTCCTCCTCCCACAGCTGCTGTCATGGTTAAAATGGTCATGGCTGTGTAAGAAATAAACATGTCCCGCCACCACTGCAGCAGACGGACGTGTAGTTCTCAATGGATTACATATGTAGTACTCACTCATAGTTTGACTCTGCTAGCTTTCTAACTGAAAACCCATATAGGGAGGATATGGACAGAGCTGGAAGAAATGGCAGCAGGAGCCCGACATTGCTCCAGACATCCCGATGATTGCAGATCGCTTTGCAGGCTTCTGTGAAAAAATCTAAAAAAAAACACCTTTTTCCTTCTAAAAATATGTGATACAGCTGGCAATGAGTCATGGAAGCCATGAAATGGCTCTCCTGAAATATACACCAATCAGCGATAATATTATGACCACTGACTGGTAAAGGTTATAACAGGTTATCTTGTTACAATGGCCCCTAAAAGTGGGTGGGATACTCAGCAAGTGAACATTTTGTTTCTATAGTTGGTGTTGGAAGCAGAAAAAAAATAGGCAAGCATAAGAATTTGAGCGATGAGGACCCAACTGCAATGACTAGGTCAGAACGCCTCCAAAACTGCAGCTCTTGCAGAGGACATTCCTGGTCTGCAGTGGTTAAAAGTGGTTCCTTGTTTGGTCCTAAGGAGGAAAACTGGCAACAGGGTCATGGGCAGCCAAGGCTTATTGATGCATATGGTTAACGAAGGCTGGCCCCTGTAGTCCAACCCAGTGGAAGAGCTACTCTAAAAGTGAATGCTTGTTCTGATAGAAAGGTGTCAGAACACAGTGTATTGTAGTTTGTCGTGCACGGGGCTGCATAGCTACAGACCAGCGAGGGTGTCCATACTGACCCATGTCCACAGCCAGAACCACTGACAAATGGGCAAATGAGCATCAGAACTAGAGCCCGGAGCAATGGAAGAAAGTGGTCTGGTCTCATGAATCACACTTTCTTTTACATCATGTGGCTGGCTAGGTGTGCACGCATTGCTTATTTGGAGAAAAGAAGGCATCAGCATACACTATGAGAAAAAAGCAAGCCGGCGGAGGCAGTGTGATGCTTTGTCTAGTGGAGTCCAGGCCTCAAAGGGTCAGGTCTGTTCTGACAGCAAAAAGGGGGACCTGCTAAATATTAAGTGGAAAGAGGACACTGATGTGAAATTGTCTCAAGCAGATTATAGGATACTAAAAATACTAAATCAATTGGAAAAAGAAGGTGTCTGGACTGACCCTCAAGAAATGTTCCGCACTCACACAGAGGAAACTACCCCTGGACTTCACACCCACTGAGTACAAGAATAAATCCAGAAAAAGTTTCCTGCTTTTTCCAATTCAAACCTGAGATTGTTAGTCGAACGGGTAACTCGGGACTTTAAAAATTAAAAAAACGGAAAATTTCATATCAAATACTTACCATAATTTTCCGTTCCTGATGGACATGGCAGCATACGTATGGGTTAACCCCGTCTCCACTCCTCACCTATAGGACTTCACTCCCATAAATCTTTGCTCTGAGCCAGAGCAAATTTTTCAATTTCCTGACCGACTTCATGGCAGCATGCGTATGGGAGCTAACTCGCCATACACCCACTGGGCCGGCAATACTATCCCAAGGCTTTAATTTGTACCGTCAACAAACAGGACCTGCAAGCCAAAATAAACTGAGCATAAGGAAGCAGACTACACAATAATAAGCCATAAACATATTAATCAAGGGCCATAAGGCCGCCCCACAGACTACTTTGGGAACCACATGCTGCCAGGATGCCCAAGATGTAGACCCACTACTGGTCGAGTGAACAGAAACTACCTCCAAAAAGGAACCAATCCCTGCTACAATCATCCTAGATGAAGCACGTTCCTCTGTCCTTTAGGCAAAAGAATGAACAGGCGTTCTGAAGCCTGAGGGAAGTTTTAGCTTTGTAGATATAACTTTGCAATATCTGAGGGATTCCTAGAACTGAAGGAAGACACTGTTGGGAGTCAACTCAGGACTAGACGTGCTTATAAACCAACTAAGCAGCACTCCCTCTCCCGCATCTAAAGGACGCAAATTAGAACTCTAAAGTTGTCAGAACAATTTCTTGGCTCCCACGAAAGACTCATGCACCCTTGGGAATGGAGTCAAGCATAGGTAACAGCACCGTTTTCACTGGAATGTTAAGAAAAAGTTTTCCATGACCAGGAAATCAATCTGAGGCTTTTTATGCCAATGTGATAGCCAGGAAAAAGGTGAACTTCAGAGGCCTTTAATGGAGACTGCCCTAAAACACTCCAACTCCCGAGGTACTCCATTTGGAATACCTCCACTTACTCCAAAAGTCTGAGCCTAGCTGCCCTCTTGAACAATTGTTGGACAGGAAAAAGAAACCTAGACCGTGTATTTGAATAAACTTTGACCAGATTCTCCCATAAACTTTGCATTCATAATTCTAGTATTCAAGGAGAGTGGAGAGGACTCTGAGGGAGCAGCCGAGGACCTCCAATCTCGAAAACCAGGCCGTCAGACGCAACCGTGCTGGACATGAATGTAGAATTGCACCCAGGGACAGAGGGTCTGGCCTGAGAAGGTGCACTGGGTTCTGGAAGCTTAACTGTGCTAGCAAGGAGAACCATGGCCTAACTGGCCAATAAGGCATCACTGCTGCTACCTCCACAATCTCTATTTGGGATCTTTGTAGAAACCAGAGGTTGACCAGAACTGGAAGGAATGCACAGGTCCTACTGCATTTCCAATGGTCCATCAGGGCATCTGTGCCTGAAAACCTCCACATGTAGAGACCATTCGTTGTTGTCCAATTGGACTCTGGAAAGAAAGTCCGTTAGAATATTTTGGAGTCTGGGGACATAAGCTGCTGAAATGTAGGCTCGATTCTTCTGAGCTCAAGACATAATTGGCTTTGTTTCCTGTAATAGAGAATAGGTTGTGAGTCCCTTGTCTTTTAACGTAGGAGAATGCTGTAGTGTTGACTGACCTAAGAGAACTGACGCTCACTTCATTATATGTTGAAACGCCTGTACGGTGCAGAAGGCTGCCCGTAGTTTCAGAATGTTCAACCCAATCTGAGAAATTGACAGCCCTGCTTGACTTGAGCAATCCGACAGGCAACAAGATCCCCCTCATTTGGTATTGCTAGCATCAGTGTCAGAAACCATCTATCAGACTGAGACAGAAGTACAGTTAAATCACACTTGTTTAATAATAATAAAAAAAGGTAAACAGAGTAAACGTAGTCAAAACATAGCCAGAGTTCAGGAACCGGAACGGATAGTCAGACAATCCAAAACGTCAGGGAGCCAGAGATGAGCGTAGAAAAACAGCAAGCAGGATCTGGAGCCAGAAGGAATGTCAGCCAAGCAAGTCTAACAGGGACACAGGAGAGCGTCTCTAGAGATGTGATCAAGGCTAAGGCAGAGATCATCTGGGCTGGACGGCTTAAGTAGGCAGGGCTGACGAGCAGGATATTAACGGGTGAGTCACTGTGGAGAGATAGGAGCTGGCAATTAGCCAACAGCTGAGCGGCCAGATTAGAGAAGGAAGGGCTGAGCCCAGCCCTGACAGTACCCCCTCCTCAATGACCCCTCCCCATCAGAGGACCACCAGGCTTGAGGGGAAAACGTCTATGGAAATCACAGAGGAGGACAGGGGCATGTACGTCCGAGGATGAGACCCAAGAGCGTTCCTCCGAACATACCCTTTCCAATGCACCAGGTACTGTATGCATCCACGGAACCTAAGGGAGTCAACAATGGACTGTACTTTATACTCATGGTTCTCAACCTGTACAGGGTAAGGACGAGGCACTGCGGTGGTAAAGCGGTTGCAGACCAAAGGTTTTAATAAGGAGACATGAAATACATTTGAGATACGCATATTAGAAGGAAGGTCTAATGCGTAAGCCACTGGGTTAAAGTGGTTGTAAACCCACTTAAAAAAAAAAAAAAAAAAAAAAAACACCTGCAAGACAAAGGCATAATGAGCTAGTATGCATAACATACTAGCTCATTATGTAATATTCACCTGAGATCGAAGCCCTCGCTGCGGTGCCCATACACAGCAGCGGCCGGCGACATCACTCCCGGGGGTTATTTCCGAGTATCGTGGCTTCGGCGCTGTGATTGGCCGGAGCCGCGATGATGTTACTCTCGCACATGCGCGCGGTAATGGCACACTCACTGAAGCAACGGCACATACGTGCCATTGCTTCTGTTTATGTCAGTGCGCATGTGCCGATGACGTCGGCACATGCAAATACAAGGAATATCTCCTTAACTGTGCAGGTTTAGGAGATATCCTGGGTAGCTACAGGTAAGCCTTATTATAGGCCTACCTGTAGCAAAAAGTGGTCTGTAAGGGTTTACAACTACTTTAATCCTGCAAAGAATACGGAAAGGCCCAATAAACCGAGGTGCGAACTTCAGAGAGGGAACACAAAGTCGGAGGTTGCGAGATGACAGCCAGACCCTATCCCCAACCTGGTAGGCAGGCGCAGGCAGACGTTTGCGGTCAGCATGGAGTCTGTACCTATCAATAGCATGTCGCAAAGCCTCCTGGACTTGTGCCCAAGTGGAACGAAGACCACGGAGATGCTCCTTTAACGCAGGAATACTCTGCGGAACAAACGAGTCAGGCAACATGGAAAGTTGGAAACCATAGTTCGCCATAAACGGGGACAATTGGGAAGCAGAATTCAAGGCACTATTGTAGTTGTTATGACTGTCAGAAATATAGCAATGTAGGAATTGTTCCAAGGACTGATTAGCTCGATCTGTGGCCCCATTGGACTGCAGGTGATACGCAGAGGAGAAAGCAAACTGAATACCCAACTGTGCACAAAAAGGCTCAACAAAACCGGGACACAAGCTGACTACCCCTGTCCGAGACAATCACCTTGGGTAGCCCATGTAAGCAAAAGATCTCCCAAGCAAAAATTGAAGCCAGTTCCTTAGAAGTGGGCAACTTAAGTGGAATAAAATGGGACATTTTCGAGAACCGGTCAAACACATAAGGATAACTGTGTTGCCCTGGGAGTTGGGTAACTCCACAATGAAATCCATAGACAGGGGGGTCCAGGGCCTCTCTCCATTGGGTATGGGTTGTAGGAGACCCACTGGAAGGTGTCGTGGAGTCTTACTCTGAGCACACACGGAACAGGCAGCTACAAAGGTGGTTACATCAGCATGTAGACTAGGCCACCAGAATTGTTTGGAAATGGCCCAAAAGAGTTGATTCTTCCCAGGGTGGCTAGCAGCCTTGGAAAAATGGCAAGTCTGGAGCACGGCAGTACGGAGACTCTCTGGGACAAAGCAGCAGTCACAAAGTTTTTCAGGAAGATTATGGTCCAGAGCAGCAATTATTTTGTCACCCAAAGAAGAAGTGAGACTGGTGAGAACCATAGCCTGAATACGATCAGGAGGAATCAGAGAAACCGGAACCGACTCCATCTTGGAAGAGGAGGAAAATTGTCGTGCCAAAGCATCAGCCTTTACATTCTTTGTACCGGGTAAGAGTGAGACAATGTAGTTGAAACTAGACAAGAAAAGAGCCCATCGCACCCTTCTGGCAGGGAGGCGTTTAGCCTCAGACAAGATTGTGAAGGATGCATAGTGCTCTCAGAGGTAGGACACTGAGACAGAAGGGCGCCAACTCCAGTCTCAGTAACATCAACCTCAAGGATAAAAGGTAACGTAGGATCAGGATGTGCCAACACAGGAGCAGAAACAAAAGGCAGCCTTGAGACTCTCAAAGGCCTTAATGGACTCTGGAGACCAACTCTGAGTTACTGTCCTTTCTGGTCATATCAGTCAGGGGCTTGACCAGAGATGAGAAGTTATGAATAAACTTCCGATAATAGTTTGCAAAGCCAAAAATACGCTACAGAGGACGTAAACCCAGGGGTCGGGGCCACTGTAGGACTGCTGAAAGTTTCTCTGGATCCATTGAAAAACCAGCAGTGGAAATGACATAACCCAGGAATTGAACCTGTTCACGATGGAATTCCCACTTCTCCAATTTACAATAGCGATTATTCTCTGTTTCTGAAACACACGACAGACATCTGTGTGGTGGTGGTTCTCCAGGGACTTGGAAAATATGAGAATATAGTCGAGATAAACCACCACACATAACTACAACAAATCTTGGACGACATTGTTAATAAATTTCTGGAAAACTGCTGGGGTGTTATAAAGACCAAAAGGCATTACGAGGTACTCATAATGGCCTGTCCTGGTATTAAACGCAGTTTTCCACTCGTTGCCCCCCTTAATCCTCACGAGATTGTATGCCCCTCTCAAATCAAGCTTTTGCTCCAATGAGGCTGTCAAATAACTTCATAATCAATGGAACCGGATAGGCATTCTTAATCGTGAAACGATTTAGACCCCTATAATCAATACAAGGTCTCAGTTCACCACTCCTTCACAAAGAAACTAGCACCAGCAGGAGACTAGGATTTGTGGATGAAACCTTGAGAAAGTGCATCTACAACACACTCCTCCATGGCCTTATCCTCCAAGACCGACAAAGGGGTAAACCCGGTCAAGAGGGGGTATGGCACCAGGTTGAAGGTCAATTGCACAATCATATGACCGGTGTGGAGGCAAACTACCGGCTTGACCTTTGTCAAAGACATTGCTAAAATCATGGTACTCCTCTGGCAGGGAGAAGAGTGAAGAGGTGCACAGGACCTTGGCTACCTTCTGGAAACATGTCTTACTGCATTGTGGCAACCAGGAGAGAACTTCAGCATGGAGCCAATCAAAAGATAAAAAGGTAACCAAGGATAACCAATAACCAGCGGAAACTTAGGTGAGGAAATAACTTGGAATTGGATTATCTCATGGTCAAGAGCCCCTACGGCCATGGACAACGGAACAGTCTCATGAGTGACATGGGCAGGCTGTAGAGGTCTCCTGTCAAGAGCCTCAATGGCAAATGGAGTGTCAAGCAGCTGCAGTGGAATCGAGTGCTTCGATACAAAGGTAGCATCAATGAACAGGCCTGCAACTCCAGAGTCGATTCGAGTCTGTATCTCAATGGACGACTCAGCCCAAGAAAGGGTAACCAAAACCAGGACCTTATCCTTCTGGATAACTGGGGACGAAACAATGCGACCTAAGGTCTGTCCGTGACAGGACCTCAAGGTTCAGGCTTTCCCTGGACAGGAAGGACAAGACTTCTAAAAGTGACCTGCCTGGCCACAATAAAGACACAATCTCTCCCTCCTCCTAAGGGTTCTCTCATCAGCAGAGAAACGCTTGAAGCTCAAATGCATGGGTTCATCTTCACAGACCGACTTGGTACCAGGAGGCATGGGAGGTGAGGGAGGCAAGGGTAGGACTGCAAAGTTCGGAGACAAATGTACAGGAGGCTTCCGCAAGCACTCCTTAAAAGGAAGTCTCTCTGAAACTGGAGTCAATGAGGATAGCAAATGTGATCATCTTCTCCAGCTCAGTGCGTATATCTCGGGCTGCCATCTCATCCTTGATGGTATCCGAGAGACCATGAGAAAAAGCAGCCAAGAGGGCCTCATTGTTCCAAGCAACCTCTGCTGCCAGAGTACGGAATTCAATGGCGTAGTCGGCTACAGTTCTCGTACTGTGTTTGATGGACATGAGGCACTTGGCAGCAGAAGCAGAGCGTGCGGGAACATCAAATACCCTTTTAAAAGACTATAAAAATATATAAATCTTGCAAGCTACTCTAGAGCAACCTGAGACTGCAATCAGCACCAGGTATAAAGTAACCTGAGGTACAACCTAGCGTCAGGTGTGGTATAACAATTCCTGTGAAACAAAGTGCAAATTCACAGCTGCTAAGCATTGATCACAATCCCATAATCTGAAAACATATATACAAAAAAATGCAGCGCTGTGTGATACTGAACCTTACAAATGCATAGATAGTGCCATAAACAATAAAAATCAACACAAATATTTTTTTGTGCAACAAGCAAGCTTACAGTGAAAGAAATTTAGTATTATTCCTTAATATCAAGTGTCCAAAAAAAAAAAAAAAAGTTTTTTTCTGCCAATTCTCACCTCCAACAGTATGACCGCACACTTCAGTTTGGTCCACATAAGCAGTTGAACCACTCCTGGGCTCTAAGTGAAACTGGCTCAGCACGTTCATGACGACAGAGGGGTCGTAGCACCATTTCAAACAGCGCACTGAGGCAGTGGCGATGCAGAACAGCTGAGAGCTTGCTGCAGGCAGGGATGACATTGTATCCAACACCTGGACTAACTTCCCAAAGGGATATTCTGGTGACTTCAGGCAGGGAGCTTGGCTCAGAAAGGATGGGTGGAGGTCTGAGGAGAAACAGATTTGGGTGAGAGTGCCTTATATTGCTATCATTCAGTTGAACTTGCTGATTAGCTGTGGACTGTTAACGCTAACTCCCCCTGCTGTGTTCCTCCCTCCCCAACCTAGACGTGCTGGATCAGTGAACTTTCAAATAAGTATTACACTTAAGAAATTTTACCCCCGCAGCCTTGCTTACTGGACACTGCAGCTTGTACTATTAAGCCACCGGTACCTCTAGTAGATAAATGAGAGCCCCTAATTCTAAGTGCTACAGATGAACTCTGGACTGCCAATTTATACTTATGACCTAGGATGGCCCATGATATACCTACCTGTTTGATTATGCGCATCCACATCTCAATCAGTTCATAAGCTACATATCCTGTTCAGGATGATTACAATTCATTGCTTAATTAGGCAGGAGGATGACAGTATATGCAATATATTGATCAAAAAAACGTTAATCAATTCTCATCCTTTGAGCTGTGTGCATGTCTGTCTGATTGTGTGGATGTGTGTACAGCGGTGATCCCTCTTTTTAAAATGACAACGCCTTTTTTAGGTATTTTTGGTATTTTGTCATATCTGATATTATGGTGTGTTTTTTCTAATAAAATTTAATCAACTCAACCTTAGTGTTCAATAATTGCGACCCCTTTGGAAGGCCTTGTCCTTTCCTCTTTTCTTATATGCAGTTTTTGTGGTCGCATGGACTGCGCCATGTTGTTGATACTACATGGTAAAAGGTTGACGCAATCACTACATCAATATTAATCTAAATAGTTGTATGCTATAGTACGGTAGATCCGGGCAACACAATATTTTTTCAAAGAATGCTATCTGCAAGCTTTACATAACATAGGTTTGCGTGCTAATGAGGCAATTGAAAACACATGCACAGTCCATGAAACACAAAATGCAAGTTCACCCAATGTAGAGACAGAACTTCAAAGTGGGTACACCTGTTAAGGATGTCCTTAAATTACTAACCCAAACAACACACTATGAGCATGCCCAGAAACATCCAAGTGCTGTTCACACAAAAAGCTGGAAAAAAAAAATTCAAAGTCCCTGAGCATGCCCAGACCAACCCAAATGCAGCTAGAACAAAATAAGCCACCCCCTGTCCAAAATTAAGCACATCATCCAGCATGCTACAAAATTACAGATGGGATAAACACCCCCACGGTCCAGGGGGCAAACAAAGCCTAACATGGGCAAAAGTTATACAACAAATACCATTGCAGTCTATGGGAACTGACTAGTTAATTTTGCTAGTCCCCACTTGGCTGACTTATCTTCTAGTTATTGGCCTTAAAATGGGTATGGGGGCCCAGGTCCCACTCTAAGGGACATATCAGTGTCACCAGTTTGGTCAACCCCAAAAACGAAACAAGGAAAAGTGCCTTTAAAAATGCAAAATTGCATAAAAGCTAGTAACTTGGGGGATGGGGGGGCTTACTCTGCCTGTAAAGTGGTGCATCTATAGCATGTATCCAAAATGCTGCTTTCAAAGATGTACGGCTTTAGAAAAAACTTACAAATCTACATTGCAGCTGCAAGATTTTAACCCAAAACAAAAAATAGCCTGCCCCCCCCCCCCCCCCCCCCAATACATACAATCCCACCCAAACTAGGGATGAGCCAAATACCCCCCCCACACCCCGGTTTGGTTTGCAGCAGAACATGCGAACAGGCAAAAAATGAGTTTGAACACGCGAACACCGATAAAGTCTATGGGACACGAACGTGAAAAAAAATTTAATTTTAAGGGTTAATATGCAAGTTATTGTCATGAAAAGTGTTTGGGGACCCGGGTCCTGCGCCAGGGGACATGTATCAATGCAAAAAAAAAGTATTTTTTAGCAGTTTTTTCAAGAGCAGTGATTTTAATAATGCTTAAAGTGAAACAATAAAAGTGAAATATTCCTTTAAATTTTGTACCTGGGGGGTCCCAGCAATACAGATAAAAGTCATTGAAAAAAACGGCATGGGATTCCCCCCCCCCCAGTCCATTACCAGGCCCTTTGGGTCTGGTATGAATATTAATCACTTCAGCCCAGGAAGGATTTACCCCCTTCCTGACCAGAGCACTTTTTGCGATTCGGCACTGCTTCGCTTTAACTGACAATTGCACGGTCGTGCGACGTTGCACCCAATCAAAATTGATGTCCTTTTTTTCCCCACAAATAGAGGTATTTGATCACCTCTGCGGTTTTTATTTTTTTATTTTTTGTGCTATAAACAAAAAAATAGCGACAATTTTGAAAAAAAACCGCATTTTTTTTTTACATTTTGCTATAATAAAATAAATATCCCCAAAAAATATATAAAAACATTTTTTTCCTCAGTTTAGGCTGATGCGTATTCTTCTACATATTTTTGGTAAAAAATAAATTGATTGGTATATTGATATTGATTGGTTTGCGCAAAAGTTATAGCGTCTACAAAATAGGGATAGTTTTATGGCATTTTTATTGATAATTTTTTTTACTAGTAATGGCGGCGATTAGCGGTTTTTTCCGTGACTGCGACATTATGGCGGACACATCGGACACTTTTGCGCGATTTTGGGACCATTCACATTTATACAGCGATCGGTGCAATTAAAAATACATTGATTACTATGTAAATGTGACTGGCAGTGAAGGGCGCTGTAGGGGTTAAGTGTGTCCTAGGGAGTGATTCTAACTGTGGGGGGGAGGGGCTGTGTGTGACACATCACTGATCACCGCTCCCGATTACAGGGAGCTGTGATCGTGACAGTGTCATTAGGCAGAACGGGGAGATGCTTCTTTACATTAGCATCTTCCCGTTCTTCCTCACCATGAGACGATCGCGGGTATCCCCGCAGACATCGGGTCCGCTGGACCCGCGATCACGGAGCTCCCAGCCGGTGCGCGCGCCCACAAGCTGCCCTTTTAAAGTGCAACGTACAGGTACGTTAATCTGCCTGTACGTGCCCTTCTGTCGCAGTATATCTGTGTGAGGCGGTCGGGAAGCGGTTAAGGGGAACCCCTAACCAAAATTTTGAAAAAAATTGTGTGGGGGTCCCTCCAAATTCCATACCAGACCCTTCAGGTCTGGTATGGATTCTAAGGGGAACCCCGCGCCAAAATAAAAAAAAATGGCATGGGGGTCCCCTTAAAAATCCATACCAGACCCTTATCCGAGCACGCAACCTGGCAGGCCGCAGGAAAAGAAAAAGCACCCCCCCCCTGGACAGTACCAGGACACATGCCCTCAACATGGGGAGGGTGCTTTGGGGTAGCCCCACAAAGCACCTTGTCCCCATTTTGATGGGGACAAGGGCCTCATCCCCACAACCCTTGCCTGGTGGTTGTGGGGGTCTGCGGGGGGCTTATCGGAATCTGGAAGCCCTCTTTAACAAGGGGACCCCCAGATCCCGGCCCCCCAGTTTGAAATGGTAACGAGTACATTGTACCATTTCACAAAAAAAGTGTCAAAATGTTAAAAAAAACAAACAAGACACACCTTTTGACAAGTCCTTTATTAAAAAATCAAAAAATCAAAATGTCCCAACGAAGTCCATTCATCTTCTATGGCTCCGCCGATGGACCGAAAAATAAACTAAAAAAGATCCGCCTCCGTGGGAGGCACCCACCTTATGACGCTTCAGCGCGGATGACAGTTCTCTTATAAGTGTGGGCAGGGCCACACGGTGAGGTACCCAGGTGACCCCACCCCCCTGACGCACGGGGACTTCCCTATGGCTTCCCTGTGGCATCAGAGGGGGTGGGGCCACCCGTTTACATACCCGGGTGGCCCCGCCCCCTCTGATGCCACAGAGAAGCCATCGGGAAGTCCCTATGCATCAGAGGGAGGCAGGGTCACCTGGATACGTCACCGTGTGGCCCCACACTCACTTATAAAAGAACTGTCATCCGCGCTGAAGCGTCATAAGGCTGGTGCCTCCCATGGAGGCGGATTTTTTTTTATTTTATTTTTTGGTCCGTCGGCGGTGCCATAGAAGATGAATGGACTTCGTTGGGACATTTTGATTTTTTGATTTTTTAATAAAGGACTTGTCAAAAGGTGTGTCTTTTTTTTTAACACATTTTTTGTGAAATGGTACGGGTACAATGTACCCGTTACCATTTTAAACAGGGTGGGGCCAGGATCTGAGGGTCCCCTTGTTAAAAGTGGCTTCCAGATTCTGATAAGCCCTCCGCAGACCCCCACAACCACCGGGCAAGGGTTGTGAGGATGAGGCCCTTGTCCCCATCAACATGGGGACAAGGTGCTTTGGGGGGCTACCCCAAAGCACCCTCCCCATGTTGAGGGCATGTGGCCTGGTACGGTTCAGGAGGGGGGTGCTCTCTCCCCCCTCTTTTCCTGCGGCCTGCCAGGTTGCATGCTCGGATAAGGGTCTGATATGAATTTTTGGGGGGACCCCCACGCCATTTTTTTTTACATTTTGGCTGGTGGGGTTCCCCTTAATATTCATACCAGACCCAAAAGGGCCTGGTAATGGACTGAGGGGGATCCCATGCCGCTTTTTTCAATGACTTATCTGTATTGCCGGGACCCGACAATTCATTATAGCCGCGAGTAGTTTTAGATTACTTTTTTTACCTTTAGAAATGTCATTTCGTGCAGGGACTGTTCTTAACACGGGAAAAATGTGCCACTTTACAAACATACTATAGACACCCCCCCAGGTACGAAATTTAAAGGAGTATTTCACTTTTATTGTTTCACTTTAAGCATTATTAAAATCACTGCTCCCAAAAAAACAGCCATTTTTAAAACTTTTTTTTGCCTTAATACATGTCCCCTGGGGCAGGACCCAGGTCCCCAAACACTTTTTTTTAGCACTTTTGATTTCTCCCATAGACTTGTAAAGGGTGTTCCGCGGCTTTCGAATTTGCCGCAAACACCCCAAATTGTTCGCTATTCGGCGAACTTACATTCGACTCGAACATCGGTCTCATCCCTAACCCAAACTAAAAAAATATTGTGCCCCTCCCACACACTAACAAACCCCTAGTCAAACACAGCACGCCAGCCCATGAAAGTGGGGTGGATGCTTAGGGGTCGGAGGGGCTTGGGCACCCAAAAAAAGTCAACCACCTTGTTCCCCTATTCAGGGGGACAAGGGCTTCTTCCACACAACCCCAGGCAGGGGTTGTTGGGGGCTGCAGACGGGGTTTTACGAAATGTGGAAAGCCCCTATAAACTAGTGGGTACAAAGTCCTTTGTGGTTGGTATTGGGCTGAGCCCAACATGCCCCAGAGGCATCCAGCTATGTTGTGTACATGTGGCCTTGTATGGTTTGGGAGGGGGTTGGGCGATCGCTCTTCTCGCCTCATTCTTACCTGGCCCTGTTGTATGCTCAGAAAAAGGATGTGGTTTGGATTGGTGAAGGCAGCTCACAGCCTTTTGAGAATGGAGTGGAGTGTGGAGTTCCCCTTTAAAAGAAAAAGTTAGCCCATGGAAATCCAATGGGTTAGAGGGGGAGACAAGAGCATTGGAGAATGGAGTGTGGAGTTCCCCTTTAAAAGCAAAAGCTAGCCCAAAGAAATCATATGCATTAGAAGGGGGAGACAAGAGCATTGGAGAATGGAGTGTGGAGTTCCCCTTTAAAAGCTAGCCCAAGGAAATCATATGCATTAGAGGGGGACGGTTAAATGCCCTTTTAGGAGGAGCTAGAGTAGCAAGAGTCTTTTTACATAATTTTAACAAGGTGCCTGTCACATGTTGGCAAGGTAACATGCTAACATGACCTGTCTGCAAATCTCCTTAAAAAAAAATACGAAATGGTGAACCAGCATCAAAGAGAGATGTCAAGTTTAGAGATGCTCCCGTTCAACCCATGCAATTGCATTTGCGTTGCTTGACATTTACTAAGATTTTGGCTGCGCAGTGAACAAACACATTTAAACGAGCGCAAGACCTGCTTGTTCATGCGCAGTGCTTACATTGATCTTATGCAGTTCTAAACGTACTTGCGGGCACAGCAGGCTCGCTCTGAAAAAGTTACTTTCTCCTTCTATTTTGGGCATTTGTTACAAAACTTCCTCACATCACCCCACAATATTGGCAACTCCCTCTTCTCTTAACATTGATTTGATAATGCTGTGCACCATGTCCATAGTGGCGCACAGATTGCTATAGTAAATAGGGGATTAGTGCTCTGTTCCCGGCGCACCATAGTAAATATGAAAATGTGCGTTGCGCCTCACGCCTCAGCTTTCGTAAATCAGCCCCAATGTTTCCACCTTGAACTTCTCCTTTGTTAAAAATTGTCCCAAGTGCACAGGGACAAAAATCCATTGAAAAGAATTCGAGATGAGGACTTCTTATGGACCATGTATGTACCAAAGGACAATTTAACGTCCCAATAGTCTGAGGCCCAAAATCAGCAGCTTCTTGGATACCTGAGATCAAGCTTTATAGCATACTTCTGAGGGAGAATCTTGTCTCCACACCAGCTCTTCCGAAAATCCAAACCTGGTCTGTAAAAACGTGCGACTCTCGCACACTCCCAACTTTACTCTCTAGACTGTCGCCTTCCGGCCTATTAAGCGCTGGCCATGAGGCAGGACACCAACTTGCCAACTGTGACCTGGGCTGCGGTGCTATCCAGCTTGCCAAAAAGTGAAGCTCCCTCAAAAGGGAATTCTATATTACGCCTGTTAGAGGCGGGATCAGCGGGCCCAGGCCCCAGCGATAGCACTCATTTGCCGTAACTGACGAGAGCATAACCCGCGCCATTATGCGGATGATGTCATTTGGAGCCTCACTATGGAAACCAACACCAGCTCCTGAACCACAGAGTTTCTGAAAACGCTCTCGAATACTGCGTCCACATTTTCAATCCACATTTTCACACTTTTCAACATGGCCAAAAGAGCCTACTCTGCCTTTCGGCTATTTACTGCATCTTCCAAGAAAAAAAACTGCATGTTTGCTCAGAAGGGAGGTACATCTTGCGACCTTGCTTCACTCATCCAAAATGTTCCCTAGTTCTGTTCGGAATGGTTAAATAGAACACTCTAATGCCCTGTACACACGGTCGGACTTTGTTCGGACATTCCGACAACAAAATCCATGGATTTTTTCCGATGGATGTTGGCTCAAACTTGTCTTGCATACACACGGTCACACAAAGTTGTCGGAAAATCCGATCGTTTTAAACGCGGTGACGTAAAACATGTACATCAGGACTATAAACGGGGCAGTGGCCAATAGCTTTCATCTCTATTTATTCTGAGCATGCGTGGCACTTTGTCCGTCGGATTTGTGTACACACGATCGGAATTTCCGACGGATTTTGTTGTCGGAAAATTTTATCTCCTGCTCTCCAACTTTGTGTGTCAGAAAATCCGATGGAAAATGTCCGATGGAGCCCACACACGGTCGGAATATCCGACAACACGCTCCGATCAGACATTTTCCATCGGAAAATCCGACCGTGTGTACGGGGCATAAGTCTACACCACTATGACGACCCCAAAGTTGCACGATTTACAGTGCGACCTTGATACGATATTGAGTGCAGCCCCAAACCAACTTCAATCCCTGGATCAAAGCTGCATCAACAGTCGCACCAAAGTAGTGCAGGAACCTTTCCAGAGTCGCTGCAACTAAGTTGTATAGATTGGAATGGGTTCCATTGAAATCAAAGGGCTGTGACTCATCTTGTGACCCTGTGTGTCACAAGTCGCATGACAAATTGCACTAGAGGAAAACAGAGCCCAAGATGCTTACAGAACTTCCCTCTTGCTTTGCAGAAGACTACAAGTTCCATTCATGTAGATGCACCCATCATTACTCTTGCAACGCCTTGTGGTTCCAGTTCTTCCTGGTCATCCTAGTGGGAGAACACGCCGCAGTGGCCGTTCAACTTCGCGTGTAGCTTGTATTCCACTCTTAAAAGGATTCTTGCACCACGTGCCTCACAATAGATTCCATTTGCTGCAAATAACTATCCCATTTTCCAACCACCTGGGCTTAGCATAGCTCACACAGAGTCTTGCCCTCTTGGAACGGAGTCCCACATCCCCAGCAGGCTCTCTCCTTGGAGCGGCTGACATATCGGTGGATGCGTAAAGGAGGATTCATTGCTTCTACTATGAAGGCTGGACCTTGATGGTGACCTATGCCAAATACATCTCGTAGAGGAATGTTGTGACCTAATGAGGTCTTTATCATCTCATGCCGTGTATTATCAATCTAAATAAAAATAGGATAGAAAGGAAAAATGGTCAAAAACTAAAAAAAAAAAAAAAAAGGAGTACCCAGGTCAGCAAAGGAGAGGATTAAACCCACCCTCTCAACACTGCTGCACAAGGTATGGCCACAAGGGGGGGGGGGGGGGGGGGGGGGGGCAGTAAAACATCCACAGTGAGAACTGCAGACATACAACTTGCACAAGTGATCAAATCATAGCAGAATCAGAGACAGCATACAAGGGTGTTAGTGCAGAGCATATACCTGTGATGATTGCACATAGCATTTAGGGAAACTGCTGCAAGCTGCCCACAGAGAAATCCCAATGCCAACAGTACTGACTGGTGATTGAATTTCTCCACTTAGCCACTTTCGGATCGCTCACCGTCGTTATACGTCGGTACTTTGAAGAGAGGTATCGTTATGGCAGCAGCTAGCTGCCATAACCCCGGTATCCTCTTCAGCGGACGGTCCGCTTCAAGATAAAAGTGGTCGCGAGTTCACAATTATCGGCGGCGGGAGAGGGGGCCCCCCCTTACGTCGCGCTCCGGTGCCCTTCGCCGCTTACCAGAGCTGTCGGCAGTGGCGGAGACGATCGGATCGGTTCCCTAGCCTGACATAGAGAAGAGTGAAGGGAAGATGGCCCCCACCTGTCTCCATATCATTGCAGGGTGCAAGCGATGTCAAAATGTCACTTCCGCCCATAGCTCTTAAAAGGGCCATTTGTTATTTTTTTTATTGCATTTTAGCGTAAATATGAGATCTGAGGTCTTTTTGACCACAGATCTCATATTTAAGAGGTCCTGTCATGCTTTTTTTCTATTACAAGGGATGTTTAGAGGAATAATTCTAGCCCTAGACCTCCTCTAACTCAAAACACGCAACCTGTAGAATTTTTTAAACATTGCCTATGGAGATTTTTAAAGGGAAAAAGCTTGTCGCCATTCCACGAGAGGGAGCAATTTTGAAGTGTGACATGTTGGGTATCAATTTACTTGGCGTAACATTATCTTTCACAATATTAAAAAAAAATTGGGCTAATTTTACTGTTGTCTTATTTAATTCCAAAAAGTGTATTTTTTCCCAAAAAAGTGCGCTTGTAAGACCACTGCGCAAATACGGTGTCACAAAGTATTGCAACAACCGCCATTTTTTTCTCTAGGGCGTTAGAAAAAAAATTTATAATGTTTGGTGGTTTTAAGTAATTTTCTAGCAAAAAAACTTTTAACTTGTAAACAAATCTCAGAAAGAGGCTCAGTCCTTAAGGGGTTAAAATGCCACCACCTCCCACAGAGCGCATGCGCTGGGCTCCTGGGCAGGAGAAACCCAGGGACACCCTGCCAGAAGAGAAAGCAATGGCTTGGAATGCAAATGTGCTCCATCTGCCATAGACTGGAAGACACTAGAGCCAGAGAAGAGACAAACAAACACACAAACTATTGCCATGGAATATGTAATATAAAAGTATACATCACCGCACACGGCATGAACCCAGATCTGCAATTCAATCCTACTTCCGCGATCAAACTGTGCCAGGTAGGCTGATCACACCATACTTGGGGCAGATAGGGCCACCTGCTAACAGCTGGGCTATCTGGCCATTGCGCTGCTTGCTTGCTAATTTTCAGGCTTCAGCTCTCCCAGCGCCTCTTTCGTTTGCCCACTCCATACCTCGCTAACAGCTAGGGGTTATCAGAGTATAGCAACCTGTTCCAGCGACTTTTCCATCTGCCCACTCCATACACCACTAGTAGCTAAGGCTTATTGGAGTATCGCCAGTGGTCGTAGTTGGCTGGTCTAGATGGAGAGGAAAAAACTTCAGGTAGTCAACCAAACCGGTCCTTAGGAGGACAAAAAAGGAATGTGGCCTCTGGCTCAGAGCAAAGATTTATGGAAGTGGGGTCCTATAGGGGAGGAGTAGAGGTGGGGTTAACCCATACGTATGCTACCCTGGAGTCAATCAGGAAAGACATTTTTTCTAAAAGTTCCAATCTAACATCAATAAAAAGAACTGCCCTCAACCAACTTAAAGCCAGACAGGACAGTTATCAAGCCATCAGATAAAGGGGGAAACCTCGTTATACAAACTGATGACTATGTGGCAATGTGCCAGAGACTTCTAAGCAATTTATCTTGGTATTGTAAAATTACAGCATCTGCCATTTTGGCTCCTAAACAAGAATTCTTCGAGAATATAGAGAAGGCATACTTGGGTGGCTTAATCTCTAAAAATACTAGGGACTATCTCCAAGTACATAACCCAATAACTCACACCTTCTATGCTATAACCAAAAACGCACAAGTCACTAACTGACCCGCCGGGAAACCCATGGTCTCTGGTGTTGGATGCCTAATACATCAAGCCAGATCCCTCATTGACGACTACCTACGTCCACATGTGGACAGCTTGTCACATACTTAAAAGACACTATTCATTTTTGACGCTACTAGAGGGACTTTCTGTCCCAATAAATACCATTTTGGCCTCCATTTATGTGGAAGCCCTTTATTCTAGTATCCCCCATGAAAAGGGAATATCCACTATGGCCCTTTTTCTTTGTGAAAAAAAAGCTTGGGCGCTATTCCATATAATGCCTTTATTCTGGAGAGGTTACATTTGATTTTGACTCACAACGCATTCACTTTTAATGGTCCCCATTTCCTTCAGGTGCAGGGAGTGGCGATGGGGACCAAAGTGTGCCCCATCAGACGTGAACCTTTACCTGGGGGGGTGGGAGCGAACAGTGTTTGCAACAGAACAGTTCTCGATGTACCTGCGCCACACTCTTTTGTGGCGTAGGTACATCGATGACATATGGATTTTATGGATGGGCCCTAGCAAACTTTGTGTTGTTCATAGAAGCACTAAACCTCAATGACTTCAATTTGTCACTTACTTTGAACTGGCATGTTGATACTTTACAGTTTTTGGACTTGACAATTCGAAAAAATGGACCAGAGGGAGTCATTTTTACTGATTTATTGCGCAAAGATAGAGCTGGCAATTCATTACTTCATTTCCAGAGTGCTTATCCCTTACATCTCATTGGCTCAATACCCAAGGGCCAAAATTTATGAGCCAAAACAAAATCACAGCAATAACAGAATTTTGAACACAGACAAACAGCCTAAGAACGTTTTACTGACCGAGGCTACAGTCAAAAGTCCCTTAAAAAAAAGCATATAGGAACGCTCTGGATAACCCCAGTCAGAGCCGTCTTTAATATTGATTGGACCCTGGGCAAAACTTTTCTTAGGCCCCTCCATGCAGTTTTGCTCTCCCCCTGCTCTGAGACATACAATAAATAGCAGCTAGACTCAAAATCAGTTTACTGAATCAGATCAGGCTGCTATTGCGATGGGTTGCCAGAGGTTACAGTGTATCATTACCGCTCACTGACTGGTTGCTAGAGGTTACAGCACACATTACGGCTCACTGATTAGTTGCTAGAGGTTACAGCACATATTTCTGCTTGTTGATTGGTTGCTAGAGATTACTGTGGATATGACCTCAGGGGGGCATGATATACATATCAATGCTGCCGGCCACCGCTATTTACATATGGATGCCGCCGCTATTTACATATGAATGCCGGTAATTTCCATGTAAACACAGGGTCTGCTGGTGAGCCATCTGTACACAACAATAAGGCAGAGCTGGGCAGCATTAGTAGCAGCACTTCACACTGAGATATTGGGACACAGCACAGGACTAAAACCTCAAGGGACACAGGAATTTAAACCAGGATAGTTGTCAAGTATGAGGCAGCTGCTTTGGGCCCCACAATAATGACAGGGCCCAGGGCAGCTGCCCCTTTTGCCCTGCCTTAAAAACGGCCCTGACCCCAGTGAAACTTCACCCTCTTTTAATATACAAAATTTGCTCATGATCCCAAAATACAATCAACATATTGCGCGAATACGCATTCTCAAAACCTATTGGCAGCTCTTGAAAGATGATCCTACGTTAAGTGGGTTTATAGATACTGAACCACATATCACATTCAGACATAACCAATCCCTTAATTATACTGGTATCGAGTCATTTCTCAAAAAAATAAATAAGCGACCCTTGCAGCTCTCTACCCCGAGGCACCTACCGATGTGGCACATGCGCCAGTCAAACAGGGCAAAAACGTGCTATTACCAACAGGTGAAAATGTGGAAATGCACCATTTTGTTAATTGCAACACTTTCGGTATAGTATATTTGATTACGTGTGGGTGCGAAGGATACTATGTGGACAAAAGGAAACAATTTCTGGAAGAGTATAAAAAGACCATGTTGCAGACATACATGGGGGAATTACGGAAAAACCTATACCTAGACATTTTTCCGATTTTCACAATTATCAAACTGACTCTCCCACTTTTAACCACTTCAGATGCGGGTCATTGCCAAATGACGGCAACAGCGCGGATCTACATTGCGCGGGATGACGTCTATTGACGTCGTCCCGCGCACGAGTGGCCTGCGCGCCCCCTGCAGGGCGCGTGCGCTCGGTGATCAGCGAGTCTATGAGACTCGCCTGATCAAAGATCAGAGTAAGGGGTCGGTCCTGCCAATGACAGCTGATCATGTGATGTAAACAGAGCCGGTAATCGGCTATTTTTCCTCCTCGCGCTGACAGCGTGAGGAGGAAAAAAAACCCGATCACGGCGATCTTCTGATACCCAGCAATAGGCAGCAGTGCCGCCTACCAGTGCCCACCAGCGTCACCCATCAGTGCCCACAGTGCCATCAATCAGTAGCACCCACATCAGTGCCACCTATCAGTGCCCATCAGTGTCACCTACCAGTGCTCATAAGTGCCCATCAGTGCCGCCCATCACTGCCCATCAGTGCTACCTATCAGTGCCCATCAGTGCCACCTATCCGTGCCGCCCATCAGTGCTGCCTTAACTGTGCCTATCAGTGCCGCCTTATCCGTGCAGCCTATCAGTGCCCACCAGTGCCGCCTCATCAGCGCATATCAATGAAGGAGAAAAATTACCTGTTTGCAAAATTTTATAACAAACTATTAAACATGATTTTTTTTTCAAAAATTACCATCTTTTTTTGTTTGTTTAGCAAAAAATAAAAACCCTAGCCGTGATTAAATACCACCAAAGAAAGCTCTATTTGTGGGAAAAAAAATGATAAAACTTTCATTTGGGTACAGTGTTGTATGACCGCGCAATTGTCATTCAAAGTGCGTCAGCGCTGAAAGCTGAAAATTGGTCTGGGCAGGAGGAGGGGTTAAGTGCCCAGTAAGCAAGTGGTTAAAGTTTTAGCGAGGGTTCATCTCCCCAAAAAAAGAGGTGGCGATTTTGATCAAAAGATTTTACAATTAGAAGCCAAGTGGATTTATAAGTTAAAGGCAACCAGCCCACCAGGGTTAAATGATGCCATTAGCTATGCCCTTTTTTTTTTTTTTTAAATAGAGAACAACTGTTGATCCATGCAAGAACAATTTTAGAACTGAGGCACTTCACCCGAGAACCTAGAAACAGTACGTCCTGTATATTTTGGATTCTAACCGAATATTTACACCAGCCTTTTTGGACTGTGTATAGATATCAATTTATACATTTTGGTTTGTTTTGCTATAATGGTTTGTTTGTGCTTACGATTTAAATGCACGATGACGGTTTTAAAGGAGTTAGTTGTGAGTATATGGTGAAGAATGCTCTTGTGCAGACACATTTGGATAATGACATTGCTGTGACTGCATGTACAAGTTTCCATTGCAGCTGATTTTTCCAATTACTCCCTTTGCAGATTGATTTATGTTTGACACTAGTACCTACTTATATACGGCACCAGCTTAAGTGGCTTTAGCCTGGCCCGAGTCTCCTCAACCACAGTAGAGAGGGAGGAATTGGCGTAGTTATGAGCCTCCCTCTTTTCCTAGATTCCATCTTGGAACTCTATTATAGGATGCTCCACCAGGCCTCTAATGTGCATACTCCATTTGGAGCGACGCAGTTTCCATCTGTGTCATTTGCGACTGCACTCTTTCACCCTGTTGGAGCGCACGGCACCCAGCGTGATGCGACACTTGGCTCATGTCACTTCTGGTGCAGTGCCGTTGTTCTGTCAAAATAGCCAATGCATCAAGTTCTCCAATCGCGTCACTTCCTGTTACTGTAAGCCATCAGTAATTGGAGATTGACAACTTGCTGTTTTGACACAACACTGGCAAGCGTGTGCACTCCAGTACACAAACACTTTGCTGTTTTGACAGAATAGCAGGTAACGAGGAAAAAGTTGTCGCCGCTTTTCAGGCGGCCATTTTGTTGGTTAGTATCGAAGCAAACTAACAATGTCCGCTCATAATACCGTGTACCAGAGTGTATATGGTTTCCGATGTTGTGTGAAAACAGCAAATCTTCGAAATCTCCAATCATGTCACTTTCTGTAAACCCTCATTAATTGAAGAGAAAGCATCAGTAAATAGAGATCTTGATAAATGGCTATTTTGACATAACACCAGAATCATCTCCATTTCCCCGCCCATCAGGACACACTCCTCTTCGCAGGTGGTTTGTGATGCAGGACATCAACCCTCTATCAGGCGATACTCCCTGGAGATAGATTACAAGGATGCGGCGCATACTGGATGCATGGCCCACACCCATTATCGTCACTTTTGGCGAGGAGATAAGCCCGCCGCCGCTACTCCGGATCCATGCGATTCCCCAGATTTTTTATCCAGGCAACCTCAGGGATTCCGCTTTTCTCCTTCCCCCCCCCCCCCACCCCTTCCTTCCCTCTTTGCCTCTACCCAGCCCCCCATACCCCTACCCTTTCTAGGCAATCACATTTATTTAGTTCTCAGGGTTCATATCAATCATGGCCCTTTTATAAGTACACTTTAAACATCTTATTAAAACCCAAATTGAAAATTCCATCTATTTCCATTGGGGGATGGCTGGAAGGAATCCCTACGGTGGACTTTACGTGTACACCCCCCCCCCCCCCCCCCCCAAGCTCGACTGCCATCAGGCTGGCAATAACACACGGGTGAACCCATTTTTACTTTGTGCTTTCTTTTAATTTAACTTTTCAAAGTAGAAGAAAGCCAGTCTTCAATTAGTGCAGTACAATCTGGTCATCCCACTGACCAACATATAAGATAAAAAGTCCAGAGGATCGCTGTACTTAAAATGTCTTTACTGAACCAAAGTTCAAACATTACATAATGTGTAAGTTAATTACGTTTCGGGCTCACAAGCTTACGCCCTTCTTCAGATCAAACACACATCTAAAGTCAGAGCTACACACAAATACCATCATTTCACACATTTGGAATCAATGTGATTAGCAATCGATCGAAGGTAAAACTAAATCTTTTTTTATAAATCCTATCAGATGGGGAAATGGTTAGTGAAACGTAGAAACCTCCCATATTTCAACAGAAGCCCTTAACACGTTTAATCTGTCAAAAAGAAAACATGAACATAATGTATCACCATCTAGCTATCACATCGAATGTATCACCTAAATGAAAATGCAGATCTGTATTCAACCCCTTGGGGGGCAATCGTACCAAGAAAATTAATCCAATATACTTCACTTTTTTAAAATAAATTCTCAGTTACCACCCCTCCTATTCTTTTTAATCCCCTCCAGCACCATGAATTTTAATTGAGAAATCAAATGTCCTTTCTTAAAAAAATGTCTCGCTAAAGGCAACTGTACCAAGTTCTCTCTGATTGAATGTTGAGGCCTTGCTATCCTATCTAACTTTCTGAATGGCCTCTCCCATGTAAATTAACCCACGTGGACATTTTTATTGCATATCTTTCATATGACAATTGGGTATGACCCTGTGTTACAGTATCCTAAAAAGTTAATGGGCTAGGAGGGATATATTGGTCAGATCTGACCAATTGATCCCTTAACGTTCGCCCTTTCCTATGAGGATAAGGGGGAGCTTGGGATCCACCAATATTTGGATAATTCTTTTAATAAACCCCAAAGGTTAAGGATATTGTGAATACAACGTGAATATGTATGATCCTGTGACACAAATGGAGTTCTATCACTCCTATGGTAATGCCTATTATCTGCTAAATGTGTACGTTTCCCCTTTAACTGGATAACCCCGCTTGACAAGCCTGGTTTCCATTTCATTTGGTCTTACTTCACATTGTTGTGGATCACCAACAATTCTTTTAACCCTACACAGTTGGCTACTACGTATCGAATTAAACACCCCATGGGGTGAAAACTCTTGTAGTGTAATAATTGATTACGATCAGAATTTTTTTTTTATTAAAAAAAAAAAAACTGTTCGCACCACTTATTTTCAGTAATGTGTCCACAAATGAGATCATTCAGACCTGGGACTAATCAAACAATAAAAGGGTTCTAATGTTGCCATCCCACACCGCTAAAATATTATCTCTAAGTTTGAACCACCCCTTACAGTGCTCAGTAAACATTGTTATAAATAAATGGTCTCAATCATATTCATAAATATATTTGCGTACGGGGGGTGGGGTGCGACATTGGAACCCATCGCTGTGCCTTTAAGCTGCAAATAATGGGTCTCTTTAAATGTTCTCGGCAAGAACAATTTTAAGCAATGCAAGCAGAAAGTAAATTTGTTTATCATTATAGCACTGACAGTATCAGTAGCCGCCGGCAGGCTTCCACACCCAAATCATGTGGAATGACAGTGTAGAGACGTCCCACATTATTATTACACATTATGCAATGTTTGTTTGAACTTTGGTTCAATAAAGCAATTCTAAGTGCAGCGATCCTTTGGAGAGAGATTTATAAATCTATTTTTTTTAAATTTTAGTATTTTGACAAGTTCCGACAAAGCGGGCTAGCCCACAAAACGCATTGGAAATTTTAAACCAGATTGACAACACCCTGCACAACCAGCTTGTAACTTTGGTCTTAGCAAATGTTTTTTTTTTTTTTTTTTTTTAAACAAAATGTGCAATTCAAGAAAATGGACTTATTTTTAATCAATGCGGTTTAGCGTTTATTAAAACGTAGAGGGTACAAGTCCCACAAATTCCAGTGTACTGTTTTTTAGGTGTCATATGGAATTTCTTAGGGTTATAGTTATCACACACTCATTCCCCACACTGAATAAATGTTGAGTGGGTGTTCCTAATGAAAACAGGCCTGGGCTGACAATTGGCCTTAAAAGGGTATCTAAAAGGCACCATTTAGCTTTGGAACGACTAGTGTGGAGTTAGAACCTCCTTGGGTTTTTTTGTATTGCAGTCTTTGGCCCCTGCTATTAAAGCAACATCTTCTATATAACCACTCACCAAGACTAATGACGCGTACACAACCGGACTTTACGACATACTTGGTTCGGTGGACCGGAGTCCGGACAATTCGATCGTGTGTGGGCTCCAGTGGACTTTTTTTCCCCCCCAAAAGTTCGGACCTAGAAATGAAACATGTTTCAAATCTTTGATGGACTCGAGTCCGGTCGAAAAGTCTGCTCGTCTGTATGCTAGTCCGACAGACAAAAAACGGCGCTAGGGCAGCTAGTGGCTACTGGCTATGCACTGCCTTGTTTTAGTCCGGTCGTACGTCATCACGTATGAATCCATCGGACTTTGGTTGATCGTGTGTAAGCAAGTCCGTTCATTCGGAAAGTCGGTCGCAAAGTCTGTAGAAAAGTCTGCAGGACAAAATCTGCCGTAAAGTCCATTCATGTGTACGCGGCATAAAAAGGGTAAATTCTAAATTGTGAATTGTCACCAAAACATGAATAGGAGGGGAAAAAAAAAAAAACCCTTCCTATTTGACATTTGTCAATCTCTCAGGATGTGAGAAAAATTTCCTTTCCCTTTCTGTTGAAGGGAAGGGATAGAAATTTCCACCAGACCAGAGTGCGCTTTGTATGTTGAAGTGTACTTGGTGCATGCATTAACAGGAGGTACCATAAGCTGCCACAAGATTTGGCTTTAAAAATAAAAAAAAAAAAACCTTCCTGAGAGAACATATAAGCTGCCAATGCTTGTCATCCAGACACTAGAAGAAAAGCAGACACTACCTTTGGGAGAAAAGAGGCCTTTGGCTGCATTGCAACCTTATTCTTGTGAAAGACTAACAAGTGCTTCTTGCAGGGCAAGTCCACTGACTTACCCTCTTAAGAGGTGAGAGCAGGATGGAACAAAAGCCTTTGAGGGAGAAGGTGAGGATAATCCAGAAGAGCCTACAAAGCTTTAGTAGATCAGAATACAATCTCATGGCCCATATTTAGTGCAACCAGGATGGCTCTCCTACTCAATTCCTGTGAAGTACAGTATTTGAGCGAGAATCTAGAGGGATGATAAAACCGATCAGATTGACCTGATATTACTAGCACCAGGGCACCCACTGCAAAGGCGTCAGGTACCATAGACCTGGTGACCAGTCTGTTGAATCCGGATGCCAGAAAGTACACATCTGGTTTTCCCACCTGTGGCAAATGGTTTGGCGAGATAATTCCTTTGGATCTAAACACAGATGCCTGTGTAACAAATTTTTCACACCTGGGATGTGGACAGCAGAGCCAGAATGAAGTTCTGCCCACAAGGATCAAGTCGGTTTCTCTTAGAGCAGCACAATTTCTGGTGCCTTCTTAATGAAGCACATAAGCTGTGCCATTGCCAGGACACCTGAGAAGATAGATGGGCAAGGAGTTTAGTGCTAAAGGGACACCTGACTAACCCAGAGTTCTAGAATATTGAAAGGTGAGCCTCTGAGGATGACCAAGTTCCCTTCACCAAGACAACCAGGTCAAGCACCTCAGAAAACCCAGGGGCCCTGGACAAGCAATGAAACTGGTAATGCTGATGGCCCACACCAAAATGCAGATACCATTAAGATAAAAATATAGAAATGCTGGTCCTGGAATGTCTATCGAGGCCATTAGATGCCTCAGAAAGTAGGATGGAATGACTTATGCAGCGTACCCATGGGTGGACTTTGACCGGACTGGTCCGACGGACTTTCCGAACAAACGGACTTGCCTACATACGGTCACACCAAAGTCCGAAGGACTCGTACGTGATGACATGACATATGACGGACTAAAATAAGGGAGTTGATAGCCAGTAGCCAATAGCTGCCCTAGCATCAGTTTTTGTCGATCGGACTAGCATACAGACGAGCGGACTTTGATAGGAACTGGGTCCAGGGGAGTGCCGACGTGAAGATTTGAAACATGTTCCAAATCTAAAGTCAATCAGATTTTTCGACCGAGAAAGTCTGCTGCAGGTCCGATGAAGCCCACACACGGTCGAATTGTCCGCCGGACTAGTCCGGTTGAAAAGTCTGCTTGTGTGTACGCAGCATTACTGGTACTTCCATGCAAAGTTCTAAGCTTGTGGGAACAAAGTTAAGAGTATTCAGTGCCTGAATAGGCTTAACATCTCCATGCAGTTAGGTACTGGTAAAGAGGTTCAAGTGGAAACCTTGTAAACATTGTTTGGACAGGGGTGATCTTTGCCTTTAGGAGAACCAAAAGCATATCCACCTGCTGTGGAAGTAGAGTGGTTTGAGAGCATGAAGCAGGGGGGTTTCCAGGGGCTACCAACTGTTCTGGAACCAGAAGGCTAACAGACTACACCCCCCGAGGAGTGGGGTTACTCCACTGAAGATGCCTTGGCAGGCCATATTTAAATTGCAAAATATAGGTTCTTGGTTTCCATACATCCCACCCAGTCTTTCAATGCCAAATCCAACGTAAGATGTAATAGACCTGGTGTTAGGAGTAAAGAGCTTTTCTTCTTAGGGGTAAGAGTATTCCCCTTCCTATGAGCTATTGGCTGTAACTATCCAAGGGGGGGATAAAATAGGCATTTGCCTTCAAATGGTAAAGAGAACAGTGAACCAGAAGTTAAGCCAGTGTGTCCACAGAAGCCAACATGTAGTAGCATAATGTAGAGGGCAAAAGCTCCGGCTGACTACTGGTCAAGGGAATCCATAAGGATGGAGTTGGATTCAAAGCCCTATGCTTTCATTCAGACTGCCTTGGCATGCAACCCGCAATTCTAGAGCATTGCCAAGATGGCCTTAAGGAGGGCTTTAACTTTTTATTTCTTGGATCTTTATTATCCTCTACTAGGACAGTCTTTAGCTGGGAAATAGCCAGATCTACCACAGAAACAGCCCACTTCAGAGGGAAACTTTCCTCAATGGTATAATGTTGGATTAGGCCAGTCTCCATATAGGGACAGGCACATGAACTGGCAAAGCCTAACTAGTATGAGATCCTAAAATTCCTTATGCCAGACACAAGTATTAGAGTTTTGCTTCACTGAATAAGGGGTTGTATGCTCTTGTTTTAGAACAAGTTTTTTACCTTCATGCTTTCTTTGCAGCAGCCCTCCCAAATACTTTGAGCCCTCTCGAACCAGCGATGTCCACAAGAAAAATTTTGCCTCTCCGGAAACTTGCACTCCGGATTGGCTATTGGCAGCAGTAGGAGTTATTGGCTCCCGCTTCTTTCAATCACAGCCAGTGAGACAATCAGGAGGCGGAGGGGGTGGGGCTGAACCACAGCTCCATGTGGGAATTGACACAGCAGCAGCTTGGCTCGGGTGCCCCCATAGCAAGTGGCTCGCTGTGGGGGCACCCTCAGGAGGGAGGAGACAGGAAAACCAGCGTTGGACCCGAGAAGATGATCTGGGCTGCTTTGTGCAAAACCAGTGCAGTGAGCAGCTAAGTATAACAGGTTTATGTATTCAATATAAAAAAAAAAAATTAAGCTTTACAATCACTTTAAGTTGAAGCATCTTACCGGGATGATAAACAAAATCCCTCAGCAGATGACTACTACTCCAGGGTTCAGTGTACTTTTGCCCTTGTGATAAAACTAAAAGTTGGAGGGGAGGTAGAAAGGGCCTGGATTGGACCCCTGTTGACTAGGGCCTTAAGGCCAAAATATCTGCTCATGAACCGATATGACAGAAAATTCCTCTCTAGACAGAAAACAAGGCAGGGGTGGCTGAAGAACCAGCTGAATGACCAGAGGAAGGCAGAGAGCCAGATGGGAGTAACTCTCAAAGTAGAGGGAGAGTCAAAAGCTGAGCTATTGAGTCCATCTGATACCTCCTTATTGATTCAAACATGGTGGACCATAAACAGAAAGATATTTTGCTCACAAAACATTTACAACATAGACATCTGGTATTGAGGGCTTTAATGCTTCCTGCTGCACCTCACATTTAGGATCAGGGAAGCTTCACCCTTAGACAACATGGCGAACAAAAAAGAAAGGAAGAAGGAAGAAGAAAAAAAACAAACAAAAAAATACACATAGCAAGGGCACATGGATGCATTAGTATCTTACACACTTTAAATTAGCCAAAAAAAAAAGTGTTTAAAAAAAAAAAAAAAGTAGAGATCTGCATGCAGAAGAACTGGAGATCACACCACGATACAGGTCAGCCAACCACGAGGGAGAAGAAAAGGAGCAGAAGCCACCAGCTTAACACATACCCCACTGTCCTTTCAGTATTCTGGATGATCTGATCTGGACACCTCACACAGATCAAGCCGGGGAGGTTGACAGGAACACAGCAGGCAACAAGTTTCTGGGGTTCAGCCCTTTTAAGGGGTGTAAAGCCCAGAAATATATGTTGTCTGCCATGTTCCTGCCCACCTCAATTTGTGTGAGGTGTTTGGAGTCCCAAGATTATTTATAGATTAAAGACTCTGAACACGTTGACCCTGCCATTCCCCGTTGCTTTCTGCAGCCTTCTAAGACCTCTAGCCATGGACTACATTGAGCACTAGGTCTAACACTCCATTCTTTCTCTGCAACCAATAGGTTTTTTAGTTACTTGGGCTGAGCTCATACAAGGTTGATGACCTTACCTTTATTAGTGGATAGTGTTTAGACTTACCAACTGTCTGCTCAGACCATAACATTACAACCTAAGAGGTCACTCGTGCCCCCCATACTCAAATTTACCCATTGAGGAACGCCTCAAAAATAAGCGAGCACAGCAAAAAAGACAGTATAAGGGTGGGGGCGCATTTAAAAAAAAAAAAAATGCATTAAGCCAAGTCACAAATCATAACTGAGATAAAAGACCATAAACCAATAAAAAGGCATGAGACGTCAACTGGGCTAAAGCCCAATTAAGGTGGAAAGTGCTAACAGCTCACTTTCTATTGCTGTGTCCGAATTTATGGCATTTCACCTCATCTTATTCCTACGCCTGTCAAATACAGGAAATGAACGGAGATCCACACAAGTACTAAAAGTTGTCAGCAGAATGGTAGTTTAGAAGCTGTCAGGAAAATTTAGTACAGTGGTTCTCAACCTCAGTCCTCAAGTACTACCCTGCCCCCCCCCCCCCCCCCCCCAACAGGCCATGTTTGCAGGTTTTCCTACATTTTGCACAGGTGCTTTAAATCAGAGTCAATGGCTTGGTATTTTGGACAGCTATTTTAAGAGAAATTACCAAAACATGGCCTGTTGGGGGTACTTGAGGACTGAGGGTGAGAACCACTTGTTTAGGAGATTGCCCCACGCCCTCATTTTTCTGCTCATCAAGTGGAGGATGTTCAAAGTGAGGGAAAACAGAATCTTTAATGACGATACAGACTGAAAACCTGCCAGAAGTTCAAATCCTTCCATTACGCTAACCAAAACTGAAGTTTAAAAGTGAGTTTTTTTTTTTTTTTAGCCCAACACCAGTCAAACCAGTGCTGTATACCATTCTAATTGGTAGCACCATTGCAGATAAAAGAACCGCCTTATTTTAATGCTAGCTGCAGCTCCACCCTAGTCTAAGGCCCTATTTATGGGCATTCTTGTGGGGGGAGGGGGGGTACAGCCAGCTCCTACCCCTTCTCAAAGTTGACCGTTTTTACTCTTATGAACAATATGATGCAGTGCTGTGGGATAGAGCTGCCTGCTGCTTTGTACATGCAGGGGTACAGGCTGCTCTATCACACAACCGTGACAGTGCTACTTATTCATAATTGTAAATGATTTAGTGTTACATGGGATGTGGTCTGCAGTTGCTTGTAAAACACAGCCTCACTTGTGAGGTTTTACTATTATGAAAAAATTATCAGTGCCCATTTATAACATTAAAGATCACTCAGAACTACATTAGCACATTGTCAGACCATGCTGATTAGCAACAGCAGGACAGATGTAAACCGGACCGAGCGCTCCATGCACCTGCCTCCCTCGAGATTAATACATTTTGAAATGAGAACTTAAAACGATCTAGAGAAGTGCCACATGGGTGGTACACACACACACACACACACACACGTCAACTGACTCAGACTTGAATTGTAAAAAGTAGTAAACCCAACCATTGTGCAGCATGGCAAACCTGAAACAGCGGTCCTTTAATTTTAATATGAAAACATGGAATTTAACAATGCAAAATAAAAGACTACAAATGAGGATTAAAAGCAGAACTTTATTGTTATTCATTAAGAGCAAAGTACTGTAGTCGTGCACAAAACAAAAAAAAAAAAAAAAATTCTTTATTTAGAAAAAAAAAAAAAAAGTGAAGTCAAGATTTGGTTAGCAAACCAATTGGAATGGCCTTTGGTAGGTGAACCAGCCAGCAACCCAATGAAGCATCTCAGGACAACATTAAAAACAGACAGATCGACAGAAGGGTGAGGGCAGACAGATCCCATCAAAAGAGGGGATCTTCTCTGCTTAAAGGCAAGGACAAAAATAGGACCAGCACAACTTTAGTGATCTGCAGTCTAAAGGTAGTGGTTGCTTATAACGTTTACATCTACTGGAATGCTGTTACTTCTAAACGCTACAGCACTCCACAGGGTTTAGAAAAATATATATAAAAATACTAGCAAGAGACTTTGGGAGGAGTTTTAAAAGGCTACATACTTTAGTAATCAATGCTTCATCAGGTCTCCTGCTCTCCCATTAAACCCTTATTGCCATCTAAGAAATCCCTTATCCCTTACAACAATTTAAAGGTAAGGCAGAACATGTAAACAATTACAAGGGGGCACTGTAGCACACGGGAGCATATGGTATACTGTACAAAGCAGCCCTTTGAGGGCAGTGGATGGCCCTTGACTGTTAGCAGCTACAGAATTTTTCCTTAAAAAAAAAAAGTGCCAGGTTCACCATAAAGCTGCTCTCCAGCATGACTGACCATTCCTCTACCCTCACAATATGACCTAATGCACCCGTTCACACTTAGCCCCTTCAGTGCCACGGGGGGGTTAATATGGCCATTGCATAAACTTGGAACCAGCTAAGCAAGAGCCCCAAACCCGAGCTGACCTCTGAAACCCTGTGATAGGGAGGTTGCAAGTAGGCCAGCTGTACATCGGACATGCACACAGGGGTAAGGGGGGTTTGGAGTCAGGACGAGGGGATAATGTTGGGTGGTGGATTAAGGCACAGACACATGGTATGGGCTGCCTGGAATGTGCTCATCTCCCCATTTGACCACCAGGATGTAATCACCCTTGTCCTTCAGGAGGTATGTAACATTGTACAACCGGTTTCCAAGATGTTTAACCACAATCTCTTCACAAGGGGTTTTTGGTCCATGGACCCCGACAAGCAGCATGTTGTTACCTAAGCAGGAACAGAAATTCAGACGCATTAAACCAAAAATACGCTTAAAAATAGAAAAAAATTTTAACACACAGTCCGCCATTACTGAAAAGTAGGCTTGCTGTTATGTGGACCCCTTTATCTGCACACAGTGGCTCAGAAAGCATTAAAAGAACTCCTTATTCCCACTTTTACTTCAAAGAAAAGCCCTTGTGGGTACACTATGCACCTAGTAGATTCATGACACTTTGGTAGGTATCTTTATGATGGGAGAGATTTGCTTCCCAATACCACAAAAAAATAAAATAAGCTACTAAAAACAGAGTATTTCTGTAGATTAACCTCATTTTAAGGCATTTTAGTGTAACAGCAGACATGGAAATGTTAAAAAGCACAAGTGTGACATTCATAAATAGCTGTCCCCATTTTCCAAAATTGTAGAACCTTATATAGCACACATGACCCAGCAAACTTGATTTAGTTATCTTAAACTTGGCAAAACATTTTCCAGTTCCCCATTTTATTGCACTTAGCTTTTAAGTGTCTGCTGGACCAACTTACCAGCTTTGCTGCAGTCTACTGTGAATGAGTTCTTCTGGCCAACAAAGGCTTTGTTCAGACCAAGACCTTTGGCAACTACTTTGCTTGCATCTGATGATACTCTAGGCAATGCTCCTTGTTGTGTAGAGGCCTCTGATTTTGTGACAGAGTCTACAAACACTGAAGAGGACTCAAGAAGGTTGTGGCTTGTTACCAAGCGAGGCCCTATGATGAGGAACCAGATAAGGCAACAGAAGTAAGTAATCACACAAATACAAGAAAAAAAAGCAGGTTATATACAAAATGTCAGGTGCAGATTGTCCTCAATCTCTAAATGTGGACAATAAACCATGCTCATATTTGAACAGAACCATACCCATTACCAATAGTCCACACACACCTGAGAATGTCAAAGATGGTACAACAAAACAACAACAAAACAACAACAAAACAACAACAAAACAACAACAAAACAACAACAAAACAACAACAAAACAACAACAAAACAACAACAAAACAACAACAAAACAACTTCTCCCACCACTGTCCTTTAGAGTGGTTATAAAGGCTGTTTTTTAAAACAAACCTATTATACTTGCCTGCTCTGTGCAATGGTATTGCACAGAGTGGCCCTAAACTTTTGAGGCTCCTGCTGGCACTTTAGTCTACTCAGTGTGCCCCCATAGGAAGACACCTGCAGGCTCGCGCCTTTGGCAGGCTCTGTGTTTCCAGCGACACAGGGCGAGTTTGGCCCTGCCCTCTTGCAGGATTTGATAGCAGCTTGCGCCATTGGCTCTCACCACCTCAGTAACCCATGAGAGCGGGTAGAGGGGAGAGAGCCACTACAGACAGGCACAACACTGAATCAACTGAGGTATAGGAGGGTGAGGTGGTGATACTATTACATAAACTATACTTTAAAAGTATTTTTTTTTCAGTAAAAACAAGCATGTTATACTTACCTGTTCTGTGCAGTGGTTTTGCACAGAGCAGCCCAGATCCTCAGGTCCCTTGCCAGCACTCCTGCCCCCACCGCAAGCGACTTGCTATGGGGGCACCAGAGCAGAGGCTGAGAGTGTCCAGACACTGAGCCACAGCTCGGCCCTGCCCTCTCTCCTTATTGGCTCACTGAGTGACCACAGCAGGTGCCCCACTGCTTTCTCAGCCAATGAGGGAGAGTACCGGAAAGCCTAAACACTTGTACAACATCACTGGATTGAGATGGGGCTCAGGTAAGTATTGGGCGGCTGCTGCACACAGGCCTTTTTTTTATCTAAATGCAAATGCATGAAGATAAACATTCTGCCTTTAGAACCACTTTAATGCAGAGGATGCATTAAAGTGGTTCTTTAGGCTAGACTTTCTAAATATGCTGAAAATTAAAAAGCAATATATTTGAAAAGTATTAACTTACCAGTAACCTTCGCTTTGAATGGGCTTCCCACAATGTGATAAGGACCACCATATTTTATTGAGATCAGGTAGCTTCCAGGAGCCATTGGAGTATATGTGACCTTGTAGCCCTCTGCACACTCCTGGCAATCCATTTTGACCTTAGAAGGACCATCAATTGTAACAGTCAAGGCCCCAGCACCTGCGTTTGTGGTATTGACTATAAACTCTGCAGCATTTCCTAGGAGAGGACAAATAAAAAAATAAAGTCAGACTAATTATACCCAATACGCACAACATTCTGCAATCAATGCAATGAAAGGGGGAGAGGGATACAAAATGAGCTGCACACCCAAACAGTAAAAATTCTTGTGGCAGATTCTCTTGCCCCAGTAGAAGGTGAAAACCCATTTGTTAATATGGATGGTTGCCTCACTTTTCTCCAAATTCCCTTGCTCCAGTTAATACATCTATACGTGAATATCTGTGGTGCATGGCTGTAAGCCCAAGGTCTAGAAAGAATTCTAACCAATGAGGTGATGAGGGGAGCACCTGCATATAGTTTGAAGGCAACATACATTTAAGACATTTGTCTACTTTACCCTCCCTTAGGTAAAAAAAAAAAAAAAAATTATATAGTATTTATCAGCAAGACTGCAATGTGCAAGAAGACACGGTTCTCCAATTGCATATCCTACGGTATTTACTCTCAAATCAATTAACTGCCTAATTTACCAAGTACTCCAAGGGTGAAACAAAAGCAAATGGAACCAAGCAAGTCTTACCAGTGGTGCCACCTTCTAATCCTGCACCATAAGCAGACACCATTCCTGGATCACCGGCCTGGCTAGGATCTCCAACACGGATTTTGAAGGGGCTGCCTGGGATGTGAGAGCCATTGAACTTGACATCGACAAGATAGAGACCATTCTCACGAGGAATAAAGCGTACAGCATATTTATCTGAGAGAATACAAAACACGGGAGGCCCAATGACTATATTGTAAAGGCTGCCACAGTAGCGACAGATTAGCAGCAGACTAATATACAACCATTACAAGATAAAAATCTATTTCTGTGAAATAGAAGAAACCCTGCAAGTGCAGGAAGATAAAAACTAGGGGTTCTTATCCGTGGGGAAAATATGGCACAAAAATGATGAGGGTATGGAACTAGATTTCTAAATTTAAAATATATATATATATATATATATAAAAAAAAAAAAAAAAAGGGAGGGGGAGTTAACCATCAGGACACTAACCAATCCAAAATCCGACCACACAACAGAAGTTTTCCTGCTTCCTGATGTTGGCAGTTGATATATTGTTGTGGTTGGAGAGAACTGTCAATAACCGGACCACTACACCATATTTTAATTGCACAAAAAAAAAAAAAAAAAAAAAACCAGCAAGAACTACTAATAAACAACTTCTGTTTTGTGATTTGCCATTTTTGTCTCTTACAAGTAAACAAAAAAGTTTTTGCCATCTTTTAAGGATACGTTCACAGGAAATTTTTTTTTTTTTTTATGAGTAAACCAAGTGCATTATTTTTTTTTCTAAGCAGCCTGCAGAGCATTGCACCTGGGATCAACACATCTGGGGTGCAATGTCCAGCTCCTGTAGACTCTCAGGATAGCAGTCTGCTCGCAACTTGTACAGGAAGGCCGTTACTCGAGAGCAGGAAGATCATTGGACTAAGGTCACTCACCAGCACCCTTACAGCTCATTGAAAATTACAAGCCATCGGCTGCAATGGCTGATGAGTACTTGTAGGCAATATACAGGAAACTTAAGGAATGATGCAGCCGTGTGTGCGGAGCCCCACTGTTTTCAAATAGTGACAGCGGGTGCAGTGAGAAGATGCCCAGGCCGCTGCAGATGCTGGAATAGGTTACATGTTCCACCCTAAAAACACAGGTGGAACATTTAACCCATTCCAAAAGTGAACTTATCCTTTAATGTCACACATACCTAGTAGGATTGGTGATAGGAACATTTCAACATGGTGAAAAGCATATGGGGACATATTTTGCAATCCACTGGGGGTTTGTAACTGAAAAAAGGTATAAGAACCCCTGCCTAAACTATGCATAATACAGACATGCCATCTGCTTTTTAAAGTTGGAAATACACGTCTAACGAAATTCAGCAGGTCTCTGCTGGACTGGTCCATTTCAGTGTGTGGTTTTCCCAACAGAAATCCATCAACAGGTGGGAAAAGGTTGGTCAGTGACTGCAGCCAATACAAGGTCCAGGGTAGGGGGAAAGTGATTCCTCCAGCCACCTCGTTTGTGTGGATGGAGGATTCAGTTTTTAATTTTAATTCTTAATGAAAAACTGACCAGGTTTGGACATGTATTATGTTAACAGTATTATGAAAGTTATCTACTGGACTGACTGACTTTCTTTCGACCAGAGGGACACAGACATGTAGTCTTCTGAAAAATCTTAAGAGGCTAATGTCTGTGTCCCTACTGGTGGTTGTCACTGGGAGCAGGAGGGAATCTCACTTCTATAGTTCTACACTTCTCACTTGCACTATACACTTGTTATTGCTAAATAGGAATAAAAAATAAAATAAAAAATAATTCTAACCATTACCACTCATCCAGAACTAGAAGCATTTAATTTGAAGTCTTAGCACCAATATCAGTGCACTTATATAGGCTCACCTTCATCGATTTCCGTCACCCAGCACTCCTCCAAAGCCCCAGAGGGACTGTGAACTTTGGCATCTAGAACTCCTTTGGCACCATTAAGACTTACTGCAAAAGAGGCTGGTTGGTTGACCTTTAACCCTGACTCCTAAAAGCACATTACAGGGTTTAGAAGAGAAAAAAAAAAACCAGCAAGGCAGATTAAAGTTTGACAATATAGACTGGCAAAACATCCACAGGCTTGATACTCACTTGGCCCAGCCTGGTTTAAAAAGGAAAAGGACTTTGTTTCAGGAGAACCTGACAGTGGCATACTGTTTATGCAAGGAAAGCAACATCACAAGACTTAGAAGCTCATGGTTTAAATGGTTCGAGACTACATAGTTTGACTGAATTAGGATTCCAGTTCCGCCCCACCAGCCAACGGTATTTTCTGCTGCTGGGGCACAGAAACAATGGGTCACTGAACTGACCACCTCAGGGTCTGATCCAATATGTCAATAAGGGGCAAAGTATAACTTGACACTGCCATCAAAAACCAAAAGGCACCAAGTCTGCCCCTTGTTGTGAAGGTCAACTGAATAGAAACAAAATATATCAGTTTACATTTAAGGCCTGTACATATTTTAGCAAAGAAAAAACAATCTGATCAATGCTTCAGACCAAAGTAATATCACTAGTACATTTAATGTGCTCAAACAGGCACATTTTAAAAGGGACCAGATTCTGAGAAGTTGATTTGGTATTGTTCAGTCAACCATGTTACTAATGTAGTTTATGAAGTGATGATTGCATCAAGCAAGCATGAAGAGAAAATGAAAAAGCAAGACAATGGAATGCGCTTCCAGTCACAATAAGCCAGTGTTATGGTTCAGATCCTCTCCCCCTTTAAACGCAGGCAAGGGTACAATGGTGAAGTCAGGGCCTGTTTGAAGCCTTTAAGAAAGACACGAGAAAAACACATGAGAGCCTCCTGAGTCAGCTGGTGAGGAGCTAAATGCACAAAAAAAAAAAAAAAAAAGTAGGACCCATCAGGATAGAATTATGGGAAGCTACCACTGCTGACCTTTTAAAAAAAAAAAAAGGTCCAAGCTCCTGGGTATTATTATCACAACTGGAGAGTCACCCAGCCAGTATACCATGCATCTAAAGTGTGGAGACACCAAAATATGCAGATACTGGTTAGTCACCTACCAAGTACTGATAAAAGGATTAGGCCCACTATTATAAAGCCTGCACCTTTACAAGTCAACAAAGCTCCATTATTTGTCATCTAAGAGGTTCTAAAGGACCAAGGAAATTTCCCCTTACAAAAAGTGGGCTGTTCAGCATTTTAAAGCCCCCACCTCATTGACATCCACAGAAGAGCAAAGGGCTGTGTGAAGCCTGAGCTCTTATTTAAAATGACCTGTATGTTATTGGTTGTTAGGGAGAAGCTGCTAATGTCACCCATTGGTTCTAGGAATATATTACCTTCTCCAACTTAGCTTGACTACTGCCAAGAGCTGTTATTCATTAATAGCCCACCTCAAGTGAACTTAGTCAAATGGGCTTATGAAACAATGCTGAACTACTCTTCCTTCAGGTTGAAGCAGAAACCATCAGCTTATATACTTGGATGCATTTTTACCGGTTTTCTGCTTAACACACACAAATGTTGCAAAAGCTTGTAGCAGCTTCACTAAGGGTTTTTTGGTCAGGAGTCACAAACTTAGCGCTGCAAATGCAAGCAGCCAAGCATGTCAATGTACATCAATACTGTAGTTAGAGATGCATTTAATGCAAATGAATTAAAAAGCCCTTCAAGGCTACTGAATCACCAGCTCAAGGATCCTGTTCATATAAGGGTTTTATGGAAGGGATGAACCCCTGTGTTACGACATAGTAGTACTAATGTTGAACGTTTAGAGTAATAGTCCTTGCAAAGCACCTCCTGCAATAAATTAGAGTTATGGAAGCAAGTCTTGGGCAGGCCACCTCAAGACCTGCCAACAAAAGCCCCTAACTCCATGTAATCCAACTGCAAAAAAAGAGGGTACCAATATGACAGCTGCTCAGGAGGCAATTTCTCTGCCCAATCATTAAGGGCTGAGGTTTTTCCCAGTGCCTCACCTGAAGACTAGAAACAGTGAGTCGGCGAGCGTCATCTGAAGTGGAGCCCACTGGAACCACAAATGGACTGTCCGGGATGTGTTCATCATTAAACTTGACAGAAACTTCATAATCTCCTGGAAAACAAAAGCACATTGAGCAAGTTACTTTCCAAGCTATCTGCAAGGTGTAAAACAGATGAGGTGTAGCAATTTATGGGTATGCCTTAACCTGCACATGAACTGTAAATTACACATTTCATAGACAAATTAAAGTTAGGACTCAAGATTTTCTCTAAGTCACCATTTGCAGTCAACTTTAATACAGAAGGAGGTGTATGATGTAGAGTATTTTCAGAGTAGTAAATACCTGGCTCCTGCACAATATAGGACACTCCGCAAGATCCATCTTTCCTGTCTTCAAATGCAATTTCAGCTTTGCTGGGTCCTTCCACTGCAATGGAGAGACCTCCAGCACCAGCTTCTCGTGTCCAAATACTGAACTCCGCTGCCAAAAAAATTGACATGTGACCAAAGAGGACTACCAACACATTTAGATAGAAGTCTAACATTCACATATACAGAATCTATTAAGTTCTAATTTACTCTAATCACCTCTAAACATTTAAAAAGATCAAAGCCCACTCCTGACATAGTCCACCCACTTTCTCCCTTGTGGCAAGGGCTGCTGTAAAACAGACTAGAAGGCAATTCCAAAAGGTTCATCATGTGAAAACAGAAAAGGCTCTTGATACCAGTTTACATTGCATCGGATTTACACAAGCCTTCAGATGAAGCAGAGACCAGTGTGAACCCAGTTTTTGTACCATTTTGTTTTTAAGATGCAACTAAAGCCTTTTATACAGCCAAGGGAGGTGCAATCTTTACCTCTGACCTACAGTTGTCAAGGTGCTATGCCACAAGCTACCTGAAGGCTTGACAGTTTGGTTAGAGAGCCAGCATAAGCACACTAGTAACCTCACCCAAGGCTTAAGAGCCAAAATAAGCACACTAGTACCACCCAAGGCATGCCTTGAATGTAACAGTTTTGGGAAACCCTTAAAAGTGGAAATAACCCACAGATTTAGCTGTCCGTGCTTGGCATTTTAAAACTGCACCGTTTTAAGGCTTGCAATTGCCAACTTGTCAAAGTAAATGAAGCAAAGAAGTGAACTCCTGCAACTAGATTTCAGTTTGGAAAAGATCAGCAAATGCTGACTGGCTGTTATGGTTTGCAGCACCAAGTCCAAGGTGGAATCCTTACAAATGAGTGGTTCCACAGAGACCAGTATGTAGTCAGTTTTTGTAAGGAGCAGTTCTGAATTGACTGTACTGGCTGTAACAGATATTCATATTTAAAAATGCATGCGATTACATTGGTCACAATTGACACTTCCATATCTAGGTCCTTGTTCAATACATACATAATGCATTAGACTAAAATGTGCTGCATACCTGGGGTTCCAACCTCTGCTCTCTCCAATCCAGGTCCACCAGCTCGCACCTTATGTGCTCCTCCTTCACCCAGAGGCCCTACAGTGAACTGGAAGGGACTGCCTGGCACGTGCTGGCCCTTGTACTTTACGCTGACCGTGTGAACTCCCATCTCCTTTGGAACAAATCGGATACAGTAGGTATTGTTCTCGCCCTCCATGATTTCTGCATCATGAATCTTGCCAGATGGACTAGTGACCTGGGCAGTCATGTCATGGATGCTGATTTCTGAGAGGGAAATAAAAAAAATAAAATAAAGGTTTAATGGTTCTCCATGAACCAATTTTGTGAATATATAAAAATTCTGCAATATTACTCTGTCCTAGTTCAGACTGAAAGCAGAGTCACAATCGAAATTAACCAGTTATATGGCTTGGTGATGGCAACTTCCCATCATGTTCCCTTTAATCTTACATAGGTTCTTTGCGTAAAAAAAAAAAAAAAAAATCTGGGTTTGGGGAGTCCCATGTGGGGACTTTAACCACTTGCTTACTGGGCACTTAAACCCCCCTCCTGCCAAGACCAATTTTCAGCGCTGATGCACTTTGAATGACAATTGCGTGGTTATACAACACTGTACCCAAATTACATTTTTATCATTTTTTTCACACAAATAGAGCTTTCTTTTGGTGGTATTTAATCACAGCTGGGATTTTTATTTTTTGCTAAACAAAAAAAGATGGAAATTAAAAAAAAACAAAAAAAAAACAAACAGGTTTCATAGTTTGTTATAAAATTTTGCAAACAGGTAATTTTTCTACTTCATTGATATGCGCTGATGAGGCGGCACCGATAGGCACAGATATGGGGGGTAGTGATGGGCGGCACTGATAGGTGGCACTGTGGGCACTGCTTCCTATTGCTAGGTGTCACTGGCAGGGGGCACAGATTATCACCATGATCGGGACCGATGTCCCTCACGGCCGCCGGTGATCGGCTTTTTTTTCCTCCTCATGGTGTCAGCACAAGGAGAAAAAAAAATAGACGATTACCAGCTCTGTTTACATCACATGATCAGCTGTCATTGGCTGACAGCTGATCATGTGGTAAGGGGTCAGGACCGATCCCTTACTCCGATCAGGGGAGTCAGACTCGCTGATCACCGAGCGCGCTGCGCGTGCCCTGCAGGGGGCGCGCAGGCCGCTCGTGCATGGGACAACGTCAACAGAAGTCGTCCCGGCAATGTAGGTCCGCGCTGTTGCCGTCATTCGGCAATAGCGCGGATCTGAAGTTAAAGTTGCATCTTTGAATACTTTTTTAATCTGTGTGTGCACGGGCAGCACTCTAGAATACTCATAAAAAAAAAAAATTAAGATAAAAAACCCCACTCCAGCTGGCAACCATGTAGTGCACTGTTCCACTTATAGGGGCAGCATTGCACCCAGACATAGTACTTTATTTTATCATTACCTGAGTAGCATCAGGATTAGTGGCTGCAAAATATTAGCTGCATTTTACAAAGTGATGAAAAAAAAAAAAAAAAAAAAAAAAAAAAAAAAAAAGTCAGTTTCTACAATTCCTGAATAGAAGCAGCAAAACACTCCCTCACACAGGACATAATGCTGCTCCTGACTTCTGAACAATTTCATACATCTACGAGAGTTGAATGGATAAAATAAATAAAAAGGACTGTTCCCTTAAACCATGTCAACCCCAATATTTGTCAGGAACAGGTTTTATGTTAAACTGCATGGCACATAGACCAAACGTTGACATTGTTCTGTCATTTCTTACCAGGTATTTTCAGACTGAGGTCACACTGACTGCCAATGTTGGCAACAGATGGTGCTGTTCTCCTGCGGGTGATGCTCTCCTTCATCCTTCCCTCACCTGTCACTTTGACACAGAATGGACTGCCTGCAAAAAAACAACAATGTCAACAATGGAAGAGTTAGTCTAACACAATGACCTGTAATGTCACAAAATACTCAAAGTCTGACCGGAGGCTTTCAGAACACTGCTGGATGACTCTCTCCAGAACTTATCGGAGATGTGAAAAAACTGCCATCTTTACAGCGTAACAAAGAGTCCCTGTCAGAGCCATATCACCACGCCATCAAATATCCCCTACTGCTGTCTGGGACTGCTTCCCTCCCCCCAGGATTTCCTTTTGCTCTCGACTTTACTGCTGCATAGATTTCAGCTCTTAAAGTGGTTGTAAACTGTTACGCCACTTGTACCTACAAGTAAACCTGTAATAAGGCTTACCTGTAGGTACTGTAAAAATCTCTCCTAAACTTGCAGTTTAGGAAATATTCACTATATAAGCTGCCGCCGACATCATCGGCGCATGTGCATTGAACAAACAGCCCACTGGTGCTGTTTTTTTTTTCTCAGGACCTGTGCTCTGACCGGCGGCTCACACGCACATGCACGGGAGTGACGTCATCGTGGCTCCAGCCAATCACAGCACCCAAACCCAGAAGTAACTTCGGTGAAAGATGGCGGCCGTGTACTCTGTGTGCAAGCGCCGACTTTGTCGGCTTACAACCGCTTTAATGTTTTACACAGAATCGATGCTGTATCCTGGCCTAGGCCAGCACGGAAAGAGTCCCCACCGGATTGCACTACACTGTTATGCCCCGTACACACGGTCGGACTTTGTTCGGACATTCCAACAACAAAATCCTAGGATTTTTTCCGACGGATGTTGGCTCAAACTTGTCTTGCATACAGTCACACAAAGGATTGTGTACAGTCACACAAAGTTGTCGGAAAATCCGATCGTTCTGAACGCGGTGACGTAAAACACTTATGTCGGGACTATAAACGGGGCAGTGGCCAATAGCTTTCATCTCTTTATTTATTCTGAGCATGCGTGGCACTTTGTCCGTCGGATTTGTGTACACGAAAGGAATTTCCGACAACGGATTTTGTTGTTGAAAAATTTTATATCCTGCTCTCAAACTTTGTGTGTCAGAAAATCCGATGGAAAATGTGTGATGGAGCCCACACAAGGTGGGAATTTCCAACAAGGTCCTATCACATATTTTCCGTCGGAAAATCCGACGGTGTGTACGGGGCATTAGTGTGGTGCCAGTCTTATGGGATGGACTGGGCTGAGAGGCAACTGTGGGGGGGCGCTTCTAATTTTGGCTGTCCTATCATCCTGGACCACAAACCTTCCTCATTGTGCTATGTTTTCTGTTACACCATTGGCATGGTTATATCTTCTTTGTCCTCTCCATAAAAATATCCGAAATTTGTGCTTAAAGTAGAATTATAGGCAACACTTCCCACTCTTCACCCCCCCATTTTGGATAGAATAAGGCCTGTCAATTTGTTATTATCCCTGTCCCATTACAGAGATTTCCCTTCACTTCCTGCCCCATAGCCAAACAGGAAGTCAGAGGAAATCTATGCAAAGGGAAACCACTGTCCCCCCTCAGAACTAGTGTCCCCACTCAAAAAAGTAAGGGTGGGCCTTAAACAGCAAGGGGTGTGGCCTTGACAGGAAGGGGTGGGTCATATTTAAATTGGGGGGGTGCACAAGTTTAGTCAGGCCTAGGGCAGCACAAAATCTAAATGCACTACTGTGCACAGACTAGAAATCAAAATGTCAAAACAAAAAGTAGACTACTACCGTTAAAAGTAGTATTTTATGTAAAATATCCCTCAAAGTTAAGACAAAGTACAATACCTGGCACATGCTGATCAGCAAACTTTATATTGATGATGTAGTTTCCAGGCTCTGTTGGGCAGTATGTAACTTTGCAGGTGCCGTCTTCCAGATCCTCAGTGTTAATATCGACTTTGCTGGGCCCTTCAATAGACAAACTGAGGCCACCATAGCCTGCGACAGACAAATGGATCAGCACAAACTAGAACTTGTAGCATTCTCAGACAAATAGCTATCAAATCACACCAACTATGGCTCCTGACTAAGCAGGCAGCCTTTGCAATGTGTCAGAAGCTTAAATTTTGTTAGTACACCTAAAAAAAAAAAAAAAAAAACCCACACCCACACACAGTGGGGACGGAAAGTATTCAGACCCCCTTAAAATTTCCACTTTGTTATATTGCAGCTATTTGCTAAAATCATTTAAGTTCATTTTTTTCCCTCCGTAATGTACACACAGCACCCCATATTGACAGAAAAACAGAAATGTTGACATTTTTACAGATTTATTAAAAAAACGAAAAAAAACAAAAACAAAAAAACAAACCTGAAATATCACATCCCCAAGTATTCAGACCCTTTGCTCAGTATTTAGTAGAAGCACCCTTTTGATCTAATACAGCCAGGAGTCTTTTTGGGAAAGATGCAACAAGTTTTTCACACCTGGATTTGGGGATCCGCTGCCATTCCTCCTTGCAGATCCTCTCCAGTTCTGTCAGGTTGGATGGTAAACGTTGGTGGACAGCCATTTTTAGGTCTCTCCAGAGATGCTCAATTAGGTTTAAGTCAGGGCTCTGGCTGGGATATTCAAGAACAGTCACGGAGTTGTGAAGCCACTCCATTATTTTAGCTGTGTGCTAGAGGTCATTGTCTTGTTGGAAGATAAACCTTCGGCCCAGTCTGAGGTCCTGAGCACTCTGGAGAAGGTTTTCGTCCAGGATATCCCTGTACTTGGCCACCATCATCTTTCCCTCGATTACAACCAGTCATCCTGTCCCTGCAGCTGAAAAACACCCCCACAGCATGATGCTGCCACCGCCATGCTTCACTGTTGGGACTGTATAGGACAGGTGATGAGCAGTGCCTGATTTTCTCCACAAATACCGCTTAGAATTAACGCCAAAAAGTTCTATCTTGGTCTCAGACCAAAGAATCTTATTTCTCACCATCTTGGAGTCCTTCAGATTTTTTTTTAAGCAAACTCCATGCGGGCTTTCATGAGTCTTGCACTGAGGAGAGGCTTCCGTCGGGCCACTCTGTCAAAGCTGTGACTGGTGGAGGGCTGCAGTGATGGTTGACTTTCTACAACTTTCTCCCATCTCCCGACTGCATCTCTGGAGCTCAGCCACAGTGATCTTTGGGTTGTTCTTTACCTCTCTCACCAAGGCTCTTCTCCCCCGATAGGTCAGTTTGGCCGGACGGCCAGCTCTAGGAAGGGTTCTGGTCATCCCAAATGTCTTCCATTTAAGGATTATGGAGGCCACTGTGCTCTTAGGAACCTTAAGTGCAGCAGAAATTTTTTGTAACCTTGGCCAGATCTGTGCCTTGCCACAATTCTGTCTGAGCTCTTCAGGCAGTCCCTTTGACCTCATGATTCTCATTTGCTCTGACATGCACTGTGAGCTGTAAGGTCTTATATAGACAGGTGTGTGGCTTTCCTAATCAAGTCCAATCAGTATAATCAAACACAGCTGGACTCAAATGAAGGTGTAGAACCATCTCAAGGATGATCAGAAGAAATGGACAGCACCTGAGTTAAATATATGAGTGTCACAGCAAAGGGTCTGAATACTTAGGACCATGTGATATTTCAGTTTTTCTTTAATAAATCTGCAAAAAAAGTCAACAATTGTGTTTTTCTGTCGATATGGGGTGCTGTGTGTACATGAATGAGGAAAAAAAACAAAAAACAAACAAATGATTTTAGCAAATGGCTGCAATATAACAGAGTGAAAAATATAAGGGGGTCTGAATACTTTCTGTACCCACTATATAGCTTCTATTACTCAACAGGTGCCTGAATTATAAAGGGCTCTATCCCAAAAACACCAAGGACCATAGGTTCATATCAATAAGTACACCACCACTAATCTTTGTGCAAGCTCCTATATTCATATACATGCAAGAGCTACTCTGGTGCCAGTACTACCTCCCTGGGTCTATGGCAAGATATCCCCCTGCAGTCTACTACTTTGGGCCTTATATCCTTCACCAACACAAAGCAGCATAACATCTGCCAATAATCATTCTATTTTCGGACAGTAGTCAGTCACGTACTCTTCTTGCATTTCCCAATTTTAAATTGCCCATTTTATACAACAAGCAACTGAAAAAAAATCCCCATCTGTCACTTTTCTAGACAGGTTTTCATTTAAGGGATACTAGGATTTACAAAGTATTTAATAGAACTGTATAAAGCAGTGGTCTCCCAACTGTGGCCCTTTGCCTGCCTTTATCTGGCCCTTGGGGCGCTATCCCCATCACTGATACAAGGCATTATTCCTCCCACCACACCCAACAATGGGGAATGTTTTACCCTCACTGATGCCACAACATTATCTACTCCTGCTGACCACAGTCTGATCTGCCTAAAGGACACTAAACTGACCCCCATTGTATAAAAATTTTGAAGACCCCTGGTATAAAGCCTTACTAAATGGAATTACAAGTTTTGCACATATGTAACTTCGCTCTTGAGCATGTAAACCCAGTCCTACCTAAATTAAGCAATTACAGCCTTTCATTGGGCTTACATCCAATATTTTGAGAGCTGGCAGACTTTCAGCTTTTAGACAGCTGATATGACAAACGGATTTCCTATTTAACAAATCAATGTCCTGGCCATGTCAATTTTGACATCAATATCTTCCAAGTTACTGACTTGAATCAAATATGTTGCAGGTGAAGCCATTCATAATTTGCATGAAGCATTTTCATGAGTTTAGCACCAAGCAGCCTCCATGCCTCAGTACAATTTCCTTCAAAGATGCCAGGTCCTAGACTGCATATTGGCTGCTAAACTTACAAGGGGCACATGTGAAAATGTTTATTTAGCAGATCCCAAGCATTTTAAAAGTGGAATCCTGCTTCTCAATTTCATGAAAATTCTTTAGGGATTAAAAAGGTACAGAATAAGATACTGAAGTGACAAGTCTACCCTCACCTGCTTCTCTTGTGTCAATGATGAACTCTGCTGGTTCAAACGTCCGCCCTTCAGTCAGACCCTGGCCAGAGACCACCACCCGACTGGCATCACCAATCTCCGACTGGCTGATCATCACAGTGATGGGACTATTGGGGATATGCTGCCCATGCTTCTTAATGCTGACTATGTGCTCTCCAGTCTCCTTGGGCACAAATGAGATACCTGCAGGAGAGAATAGAAAATGCCATTTAAGAAAGCTGTTGTAATCCATGACAATATTCTGTCCCATCTTAATATACTGCTGCTAAAGAATATAAAGCCATCAGCAGTACAAGGCTAGATGTTTTATATGGACTCTGAAAAGAGTTCCAAAAACAAGTCTGAGAGGGTGTTGCTCAGGAGATCACACCGAGCCATTCCAGTTATTCTTATGCAGCAGGATACAATGTTCATACAAGTAGACGGTACAGCAGGCACATCAGGAATATGAAACGTTGAGCTTACATCTTTAAAGCATGGCCTCAGATGTGCATTTGCCAAGGTCAACAAAATGTTGGTCTCACCTATGTGTCCATTGCGGAGTCTCTTGAGTAGACAAGGTTCTTCTCTGCCGGAGGGAGAAGTCACTGTGGCCGTTAGCTGGCTCAAATCAGTTTCTGTGATGTTCAGAGGGATATCAGCAGTAGACCCAACTTTCAGCTGAGACATGCGCATGGTGTCATCACCTGGGAAATCATACAAAGGTTACTTAAAATACATAACATGCTAAGCATTTAAAGGCACACATAGTGTACAATCGTCAAAATGTCTGGAAATCCTAAACCTTGCTACTGAAAGCAGACATTCCCAGTCCCTATTTACCAACCATTCAAGATTATATCCACTGCACACCATTCTGTTCCATCCAGCCCATCAAGGTCTTACTTTACTGGCAACAGGTTCCTGACTAGTAATCAGGTCTGCAGTTTCAATATACTTAGTCATTTGCTCCCTTACATCCCTCCCTCACATCCCAAGTGTAACCAGTGCCTAATGAGATGGTAGTGATTGGACTCTGTTCAATTTTAAATACATTTAATATCCAATACTAGATTAGTGTAGACCAGTGGTCTCCAAACTGTGGCCCTGGGGCAGGATGCAGCCCTTTACTTGCTTTTATCCAGCCCCTGAAGCACTTTACCTGCCACTGACACCAATATGGCATAATTGCTGCCTCTGACCCCAACAATGGGGCATAATTCCTTCCACAAACAAAAGTGGGGCACTGTCTCAATGCCACAAATCCCCCCCCCCCTCCCCCATTATGAAAGGTTGGGAGATGACAGCTCAGGACTGATCAGGGGCAGGATAGAAGCGGATCTATTCTGAAGTGGGGTGGACAGAGTGAAGACCCGCTTTAAACTAAAAAGTAGTTTAATATTGAAAGTTCCTGTTTAAGACACCTCATGTTACAGGGTGGCAAGACTGTCCATCGTCCAACTGTACTCATGCGTTGTCACCCTGACATTCAGTGGAGACAAGCAGCTGTTTAATGCCTTATGTAGCCATTCTTGTCCCCATCAGAAAACCCACCCAAAGATATGCCACATAGCCACTCCTGGAGCGCATGTAGACAGGAAAAGACTACAAGGACTGTAGAAAATTAGCAGTATGATGTCAAATGGAGTGAAAAGTTAACTGAAAGAACTAGTATATTGCGATTAGTCATCAAGTTATGGTTTCCACCTCTAGAAATGGCATTCCCCTTTATCCCTGCTAAGTTGCAGTCCTTCCATCCATTTTATCCTGTACTGATGTTCTGAATCGATCGTTATCCTGGAGAAAGCTCTTGTATTCTGTGCCCGATTATAGGAGGAACTCACCGGTGATTTTGGCAACAAATGGACTGCCGGGAATATGCTTGTTGTTGTACTTGACAAGGATGTTGTAGTCTCCCGGAAGTACAGGAAGATAGGACACACTACATGTTCCATCTTGGTTATCTGTACAGCTGATCTCCGCTTTAGAAGGACCTTCAATGGCCAGTGAAAGGCCACCTAAAATGGAAAATTGGTCAGGTTAATGCAGAAGATTTAGGTTAGAATTTGGTTCTTTCCGCAACCATGCACCTACTCACCTTCACCAGCATCCTTAGTGTTCACTGTAAATACTGCGGGTTTATTCACTGTGCCATGAATCAATCCTGGGCCATAGGCAGTGACATGGCCACTGTTGACATAATCCACATAAAACTGCAATGGGCTTCCTGGAATCAAAATAATCTATTAAAATGCAACCGAAGGCAGCATGTTTATATACATGCCAGCAAACCCCATGAGGGTTCCTAATGCGTTATACATAAAAAGGTGCACCTCAAGAAAAAAAAAAAAAACAACCCATCAGACCCACTACACAGTCCAGACGTACTGGGAGCTGCACCAGCATGTCATTTCAAAGATCTCAGCTAGCTGGTGCCTGACGACCTACATCTCCCATAATTCAGTATGGCACACTTATTCATACAGCCATGTTTGTTGATTATCCTATTGGTGGGGCATAAGTACATCCAGAATTTGTCAGCCAAGGACTTAGTAGTTAATGCTAGAAACATGTGTAGCCTTGTGTCAAACACACTGGGCTATAGATCCAGCTCTACAAATGTGAACTTTAGGTGACAGGAGGTTTTGGAGCCATGCTGGGACCGCCTAGACGATTCCAGAAAAAAAAATGGGAGCAGGTAGCTGCCAGGGATACCTGCTACCTACCACATAAAAAATAAGTGATAAAAAGCTTGGTGGAGTGGGGGGTTAGACTGAGAATCCCAAGAAGAATTTCTCCATTAAAAAGGTGGATTTCTGCTTTATTCCTGGTACACAGTGATTAAAGTGCATCCACAAGTCTTTGTGGCTAGAGTATGGAAAAAATAAATAATCCGGTCAGTTTATTACAGGCTGTGCACCTCCATTATGACCATTTTCAGCAGGTCTGAAAGAAATGGGAAAATCTAAAGTCTGATTCATAACAAGAATAAGGGGAAACCTTCCATGTGTCATCTGTTCAGTGACAACTGTTAAGAGATATTTTTTTTCCTCACTTCCCATCTACAGGACGTGAACTGGAAAAAAAAAAACAAAAAAACAAAAAACAGGGAAATGTGAACAGATGCTGCAATACGCCCAAACCAGCAGGTAGGGCTACCCTTTTCCAGTTCTCTTCCCCAGGCTCTATGGCTTGAGAACTCCAGTAAAAACACCTGACCTCTTGGGCTGCTGCCTGCCACCTACTGATTGCAGTGACTACGGTCTGCAACCCAATAGGTT